>NW_026294747.1:98425829-99625829 GCF_026119805.1 Tympanuchus pallidicinctus
GCAACCCATCAAAGTTACGCTGCATATGAACCAAGAACTGGTAAAGAATATAAATCTGAGAAAGCCATGGTGCATCTCAGTTGCTTAGACAAATTGGTCTGCCACTGACGCAGGCGAGCTACAAACACACATTAAAAGCAGTTCTTTGAGATACAAGCAAGATGTATGGCTGTTTCAATATTAAAGTGTTCTTGAAAGACAGAGAGTAATCACAGGTTAGAGTTTTGCTGGAAGAAAGTTAACTGAGAATACTACCACTGCTGTGGTCCACATCTGAATAGTTGCACTGTGCAGTTGTGTAGGTTTAGTGGTCTTGTGTAACTTTGGGATTTTCTTTTTTAATAACTTGCTGCTTGCAAAGTTTTTACCATTTTCAGAAATAATGGTTGCCTATGCTGAGGTGTTCTGACCAATCTCATTTGTGCTGAAGTTAGTTATCTGTTACACTGCTCTACTGAAGTTATCTGGCTGTTTTTAAAGCTCACTCAGAAACCACACTGTTGTTCTTAGGTGTTTAATGACGTTACATTTCTCTGTTTTCTTTGTCTCCCAAGTTTCCTTTGATGGTGTTGTACCGGCAACTCAGAGAGAGGATAAATCTGTCTTTAATAGCTGTTTATTAAGCATGAGACCAATTATTCATTGATATAATTTATGGATAATGAATTTAAATTTGGGTTAATGAGCATGGGCACAACAGGAAGCATCTTTGTATTACAAGAAAAGGGCATTTTGTGAGCTAAATGGCCTATCGCGATTGTATAATCTGAAAGCAGTTGCTGCACTAAAATTGAGTTGGTTTTTAATCTAATCATGTATAGTTTGTGTAATTTAAGGCATTATTAACCGAATTGCTGCTATTAGTGAAATGTGGTTGGAATGGAACTAGAATTAGAGTGAACTGTCAGAAGCATTGCTGAGCCGGTAACTTTGTATTTTAGACTATCCTGTTAATGCCAGCAGAACTGTTCTTGTGAGGCAATGCTGCCCTCACCTGGTATCTGGAATGAATTGGGAATTGTTAGCCCAGCCCAAGCCAGCTGTAGTGCATCAAATCTATCAGGTCTCCCCTGAGCCTCCTCTTCTCCAGACTGAACAATCCCAGTTCTCTCGGTCACTCCCCATAAAATTTCTGCTCCAGATAGTGCTAAGCTGGAAAAAAATGGTGAAAGAAATTAAAATCCTTAAAATACCATTTTGTGTTTTTTTTTTTTTCTATTAAAAAGACAAAAAGATTGTACAGTTTTGTGGTTCTTTTAGGAGTACATGGTGTAGAAGTGGATGAAAATAGGAATATTATGTGGGAATATACTGTGAATGCCCAAGACAACAAATTGAAGGCTGATTTTTGTTTGTCTGGCAGTTTGGAAGATGAACTGAAGACAAAGTAAATAGGTGTCAGCTGCTAAAAGTTAGCTGGACAGATTGTAGTAAACTCTTGTTTAACAGGATAGTTTTATCTCGTATGTAATGTTTAGAAATGTATCGTTATGAATACACACAGAATTCTGCAATTGCAGAGTAAATGGTACCATGGCCAACAAGTTGCGTGGGAATGGGGCCGGCACTGATGCAGATGGAGCTATGGCAGAACTGCCCTCCCAAGGGCTACAAGGATATCACTTTGGCTCAGGAAGGCTCTCCACAGCAGCTTCCTGAAAGCCTGGGAGACAGACCATGGAAATGCTACTGCCGTGTCATCTATTCTTATGTACTTTTTCAGGCATCTGTCACTAACCACTGCCAGAGACAAGATATTGACATAGAAGGTTTCCTAGTCTGTTTTGCTCTGGATGTTGTCTGTTTAATAAGTGCTGTTTTCTTCAATTTTGTCTTCCTCTCACTTATCTCTGCTAGGCAATTTCACCATAGTCCAGATAGCAAAAAGAGGTGAGCCTTATTTCAAACAAAAGGATTTTAGTTCCCAAAACAGATTGCAGTAAAATGCTTTTAAATATATAAATACATGAAAGGTTTAAAATAAAAAATTATTTAATATTTCATAACCTCTGGAGACCTTGTAAAACACACAGCTTTTCTCCCCTTGGCAAATCTCTTTGTCATCCATTTGGCTTCTGATTTGTTTGCATCTCCCTTAATGCACTGGAGATCAGCTAACCCTAGAGGAAACAGAAGACTGCATGTTAAAATCCCCGGCTGATGTATTTTGTTTGAGTCAGACGTGAACAGATTGCCAGGTTCAGGATCAAGAGGAAAGGTTCTTTCCCCATACTGATGGATTAGGATTTCTGCTTCTTATGGCCGATCACTTTGGAAATGCTTCAAGAACTGTGGCATACAATAATATACCCAACCTGGTCCAGCAGAGCATTACAGGTGGCTGTTGATATTGTACTGCTCCCTCTATTATAAGGTCCTGAGACTCGTTTTACATCTGTAGTGCTTGACACTCCACAGAGTTTCTGTTTTATGAACCATTTTGACCTAGACCCCAAGTGCTTGGTTACCCATGATTGTAGCAGGTGGGACCTGAAGGTCCCGGCAGTCCTTCACAGGCTTCTTGCTGACCGCAGAGTAATGCATGTAAGCTAGTAGGCTAGAATTCAAACACAGTTATCTATGATGTTTTCTCAGTTTGTTTTTTAAATATTATTTAAAATGAGCAATACTTTTGAGATCTAGCTGTAAAACCACCACAGGTATGGTCTCATAATAGAGAAAGGTTGGCTAAGTCAAGACTGAGATGCATCATTTCTGCCCTTCTTTTTGCAACCTCCTGCTGCAGCAAAACCAGTTTTATTTGTTCTTCCTTTTTGTTAGATTAGTATTACATGTGGTTTTGTTAGATTACTGTTGTATGTAGGTAGATCAGTACAGCACCCCAGCTCTGCTCATGAGATGACTATGTGGTTGGCAGTGGTGGTGTTCTTTGACCTAGCACAAATATAAGAAGTCTAAGACTGTGTAACTGATTTCTTTCTTCTCCATAATTTTGCAGATATTAGGGCTGCTGGTGTGGACTCTGATCGCTGGAACAGAATACTTCCTATATCCAGCCTTTGGCTGGGTGATGTTTGTAGCTGTGTTTTACTGGGTCCTCACTGTCTTCTTTCTGATCATCTACATGACCATGACCTACACCAGGATCCCCCAGGTGCCATGGACCACAGTGGTAAATACATCTGCTCATTGTTGTTTTGGATTTGCTGGGTTGTGAAGAGAATAAAATACTGATGCATTCTACAGCTGCAGTTACCCAGTCGTACTGGTGCTTTTTGCAGTTTTTTCCCCCTGATTTCTGTCTCTGCATCCCTGCAGTGTTTAACCTTCATTCTACTCAGACAGTGCTACCCTTTTAAAGTACTTTTCTTGTGATGTTTCACTGTTTTGTTCATCGATCGATTTAGTGACTTGATTTTTAATAATGTGTGTGTGACTCATATTTATGCACAGTGGCCCATTTTTCACCCTTGAGTGATTACATCCCACGAAGAATGAATCTGTCGCTGCATTTGAGCTAACAGATTTAGTTGTATGGCTTAAACAGTGGGAATCCCTACAGGAATCAACACCACGAGTTGGAAATGGTACCATGGATCTTAAAGCATGAGTCTACCTCTGCTAAATGAAAATAAAATGTTGCTTAGAGAGGAAGCAGCAGTCTCACTAGCCATGTACAGCTAGAGTGAAAATGGTGCTGCAAATTATTAGTGTTATATGTATGTAAAATACCTGCCATGTAATCCTTTGCTTTTAGCTCAAGACTAAATGAAAATTAAGTGAACAACTAATGTAATTGGAGAAAAAATTCACAGGTATTTGAAATTCAGGTCTAAGTTTTGTTATTTAAAGAAATCCTGCTAGTTATACAAATGAGTGTTATATATGTGTGTGATTTTTGTAACATGCTGATTTTCAAGAGAATAGATGCTAAATGACATTGTCACATAAGCCAACTGGCTATTTGTAACCCATACAGCAAATAACATAAATTTGGTTTTGCATTTGTTTGATACAGTGAAATACTGCTTTTCTCTCTTTTTCTACTAGATAAGGGCTATTAGTGAGAATTCTGCTGTTTTTATGATAAAATATATTTGACTTCTGTGTTGCAAACAGTGTATGTGACTAAAATTGAATACACTTTTCACCTTCCCTTTTGTTGCTGTAATAAATAGCTAGCTATAGCAATTACTAATAACAGCAACAAGGATTATGCTCAGATAGCTTCTCTGTTTTCAAGTTTCACGACCAGCAATTACCTTGACGGCTATAACAGCGCTATAGAAATGTTGGATTATTTCAATTACAGCAGTAATGTGTCTGGGTATGGTTAGAAGTGCGTGTTGTTTTTTTTTCCTTCCCGATTCCATTAAGTGTAAGTAAAGTACATTCAAAAGGAAAACATCTTTGTATCCATTTTCTTACAATTTTAGTTATTACCCTTCTTTTATCAGTTCAACACTATTACCAGGCAACTGCTGCAAGTAAATGAGTTGCCCCTGATGTGTGTGGCAGGCAAGCTGCAGTTCTTGATTAATTTCTGCTTGAAACTGAATATATTTCTTGCTCTGAGTTCCAAATGTATGGTAGATAAGATCACCCAAATGTAGGTCCAAAAGGTACTCTCCCTCTGTGGTACAAGATAATTTGAAGAGAAAATGCAAAACAAACCACAGATGCTTGGATTTCAGCTTCTTTTGCCCTGAGATATTGAAAGAGCTATTGGGAGCAGCCTGTGAATTGAACCTCTGCCACTCCTGGCTGGCCAACATGTTCAGAGAGATGTTTTTAATGTTTTCATTGAGGAGGTGTATAATCAATGGATATCAAGATGTTACAATCACAATATAATCAAGAGAGTGAGGCAAAGTGGACAATGATAACAAAAGAGAATAAATGGAAAGCTTACCCTTATGCTGGGCTCACCTACAAAACACCAGCAGAGGCAATCTCCAGAAGAGATCCTTCCCCACTGGTAGCCAGCTCTTAAATAGGTCTAGGAGGGATGCAGCCAGGCTCCACACCTTCTGGCAGCTCAGGTGAATTGCCTTCACCTGTGCTCCATGGCTGACTCAGTGCTCACCTCAGGTGATCAATCAGAGGTTCAGGCTGTGACTCAGCAGTTCCCATACAGGAGGGCATGACACACACCTCTTGAATGTCCCACCTTTTCAGAGAGTTTACAGCCACCTTCTCCCCATTCCCCAAAGTATCAGTCTTTGCTAATTATTGTTCTTCCTCCTTAGGCAATAGTTAGCTAAAGCTATGCCTATTGTATGCAGTATCCAAAGTTACATCTGGACTTCCCTGCCACAAACCGAGTTTTTGCAGGTTAAGCACGTTACCAAATTGCTTAAGATGCAGTTACTTTACTGCAAATTAACCCAAAGGATGTGCTTCAGAAGTGACTCTCCTTAATAGGGCCAGTTCTTTGCTAAAACAATCAATGGAAGCTTTTAAAATTGGGTAGATTTGAATTTAAGAAGCAGATGGTAATTTAGCATGAACCATTTGGTTTGAGTAATATATTGGCAGTAAACGGTCCAATCAGCTTGCATTGCATTCCATCTTCCCTAGCAGTGTTATTTCCCAAAGCAGCACTTCTAAAAAATTATGTGCTTTTTTTTCTACATGACAAGATATTGCAGGGATTTGTAGCTTTCCAAGGTAATTGAGTCTTTTTGGAAAGGGAAACTTAAAAATAACAACAACAAATATTCTAGGCAGTCAAGTTTGAAGTTGGAAAATCAGTGCATTGCAGAAGTTGTGCTTTCCACTTTTTTGGCACCCTATCCTAAAATTGACAGTTTGATATTTTATTACTGTAATACCTAGATAGAAGAGGTGATTTGTACAAGGAGATACTATATTTTATTAGATGAGCTGCTACAGGCGAGATAAAAGCCACTCACAAGTGTGTGAATAAAACCTCAAGTCCCTGTGCTGGGCTTCAGCCGAGTGCTGAGGCACTGCGCTGTGTTCTCTGCAGAAATGTAGGTAGGTGGGTCTTTTCCAAATGTCCTGAAGCTGCAAGGACTTAAAAACACAGGAGAATGTGAATTCTCTTCAGCTTGCATGAATTTGGTCAGACCTCTCATAAACTGAGTGGATAACAGATGACAGCACAGCATGCTGCTCTCTGGAAGGACTCGTAGCTGAGAAAGCAAGTTTCTGGGGAATGGCTTCCCCTCAGGAAGGTTTGAACCCTGTCTGTCATTAGAATGTGGGGCAGTGAGCCAGGCTCCACTGAGTCTGAATTGAGGTCTTTCTGAAGCAAAGGAGAAGGAGGTGAGGAGCTCCCACACCAATCACTCCAATGTGCTGACCTGTGTTTTGGTGCACTGAGGGAGTTGCTGAGACAGACACGGGTGCCTTCTGAATTTCTCTCCTTTTTTTTAGATCATGGCAGAGTTCATGATTGGTGAATTCAGTCATGAACAATTGAGGTACATCCCCAGCATCTACTGGGTCACACCATGGAAATGAATAAGTTGGAGCTGCACCAGTGTGCATCATTTAGAGACAACTGGGACAACAGAGTTAAGGCTTATGATACGTGTGTGATGCTGTGAGGTGCAAACATAGAGCCAGAAGCTGAACGGAGGGGACCATGTACAACACCAGGGCTTTGTCTAAATTCAGTTACTAATTCCTGTGATTGTAACTAGGTACAAAGAGTGTCATGGGTATTCCACTGACATCTGAACTGCAAGTGTATTTTATGGCCAAATTCATATGCCCTAGACAAGCAGCAGGGGGAGTTTTGGGGGATTTTTTTTTTAAAACACGAATGAATTTCCTCTAGCCGTGAGCAAGCAATGAGTAATGAATGTCAAAGCATTCAAGTTACTTACTTAAAGAAAAATAAACGCATACCTTTTTGTTTGCCTTTTCTCAGATGTTCGCCCTCCTGTTGTCTCTGACATGCAAAACCAGAATAAACTGTCCTTGATTATTCTCTGTAGTTTTATGTAAGATGAAGGTCATCTGCTTTGCTTCATTCACAGTAATGGGCATAGATTCCCTGAGACATTCACTCTTTTCCCAGGAATTAAAAATGCAGTGTCTGCCACAGATGGGTCTTTCAATGACCCAGGTAGTCCTTTCAGAGTGTTCTCCTCCTTCATTTTAAGTTGTGGTTTGTTTGCTTTTTCTTCTCTCAGAAACAGGCAGAAGGGAAAATTACTGAATGGTGAAAGAATACTCACCAAAAAAATTGTACCCACTTTATTTCCTTCAAAAGTGAAGACAAAGTTGGGGAAGTTCCATAAATATTGCAGAATGGGGGGTTGGGTTTTGTTTGTTTGTCTTTCATGTAGTCTCATATTCTTTCTGCCTAATATTTAGCTTGCAATAAGCAATCTGTGTACCTGTTTTCAATTTTGGAAAATCAGAGTACCTGGCTGTAAATTAAACTTCTCACTATTTAGTTTGATGGAACGAGCAATTGGTCCAAAATGTGCTCTAACGTTCATGAACATTAAAAATAAGCAATTAAATTCTAATCTTACAGAGAGGAAGTTAAAAGAGGGTAAAATCATCGAGAATCACATTTTGTGTGTACATTGGATGTGCACATTGTGTTTCAGAGGAGATTTTTGTAATGTTGGAACAGAAAATGGTAACAAATGTTTTTGCATATGAATTGCTAATTTGATTTTCTTTTTCAACAGGGTCTGTGTTTTAATGGGAGTGCCTTCATTTTGTACCTCATTGCCGCCATTGTAGATGCATCTTCAGTCACCAAAGAACTGGACAGTCACAATTACAACAGTTGGGCAGCTTCTTCAGTGAGTTCATTTTTTGTTTCAGTCACAGTTGTATGCCTAACAAAGTGATACCAAACAGCGCCTGTCTGGATGTGAGGGTTGAAATGCACACATTCTGGATTTCAAAAAGCTGCAGATTGCAGTAGGGACTCACACAAAATCTATTGATAACTGTAATTTAGTTTGTAGGTTTTGAAGGCAACTAGGAATTCAACCAGGAGATGACAGTCACAGCTGCAAAGGCTGTAATGGTTTTAAGATCAGACTGTTTCCCCCTCCCTGCCTCCATTCATTACTAGCTTTCTAGCAGAAGTTGTGGCATCTACCTCAGAGTGAACAAATTGGGTGAATACAAAGTTGCTTCAGTGCACTCACACAATTTCCAAAGCAGCTTAAGCTAACCCAGCTGACTTTGCACTGATGTGATTAAAGTGCATTTAATTTCTGTTGGCTGAGCCATGCACAGAGCACTGTGGGAAGGCCTTGAAATGGTGCCACCATTTCTACAGTGACTTCCAAGCTCACCTTTTGATAATCTTGGGCAACACTTGAAAAATCACGTAACTTCCAACTGTTTTTGACATTACTGACTTTCTACTTAGATTTGGAAGTCCAAAGCATTCAAAGTGGGTAAAAAAAACCATTTTTTTTTTAATTTTATAAGGACCAGATTAGGTGAAGGTATTCTCTAGCTAAGTTAAAGGAGTCGCAGAAGAACTTCGCACATTTTGGAATGGCAGTCAAATTCAATTGTATTGGAGTAACTCTGAATTACAGCTACTTTGCTGATGGTTAATGCATCTGCAGTTGTCCTTTCTGGACTATTCACAAATTCTGTCTTCTGCCTGAAGCTTATTTTACACAGTGATGAACACAGAGACCTGAACACCTGCTCTGTTTTTATCTTGGGAATGATGTAACTATGTCCCTGTCACTTCAGTGGTGTTCAGGATCTTCACCTCTTGGCAGTTTGTAATTATTGATCTGCTTCTCAGCCAGTGGTGTTGACAGGAGCTCGCTTGCTGCTCAATAATCTTCCATGCTGACTCATGCTTTATGCAAAATGCACCAATGCCCATGGGATATTTGGAATCTCTTCTAATACCTCCTAATAATGTTCATCTAATGCACTGTCTAAATAAACTATTAAATGTAGTTTAATAGTGCTCTCTGTACACATTAAGTGTTTCATGGACATATGTTTGTGAGAATTTAGCAAATCATCCATCTCCGATATCTTTTCTCTACTGGGAAGATTTTGGATGGAGGTTTTAGTTTCTAAGAAATAACATTCTTTTGGTAAGGAGAATGTTAGAATTTTCTATTGTTACCAGGTTTTATATCATCATCTACAAGTTTTTGTGCCACGGATTGAATTTACATGAGATAAGGCTCACCCAAAATCTTTGGAAGGCTCAGTTTACTGCCTTGTGTATATGCCTAGTAGTGCCTTGCCCTCAGAACTGCAGTGCCTACCTGGGCCAGTGAGAGAAGCGAGAAGTGTTACTAGAATCATAAAATATATTTAGGCTGGAAGGGACCTCTGGAGATCATCTGGTCCAACCTCTGCTCCCCCAGCACAGGGTTAGCTTGCACCAGGTTGCTCAGGGCCTTGTCTGTTTGAGTTTCGAGCATTTCTGAGGATGGATTTTCCAAAATGCCTCAAGGCCACATTGCCATATTTGATTTCTCTCACAGTGATTTTTTTTTCTTTGCTAATATCTAATTGAAATTTCCCTTACTGTAACTTGTTTTTGTTCCCTCTTGTCCCTACCACTGCCAAACTCCAAGAAAAGTAGTGTTTGCCCTGTTTGCAATGTCAGCTTTATTTGGTTCAGTCACCAGCACAAAACATTCTGGTCTTATCATAAGCTATTTTGAACAACATGCAGTGATTAGCAGGAACTTAACCACTGGCATTGAATTGGACTTTATCAGTATAACTGAAATAGTTCACAGCTGTTCTTTTGCTTCTGGCTGCATATGCAGTAAGGAATTCAAACACCACTGATATTCTGTAGTTCCTAAAAATCTTTAAATATAAAATAAATCTAGCCTGCTATAGAAGACTTCTTCTGCAGTCACTTTCTGATAACGGAGTGATATCTTAATGATGTTGCTGCCACTCTCTGCACTGAGAAATAAATTCATTAATAGAGGACTACTGGAATTACTATCATTTGAGAATATGCCTGGGCCTGAATTTTGAATTTAGGTTTGCTCTAAATGACCTCTCTGGATGCGCAGTGTGCCACACTGAGGCACAGGTGGCCTTCAGGCAGCTCCTGGAATGCAGCAGCAGCTGCAATGTGGGGGCATTAGTTTGAGCTCACGGTGTCGCTTGGTCTTTACGAACAACTGAAGTTAAAAGCTGCAAGTATAGGGTTGGTGGGCATCCAGTCTGTAGGATCCCTTCTGAGGCAATATGATGTGGAGATAAGTGTTGAAATAGTCTATATTTTAGCTGCTTCTAGGCCCATATTCCTACACAAAGTTTATTTAAACAAGGTTGACTGCGATGGCAACCCAAGTACAAGAAGGCCAGAGACCACCATTTTAGCAATTCTGCTGCTTTTATCCAAATACCATCATTAATTTTTCAAATGAATGAGAACACTCTCAAATATTTTTCTGACATATATTTTTACTCTTCTCTCCACAGTTCTTTGCCTTTGTGGTTACCTCCTGCTATGCTGGAAATACATATTTTAGCTTTATATCTTGGCGATCAAGAACTTTGCAGTAAAAATTGTGCTAAAATGAATTCTGTAGAATAAAACGTCTTGAGGATTATGCTCTTCTTGATGGAAGCTTGGAACAAGGATTAGATCTTCTGGAACACTTCTGTTGTAATTGAAGAAATGTATTTAAACTTAGATTAAAATGAATATTTATAATATGATACCATATTTAGTGACATCTAACACTGACTTTGTACTGTATAATAAAATTTCATACTGCTTCTTTTAAAATTAACATGGTATTTTTCTAGACGTTGTATAGATGTTATAACTAAACCTTTAATAAACTTCACTCAGACTGTGTGCCAGTTTTGTAAATTTAACTTTTTAAATGTCACCTGTGTACTTTTGATAACGAATGCTACAAATCAAAAGTAAGATTGATATTATATGTATACAAAGTGACCTGGTGAAAAAGAAAAATACCAAAAAGCTTTAAAGAGCAATAAATAATTGACCCAGCTTTGAATGTTTTGTAAACAGGGAGCAGCGGTTTGCTTATTTTGTCTGTTTTTCAGAGGCAGATATGTGCTATTGAGAATTGTGATGGTTGTGTCAGTTTACATATTCCAGTAGCCTATTTTAATTGTGAGTTTGGTTTTGAAACCTATTAACAACATAGACTTACAGCTTGCTGAAGAAGTTGTATGTATGAAGCACATTATCTTAACAGGTTTCTCAAATCTAGCAGATTTGATTGATAATTCTACACAACAGACCTTTAATGCTCAGTGTTTAACCTACAGAGAATATCATAAAATATGTACTAAAGGTAATAATTCTTGCTTCTCTGAGGACTGAGGCTAGTTCGTTAGTTTGTAATACTGAAAATGTAGGCCTCAAAATGCTATCAAATGACATGAAGATTAAATCCATAGAAGAAATGTCAAGACCCTAGCAGTAGAAACAAAGGATTTTCTCACTCATTCACGTTTTGCCAGCCTCATTTGTGAGTTGTTAGTTTAACAAATCAAGTTTTTAATTTGACTCATATTTAAATATCTTTGAGTTATGCAGAAGTATGATGGAAGGTTATGACTTCCAAGACAAATGCCTTTGCAAATGACTTTCAAATACAAATTACCTAAGGAATCTCTTCCAGGAATTATGTAAAGAGCAAGACTGTGATTATTTTGTGATTATTTAAAGTTTTCTGCTAGTAAAAAAGACTGCTGGTAAATCCCTTATTCTTGCACTAAGGGGATTTGGGCTCTTCCAGTCTTCAAAAACTTTGTTGCACTATATATTTGGTAGTAGAGAAATCTCACTGTTGAAAATCTTCTTTGTTTTTCCCTGTGAATAAATGGGGTGTGCTTCCTTATGTGCACACCCTGCAGCTAGGAAGATTTATCAGCAGCCAGCTAATTCTGTTCTCAATCTCCTGGTTTTGTTCTTGATTATCTGTCAGAGTCACAGGATTTCAATACAAGGGAAGCCAAGATATTATTTAAATGCCTATATTTGTCTGCAAATTGCATCTGGCCTGCATAACAAAGGTCAAGCTGTCTCCTGCTTACTAATATCGTCCAGTTCTGAGAATGAAGAAGGGCTACCAACTATGCATTTTATCTACACAGACAAAATGTGTCATTAAAGTTCCATATGCTCTTTTCCATTGCTGGAAAAAAATCAAAGGCAGAAAAATGATACAAATGTCAACTGAGTAAATGTGACAAGGAACAGCCAAAATTAAAATCTCATGAGTGATTTTCCATCTGTGAAAATGCTTGAGAAGTAAGAAAAAATCTTTCTTGAATGATATTTGATGTACATATCTAAGTTCAAAGAACATGGCTGTGTTTGCATAAATGTTTCATGATAACTGTGATGGGCTGGTCTAACATCATAGCCCAAACAACAATTGTGGATAGAGGTACAAAGACAGAGATGGGCTTAGAGAGAGTAATACATTTTATCCATTATACCTTAAACTATTGTGTAAATTGTGTGTTAGAAAACAGCCATTACGTGTTACAGTAAACCCAAGAATGAAAGACAAAAACATACAGTTGTTGGTTAGGGAATTCTTTTGGCAAAATACGTCCTCTCAGCATCTTCAGCCCTAATTGTCAAGGGAAGATGTGCAGAATGTCTCCCAAGGACAAGTCTGGGAATTAAATTTGTAATTCTGCTGGATTTTTAAAAGTACTAGGTGGGAATTTGTTTTATCTTTGGCTTTCTTTGTTTCACAAATCATAACTTAATCTGCTTTGTTCTTAAGAAGGATAGCCATCTTACTTTGTATGCTATTTCTCATCTTATTTCTCATCTCTTCTGCAGCTACCAACTGTTCTTCAAGCAATCTGAATATCTAGTTAAAGTTGGAGGCATCAGTAAGGCTGAGAATTACTTCTGAAGGTTGCTGCTTCTATTTCAGGCCTAATGAAAGGTAAAAGCTTGCAAAAGGTTATCTGATTGTTCCAGGTGCATTAGTCTTAAATACTGACTTGCCAACTATGATCCATGTTTTTGTATGTTCTAATATTGACAAAGAAGATAACGTAGCAGTAGTTTATCATAAAGCAGTATTTGGAAGATTTTTGGCTGTAGACATTTCTTTGTGTTCATAAGATAGGAAGAAGCTTTTTTTGAAAGTACATCTGGGAACCAATGAAATCATTAGCAAAATTCTTAACACAGAGATATTGAGAACAATTGAGGAAAAAAAAAAATATCAGAGAACTTGCAAAATAAAATTATTTGTCATTGTAAATAATGTGTTCCAGACAAACGGTATCTCTAAAAGATCTGAGGCACTCACATAGACATGTGAGGTGCTAGAGAGCAAGGATATTTGCTGTTAACTTTTGGCCATCAAATTTCATTAATTAAAGAGTTGTTGGTGTGTCATCATCATCGTACATTTACCATGTATTTTAGATCGTATCATTTACCATCATACAAGTAAACAGCAGAAGAATTATAATCAAAACTTGAAATTCAGAAGTGTTTTAGACTTGGGTTTGTGCCAGTGGTTTACAGAAGATGGCTGTGTTCTTGAGTGGAAAATACAACTATTCTACGTGCATTAATGTAAAAGCATTTCTATTGCACTGGGTAGAAATGAGAAATTCATGAGAAATTAAGAACTACAGCAGCTGAGTCAGTGGGAAAGAAAAACATATTTCTTAATGGGAAGTACAGAGATAACTAGGACCTTCCTCCATAAGGCTTACAAGAAAACCAGCTTTAAAATCTCAGTGGCTAGCATTTTACTTCTGTGTGATTTGGCAGTGTTGTACATTTGATATCTAATAATAGGAGTTAAAATTTGATGGGAGAGGTACTGCCTTTTATTGCAGATAGTAGGTTTCCTCACTGAAAACAAAGTGCACTGCGTGGTCTTTTGCTAGGTGGGCTGTTGGACTAGATGTTCTTAGGGATCTTTTCCAACCATAACGATTCTATCTGTAAGGTCAACCCATCAGAAGCTTCAGGAAAGAAGGGGACAGGGTCTGTGGTAATAGAACAAGGGGAAGTGGCTTTAAGCTCAAAGAGGGGAGACTTAGGTTAGATGTAAGGAAAACATCTTTTTCGGTGAGGGTGGTGAGGCACTGGAATGGGTTGCCCAGTGACGTGGTGGATGAACCATTCCTGGGGACTTTGAAGGGCAGGCTGGATCCTGCCCCGGGCACCCTGATCTAGCTGTGGTGTCCCTGTTCAGGCAGGGGAGCTGGACTAGGTGATCTCTGAAGGCCCATTCCAACTCCAAGGACTTACGATTCTATGGTTGCTTACACTCGCCTACCCCATCTCACTCACGTCAATTCCTTATGCTGGACGTCATCTGATCTCACCTGTCTACACTTTTACAGCAGCCTTCGTTGTTCAGGGCGATATTCAGTATTAAATATGAATGAAACATGTGTTCTAACTGCAGAACAAAACATGAGAGGATGATGTTTCTGTAGGAGCAACAGATGCTAAGCTCAGGGGCCGTTTTTACCCTCCTGTCAGAAAGCACAACCGCTTATTTTTAACCTTGAGGAAACGTAGAGCTTCCTTTGCCGAACTGTATCTCTGCGTGACTGAATTCCAGCGGCGGAGCCGAGCCGTTCCGGCACCGCTACAACCCCTCTGCTGCCGCCCACTGCAGACAACCTTTTGCCTGTGGGCCGCGGCGGATCGGAAGACGCGCTCTCCTATCTGTGCAAACACGCGCTGCGCGAGGCGACGCCGCGAGCCGCCCCCCAGCTCCGAGCCGTCTCGGCCCAAGAACACTGCCGACAAACTTCTGCCTCCGCTTTCCCGCCACCCCGGGCCCCGCCCCGCCCGCTGCCCCGGGGCACCGCCCGGCCGGCGGGGAAGTACGCCGCTCCGCTCCGCCCGGCCCCTCCGCAGCCGCTGGCCGCCGCCCGTCCTCCTTGCCTTCCCCTCCCTCTTTCCCCGCCCCGCCCCGTCCCGTCCCGTCCCGTACCCCTTCTCCCGGTCCGGGCCGCGGCAGAGCAGCGGAGCGGCAGGACGGAGCCATGTCTCACGGGGCGCGAGTGATCCGCACCGGGGTGAGCAGCGCGGGGCCCGCCGCGCCGCCGTCGGCCGCCGCCTCCTCGTCGGCGGGCTCGGACGCGGAGCTGCTGGACGGCGCCTATTTCCGCTCGTGTGCCGGCATGCTGAAGGTGGCCCAGATGGTACGAAGCCGGTCAGGGGCGGGTGGCCTCGGGACCCTCGGCCCGTCCCGGGGCGCCTCCGGGGCGGCGGGTAACGGCGGTTTTTGCTCTGGAGCTCTCGCAGCTGGCGGGAGGAGGAGGGAGCCGGGTTTCTCTCAGGACGCCGAGTGCGAACTCCCGTCAGAAGCAGCCTCCGCTTTTCGTTCGCTGGTGGAGACAGACGTGTGTCAGCCTGGGGGAACGCTGCTTGTGTGCAGTGCCGCGCTGCGCTGCTGGGACATCGAAGCCAGTGGCGATGTTGAGCGGTGACAACTCTTTGTTGTTAATCGTAATTTTGGCACGGCAGCGTGAAGGCATCGGGTGCTGCACGTCAGCGGTCCGTTAGCTGTGGTAAGTTTTGGGAGAGGAGGCCAAGGGCCGCCTGCGAGGCCGGGGTCGGGGTGAGCGCCTGGGCCAGGAGTGGTGAGGTATCACCTGCAGCAGGAACTGGGGAAACGCTGAGCGTTTGTACTGCAGTTGTCTCTCACTGTGAGTTCAGCTCTGTAGGAGAGCCAGCAGCTGTCTGCTGTGTTCTCTTCTCTTGGGTTGTTCCCAATCCATCGTGAGGATCTGGAGCATCTTTCCAGGAGATAAAAACGATGCTCTTTTGAATGCACGTCTCCATTGCCAGTGACCCTGTGGAAATGTAGCTGTGTGCTTTGCTGACTAACTAGAAGCCTGCTTATCTTTTTGTCTTCGCCACTGTAGAAAGCACAATACCTTTTATGGACTAGAAGGACATGGTCTTCTCTGCTGTCCATTCTGATGTATCTTCACTACACTTCCTACTTGTTACTCTCACAAGCGCGTGTATTTGTGCTGAAGTTTCAATTTTGGTGTGCGTGGAAAGTGTGGAGTGTGTGCTTGACATACTTTACATTCTTTAATGTAACGTATGTAAATATATTTTAATGTATATAAGTGTATGTAATAGTGTAATATTTAACATATTTCATATGAAGTAATATTTTCTGAATGCTGATCAATATCATTAGAATTTCACCTAGTGGTTTTCTGTGCTGATTTGACAAGCTCCCATGAGCCCTCTCCCAACTTTACCCTTTTACATTTTTCTGCATTCCAGCTTGCTTATAAATAACATCAGTAGAAATTACTTCAGCTATCCAAGGAACTTTGGGCAGGTTAAACTTTTCTGATGCGTTATCTTGGTAATGTATTCTTCTCAAACAGTTTTCAAAGAAAACAAAATGTTTGTGCTGCAATATATAGAAATGACCAAGACAAGCTAGTTTTAGGTCAACTCCTCAACATTTATCTAAAATTCATCTTTTCTCAGAGATTATTTTCATTACATCTATGAATCTGCTTTTATTAGCGTGCAATTCTTCTGGTGTTGGCAATATCTGTGTTTGATCAGAATTCTCTGTGATGAAACTGTAAACATTGCTGGATTAATGTTAGTGGGGATGGTGGGACTGCAGGCTTCTTATGAAGGAGAGCCATTATTCAGACAGAGGACAAAGGTAAGTTGTTTTCAGATAGACATACAACGTGCTTCATAGAGTATACCTAGAGGCTTCTGAATGGTTCTGGTTATGAAGAAGGAGCACTCCTTTCTCCTTCTTCCTCAATCCCCTTTGCCAAGAAGTAAATGATACGAGAGAGAACAAGAAGCAAACATTTTTATTTCTTCATTTATAGTAATGCTAACGGCTGTTTGCAAGCCCCAAAATTAGCATAAATAATTTGATTGTGTGCATGAAATTATTCTAATAGATGGCATCAGCATGCCAGGGTAATTGTACCAAGGAAACAGAAGACAATGTCACAGGTTTTCTTCTGTGAGAAGGATCTTAACACAAGCCTTAAAATTCAGCAGTCTCATGCAAGATGAGGAGCTTGTCCAGGAATCTGATCATTACTGACTCCATGTTACCAATTCATTCCCTTTAAATTCTTCTGGGTGATTTGAAAGCTTGTGTTGGCTGTAGCATCTAGTATAGATTGAAATTAGGAATTAAAAACCATGTTTCGTGCCTGTGAGCCTACGTACATTCCTTTATTTTGCATAATTACAGCTCTGAGAAGGTAATGCGTTTTCTGCATTGAGTTCCTGACTTTCAAATATGCAAGGAATGCTCTATATAGGTATTTTGAAAATATAGTGGAGGAGAAAAATAGTTTGTTACTTGTGCACTTTACATAGTAATAAGGCTGTTTGACAGCTGTTTTTCATGTATGACCATCACTAATGTTAATAGGGACTCCATTTTCAAAATCCAGTCTGAATTGATGTGCTTTTAACAAGAAGTTACGACGTATCTTCAGCTTCTGCCTTCAACTGGTCTAGTTTGAATATTGCTCTTCCTTTTGTTCCTTCTTTCATTCTTTTTTGTGCTTGCACTTTTGCCAGTACCTTTTGTACTCCGGGTGTTACATGCAGGATTGTGCTGTGGTTCAGGCTGTGGGAGATTCAGGTTGGACGTTAGGAAACACTACTTCTCTGCAAGGGTGGTCAGGCAAGGGAATGGGCTGCCCAGGGAGGTGGTGGAGTCACTGAGCCTGGAGGCATTCAAGGAACGTTTGGACGTTGTGTTGAGGGATATGGTTAAGTGAGAACTGTTGGTGATGGGTGGATGGTTGGACTGGATGATCTTGTAGTCTTTTCCAACCTTGGTGATTCTGTGATTCTAGAGCAAGTGCAAGGGCGTGTGTCTCTGTGTGCACAGTCCACGTGACTACAAGGGCTACATTTGACATGAAGCCAGCTTGGCGAAATTACTACATGTGGCACTTTTCAGTACACCCCACTGACAGTGCTTTTGAAGCATGTTTGATCTGTGTGGCTTATTTTATTGCAGGACTTTCTGGGTACTCAGAAAGAACTGGGTAGTTTTCAAAAGGTATCAGGAAACCTTTTGAGGTCTCCTGTGCCCTTGGAGACTGTTTGGAGCTGTTGTGTGCAAGAAGAGACATCACAGCACCGTGCTTCTGTAGGTCTCAGACTTCTGATACCATTCCAGGATTGTTCCTTGCTTCTGGATCCTGAGGGGAATGGAGGTGGTCTGTGGCTTCTCTGCCCCTACTTCAAGATGGGCCAAGGTGACTGTGACCAGAGTCCAGACTGAGGGAGGATGTCCCCACAATAAGGCCATTGCTACTGAGCAGACAGCGGTTCTGGCACAGCAAGCACAGCCATAGTATACAGTGTTTTAACCTAAGGATCATCTTGTTCAATCTGAATCAGGAAAGAGCAGTTTCACCAGACACAAGAAGAAGAAATCTTCTCAAAGCAGGGAAAAATAGAATAAATCCAATGGAAGTTGACTTAATAGCATCGTTTTTAACTCGTTAAAGTTGCTAAGGCAATAGTTAAAGTCTGCTGAATAAATATTTCATTTCCCAAGTGTCGACAAAAGCAGTTGCAATTCTTGATATCTGAACAGCCCACCAGGCAGCCTCTGAGCAGCAATGAAGTTTGCTGAAATTCTTTGGATTATTATATACAAACATACAGTTGAATAATGGTGTTCAAGGGAATATTAATACATCTCATGCAGAAAGCCAAAAAAACATTGGTAGCTAGATTGTTAGAGCCAAGATCAACTTCTAAATGTGCGGGATGGTATCAGCCAAACTTCCTGGGGAGCTGCATTTGGAAGATGTTAAAATATGAGAAGAAAGCAAGATCTGTTGGTGGAAGATAAAAACTCCTAGTCAAAACCATTGATTTAGAAAAAGGAAATGCACAAAAGCAAATGCTGTTGGAATAGCTCTCCAATCGCTCCAGTCTTTTAACTTGAGCCCCAAACTTCTTTTGTCTATGGAATTGATTGAAGTAAATGATCTAGTTCTTTGCAGCAGTGTGTTACTGATGTATGACTTTGCTTGTGTGGTAATAAGACTGTTTAGTCAGGAGATATGTGCAGAGATGCTGAAATTGTAAACTTTTATCCTACCTAGACTGTACTTTCAACTTTCTCCAGCAATTACTCTGTCCGTAGTTCTTCCAAAGGAAAACAGTGGTCAGAAGTAACAAGCTTGGCTGAAAGTTGCCAGATGCTGACCTGCCAAGCTTACACTCAAACAGGTCTGTGTTCTCCTTGTCTCTTCATCCCAGCTGATAAGAGAAGACAGGAAAAATGCTGCTGTTCTAGCTAACAGTGATATCCTGATGTATCCTGTACGCAAAAAGTCTTATTGGAGGCATTTGCTGAAGTAGTGGATAAAGTAATAGAGGAGGAAATGTGTGAGTGTCCTCAGCCTGCAACTGTGTGACAAATGACTGGCTAAAGAATAAGGAATTGAATTTATTTTTTAATTTTAGCAGCAAAGTTGTTATTCTCAGGCCCAGGTCAGACACATGTATTGTAGGTGCCCATTGCTGTTCGGCTAGATGTTGCAGTGAAGGGACCTCGCTTGGCGTGCTGGCCAAAGAGATAGAAGTTTGTCTATGTCGTGGGTGGCTCAAAAGTAAGCAAGAGCGTTTGAGTGAGGAATGCCCAAGCCTTGTAATTAAAACCCATAGGTCTGGGAAGTCCTGTTATTTACACTCTGAGATCACCGCAACAGGCTGGCTTGGCCAGGCGTACTTTTTCCATTCCTCTGCTCAGGGTGGCCATACAATTTCTGCCCAGGTATTTGCATATGAGCTGGGAGCAGACAGCACGTTCCCTGGGTGCTAAGTAATGCTTGGTGGTAGGCTGACATGGTTTTATTTGATGGGTCAAAACTTCAGAGGCAATGGCAGTGGAAGGAATTTTCTCTGTGCTGCCATTCTCAGCTGCAGTGATGCAGCTGTTTGCAAGATTGTGCAATATGCCAAATGAGGGAACTGATGTAGCTTTACTTCAACTCTCCTTCACTTTTCTTCTTCCATAAGAGATTTGAGGGAATGGTGCAGCCACAGAGACTATTGTCAGGAGCAGCCAGAGTCTGGGATAGAATGGCAGGAGCTGCAGAAGGATGAATTGGTTCCACATGCTTCAAGTCACAAGCTAAGATTTCAGTCCTTTTCTGTTATTTGTTGTTGTTGTTAGGGAAAGGTTTAATTACTTGGGTTACTCTCTGTCTAATTGTTCAATTTCTATGTTTTTCAGCAGAAAAAAAAAAAAGAAAATAGTGAATTGTTCAACTGCTCTGGAAGGTTCAAAAGTCGAGCCCAGAATATTGCTGTTTTTAAATAGTAGGAAATCTCTGTTCCGAATATATCAGTGAATGCATTATTTCTTTCCAGAAGAGAGGCTACCTGCAAGCACGAAATCGGAGCTATTGTGCCTTGCTCACTTGGCCAATCCATTAGGATTTGTTGTAATACATTCATGGTATGTAGTGCTCTTTGTGTAGCTGTGACTGAATAAGGTCTAGTAAGTACATTTTCTGAAATCAGAAAAAACAGGAAGTGAAGCCTAGAAATTTACCACATCTCCTGAGATGTGTTTAGCATGCTTGAAAGAGCAGAGTAAAGTATTGGCAGTGGTTTTCTGGCGCATGTGTTTCACAGGAAGTTAGATTTGCAGTAGCGTTTTGAAATCTCTGTCAGGTGTGCATGGTGTCTGTGGGTTGTCGGATGTGAAAAGCATGGATTCTTATTGCTCTGTGACCTTCCTAAGAAGTGCTAATGTGCCATATCCCCTCTCCTTTCCCTTTGGAGACAGTGTCCCTTTGAATATCTGCTTCTCCTACTGCAGAAAAATGAAAACCAGTGGTTCAGTTCAGTTCAAGTGTGGTCTTTAAATAACTCAGAGCCTAAAAATGTTGAAAATTCCCTTGTTGAGCAGATCCTGCGCCTGCAGCCCTGGAACAATCCATGTGTCTCATCATGATCACGGGAGCCGTGGACATACCTCAGTGAGGGCAGTGTGCCTGACCACGATGATGTTAGGTAACAGCTCTACATTGCCTGCACGAAGCAGTATTGGCCCCACAAGCCAGACAGCATTTGGCTGCTATGAGTGAGTGTTTCCTCCGCTCCCCTCCCTTGGGTGTACTTGTAGGGCATTCTCTCAGTCCTGTGGCTGAGCCTCTCCTTTGCACTGCTGTCACATCACGTGCACTGCGGGCTTGTCCTCCTCTTTTGTGGTGAGATGTAAAGTATACAGCAGCCAGAAATTGCTGCTCTCTCTGTGCAGAGATCAAACTTGAAAATTGCTGTGATTTTCTTCCACACACCTGCGTGCTTCATCTGTTCTGCATAACTCAGATTCCAAAGGAATCATTACAGCTGAAATAATTTTCTACGCTGCAATGCTGGGAATTTGATGAATACAATGGCAAGTACAGGAGTGTCTGACTGGCCCAAGCCATGTGGCTGCAGCCTTCAAAGCTACAGCAAATTGATTTGCTGTTCTTGTACTTAGGGCTTCTTCTGCTCATAGCTTGACACAAGGAAAATGGAGTGTGACAATGACAAGATTGAGAAGCTGCTTCAAGAGGAATTTTCTTGGGATGTTGTTTAGTTTTATTGCAGTACCATTTCTGAGTTCATGAAACAAACACTGACAGCTGGAAAGGAAAGAGACCTGAGATCATCAGTAGCAACCGCAGAACTGCAGAAAGGCTTTGGACACTGTCCTGTAAGTCTGTAATCACGTTCACCCGAAACTGGGAAGGCCACTTGAAGAGGTCTCTCATCTACAAGGGAAAAACCCAGTCCCAGCTGCTCTTTGTCACCTGCTGGCTAATTGAGCCTTTTGTAGATAGCTTGAGCGTGGCTTCCTAGTAGCAAGGGCAGTGCCACCCCTGGGTGTTAGCGTGAGCTGCCGGGCAGTGGTGCCATTGGGAAATCTCAGCTATTATCTCATCACCCTTCACTTCTTGTGCCTTGCCAAGCACAAAGTGTGTGCGCTTAGGCCCTGTCTAATCCATCAGCTGGGTTGTGATAATGCTGGTTGATGTGGAAATAGTCACAATGTTAGTATTTTGGGGAACACTCACCTGTATTTTTCCTGATTAAAAAAAAAAAAAAAAAAAAGATGTACCAGCACAGCTAACAGCATAGACTTCAGTGATGCTAACAGTCTCCTCGTGTTTGAGGAGACCTTGCTTAAGGCTCCGTTGCCATGGCTCGCACAGCCTTTGCTGAAGATGACAGATACAGGCTTTTTAACAGCTCTCAGTGCGATTGCCAGATGTCAGTGTGGTATTCTCTGGGGCTGGGAAAAGAGATGGCAGGTGCTAACTGAAGATTCGAGTCAGCCAAGCAATAAATGCCTCAGACAATGAGAATGAGTTGTGTTGTGAGCAGCATCCATAAGGAGAGGGATGAACAAATTGCTTGCTGAGGGTTACAGGCATGGACACCAAGACTTTCCTGAGCAGTTTGCAAGGTGCTCTTTATCTCAGTGGCAGCTTTAATGAATCTGAGACTCCATATGCTTTTCAATTTTTGTGCACCTGGTTTGATAGATTAGTAGGGAGTTGTTTGCCACGAGGTGCTGGTTTTGTGTTATATGTTCCCATTTGAGCTTAAAGTAGTTGTGCCCTGCTAGACGTGTATTGGATATCCAGATCAAGTAGGAAGCTTTGCAGTTGTGGTTGTGCAGAGTTTGTGGGGGTGTTTGTTAGCCATGAACACCACGTACACTGGGCTTCATGCAGACAGACAGTCTGAGCCAGGCTTGGCTGGCCAGCCAGCATGGGCTCCTGTGTAGGTGGTACTGCCATGCGTGATTGCTGCATGTGTTTTCAGACAGCCATGACCTTTACGTACAAGAGCTCTTTAGCTCACAAGTATGGATTAAGCTCTTCCTACATTGTGTCTTACTTATAATATGGGGCTTTGTTAGCTGTCTAAAGGGCAAACAGTACAACTCAGTGTACACTGAGAATGGTTCAGAATGGTGGTTTCAGAGGTACCTCACTCCTCCTCCAAGTATTTCTTCTTGGCAAGCTGAGGATGTAATACAGGTGAGCTGGGAGAGACTGCTGGAGTGGGTGGCTGTTCTGCTGGGGCTGTTGCATGCACAAGGAGTAACACGTTCACGAAGTATACGGGTCTTCTGGCCTTGCCCAGGACAGCATTTCTAGGATTTGTGGGTGCCTAGAAAGGCATAAGGCTTCTTTGAGAGCTAGAAGAAAAGCAGTTGCCTTTTCCAGAGTTAAAATCCTGCTAGAACGTTTGCTGCATTTAGAATTGTGGCCATATCCTATGCAGAGATGTTGAAAGTTAGCTGTGCTATTAATAATCTTTTGCAATGAGTTTTATATGTTTTGGGAATTGTTTGTGACTTGAATATGGCACTTGTGTGCTGTTACTCAATTATGACTTCACATATCGCTGCAGTAATACGAGTTTTGCACAAATGTTTTTACATAGATTGCAAAAACTTGCTGGTAATGATTTTACAGTTGGAGCGTTTTAAACTGAATTTGATTTATAAAACAAAGCAGAACCTAAATCTTTTAGTATTGGTTTAGAGAGAAAAGAAATAAAGTTACGAGCCTCTTGTTAACAATCTTGCTTTGCTCTTTTAAATTAATTCACTGCTAGATGAGACTGTAGCATGTTCTTTGCCATATAACAGTGAAGTTCTCAGCTTTCAGCTAATGAAGTGCAGTCCAGCGTGGTGTCTTTCAGTGCAGCATGGTGTGGTGGTGCAGGCAGCTTTGGGATGTGAGGCAGGGAGCTGGCTGAGGTGACAGAGGTGGGACTGATGTGTTGCTTGCACTGTGCTGTGCAGTAGATGTGACTTCGCTGGTCGTTACAGAGAATTGCTTTTTTAGTAATGGTGGCTACCATCCTGCAACAGGGGCTCCTTAATGCTGTCATTCACATGCTGGTTCTGTGATTACCTCACATCCTTTGCTATCGCCGGGGCCTGTGCCAGGACAGATAAATAACTTATTAATAAGTGAAGAATACAGCTTCCTTGTACTGAGGCTTGTCCTCTTATCTGAGTCTTAGAGGGTCAAATAAGATTATTTTGTCGTCTTCTCACCCTCCCACCATTCCTATCTTCAATAAATAGCTGAGGATGGCAGTGCACAAGAGAAGTCACTTATCAGAGACCAGGCAGCCTCCTTATTTTAGCAAACCAGCCAGACAAGAGGAAATCTGCCCAGACACAGGGGCTGAGAGACTGTTGTGCAACCAAAGACTGACTGCTTCACAGATCCATGCACTTGAAGATTGCTGATTTCATCTGTCATTAGGGAGGTTTTAGCTGGACTGCGTTCTTTATCATGTTTTCCTTTTCTGAATCTTTCTAGTGTGTGCTTGGCTGTTAGACCTCCCTTTTCCTTTGGAAGAAGAAGATTTTGGTTACGGCATCAGTCAGCTTTGTTGCTTAAATTAGCTGAGCTGGTCTTGCATGAATTATGCTTGTGACCTTGACCTGAGCTTTATCTATCATACAGCTTTGTGAATAAGAGTAACAGTAACAGTTCAGAAAACCATTTGATTCTCTCCAGAAGTATGTAATTAATAATATACATATTGCTTCACCGTGTTGTGGTGTCACATTCATAAATACACAAAATGTGGTAGTACTGCTGCAGTCAGTGACGGCTCTTCTCTGTGTGGGACACCTAAACAGGACATGGCTGTCCTCATTGGCATGCTTAGGATGGAAAATTCCACATTCTATTTTGACCAGTGTCACAAGCTAAAAGCTTTGACTTTTTTCATTCAAATAAAAGAAGCATTTAGCTCTTATTATATTGCTTTCTTTAAAAAGACTAATAAAACTTGGTGTGAGTCACCACTGTCCCTGCCTCCAAATCTGAAGACAGACAGCTTCTGTGCAGTTGTTTGCATGGAACTTGGGTAAGTTCTAAGAGAGGAGGAATTAGATGAAGGAGGAGGGAGATTGAAGCGGTACAGAGGTTCACCAGTTCTTCACCAAGTGCAGTGGAGGAGTCTCCTTTCACGGCTGTTTACAGCATTCAAGGGAAGAAGGAAAAAAAAAAAAAAAAAGGCTGTATCTGTCTTCTAGAGAATCAAATTCCTTTCCAAAGAAGGATGGAAAATAAAAGCTTTTTTGGTATTTCACACGTTATCAGCTACGAGCTGGGGGCTGGTAAACCAGAGCTGCTGCCTACAGTATTGGTGCAGATGTAGTGGCACGCTGAGTCCTGTCCCCTGCCCTCTTTGCCCTGAATGGTGCTCTGAGACAACGTCTCGTTTCCTGTGCACCTGCTTAGTAAATGGCACTTTGGTAGTGGGCTTCTCAGGCTTCTAGTTTCTTGAGCACCTTGGCTGGCACTGCCCCGGAATGGAATAACCTTGTTTCTTCTCCCAGCTTCTTATTTCATTCCCTCTGTCACCTTTCCTCTTGCACTGGCACCATTGTTGTGTTCCTGCACTAATTATAGAACAGATAACAGCTGGAAAAACAATTCATACACAGGGGAGGACATAAACACAGGCAGAGTCATTGTGTTGCTGTGTCAGTTCTTCAGTTTTTTTTACCTCACAATACTCTGTGCTGGTACTGCACAAAGTGGCTGAGTAGAAAAGCTAAGAATTGCTTTTGCATTGAGAGCTTTGGCTTAAATGCATCAAACTATATCCCTCTGGAAATATTTTTATTTACCTAATTGCAATGCATGTCCTGATGCAAGGGCATGGGGAAGATACCTAGGATATATTACAAGAGGGAAATGTTGTGTTTTCAGATGCATGAAGAGAAATTTGGATTCTTTGGAAAGAATGAGATACAGAAGAGAGGAAGTACAGAGTATCATATAGGGAATGAAGAAGACAGAGAAATAGTAAGAAAAAAAGAAGGAAAAAATCCATGGAATTAAAAAAACTTCTTGTGGGAGAGCAGAGCAGAGGGGAGTATAGCCAAGAAAGAAAAGAAAATACGCAGAGAAAAGCAAGGAAGTGGTTTTATATCAGATAGTAAAATAAATGGAAAGATAATGCAGTGATGGGTAGATTATATGTGTCCATGTTTGTGTCATGGTATTACTCAAAATCTTTGAGATAAGAGTTAGTGTTTCTCCAGAACTGGGTATCTTGATGCAGATTTGCTTCCTGTCTACCTTATCTTTCTTCCCAGCAGTTTAGCTGGCATTTCACGTCTTATTTTTTATATAGCAAAAGAAAACTATTACTCATATCTAAAAGTCACATGTAAGACAGCAGTTTTGACCTATCAGTTCAGGATGTGATCTTGAGACTTTGAAGAATTAAGGTTTTAGTACTGCTGCTGGTAGTACAGCAGCAGCTGGAAGTCCCACGCCTTGACAGCCAATGAAGTGAGCTGACCATGGCCAACAGCCAGACACCCACCTGGCTCTCATGTGCTCCCTTTTCCTCTGGGAAGGAGAGAAGATCGAAATGCTTCTCGTGGATTTTGATAATGAAGGTTTCATAAGGAAAGCAAAAGCTGTGCTTGAAAGCAAAGCAAAAAGAGGAATTTGTTCACTTAATCCCCATTGACGGGCGGATGCCATGTCACTTGCTGGAGAGCAGGCTCACAGCACTCATAATGGTTGCTTGGTAAGACAGAGGCAATGGCCACAAACATCATCCCATCCTCTGAGTGTGTTGCTGAGCACTGCATCACATGGCCTGGAATATCCTGGGGGCCGCCTGGGGCGGCTGGCTTGGCCACGTCCCCTGCCAACCTCTTGCCCACACCCAGCCTTCTTGCTTTGTGTAATGCAGTTAGAAAGTTTTGCTACTGTGTGAGCACTGCTCAGCAATAGGCAAAACACTGATGTGCTATCAACGCTTTTCTAACCACAGAGGCAAAGCGCAGCGCCCTGTCAGCTACTGTGCAGGAAGTTAACTCCTTCCAGCCAGACCCAGTACACAGCCACTGTCGTGGGTGCTGTGCACACACAGTGGGAAAGGATAACCCTTGCTCCATGGGCATTATTGGAGTAGTGAAAGAACAGCTAGATACAGGCCAGTGATAATGCGTGGGAAAGAACAGTCAGGAGCGGTCAAGAGGACGAACAGAGGCCTGAACTTTGCAGCTTATGTTTCCAGTTTGAAAACAGGAGTCTATTTGGGATGTATTTGGGGTGTTTTCTTTGCAACGTGTGATATCAGGGTTTACTGTAAGTAAGTGATAGTGATATCCTTAATTGAATAATACATGCTTGCACAAAACTAGCTGATGCAACTAGCAAACTAGCAAAACACACTTGTCTTAATTGTCTGATACTAAGCAAAATATACTTGATGCTAAGCAGATCATCCTTTATCTACTCATGGAGCTCAGTATATAATTGTTATCTAGGTCAGTATGGGTGCCTTCTCCACTATATCACCCTACAAGGAATTTACTACTTGGTTAGAAAAACAGGGAGCAAAGATATAAAGAATTGCTCATCATTGCTAAATGAGCTATGGAAAACTGCCAGCTCGAAAAAAGGAGGGCAGTCTGTGGTCAGGATGAGACAACTGTTTGCTTCATCCCCGAGGGTCTTGAGACCACCACCCAAAATCACTGAGCATGTGCAAGGAGGCAGGACCCTCTGTTAATCATTTTGGAGGGGGTTATTGAGTATGTGCATACTGCCCAGAGGAAACCTTTGCACATGTAACACAAATAACATATAAGCTGAAGGTCTTCTGTGCAAGGTATGCATGGTTAGGGTGGAGATAACCTCTTGCACATCCAACTTTGTAAGTAAAGAATGCCTGCTTATCAACACCACATTGGAGTCATTAGAGTTAGTGAGTTTATTCCTGGATTTCAGATGGCAGTAGTCAGGAAACAGACACTAATTACTATTTTACAGTAAGCTAGGATACTCATTTTTATTAATCAGTGGAGTAATGGCAATGAATCAACCCAAAAGCAACTCCAAGAGACCAATCTTTTTTTACTCTTTTACTTGTTCCCTGAAATCTCCATTGGACTTCTTAGGAATTTTTTCATATATTATTAATTCACACTTATCTGTTGCATCAATCTATTGGTGGATTTTGTTTGTTTAGTTTTGTTTGCTGTTGTTGTTGCTGCTCCATTTTGGTTTTTGTAGATATCTATTCTCATTTAAACTATAAATGAAAACAGTCATCTTGACCTAGGGTCATAACCGTCTCGATTGTTCATTTGCAGTGTTCAACATTTTGCCTTGTTTTATATGTCTGAAGTGTTTGGAAGGTGAAGAACTTTAGCACGAGTCTTTAGGAATAGCACAAAGCTGCACCAGGGAAGGTTCAGACTGGACATTAGAAAAAAAATGTATACTGTGAGGGTGGTCAAACACTGAACAGGCTTTCTATAGAGGTGATTGGTAACCTGTGTGCCTGTCGGTGCTCAGGAAGCATTTGGACAGTGCCCTCAGTAACATGCTTTAACCTTCATTTAGCCTGAACTGGTCAGACAGTTGAACTTAATGGTCTTTCAGTGTTGCTTCCAACTGAGCTATTCTATTCTATTAGCCCTTATTTGGTGAATGGGGGAATTGAAGCACAAAATCACGTAATTTACTCAAATCTAAACAGTAATAAGGTTACAAAACTGAGATTGGAACTCAAGAGGCACTGATGTTCAATTCCTCCCATCTTCTGTCAGTGTTTGTCTGTGGATGTGTGTCTCTAATGCTCAGAACAGTAAGCTTTCTTTTATAGCATGTTGTCAGTATTGGAGATCATGCTGGATTTATATTTGTGCAGGTAGCTGTGTCTGAAGAAAATTTAGTTCTCTCCAAACATTACGAAAGAATTAAGTATTGGTAATAAAGTCAGAGCCTTATTTATTACATCTATTAAGGTGGGACAGTAGAAAAAGATTGTACAAGGCACTTGCACAGATTTATTCTTGGGTTATAAAATTGCTCTGTGGTCAGATAAACTACAGTCTTCTACCACATGATCAGACCTGCTTCGAGTGTCCTTGCTGGAGCAGGAGATTGGACCAGATGACCTCCAGAAGTCCCTTCCAGCCTCAGTCTTCTTGTGATTTTTGCTATGAGCACCCAACACATAAGTGGATCACGCCTTTCATTTCCTGCATGGTTAAAACAAGCATGCAGCCGCAGCTCCTCTCTTTCCTGTCAGCCCTAGGTATGTCTGATTAGCATGGCTGTGGCTGGCTCATTCAGCAAGTGAAGCCACAGCAGAGAGTAGAGCAAGTCTTAAGCCTTGCCCTCACTGAGTAAAGGCAGCAGCAGCCTAAACCCTGGTCCCCGATCTGAGGATCAGATCTCCTGAGATATGTGCCACCTCCCCTTAATGCACACTAAAAATCTGTGCTCACTCATCCTTTTTTAGGGGACGTGGATTGGCTTTTGAAGGAAGACTGTATTAGGCAAAAGCTAAGTGTTTAATTTTTGGTAGAGCTAAGCTCACTTCAAATGAGTGTGGTGTTTAGGCTTGGGAGCTTATGTCACTGCTATTCAAGGGCTAGCATTTTCCACAGGCACATTGCAGAGGAGATGGTTGACTTTTCTCCAGCTCAAAATAGAGAAGAGAATGTGGACTCTTTCTATCTTTCTTGTGTAGTGTCTGTTCTCTCTGGTAAGGTGTTGAGTGCCTTCTGGCAGTTGCTGATTGCTGTTAGCTCATGTTGGCTTCATTGGGAGATGGTTGCTGAAATATCCCAGTGTTCCTGAAGTCTTAATGACTCAACTATAATATCTGGTTCAATGGAAAGTCATGAAGTTCAAGCCAATCAACTTTTGTAAAACAGGATAAATATGGAGCTCGACTTAAACCCCAGAATCATCCCTTGAAGTTGATTGATGCCTATTTTCTTTGTGTTGCTTTTCAGAAACCAGAAAACATATCAGTAATGTCCTGCAACACATCTCTCACCCATTGAGTAATGCAGGTCAGAAGCCTGCTTACATTTTGTGCAGTGCGTTGAAATTTTCCTGATGCTGACCAACCTTTGCCTCATTCTTCTGGTGTGACTGGCCTGCTGGCTGGGGGTCCGAGTCTGCTGCTTTCACAATCTCAAATATTATATTGAAATGGAAATGGCAGTGTTCTCAATTTTTTGTGCCCCTAGGTTTTGTTTTCAAGATGTGTGAACCTGTTCCACTGAGCTCAGATGCGTAAAGAATGCTCATAACATTTCATCACTTTGCCATTCATTTCTCTCTCCATGTATATTTATTTATCTACATGTGGTCTGTGCCACAAACTGACTTCTGAGGTGTATATATGAAACCGTATCTCAGACAGTTACATGTTAATCACTTTACCACTCCCTCAACATGTTTTCTGGAAACAGAAATTACAGAGATAAAATTGAGATATAGTTATTGCCTATATATGGTATCAATATATTGTGATAAATTCTGATACCTGGTGAAGAAACTTTGGTATTTGTCACTTTTTAAAAGGAAAGGCAAAATTCTGTGGCTCTCCTTGCTACATTGGTTACTATTCCGTTTTTCTAATGGATGATTTTTTAACTCTGAATGTACCTGCCAGCCATACGGGCAGTGTTGTGTGGTTAGCATGGTATAGCATTGTGTAGAGTTCTTGATCCTGTCCCATTTGTGCCTGTCCTGTGAAACAGCATTACGTGCCTCTGATCAGAGAACCCTCTTGAGAATTTGTGTGTAAATCTTGTGCTGGGAAATTTATTTTAAGAAAGGAAGTATTTGAGAGAAATGCATCTTCCCCATAGTTATTTCTTCCTACCTATGGGGGGAACTGAGGCACACCTGAAAGCGAGAAAAGAGGAGTCTTTGCTAATTGTTTCGGGCATTGTTTTAATTGAGAATTGGCACTTGGAATGGAAGGCACATTTGTTAAATCCAAGTTTCTGCCATGTTCTTAGGAGCTGGTCAGATGTTTTTATTCCCTTGGATCTTCTGAGGAATGCAACTCCTCAGAGGAGTTTTCTGATCTTGTCTTTGGATGGCTCTCCTTTGTGCTTGTTCTGAAATTTTTATACCTGCTATCTAAAAGGAAGAAAAAGAAATCTTTATGCTTCCCTGCTTTCAACTTATAAAGCTTAGCAACTAGATATGGTAATGTTTAAAGTAAGTAAGGCTTACCAGTGCCGCTTATTCAGATGGTAGCTATATTTCAGGGCTCCAGTCCTTCTTACCCTTTGTATACAGTAAAAAAGTTGATAAAGGAAATGGTTCAAGTGTGAAATGAGCTAATAGGCAGATTCAACATTTCTGTGAACTGGCTCTCCCTTTTTGTTCTGTACAGTGTAAAATCTGAAGAGCAGTCACTGTAAAAGCACCTGAGTGAGAGAGACTCCTTTTAGCCTTTGGTGTTTAGACAGCCATTGTCCTCATCCCATAGTGAATTATGAGCAGGATTCAGCACTTGCTGTGATTTTGTTGTTGAGTCTTACTTCAGAATTAAATTTCACTGGGTGTTATTTTCATTTTCTTCTTGAATTATTAGGAGCATGTATCCTGTATCACTGCAAATGATCTCATAGACAATATGATAAATGACCTGCTGATCTCCACCTGACAGTTCAGGTCATCCAGCAGCTCAGTCAGGTGTCTCAGCTCGGCTGACATTAAGATTCAGGGAGCTGAAATGTCAACCTGAGCCAACCTGGCTTCTGCTTCCCGTCATTTCCGTGCAGCCCTAACTACTCCCTTGTTCTCCCTCACTTGGGAGAGATCATTAAAATGATCTTAAAATTCAAGAACTTGGCTTGGAAGTAGGAAATGCTGAGTTTTATAGAGCATTTCCTTCTCTTCTTCTATGAAATGTAACATCTCTGAAATCTCCACCATACTTCAAATGCAAGACTTTGTGCATTTAGGATTACCCAGTGGCTAAGCTGTGAGACCTGAGTTGGGAGGCAGAGAATAGGCATGATGCAGAGAGAAGCACCAAACAGATGGGATGCTGCCAGTGTTGAACTCCCAAACTAGAGGGCAGAAACTAGTTGGGGAGGCACGGACTGACCTGTATCATACATTTTGAAAGGTAGGAAAAAAAAACAATCTGACACCCAAACAACATAGTTCAGATTCTTCCTGCTGTATGTTTGACCCAATTCCACCTGCTTAGGTGGATAGGCTTAAACAGAACACACTCCCAGGTGCAAGCAAAACCTCTATTATACTTCACAATAAATTGTTATTTTGACCGAACTCTGTCCAAACAACCACATCATGTTGTGACGATGAATTGGCTCTTTTGGAGGAAGAATCTGAGCTATGTTATTTGGGTGTTGGGTTTTTTTTTCCTTTTCACTTTAATTAAACAGTAATGGATGGAGTTGATTAGGAGTTTGAAGGATGATTATACATGCAGTACTGAAGTGCAGGCTTCCTCAGAATTTTTTTTTTTTTTAATGTCTTGAAGAAACATTTAAAGTGTGAATCATTACTGTTCCTGTCTGGTTTGGGGTGAGCAGAAAATTACAGAGGCTGAAAATGCATATTACCAAAGTCTGTAATAATAAAATATTTGGCTGTATCCTGGGTAGATTTTTTTTTTTCAATTACCCATGCTAGGCAGGTCCTTTGCAAGCCTACAAGTAACAGAAGTTGTGGTTTTATGTGACAGTGTTAACGTAGTAAAACTTCTGAAAGGTTTCTTGACATGGTTACATCATTTCCTACAGTACTACCTTGCAATACAGTACCTTACAGTACCTTACAGTACCTACCAGTACTACCTCTGCTGCAAAGGTGATAGAAAAAGAGGAGTGAAATTGTTATCTCAGTTACAGCCAGCACCCACCAAACAGAACTAAAGGTGTTCATGGCATATTCGTTTTTATAGCATTCAGTGATTTCAGCTGCAGTGAACCATCCGTGTCCTTTTGAAATTCCATAGGGTTTATGTCCTCCAGTTGCTGCTGCAACCCCAGGCATTCAGCACCTGTTCTCTATTTGAGACCTCTTGTTTTGTAATACAGACTTCTTCAGTTTGGATCCCGCAGGCTGTCTGGGACCGTTGCTTTCTTTTTAGCAGTTGGCTCTTTCTCAGCTTTGAACATTTTTGTGCCTGTTACTTTGTCCTCCATTTTGTTGGGACCATCCAGTTTACTCTGGATGATTGCCTTCTGTTTCTAAATGACATATTGTTGTGTTTGAAGTCATCTTCATAGATGCTCTAAAAACCTCTAATGTGTCTTTTGTCTTTCAGATCTCACTGCTGGTTGGATTCATCAGTGTAAATAATTCTCAGTGGACAGATTACAGTGCATACAGCTACTTTCAGATTGTTACAATGTGCGACTTGGTTATGATTTTGTTCTTCTACATAATCCACATTTTCAGAATCTACAGGACGCTCACTTGTGTTAGCTGGCCACTTGCGGTAAGTCTGTCAGATGGCCTGCATTTTTTGCTTCTCTTGTTGATGTCTGGATTACTTGGTTCATTTTCTTGTGCTCTGACATGTTGATAGGCTCTCTTTCGTGTACAAATCCCTTTGCTGCTTTTGTTACTAGTGTTCAGTTCAAAAGATACTGTAATTCTAAGTCTTTAAGCTGACTTGAATCAGATCCTTCTCTCCTTCACACAGATATAAATCCAGATTTGCTCCAGTGAAGGCAATAGGGTTATTCTGAGACAACTGGAAAAAGGTGTCAGCAGATGGGCCCTAACTCTGGCCATTTATAGTAGCTACACGTTTGCTAGAGTACCAATACACTACATTAGAATTTATGTAATACATCCTGTCCCAAAATAAAGTTTACATGTGCTATTTAAGTCAAATGTGACTCTTTTTGGTATGGTTATAGGTAACTTAAACAATAGTAGGTAACTTAAACAATAGCGAGAAATAGGATCCTCAGCCTGACTGCTCATAGCCTGGCCTTCACTAGGAACTTCCTGCAGGATATCCTACCTCATTCCACCATTTCCCCTGTACATCCATCTCTTATATCCTAGCAGAGAACTAACAAGCACCACTGAAAATGAGAGACCTGAACTTCCGCAACAGCTTTGATTAGATCAGCTAACAGAAAAGTCATCTGGCCTGGTGTGGGATCACAGATTTTAGTAACTTCTGACTACATCTCTCTTGGATGCATAGTGACCTGTTAATCCCACAGAGAAAGAGCTAAAGGGGTGAGAAAAGCCAAACAGAAAGATGTAGAGGAAGTTTTGAAATTCGAGAAGTGTTTGAATGGCTTTTCAAGGAAGCTATGTAAATAGTTTACAGAGGTGAGGTAGCAGTTTATTTTACTTCTAAGCAAAGAAAAAAAGTAAGTTCTTTTTAATGGAGACTTGCAACACTTTTTAAAATATGTACCTCCAGTATTTGTTTCTAGAAAGTACTTCAGTCCTTATTTAGAGATAACATGTTTGCATGGAAGAAAGAATGAGTTTTGTAAAGCATTATTTAATGTGTGAATTGTTGTAACTCTGCCACTTTGACCTTTTCATTCACTTCCTTTTGGTTTTCTTATCTGTTTGTTCATTTCAAAATGTTCCGCAGTGCAATGGTGAACTTAAGGCACTTCAGTTTGTGTCTATTTAGTTTCAGATAGCTTTAACGAAATGGGATGCTTATACATTCTGTTTGTGTTCAGAGGAGGCTATGAAGATGGAGAAGGCTCTGGAGGGCAAGGTGTGTGAAGAGCGGCTGAGGTCTCTGTGTTTGCTCAGCCCAGAGCAGAGGAGCTGAGGGGAGGCCTCATGACGGCTGCAGCTCCTCACAGAGGGAGCGGAGGGGCAGCGCTGAGCTCTGCTCTGTGTGACAGACGCAAGAGAACAGAGCTGTGTCAGGGGAGTCAGGTTGGGAGTTAGGGACAGGGTCTGTGCCAGAGGGCGGTGGGCATGGAGCAGCCTGCCAAGGGCTGTGAGCATGGACCTGAGTTGGAGTGAGCATGGACATGGGCCGGCGTTCAGGGAGCTTTTGGACAGTGCTCTCAGACATTGGGTTTGGGTTTTGGGTGGTGCTGTGAGGAGCCAGGGGTTGGACTTGAGATATTCTGTGATTCCCTGGTTTTACAACCACCTCCTTTTTGGTCAAATATTTTAGTATCTTTGGAACAGAATTGAAAAGCCTGTAAGAGACTTTGGGAAACTAGGATTAGTGTTTGGCTGAGTTTCCTGGCAAGATCCCTGCATTGCAATCAGAGGTGTGCCTTACAATCAGTAAAGCTGTGGTGGTTGAGGAGGTTGTTCTGTAACGACAACTTTTAAAGCTGCAAAAGCATTTTTGCAGAATTGCACTGTCCTGGTCCTGCCAGGGGTTCATTCTCTACATGACATGGCCTTTGATAATTCACTTACAGCTTGTCTCCATCCCTTGGGTTCTGTGAAAGTAGTAGGCTTTTTTTTTTTGCTGTAATCTATTACATTGCTGTAATAGATGTCTCTAAGAAAGAAACAGCATACCTAATTTGCCTGCTGCGATGTGGACTAACCAGAGGAGACTTGTAATAGAAATGCTTTATTCTAGCAAAAACAGGGGTTATGATCTTGATCACCTGAAACGAGGTTACAAGGGGAAAGTAATTTGTAGTCTGAGAACCTGCTTTAGGGAAGGATCCTCTTCAGTTGTTTAAAAATCTGAGCAGAGGGAAACTTTGGTATGGTTTGACAGACTGTTTCTCCTCTGGAATTTCCTTGAACAATTTCCTTTTGGGTCTATATATTCTCTGTTTTGGTTTGAGAAGGAGTCTCCTGTCTCCCTTACACGTGGTGTTTGCCTGGCTCATGCTGGTAGTGCAGTACAAAATCAGTAAGCACATATCCCACCAGGACACCCCACCACACAATGTTCTGAAGACCTGTATTGATTGATGTCACCCTCGTGAGGATTCAAAACACAAATCCACAGATGACTCTGGGCACTGTGAGGCAAAACTGACTCCTAGGGTGATATTTGTCACACCAGAGAAAATCTGGAATGTAGTGCCTCAGTGCCCTCAGAAAAAAGAAAAAAGTTGCATCATGTTTGATTTACTACATTACTAAGCTGCAGCTTGCAAGACTTGGGCAGCTTTTCTGGAACCTGATGTTGCTTATGAATGTCTGCATAGTTGTGCTTTTTGTGTTTTCTCTCCTGTTTCTAGGCTTGGTTGATGTAAGAAAGTTGTTAGTAAATCCAGCTTATTTTCTGATTAGAAATAGAAGCACTTGCATTTCCTCTGCTACTCATTGCTATTTCATGTATGTTAGGCTAGAGAAATGTGCCCCCAAGGCTTCTTCCTTTCCTCAAAATGGTGTCTTTGAGTAAATTGCATTCTTGGTACAATAAAGATACATGTTTTTCCCCCCATATTGTACCATACTGAATGAAAAAGATGGAGTCCATACCCACTAAGTAGATTTTATTCCAGTGACATTTAGTAGAGCTGCAGATTGGTCTTTCCCTTTCAAACAGAAACCTGTCAGTTGTTTTTTATGTTTTTCTTTATTTTTTTAACTTTGAGTAACCACTGCCAGTTTGTTCTGATTCTGATGGTTACTGAAATGCTTTTCTGGTAAGTTTTCCTTCTGAAGCAATCTATGCTTGTCTTTACAGGAATTTCTCCATTATTTAATTGGTACAATTCTGCTTCTCATTGCATCAATTGTAGCAGCATCGAAGAGTTACAATTTGACTGGACTAGTGGCTGGAGCGGTAAGGACTTGTTTATTAGTCTTGATGCTTTTTTTTGCAATGTAAGTTGAGTGCTAGAAATCCATTGCTTGTCACTTTGATTTCTTACAGACTTGTCTTGCTTGTTTCTTGGTTGGTGTACTGTCTTCTATCTCATTTCAGTGATTGTTCCTTAACATAACACCAACAAAAAGGTTTCGTGAGACTCCAGTCTCACCACTAAAATGAATATGTGTTGAAACAAAAAGCTTTAGCTTTAACACATAAAGACAAATGTGTTTTGGGGAAGAATTAAGACAATTTAGGTTTGACAGATGGCTGTTGTAACAACTGCAAGTTAGCATTTCACCCTAGTCTTCTGTATTTGCCATGTTCTGCACCTGAAACAGAGATTATTTCTCCTGAGCTAAAACCCTTTGTCATCCTGGGACTATGTATTGGATGATGTATTCTGTCTCTGGCTGAAGTGTTGTTCAGAGACACGAGTTTTGAATGTGGACAACAGAACTTAAAATGCAATGCAACTAGGATAAAGGGTTGCTTTCACAAGCTTGGTCCCAATGATTATTTGTACATGCAGATGGAGAAGGAGACACTTATTTATCTGGCAGATGACAAATAAAGACTGGTCTGAATGGGGCTTGCCAAAAGAGCAAAAATCAGAGGTGTCAGAATAAGTCTTTTCTTTAACGCAGTGTCCTAATGAGAAGTCTAGCAGGTGGGACACTGTGTAGGTGTCCAGCTTTTTCTCCCTACTCTATAAGATTTTCAGTCATTGGTTTGACAAGGCGTAAGCTGCTATTATACTATGGTAACTAATTTTTTTTTTTAGCACATTGGCAGAATGGCAGTAAAATATAATTTCATTTTTGGCCTGTTAACATCATAAAATACATAGTTGAATATACAGGAGTCCATACATTCATGGATTATGTGTCATCTAATGGTAAGTATTTGTGGTTTGTCTGTTTTTTCATTCAGACGTTTGGATTCCTAGCTACAGTCCTTTGTGTTTTAAGCATATGGTCATCCTACAAGGTTTCTTGCATCACGCAGTCAACAAGTAAGTATCGTGCTTAGTGCCTGCCAAAATGCTTCTCGAAATGAATATTTATATTTTCCCATGGCAGTATCTGCCTGGGAGGATTTATTAACAGCCTATTCCTTGTTACTCAAAATTACTCACAAAGCAGTAATTCTACACTTTGGTCAACGAATGTGTCACAGCTACTGACAACTTTTCACAGCTAACTAGTGGAGCAAAATAACTTGCCTCTAGCAAGTATCGGTGCTGTCTCATCTTCCACACCCCCCTACCCTCCCACCAAAACAAGGTTTCCTGTGCGTTCTTTAATCAAGTAAATTCAATTTGTTTGTGGTGGTGCAAGTGACACTGTCTTCCTTTTCTAAGATGCAGCTGTATGACTCCTCCATCTCAGCAAGATTTCTGCCTTACAAAATACTATACTACAGAGGACCGTCCATCACTGAGGAGAGAGCACGGGTATTTTGTTATTAGTCTGGACAGTCAGTGGCTTTTGAAGATCTACTTGAAGTTTTATGCAAAATAATGTTATGAACCAAAGTTTTTTTGTTGCCCTCATCCAAAGAAGTTTACTTCCCCCCCAGAAGAAGCACATAATGGAGAACCATATTTTTTCTGAGCTTTACAGAGAAATGCTGCTTCTGTTTCTCAAGCTGGGCTGCAGTCATTTCCAGCTATTTGCAGTAAGTGCCTTTAAAACTCATTCGGAGAGTTGTTTGGTTCTCTTTTCAAAGGGATGGAAAAAAGTGCTTCTGATTTCCTCCATCTGTTTACAGAAGGGAAATACTGCAAATTTCTGCCTGATTCTTAACTTCCAAGGCTGGTTTTTCAACGAAGGAACTGTTACAAACTGATTTGTGAATGGATAAGCTGACCCAAGTTCAGAACCATAGAATGTTTCCAACAGCAGCTCAGCCCTACCAAAAATTACGAACTGCAACTTGTGTAAATCATTGCAAATACTCCCTTCTAGCCCTGGCAGTATACGATGAAATCAGATCCATCAAAAATTATTATTAAAAAATTCTCTCAGCCAAATACAGGAAATACATACTCAAGAATAAGCTTTAATGGTTTGCGGGATCTTTTTCTTTCCTTTTCGTAAATAGTTGTTGGTGGAATGGACATTTTCTGTGCATTTCCTTGATGTTATTCTCTTTGGAATCTAATGGTTTTTATGGAAAGCCCATCGCAAATAGTGCAGCGTGCTTCTTTCTCTCTCTCACACATGGCTTCTTGTTCCTTCTGACTATGCTGGAATCCATGTTTTCAGAGCCTGGACAGAGTTTTTTCCAACCTGATGTTGTTATGAAGCTGTTTGTAAATTTAAGATGGAGACAACGCTGCTATTTTCTTGGCACTTCTATCTTTCTGACCTTTTGCAGTCCATTTCTGGTGAGCTGGAAACTTTTGGCAGAAAAAAGTGAAGCTCAAGTTCTCTTCCCTTGGTGCTCTTCCCTTTCATGTCTTGTTGTGAAGCAGAACTTGCATTTGTAAGCTGGTCTTTTCTGTGAGGACAATTGCAGGACAGTGGAGTGCGTTTCGGCAAAATAAAATAAAATAAAAAATCAGGATTTATATATTTTACCTGACCCAGACTGGAGGAAAGAAGCATTTTCTGGCCTGCTCTTCATTTTTCTACCTGTCCTAAATTCTGCAAAAATGCTGCTAATTAATTTAATGATTGGCTTTTGAGAAATGTTTTTGTGCCCCATAGCACATCAACATACATTGCCAATTGTTATGTATGGGTCTCTGCAGTGATTTTTTGTTTTATTTTATTTCTTTTTCACTCTTGGACAAGAGAAATGGGCCAACTTCTAAAGTTCTAAGAATCTTGGTAAAGTGAAAAGAACTGAGCAGACAACCAGGAAAGGCAGGAATCTCACTTCTTGTGGTGCATGGTTTCTGTGATTCTTATTGCTTTCTTTCCCTGAGTGACTTAAAACAACACAGAACAGGAAACAGTTTGAATGCATAGAAGTCTACTTCTTGTGGATCAAAAAACCTGTGTTCACTCCAAGACAAACTGCTTCAACATGAATACAGAAGGTTATTCAAATAAATCTTACTGTGATTGAAAAGACTACAGAAGATTATGATATACATGTATGTGGCTTGATTTTTATTTGGCACTAAGGGTGGTTGTTCACTGGTTCCCCTGCCAAGACTGACTTAGCCACAGTTTTTGGAAATCAGCACCCTGACTTGAGTTTGGATTGACATGGTAGGTATTTAAGGAAACAATCTCTTCTTTCCAATGGGAGAACAGGAAAGTGCTGTTTCTGACAGTAGCACTGTTGCCTCTGGAGAATGCTGCTCGGATAGGTATTGGGCACCTTCCACAGGCTTTCGCCCATCTTGGCAATCCAAAGGAAAACAAGTGCTCAGTTGCACTCAGCATGAATGCAGCTGAGTGCACAGAGCTGTGGTGGCAATGGGGAGATGCATCTGCTTAGGCTGGGCTTGGGGCTGAGCTTGTGGTGAAGAACAGGCTGTTTCAACGCTCTGCTGGAACCTTGCCCCTCTCTGTGCACTGCATACTCATCTCTATCTTTTTTTTTTTTTCAGTCTACCTCTTGACTCTGTCCCTTGCTACTATTTGGGAGTGGGGGGGAGGGAACCTTTACAGGGAATTTCTTGCAGTCCAACCACCAGAGGATTTCTGGATGACACAGTCTGATCACCCAAAGAATCTGTTTTGTTGCACTTGTTTACACTGGATCAAGAGACAAAGTTCCCTTCTAGGTTATGTACCCATCAACAGGCATAAGATATGCCTGTAGCTTTTGTTGTTGAGACACTGCTGGGTTCATAGACCTACCAGAAGCTCTTAAAGCAGGATGCTTTTAGGCTGGAAAGCTGACATTTGCTGATATAACTTCCTCACTTCTCCCCGATTCTTGTGAAACATGTCTACCAGAAAATGCACAGCTTTTGGTGATACCAAAACCTACTAGCAGAACTTTGAATGACAGCTCTGTCTGACAGACACTTTGGCACCTCACTACTGTACCTATGCCAGCAAAAGCATTTTAACTTTCCTTCAGTGTCAGCCTCGTTCTGAAAGCTCCATCTGTCTTTGACTTTGTCAAATATGAGATTCCAGCTGTTTTAAAAATAAACTATGTATGTTCGCTATTTGGATGATGTCATGGCTTTGATAATTGGGTTGTTTTCTTGCTCCTCTTTTTTTTTTTTTTTTTCCTTTACCAGTGCAGTGATTTTCTGCCTGGGCAACATCAGGAAGCATTCGGGAGGATGAAAGATGTTATGAGCCCCAGAAAAAAACTATTCACCTTCCCTGGTGTGTAGATGTGCCATCTCTTGATTGTCCCCCACAGAAATGTCCATCCTCTTCAGTCCCAAAAAGAGTGTTGTTGTTCCTTTGAATCAACACAGGTAGATCTTGAGGCTCACTTTTGCTGAAAATTGAATTTAAAAAGAAGAAAAAAAAATAGAGAAGAAAATGAGTAACAAACTGATTCATAATGAAAAAAAAAGAAAAAGTTGGTGTTTGACCTCTGGGGATTTGAGAAAAGCTAGAGATTGAATAGTGCCTTTGTGAGGTTAAGAACTGGGTAAGTGAGAAGGGGAAATGAAACTTCTACCAAAAAAAAAAAAAAGAGGAAGGTTCTGAAAAGCTTGAGGAGCACAGTACTGGATGAAGACTGCAGGTTATGTGAGTGTTTTTTCTGTTGCCCTAAAGTACTTGCATTTTGCATTGTGTTTACTGCAAGGGACTGGATTCTGTGCTTCTACAGAGGATTTAGGAATACATCACTATGTGGAATATGAGACAACAGGATGTTGGGTCAAAAATGAATTAATTTCATGGTTTTAATGAAGGAGGGAATGTTGAGTGATGCTCCAGGAAAGAGGACTATGAGCTCATTAGGACAAAAAGGCACAGGGCACAAGGAGGAAAAAGCAGGTGCAAACATTAGTAGAAGGCTTACGAGGGAAGGATCTAATGTGAGCACATTAATTGCTGTCAGAGGAGCTGGCAGATATCAATAGTTCATGGCTACATCAGAGCTTAAACAGCAGACCTGCCTGTCTCTCTTCTCTGCTTTCCCACAGTAGATGTATTACATACCTTTGTCTAGGAATTTCATGTTCTGCTACAGCTTAAGGAAGTTGCAATAAACGTGACCTAGAGGCTGAGGAAAGTAGTGTCAAGTTGCCACATGTTTGGCCTTGTTTAACTTAAGACTGTTTTTCTTAGAGAAATGGAAAGTGAAGGGCTGCTGCGGTGCTGGAGGAGCTGTGTGCTAGACGGGCCTCATGCACCCTTCGTGCTAGGGGTGCACACCTGCATTTGGACTTCTTCACCACAGAGATAAGGAAAGCTGCAGTTACGCATCACTGGGCCCGACTGCTGAGCCTAGCCCTGGGCTGGAGCCTTGGAGGTGCTCCTTGTAGTGTGAGAGTGAGAGAGGCCTGCAGGAGGCCAACCTGCCATTCTTTGAGCCCATGGAGCAGGAGAGTGCCCTCTCTGCAGAGTTCTGGGGTATTCTTGAGCAGGCTGTGTGCATCCCTCATATTCAGGCTGTTTCATTTTCTGACTGCAGCACACGTGCAGGGTCTGTGCCCTTGGCTTACCTTTCTCTCCTTTGCAGATGCATAGGGCTACACTCTCACAGTTCCTGCTGGGAACACGCAGCTTGTGGTTTTGGTCCCTGGTCCCAGGACTTGTTTAACTTCATGAAAGCAGGTCAGAAATTCACACTGTTGTCCTTCCCTCCTGGAGAAGGACGATTACTTTTTTTTTCCAACGTGAGACAGTAGCTGGAAAACAGGAAAAGCTGTTCCTTCCTACACACAGCCATTCTAGAGGTTGCTCATTACCTCCAGCTGGCCGTTCTGAAGTTTGTTTCTATTCTGCCTGTTCCTGAGCCCGGAGTCCAACAGTCTCAGCCAGTCCCCTGTTCAGCACACCAGCCTCTTGCAGGCACACAGTAAACATGTGCCGTTGTTTATTGGTAGAGACTGACCGGTATGCAGTGGGTTCCCACCAGCTGGAGTCTGAATCCAAAGGAGAAGCCCATAAAATAGCTTTATGCTCTTTTTGACTGTCACCTTGTATCTGCACTGATTTACTGGGCTAATGACTTTACAATTTATTAACTACCAAACAAGCTCTCATCACCTGCCAGGCCCAGCCACAGTGCAACCCCAAGGAGTTTCCTCCCTCATGGGTGAAGTAGCTGCCAAGACAAGCTTTCAACTTTACAGTGAGGCAGAATTTAGATTCTGAAATCTCTGGTATGTTCTGGCTATGGTGGTGTGAGAGCTGGGCTTTAGAAATACAGAGTAGCCACAGGTACGATACTGCAGCAGATTGTTTTGTGCTGGCAAAAGCAACTGGGACAGCAGTGTGATAGGAAGGGTTAGTAACAGTGAGGCAGAGAGCAACCATTTCCGTTTAGGGTGATGGTACTGGGGATTGAGGAGAGCAGAGCTAGAAAAAAAAGTGCAAATGAAACCAAAATCAAAGTGACCCAACATTTCCCAAGAGAGCAGCTCAGAGCACCGCTGTTCTGCAGGTTAGTGATTTTTTATCACATCCTGAACATGGCCTCCAGCGGCACCTGTTTGTTCCATAGTGCTGAACTGCAGCTTCGTGAAAAGGAGCATATGATAAATGTTTTCAAAAGCAGTTTTATCGGTGGGTGCATGCCTACTGCTCTCAGGTACAGCTTGTGTTTGAGCAGCAGAAGTCTTGCAGAGATTACCCAGTTAGGAAAGCCTTAGTTTTTGAAGCAGAAGAAAGGAAGTAGATAAACTGGCTGCTTTCAATTGAAATGCACTTCTTTGGATCCTGGCTTGAGCTGAGTTAAATTCAAAACGCCCCAGGTGTTGTGGATGTTTTATATCGATCTTTACATTTTTATAGACCTAGAATAACAGCAGTGCACAAAGCAACCATTTGAAATGAATGAGCTGCAACCTAAGACATTAGCAAAAGCACAGCCATCCTGCCCTCCTCCCTGTACGAGGGAATTCAGCCAGCAGCATGAAGTAACACTGAGGCACAGTGTTAAGCACGGGTGTCCCATGCCAACACTCCCTGCTACAAAGTATACAGGTTGCTTTGGTTGGCCCTTAAACTGTGCTAGTCCTGTTCTGGTGCACAGAGGTACTGCCCTGTAAATCACACTCAGAACTCCTCTTCCCTGAGACTGTAGAGACTTGCCATACGGTTGGAACCCTACAAAGCTATACAACTGCTTAGCAAACCAAGCACCTGCAGAAGAGAGGGAATTGCACAGAAGGAAAGCAATGAATCAAGTAACCTGTGTTCAGTGTGTGTGTGTTTCCAGGTGCAGAAAAAAGTAGGGGTTGGTGGTGAAGGAAACATCTGCATATTTCTGTGGCTGAGGAAGGGACTGCCAGAAAGACAAAAAATGCCCCAGCAATTGAAGCGGAGCTGGTGTGTGGATGACATAGTAGGCCAAGCAGAGTGGTGGGTCATTTATCTCTGCAGAGCAGAATATCGCCAGACCACTAACAGAGTCAGCTGTAAATTCAGTGTGTCTGAAACACGTGTTCTGTTCTTAAATGTTTACACTTGTGCAGGAAGAGCAACAGCAGTCAAGTAGCCTTATGGCATAGGAGGAAGTGCAGCAAGGCTCTAGAAACCTGGCGGAAGAAAACAAAGGTGTAGCCTCAGAAGCTCCTAACCCTAACAGGGACAGACTAGGAAATTACATCATCCTTGTTTTTCATAGCCCAATGAGAGTAATAAACTTCATTCTGCCACAGACAAGCACTGTGTCTCTTGGAGGCTATTTGCTTAGGACCGGCCTTAATACTTAAGCCATTCTTCCTTGTGCACTCAATGAAGAGGAGAGCAGAGATGATTCACAGCAGCACAGTGACTCAGGAACATATGTTACCCTTTTGCTAATTCTTGATGCGCCTCTTCCTCCATCAGCTACCAGGTGGAGTGGAACATCTCAGGGTAGGGCTGGAGTAGATTTGCTTTGCCATGTGGAGCTGCAGCAGCACATACCTCTTAACTCCAGCACGTGCCTTGGCTAGTAACAGAGCTCATGCAATAGCTGGGTGGATGTGAAGAGAGTAAGCTGGGAGCTGTGTATCACTATCTACAATACTATGACCTCAAAGCTTGTAGCTAACTAAAAGCATCAGTTTAAGTTTTGATTTCTTCCCTCCCAACCCTCCCCATAGTACAGTCCTGCAGCACACACAATTACAGAGCACAGCTTTTTTTTTTGCTTTTTTTTTTTTCTGAGATCACTGGGGCTTATACCAAGGTAGACTAGTGCTGATGGCTTCCCTGACATGGGTGTGAATCACAGCTCTGCTGGTATAATAGCTCCTTATATATCAGAAGTGCTTTGTCCATCTAGCACAATCTACTGTTATTTCTATGTCTGTAAATCACTCTTAACATGACACTTAATGAGCTGCATACCCATACCCCTTTTTCATGAGCCCCAGCCAAACAAGAGCACAGCACTGCAGCTGCAGCTATTAAGCTATGGTGGCGGCAAAGCACTCCATTAATACCTCATGCTCAGCAGTTTGATGCGTGAGAGCTGAATAATTATGCCCTTGTTACCCTCAAATGAGAGGCGCCACTGCCAGAAACAAGAGTTAACAATTAAAAAACTGTACCAAGTCAAGGACAACATTTATTCATTCATAAAACAAGCCTTTCTGGGCAAGAGAACTGTGAGACAGAAAACAGGCAGACTTACATTAACTAGACTGGTTTCTAATGCTGCATTGTACCCCCTCAGCTAGACCTCCACAGTCACTTCATCTCAGCAGCTTTGAGAAACCAGCAGAGATGCAGCTAAAGCTAAAGCTCTTGGCACTATAAAGCAGCAGTTCCAAGTCTTAGGTTAGTTGTGTAGAGACTACAAAGTGGCTAAGTAACCACTCTTCGCTTACGTACAGATCGGTGGGTGTGGGGATTTCAGAATAGTGGCTGCACTGAGATTTTTGGAAGAAGAATGACAGCCAGTGCAAAGGAAGCGGTTAGAAGGAAGGCTGTAAGGAAGACAGTCAGATGGGTTATTTTGAGCAACACTTTACCTAGTAATTCTCTAAGTAGAGAATATAATAATAAAAAACTTGTAATGCTTACATTGTACAATATTATGACTTCAGTAAGTCTTATGACAAACACAAGTGATGGCTAAAGGGAGTTGTGAAGTAGTCTTCAAACTTGGCACTGCAGACGACAACATGCTTTTGTGCAGAATATCTAGCAACAGATACCTGACTGGATATGCTTGTTGTGTGTTGTCCTCATCAAGCTGCAAATGAGTTGTGCTACAGAAGAATGTGTTTATGCTGTCACCTCCTTGTGAAGCCCTGACTCTCACCTCAGGACGTGCCAACTTCAAAACAGCCCAGGCTGTTTTATTTCTCCAGTCTTGTTCTAATATTCAGCCAAGAGATAATAGGTCATATGAAATAAATTGAATGAGTGATCAGGACATGCAAGTGGCTCAAAGCAAGTTTTGCTGTGGTGCCTGTGGAGGACTGGAAATGCGAGCAGCCCTGTCAGGCACGCTTTACAGCTATGTGTGCCAACATTTCTGTTTGTGGACCCTGACATTTTTCCAGCATGCATCATTTGCATTTGTTTTGATAATAAGCTTCTCTCATTTAGCCTCCCCAGAGTCTAAGAAATGCACAGGTATTCCCCATTCCTTTCTTCTGCCTTCTCACCTACCCAGAATCAACAGGCCTTTCAACCGAAAGCCAGAGCGTAGTACAGAGCACAAAAGTCTTCAAAGCTGCAATACTGCATTATAGGTACAGAGTCATCATGTAGCTGAAGCTTGACTTCATAATAAAAATAAGGAAAACTTAAAGAGATCTCTTGACAGGTTACAAAACAAAAGGAATAAAAGCAAAACCTTTACTGTTCCAAACTGCTTAGCTGAAGTATTGCATTGAAACAGAATTGATCTACTACCAGAAATCCACCAAGCTGCATTTTAAGAAGTGACTGTAAAAATGATCACTAAAATACTCTGTTCAACTTATAGTCACACTGACAAAAACAGAGGGCAAATGGGCTTCGGTTCCAATGAAAATACAGGTCGGAAGAGAACAGAGTGCTTCGGACCAGATCATTTCAATTACCCGACCGTCTTTGCCCTCTTGTGGGCAAACTTTTCTCCTGCAGTTTCTCAGCAGATGCAGACAGCAGTATGTGAACAGCTGCACCGTGTGGGTAAGCACCAACAGAATGCAAAAACATTACTCGACTTCCTTGTGCTCCCTTTAAGCAAGCAAAGAGTAGCTGTTCTGAATTCAAAGGGAAGTCAAAACCACAACCCAGCCAAGGAGGTTCCTGCACAGCCACATGAAGGAGGCTGTGCAATAAGGCAGGTGGTCAGCACACAACAGCAATCAGGAGGTGCCTGTGCCACTCACAAAGAAAAGATGCAGATTACCAATCTATGTTCAGCCCTACTCTGCCATTCTGCTAATTTACAGTAAATTAATTTGGATTACACTGCTGAGAAAGGAGTTGTCACAGTTCTTGCAGTAACAGGACAAACTGTGGTTATGCTTTTAATTATTAAATCTTAATCAAGTTTCTTAGAACTCGCTCTGTAAATCCACCACTGCAATTCCCCCTTACTACATTTTGCCTTTATTGTATTGTATATTGCACCTAGTTTTCAAATTTAATTTAGTTTATGGTATTAGAGGCCTTTTCCTCTCATGAACTCGTACGTTCACATTCATCTCTGGCAAATTCATCATAGGAAATTTCACATTTAATAAATAATATAAAGAAAAATATAGTACATTACTCCAATTTCAGTGTAGAAGATAAAAAAGTACAATTCTCCTCCTGGTCCCAAGATGAATAGGCAAGAAGCAACCTGATTATAAAACAAAAAAAGTTACCCTGCCAGAAAGCATGCAAGTTTATTATTTCCTTTTCCATACCCCAGCCACCAACAATCAGACAAAAACATTTCTAAAGGATCCAGTGACTCCTCCTCCTGGTAGCTCAGTCACCTGCATTTTTCTACACCAAAAGTTAGAATTTGACACCTTATGATGCCTTATGTTTATTTGTGTTCCTTCCTTTAACAAGTTTACCACTTCATTTCTTACCTCCAACTAATCAAGACAGTAGGAAACCAGCACTTGAATTACACTTGTTGCAGTAACTCTTAGGCCATAGTAGGTGTGAAGTCTGTCATTGACTAGCTTGTTTGGACCCTGTGACATGGGACAATACTGACCTTATTGGACCTTTCTTCCTGGAAGCTTCCACTGAAAACATCCAGCTTTGCAGGTTTGCAAGTTAGACACTCTTCCCCAGTAACAGGCAAACACAATGCAAGCTCCTTCCTCCAAACCAGGAACAAAGAATGAGGTTATTTCCTGTGGTTTGTTCTGGGAGAACTACATACTGATACCGAATCATTAGCAGTAGAAACAAGAAACTCATTTACTAATATTTTATTTTAAAAATGATTACAAAACATTTTTAAGGACCAAAAAGAACATAATACTTTAAAAAGATGACAGATTTAGAATGGAAAAATAATTAAACATTTCACAATTATTTTAATGGAAGTTCAAGGCAACACTGGCTACGAAACTATATGCTTTTTTTTTTTAATATATATAAAACAATTGCATTATCATTCTGATTTAATAATCATTAAAAGGCACTTAAGTTCTCAAAGGTATGAAAGTGATAGTTCTGAACAGCATAAAATTTAATCTAGATATCTCCCGCTGCTTACAGCAATAAAATAAAACAAAGATGAATTTTCATCGTAAAGGCACTACCAGCATATTAATTCATTACAACTTCATAGAACCCCTCAAATATCTCACAAAATGTTTCCCTTCAGTGTAGTAAGCTTGGTATTTTTATTGCACAGATTTGAACAGAGTGAGGATTACCACAATGGCCATTATGCAAAAACATCTTGTGCTGAGCTCATAGCATTGCATGAAACAGTTCACTGCATTTTAAAGTTGGTGGGTGCAATGGTAGAACCAAACAGTACAGGACCACAACCCTGCCCTGCTGTTTGCAAGCACAGAGTACAAGCTGTAGGGCACAATTCCTTCAAATACTTGAATCCAAAGGGCACTGCTAGCATTATGATTTTATATGAGCTTAATGCTTTAAAAATTCACACTCTACATAACGTACATGTGGCTTTTCAGAGCAAAAACTCACAGTTCAGCTACTTAACAGCAAGTCTTCACATGTCCTGGAGAACCCTCTGCACTGATTCTCACAGCACCATAAGCATAAGAGATGCCTGAGAGTCAATGTGGAGCCTTCAAATATTTTTGTATGTGCTCGACTGGAGAAGGCTTTGAATATGCTGAGCAGGCTCACAGCACCACTGCCAAGCACAGTGTTGAAGAAGGTGAAGACAGTCTTCAGCTTGACTGCTCCTCTCCACAGGTTTTACTATCAGTTAAGACTGTACAACTGTGGCTGCTTTGCAATCAGGAAAAGAAATTTAAGATAGTTTCTTGTAACTGCCCTCCTGCTAAAGCTCCCACCATTCTCCTGAATAACCCTAATCCACTTCAGTCAAATTCAGCCAACTTCGTTTAGCAATGTAAATAGCTAATTTAAAGAAAGCAGGATTGTTTAATCAGGAACAGGCTGGGAAACTTGCAAACCACTTTGCTGACAGTGCACGAGTATAGGAGACGTACAGCCAGAAAGAGCTCCTGCAAAAACTGATGTTTAATCCAGTGCCATCCTTTGGGATCAGCCTAATGGGAGGAAAGACACTCAAAGCCTACAACCGACACCGGGAGCATGACAGGAGTACATCAGGACAGCAGGAGACCACTCTGCTTGGCTGTGGTAGTAAGGAAGTCTCTCATCCTACCTGGCCTGGAGGATTGCAGAGACACACATCTGCCCTTGTACCCTGGGGAGCTGACAAAGCAAGTTAAGCAGCAGCAGAGAACTGCATAGATACAAACAAGCCTCATTCCCAACTATTTTCCCAACTATTTCTAAACAACAACAGAAAACCAACTACACCCTACCCTCAAGCTTAAAAGCCTAGGATTGACAGTACAACCATACAGAAACTGCTTTGTTAACAAACAGCTGTTTTGGTAGCAACAGTTTAGCAATTACCTCAAACTCAGCCCATATGTGGTATTTAACTACTGTACTATATGACAGATGAATGCCAGTTAAACAGAATCTGGGATGGAGCACTACGTATTGTTTTAAAGAATTTCACGTCTCAAATCCTATGACAAGGGAAAACAGATCTAACCAGTTTCCAGAAAACTACCTGCTCATTTTCATTAGCTGGTGGCAATGCTTTCATCCCTTTCAGTCAACAGAATTTGGTTCTCAAATCCATACACAGATCAGTCAGTTAGTGAGAGAATGTGTAAACGCTAACTGCTTGGAACAGCTACAAGGAAAATGAAGTGTATGTTAAAAAATCCTCACTCTTAACAACCTGAAATACTCCAGGGATGCCAGCATGTACGTAGCAAGAGAATCCACCAAACTATTCTGCAAAGATTGGCAATATTTCTGTTTCAGAAGGTCTGATACAGGTCATAGGAGTCAGAACTCAGTTCCAGTCACTTCTGACACCAGCTGCTTGTGGCACCTTTTTGTAAAAATAACTTCTGTATTCCAATTTGTCTGTAAAGAATCAGTGGTAGATACCAGACAGGATAGGGAGGCCTAAGGCAGAGAAATGATTTCATGGATCCCTCTCAGTACCTACATCTCCAATTCAGGAACGCATGCCAATAGCAAATCACTTAGGCAGAGAAAAGTCGATAGAGAAGGTAATCAAAACCCATAACTCTCTTCATATATTTTAAACTAAGAAAAAAAAAAAAGAAAAAAAAAAAAGGAAAGATTATTCCAAGAGAAAATTTTGTCATGGTCCTGCATTGTTAAATAATATCAGCAGCACCTTGTTAATTTTACACTCTATAGCATCAAGATTAAGAAACAACAGAAATCTCAATGTTGAAAAAATTCATAAGAATCTTGGGCAATAAACTAAAAAAGAAACAAATACAAGCACACAAAAAACTCACACCAACCTAAAATGCTAATCACCATTGTGAACATATACGCCAAAGTCAGACACTGCGAATTGCAGCAGAGATATTTCTCCCTATGACCAGTTTCCTATTGCCTATTGTAAACAAACACATCTCTAATCTACCCGGTTTTCAGACACAGCTACAATAAGCTCTGTACACCTACACTGAGATCAGGTTAGTGCAAATGGATTCTAATAAATACAAGAAAATAAATGACAGTCCAAATAACATTTCATCTTCAAGGCAAGAAATTCCATACAAAGAAATATGTATTTTACGCATGGCTCTGAAACCAACACACAGCTTAAACTTGGTGCTTCACACCAGCTGTCAAAATGTTACATTCCCCAAGCAAAGTGTAGTGTTAAAGTTAAGGCACAGAGGTTAGGGAGAGAACATCACAAACTCATGTTCATCTGAAAGTAACAGTACCAGGAAAAAAAAGTTGACCTTTTACACTGCTTTCTCTTACACTGGCTTCCTCATCCCTTTCCAAATACAGCTCTCATACACAATTTCTGGAGGGCTTAGTCTCAGCACTGCCACAGCAGGTTACAGGACTATAAACTTGTCAGACAAGAATATTGATAAATGGTGTTAATGCCTGGAAGACATTACAGATGTCATGAGAACTCAAAAACAACTGTTTTTGCGTAATCAGCCTTTTTTTTCTCACGTGCTCTGGTATTTTTGGAACATCTCTTGGCTTATGGCATGTTGCCCTATTTTTGAGGGCATCCCTTTACATGTCTAGCAATTTTGCTTCTACCTCAGACATCTAAAAAAATGCCTTTTTTCCATTTTATTTATAGCCATCAGCATCTAGCCTGATATGTCCATCACTGGTCTGATACATGCTGCATCAGCAGTGTTTCTTGCAGTCCTATGGCCTGTTGCTTTAGGGTACAAGTACTTATTTACCTGCTCACCAGCTGAGCCAGCCAGTCCATAGTGCACTAGAGCAAAGAAAATGACATGGTCCACAACAGTTCCAGTAAAGCTACCATTAACTGTGCATAGACAAGGTGTGTATGCGATTAACCTTGCAAATCATATTCACCTGGATAGTACCAGTGTGAAGTAATGTTTTTCCCATTGATGTTCAAATTGCTAATTTAAGGTTACTTTGTGAAAATACTTATTCTTCAATTTTTCCTCTCACAGCCAGCTTTTCTTTATTCCTGCAAATTTTCTTGGTTTTGAAACAATCTGAAAAAACATTCTGTCATCCAAGTGTGAACACCGATGAACACGATGTGCAAAGCTCTCTCCTTAATAAACAACTACATTACCCCCTGTATAAAAACTCCTTGCTTTCATTAAAATGATCTCACAGGCAGAACTGAAGAAAGAGATTGAATAGTAAAAACAAAATCCCACACTCTTACATACGGATAAGCATTTTTGTAAGGCTGCAGTTAGATGTCTCTTACATTTCACTGTTCGACCAATAAGAATGAATTCTGCTCTTCTAATTTGGAACTTGTAAGAGAAGTATCTGGTCCAAGTTATATAGGAAATGTCTTCAGAGCATAACTAAGAACTTCTGCATCACATATTTCCCTTTATTAGTCACTTCTACCAAAATCAATTCAGCACACTACTGTCCTTCAGTTATTCTATTTACACTTTTTTTTTTTTTAATGTATGCCACCTAAATAGGTGGCAGGACCAATTGCTTAGAAAATTAAATAAACCACAATGCTCAAGATATCACTACTTGCCTGCAGATCTTTAAATTTTTGTGACAAATAAAACTGATTAGAAGGAAGGGACAGAAGTTATTACCTACAGAGCATTGAAACTTTGTTTTAGCTTGCTCCACTCAAAAAAAAAAAAGAACTAATTTCAGAAAGTTTAGCTTGGCTTATTCAGTGGCTGATCTTCTGTGGCACCTTGAGTGTGGCCTGGATTTTCAGAGCGTTCTTCAGTGCTTTGTTTCCGACTGCACCAAAGTTCCCATATAAATTCAGCTAAAAATGCCCCACTTGCAAAAAATCCAAACACCTATGAAAGTGAAAAGAATACAGGAATTAAAAATGTACAAACACTGACAGTATTCTAAGTGTCTGGAGAGATCTGTTAATAATGCTCATATATTAAATCATTAGTTCCATTTAAATTGGCAATGGGTTGGAAGTGATACTGTAGCATATAAAATGTAAAAGGTTTTACAGTTCTCATTCTCTTAATCAGCTGTGGATATTAGAATATTTTCTAAACAGATCTTAATAGTGGAAGTATATACATATTTATATATTCTTTTTTTTTCCAGTAAAACTATTGAAGAAGTATAGCATTGATGGTGTAGCACAACAGTTATACAACAGATGCATGCAGTTTAGAAGGACCAAGCAAAGAAGAGTAACAGATGGAAGGTGAAGAGATAAAGCAGCGGAAGCTCAGCAAGGCCTTGCTGGGTCAGCAAGTAAGGATGACAAGTTTCATTGTTATTCATAGCAGAAGAGTGGTAAGCAGGTTGGTTTTAGCATCTTCTTTCAACCAAGGAATCAAATGTACACATTTACACTCATTTTGACTGAGTTTAAGCAGCTGTTTTTCCCCAAAGCAATTAGACACTAATAAGTCTTAAATCACAATTACTTTGTTTTTCCAGTTTAAAAGAAAAAAAAAGAAAAAAATGGGGAGCCTTTATATTTCAACCATTAGGTATGAGTACATCAGCAGCAAAACAGAGCACCACACGAAAATGTGCGTATCCAATAGCTCATCCTGCCTATGGAGTGGAAGTATTTCGCTTTCCTTTCTAATCCATTTTTAATTCATTCAAGAATAAAAATCAAAATTTGATCTTTTAAACTCACATATTCACAATTTCGAGGTTATTTAAAAAGAGTGCCAAATAAGTGAGGATCTATGCCACAAAGTCTCTACAGTGCATTGCTCTGAGCCTTTTCATTGTTCCCGGGAGATGCATGCCCCGTTGTTCTATTTCTGTCACTGAGGAAACTGTGATTCTTATCACAGCCTTTACAAGCCAGCATTCTCTACATATGTTTTATAATGCCTGACAAAAGATATGGTTGCTTGCTGACTTTACAACTGCAGAATATTATGGAAATGCAGCTGATCTGCTTTTCAGAGAGGAGATTATCAGGGAGTGGTGAGAGAAGGCAGTGTTGTCAATAGTGACAGAGGACAGGGAAGAACACGGAGCCAAGGGAGCAAAATTAAGCGAGGAATGAAGATGCCAGGGAGCTCAAGAGTACACAGAGCTTTCCAGAAGTCCTAAGGAATGCCTGCTTTCCAGCCTGTAGAAGCTCCAAATTAGCTCTCTCTTCCTGAAACAACGTAATGCACTGAAGTCTGTTCCCTGCCCAGCTTCTTGCCTGCAAACTGAGTGAGGTTTCAAGAGCAGAGAAATTAAGATGCAATTTAAATGTAAAGTAAATGATACAATTATAAGACTTACACAAGCAGCTTTTTCAAAAGCAGACCCAGAGCTGGTTGCAGCAAGCACTATTGAAGCTATTAGAAAGAAGGCACCTATAATTAGCATGGTCCAAAAATTCTGCAAATAAAAGAAATGAATGTTACACAAGCGTAGATATGCTACCTGGAAACAAAGAAACAAACAAACATCCTAACAGCAACCAAGTTAATCTGACAATGAATTTACTATTTGAAACACTGAAGTTCGTGGGAGAGTCAGGAAACTGATTTCACTACCAACCAACATTCAATATCATTAACTATTTTTAAAAGTCAACTTTATAAAATCCTTTTTCTTTTTTAATCTTCTTTCGGTATTTCTCTCATTACATTTAACCTTTTTCACAGTCAGATCCAAGCGCAGGTCAGTCATGCTAGCATTATTCCATCTGGGAAACTAGAAACCTGTAAGTGAAGGTGCTCATTCAGATCTCTGACTACACTCCCTTATCTGTACCTTCACCTATTGTTACTGCTTGCACTGAAAGGACAGTCCAAAAACAACAGCCTTCCCGACTTCACAGGGTGACACTGTGCCAACAGTGTGCCTTGTGAAACATAAAAGCATGAGCAGTAACCAGTACAGTCATTATCAGAAAGGAGGTAGGCTACACTCCGTAGAAAAACAGATACTGCAGACAGGCAGATTTCAAGTACCATGCTGGCAGAAAGCCATATCATACATATGAAGGCTGCTCTGAAAGTAATGCCTCCTAATTTATTATGATGGCCCACAAGGTCAGAAGCAGGCAGATGTTGATGGATGGCAGCAGAGGTTGAACCTTCCCAACCAATATCCCATTACGTGTTGCTGCTATGTGACAGATGGCATCAAAGGGGCAGTCTGACAGAATGGTGTCTGACACGGGAGTGCATCTGAAGCAATGGGGTGGAACTGAATTCCACCATGTGGAAAAAACAGCACCCACTGACATCCATTGGCACTTGCTGAATGTTTATGGAGACCAAACAGTAAATGTTGACACAATGAGGTGGTGAATGGTGCATTTCAGCAGTGGTGACAGCAACAGTGGGTCACCTCCACTGGTGCAATTTCTTTTTTTTTTTACAAGCACGACATGCAGGCTTTTGTTCATCTCTGGTGAAAATGCACAGATGACAGTAGTGACTGTGATGACAAATGGCATTTTCTAGCTGTGAATTTGCTCTATCTCACAGTGTTACAGAACTCTTTGTATCTGTTGTAGTTTCCATGGAAATAAATAGGAGGCATTGCTTTTGGAGTGATCTATTATAACAGTGTAATAGTGGGAGCTTTTATGAAAGACTTTCACACAAGTCTTAATGTCCTGCATGTAGGACAATTTTGAAAAACTGTCAATATTAAGAAGACTCTTGAAGTTGAAAAAGTCAAAGTAATACAACCTCCTTTAATCTACTTTTTAAATGGAGAATAATAGGAGATTCACTCTGCACAGCCTTTTGATTCCACAGCAGTTTTGAAAAGCTTACATTAAATGGTTTATTTAAAACAAATGAAATTCCTTACCATTTTGTTTACTTTATCTTTCCCAAACGTTTCATATGCAATAGTGCAATACACACACAGGATCAGGAGGCTCAAAAGAAAAGCACTGCAGCTTACAAATTCAAAGAAGTACAGCCCATGACAGTTGATACAATCCTCCACAATTTCTTCAAAAATAACAGCCAGAAAAGAGAGGACCTGCAAACAAATAGCATACTTCAATCGTACCAAGTCTCATCAATATCTTCAACAAATGAAAGTCTGAATGCCTCTGATGTCAGTATTAATGAAAACAGCTGTAAGAAAACACTGGATCTTAAAAGAACCGCATAAAATTCTGTACTATTTTATTACATGCAGAAATACAGGGAGACAGTTTTGTCTTGATGTTAAAGTCAGGCAGTGAACGACACTCGGTTAAGCTGAGCACATGCTGCCAAACTCACTTTTTGGTTAGAAAGTAAAGACTCTTGATTTGTGATGCTGTGCAGAAGGCAGCGGGAAGCAAACCAGACAGATGAGAAGCGCAAACTCTGCTGCTTACCACTTATAGCTGCATTTAATTTTAAATGCACTTCGGTTTGGGGCAGGGGAGAAATCAAACACATTGATCCAGCCAGCTGTCTCTCTTGATCAACTTCAGAGAAAGCGTAGCTTGTATACTTAGAACCCTGTAACAACAGCAGCTCAACTGCAGGAGCCAGAAAGTTTAAGCTATGTTTAAGCTACGCTGGACAATGTTTAATCTGTGCAGAAGCTTATGCTAGGCTTCCTGCAACTGTCCTTTTTTGAGGAGGCAGCATGAATTAATTCCCATACAGCTGTCATGCATCTGCTGCTGGATTTTCTGCTACCTTTTTGTGCAGGAAGGAATATTGCTGTATTTAAATAATCCCTCCTTGTGGCCACTTCTCGCTGGCTTTCTTCATCCTGTAAAGATGACACAGGATATAGATCTGTGCAGTAAGGAGTTCAGCAGATTAGAGCAAAGCAGTGCTTAGGAACCAGAGGTGGTCATAAAATCAAGACTGATGTGAGGATGATCATATTATTAATAACAGCATGTGGGAGGGTGACAGTTCTATGAAAAACACCGAATTCTAGAATTTAGAATTGTCCAGATATGGCATGTAAAAGCAGCTGCAGGTGCTTTATCTGCATCTTATTTTGGAAAATAATTATCTGTCCTCGGTTTTGGCTTTCTGACAGTAAAAATAAGAACAGCAACTTAGCACATGAGAACCACTCCTTCCACCAACTAAGCCAGACCTCAGAAGGGCACTTCAAAACATTGTATTTTGAATACACAATCATGTATGAAGTAAACAGGATCTCAGAAAGGGAAAGAACTGGAGGTGAGAAACTGCATATTACAATCAGGGCTCAGCATACTTCCTTTCCCTCATGCAGCTGCTGGCAAAGGCACATTGCTCAGGAACACACATCTAAATCAGTGGTTGCAACGGATACCCAAGGAATGTATTAAGCTCTGAATTTCCAATTTCTAGAGAGGTTTTTTAAAAAATAATCAAAAGATTACTTACACAGCTTACAATTGTGTCCAATGACTAATTCACATGTTTTGCAAAGTGAGCTAAAATAGGAGGTATGTTTTTATTTTTCTTCCCCTCTCTTCTGTGATTTAGATTTCCACCCCTTTATATATCACCACTCTTTATATCAGCCATCGCTTTCACCAGAAACAAAACAGACCAGAAGGAAAGCAAAAGCCTTTCTGTTAACCTGCCCTCAGAAGACTTCAGTAGCCCAGATAACTGTAACTGAGAAAAAAAAACCCAACAACCTCTTGGCTGAGTGTACAAGCAAGTGAGAGAAAATCACATTCAAAGAGTACTTAAAGGAGTTCCATGTCAAAATAAAAATTAAAATTAAAGGATTGATCAACTGGAGTCTTTTATGGGACTTGTCCTTTGCTTTAGTTTCACGTTTGTCTTCTCCACACTGCGCCTATGGAGACTTCCAAGCAGTAAATGGACAGAATATCAACAACTGTTTTCCTCTGAGCTGTCAGCAATGAGTGGAGAGGGCAGCTCAGCTAAACCTGTGGGACAGAGCTTCCTTCATACTGAAGACCAAGGTCACACCTGAAGATACATGCAGTCAGCTTCCACCTTCCCTCCCTCTCCTACAGAAAATAAATATCTTTCTCTGCCCTTTGCCAGCAAGGAAGTTTTTCATCAACACTGACATTACTGCTACTGCAAGTTTCTACAGGTGGGTTTAAGAAAGAAAAGGCTACAAAGAAATGCTGCAAATATGAAGTAAAAAAATGAACTTGCCAGCAGGCAAGCAGCAGTGGTATTCCCAGCACAAACCTTCCAGTTTGGATGAGCACATACGTTAGTTCTGTACTGCTCCAAAGTGAGGGCTACTACAGGAAGCAAACAATTCAGGACAAATAGCAGATTGAGGCTGAATTACAGTTTTCCTTTCTGGTTAAGGTATTTTTTTTGAAGTAAAATAACTGCTAATGAGAAATACTACTGCTTTAGATGAGAACTCATTTCTACCTCAAGCATGGCACAATAGGCACCATTGTGCCTATTAGACATTTAGCTTAGTGCTGAATTTGAACCAGTCGTGGAGTAAAAAACAACAACAAAACAATCCAGCTGTAGTAAAAGTAAAACAAAACAGTAATCTAGAAACCCATGGAATTAAGATGCCTAGAAAGAAGTTTTCTGCAGGCGATTTCACAGTATTTTATAAAATACTTGCTCTTCTTGTTCAGTGGACAAAGAACTGCTGCAGAATCAAGCCCAGAGAATGGTAGTCAATGACACAATGTCTGAACGGAGATCTGTGACAAGTGGTATCCCCTAGGGGTCACTGCAGGGACTGATGCTCTTTAATACTTCATCAATGACATTGATAGCGTGGTTGAGTGCACCCTCAGCGAGTTTGTGGATGACACCAAGCTGTGGGGTGCAGTCGACAAATCAGAGGGACAGGAGGACAGGATGCCATTCAGTGGGATCTAGAATGGCATTGAGCATTGGGCCCAGGTGAACCTCACGAGGTTCAACAAATCCAAGTGCAAGGTCTTGCACCTGGGTCAAGGCAACCCCTATTACCGATACAAGATGGGAGACGAAAGGATTGAGTGCAACTCAGCTGAAAAGGACCTGGGGGTACTGATGGATGGGAAGCTGGACATGAACCAGCAATGTGCCCCTGCAGTCCAGAAAGCCAGTCATATCCTGGGCTGCATCAAAAGAAGTGTGGGCAGCAGGGTGAGGGAGGTGATCCTGCCCCTCTGCTCTGTGCTGGTGAGGCCTCACCTGGAATACTGCACCCAAATGTGGAGTGCTCACTACAGGAGAGACATGGATCATTTTTGTTGCCCTCCTCTGGATGCACTCCAACAGCTCCAAGTAATGGAACACCTGCCCTGTAAGGATAGGCTGAGAGCTGGGGCTGTTCAGCCTGGAGAAGAGGAGATTTTAAAGTGACCTGAGAGCAGCCTTTCAGTACCTAAAGAGAAGCTACAGGAAAGGGGACAGACTCTTTAGATGGGTCTGTGGTAATAGAATGAAGGGAAATGGTTTCATGCTCAAAGAGAGAAGATCTAGGTTAGATATAAGGAAAAGGTCTTCTACAGTGAGGGTGGTGAGGCACAGGAACAGGTTGCCCAGTGATGTGATGGAAACTTTCAAGGCTGGGCTGGGTCAGGCCCTGAGCACCCTGACCTAGCTGTGGCATCCCTGTTCATGGCAGCGGAGTTGAACTAGGTGATCTTCGAAAGTCCCTTAAAAGTCTGAGGGTTCTATTATTCTATTCTGTAACAAAGACGGGTGATTTTTGAAACCAACACCCTATTTAGCAGTCCACCCCAGTGACAATCAGTGTGTAATCCCCAAAATAACAAAGAATCCCAATTTTAACAGACAGCTAATAGATGCTAATATTAGCTAAAGCACAGTGATTTCCAAAAATCCTTCCTAAAACATTTCTCTTACTGGAGATACTGAGGATTCCATTCTCAGTAATTCCTGGTGTTTCTTTTAAATACTTTGACCAAGAACTCCAGAACAGTGCATTTTGGTAAATGGAAACAAAAGGAAGGAGAAAATTTGTCAGAAATCAGGACAGTGAATGATTATAATTCAGTTTTCTTTTTCCTCTTGTTGCAGGACAAGTATAGATCACCAACTGTTTTTGAAACCTATCGAGCAGCTACCCATGATGGTTAGGACAGGCCCCTCATAACTTCTCTTTCTCCTACCTGGAAAGCTTTTTAAGCAATGCTTCTGCTCAGGTAACAAATTGAAGACTTTGCTACACTGGTGAAGTTGCACATGTAATATTTCATTCTATTCCATCAGACTACTGATACAAATGATCTGCTTGTTTGGCAGCCACAGCCAGCAGATCTTACTTGATCAATCAATCTCTAGGTGACAAAGTAAAAGCTTACATCCTGTTACATTTATTTAAAGTATTCTTGGACATGATGTTTTCAAAACGCTATTAAGAAAACATTGCTTTTGGCAGCACTTAGTCTTACCTTTACCTTTCTTTTCCTTTTGACTCTGTGTGAGCTAAAGTTTAAAAACAGAATGTCCTCTTTTTCTGCGCAGTGAGCACACGAGAGTGTTGGAAATCACCTATGATTCCTCTGAGCATGAGACATCTGACTGAACAGCCACTTCGCCGGAAAACAGGCTCCGACACACTTAGAGTCAGCAGCCAGTCCCACTGCCCCCCTGTGAGTACTTCCCCTCTCTATTCCTTGCACCGTTACCAGCACCGCCGGACAGACAGCAGCACGAATCGGGCGCCCACGTGCTGAAGGCACTCAGAACACAACAAGCCGGCAAAAGGGGAAGCCTGCATTTTCTGGTGCGCGCAGGACCGCCCGATGAGAAGCAGCGTCTCAGCCGTCCGGACGGGTTACCATCACTGTGCGTGGTGCTCTACAGGAGGCAGGAAAGGCGCTGCCGGGGCGTGCGAGGAGCGGCCAAGTCCACAGCCGTACCCCGAGCCTCAGAGCAGGGTTTCCACCTCCTCTTTCACCCCCGTAGCTCTCTGCAGAAAGCGCTGCCCCTCAGATTCTAAGCCTCGGCACCGAGCAGCACAGCCGTGCTGGCGGCGGCCTTTCGCCTCAGCCGTGACACGACAAAGGAGCGCGCCCCGTTCCGCCCCGCCGCGCCCGGAGGCACTCACCGGCTGGAGGGCTTTGTGCACCAGCCGCCAGCCCCGCAGGTGCCGCAGGGTGCAGCCGCAGCGGCGGCGAAGGGGCGGCTTGGCCCGCGGCTCGGTGGTCTCGTTGTAGACGCCGCCGTTCTCCATGGCCGCGCTGCCGAGCCAGCGAGAAGCGAAAGCAAAAGGGCGGCGGCTGGAGCGGCGCGGCAGGGAACTGGAACGGGAAGGCGGAGGCAGCGCCCCGCCCGCCGACGCTGAAACAAAAGCGCTTCCTGCGAGCCCCGTGCACGAGAGCAGGGGCGGGCAGCGGCGAGCCGCTCTGGTGCCGGCGTGTGCCGTCCTTTGCACGGGAGCTGGGACGCATCCCTGTGAACTTTCACCAGACGGTGGTGGGCGCGACCACAGTAACTCAAGGAGTGTTTGGACGGCGCTCCTAAACGTTGGGTTTGGATTCTGGATAGCGCTGTGTGGAGCCGGGGTCGGACTCGATGGTCTTCGTGGGTCCCTTCCAACTCTGTTCTGTGATTCCGACGTGCTGCCCTACCTCTGCCCGCACCTAATTTCATAGGCAGCTCGTTCTGCCGTGAGGAAATAGATGAAGACTTTTGTGTATAAGCAAAAGTGTACCACATTGACTTTAATTAGCGTATTATCCACAGAACTATTATGGTCCTTCACAGTCAAATTCAGATATACTTTGCTAAGTATGATCTACTGATAGAAAAGCAGCAGTTTGCTTTCTCGGCCTTAGTTCTACTCGTGCTTTGTTTAAGCACAGTCTGTGCTGAAGGAGCCAAGTGAACGGTCACACTGCCCATCTCAGCCCAGCAGTGCAGGACGTGTGTGCAGCACCGAGAGATCAGGCACCATCTGTGCCTGCTGGGAGCCGCCGTGCCTGGACAGCTAAGGCAGAGCAGGTAAAGGCACTTGGGGCGTGCTCTGGGCTACTGTTTGCCAGCAGGCTGTAAATGGCACCACTCCCTGTAGGAAAACACAACCCAGAGGAACAGTGTGGGAGCCCTGGGCTGGGTGGTGCGGGTGTGTTTGTGCCAGTAACAGTGCCTGTTGCAGGAGCTGGCTTTAGAGGCAAGTGAGTCGGCAAACCTTGTGATTCCTCAGGCACAGGAGTGCCCAGTGAAATGAGGAAGGTATTGCTGTGAGTGCACCACAGCTTCTGCTGGGGGTTGGGACGTGTCTAATGCAGTTTTGCATGCAGCATCCCAGGAGTGCAGGGCTGAGCAGGTAGGTGTAGTGAATGATATTTACTGTTATGGATCCAGAGTACTACTGTGCCTTCATTGCTGGTTTTTTACATTAGTACGGTGTAAGGAAGGCTGTGTTACAGAGGCTTTTTCTAAAGGAATTTCCTATTTTGTTTTGTGTTTATGTTTCAAAATTGGCTGAATGACCACATGTCCTATGTAGTGAGACTACTCTTGTCTGAGGGAGACGAGGCTTAAGCAGATAGAAGCAGTTGTGAGTTCTCCTTAGTAAGTATTCAGTACCATCTAAGGATACCTGCAGCTGTTCCCAGTCTTGTTACCCATGCCCTAAGGCAGCCTTACAAAAGGATGAATGCAGATGTTACTGCTGAGGACAACTCTTGAAAGGAGCTGCTTCTCAAGGACCAATAGAGAAACTACACAAAGTTGACTGAAGATAAAATATATTGTAACCTTTTTCTACTTACTGCTGTTTCCTCAGATTTGTTTTTCCTGCTCAGGCCTTCAGCAGGAAGTGTAAAAGCTGGCTTGCCATTTAAATCCTAGATTATTTAGGCTGCTTTCTTTATTTGTAAGGCAACACATGGAAAGCAAAACAACCACAAAGATCCGTAGCAGAGAGGGAATGAAAACCAGACAGCGTAGGACAAAATACCTTAAAAACAATTGCAGCGTTTTGTTAAAACATGCAAATGCTGCTGGGCACACAATCTGGAGCTGTTCCTTACCTTTTCACTAGAACTGTCTTTCAAGTACAGCTTTAAAGTTCACTCCCCTTTAAAGAGGGAATGCAGATCAAAACAGTAGTTGTGATACATAATGTCTGTTTAATGTAAACGACTGCAATTAGCCAGCTGTGATGTAATAGAAATCCCATTGCAGATAGGCACCATCAAGAAATCTTACTCAATTTCTTCTATTTATGCATTGACAGAGTTTTCAAAAATGAAAGTCTGTCTCACTCATGCAACCTCTACCAGAATGGCAAAGCCTGAGCTTAAAGCAGGACACTGCAGCAGAAAGCAGTCCTGGAATTAGGTTGTAAACTGCCACAACGTCTCCACTCAGCCAAGGAGTAGGAGGTTGGTGGGAGCAGATTAGTGATGAGTGACCTACTTTTCTCCCGCATTACATCTTCTCCAAAGATAACCACCACAGTGTCCATAAATCAGTACCTATTAAATGGAGAAACCTACGTCATTAGAGGAGATTACAGCATAGCTTTATAACACGGACATCAGTCCTCACTGCATTGAAAAAATTTACAAAAGAATTGTGACTGGAGTGACAAAACAGTTGAATAAATTTCAGCCCCTGGGATATGGTGAGTACAGGCCAGGTATCATCCCAGATTTTACGAAGTGAAGCCCCAGTAAACCTTTGGAACTAGCTTCGTTCTGTATTACAGAATTACCGATTAAGCTGAAACAAATCCTTCACTCCCTTGACCTGACTTCTCACAAATGAATTCTCATTTTCCCACATTCTGAAATACAATTCTGTCCTTTTATTTTCCTTTGAGGCGAGGAGACTTTCTTTTCAAAAGAGAAAGAAGTATAAGAATAGGAAAGCAATTTAAAAGCCCAAACCACCAAAGGACGCAGGCTCCATTTCATTTGAAGAGTGGTGAGGCAGATCACCACAGAACAAGTTGGGAAACTCCACAGTCATAGGCATGGCTCCCTCCTGGCTTTGGTTCCCATGCAGGCATCTAACAGCATCCTTTCACACAAGTTCTCTGCATGAGATGACCAGCTAGCCATGGGAATCATAGAGCAAGGTCTGTAACAAGCAGACAAACTCACACAAGACTTGCACACATTGCATCTCCTGACTCTTGCTCAGCTCCAAAGGCTCTATGTCTGGGCTCAGTGTTGCAGCTGAACTTCACAAAGCCTGAGCACTGTGCTAACTAGCCCCAAGGTGGGATTTTTAAACAGCTGAAGATCAGGAATCAGTATTTCTAACAGCTATTTCTGAATAGCCTTCATGGCACCAAAACAAATAAAATGCTCAACTCTCTCCATGTTTCCCAAATGCTGGGCTAGGATAATTCTTGTTACTGGTTTTCTGCAATGCATCTGCATAAAAAGAATTCTAAAGCCATGAGGTATTTGACAGCCAATGGTTCTACAACTGCAAATTAAGTAGTATTATTTCAAAATACAAGAATCTTGTTTGTTATATTTTAGTTTGATTAAGGGACAGCATACTTTCTCATTATAGGGTTAACCATACTTAATACAATTCATTCAGAATACTGAATAGTGGGCTGGCACGTAGGGACCGCTTACCATTAATCGATTGTTCCAACTGCAGAACTTACAATTCTGCTGTGATTCAGCAAAGGTGACGCATGGAGAAACGCATGACCTGCTGATGAATAACTGCATGGAGTGAACTGACCTGGAAGGTGGGGCGGGAGAAGCTTCCCATCAGGGATGCAGGGCATGCATCACCATCAGAACACTGGGAAAGCTCGACAATATATTAGAAGCCATCAAACTAGATGGTTTTTATTGATTTTAGATGGCCTTTTATTCTTTTTCCGTGGAGGCAGGGACTGGGGAAAACCTTACTAATGACTCATTGGAATTTCACTTCATAAAAAGAAGTTCTAGAAACAAAAAGTCACTTCTGTGTATTTAAAACTTGTAAATATGTTCCTTCCCTAACCCCTGACTTGTAAATATGTTCCTTCCCTAACCCCTGCTAGCTGTTTGGTTCTTAAAGGTTTTTATTACTATTATTTTTCACTAGGGTAAAAGGCTAAGAAAGAACTTTCTCTACCTGGCCTTTCTGTTCAACAGCATCAAAGTCCTTAGCTTTCCTACTTCAAGTTTAAGTTCTCTTTAGGCTGCCATCACTATCTACAGCCTGTTTATGCTGGCTGGACAGCTTTGACAACAGCAGATGGAGAAAGTGGAATTTACCAGAAGCAGCGTGCAAAGCAAGGCTTTGTGAAAGGGCTATTTCCACTCTTTCAGGCACCAAAGCCACCCATTGGTGAAAACAATGAAAGGATACTTGGAAAGGACACCTCTTCCTTATTCATTATTGTTCTTTGGTGCCCTAAACTGTAGGCCTGTGAGATTTGCAATGATCTCAGTTCTACAAGGAATAACAGCACCAGTAACATCAAGTGCATTTCTAATCATTCCTGCATGCCTTTAATACCTTTGGTGTTACTAAGTACAAGGCTCTGGCCTAGCACACAAGAAGAGCAGATGATGATTTTTCATAAAGTAGCATTTCAAAGTGTTTTGCAGTATGAATACTGCAAAACCACTACACAATAAAGAAGTTACTTTGCACTTTCAGAGCTAAGCCTGTGTAGTTAAGGAACCAGCTACCAATAAAATAAACTCTTTTAGGGGATTTCCTTTCCTCTACATCCTTATATAATTTCTTTGATTAGAGTGGTTGTAATAAACCTGCTCTGCAAATTTTAAGCTGAAGATTTGGGGTAAAAGATCACTATTTCCAGGCAGTTCTCACATTTCAGCTGAAAACATGGCAGTCTCTGAAATGTGTCTATGACTTCTCAGTTATATAGACAGACTAGCTACTGTACTAACTTTAAATTTCTACTTACACACCTGAAATGTAGTTACCAGTCTGTTGGGTTGCAGCCTTTTTCACTGGAAGTGAACCTAAATTGGAATTTAATACAACTAGCATCACATTCAAAGTACAGAAGATGTACTCCTTCATCAGGAGCCTTTAGAAGTTTCCTAAATAAGCTGGAGAAAGTAAGGCTTTATTTAAAAAATCCAAAACAAATTACAAAACAAACAAATGAAAAAAAACAACCACAAAACCTTAAACTCATTGAAGTTACTTGGTAATTATTAGATTGGGATATACTTTTTACACTTAGTATTCTGTGGCTATCAGTAGGAAAAGCCCACAAGCTTGAAACAGAACAGTGAAGGGATGCTCAGTGTTTGTGTACTGAAAGCTGAAGCCCTGACCTTGGTCAGCTATCTAATACAACACTTGATAATCTTTATGGTCCTTTTCAACCCAGGCCACTCTAACATGCTGGAGTTGTCAGCAGGATTGTTGGTGTGCTTGCAGCAGAACCCACACAAGTCTGAGAAGCAAGTTTTACTGCTAGCAACAAACACAGCAGACTTTTATCCAATTCCTCCCAGAAACAGTGCTGTAAGGAAGTTTAAATCTCTACCAGTGATACTATTCAAAGAGAGATACAAGATAAAGTGTAATTTAAGATGTTTTACATCACATCCTCAAATTTAGCTGTAAACAAAGAACGCCATGGCTTCAATGAAAGTTACTTAAATTTGAATGCAGAGAACACTTTATTAACTGATTACAGTTTTGATGACCAATCTTAAACTATAATTAATATGGGAAACATAGTGGGGGACATTAAGGCTGAGCCATATATATATAGACAAATCTGGATACTGATAATCTGTACATTTAACCTCTGCTTTTTCTTTATACATCTTTTATTCAGTGTCTGAAATTAATCAAAGAAAACAACGAAAAAACTGGCCACTAATTTAAGATCTTAGTCTGGAATGAAATTTTTGCATGGGTTTTTGAATGCAATATAGATCTCGGGGGATTTCAAACAAACAGATTTGCAAACATGCTCCAAATCAAGCATTCAAGTATACTTGGAGTTTGTCATTACAGTTTTGTGCAAGTGATTTTATTTTCCAACAACTAGTAGTAGTTCTCTCCTTTAGAAGTTTACGCTCTACTTAGGAGGGTATTAAAATCAACTAATAAGTTGGGAAATCAATATAAATTAAGTGCCTGTGGTGTGCATCAGCTTCCTGCTCTAAGCAACCTTTATCTGCAAGTGGACATAATTGTCAGTTTCACAGAATTACACTGACTTATCAACAAAACCCAGAAATTTATCTACTATTCTTGCACTGTGAACAGTAGTCCTACATGATGTGATACCATTTTTCACCTGTACAGCTCCCTTTTGTAAAGTTGGGCAACACATGAAAGAAAGACAAACTGTTTGTGTCTGAAACGACGTTTCAGTTCTTTTGTTCCAGTCACTGAAGGAAGAGGCAGAGGCAAGTTTGAATTACCCCAGAAAACTGAATAATTGGTTTTATTTGGTGTCTTCAAGATGCTTCACCTTCTGTGGGAGACGTAGGTGATGTAGGAGAAACCATTTCAGGTTTTCGTGAAATTCTGTCCAGTTCTGCCTGAACATCTGTTAAAACTGGCTTCTGACCTACAAAAGAAATGCACATCACTCAGTGATGTTAATGAAACCATTTTGGGAAAGACTTTGTATTTTCAATTCTCAAGAAGCATCTGCAAATCTGCCAAACAAAAAAAAAGGAAAAGGAAAAAACAATCTGTTATTGCTTCAGGCAAATCCTAGAAATGTTACTCTGTGACCTAAAGCATGCAGTAAATGCCTAAGGCCAAAAGTCAGCAGCAAAGGAACAGAAGAAATATAGTCACATCATCTATTTCAGATTTTTCAAAGTAACTTCCATAACTGTGTATAAAGCTGTGGGCATATGAAGAGTTAATGTAAAGTCTAGAAAATACACTGCTCTGTATTCTGTAAATTATGAATACTTCTGAATGATTTGCTGTATCAGCTGTATTTTGAAGTAATTCTGAATAGAAATCAGGAGTTTTACCACAGGCCAGTGTGTGTTCCACAAACTTGGTCAGCTGAAGTTGACACTGCTGCTCGAGGTGCGTGCACACCTGCAGGTGGCAAATCCCTCACTCTCCTCACCTGCTTACCTCCCCCATAACTTGGGATAGCACAAACATTTATACACTCACAATTAAACTCGACCCTAGCTTGCAATACACCTTTTTTCCTCCTCCCCCAAGTCACTCATAACTCTTATTCCCCAGCCTTCCATGCATCTAGCTTTAAAGGAATCACTGTCAGACATTTCAGATGAATACTAAACATGCTGTTGGAAGAAAATACTAAATTGATTGACTGCTGAAGTCAGTCAAAACCTTCATCAAATCAGAGCTATAGCACTGGCAAAAGGAAGTTTAAAAAGTATTAAGAAGTTAAAAAGTAATGAAGTCATTTTAACATCAATGATAAAAATACACATCACTTTGATATGAAGTCCCAATGTATCTGAATAATATTAAGATTATTTATGGCATAAGCTGCTCACACACCTACAAGAGGTTTTCTTTGATCCTCTGAGCCTTAAGAAGGGCAGGCAATACTGAATCACTATGACAATAAGAAGCCATATCCAACAAAACATGCAGTTACAAGTAGTAGTGTTCATACTTCTGACAGACTACATTGAATGATGCACAGCTCAGTCTGAATTGTAAGCTGATCTTTTTAGCATACCTGACTTTTTTGCTGATGGTGGTAGATTGCTGCCAGTACCTCCTGTGCTGCCACCTCCAGGACTGCCACCAACACCACCAGGGCCACCAGGGGAACCAGTTTTCTTACTCAACAGACTATTGAAGAAGTTTGCCAGGACTCCCTCACTGGTAGCTCCTGCTGCAAGGAGACAGGAGTGAGTGGTAGGAAAGACAAAAAACATCCAAACATTGTCCAGATAAATAGCAATTCAACATTTTGGTTATGCTAAATAAGCATATTAAAGGTAATTCCCCAAATTAATTCTTGTCCCCGGAAAGAAAAACGTACCTTTCATGTTGGGATCAATTTTTTTGGATCCAGCAGGGATAGGTGTAACACTGGCAACATTGGATGTTACAGATCTATTTGGTGTCCTAGGAGATCCTCCAGGAACTCTCGGTGAGGCATCCTGTGCAAAGAAAGAGGAGAAAATTAAAAAGTCTTCCATAGAATCAAATCATGCACTGTAATTGCATGTGAAACTAAGCACCTGCTTCTCAGTTCTACTTCTTTTTTAATAATGTCATTTCCCTCACAACTGAAATGAGGCAAGATTAAATTTTACGTGTTTGTTTTTTTTTTTTTCTCCACACTTATGACATTGTTACAAATATTAACTTCAGTGCAACTGAAGCACTGCTGAAGCTTCCCTCCAGGCACTTCAATGAGAAAAATGAAGCTGTTATTTTATAGTTCCTCTGATCACAGTGAAAACTCCACCGATGAGATTGCAGAGGACCTAAGATCAGCTTCTTGGGAAGATAACACCACGTGCCACCAATTACGCGGAAAGGACTGAAGGCAGTCCAAGGAAAAAAGTGAACAAGAAAGCTCCAAACAAAATAACCCCCCCAAAACATTACTCAGTTCTTCAACGATAACAGATGTTTTTGTAAAATTGCAGTTCATCTAAAAAAAGTTGAAGTAATCTCTAAAAATTTACATGCTCTCTATTAAACTTCTTACTTTCCAGTTATTTTGAATTTAGACATCATAATCCTCACTTAACCATATATAATTTTTCCCCCAGAGTTTCAATATTCCTAGAATGACAGTGCCAAATTTTGGATATAAAACTCACCAAAGCAATTCAGCTGACATACAGTTTGCTCCCTGGCACACTCTTGGGATGGAAAGGGTGGGCAAGTAACTGCTTAGATGCACTCTAACATTTGAAAAGTAAAGCCACAGCACTTAGCCCTTGCTGCCAATACAAGTTGTCATGCCTAGCTGAGAAGAAGTGTCATCATTTTAGAGCAGTGTAAGAAATAGGCTTTAAACACTACATAGTTTACACAAATAAATTGATCAAAGCTATTTGAACGCGCAGTTAAGAGACAAACAGCCCTCAAATACAGGTGATGGTATTGGAAGTACTTTGTTACTACTAACCACTGGCCTTCCTGCAGCAGTAGGAGGCTGTTTCGCCAATTGAGACTGCAAGAAAGAAAAACAAACAACCAATAAACCCATGTATTATTAGATATTACAAAACTTTTTTTCTTTTCCTGGAGAATCTTGTTAGATGAAACATCAGCTGTTTGTTTTACAAACAGAACATTACCTGCTGCTTCATGAGAAACACTTGGTCATCTTCTGCAACAATTTCTTTCTCATGAACAAACTGCAACACAAAAGAAAAAAAACCAAAACACTAATACCAGGATCTGCAAGAATACAACATAAAGCATAGGATACACAGTATCTGTTCACAGATGCACGCACTGAGGCATGTTGTTACCTTATCCTGGCCTGAGCTTGGCATTACTTTCAGTGACTTTTGCACTAGCATGAAGTGCCATAAGAAATAGAAACATCTTAGATCCAGGTCTACACAGCAAGTCACCAAAGACAGGCTTTGCCAAAGCAAGCAAGGCAAATACCAAAATTTACAATCTACAGCATATAATCATGCAAAAAGTTTGCCAGTTACATTTCCCTTGGATTCTTGGTACTCAACACATTGCTGTATGTCTTGGTTTCTCCCCCAAAGCTTATAGAAGGACACAGCATTAAGTTTTCTCAGCTGAAATAATCGACATTTGGAAAATGATCACTCCCAAACTCTTAACTTTACTAGAAAGAAAGCAAATATTTCTGTGACTCAATAACTTCCACGTATACATGGGGTCCTCTTTGCTGGCATTTTGTTCAATCCCTCCATGTTTTCCATATAGTTCAGCCTTTATTCTTAAATGGTATGAGAGAGGAAATACACCAAAAAGTTCTGAACGTACTGTGTAAGCTGGAGAAGAGCTATACAAAACACCAAGAAAACACTGAGAACAAAATGAAAAGACAGAATAAGCAAAAATATGTTTATCGTATTCTTGGAAGCAAAGCTCTGAAAGCTAACAGGGAGATAGGCTGCCAAAAGCACTAGCAAAATATATTCCATTTTTAAAACCTCTCATTTTACCTTTCTGACCGGCGGTTTTCTTATGGTGTCTTCAAAACTGTCTTCTGCTTTTAGTGTTTGAAAGTTCTCATGCAAGATGCCAATCTTCTTGTCATTATCCCAACCTGCAGGACTAGAAGGAAGGATCATTTGGCTTCAAATTCCATCATTACTTCAGGTTATTCTTGAACGCAGTTCTCATCTACATGGAACTGAAAGCCCAGAAAGTTGTCATTTCCTTTCTTCTGTGCAAGGGGGTTATTGACCAGTACAGGTAACTACAGACAGGGACTGGTTCACCATAACAGAAAGGAAATGCCTCTTGGTTTATCGTTTCTCTTTGAGGAAGTGAGTATTTGTTGTCTCAGCCAACTTCCCTCTCCAAATCCCCCAGCTCAGCAGACTGTTACACTCATCTTTCAAAAACACAGGACAAAAAAGGCTCTGCAGTCCTGTACAAATGTATGTTGTAGTCATATTCACACAACAGTGCAGGTAACTTACATAAATACTGCATCTTTTTCCACAACAACAGCTGGAACGTTGAAAGGAAACCCGTACAACTTCTGGACTATATATTTATAGACTAAATCAATGTTTTTGTTCTCCTTTACCGAGGTGTAAATAAGCGCGGCCCCATCTGAGTACACTTGTTAAAGAAAACTCCATTTTAGAGGTTAGTAAGAAATAGGAAAATGGCCCATTTTTGTTATTCTAAAGGCTATCTCCTCTGAAACATTTAAGAGGAATACAAAAATCAAATAGGTCAAGCAACTTCCAATGCTATTTTTTGAAATAAGCTATTTAAGAATTTATGTCTCTCTTCCTGCATATATTTTAGGGCAACTCATCCGTTGGTTTTTGAGTAAAGGCTCTTCTCACTTTCAAAGCCCACAGTACCAATAGCTTCACTATGTTGTCTTTTATTATTATATTTTTTTTGCTTTCAGCAAGTGAAAACTTTCATGCCATATCCTTATCTCATCATTCTCCCGTCCTGCAGGACTACACAGAGATGTGACACAGATACTACAGCATTAACATCAATAGCTCCAAGAATACAAAAGGTCTTTCACTTTCCCAGCTGAGTTTTTAAATTTGGGACCAAGCTCTTATATTACAGAGCGATCTCCTTTGAAAGGAAGGTAAATGAGTTGTGCTCTACGTTAGTACTAAAATGAGTGGTTATTATTCTCATACGGTTCAGTATCAAAGGAAGATTATTTACACACAGGATTAATAAAAGCAACAAGGGAAGTTTCAAGTAGTTGTCACTTTGATATTATAAAAATGCCCCAAACCCTAACCAGTTTCTACATAGATGAAATTCAAATTCTGAAAGAATAAGTAATCTAACAAGATCTGATTCCCATTCAGTGACGTTCAGAATACAGTACTGAGCTGCATATGGCAATTGCATGGACTAATTCCTACTAATGTTTCATATTCCTTTTCTTCATCTACAGAACTTACTGCAATTATCTGTAACTCCATTTTGAAAAACTAGATCCAAAGGAGGTGCCATCACAGTACTTCAGTAGGATCTCAGGGTTTTGAACTACCTTTCCATCTGTTAATTTTTGTCTCTCCAGTAGTATTTAGACCCCACTTCCTACAGCACACATTATGATGACACAATGAAGGCACATTATTGGCATCTAAAATCTAGATCTGAGCACACCTAGCTACCTAAATAGCATTTTATACATGGCATAGTGACAATTTACATATGTTGTGCCTACTAATAGGAAAGCCAGGGGATCTTTCCCATATCAATTTTTATCTCCTTTCTTCCCTCATCACCTTACCTGTGGGATTACTGAACTCTGAACATAACACATGTTCAGTCAAAAAGATATGGGCATCTGAAATGATTTCATGCTAAAATGAATTATCTTCTTTTTATTTTAGGGAGCTTGTTGGTTAAGATTTGCTGATTTAGGAACTGATTCTTCAGTATGGAAATGGCAAGGAAAGAAATTCAAAGTAAGGGAACGTGCCAGACTCTTGCATATCTGTAATGAATTAATTCAATTCATTTCAATCAATTCAATTAAAAAATTATTCAACAGAATGAGGAAATATTTAACCCAGCATTGTATATAGGGAATAACCAAAGCAGATGTCCAGCAACAAAGAAGGAGTTGTGCACAGTTTTGGTAGAGGTGCAAATATTCTTTTAAGCTGGTCACAATTAATGCAAAGCTTTGAGTCCTTGTCGTCTTTATGATGCGTTCAAGGATACACTGTAAGCAAAACCGTCTGATATGTGACTGAATGAAGTCGAAGTGTTCATCTCTGTAGTCATGCTCTTTTTCCAGAACACCGATGGCATCGCACTGTTAAAATAAGCACAGAATTAATATGCCACTTCCAGCCAGCTGCTGAAATAGCAGTGCTGCTGCACCTCCTTCACAACTCTGAGCCATGGGGGGCAAAGCAAAAAAAAACCAAAAACCTCCTGAGATTGTTTTGAAACACAATTTTTCTTTCATATATTTTTTTAAATCTGCATCTTAGCATGCATGTGGTAGCATGGGCTGCCTTAAATTGGGAGTTAAAGTGTTTGCCATTTTCCATTCTCTTCCCAACTGCAACCACGTTATGCAATAAATCAACATCTCTATTGAACACCAATCCATTGAATACAAGCATTTTCTGCACAGTGCTTTTACAATGCTGTGCTATCACAAGGCATAGTCTTTTCGGCTGGCTACTTGCTCACCCTTTGCAAAGGTAAGCCAAAGCAAGAAGCGTGGAGATGAGAAGAACAAAAATAGTGGTTGTGGTGAGGGAAGAATAATGGAGACCCAGGAGGTGAAAACAAACAAACAAACAACAAAATACAGGTGCTTTTCAAATGAGAGAGTCAGCCTTCTCTAGAAGTAACAGCATATGCATCAAAAGGTTTATTCTTTCTCTTTGGGCCACCAGAGGCTGCAGATGCAGTATGTTTAATGCCAATGAGAACTGAAAAGCCATGGGGGAATAAAACAAAACATGAGAACTACACTACTTTCTCTCTAAACTAAAGACTAAAGTGTGAGGTATTTAATAGAAATCAAATCAGGTCACAGAAACACCCTAAGAACTGAGCAATGTTAGCAGAGCAGCACTCTACTAGCTAGCACCCTGAAACTTTTTCCTTCACATAAAAAAAAGCAGAAGTATTTAAAAATCCAAACCACCCTTTACAGAATAAAGAATGGCTGTGTAAATTAAAGGGAGTTTTAGTTGCTTACTGACTAGCTCACTTCTGAGAGCAAAACCAGGTCTGAGGTATTTCTCAATTCCCTGAAAACTGGTAATACCACAGGAAATACTACATCCAAATTAACATGCAAATAGGGCTTCCAGAAGATTCCCAACCTTCAACATAAACCTATTTATAAGAATTCTTATCCAACGTATTCAGAATGAATTTAGAACCAAGAGTTTCCCACCCCAAATCCACAATTTAAAGCACCCCCTTAATAAAACATACAAAAAACCTAAAATGTGAAACAAACCTTTGTACAAACTACTACTACTGGAATGCCTAAGTTACATGTTAGTGTATCTGCACCCAGGGGTAAAATCACACTGTCATCTTTGTCTTCCTGTAATGAAGTGTTTCTTCTCTGTGGAGAAGCTGGAAAATCCTCGCCTGGTTCTACATATTCCTGGAAGTCTCTTACCACTGAAAATAAAAAAAAATAAGTTAAATGAAAAGATCACCTACTTTAGTATTTCAACATTGATTCCCACTGCCATTGATCTCTAGTACTGCTGACAGTACAGTGCTTCTGTAGGTTGAAAGAACTGAACATGCAGCAAATGCCACCACTCATTTATTTGGCTAGGCAGAAGAACATGGCCGGTTTCAAGTGTCCATGAGGACAGCATTAACCCATTTTGACTTTTAGCACTGTGGAAGAACCACTGGGCAGTTGCTATTAGCTATCATTGCTTGACAAATCTACTACAGAACCAAGGTCCCCTGCATTGTTCTTGGTGAAATTAGCAAAAATCTGTTAGCATAAACAGCAGCAAGCCTTGTACAGATCATTTAGTTGGTTTGACCTAAAAGTCCCTCATCCACAGTTTTCTGTACCATGAATCTATACCAGTAATAAACAAACAAAAAAATTAGTCAATAACTAGATTATTAAGTAGCAGCATTTTAAACATTTGGCATGATTTTACAACAGATCAGATACTACTTTAAAGTTTAGCAAGGAAGGCAAGTCAGAATCCAACAAGAATTAGAAGGAAAAAAAAAAAGGCAAGGTTATAAGTGTAACTCTTGTCAGTTCTGATGCAAATGCCCAAGCTCTAATTACAAGGTCACTTAACGTGCATCCCACGAGGGATGCAGCATCAGGCATCAGACGTTTGTACCTTTCACATCAAGTGTCTGATTTCACCCAGCAGAAAAAGGATTCTATCCCAAACCACTTCCATTACTTTTCCACGGGTAGCACTGCCTGAATCAGCCAAAAATCCAGGCAGCAAGATGATTTAGCTGAATCACAGATGAATCACACACACCAGCACTCTAGTACTTTCTCACTGCTTTGTCCTGATTTGCCTTCATCCATCCCTACCTTTTCTAAACTGACTGAAGGCCTGAGTTCCTACCTAGAAAAGCATCGGGTGAATTAACAGAACACGGAGTTATCCAGCATCCAGAATAAAAGTGCATTGGGCTGAAGTTATTCAGCTCTTCTACTCGAAATTCAGAACAAAAAGAAGCATATGTACAGATCATCATCTCTACTTCAGCAGTTGATTGAGGCTCTCATTAAAGCACCGCTGCCCCTTCAGTCTGGTCTGAGAGCCTCCCAGACTGATTATGTTTTAATCCAGAGCTCTCACCAGGATATGCCAGCAACTCAAGGGAAGAAAAAAGATTAATGCACCGTATCAACTCAGAGACCTTGGAATATTTTTTTCTGGATTTTGTAAAATTTTCTATTCTGTTCAGTCAGTCGGTAAAGAAGCAAAGCTACCATCTGCACAGTTTTGATAGCAAAGATATTGCATCCCTACTTTCATCCAGTAAAACCATATCCTGAAACAGCTGGTAATTTTAATACACAGCCTCCCCCACCAACAAAACAAAATGACCAACGCTCAAAAGCACTCTTCTCCCTCTCTTAATTTTTCACAATAAGAATTTAAGATGGCTCCCAGGAATGACACTCCCTTAGCATAATCTTTTAAAAGAAACGTAAGCTGTTGCCTTACTGCCCATTTAATCACAGCACAGCTACAACTTGGATGTCCAAAAAAAAAAGCAAAAAAAAAAGCTATCCAACAGGTGCTTAAGAACATAATCATTCTAGAGACAAATTTCAGACTTCAATATATACAATTTTAATCACAGTATTTGATCATACACAGCCTTCCCAAATGCTTGCTTCCTGTAGTAATTCAGGGAGGTGAAGGGGCAAGGTTCATGATTTAGTACCACAAGTGAAATACGGTGGCTGCCCAAAACTAGTAGGTGCTATGACACTAGCAAGCTCAGTCAGATCAAGGAATTCTGCAATAACCTTGTGTTCTGCATATTTAAGTTAAAAAGACATGAAAGTGATAGAGCATATTCATGAAAAAAAAACAAACCAAAACAAAACAAAAAAACCCACACAAAAAAACCCAAACCAAAGCATACATAGCTGCATTTGTGTCAAGAGTAACTCCTCAAGCATAAAGGGCCCAAACATTACTGGGCATGAAATAATCCTGAATGCTTTCAACATTTACATTTTTGTTAAACAGAGAAAAGACACAAAATTATCTAGCCTGACTGATTACAGGAACAAGTAAAAGACTAATGCAGTATAAAAGATGAAAATCCACCTTTAAAATAATTAAATATAAAACAGAAAGCCATTACATTTTTTTCATTTGATAAATCTTATCTTGTTTCTCCAGGAAATAAGACAATTCAACCTGGAACTCCTGATCTTAAGCCACTTTTACAATAGAGAAAAAGACTGCAATGGAGAGATTAAGTTGTACAGAAAGCATTAAGCATACTTAAGTGGAATCCTAAATATCTACAGAATACTCACATTTTTGTTCCATTTCTTTCATTTCTTCAGGAGGAATTTTCAACTTGTCAATGTGTTCTCTTACAACACTTGCCCATTTTTGTAAAGAATCCATTGCAGTCCAAGGCCTGGACATGTCTACTACCAACATAACTAGAGTGTCCTTTAGTGAGTTTGACTCCATTGCAAATTTAAGGAGACCCTTGTGATACAGGTCACCATCCAAAATCCGTACATTGCATCTTGTTTGGTCTATAACAAAAGAAAAAACAAGATTGAGATTCACTTGCAACAGTCCACTCCATAATAACCATTACATTTTCATTAGGTATGTAAAATACAAGTCAAGAAAATTAAAATACATGTTTAAAACAGTCAGCTTAACACACACACACCCCAGCAACTGCAGCTTGTGGAGAGCCCTTGCCCCTCAGAGACACTGAAGCTTGAAGAATTCAGCTTAATGGCCATAACTGAAGATCTTGAACAGAGTACCTGAAGATGAAAACTCAGAGAAAAAATTGAATATTTCCAATGTTAATCTTCACCATTTGAGAAGGAAAATGGTTCTCTTGGAAAAGCAACTTAAAGGGGGAGCTTTGAAGGGGAGATGGCAGTCAGCTGAGCAGATGGGATGAAAAGGGATGGCTGAATTCATTCAATGTGATGTGCATGTATAACTGTATCTTGGCCATCAGAAAACTGAAGCAGAACTGCAAGTTTCTGTCATAAGCTTTAATGATTTAGATGGAGAGTGAACAGGCAAGAAAGTTATTCTTCAGATCTGCAGAAGGACAATCACAGTGCAGACAGGCCATCTTACTGCTTCTTCCACCAAAACAGTGTACTTCTACCCTCAGAAACACTTCTGAAGTGAATGAAGAGCTAGTAGTTCAAAATCAGATAGCATGATATAATTACATTTTGCCTTCAGGTAAATTTTCACAGCTTGATACAGAAGCTCTGAGGAAAACATTCAGAACCAGTTCTTAACTTTGTGATGTCAAGTCATCTTTGAGACCAATAGCCAGAGGTGGAAGTCAAGCAAGGAGGTGATTTCAGAAGGTAGAAGGAACTAACTTCTGTTTCTCCTTCAACCTGCATTTGTTTTCATAGCACGGAGAAGTCATTTTTACCCACAAGTACTTCTGTATTCTTATTCACACTCAGCTGCTTCTAAGCATTGCCTGTAGATAATTCATTACACTTCATCAGCTAGTGGTGAGACCCCACCTGCAGTACTGTGTTCAACCCTGGACCTCAAAATAGGAAGCATCTGGATCAGATAGAGCACATGCAGAGGAGGCCACAAGGCTGGAGCATCTCTCCTACGGAGAGAGCTGGGGTTGTTCAGCTGAAGAAGAGAAGGCTGTAGGGAAACCTTACAGTGACATTCCAGTATCTAAAGGGTCCCTACAGGAAAGGCAGGGAGGGACTTTTTATATAGGCATGCAGTGACAGGACAAGGAGGAATGACTTTAAACTGAAAAAGGAGAGATTTAGGTTACATGTTAGAAAGAAATTCCTCACTCAGAGTGTGATGAGGCAATGGAAGAGGTTGCCCAGAGAAGCTGGGGATGCCCCATCCCTGGAGGTGTTCAAGGCCAGGCTGGATGGGGCTTTGTGCAGACTGGTCTAGTGGGAGGCGTCCCTGATCATAGCAGGGGGGTTGGAACTCACTGGTATTTAAAGGTCCCTTCCAACCCAAACTATTCTATAATGCAGTGCATAAACAGGCTACAGCCTCCTTCCCTCACCCTCTCCCCCTCAATTTAAGCATCAGGGTGGAATTAAGCATTCCACAGGTACAGATATCTGCAATGTGAGTCTTATACACCTTTTCCTCTAGTTTGACGAGCGCGCTTTTGCCTACCACCCATTCAGAATGTCACAAAAGACTGCTTTTCTCCTGGCCTTTTCAGCCTTTTAACTGGCTCTTCTCCTCCTCATGCCTGGTCATTCATGATATATGTAAAGGAGATTAGAATGAGAAACCTCATCATAACAAATTGCCTGTGGACTGAACTGACCTTCTACTGAGAAAGAAAACCATCCCATTCTCATTCTAAACATCACAATACTGAACCACTACTTTGGTTTAAGATCTTATAAGAAACTTACCATCTCGATCTTCATCATGCACGTTTAAATACAAATACTCCATGCCTCTTCCTTTTTTGTATTCCTCGATTCCTTGAATTTTTCCTATTAAGCTAGTTTTACCTGCTCCATCTTCACCTGGAGAGACAGAAATTAGATAACACTCAATCTTAAAACTCAGCTACATTTAAAAATCATTTGTGACAAGAAGGAAATGTTCTTTAACAAGACAACTGAGCTCATTAAATTTTCAAAATATAGAGGGCTTTGCCCAACTCATCCATTTGTTTAAAGTGCGTGCTTCATCTTCAAGTCTCATCTCTAATCAGTTACAAAGGCAGTTATGACAGTACCTATCCTTTTTGAATAAAGTTTTCATATGTATTTTTGCAAGCTAACTTAACACTTTAAACAACTGCAGTCTTTCACTTGTAACCAAAGTCTTTCTGAAGTAGAGGTGCAAGTGAGAGTAAGTTCATCACACAATCAGAAGAATGCCACTGACAATTCTCCCCAGTCAAACAGGGCAGAACAGCAGGCTGAATAGGGCAAAACTGTTTTCTTATAATTTTATGAGTTGATTTCTCTGAATCTTTTCTACAGTTCTGAAGAAGCTTTAAAGGAGGTGGAAAACAGAAAACTTTTGTCGTACATTCTGACACAGCCTACAGATCCATTGATCCCACTCTTAATGCCCACTTATTGCCTCCCCTCCAAAGGGACCTCAGATTGCCAGTGAACCTTACACCGTAAGTACACAACTGCTCAACTGCTGCCAAAGACTCATCCTAAAGATCTTCTTAGTACACGTCCTAGAGCTGGAAAACTTCATGCACCATTTTTCAAGTCCAAAAGAGTAACCTAAGTACACCTGGATGTAGATCAGGGGTTTTGCTTCTCTAATTTGATACAGTGATGAGCACATTTGACAGGCTGAGAGCTGGGGCTGTTCAGCCTGGAGAAGAGGAGATTTTAAAGTGACCTGAGAGCAACCTTTCAGTACCTAAAGAGGAGCTACAGGAAAGAAGGGGACAGACTCTTTAGATGGCTCTGTAATGATAGGGCAAGAGGAAATGGTTTCAAGCTTAAAGAGGGGAGATTAAGGTTAGATATAAGGAAAAAGTCTTTTACCATGCGGGCGGTGAGGCACAGGAACAGGCTGCCCAGTGATGTGGAGGATGCCCTGTCCCTGTTGACTTTCAAGGTGAGGCTGGATCAACCCTGGGCAACCTGATCCAGCTGTGGTGTCCCTGTTCATTGCAGGGGAGTTGGGATAGATGGCCTTTAAAGATCCCTTCCGACTCTAAGGATTCTGATGTCATGACAAGGGTTAGTGAGGACGGAGATTAGTAACTTCCCAGAGCTCACTCACAGGTTACAAAATCAAAATTAATAACAGGTTCCTAGGTACCTTATCCACTCCATGCCAAAAAGAACATTTTTTCAAGTCTCAACAATACAGTGAAAGTGTAAGCACTACATAAAAAAGAAAAAAAGTGCAAGGGCAATAATTTTCATTGTTACATATAAGGATGAATTTTCCCTGTAGAGAAACTTGGTCATCATCCTCTAGATGAATATTACACCTAGATATAATAAGACCACAGAAACAGCCACAGAAGACAGCAGAAAAATCATACTGATAGACTGATGTTGAATTTTCCCAACACAGAATGCCCAAGGTTGCTGTAAGGAAATACTCAGTGTGGAGTTCAGCTTCAGATTTGACCAATAGTCTGGAAGCTACCAGAAAGCTGGGTTACTTAGAGTAAAAACTGAAAAGCAAAAACTGAAAAAAATGAAATTATGTCAGCTAAACTTTAAATTTGTTTGGAAAATTAGTCTGCGAGGTCCTTAACTTTATTAAGTCTGGGCACACCTAAGAAAACACAATTACAGGTAATTTTAACTAAATGCTGGAAAGCACAGCAAGTTTCTATTCACACAAGCTTTTCCTCTTCTTGTATGAATATTCTCTTAAATAAGAAATTCTGCCTGAAAGGTGAACAATTGAAGCCTCTTCACCCCAGATGAATGACAGTTCTTCCCTTGCCTTCACCAGAGTACTCCAACTTCTTGAACTTGTCATCTACAAGTTACAGTGGAGATTCTATTGAGCTGCTGCACTGGCAAGGTACGCTGCAAGAAGGTGCTGTTACTATTGCTGAAGTTTTCTATAGGTTTTACCAGACTTAAATTAAAAAGAAAAAAGAAAAAATCCCACAAAACAAGGTAGCTTTGGTTCCAAACGCTCAAAAGATAAAACAATCCTTATTCCTTTCAAAGAGGATTGCAGTTTGCCATTTCCCAGGTTGCTCACACTAGCTACCTCCAGCTAAGTTCTCTTACATTCTACCTTGTTTCGCATAGGTGGTAACAAAGCTTACAATTTGTTTGCATTGGGAAAGCTTAGCACCTTCAGCAAAGTTCATCTGCCAGTTTGCAATAAAACTGCCTGCAACCTGACTAAGAAACACCTGTGGTCACGAGAAGTTCCAACATCGCAAAAGAAACCCTTGATTTCATTAATTAGTCAGGTAAATGAAGAGAATAGTGAGATGTGCAGCTGACACAAAGGAAGCCAAAGGATACATGAAGAAAAGTACTAGAAAGAACACTGGCAAGTGGCCCAAAACAAGCAACTCATGAACTAAGCAGCATACAAACACAACTGCTCACAAGAGTGCAAGATGGCCGCATAGCCAGATGTGCCCCAACCCACAGGTGATCCTGAGCTCCCAAAAGATTCGTAAGCCAAATTAGAGTCAACGTCTGGAAAAAGCTGTCAGAAAGTAAAAACTGGGACATGGTGTATGACATCAGCACTTCTTCCTCCTTGCCCACACCATTCATTGGAAGTAAGAAAAGATTACCTTTAACAAGAGAGCAAAGTCTTGATGCTCCGTTCTGCCTCTATTTCTTAATAATAAGTATTCTTAAGTATGTTGGACATACCTTTTACAACTGTGATAGCTGCAAATACATTTGATCCCTGCTATTCACCTATTTTTTTCTCATCCTAAAGCCTTCAAAACTCCAAGAAGTCAACCAATTTTGAACATACCCAAGTTATGCTGGGAAATAGCAGCAGTATAGTTCTGCTTTCTAATTACTTTTTAGCAAATTCTACCTGCATGCAATGCTAATGTCTAAGGCATCCCAAAACCCAAATCTTCTATTGTAATGCTTTTAGTATATACTGAAGCTTTCCTCCACCAGATGACAAGGAAATGGAAGGAAGCCTGTTGGTTATTTTAAGTTTGAGGGGTAACAGACAGCACCATAACACAATTAGTGCAGGTACTGCCAGGCACATACATCGAAATGTGCATATACTCTTATTTCTAAATAAGAACACGTGGATACACACACATCTGTAGCATTTGACATTCTGAACCCTAGCATACTTCAGAATATTTTTTGTCACTGTCTCTGGGTAACCCTGAAGTACAGAAAACAGCAGTGGTACTTAGTTTCAAACAAAAGGGACAGGTCCTATCCCCAGGTCTTAAACTTTACTGCCTGTTCAAGTTACGAAACAAGGTGCTTCATTTTATCTGAAGGTCTACCGAAACACCATGCAAGACAGAGTGCTATCATGCACCTCCAGGAGGAGTAATCATCATACCCCTCTTCCTTCCAAAATTTTGAGACAGAAAATCCTTTGGCGGCTTCTTTATTTCAAAAGATATAATAATCAAATTTCTATATGTAAGCTCACAGAGCAAAACATTCCTGACATGCAATTCTTGCTCTAGAGCTGCAAGGCAGAATAAAACTGAAGATGCACATGTAAGATTTTGCATCCTGCTTTCATAAGTAACCCAAACCCCTCCTTTTCTAAGATAAATCTTAAAGAACTAGAACTCCCCACTACATCAAGCTGCACTTGTACATTAATCATACAGTGAGGAAACAGAAGCAATGCTTCCCAGCAAGCAGTGCTGCACACTAAAGCTGAATACAAACAGGAGAGACAATAGATTTAATTTTTCCGGAAGCTGAGCTAGGAAGCAGTCGCAGCAATCTGCTTACACAGTATTTCACCATCTTGTTAAGCAAAAGGAGAGCCTTGCATTCAGCTGAACAAAAGCCATCTCACTTCCATACCCATGCTGCTCCTTCACTCCCTGACAAGCCACTCAAGCACTCCTGGCCAGGAGCACCAAGGCAGCATGCGACAAAACCCGGCCCTGCTCCCTGCTGGTGGATGCTGGCCAGCCCCAAAGCCGGAGGAAATTTAGGTTGCAGAACTTCTGTTCCATTAAGCATTGATAATTATCAATATTTACTACTCACACTTCCACTTCTCTTCCAGTTTAGGAAACGAAAGCAGAAGCAGATTATCACTTGTCTTAAAACAAGGCAAACATCTATTAATTTCTTACTGCACATAGAACCATCCTGAGTATCATTCATTGTCACCACGACAGACATTAGTTTCTACTTATGTAAATCTTCTCCACTGTAAAATACCAAATGTGTTCACAATATGTGAAATCAATAAAGCAGAATGCAAAATGTTTCTTTTATTGGTACCTCTTCTATGAGGGGCTCTGATTCTTTTCCCCAGCAATAGTTTGAAAAGCTCTGGACTTGCTGAAAAGCTGTGCATGTAACCATAATGCCAAAGGTTCCTTGATGAAACTTGAAACTGAGTTATCAAGGGCAAAGCAGCTTTCCCAGAATCTCAGTGATCTCTATTCTATGCAGTGTGGAACCTCCCAGCCCTAATCCAGCAGAATGGAGACACAACAGCCTTCACACTACAGATAAGGACATGTGGGCTATAGCTATTTTCCAGATAAAACACTTCTCTCAAGCACAGGCTAGTAGCTGCCTTTTCCTCATCCTCATATCAATCAGTGACAGAGATTTGCTTACACATACCATACTAATTGAAGAATGCCTTCTGTGGAGCAAGACCAAAATAATCAGGGTAAGCCAAGTTTAGTTTGCTTTCAGAGAATGGAGGAACAAAATTAATTATGCTGACGAGATTCTTCTCCACAATTCCTCAAAACAATGTGCAAGTTTGCAGTCAGTAGGTCGTATCAAGTCTTGGAATAACTCACCATCAAATTAGACTTCACTTGTTAGACAAAAAGCTTTGTTTTACCCCACTGAAAACATTTTTCTTCTCACACATCATTTGCTTGGTTTTACAGTGGCACTAAAAAAAAATCAAACAGCTTTTCTGAGGGGCACAGAAACTGTACTTCTGCATAACAGCAGAATATAAAACAGAGCATAAACAACTGTTCCAGCATCCCTTTGTGAAGTCCTGCAACACAAGAATAGATGGGCTGACCATGGAAACAGGTAGAGCAGTAGCAGTATTACTTATTTCTGCAGTGAATATAAGCAACACATCTCTAAGGCAAGCACTAAGTCCCTGTACCACAGCAGTACATTTTAACCCAGGTTCACTACCAAAAGAGAATAATCCTGCGCTACTATCAAAGGGATGCCTTTATTAGCATTCCTGTCACTAGCCTACCTGGAGAGTACAGAAACACAATTCCTTCCACATTATCACCTTCAAAACTATTTCTGAGATAGATCTACACATCAGCAACACCACTGGCAAAGCAGAGACAAATTAAATAAACACAGTTCAAGAATTCCACACTTTGCCATGCTGTTACAATTAAATACGGCTTACTGCACAACTTTCATTTAATTCTGGCCTCTTGGAAAACGAGTTAGAACAAGAAGAACATTCCCAAAAGCACACCTTCCTTCTGAAACAGTAACCTAATTGTTTTGCTGCTACATTATCTAGGTAAACATCCCATCAAAACAACTGATAATCTTAGCACTGTAACTCTGTTGACTGAAAGAGAACATGGCTTGCATTTGGAAGGCTCTTACTGCACAGAATATGAAAAAGTTCAGATTTGGATTTGAAGAGGAAGAAAGGAAGTTATCTGGCAACTCTTGCAAGACTAGAGAATTACAAATCATTTAAGATGAACAAAGGATACAATCAACATGCAACATTTCATCAGCTGAAATGATGAAATGATCATGGAAAAGCTGCCAGATATTGAATAGGAAAAAAAAAAAAAAAAAAAAAAAAAAAGCAAATGGACAATTAAAGTTGTGTTCAATGCTAAAAAATAAATAAAAAGATCTCATATTATTTTTTGTAGTCTCTGTACAAATCTGCTGTCTCAAAAAGTAATGCTGAAGCTCGCTATAGTGCAAGGATCCACTGAAGGAAAGCAACAAGCTGGAACAACTCCTTGGGATATACCCGTTCCCTGCAGTAAGTCAACCCAAAACATGCACACGCAGAAAAGCGCACCTGCAAATTAGCTGTACAGGCTGTGGGAACTTCTTCTCAGCACCCTGACAGCCAATAGGCAGGAGCAGAGCTCAAAGATTCAAACAGACAGGTCTGGCCCTGCAAAGCGAGAAAATGTGCACACGAGGCAGCTGAGCGCTGACTGCCCACTCTGCTCAGAGCCTTTATTACAGAGCGGAGTAAAGCACAGAGAAAGCCAAAATACTAACGATTCAACAGCAGTGAAAGTGTGCAACACAAGATATTTACAGTCGGGTTCACGTGTCACTGGATGGTTTGACATCCTGAGAACTGCAGGCAAAGAACTGTGCTATGCTTCAGAGATCGGAATGCACGAAATACAAAGCCTGCTAGAAAGCAGCTATTCAGTTGGTTTGCAAGCTAGGGAGCCTGTTTTCTCATGCATCGTGGAATGACTTTGCACATTACTGCTTGAATACATGCTGCAATTTATTGAATAAATGATTAGTTCAGGCCTCTGAATTCAGGCCTTCACACATCCTGTGCTGCTATGGATTCCATCCATAACCCACAGTGGTGACATTTCATTGCTCCATCTATCCCACTTGCTGGTTCAGGTTTAATTATTGCAGGAAGGAAAGAACAAGAGGGCTCTCAGTAAGCATCAGCTTTATCATCGCACTCAACAAAAAGCACGAGTCTCTTCTGCTCAGCACCTTTACAGTACAAGAGAGCAGAAGTTTGGGGGGAAAAAAAGAATGAAAAATGCCAACGACAAGAGCTACATGCTTCCAGCTGTCTTCAAAATAGTACCTAGAATTGGCAGCAAGACAAGCCCAATACCTTAAGAAAACAGGAATGGCATGTTTTCTATTGCTATGATGTGCTAAATGAGGTGGCTAAGGCTGCTCTGACAGAACTGCTTAGGGATCAGAGCATATTTGCTGTACAGAATTGTTTAGGAAAGCTTATATTTCTATCATTAGTTCATACAATCACAGAAGAATGCTTTTGTACTGCATGCAGTACCAATCAAAGTTTGAACTCTTCACATTAAGACTGAAACAATTCTAGAGAAATGAAACTATAAATTAGTCTGGATTTTGCCAATTTTGAGTAAAGAATTACCAGCATTATATGCTAATCTTCATTTCACAAAACAGTGCATCATATTCAGAAACTGGCATCCGGTATCCCACTTTTCTTGAGTTATTTCTATGGTGTTTTGAAATGTGTTCTAGGTTCTTAAAAATGAGATGTTAACACACTTAGAAATAAATGCTGAAATAGCAGAATTAACATGCCAATATTATAACTGCTCAAGCACAAAGTACGTGAAAATGTACTTTACAACTCCTGCTTAAAAGCGTTCTAAGAGCAAAGAAATCGGAAATAGTCATGGCAAGAAGTGATCCTTATGAACAACAAAAAGCCAGTATAAAAACTACTTAAAGGAAGAAAGCTTAAAAACAGAGGAAACCTGGGACAAATGAGAAACTGCCTGAAAAGATATGGCTTCACCTACTCTAACCTCAATCTGTCCAGTACAGCACTCATGAGCTCTCCTTTCCCATTGGCAGCATGCTTCAGGGACAGCACCCTGGCTTGCAAAGGAACAGTCAACTGAACCCAGATTACACAGAATTCTTACCAAAACCAAACAAACAAAAAACCCAACAACAATCACCAAACAAACAACCAAAAAAAAAAAAAAAAAAAAAAAAAAAAGGCATCAACTAAAAAGTAGAGCTGCATTTAGGAGGTGTTGAAGAACCACGTGGATGTGGCACTGAGGGACGTGGTCATTGGGCATGGTGATGGTGGGAGTGGGTTGGTGGTTGGACTAGATGGTCTTAGTGGTCTTTTCCATCCTTAATGGTTCTATGATTAAGTCATCCTACGAGCTCTACATAAAGAAATAAACAGCATCTCTCTATACAAGAGACTAAACAAACAGAACAAACAGAATGAGTGTTTGAAACCATTCTACGATGCCCTCAAACTCTGAAGGAAACACAGACTCACACTGCTGATCACTGAAGATTAGCAGTATCCCATACACCACGCTACAAAGAGAGAAAGACAGCGTAATCTTCTTGGCAAGGATCACTACTGGAAGGAAGAAACCTTCCAACTCCACCAAGAACAGCTATCCAATCTAATTTCAAAGGATCACATAAAATGCTCTCAATTACTACGCAATCTTTCTTTAACATCAGCAGAACCTCCAATCTCAAAAGCCTACTCAGTTACATCACGTAACAAGCAACAAATCAGAGGGCAAGAAGTTCTGTAACAGGTTCAGCAGGCAGCCCCATAATCCCCATACAGCATTCTCCTCGCTGGGAAGTTCTAAGGCACCACTCGGAGCAGGAAGGGTCGCAGCCACAGACAGCTCTAGGATGAGAGAAAACACACCGGAGAAAAGCCCTCAAGAAAGGGATGACCACGTGTCTACAAAGAGCCACAGCGCTCCAGAGACCACGCGACTCCCCCGGGCTTCGGCCACGCTCCCACACGCCGACACGCAGCTCTCGCAGAGAGGAGGGCTGGCCGAGCGGGAAGCAGCAGCGAGCCCGCAGATCCACCCGCCCGCAGGCGTGCAGTTCCTCGCGGCGGTGCGCCCGGGAGGGCCGCGGTGCTCACCCAGCAGCAGGACGCTCTTCCCCGAGGGCAGCTTGGAGCGGGAGCGCGTGGACACCTCGCTGAGGATGCAGGACCTGCGGCGGAGAGAGGCGCGGCTGAGCCGAGGCTGCGGGGCCGCCGCCCAGCGCCCCCCTTCTCTTCTCGCTTCCCTTCCTTCCCGCCCGCAGCGCGGCCCCCGCCTCCCCACCCTCGGGGCCGGCAGCCACCGCCCGGTCGGCCGGCAGTGTCGGCCCGCAGCCCGGCGTGCGGGGCGGGGCGGGCGATTACCAGAGGTTCTGCCCGTCGTCCTCCTCGCCGCCCGCCCGCAGCTCCGCGCCGGCGTTGTTCGCGGCGCCGGATGCCGAGGAGGAACCGAAGGAACCGGCTCTCCCCACCGCCGCCATCTTCGCCGCCTCCTCCCTTCCCCGCCCCGCCGCCTCCCCGAAACGCGGAGCGGGCGGCGGCGCGGCGGCGGTTGACAGGAACCCGGATGTGGGGAGCCGGGGGCGGAGCGGAGGGAGGCGCGCCGCGCCCCGCTGAGGCCGAGCGGGCGTCCCCGAGCCGGGCGCCGGCGGGGAGCGGCCCGAGGGCCGAGAGGGGCGTGGGGAGCGTGTCCTGCGGGCGCAGCTCTGCGGCTGGGAGAGGGCGCCGCGTTCCGCTGCCCGCCCGCTCTCACGGGGATCGGTGTTGCCGGCTGGTAAACGCGCAACGGTGGTTGCGAATGTGCTAAAGCCTATTCAGCGTGATGGGATCCCTCCTTCCCTCAGCCATTCCCACTTCGAGGCGGCTTTCCCTGTCTCCTTCTGCAGTCGTGGAGGGTTCAGCCGCGTGCCTTTGCACGAGATGGGAGAGGCGTGCAGTCCGAACTCCCGGAGGACTCTCGTACCAACAGGTGGGCACCTGACGCCTCTGGTGATGCTGCGTATCCAATGCCTTCACCAGAAGCCGTCCCTCCCTCCTCTCCGCTTCGTCCCTCTCTCGGGCAGTGCGGAGAATCACAGAATCACAAGGAAGTGCTTGGTCATCGCGCTGTCCTAGCTTAGTCTGGGGGATAAAACAGCGAGGTTGAAGCCTGTATGTTAGAATTGAGCCTTCACCAGCTATGCAGTGTGCTGGCACGCACGTTGCTAACAGGCGAGGCTGCTGTACGGTGAGCATTACTCAGTTAGCTGTGCTCGTGATGGAGGAGGAAGTTTAGAAAACCCTGTAGTGAAGATGGAGCAACCGTAGAAAAGAATGAAAATCTATAAAACGTTATTTCCTTTCCCCCTCTGTAAGGTAATCTTCTGTCTGGCAGACAGTCATGGGGATGTATAGGAACTGCTGTTCCATGCAGCCTGTACCCGACGAGCACTGCAAACAGGGGCTGCTGGTAATGGAATGGCACGCAGCAAATGTGCAGGCCTCCTTTCCTGCTGCCTTACCCAACCTGTAGTGATTTATTCAAGCACATTAAATAGAAGGGCTTTCCACACTGCGAAACTGTAAAATTAAACTTACACATTTCAAATGTGCTTTCTTAAAATATTGTGCTGTCAATATATCCACTACAAAACTACTGTACTGTTCTGGTACCTAGGCACCATTATGCTTGCAGGGGTAGATCTGTTGTATGGGGTGTACAACAGTAATGAAGAATTAGGTCCCTCAGTTATGATGACAAATAACTTCATCTGTGCTGTTGATTGTTAGCAATAATTCTAACTTGAAAAAGGGGTGTCCATGGTTTAAGGACCTCTCTGAGGTACCCTGAGGCAGCCAGTCCCTGAACAACCAGTCATGCTGGCAGCAGGCAAAGGCACTTCCTGGGTGCAGAGGTTGTTGACTGCAGGAGTGGAGTGTTGGCTTCCCCAGTGTTCTGAGCCTTCCCCTGTCTCTGATAGGCCTGGATCATTCTGTATTCATCTGCAGGGCTCCTTGTTGGTTGTCAGTCTTCACCTAAAAATTTTTGTCTGAATTAACATTGCATGAAATTCAAGAAGTAATAGTCCAGCTTCTCTGCCTACATGTATTGTCAGTGGCCAAATACTGTAAAATTGGTTGCAAATCTAGAAGGCATTTTGTTCCTGTGGCCTATGGAAATGAATTATTATAGTTCAATTACATTTAAAAGATCCATTTTAGATTGTTGGAGAGATTTTACCTTTAAGGCAAAGCTGTTCTTCTCAGTATTGTTGACCTTGTTGCTGAAACCAAAATCAAAAAGGTCGCAGTGCTCTATACGTGCTGTGGTTCACTGTGCAGAAAGCATCTCTCTGAAGAGGCAGCAGTGGAAAAGCTGAGCAAGTAGAATTTCTGCAAGGTATTTTGTTGCCTTTGGCTACAGTTTATTAAAAGCTACAAAGCTATGCTTTGAAAAGAAAGACAAGTGCGATTTGTCGTTATTTGTTGATGTGAATTTGTGCTCAGGTAATATTCAGAGAGTGCTCATGAAGACATTAATGATTTTTGAAAATGATTTTTTTTAGTAGTTTTAGCTGCAGTCATCTGAAGTGAATCTTGAAAGTGAATCGCTGATTATTTGCTTGTTTACAATGCTCTGTTGTTCTTTCAGGAAACAAAAAATATTGTTTGACTGGGCTGAATAACTGACAGTAGTGTGAATTGTGAAGGGACGACATCAACACAGATTGAATATTCAGGCTGGATGCTGACATTTCTTAAAGTATGCATAATAGTTGTGAAGAACAAGCACGTCTCCAGAGGCTTGCTGGGATGAATCCATAAGAACTGTTACACTATAACCAGGTAATGTCTTACCTATTCCTGTTTTTCTTTAGACCAAGTGCAGGTTGCATTATCCATTCTCTGATGTTTTTTGTTGGTTGTTGATAGCTGCTTCTGCAGAGATGTGCAGCAATGTGAGCACTGAATTCTGCATTTATTTACTACATATTCATTGCAAGTTTTTAAATATGTGCAGGGCTAAATGTAATTTTACAAAGCAGAGTATTACGGTCTCCTACAAAGGAGACAAAGGAGTTTCCTTTCACAGAGACAGTTTTATTTCTTTAATCTGAAGTGGTTAGCATCCTGCAGCTAATAACAGCAGAGCATCTTCAATATATGTTTAAGTACACCCCTAAATTTACTCTGAACCAATAGAATTTAAGGTGTGGTATACTTGTCTGATTGGCAAATCATAGGATGGCTTGGGCTGGAAGACACCTTTCAAGATCATTGAGCTCCAACCCCCTGCCATGGGCAGGGCTGCCACCCAACCAGATCAGGCTGCCCAGGGCCCCATCCAACCTGGCCTTGAGCACCTCCAGGGATGGGGCACCACAGCTTCTCTGGAGTGCTGTGCCAGTGCCTCACTGCTCTCTGAATAAAGAATTTCTGCCAAACATCTAATCTAAATCTTCCCTCTTTTAGTTTAAAGCCATTCTCCCTTGTTCTATCACTAGCAGAACATGTGAAAAATCAGTCCCCCTTATATTTATAAGCTCCCTTCAAGTACTAGAAGGACACAGTGCTATCTCCCCAAGGCCTTCTCTTCTCCAGCCTGGACAAGCCCAGCTCCCTCAACCTTTCTTCATAGGAAAGGTACTCCAGACCTTAATATCCACTGTGTGTGTGCAGAAGGCTAGTGTGCAGGGTCTAAAGGAAAGGAGCTGGATGGCAGGTATGTCGCCCTCAGGGCATGCTCAGCTCTCTGAGGGACATGTGGTATGGTTTGAGCAGAATTGTTCCTTCAAGGAAAGAAATGTCTCAGTCATATTTTATTCTGGATAAAGACTATTGCACATAAATATATGTAATTTCTCAGCCTAGTTTAGAGATGGTCAGCAGCAGCACTTCCTTCTGTATCACTCAGTTCTGCTCTACCTTCAACTGGCCCTTTACCCAGAGTAGCTGGGCGACTGCTTCTCAAGTAGGTGGTTTGCTTTATGCTGGCTGTTTGATTCTCAGGCAGCATGGCTGCAGGTGAGTTACCATAAAGCAAGGAAGTATATTTCTGAGTGATGTCATAGGTAGATTGTGCATGTTGTCTTTAGGTATCTCTGAAGACATTTGTATTTGCTCTATCTTGAGTGAGAATAAGGTAAGATACGTTCCATTTACTGCGGAATAAGAATGTTCATGGAGACAATAACCTCACAATAGCTAAAAGTGTAAACTGTACTCTGACTACCTTGCAATAATGAATTCAGACATACTTTTCTAAGTAAAGGCTGCCAGTTGTCATCCCACTGCTCCATTGAGTGCTCTGAGAGTCTTTCACCGTCAGGCCTCGGTGCCTGTACAGTCTTCAGCCTCTGTCTGGTTCCAGCCCTTAGCTGGGATTTCCACAACCGCTCCATGCTGGAAAATCCTTAGCCCTCCTTAGGAGACAATGGGCTCCATTTTAGCTGCCATCAGAGCAAGCATTCCACACCACTTACCTTGGAAAGAAATATTCCAGTTATGTGAGCATTGTATTAAACACTCCGTTTATGTTTTCATCATCTCACTGGCTTAATGACTTCAGACCTACTACCATTATATCCTACCTCTTTGCAGGAAGCTCTGTTTTGTTACTTTCTCCAAGGCAGCTCTATTTTCAGTTTGATATGCCTTCAAAAGCAAAAAATTTAGAATGTATTTCTTTTATTTATGCAAACTTCTGCAATTCCTTCCATTTTTCCCTTTAAAAGCCTAGTCACTGGAGGTCTACAGAGCTCAGAAATATCCATCCACCTGTGTTCCTGGGTGATGGGCTGCTATTAAAGCTGAGCAGTGTGTTCTGTGTTGGAGGAAGATACTGTTTTCTGTACTTCTCTTTCTGTGAATTGTGAATAATATCTTCAGTGAAGATGATGTGTCCCTTTCAATAGAACTGCCTGTGAAAGTCCTCATCCTCTGAAATGCATAAAAGGATTACTTTGGTTAATATGAGCACATGGAGTGTAATCTGATAACCGACAGAAAAATAGGGCTTAGATAGAAAATAAAAATACTCCATATGGGGAAGAAAATAATACTTGTCTCAGAATTGCCTCACAGTTCTAAGGATTTTTTTAAAGTTTTTAGTATGGTGTGAGAAGTAGCAGTAATAGTTTTCACTTGAAAGCAAAACCCCTCTCCCCCCCAAAAAAAAGAAAGAATATTTTCAGTAAGCAGAACTATATTTCCAATTCTTCAGAGTGGAAGGAGGCTGGGGGTTTATTTAAATCCTGAAGAAATGTATTAGGTTGTATTGAGGGATGCTATGTCTAAACAGATTAGCAGAATTACACTGAGACTACCAAGAAGATGTATCATCCAGGCACGTTTTTAATATATATGGTAACACAAAGGAAGAGGAAAAAAACTGACCATGAATGGAAAAAATCCTGTCTCAGCGGGAGGCGTTTGTAGCCATCTCTGAGAGGCAGAATGATGGGACAGAGCCATGTGATGGCCCTCTGCACGGCTGGCTAAAAATAAGCAGTGTGCACACTTCATATGCATCTCTCCCTGTAATGGGTGGGAGGGCTGGAAAATCTACACAGGAGCAGATGCTCCACCCTTGTGCATTTCACAGCACCTGCCAGCTTCTTCTCCCTGCCCTTCTCTGAGGGAAGCTACACTTGAGAGGAAGGCTGTGTTTGGTTCTTAACCCCTGTCTGATGGCAGCAAATCTGGGGGTGGAGCTGAGAATTAGTGGATCTTCTAAAATGATGTTATGTATCAGCATTTAATTGTTTTTAAGGGTAATTGATTCAGGCTTTAATGTCAAACACTCATTCTCAAAAATCAAACAACACAGCCTCAAACAAGAATATTCTACGGATTTATTCACGCAGTAAAATAAGACACCTGGTATTGTGTGGCTCATTAAAGGAATTTCTCATATTTTCTCAAGAATCTTGCCAAGATGGAGAAAACCTTCCTTCCTTTCACCCCCACCACTATTTCCCCCCTTTCTTTCCTTTTCCTTCCTCTGGTCAAAGAGTATCTACTGATAGTTGTCCCACTGAATGTTGCTGAGTTTGGTTAATTTTTTTTCCCCCACTTGTTTGCAAACAATGTCATTTGCCTATGAGGTGATGAACTGCGGTGAAAACTTGCTGACCCATCACTGTAGGAATACAGTAGAAGTATTTTACCACATGCTCTGAAGGCTCTGAAGCAAATATTTTGCCTTTGAACAAACATTTGAAATGCAAGTCAGGAACATTAGGGGTTTATGCATTGGTGGGTGGATTCAGTGACCTTGAGATATGTTGTGAGGTTGATTCTTCTCCTGAGCTAAATCAAGTGAAACCCCTCTGATGGTAGACATATTGTAGCAGTGCAAAATAAGCATGAAAGTAGGACTTTCTGCAGGCTGTTTCCTCTTGCTCAGTCACTTCTTCAATGTGTGAGGGACACAGACAGCAGGTGCAGTGCCAGTAGGACATCTGTCATGACGGTAGAAAGGGAAGCAGGGAAGGATTGCTCTGGGCATTTGCTCTGCCCAGCAAATGCAGATCTCTGGGTACGTGGACTTATTCCAGGTATGCATTATAGATTTCCAAAGTATATTAATTATATGATTAATTAATTTATATTAATTAATTATATATATTAAAGGCTATAAGTTGTAGCCATAATAAACATTTTAAAATAAAATTTAGAAATACACATTTTGTGGCCTCATGTAGTGATGAATACATGTAGTCTGCCTGTGGGACATCAATAATTTTTTAACTTGCTTCCATAGTAACAATCATTAATATACAGTCTTGCTATGTGGTTATATTCAAGAACTAAAATGAAATTTATGCAGAAGGTCACCATTTTTTTAAAATTCTCTTCTCCATTTTAATTTTTTTCAGTATATCCTTTCTTCAAATCCATTCTGTCTTTCATAGCCTTTTTTTCTCATCATTCTTATCCATCTATAAAACACGTGGAAGTCCCTAATTTTCTCATCCACAAAGTCACTGAGCTGGTGACATCCTGGATTTCTCATACCATCTTTGCATTGTGATAAGGTTCTTCCTATTTCTCTGTGTTTTGGAGCCCTTTTCTGCCCTCAAATCCTCTTAACATTTGTGCAGATTGCCATTGTGCTGCTCGTCCGTTCATGCTTGTGTCAGATGGAGTCTACTGTCCAAGAAATTGCTCTCATTCCCACTCTGAGACCACTGTCCTTCCTAATTTTGAAGGAAGCCTTAACTAATAAGAAAGGGAAGCACTCATTCAGATGAGTGGTAGGCTTCCCAGAGCCTCTGCGCAGTACCTGTTAGCGAGAATGACTCACAGTAACAAATCTGCATTGTGGAACAGAGCCAGAGACAGAAAGATGTCCTGGCTAGCATGGCAAAGTGGTCTGTATGGGGAAAGATAGACTGTTTTGTGGTGGGAGTGGTGATGTTTTTGTCAAATAACATTTAGAAAAGATAGAACCATTGTCAGGTGGTGAGCCAGTCTTCATTTCCCATTGCTTTAATTGCATTTCTTCTCTCATTTGACATCTCTTAGGAATGACGTGATGATGATACCACTGTCTGCCATTGCTATACTAAGGTGTTTCTTCCAAAATGATAAGAAGTGATGTCATTCCCATAATAGAATCGTCACTGAGCTTTAGAATTGTTTTGGTGACTCAGAGCAAAGCATTCCAGCAAAGCTGCCAGCTCAGACTCAGCGAAGAATCAGGCAATCTTTTCAGTTCATGTGCCAGAGATTAATATAGAAACATGAAGAATTTGAAATATACGAATAAATCAGGATCTGTTCTGTGGAAATTCTGCATTTCAGAGGGACAAATCAGAATAGGGCCAGTGAGGAGGAAGGCAGTGTGATGATCCACAGGACTGGAGAAGTGTGGCACAGGCTGAGGAGTGTAGATATGCCACACACTGAAATATGGTACAGAAATGGTTGAGCTAACTGCCACCGAGCTGCTCCAAAACTGAATCAGTACAGTGATGATAGCTTGGTGTTGAATGTTGAGGAAAACTGGCTGCCTTGGTGACAGGGCTTATCAGCTTGAGAGGAATGTACCAGCACATCTATACACTGCCTAGTCCCAGGAGCATGCTGGCAGGCTGTCCCAGTCTTCTTGGACTTCTTCACATTGCCTACAGTGCTGTAAAATAGGTGTGCCATAATAGAGTTCAACTTGATCAGCCAGGCAGAACAGATACTAACAGAATGAATGATTTCTTTCTTTCAATATAGCAGTAGTGAGATAAAAGCTCTGTTTAATCTAAGGTACAGTTCTGGTAAAAGAGCATGAGTGATACAGTGACTAGGAATGCACTGAGCCTAGAAATCAGAAATAATTTTCTACAAGGGCAGGGATGCTTTGGGACTGCCATCTGATTGAGTAGCTATCAAAGAGGATTTGGTTCACTTCTGAAGAGCTAAGTGTTATGACTGCATGCATTAGAGTGCATCATCGCAGTGGTTCTAGAGTTCCTTTCTGTCCCTATGTCCCTGAATTCCACAGTGCTGTTCAAGTGGCAGTCAACAATAAATTCAACCAGATGAAAAGTTGATCTAACCTAGTGTCCTGTTTGAATAAGTGGATTCTTATTTTGTAAAATGAGTTAAAATTGTTAGGAGGCCATTGTGCTTGCAGTGATTTTTTTCCATCATGTTCCAGCATTGAAGTCAAGAGTTTCTTGATTCACGTGTGGTTTGTCCTTCACAGTATCTAATGAAAATGAGCTCAGTTTATTATTACAACCAAATATTCGTGCCTTCCAATGTTTTTATTGTGAAAGCTAGAGAATAATTGTTCCCAGCTCACCTTTTCTAGGAAACCCATGGTATAATACATCTTTGTTACATTCTTTCTGAGATATTTTTCTAATTCTATGATAGCTTTTGTGATAATGGAAGGGCCCAAACTGCATATATTATTTATAACGAGGCTGTAGCCTGAATGTATACAGACTTCTTCTTTTTAATAATTCCTAAATTCCTGTTTGCCTTTTTAAGCACTGAAACATTTCTGGGTTTCTTTTCTGGTGATGCTGACTAACACCACATGTATATGCACATAACTGTGTTTTCCCCTCCTCCCTTCTTGTGTTATAGTTATTGACACTGAATGGCCTCTGGCATTTTATCACCATTCAGTATTGAACCATCCTCTGAAATTTTTCACAGCCAGCTTTAGGTTTCCTCAGCCTGAAAATTTTGTGTCATCTGAATTTGTCTTTTTTTTATCTGTCTGCTTTTAATTTATGAACACATTTAAGAGCCCACACCTCTTCACAGTGTCAGTGAATCTTGATATTTTCCTAATGTGATAATTTCTCTGTGAAGAAAGAAGTACAAGCAATTTAAAATCTGACCTATTACAATTGGTCTCTTCCTTTTTTAGTTCTTCTCAAAATAATTTTTTACTGTTTTAGTTTCTTTTTTTTATTTATTGCATAAGTAGATGCCTTTTAAATTCCTTTTGAAAGGGTGTAGTTCTGCTTTTCAAAGGACGCACAGGGTAATGGGAAAACAAGACAACAGAAATTCACTAGTATTTGATGATTTAGTTATCATATGTTGAGTTTAATGTCTCTAATTAACATTTTTTATTTCATCTCAGTATGAGATTTTGGCACATACAGACAGTTGAGAGTGATTGTCAGGCACGAGTATATAAAAAACTTAATTTATTTGAATGCTGGCATGTAAAGTTCTCTTTGGTTGTCTGGCTACAATCTCCTATTGGCTTAATCCAGTATGCTTACTTATTAAGCTATGAATACCTGCAAATCCTTTAAAGGATTAACTGTATCTGGATGCTAAGCTTTCAAGGCAGTTAAAAATAACTTCAAAATGATGCTACTGACACACTAAAAATTGGACCTACTCTACACTTTACGCTGTGTTTGCTGCTGCTTTGCCAGATGAAATACTGTCTGGAGCTGCTTATAACTTCTAGGGAGCTTTGAGTTGACCAAGTACTCTTGAAACCCTCTCTGCAACTTGCAGTTGCTTTCTGTTACAGCCTGCAGAGAAGCTGTGTTTTCTTGCCTCATGAAAAATGCCAGTGGGCAAGGACATACAAGGCAAAAAAAGAAATTCAGTTTTATACCCATGCATGAAACAAAGGTGCCCTGCTCTGTAGGAAAGGCCAGGACTTGCTCAAGGTGATCTAACAAATTACTGCAGTGCAGACTTTTGTCTATAATGTGACTTTTGCTAGCTGCTATCACTGCCCTCAGATCTGGACCTTTTTCATATTTGTAGTTACTGTCATATTCTAATGCAGTATGAATTGTGAATTCTGGATGCTGCTAGGTGTTAGGAATGGAGCTAAGCAGACAGAATCCACTAAAGTGGAAGACTTGCAAGGAATGCAGAGTTTCTCTTGGTACTCCAGAGAGTGCATGGCAAAGCAGTACGTTGCAGTGTGTACAGTCTGCCTCTATGTCCTGTTATTCCCATGGATCATCAGGGAGGAGGAGTTGGCCATCGCCTTCTTCACAAATCAGAAATGTTAAACTGTGAAATATGTGACTATGGAAACTTCGAGACAAGGCTTTCCAGGGAAGTGTTAGAGGAATGCAATGTTTGTGCCAGTTCTGTTTCCCTGGGTAGCTGCTTGAGGCCTAGTTTCAGGTCATCAGATATCCTTTTCTTCATCCCCTGGAACCAGGGCTAGCACTGAAACAACAGAGACACATAAGCCAAACAGCTCCTCAGCTTGATTTGGTATGTATACACCAACAAAATAAAAGGCTGCTTTTCACAGAAGGTGAGATTTCTCTATTTCAAAAATGTTGAACTCAAACTATGTTAAAAGTTTTAGCTCAGATAGGAGTGGAAGCACCTTTTGTTGCCAAAATGAAATAAGACATGCTTATCTGTGGTGAGAGATAGAAATTGCTCTTGAAAAAATTGCCAGCCTGCTATCTGCTTAAGTTTAAGCATTCCTACCAAAGAGAGAGTGAGTCACGTTCTTAAACCAAGACACTTTCTCCCTTGTGCTAACATTAGATCCCTAAGATCTCTTGCCATTACAGTATGGCTCACATCATTGTCTTTTGTCACATATTTTCCCTCTGATGTCTTGTACTGCTACAAGGATCTAGCTCAGACTCAATAAGCAGTATAAACCCATAAAAATTAGTATATATTTCTTCTTGTCTAAAACACTTCTGGAGACTCAATAAAGTTTGTACTGAGGCAACTTCACACTAAACTGGGTCAGATCATATTCTTTCAACTCCTTCTAGCAGAGTGATATCAACAAAGCTTGGGAGAGTGATAATGAGAATGAGAAGTAATAGTTTCAAGTTGCACCAGAGGAGGTTCAGGTTGGAAATTAGGAAGAATTTATTCTCAGAAAGAGCAGTGAGGCAGTGGCATAGGCTGCCCAGGAACATGGAGCAGTCACTGACCCTGGAGGTGCTGAAGGACCGTGTGGATGTGGCACTGAGAGACGTGGTCAGCAGGCATGGAGGGGTGGGTTGGCAGTTGGACTCAGTGATCTGAGAGGGCTTTTCCAATCTTAATGACTCTATGATAACATTTTTAGTCAATTTTTGCTGTCATTGTCTGCCAACGGCCTTTGCCTTCCTGCAGAAGTGCCATGGTAAGCAAATACTTTGCTTGTGGGATTTTGTCAGTGTCTCTTCAGAGTAGCTGCAGAACTGCTACAGTGCTCACTACTGCACTATACAGGCAACAGCTGTCAGCAACTGAGCTATCAGGTAGATTGTGTGGTTCTACCTATTTCGATGCCAGTTTTTCTAATTAGATGTTTGTTCCTTAATACGTATTTTTATTTGAACTTGATTAAATTTTACTCAGTGTGGAGGGAGAAAATTGACTTTTATAGAACGCACTTCCTAATATAATTATTTGGTACTGTAGTATGAATAGAAACGCTCATTTCCACGGTTTAAATAAGAAACGCTGTGGAACCCAAGCCTGTCAGACTTCCATCAGAAGCTTACTGGTTCCCTGCCAACTTCCTGCCCATCTGCCTGGCAGGCTGTCTGTCCTCCCAAACACTGCGTCTGCCTCCATGCCAGGGACAGCAGCACTGCCAGGCTGCGGCTGCGTGGCAGGAGGCCAGAGGGACTGCCTCTCACCCAGAGTACCACCCAAAGGGCCCCCAAAGGACGATGTGATGTGCTGTTCTGCACAGACAGCCTCCAGGCATGCTGCTGGGCCAAGGAGCTTTCCAATCTGGAATGTCTTACCTTATGCCAGCCTTTAGTAGTTTTCTGAGAAATTCTTTTATCAGCGGACATCCCTTTCTCAGTCAGGATGATTTGTGTATTTGAAAGAACAGGACAATTTAATAGTACAACGCAGTGCTAGGGAAATTGGGGCTGTACCTCTTCATGCTTGTATAAAAGCACTAACCATTGCTACACCAGGATTGTAATAAAATGACACAGAACAGTTTTGCTTTCTTTTTTTTTCTGTTTTTTTTCTTTAATGGCTTGCTACATTGAAGTGTTAGAAAGTATGCCTTTCTTAAAAGAGCTTGCTCCACAAATAGATTAATTCCATAGTAGTAGGGGTGGTTGGAGAAGAACTTTCTTCTGCTCCAGATAATATGTGTAGAGTGCTACCAGATGCCATATAAATATAATAGCCTCTCCATTGTATTGAATCTAAACAATGATATTGAAAGAGACACAAAATTAATGTTGCAAATCAAGTGTGATAAAGAAAATATTTTTAAAGATCGTTGTCTGGAGGCGATAAATATTTTATAATTACCCTCAAAGAAATGTAATAAAGAATTTTGATTAACATAATATACTAGACCATAAGATAAGTGATGCTTCATATAATTAATCTGTGAAGTAGAAATAATGGTACTCCAGTTTGGTAATAATTTACTTCTTGGCTTGTCCTTAGAGTTAGCATATCTCCTTTCCTGAAGTTAGTCATCAGGTAGAATAATGGGTTTGGGATGTAGGTGAATAATCTTTTTGCGTTTACAATGTTATCCACATTAAAGAGCTGAAGAATCAAACCCTGCCTTCACAGGTTGGGCCAATGGCTAATCTTATATAAGCAATACAGTATGAAGGTTGGAAGCACTGTAATTTGAAAAAGATATTATTAGCCCTTCTGTTTCTCAGCTAATGTAATATGGTGGATTGGAGAGGGCTGACCTTGTTATGCACTTAGCAGATGCTTTCAAACCAAATTCAATTGATTTGTATCTGTGCTATGCCAGCCTTACGTGTATTGGAAACATTGGAGCTATGCTAATAACAAAATCAGAACAAAGTAAAGATAAATCATGCTAACTGATTCTTGCTGAATGAACAAGCTGCTTCTTATCGATCTAGTTCATTTTGCACTTGTCAGTATCAAAATGTTGCTAGTATGTTTCTCACAAACCGACATGCCTCAACATTTACAGACTAAAAGTAGTTGTATGGTTGCTCTCTGCCTGCAGACTAAATAATGTATCAGATTATCATGACAGTCATATTTTCAGCTACACGCCGGCATAGCTCCAACTGCATAGCTGTTGACTTTGCAAGGATTGAGATACAAACTTAAAGTTAAGCACGGGCGTAAGTGCTTCTTTAGTTTGTCTCTCTCTCTTCTTGCTCTTGATATCATGTACGTACCCATATGTATTTATCCATTCTCAAAGGCAACGTATCAACTTCTCACTAGCCAAAATGTCTATAATCAGTTGGACTGCATTTCAGAATAAATGCTTCCTAGTGAATCTTCCCCCAGTTTCATGATGTTTGTGATAGATATAAATGAGGTCCTCTTTGTCTGGGCTTTTGTTTTCAGTCCTGCGTGTTTATTGCAGTTATGGATGCCTGCTTTTCATTATGCTTTAAGAAGTTTACAGTAAATATTGCTAGGTGTAATAAAGGTTTTTAAAGTGAATTACATAAGAGCTGTTATATAGCCTGAGACTAAGTGTCATCTCCTATACAAAGCATAAACGTTGTTGCGCAAAGAAAGAAATACTAAAATTATGACTGTAGGCTGTGACTTTAATAAACAGTATAGGTTTGCTTCATACTTAATAAATTAAGAGAAATTACTGAAAGTATAATGTCATACTCCTGTGATATATTTGTCTTCTGCAAAATAGCATTAATTGACAGTAATACTTATTTGGGCATTCATGCCTGACCAAATGAACAAGTGTGTTATTAGGCTGTCTAGAGAGTCATGGATGTATTCAAATAAAAAGATTTATAAATGCTCTAATTATCTTGACAAATCAGAGAACTAATTGGAAATATTAGGATGGATTAAAATAAAATACAAATTTTACTCATATTTCCTATATTTTTTTCCTAAGAAGGCTTGTGGCATGTCCATATGTCTCTTCTGTACGCCTTTATTTTTGTACCTGTACACTTCTAGTATTCACTAGATGTACTGTGGTTCCTCCTGACGTATGTGTCCTGTAAGGCGAGGGACAACAGAATCAAGAAATAAACATCTGACCATGTCACAAATCCAATTAGCTCTGACAAGGCCAGTAAAGTCAAGTGAGTAAGAAGTCTGGAAGCAGCTTTGTATTTCAGATTGTACTGGAGATGGTAGGACACCAGCTGGACAGAGCAAAACCACTCCAGGCACCTGAATTTTCTGCATCCAAGAGGACCAACTTATAGCCTGGCGAGATCACAAGCGCTGTAGCATTTTCAAGTGTCAGATCTCATCTCTTCAGTGTTTCTAAGTAGCATTCCCCTCACTGAATATAAAATGTGTGCTAATGTCATTGCAAGGTAATGCAGTGAAGCAGAAACCATAGCAAACATTACACAGCCTCTCCTCGCTGCCACCACATGTCTGGCAGTACCCTCGTTTTGGTGCAGCAGTCTTCAGGCAGGAATTCTGGTGAAATTCTGGCAATTGTCTAATCCCAGAGTCTATGCATGCTAAATGCAGCTTTCCTTATTCTAGTGGTTGTAATTTTGTCACATGTAGTGAAACTGAGCCACTGATCCGCTGTAGTCATTCCTGGCTGAGATTTAAAAACATCAGTGAATTTTTCATCTTGACTGTAGCAGTGTCAGTCTGGTGATACTCCTTTGATGCTGGCCAGATTCCTTTGGATTTTATCTGAGACAAGAATCCATTCCCTGACTTCCTTCATTGTTTCTGCATAGAAATAAACTACATAGAGCATTTAATTCCTTTATGTAAATCAGTTAATGCTGTATTACACTTGGAAGTTCTGCAGCTTTCTCACTCAAACCTAATTCATAGTCACGTAGCATGCTCAACTAAAATGCTCTCTTCCCATATACAATTGAGTAATGTAACAAATAATAAAGACCCATCAAGTATAATGCAACATTCACCATTATTACTGTTGACTGTTGATATTTGCAGCTCATCATAACCTAGTTTTGCAGTTGCCAGAATAGTCAAACATATGGTTCATCAGCAACAATGCAGGCCCTAAAACTGTCACACAGAGCTACTTCAACTTTGGGATGTCAGAAGGGATCTTTCTTCTGGAAGCAGTGTGCTAACCAGGGTTAGCTCACATCTTGCAGCCACTCTGCAGCTGAGTTGCATTGGAAATTTCCCAGCGTTTTTCTTATATTTCTATTTGATTGAAATTTAAATTACATTCATTTCAGCAGTTTTTTTTTTTCTCCAAAGGGAGATTTTTCAGACTTGAAATGGGATTTCTGGTCTGGAAATAAGAAACAATACAGCAACGCAGTGATTAGGTTATTATATTATTAGATTTGGAATAGGAAGCTGAAATTGTTTTCCCTGTGTCCTAATTCCGTGTTTCTTGCCCATAGGGTACATGTTTTGTATGCACTGCATCTTTTGAATGTTTTCCTCTGAGTTTTATTCCCACATAGAGGCCAAAAAGAGTCAACACCTCCCATATTCTGCAGCACTGTAGTGCCTGATTCCTAATTCCTGGCTAATTGTGCTGTTGGTCCCATCTTCCCTGACACAGAGAATTTACCGTGGGGTGAAATGGGTACATTTGTTTCAGTGGTCAGGATGGTCTCAGAGGTCTCAAAAAAGAGCAAGGAAAAAAAAACATGCTCAAAATGGCTTCTACAGATAATTAAAAATCAAACATTTTGTCATGCTTTGACATTTTCCTAACTGCATTGAAACCTGATCTTCTTGCTACAACTTTGGACACAAAATTTAGCAAATTTAGATACAGACTGTATGTGCAATGCAGGCATATGCTGACATACGACTTCCATATGTCAGTCCACAGAGATTCTACAGCTCCTGAGACTGTTTTGTTCTTTAAATAGCTTTCCATCCTTTTAACATTGTGGACCATTTTTCCATTCTCTTTATGTTCTTTCTTCCTTCCTTTAATGCCACATTCATTTGTAAGTGACTTGGATTTGGCAGAAAGGACTGAGTGGAAGAAGGTAAAACAGTTTTCAGAGATTTCTACTGTAGACAAATATATCTGGAACCCAAAAGATTGATGTGAACTGTTGAAATAAAATAAAACCTGCATTAATCTTAATAAGTAAATAAATAATTATATGGACTGAGACTTTAGTCCTGAATTTATTCAGGGTCCTATACAATATTTTACTTGGAAGCTAAATTTAATCCATTTTTGATTATTCATTGTTAATTAATTTACTCAGCAAGTTAAAATCTAATCTGAAAAATATAAAGCCTTTGTATTTAATAGCATATCATCAAATCCCAAAGTTTCATTTTGAACTGGAAGCAGCCTGAGCCTTACTGTCTTACAGAGAGTTTAATCAGAGGACCAGGGGAGCTGCCAACAGTGTGTTTCCTGTTGGTTTTCACCAAAAAAATGGGTATCTTCATTCATGTGATGTGCAGATGTGCAGTAGGAAAGCACCGAGATGTGAGTTGCACAGAGACCTGCTATTTTAGGCAAAGAATGGATAAACAAACCTTGTATTGTCTCTTCAAAAGATAAATCCACCGAAGCAGTCCAAGATCCTTAGGAAAACTATGTGAATATGAAGTATACTCAGCCTTACATTCTTCAGTTTATAAAAGCTTTGGAAGATAAAAATACTTCAAATTAACTTAAATCCCGGAAAACTTCAAAATAAAAGGAAGCACAATGAGAACATACACAAATAATTACTGCACTATGTCAATGTACAAAATCTGTATTGAACCCATTCTTTGGCTTTTTCAACAAATCATAGTGTTAATCAGCAAAATGCTTCGTTTGTACCTTTAAAGAGAAAAAGAACTGCCTGGAGTATCTCAGGAAAGAAACCATCACTTCCTGCTATCTGGAGAAATGCTGAGAATAATAACTATGAAAAACATGCAATTAGTAAGAATTTACATATCTTTTCTGATGTATAGATTTTTTTCTGCCTGGGCACATAACAGTTTCTCACCAAACACCAGCTTCCTAACGTTTGCAATACCAAGGGCATTGAGTGTTGGGCTTCCTGCAGTCCGTATGTTAGCTTATGCTGGCATAGGATGAGTGCTTAAGGCTGGACTGAAGAGCCAATGTTTGCTTCAAGCCTCAGAGTCAACACAGAGCATATTTTCTTTCTACATCTTGAGGTCAAAGTGCTGTGTGATGTGGAAGGGCATAGAGCAGTGCTTGATGTGTTGGACCTAAACACATACATCAAGCAGACATCTTACTGTGGTGAATAAATCAGTTTGGTTCAGAATCCTGTTGAAATAAAGTCTCTTCTGTCAATTTGAGGCTTGAAGTGGACATCAAATTTTCACCAGCTCTAGGCTAGCCTTCTCTACAGGAAAGTGAAGAACCCAGAATGCAGGGTGATGTCTTCACAGTTTCCCTTCCTTGGCCACATTGATTTTTAGAGAATTCTAACTGGATGTACAAATTTCTTCTGGATGACACCAGAAAGGAGAAAATATGTGGAGTTCTATAAAAATATGTGTTCTTTATCATAGAAAAGTCAGAGAACATAACACAATTCAGCTGGTCCCAAGATTTAAATCCATTAATAGAAAAAGACTGTGAAGCTATCATGAAAGACAGGTGGAGAGAAAACATGTAACAGTACCATAAGCAAGCAGAATCAGAGCAGATATACATGAAGTGGAGGAGTTAGGTGATGCCACAGGGGAATTAATTACCAGGTGCTGTATGTTTTGAAGGAAAAAAAAATGAGAACATCTTTTCAAAAGGGGAATCACAGAAGTGTATTGAGGCTGTGGTGGCACCAGCTCTCTAACTGCCTCCAACTCCATTGATCTGTTTCCCCGTGGTATCCTGGCTCCCAGGAGCTCTGTACCTCCTGCTCCATCACACCCTCAGCAATGGTGAAGCCCCATCTGCCTTGGCTCATCTCCCAGGCTCTTCATCCACATGATAAATTACTGATAAGTTACTGGGAAGATGTCCTGCCTCTCCTTGTGTCTGTCGAAGAAGGTGTCGGAAGGCCTTGCTCGAGGTGTTTGTCTTGCACTGCTGCTGTGGTTGCAGGCTGAATCCACCATTCCTCCCTCACAGCACCACCATTGCAAGTTCCAGTGTCAGCAAGGAGCAGAAGCAGAAATAATACACTGGTGTCTGTCACAGATAGCAGGAGTGAAAAAAGTTAGCTGGCTTCTACCTGCAAGAACATTGGAGCCTGGTGTGGAACAGACCTGCATGAGGCAGATCCAAGCAGAACATGCTGCTTCCCAGCAGTCCCACAGCTGGGGATGTCTGGTGTGAGGACTTTGCCCCACGAAGTTCCAAAATGTGTAATGGTACTGGGCCAGTTCCCACCTGGCCTAAACCAACATGTGTGAGTGTGCCAGGGGTGTGAAGGACCTCAGCACAGCTTCTTACAGCCATCAAGCCTGCACCTGTTGCTCCAAGTGAGTTGCTAAAGTAGACACAGCCCATCCTGGTTTGTTACCTGCCTGCAGACAGAATTAAAATGGCAAGTCTGCAATACGCCATCATTTTCCAGGAAAATATATTCCATAGTACTCTGAAGGTGCAAATACTGTATTGAAACAAGATATATTTTATTGGCTTTGATGGATAGATTCGGAAAAAGAGGATTACCAAACTGAGACTAATAACTGCATTCAATGTATTTACATTTACACACTTTACATTTTAAATAAGAACTCCATCTGCAGGGGGAAATGCAGTCCTGGAACATGCCTTGTTTTATTGCATAGTGCCACCTAGGGGTTGGACGCTTCTAAGGTTCAGAGGGGCAAGGGATACGAAGTCCTATTAGTAGCAGGATAGGTGTTAACCCAATCACCTGTAATTTGGAACTTAGCAAGACAAATAAAATGCTGCCAAGATTTCTATACTGTTGTATATGGCCAAAGAACTGTAGTTTTTACAGTTCCCTTTGGAGCTGGCTCTACTCTTACCTTTCTTTGAAGCCTGGCAGTGATGGAGGATGTTGTAGATCCTGATTTTCTCCCCTGTGAGCCAGGTTTTGCTTGTATGTGATCAGCAGGGATGTTATCTGCTGCTGCAAGGCTGGGGACAGGATTGCAGTCTTACTGGTTTTGAGTATGCAAGGACTTAAAGAAAGCCTTGAATGAACTGTGATTATTTCTTTCCTGAAAAATGAAAACTCCAAAATGGGAGTTTTAAATATATATATACATATAAAATATAATATATATATGATATATATATCACATGTATATATCATATTATGTATGTATATATCATATATATATCATAAATATGTATATAATTATTTTTTTAACACATTTTTTATTCTCTCAAAGGACATTTGATTTTATTCTGTATCTTCTTCAGCAGGTGGCGTACCTGCCTCACTGGAACCAGATGCATGTTCTACTATCTGCTCACTTGCCGAGATCCTCAGGCAGAACAATGCAAACTGTACATCTGTGTATTCAAGAACTTCTCTCCCTCATCCTTGGAGGAAGGTACTGATGTTATTGCTATATTAATTTTTCAAGAAAAAATATCAACAACATTTTTGATTGCATGACCGTATGCTTGGACTGCACAAAGGGCAGGTCTCTTCATAAGATTTGATTAGTAATAAGAAGGAGGAAAAAAAAAAATTATTCATGACAAGTTCCTGTTTTTAAATAATCCATACTGGAGGGGAAAAAAAAAAACCCCAAAAAAAAACCCCACAACAAATGGGGGGGGGGGGGGGGGGGGGAAGGGGGAAACTAGACAAGAAGGGGCATAAACATTTTCATTTTGGAAACATAAGCCACAGACGTGACAAACAATTGCTGTATGTATCCCTTGGGATGCTGTAAGTATCCTGCAGTACACTGACAGCATGAGGGATGAAGTAAACTACATGACTGTCCTCCTGATGTCATGATGGAGAAGAGATGCAAAGCTGGGTACCGGTGCTGCCATACTTCAGGCTGAATGAGCTCTGACAGGACTGTCAAAGCAAAAGTATAGCAGGGAGCAGTAAATTCACAGTGGTGCCTCTCTGTGTCAGTGCAAAATGCTCTGCAACTACCAGGCTGTTTCAGCACTGGCAAAAAACACTGTACCCAATCTAAAGAGAGGCTGGAGCCTCTCTCCACATCAGACATTCCTGCTGTTGGTGTGGATTTGGGGCAGCTTTATTGCTTTGGTAAAAGTCAGTCAGAATACAGTTATACTGGCAAGCAAAGTGCTTTTACTTTTATAGGCTCTATTGCTTATCAAACATACCAGCATAAATCATTAATAACACTAGTAAATACACACACACATTAGGAGGGCTGGCTGTTACAACTTTATTGGCAGATGTTCTTAACAAAAACATGGGCTGACAGCCTGGGCCAGCAGCTGTTTCTCACAAAAGAAATACAATAAATTCAGAGGCTTGAAATAAAGTATTTGTGTTTAAGGACTGTAGGATTTTCTCACATACATGCATATATGTCCAAAAGAAAGCCTGACAATCCAGGTAAACTGAAGAGGAACTGTAGGCGTTGTCATTAATAGAAGTCATTAAGCACAGGTTGGAGTATTCAGAATTATAAAAAGAAAATCACTGTACTCTTGAAATTCTTCAACTAGTGTTGTCAAAAATGTGTCATTTTACACAGGCTCATAAAAAGCTCTCATGGTTTGAAGGCATTCAGAGCCCCTGGAGTTGTATGCATGTTAAATTCTTTCTAACTCTATCCCTTTGTTAAACAAAGTATCACTTTTCCTTACAAACCTCCCTCTGCATTGTGTCAGAGAGTAGCATTAGGGAAAACAGAGCAGCTGGATGCCTGTGTCAGGAATAGAGCAGCCAGCAGGAGCAGGGAGGTGATCTAAACTCCGTGCTTGGCACTGGTGAGGCTGCACCTCGAATGCTGTGTTCAGTTTTGGGTCCCTCACTGCAAGAAGGACATCAAGGCCCTGGAGTGTGTCCAGAGATGGGCAACAAAGCTGTGAGGAATCTGGAGCACAAGTCTTATGGGGAGCAGCTGAGGGAGCTGGGGTTGTTCAGTCTGGAGGAGGTTCAGGTGAGACCTGATCGCCCTTTACAGCTGCCTGAAAGGAGGCTGTGGTGAGGTGGGGGTCGGCCTCTGCTCCCAAGTAACAGCAATAGGACGAGGGGAAACGGCCTCAGGTTGTGGCATTGATGGATGTGGTCAGTGGGCATGGCAGGGATGGGCTGGCGCTTGCACTAGGTGATCTTGGCGGTCTGTCCAATGTTAGTGATTCTGTGATTCTGGCAGGAAATTCTTCCACTAAACTGGTTCTGTTGACCACTTCCCCAAGGATAAATTTCATCCTGAAATCTTTATTGAATGTTCAACAGGCACGTAAGAGGTGGTTTGCTTTAGACTGCCTGGTCTGTCTTAGCAAATGTTGACAGCTGGCAACAATGTCAAAATCATATAAGGTAGAATCTAGTGATCAGAATTGGGTATATCTACACTTATATTAGGAGCAGTAAAGTGACTCAGTGTAAATGAGGAAGGAGGGGAAGTCCTGGAGAACCAGACCCGGATACACAACACAAAAAAGTATTGCTATGTTAACAGACGGCAAAGTCCTAAAGGCAACATCTGACAGGAAGTGCAGTGTGATGGAACTGCGGTGTGATGGTGCCGCACGAGGAGCCCACTGACGGGAACTCACATTCTCAGAAGGGAACCGACGCCAACTGCCCTCGGCAGCCAGGCTCCTCAGGCCCTCCTCCAGGCTGCGGTCAGGACTGCTGAGCCTACAGAGGTCCTAGCAAAGACCAGCGCTTCGATACCGGCTGCTGAAGGGAAAATCCCCTTCCAGCGCGAGATCCCCGCCAGCCCGGCACTCCCGGGCGCCGGCTGAGCCCAGCAACATGGCGGCCCGGGGACGCAGTGAGGCGGCGAGGCGCATGCGCACGGCACCCCTCCCGGGGGGGAGCGCGGCGGCGTCATGACGTCAGACGCGGTCCCCGGCAACGGCCGCACGTCGGCGGGCGCCGGCAACCCGGAAGCGGCGAGCGAATAGGGACGGAGCGGCGCGGAGGAGACTGGCGGAAAAGTAGTCCCGCAGGCGGCGCGGCACTCGGTGGAGGAGCGGGCGGCGCTCGGCGGAGCAGGAGAGGGCCTCGTCCCGCTTGGCGCGCTCGGATCGCACGGCGACGGCGGCAGAGATGGCGGCGGACAAGGCTGCGGGTGAGCGGGGAGAACGGCCGCGGGCCCGGGCGGAGGGATACGCTCTCGCGCTGGGGCGGTGAGTGCCGGCACGGAAGGCGAGGGGCGTGCTGCTGGCGCGTGTCCTTCCGCCGAGGAAGTAGCGCCCGGCGGGCGGGCGGCCGTGCGACCGGCTGAGCCCGCGGTCTGCCCGCCTCGGTCCCGTCCCCTTCGGCCTGGCCGGAAGGGGCGAGAGGCGGCTGCCGGAGCCGTGTGGGAGGCTCTTCTCCGTCCCAGAAGCGATTATCCCCTGCTTCGGGAAATAAAGTGCTCCGCAGATGTGTGCAGTGAAGTGCTCAGCAGCACGGCTTGTGCGGGATGTACAGGGCCTGGGAACGAGAGGGCCTGGGGGCTGCGGCCCATGGAGGTGCAGCTAACAGGTGTGAGGAGAATAGCTGCGGCGCTCCGGGCATCAACCGGCCTGCGAGTGTGGGAGAGGTGCCAGCTGGTGCTGCAGCAGCAGGCCGGCGGCAGGCAGTCTCCCTTCCCAGGCGGCAATCCTGTGCTCTCCCTGCCTTCCACTCCAACCGCTCTCCCACACATCCTGTTGTCCAGCACGCTGCAGCTGCTCTGGTGGGAACGGCTGCCTGCTTGCACACCACAGAACAGAAAGCCTCCGTGATGTACATGGTGTTTTTCCTGGACTGTCCCTGCGTTGCCAGCCATGGAAATAACGTTACGACCTGCTGCTTTTATTGCTAACTCATCTGCCTTCTCCAGATGAAAACCCAAGCTGGTTTTAAGGGGTTTCCTGGGTTGACCTGTTTGCCCCGCAGTCAAGAGAGCAGGAGTGCTTTCCTCCTCCCAGTTCAAGTGGGTGCTTCCAACATCTGGCACCGGGCAGCTCTTAGGTAGCCGGTTGGTGAGATGTCTCAGTGATGAAGACCAGCTGAAGTCCTCCTTTAAACACGAGTGTTAGGATTGCTGTATATTAGAGGGACATTCAGCTCTTCAACAGGTTTCAAGCATATTTGGGCAAAGGGATTAGCAGCCAAAGTGATTTTGTTGCAGGAAGGAGCTGTGCTGTCAGCTATTTTAGCTGGACTTTGGGTTAGTTCCTAAGAGCTTCAGTTCATATTTACAAATTCGCTGTCTCTGGTAATTTGTAGAGTAGATGCAACTCTTCAGTTTACAGCCATAAAAGTGACTTTGTAGGAGAAAGAACAGCCCTGCATTGTTTAAAACAGTCCCAGGTTTCATTTTTGTCTTTAAACGTATGGTATAGAAGCATAGTGAAGTCTGTAGACCTGCCCTGATGCTTCCCTAGGAAATATGCCATGCAGGGTGTAAGTGGCATGCTTCCTAGACAGCTAACAGTCTCTTTCATTGATTGTTTGCTTAACTGAAGACATATTACTTTGAGATTCACGAGCACCAAATTGCTTGTTTGATCTGCTTGCAGACAGAGGCAGTACCCAGTACTGTAGCTTTGGCTGGCCCTACACAAAGCTCAACCTGTGTATGTGGGCAGCTCCTGGTCAGGCTGAGCATTAGAAATTTCCCAAGGTTTGGATTCTCACATCTCTGCATTGTTGTTCCTTGTGCTGGTGTAATCTTGAAGGCCTGGTGAGCAAGTAAAGCAGATAACTTATCTGTTAGCATGATAGTTGGAGGGAAAATGTGTTTATTTCTTCACTGCTGTTAAAAAGGCCCTTGAAAATCAGTGGATTCTGTACCATAAATATTAAGGAGTCAGATCTATTATGTGTTTATTGTGAGGAGAGATGCTTCTTGTTCCTTTCCTTTCTCTCTGTGAGAAAACTGTGGCATGTCAAAGCTTTCTGAACTTTTTTGACGCTTGTTTTCTCTCTCATTATGGAAAAGGTTCCACTGCTGAATGCATTATGTGCAGTCAGATTTCATAGCAGGTGTGTGTAGTCCTGTAGCACCCTAAGGGTCCAGCCCTCCCGAGTGCTGGAATTGCTGAGTTTTGTCCAAATCACAGCTGTTGCTGTGGTTGAGATTTAACATCTCAACTTCACAGGCGTCCTGATGCAGGATGAAAGCCTCAAGCAACAAATATAGTCTTGCTGAAATGTATGATTGCATAGGATGGTGGTTTCCCCTGCAGGAAGTACAGCCCAGGAACTGGTTAGCGACTCTGTTCTGATCCTGCCATGGATGTTACCCCAGGGATGTCCCTAGGCCTGGTTATTATTGCTGTCCATCTTCATAAATAAATTGTACGTGTTTGTAGCCAGGGAGTAGCAGATGATTCAGGAATGTTGGTGCTGATGGGGAGTGGGTTTTGTGTGGAGTTCATAGAGGGGTGCTTTCATTCGTTTGGTGTGAAAACAAAGTTAGCAGAGTTTGCATTAAATCCTTTAATTCTGGGAAGAGAAAGACATTGAATATGCAATGCCCACCATACCCATTAACATGGCAAAATGTGGGCTCAAGCAAAGCCTCTGTTGTGATAATTAGTTATCTGCAGCAGTGGAAACCATTGCATGTGTGTAATCTTTGTTTCAAAAACACTATATGAGCATAAGAGCTGATGTTTCCAGATACAAGCCGGGCTGGTGCGATGCTGGTTGTTCTGGTTTTGAATTTTTAATGTATCAAAGAAATTGAAGACAATCAAGATCTTGTTAGGTTACTGTATAAGTGCTCAAACCATAAAAAAAAATAAAAAAGCCCTACATGCTGTGCTGGTCTTCATCTAGAAGGGAACATAGAGAAAATACTGCAACTGTAGTTATACTGTATTTTTCATGTAGTTCCCTAAAAGCGTCTGTTGCTTGCTGCTCAGGAAGCAGCATAAAGGATGCATGGGTTTTAATCCAGTGCAGTGGGATACTTACTCATCTTATGATAGGTGGTCTTCACTATAAGTTTATAAAGTCTATTCCTGCTGTCCGATGCAGCTTTAAAGAGAAATCTAAAATGTATTCATTTTCAGCACAGTAGGGTTGTTGGGTAGCTGGAAATATTGTTGTGTAATAGAGCAACAGTGTTACAGTTACGTGGGAAGCTACTCCTGCTGGCAGGAGGGTCCTGAGAACTGGCACAATGCTTTTTGAGCTGAATTACTTCTGTTGTGTTTACTTTTCTCTCATCCTTTGTCAGACCAAGGTGCTGAGAAGCATGATGGAGCGGGTACTTCAGGGATCACTGATCAGGAGAAGGAGCTGTCGAGCAGTGCATTGCAAGCCTTTCTGGTAAGATGCAGCCAAACTCATACTTCTCATCTACCACATAACTGTTAAACTAGCTTGTAGCATTTTTTTTTCTGTTTATTTTTAGCATGGCTGAGAATATATTAGCAAGTTATGATACTAAAATCAATGCTTGCGTTACAAAGCCGGTGTGTACATTTTCATAGAATCATAGAATCGTATCGTAGAATGGCTTGGGTTGGATGGGACCTCAGGGATCACCAATTTCCAACCTTCCTGCCACGTGCAGAGTTGCCAGCTGCTAGATCAAGTACCAGATCAGGTTGCCCAGGGCTCCATCCAGCCTGGCTTTCAGCACCTCCGGGGACAGGGCATTCACAGCCTTTCTGGGCAGCTTGTTCCAGCACCTCACCACCCTCAGTGAAAAACTTTCCCCAGACATCTAATCTAAATCTCCCCTCCATTACTTTAAATCCATTCCTCCTTGTCCTGTCTACCTCTGTAGAAAGTTAATTTCCCTCATGTTTATGAATTTCCTTTAAATATTGGAAAGCTGCCCCACAGTCTTTTCCAGGCTGAACAAGCCCAGTTCCTTCAGCCTGTCCTCGCAGGTGTTCCAGCCCTCTGATCATCTTCATGGCCCTTCTTTGAGCCCTCCCCCAAAAATCCACATCTTTCCTGTGCTGGGGACCTCAGACCTGGACACAGTACTCCAGATGGGGCCTCGGCAAGGGCAGAGCAGAGGGGGAACAATCACCTTTTTCACCCCATTGGCCAGCCCTCTTCTGATGGAACCCAGATACTGTTTTCTGTCTGTTACAGTGTTTGTTTGAACAAAGTGTTTAACAGCACATTTACTCTTGATTCTCAAAATCAGTAGCTATAAAAGCAGTATGATGAGTTAATTAAAAATGGGCTGGTACTCTGAGTCAACTTTGGAAAAGCCTGATCTCTCTGAAGAATTGATCGCTAAAAGCTAATAATGTTGTGATAAAGGATTTAAAGGAGCTGTATAAGTCCCTGTGCTTCTATACCTTCTCAGTAATCATCTAACAGAGTTGTGGAAATGTAGCAGGACAACAACATGCAGTATCTTTCCACAAACTGCACAACTCTGCTTTCAAAGCAGAGCGAAGGGTCTGGGATGGTTCTATTGAGAGTAGCCACAGAATGGCTGCTTTGTTAGGGAAGCAGAGGACTGGGTTTCTGCTGAAGGACCACAGAGTGTTTCTTTGCTGCAGTGCTTTTCTCAAACAGGAGTTCAAGAGAACCTCAGTGGAACAGCGCCTTAGAAAAGGAGTAGAGAGTGTGGAATGATGGTGGTACTCAGGAGAATGGCTTTAGCTTGTGAAATGTTGACGTGTGGAAATGATTCTACATGTGTAAATGGAAACTGCCCTGATCTGGCAGAGGTGAAGGTGATTGTTCATGTAAATGAGTTGAACAGTAGAAAGCAAAGAACGATTTAAGTCTTCACTTAGTTGAGATGGTCTAGAGTTCTTTCATTACTCAGTGCTACTAAATTCCTCCTGCACAAACTCAGGAAAGACAAAAACTGAAAGAGAAGAGATATTTTGAAGTCCTTCAAATCAGTTTTCTTGTTTCTGAGGTCAAAGAAAGGGATTTCTTCATTAAATCACTTTTCAGAGGAGCACTGTACTTTGGCCATGTTTTTTATTAGTCAAGTGCAGTATTCTTGAATAATTCATTCAGCAGCACAAATTAAGCCTATCTTGGGAAAGTTAGGAAAGGAGTGTAACCCCGCTCTTCTGCCAAGCCGTGTTAAGCAGACGTCCAGGGGCTAAACTGTAACAGTCTCTCAAGATGAAGTGAGAGATGAACATAAAGATGGGCCAGGAATTAGACAAGCAGCTGCTCAATGTACATTTGATGGAGACAGATTATGAAAACTGAGGAAATAAAGAATCTTGAAGCTTGATATGATTGAAACCATCAGAACAACAGTTTTCATAGAAACATGTTTGTAGTAGTTAACTATTCCATTTGTTCTTCCTCCACCAAATTCTTTTTCAATTTCAATTAGGACCTCAACTTTCTGACTTGCTTCTCATACATATCAGTCTGCATAACAAACAAAGTTTTATGTGGAGCTGTTTATCCCTGTTGGCCGGGGAAATCCTACATCGCTTTCTAGACTCAGAGAGGAGGAGTCTGCCATTAAAAATTGTTGACTTTTTACAAGATACAAAGTTTAAACTAATCCCTTTCTGATACATGCTGTTTCCAGGCTGGAAATTATGATGCCTGTTTGCAACACTTAAATAACCTTCAAGACATAAACAAAGATGACTACAAAATAACTTTGAATACTGCAGTTGCGGAGTTCTGTAAAAGTAACCAGACCACAACAGACAATTTGAGACAAACCCTGAACCAGCTGAAGAACCAGGTAATGCAATCACTGCATGGAATGTTGATATTTAAGCACTGCTAATGGTAATGGGATCTTCCAATGAAATAGGAAGACAAGGTTTGCCTCTTCCCTTTATTAGCTTATAACTGTTACTGCCCTATCTTTAGGCTAATTAGTACCTGTGGGTTATTTTTCTAAAATAAACATTTGATGCTGTAAAATCAGAAGTATGGAAAGCTTAAGGATAAACAAGATTCTGTTCTGTGTTGCTTGTTTTTTCAGGTTCACTCTGCTGTAGAAGAAATGGATGGTTTAGATGATGTTGAGAACAGTATGCTTTACTACAATCAAGCTGTTATTTTGTATCATCTGCGTCAGTATACTGAAGCTATATCAGTTGGAGAGAAGCTGTACCAGTTTATAGAGCCTTTCGGTGTGTAGGCAGAAGAGTTTTGTTTGTGCAGTAATGAGGCAGAGTAAATGATCTTCCTCTGCTTATCAGAAAAGTGATTTGTAAATGTACATAATAATAATAAAAAAAGACAGGCTTAGGAATGATGAGTAATCTTTACTTACAAGGACAACGTTTGAATTTGGTGGGAAGTGCTTCAGAGACATTTAGCAGATGAGTATAACAAAACCAAAGCAGATATTTGACAACTTTCAAGAGGTGTTTATGAAGCGACAGGGATGAAGTTTGTGTGGGGGGGTCCCAACAAATCCCATAAGTGTAATGCTGTTTCTCTCTCAGTTCTCAGTATGCTTATGTGGAGCTTACTCTGTGAAACCAGCCATGCAGGGATGTGTTTGTATGGAATCCTTAAGTTCTGTGAGATTCTGTGTAGGCATTTGGCCCACACTGGATGTTTGGTGCTGATGTACTTAGACCAGTTCTCAGAATCAACCAATGTGAAGTGCATTTTAGCTGTCTCTGGCCTTTGCTTTCAAATGACATCAGTATGAAGGAATTACCTCTTTGTGTTAAAATACTCATCTGTGTGATAGGGGTGTCTGCAACTTTATCTTTTTTCTTACGTCATATTCTGATTTTTCTCATGATGTTGTATATGCACTTTTCTTAAATAGTTTTTCTATTTTTTTTTTATTTTTTTTTTTGTCCTGTGGTTGTGTTTGGATGGATTGGTATCAGAGCAGTAAGATCTTTTCTACTTCCTTTATTTGATACAGAAGAGAAGTTTGCCCAGGCTGTGTGCTTCTTGCTTGTGGACTTGTACCTGCTGACTTACCAGGCTGAGAAGGCCTTGCATCTCCTTGCTGTTCTGGAAAAAATGATTTCACAGGGCAACAATAACAGCAAGAATGGGAAAAATGAGGTAAGCTTAAAGTCATATGAATGCCGCTGTCTTTCCTAAAGGTATGTTTTTATTAAATCCAAAAGTAGTCTTTTAAAATACTTCAGAATTTAATAACTGTTAGAATGTCTGTAACTTCAGACAACTGATACATTTTAGCAACCAAATGAATTGTGTACAGTAGCTGTATGTTCTCTCCATTCCACCCTTTTTCTGTCAGGGAACTAAGAAGTGTCTCAAGTCAGAGACTTGTATTAGAAAGTCAGTTGTCTTCAGTGCCAGATATACTTGGTTTTCCTTATGTGTCTTGGATGATGACTGTGTGATACTCCATGTGTGAAATGTCAGTGTCAGAGAGGAAGTACAGCTAGTGCCACAGTCATCATCCAAGACTGTTGGAGAAATCAAACATTCCTTTAAGTTAGTGCCTGGAAGTATGAGGCAGACTTTCAAATGCAATTTTCAATATATACATTTTGGAAACTACAATAGAATGAGTAGTGGCTTGGAAGTAAAAAGTGGACACTTTTCCAGTTGATGTAACATCACACTTACAATAAAACTTTGAGCATGTAATAGTTCTACTGGAGAAAACATGGAAAAGATAATCAGGAGTGTGCAAATTATCTTTCTGGATAAGAGCATTCTTAAAATTGCTCAGTGCTAGAGCAGGTTAGAGCAGATTAGAGTAACACTACCTTCATACAGAGCTCTGCACTTCGTAGGCTGATGTGCTCATTCTTTGGTTTTGATTGCAAACCTCAAGTCCCAATTTTTGTGTGGAATATATGGATGTTTTTGTGGTTGTTTTTTTTTTTTTTTTTTGACATTATTGAATACTGATTTTCTTCCTTAAAAGAGATTATATTTACCAATCACCTTTTAAATTCAGTTTACAGTTTTCTCCTTATGCTATTAACACTTCTCTTTTGTTGTTTCTTGGTTGTTGTTTTGTTTTTTTTTTTTGACAGTCAGGTAATAATACAAATAAAGATTCCTCCAATCAAAAAGCTGAAAGTGGAGCTTTAATAGAAGTTGCTAAATCTAAGATACATCAGGTGGGTGTATGTATGTGATTTATATAAGAATATCCATTCAGTCCTTCTTAAAACTGAGTGCCACCTGCCTCAAACCTAACTCAGCATAAATTGTGATACTGTCACCTTAAATTTCATTTTGTAGATCAGAAAAATGGATTTAACTGACCTTTTCCTCTTTTAAGATTCATGTCCAGGAGAAACTGACCTAAAAAAATTCCAATTTCAGTCCCTATGTCTTAAAATAATTGTGTTAAATTGCATTTAGCTCTGATAATCTTATGTCTGTTTGACTGCAAGACAGTTTAAATCACTGAGATTTTATTTCCCAGTACTGCTCTTTGGGTGAAGAAACAAAATGCTTCACTATCACCTTTCACTTACTGGTGTTGTCAGTTGAACAGGTGAATGTCTGGAATTCACACGTTAAATTATTTTAGTTAATTTGTTGTTTTATGTGCTGATGTTTTGGCATTTGAATGTAGAGCTGTTGAATGTCGGCCATTGAACAAAATGCACGTTTGCCTCTTGTAAATATGAACTCTATGAATTTGTTGCTGATACTCTGAATAGAAATTCTTCCTTAGAAGGACTTTTTGATCAGCTTTTTACTACCTATTTTACGATGTAGGAAATTTTATCATTAATCTCTAGGCATGGTCCATCTTGCAAACCTGCACAAGTTACTGTTTCTAATATAACAAATTTAATTTTAAACAGTATAAGGTGAGAGCCTATATCCAGATGAAGTCACTAAAAGCATGCAAAAGGGAGATCAAGTCTGTTATGAATACAGCTGGAAATGTAAGTATTCTTAAAGCTGTTGTTTTTGTAATCTAGGTCTGTTCCCTATCTTAAAACTGGATTTGGTAACTTACTTTACAAGGAAAGGTCTTCCTGAGGATGGATGTCTGAAATAGTGCTGTATGCAATCAGTTGGGTTTGTAATCTCTTTTCTCTAAGTGTATTTAATATAGGACTTTAAATTGCTCAGGAAGTTGCACATTGTTGTTAACAGTATAAAAAAAAACAAACAATGAAATGCTGTGTACAGTAAACTGGTTAAATACAGTTTATAATTTGAGTAGTGCAAAGCAAGTTATAGTTCCCATAAATGCTCTGGGAAATAAAATTTTCTGATGTCACTGCTGAGTAAAACCACTTTAACAAGATTAATTTGGGGGTTTTCAATATTTGGGGGTTTTGTGTGTTGTCTTTTTTCTTTTGTAATTGTTGAAGTTGTTTTGGAGGCTTATCTCTTGCTAGAAAGCAGTTTCTTCTTTTGTATAGGAGTTCTCAACTCAGCATTGTGTCCACCATGCCATGTATGTTCTGCATTAACTGAGGATCAGGTAGTAGGAGGAGAGCACTTGCATTTTGTTGCCAGTCTCAACAGGTGCTGGTTTGATAGAAGTCTTTCTGGGTCATGATGTGTCTTTTGGCAGGCCAGGAGAATCACAGCTCAGGAGGAAGTTGTTGAGCTCCACAGGGAGGGAAGTGTGGAGGGGAGTGTATTAGAAGGCAGGTTGGAGAAAGAGCCTCTTAAAGCAAAAGGGAGATCCTCTGTACTTTGCCACTGCTGTGACAGAGCTCTTGAGCATAATATTTGGTTTTGAAGCAGAAACCAAACAAAAAAAACTAGTTCTGCATTTCAGGAGAGGTTGAGTATTCAAAGAAATGTTACTTCATGAAATCATTGGAGGCTAAGCCCATGTATTCTTAAAATGGCAGCAGGGGCAAGCTGATCTAGCATGAGCAATCCTGTGGCCTTCTATGATGGAGTGACGGCATTGGTGGACAAAGGGAAGGCAACCAATGTCATTTACCTGGACCTGAGCAAGGCCTTTGACATGGTCCCCCACCACATCCTCATCTCCAAATTGGAGGGAAGTGGATTTGATGGGTGGACGACCCGATGGATAAGCAATTGGTTGAAAGGCCGCAGACAGAGGGTGGTGGTCAATGGCTCTATGTCCAGGTGGAGGCCGGTAACAAGTGGTGTCCCCCAAGGGTCTGTCTTGGGACCGGTGCTCTTTAACATCTTTATTAATGACATCGATGAAGGGATTGAGTGCACCCTCAGCAAGTTTGCTGACGACACCAAGCTGAGTGGTGCAGTTGATACGGTGGAAGGAAGGGATGCCATTCAGAGGGACCTCGACAGGCTGGAGGGCTGGGCTCGGGTGAACCTAATGAGGTTCAACACGGCAAAGTGCAAGGTTTTGCATTTGGGCCGGAAGAACCCCAGGCACCCGTACAGGCTGGGAGGAGTGGGCCTTGAGAGCAGCTCAGCAGAGAAGGACCTCGGGGTCCTGATGGACGAGAGACTGAACATGAGGCAGCAGTGCGCTCTGGCAGCTCGAAAGGCAAATGGGATCCTGGGCTCCATCAGGAGAGGGGTGGTCAGCAGGGACAGGGAGGTGATTGTCCCTCTCTACTCGGCTCTTGTGAGGCCCCACCTGGAGTACTGTGTCCAGGTGTGGAGCCCTCAGTACAAGAAAGACATAGAGATCTTGGAAAGGGTCCAGAGGAGGGCGACTAAGATGATCAGGGGGCTGGAGCACCTCCCCTATGAGGACAGGCTGAGGGAGTTGGGCTTGTTCAGCCTGGAGAAGAGAAGGCTGCGGGGTGACCTCATGGCAGCCTATCAATACCTGAAGGGAACCTACACCCAGGAGGGGAGTAAACTCTTCAGAAGGGCTGACAACAGCAGGAGTAGGGGAAATGGATCCAAGTTGAAGGAGGGAAGATTTAGGTTGGATGTTAGGGGGAAGTTCTTTACAGAGAGAGTGGTTAGGCCCTGGAACGGGCTGCCCAGGGAGGTTGTGGATGCCCCGTCCTTGGACGTGTTCAAGGCCAGGTTGGACGGGGTCCTGGGCAACCTGATCTGAATGTGTACGTTTGGTGGCCCTGCTAGGCAGGGGGGTTGGAACTACATGATCCTTGAGGTCCCTTCCAACCCGGGTGATTCTGTGATTCTGTGAGCAATCATTAAAAAGAAAAAAAAAAAAGATAATTAACTGTTGTTTTCTTCTTTACAGTCAGCTCCTTCTCTCTTTCTTAAGAGCAACTTTGAATATTTGAGGGGCAATTACCGTAAAGCAGTCAAACTTTTAAACAGTGCAAACATTGCTGAACATCCAGGCTTCATGAAAACAGGTAAAATAAAATAGAAAGCTTTCATCCTGCGAGTACTTATGTATGTGGTACAAACAGGACTACTCATTGATACTAACTTTAAAGACATGAAGGATTACTTAAAGCAGCAGGCCATAAGCATCATGGATTTATATTGAGTACGTGTTCCACTTTATTGCTGCACTCCTTCAATTAACAATGCTGTGGCTTTCACTGAATGGTCATTTAGACAACATAGCGACTGAGAAAATGGATTCCTGAAAGTCCTTCTGTGCCATTCATAAAAAGTTTTATTTTCAAATTACATTTTTTTACACAAGCAACAGTAGAATGTTCACTTAGTTGTCTTCCCACGTTATGATTAAAATAACATCAGGCTAATTTGTTCAAAAATGTTCTGGTTTTTGGTTGCTTTGGTATATTTTTTTTATTATTTTCTTCTTTTTTTTTTAGTGCTATGATTTTATTGGTGATTATTTTTTAAATAGTGGTAACTCGGTAAAGCTTCAGTTATCAGCAGATAAGTCAAACACTTGTTTTTTTTGCCATTGTGTGGAAGAAGCTTCTTCCAGTGTTAGTCTGAACATGATATATTTCTGAAGGAGAGTATGTTTCCTCCTTGAATGGTGAGGTTAACAAGTTTGTTTATTTTATAAAACTGAGGTAGATAATGTCATTAAAGAATTTCCTTTTTACAAGAGCCATCTGTTGGAAAAAGAGAAATGTTTATATACTCTAAATACTATGAAAAATTACAGATAAACTTGCTTGAAGTTGCAGTATGTCAAATTAGCTTTCTACCTGGGTGTCTTGAAACATGGTGCATAAGATCTGAAAGTCTTTGGTCTTTACCCATGGATCACTTTGGGCAAAGTGTCCAGGAAAAACAGAATGATAAACAGAAAGGCAGGTTGTTAAAATACTGGAGGCAGTGATGTAACTTCATAATCCTTGAACATCTTGCTGACCCATGAGAGTGGTGGGAATGTTTTGTCAACTCTGACTTTTTTCAGTTTATAAAAGTAGTCTTTTCTGTTCCCTCAGGTGAATGCTTACGGTGCATGTTTTGGAACAATCTTGGCTGCATCCACTTTGCAATGGGAAAGCACAATTTAGGAATTTTTTACTTCAAAAAAGCCTTACAAGAAAATGATAACGCATGTGCACAGCTAGGAACAGGCAGCTCAGATCCAGGTAAGACTTGTGTTCTATGTCAGCTCCGTGACAACTTGTAAGAGATGAAAATAGGTGGTGGAAAAGGAGTGGGCAAATAAAGAAAATAAATCTTGTAGACTTTTAGTAATTACCAGTGAAATTCCTATTCCGTTTGTTTTGAAATGTGTTCCTATTTTATATACATTATAAAAAGTTTTCTTGTTTTGAGTAGAAACACTCAAGTTTTTTTCTCTCCGAAATGATTTAATGGTGAAATAATAATTTATTTCTTATTTTCTTTAAAAACTAGTTCTTATCACACATTTTGTTATTTTTGCTGTTTCTCCTTGCTTTTGTAGTCCTATTTACTAGTGTGAAGGCAGAAAATGTTTTCTACTTCTTAACAGCAAAGTAGATTTCTTCTGGAATTTCCAAGACTGAAAAAGATGCACGTTCTCATAAATCTGGAATTCAGTGGTATTACATGACACTTAACTCAGGTGACAAAGTACATAAGTGGTTAACATTTAGTTTACTTCAACCTTTATTGCAAACACAGTGAATTTATCTTGACTATCAGCTTTAGTGAGGGATGAATTTGCTTACAGAAGGAGTTTAGCTGATTTCTATAATGAAAGTCGGTTTTTGGTTTGGTTGCTGTTTAGTTTATGGAGGTTTCCCACAGCCCCCTTCCTGCTTCTGCTCTTGCTGCCTTACCCTACTATTTGTTCAGCTCTCCCAGGCTGCACATGCAATATGATGTATCCTTTTGTGCAGGTAAGAAATTTTCAGGGAGACCCATGTGTACGCTGCTGACTAACAAACGGTACGAGTTGCTCTACAATTGTGGAATTCAGCTCCTGCACATTGGGAGGCCCTTAGCTGCCTTTGAATGCCTGATTGAGGCCGTCCAGGTTTATCACTCGAACCCTCGTCTTTGGCTGAGAATAGCAGAATGTTGCATTGCTGCCAATAAAGGGGTGAGTAGATCTGCACATTCTTTCTGTTGATTGGCATTATGAAATGCCTGTGACCACAGAGAGTAAGAAATAATATATAGCCCAAGTCAAGGTATTTTAAAGGTCTGAGCTTGCAACGCCTGTAGGTCCAGATGAATTCTTCTTATACATGTGTGTGCTTGTGTGTTTAACCTGAAGCTGCAACAGATGGAAGAAAACCAATGTCTGTATATTCTGTAGAAACAGTGCCTTGAGACCCAGGGTTAAATTGACTTTTCTGAGATCATAAATGTTTGAGTGGACTGTTATAAAGGTTGCATGAGATAAAACAGATATGTGTAGGTGCATACTATAGCTCTTCTTCAGTAATGCTACAAGACTTTTGCTGGAGAAGTTGGATAAGTACTAATTTTCTTACGCCTAAGACATTCCAACTCATAATCTGAAAGAGTAATCCTGAATTGGTTTGAAGCACTTTGGATTTCTCCAGGTCATCTGTTGATTTCTCTTACTCTGTCTTAAGTAATTTTAGAAATAAAAACAAAGATGTTATTTGGTGATAAACTTATGCTATTATTAGTGAGGCACCCCTTTCTAATGGGAAGTGATGCACCCTTTCTGTAGAGAATGCTATCTACTTAGTATGTAGATACTAGCACTAATAGTTTAACTTCATGCTGCTGGATATCTTCTAATGCCTGAGCTTCCTATGCTCATTTCATATAGGTAGCAAAATTCATATGTGTTGATTTATATAAATATGTAAATATAAATCTCACAACTAAATTTTCTCTTTGCATGCACAGAAGAATTAAATTTGTACAAGATCTTTTCCTTAGTACTCAATTTGTACTTGCAAGGATTTCTGTTCCTGGACTGCAGAGATAGCAAGATGAAATTGGAGTCAGTGGCCAGTTTGAGCAGTATCCAAAGAAAGCAAGCCTGGCTGCTTGCAGGTTTGATGTTTGTTTTGAGGTGTGATGAACAAAAAAAACTGCAACAGCTTCTGTTACTGCTGCTTTGACAAAGAAAGGTTATTTTTCTTTTTCAGTTCTTATTTCTGACTGTAATACCTCGGATTTTTGTATTTAATCTCTAGGAATTGTTACAGCCTCTGAGGTGATGATGTTCTAGCTTAAATTTTAACTGAAGTAGTAGGAGAAAACATAATACTATCCTGTAGGCATCCTCTGTCTCTAGCATAGGGCTGTTTTCTAGAGTGTAAGCTGTGATTAAGTATGGTGCTGCTGTTCTAGCAAGCGAATAAGGTTAGCTTTGATGTTTTTGTGAGTATGGTTACTGGATCAGAATGACAAATGTCTTATTTAAAAATAGAGTATAGCACTGTGTCCTGGAACTTCGTTGGAATTTGCAAAAACTCTTGAAGAGAACCACTTAGCATCTGATTCAGGAGCTGTGTTCCTGGGATATTTTAAATTATTGATAGCCTTGTAGATGTATAATTAATGAAAGCTCTTTAAATGCTTTTTAATTCTGTCAACTATAAATCCACTTCCCAAATTCAGATATGATGTCATTTTATAGGGCTACTCTGGATTTGGGTAATAAATTCTCTGACTTCCACTGATATCTTTACGTGGAATCTTCCTTTTCATGCTGGCAAAACTCTAAACTTCTGTTATTTCCTTACTCTGTTTCTGCTGGAGATTGAAAGAGATGAGACTAGTGCGATCAGTCTAGAAGTGGTGGAGGCTGAGGTCCATGCTATTCCACGTGCATATGTGTTCACAGCCACTGGGAACCTGAATCCCTAATTGCTGAGACTTGTCATTCCTTTGCTAGTGAAGCTTGTGGAAATCTGCCAACAGCAGATGTGTTGCATGGCCATTGGACGTGTTGGCTTCAACCTGTTGATCCCTGTCTATTTAGGATAAACATGTACCATGGAATCATAGGGTATCCTGAGTTGGAAGGGAATTGCAAGGATTATGGAATTCATGTCCTGGCTCCACGCAGCACCACCCAAAACCCAAACCCCATGTCAGAGCACTGTCAAAGGCTCCCTGAGTTCCGGCACTCAGGGCCATGCTCACTGCCCTGGGCAGGCTGCTCCAGGCCCACCGCCCTCTGCCACAGACCCTCTCCCTAACTCCCAACCTGACCTTCCTCTGACACAGCTCCATGCAGTTACAATTCACAGGGGTGGGGTACAGTGGTCACTTCTTCTGAACAGGAAACTGCCCCAAAATAGTAAGCCTGTGAAATTGAGATAACATCATTGATTCCCATGTGTGTGTGATGACATAATCTGTAATTACATGATCTCATGCATTTATTTGCACGGTACGCCCATTTCCTTGAGAACAAAGGATGGCTCTCATGCATTGGACAGCAACATTCACTCTTTTTCATCCTGAATTCTGTTTTTCCTCTGTGCCTTTATTTATTGTATCCTATCCAAATACTTCTAAATACAAAATTCATAAGATTTGCTTGGAATTTTCAGCATTGCTCATTATTTTGGTATCTCGCTTTCCAATGCTAGAAAAAAGCAATTCACAATAGCTTTATAGATGAGGTTTTCTTATGCCCCCACTTCACAGGCTCAAAATTGAATTTTCAAGAATTTTAGGTCAGAAATGCACTGATTGCAGTTGTATGTAGGTTGCTCTGAAAGTAATGTCTCCTATTTATTTCCATGGAAGCTACAACAGGTATGAAGAGTACAATATTGTGATGTAACAAAACAAATAGCTACAAAATATTATTCTTTAACATAGCCACTGCCATTAGCTATGCATTTTCATGATGAACTGCATGTCATGCTGGTAAAAATATATTAATAATAATAATAATAATAATAATAATAATAATAATAATAATAATCTGCATCAGTGGAGGTAAACTGCTTTTACCACTGCTGAATTGCACCATCCACCACCTCGCTGTGCTCACATCCATTATTTGGTCTCTGTAGACATTTTAGCAATGGATGAATGTGAATGGGCACCGTTTTTTCCACATGGAAGAATTCAGTTCTACCCTTTTGCTTCTGATGCACTTCCATGTCAGATGCCACTCTGTCAGATTGCCATCTGTCACACAGCAACATGTAATGGAATACTGCTGGGAAGGTTCAGCCTCTACTGCTGTACCACCAACATCTGCGTCTGACGTGGGCCAACATAATAAAGCAGGAGGCATTACTTTTGGAGCAGTCCTCATATATATGTTTGATGTTATTCTGTAGTTCTGGGTGCTCAGTTTTATAAAGCAGGGTGACTGCAGGAAGAACAGCTTTCTTCACAGTAATTGTCTAATTATCTGTGTCTATCGCACTGATAACAAAGAATATAGCACTGATCATCTCTAGTGGAAAACTGCATGGGAGGTTTGCTGAGCATAGATTTTGTGGCAAAGAAAAAATAAAGCTAGGGTTCCATTTGTTGGACAGTGTTTAGGAGTCTGAGAGAATAAGACAGAAGTGGTGCATTTCTTTGTTAACCGCAAACCAGCTACAGCCAGCTGATCGTGTCAGGTTCCAGAAAGTAATTCCACTAAATTCACATTTGCTTTAGTATTTTAGTTTATGAGGTACAGGTGGAAGATGGTGCAATTTCTTTCTTTCCATTGCAATTCTTCACTGACTGTACTTAGCAGTTTTGTTGGTAAGTACAGATGGCTTATGGTGGTGGGCTGTGTTGTTGTTGCTAGTGAATATGGTGCAGATAGAAGTCTTGGGACTGATGACTAGCATGCATTGTTTGATCCCCAGAAAACCTGCATGCACAACACTACATTTAACAAGTAAATTTAGTGTAACTTTGCATTCGTTGTAGTTCAGCTTTGTTTTCCCCTTAGAACACCTTGAGATCAGTTTTTCAGAGAACATCTTGAATTCTGTGTAAGCAGGGAGAGAAGATGGAAGCTAAAATGACACTTGTGATACTGTTTGGCAGACCATATAATTTATTTTCTTGATAACCTAGCAGTTCTTTTAATATGACTTGATTGTTCCTCTGCTTTCCAAACAAAGGAGAAACTAGGTCAGTGGGCTATCAGACAAGCTGTCAGAAGGGATCTGTGAGAGCACTGTGCGCAGTGAAGTCCCTGTGCAGCACAAAGACAATAGGAGGTATCTGATCCTTCATGGTACTTAAACTTAAAACTGTATCCGTACAAACCATTAACATCTACATTGTAGCTGGATGTGAAGACTTCAGTTCTCACTTACCTTGCAAGGCTCTCAACAGTTTAACTGCTTTGATATTTTAGTCCTCCTTCCTTTATTCCTTTTTTTTTTCTTCCCCAGACATCAGAACAAGAGACTAAAGGTCTTCCCAGCAAGAAGGGGATTGTGCAATCTATAGTAGGTCAAGGCTACCACCGCAAAATAGTCCTAGCATCCCAGTCAATACAGAATGTTGTTTATAAGTAAGTATGTTTTCCATGGACCTTTATTTTGTTATCATAACTTTGTTAAGGGTGCATGTTTGTTTACTGAGAGTCTTTTCAGCTGTCATGGAATTCCCATGTTCGTTTTGGAATACTCATTATTAGAGAGATGTGTTTTAAAATGCCTGAGTCCTACCTAATCATTTGGGTGCCTCCTCTGTAGTGGCCAGCAGAGGGCTTAATTGTGTGCTGTTGTAACTAAGAGAACTATTAAAGCTTGAAATTTACTTATCTATCTGAAACTTGTGTTTCCAGATAGCTAAATCAATCCTCTTTCTCTCATGTTAAAATACGTGTTTTTTGTAATACACTCTATAAAATTGCAGGTAGAATCTAGTTACTCTGACCTGCACCCAGGTCTTTCTGGATCCTTTCTGGATCTCTGCTTTTCAAGTTGATAGGATTGGTACTCATCAGCTGACTCTGTGTCTCTTCCAGTGACGGGCAGTCCTCAGCAATACCTGTAGCCAGCATGGAGTTTGCAGCCATTTGTCTAAGAAATGCCTTGCTGTTACTTCCAGAAGAACAGCAGGAGCCAAAGCAGGAAAATGGATCTAAACCTAATAATCAGCTGGGGGGAAATACAGAAAACAGTGAAAGCAGTGAAGCATGCAGGTAATCAGAACATTATAATTTTAATTGCCTGTAAACCTTTCTTTTTGTCCAAAGTAGCTCTAGGCTGGCAGTCTGTGCCTGCTACCTGTCCTGTTTTGGCCAGCAGAAGAGATAATGTGTATAAACTCTCTCTTAGCAGTTGGGGTATCCAAGGAAGCAGTTGAGCTGCCTGTTGTTTTAATTGCTGCTATGCTAATTTAAAAACAAAATCCAGAGTTGATTCCTGTCATGAAACCACTTTAATGAATGACAACGGAGGCATTCTTTTTTCCACTGAACATCTTTTTTTTTTTTTTCTTTGCTGCAAATGTTTTGTTTTCCCACACACCCCTGCAGTGCCTATTGATATTTCTCTAATTGTAAGTGAAGTTTCACATTACAGTGATTTTGTGTACGTGCACACGTGTGCCATGTACAATTCAATATACAGATGTCTAGCAGCTTAGTTATAAAGATTTGCCTGTGATAAGATTTGGCATTCATCAGTCCTATAAGCCTTTCCTCCCAAGGACAGTCTTTCCTGTCAAGTGATCAAATGATCTATAAATCTGGGCTGCTTCTGTAGGCCCAGGCTGGTGTGTAATTTGTTTACTTGGTTGTTTTTTTTCATTGGTTGGTGTTTTTGTTTGTCAAGGGTGGACATTGTAAGCTGCCCAGCTTCTCTGGGTGAGCTGTATGCAGCTTTCTGGGATGAAGCTCCTCTGATTTAAGTGAGACTTAAGTTAAGCTTATGGGGCCCCGTAAGAGGCAGCAACGAAGACAAAATGGCAGCCCTTACTCAGCTGAGACCAACTTGCTTGTGTTGCTTCACTTTGTTCAGTAGGGGTGAGGAAAGGAAATCATGTCCTGTACAGGGAAGTCCTTTAATACCTTCTGCTTTAAAACCAGATGCTTCTTCAGTGTAAAAAGTCTCTGATATTTCCATGGCCATTCATCTTTTCAGAATACCCAGGAATGAGGCAGGCTGTTCTTGAATTTGCATGTTGCATTCTGAAAGGCTCTAACAGGATTTGTTCCCTCTGACAAGGGACCCTCTGTGAGAGAGCAGTAAAAGATAGAGGGCATTTGAAGAAAATCACACTAATTGAACAGGGTGATTTTGAAGCAAATCCCACTAATTGAATAGGCTGACTCTTGGGCATTTCCTTTGTTATTCACTGGAAAACTATGAATACTTTCAGTGGTTATGGTATTTTTAAATATTCTATCTGTCAAAGGCATGAGGTATCTGCACTACAGTGGTGCTGCGTACAAGTAGGAAGGTTCTGTGCTTGGTACATGGATGGAACTTAGTTTCAGTTCAGATTTTTTTGTTGTTATCTCTTTGTAAACTACAATGTCTCTCTGCCAAGGTGCAGCTGTTAACTTCTCTTCCTGTCTCTTCCTTTGGAAGGAGGTTTTCTTTCCACTTACTGGAGAGTGAAGTTGCCAATGATTTAAAATAGAGTTGAGTTTTTTTGTTTGGTTGGTTGGTTTTTTTGTTGTTGTTGTTGTTTTTTTCAATGGGATGCAGGGCAGTCATTTTAAAGTAATAAAAATAAAGGACAGCTATAAATCTAAAAAAGCTGTAGCACTTTGTAGGTTTTATCACTTATAAAATATATGTGTAATTACTGGGAGGAGCTGTTTTGCTGCTTTTCTTAGTGGCTGAGGGAAAAAAGGCTACAGAGATTTCTGGAGTTTGAACAACTTATACCACATGGAACTTCAAAAATAGCTCCAGGCTGTGGGAAGTGGCACGGTTTGTTTGGTCTGTCAGTCAGATCCTTCCCAGCAAATGCCCCCATTCTTCTTTGTCAACCAGGGTTAGTTAGGGTAAGAGCATTTGCCTCAATTTTTGCTTAGCTTCATATCCCTCATGTCTAGGCTATAGAGTTTTTTGCAGACTTTTTAATTGGGAGTAAACATTGATGCTTATTTTACTGTGAATTTTTGTAGTATTTATAGTCATTTGTAATAATTAATATAATGTTTTTATTCTAGCAATAAAAGTCACGAAGGGGATAAATTCATTGCAGCTCCACCTTCTTCGCCTCTGAAGAAACAGGAATTGGAAAACTTAAGGCAAGTGAAAAACAAAATAGTGACAAATTCATGAGTCAATAACCCCCCTCTTAAGCTGTGCTGTGATTCTGGAGTCGTACTAGCTTTTTTTTTTTTTTTTTAATGCTGTAGCACTTGCAGTGTTGCATTATAACTGTATGTGTAAGGATGACTTCATTCCTATGAGCTCCCTCTCCTCAAGGATTTGAGTAGGAACATCTATAAACCCTCCAGAATTTCAGTTGAGATGATAGGTTAGTCTGTGTATGATCCTGCTGTAGTAGTCCTGGCATTATTTATTTGGCAAAACAAAAAAATCAAGACCTGTAAATGGCAAGGCTAAAAACCTGACAATGGCTTACACGATTGGTGGAAGAGGAGGAAGTTACAGTATGGTACCTTTACCTCTTAAATCCTTGCTAAGACTGGTTTGGAACTCAGCTGGCACTATTACATTCTTGCTGGATTTCAAATAGAGCAGTGCTCACAAAGAAACTGATTCAAAATCTGACTTTTGTCATAGTTAAAATGACCGTGATATTAAACAAAAATATGCATTTCATTGAAGATAGGTTTAACTAAGATCTACTAAAATAATCCAGTTGGTGACTGTTTGTTTTTTCCTGTGCTACTTCAGATAAGGTAGGATTTCCACAGTCTTGTTTAGAGGGCTTATGTGTGATGGCCTGAGTGTGTGGGGAGATGTGGGTATGTTTGTGGTGGTGTTTGTTTATCTTCTACTCAGCTCTCATCTGGACTAGAGACACAATCTTTAATAATCTGCACTGTCCATTAGTTTATTCCTTTATTTCCTTCTTTCCATCATGTCCTAAATGTTTTGCTTTTTTTTTTTTTTAATTAATTTCCCATTATCACTTTTTCTTATATTACTTAGCTATTAAGGTAATAAAAACTCTAGGAATACTTTAATACCATTATTTAATGAATAATAAGTGATGGCAGCTTTTAGGTTGTTTTTACAATTGTAGGTATTTTGACTCTAAATAGTTTTTCCATGACCAGTAATGACAATCTGCTAGAAATACATTGTTTGTTAAACCTCCTGTGTTCTTTCTCTCTGTATCAGTTCTGAGTTTGCTTTTCCAAAGGGGCATTTAAGAGAGCAAGGAAGTCTGCACTAAGTATGTTGAAGTTTAAAGACAAATGTGAGGGTGCCATCTTATTACAGCACTAATTAGACAACACAAATCTAAGCTGATGTGCTTGGCTTTGCGTTGATTGTGCCTCTGAGCCTTAAATTTCTTAGCATTGTAGTAATGCAAGCATCCATTTTATCACATGACATTCACATTTAAGCTGTTGTTCCATGTTATGTGTAATATCTGTACGAGGTGATGGCAAAACAGAAAAATGCCTTTTGGTGGTTAGCTTTTCCACCTGCAACGAATCCACAGTTTGCATACAGTAGCAGGATCACCCTTGTCCTGCTGTTTGACTTCTATACCACAGAAGAACATAAATAAAATTTGATTGCAATGCTTCTGTGTTCCCAGAGATCTTTAAGCTATTTGTTCAGCAGTCTAAGTGCCCTCCAAGTAGAGTAACTCCCATGTTATCCGAATGAGTACGGTGTTATCTGGGACCTGTTTTCCCCAACAAGATTACTGTATATAAACAATGCTAATTATTACAAGAGGCTGCTAACTTGTGAAAAATTTCTTTTAATGCTTGCACCACCTCTTAAACACTTTTGTTGTTTGGTCTTTTTTTTTTTTTTTTTTTTTTTTTTTTTTTTTTAAATTTTCTGTATGGACAAAGCATACACTAATTTCCCACTTAAATGCTTGGGTTAAACATCGTTCCAGCCTAACCACAGGTAACCTATGTTTTGTAATGGCCAGCTCAACCTTTACTTTACTGCACTGTGTGTAGCAAATCTACTTGGGGTTGTTTCAAAGCAATTTAGCAGTAACCTGTGAAGAAATTGAGACCTTCAGTATTTATTCTAAAGTGGTTTGAGAGTGTTATTGGAAACAGAGGGCACTGGATTAAAAACAGTGTACATACTAATCTATAACAGTACTGAGTTGCTCACTGAGGAGCCGAGTGAGGAAGCTGAAATCCTTGTCCATTTGGGGAAAGTTAAACTACTGCATGTTGGTAAGGATTGTCCTGAGGAATTGGTGTCTGTATACTTCAGTTTTTCCCCTCTGCTGACAGTCACTGGATTGAAAAATCTCCATTGTTTCTAATATTGACATGGGGAACTTAAATATTTAATTTTTTTAACATAATTTTGTACATCCTAATGAGAGTTTGAAAGACTGATTTTGCTTATAACTGGTTCTTTAAAAATGCCCTCTGTACAAGACCTCAGTGTCACGTGTGTTGTTTGGTAGTTGTGTACAACTCGGTTCAACCGACTTTTCTCATATTGAGCAGTAATTTGATAGTAAGGCTTTAAGGTTAACAAGAAGTTTGAGGACACCAAATGTTGCTAAGACTACATGCATTGGAAGTAAAAACTCCAGAATTTCCTTCAGAGTTTATTATCAATTTGGCTCATTCTCTGAGAAGCTTTGCTTCTAGCCTCAAATATGTGTCAGTGCACCAGAACTGCGCAGTGCTGTTGGGGCTTATGGAGCTGTGATAGACTGTGATGCTACATTTGGAGACTCCTGTGTATTTTCTTGTAAAAGTGAGGTGGGTAATAACAGACCTTGGTGTAACCTGTCTCCTCACATTGGACAGCTTTGAGTGAACACGAACATGACAACTTACCCCTTCAAAGCTATTAGAAATAAAGGAATAGCTTGATCTGCTGCTTTATCCTGAATAGACTTTAACTGTGAGCCCTTCCCCTAAAGCATGTGATCCCATTTCATCTTTTTTTTTTTGTTTTGACTCTTCATGAGCCCTCTCCAGTCTGTCATTATGTTTTGCTTTATTTTATATTTCCTTGAAGCCTTTGTGCCCCAGTACTGTACACAACATTCCAGGAGCATCAGTAGTAGCGCCACCACTAATTTCACAGATAGTGATGTGAGAACCACTATCACTCAGCAGCATTCCTCGTCCTTTGTCCCCACATGCCCCACACTGCCTCACTTTGTCCCCTTAAAGGTTGCTGTGGTCTGGTTGCCCTGGCACAATGCTGGAAGCTTACAATGATCCTCTATAGCTGCTTCACCCCCTTCTTCCTCTCTGCATGGTTCTCTGCCATCGCCTCTGTGGTGGTGCTGATTTTCCTCACTGAGTAAGCATCGTCTGTGTTCCATACTTCATGTTTTAGTTTGTGTTGTCTGCATTGAAACAAAAATAACCAGATGGTATATATCCACCACTGGGCTTAATTAGCTGCTTTAAATTATTTCAGATTACTGATGTTCCCTAAGTGGTTTAGAGATGCCGTTTTTATGCCTTCCTGCTAAGTTGTGAAGGACTGGGTGATCTCTGCCTTGCCTCTGCCCTGCGAAATGAGTTCAGCCAAACGTATCGTTCAGGTTCTATAAACTTGCAGCCAGTGTGGGCTGACAAATCTTGTTGCCTAGACCTACACAAGAGGTTGTTTGACATAATCTGGCGGTTTAAAAAAACATTTTTCTTTTTCCTAGTGCAGAGACGGTTTTATTTAGGGAATGCAGGGGCTCAGTTATGCTGGAAGTCTCCAGAGCTTAAAGACAACCTGCAGAGTTTTGTCAGAATCCTGACTGAGGTGAAAAACTAGTTTGTCTTTTCCCTTGTGGTGCAATTCTTCTGCTCTGATTAGCTGTCAGATCTCCTGAGTGTTCTGTTCGCTTTGGCTGCTTCAACAATGAGTCCGAGTGCGCGAGGACAGCGTTGTGAGGAGGAAAACGTTGGATGTTTTCCTCCTCTTTAGATGGCTTTTGCTGAAGAGGTCTTAAAGGGATTTAGATGGGGATGAATCCTTAGAGCGGAGAAATAGGTTTCCAACTTGAAGGGCTTATTGTTGTCTGGCTGGAGCGTGCCTTTTGTTCAAGTACAGACTTTCAAAAATAAAAATAGTTTAAAAGTTGTGGTGAGTAGAAGACCTGTATTGACTGAAACGGCAGGAGCAGCAGTGCAGAGCGTTTGGCTGGTGGGACAGCATCTCTGCTTGTTTAAAAGTTGTGCTTCCTTGGGGCAGAGAAGAAAGAGACTGCTTAGAGGCAGGCCATTATTTTGGGATTTCCCCCCCCGCCCCACAGTCACAACCTTTCAGAAATATTTTAGGTTTGGGACTTGAGTTGGGGAAGCTTTCCTCTCTTTCTTGAAAGCTTTTGTATGTGTTCAGATTTGATGTGACATCTGGGCACGCTAAGAGGAAGTGGGGGGTAGGGAGAAACGCTGGAGAAGTTTCTTTCCCTGCCTGTGCATAATTAAGGAGCATGCCTCCTGGGAACGGGGAATAAAGGCACCCCAGGCCCTGCCACGAATTACATGACTTACTGCGGGACTCAAAGTGGGCTTGACAGTTGCCAGAAGGGCGGCGGGTTGCAGCCACCTCCAGGCAGCAGGGCTGGCTGCTGGGAGCCGGGCAGGAGGGCTGGGAGCAAAACGGGGCCCAGCAGAGAAGGGTCTGTGCCTCAAGACAGGCTGACCCCACCAAGCAGTGTTGTGGCTGAGCCTGAGGAACAGGACCAGCCAGTAAAACAGGAAGCTTGGCAGAATGGAGGCATCCCAATGTGGGACTGTTGCGTGAAAGTGGAGAATGGGAGTTATTTTTTTGCACAGGTTTTGTGCCCTTTGGAAGCAGGGAAGCCTGTGGCAGCCACAGAATGCCACATCTGAAATCAGACTCCTGGCAGAGGATTACAGCTCTGTGTAACTCAGAACTGGCAGTGCAGAATTTTACTGTCTCCCTGTGTACAGATGTTGTAAAATACAAGAGTGAAATATGTTACAATTTAATTGACCATGACAATATATCTGTAATTCCAGGTGATTTATAGCACTGTGTGCTACAGAAAACTGCTCTCCTTTGGTGAAGGAGGCAGGAGGGCAGAGAAGTGCAAATGAAGATCCAAGGTTTAACAAATAAAACGAGGGTGGGAAAGTTTCTGAGACAAACAGTGCTGTGGTGAGGTCCCTCTGTTATGGAGAACAGTGTTCTGAGAAGTGCAGTGAAGCTGTGAGGGGTCTGGAGCACAAGTGTTAAGATGAGTGGCTGAGGGAGCTGGGATCGTTCAGCCTGGAGAAGAGGAGGCTCAGGGGAGACCTGATTGCTCTCTACAGCTGCCTGAAAGGAGGTGTGGTGAGGTGGGGGTCAGCCTGTTCTCCCAGGTAACAGTGATAGGATGAAAGGGAATGGCCTCAAGCTGTGCCAAGGGATGTTCAGGTTGGGCATTAGGAAGAATTTCCGAAAGAGCAGTGATGCAGTGGCACAGGCTGCCCAGGGAGGTGGTGCAGTCGCCGTCCCTGGAGGTGCTCAAGAACCGTGTGGATGTGGCACTGAGGGACGTGCTCAGTGGGCATGGGTTGCTGGTTGGATAAAGTGATTTTAGTGCTCTTTCCAACCTTGGTGATTCTATGATGCTGTGAATGCACACAGTCTTGCTGGCATACAGTGGTGATTCTTGCATTACACAAGATTACATGGAACCCAATGCGTGCATCTCCTAGTGGAGAGAATGATTGAGGCCACAGATGAAAACCAACTCCTTGACTTCCCACTTTGCTGTAAGGATGATAGATGGCTTGGGATTTATTTCTTCAGCACTAAAAAACTGTCTTTCATTTTTGTGAAATCAGAGTGGAGCTGGACGGTCACCGATAAGCTGAGGTCTTTGTATTTTGTGCTAGTGGCTGGTTTATTCCCTTCGGGTACTACTTTTAGAATAAAATGTACTTAGACTAACAAATTTTGGGGGTTTTTTTTGTTGTTGCTAACTTGCAGGGAATAGTAGTGATTACTTTGTTTTTAAGTTTTTTAGGTACATGTAGGAATTCGGTAATTCCAAGTATTTTCCCTTGAATGTACAATAATTTCAACTGAGAACTAAGTACTAATGTAGTGGTGTTGTATGGCTTTTAAAATGAATCTGTAGGTATATATTTGTATATAAGCATTCATTTGACATCTTCGTATGTGACACAAACAGTTTTTTATTGCTTTTATCGTGTACAAATGGAGTCTGAAATGTTGCTGTGTGAAAATGAAAGTAAATCTCTAGAATTACTGAGGTCATCCTAAGAGTGTAGTGATGGACAGCATGCTCTTTGCTCCTGCTTCCAATTCTTTTTATACTCTGTGTAAGTAATGCTAGCATGTCTTTATCTGGATTTGCTGGACACTTGTTAAAGAAGAAATTTCACAGCTGCATTTGACATCACCGTATATTAACACATTGTCTCACCCCTTTTCTTTTCTCCTGCAGGTGCTCAATACTTGCCTGTAGTGCTTATGTGGCTCTGGCTCTGGGAGATAACCTTATGGCACTGAATCATGCAGATAAGCTCCTCCAGCAACCAAAGCTGTCAGGGTCTCTGAAGTAAGTCTTGACGTCATCGTTTCTTCCTCTTTTTTGCTGGAGAGCTCTGAGCTGGAGCTTCTCGTGTCTGTAGTGACAGTATTATGATGATGGTAATAACGGTACTTGGCAAAATTGGTAACGTATAATGTACAGGTGGAGAGCAATCTAACTTGTGCCAATTTTAAATGCTGGAGGCAGCATATTCTAGAATGTTCTGTATCAATTAGTTTCTATGTCCATCTTCAAACTACTGTGGAAGCTCATCCTTTTGCAGTGATTAAAGCAGCAGTTTAGATAAGTTTGTAAGGTAACGTGTAGTTTTCTGCAGTGCTTTTTTAATGCAAGAAATTCAAGACTACAGTTGTTTGCAAAAATAAAGCCCTGCCAAGAAGCAAAGCCTCTGTGTAGGCTGGAGCACTGAACTGTTCCTCTTAAGTGACACATAGGTTAGTTACATGTAAGAAGTTACTCTTGTTTTAGCAGATCTCACTTGCAGAAGTTTTTTTGAGTGATGCTTTTTAATAATTCATTACAGTCAACTATAAAGTTAATTTGAAATGTACATTATACAATCGCATGCTCAACTTTTGTTTCAGATTAAAGCTTAGTAAATTAACTGTGCTGTGAGTCAACAGGACTCCAAAGCTGCTGAATAGCCAAGCTACTGCTGGCTAGCATCAGGCTTGCTTAGTTCTGTGGTAAAGACTTGTGTTTGGAAAGCTGTTTGTGCCCTATGGACAGGCCTGCAGATCCGTGGTGTCCTCGGGATCTTACCATGCAAATATCTTAGAGAATTAATTATTATTGAATGCTTAATTAACACCTCCAATTATAGGTGTCTTGGTATCCAAGGGGTGTTTGTGAAAGCACTCATTTTTTCCTTCTTGGAAGAAAAGCCATAGTAGTGTCTGTCCAGAGCGTTGGGCCATGTGTACGAATTGGTTCTCAGAATTCACTGGAGTCAGAATGGAGCATTATGGCAATACTTTACAAGCAAACTAACTTTGTGTATATTTATTAAGTAGTAGCTTTCAGGTGGTTGAGTTAAAGTCTGAATTCAGTTTGTTTTCATGAGAGTGGCAAATTTTGAGGGTTGCCATGCTGACACGCCTGACTCTTTGCTGTTGTAGGTTTCTTGGGCATTTGTATGCAGCAGAAGCTCTCATCTCTCTTGACCGAATATCTGATGCCATCACTCACCTGAACCCTGAGAACGTCACTGATGTTTCCCTTGGGATCTCCTCAAACGAGCAGGATCAAGGTTAATGAGTCCATACTTCATTAGAACCAGTTGTGCTATCAGTTGCCTTCCTGCTGTAACTGTTACGTAAATACAGTGATGATGAAGGCACCTCATTTTAAGACCATAACTTGTTTGGGGCTTGTTGGTTGGTTTGCTTGCAGAGCTAATTTTCTTACAGTGCTTTCTGTTGGTAATACTTGTGTTCTGAAGCAGAAAAATATGTCAAGGGCTCACCTGTATGGCTAAGACTGCAGTAGCTTTGATCTCAGTAATGCCTGCAATTTGAACTTCATTGTTCTCATCTGCTAAAGACCAAAATGTTTTCCCCTTCAATGGCAGACCAAAGTAAAAGCGAATTTGTATCTGCTGGTCTGTGACAAATGAATTTTGTAATGATCTTGAAAAAGCTGTCAGAAAATGATGTTTTGTGTTTCGGTTTTTTTTCTTTGTAGGGTCTGACAAAGGAGAGAATGAGGCGATGGAGTCTTGTAAGTACCAGCCAGCATATTCAGCAGGGCATGGGAACTTCTGTGGGTGGTTCAGAACAAAAGTCTTAATAAAAGGATAACTTACTTTACTTGCAGCTGGCAAGCAGACCCCCCAGTGCTATCCCAGCTCAGTCACATCTGCACGGACAATGATGCTGTTTAACCTTGGAAGCGCTTACTGCTTGCGGAGTGAATACGACAAAGCTCGGAAGTGTCTCCACCAGGTATGGGAGGTGAACCTCAAGTGGCTTCAGGGACAGATGCGCTCCCTACAAAGTGTCATTTAGATCACAGCAGATCCTGATGATTTCATAGCTTGTATCTGTTGACTTTGCTGAGATGGTGGCTCCATTCTGCCTTCATGAACTAATCTATATTAGTAATATAAAGGAATTCCAGAGTTTGTTCTCGTGTGAACAGTTCAAGACTGTTGGTTGTTTTTTTTCCCAGGTTATTTCAAAACAGCAGGATACAAAGGAGCCTTTTCACTTTTCCTAAGGTTTTGTTTAATGGTTTGATAGTTATTGTTGTATTCTAGAAAATAAACTTCTCAAGGGCTTTGGCTCCATGTGCAGGGACTAGTCTGGGGGCTGGTGGGGGCACTCAGCAGAGTTGTGCTGTTCTGAAGCTCAGCTCAGGACCCAGCTCAGCTGGAGCACAGGGATGTGCCTTCAAGCCAGCTGAAATCAGTGGTGTGCCAGTGCAGTACATCAAGAATAGGAAGTCAGATATGGTGTTTGTGTAGAAGACAGCATCATTAACTTTGTAGGTGAAAAATATTAGTATATGGAAAACTTATGATGTTCCTTATTAACTTTGTGTTCTGAACTTCAGAGCAGTGGAGGTTACCTTCACCTCTCAGCAGGAAGTTGCAGGCTGGCCCAAGAATGACAGACTCACACTGACAGAAGCATACAGCAGATGGTGCTACTAATTAGAGTGAAGCAATCTAGCAAGGCAGACAATCTTTCAGTCTCTCCTTGCAGGAATAACCCGAATGGAATATATTGATTTGAAAAATTTTGTGTTATGAAGGATTCCATTTTGTTAGGCAAGGTGGCCAGAGTCTGCTCAGGGGACACTTTGAGCTAAGCCTTTCTCTTAAGCACTTGTTCTCCCCACCCCTTGTGTTTCAATAAGGCTGCTTCGCTGATCCACCCCAAGGAGATCCCTCCGGAGGCTATCCTGCTGGCTGTCTATCTGGAGTTACAGAACGGTATACAATTTTATTTTCTTGACATGAAACAACGTAATATGTAGTGCAGTGTTGAATGCAACTTCTGGCATCTTTATCATCTTTCCTTGAAGCTTACGCCTAACAGAGGCAAAGTTGTAGAACACATCTGTAACATTTTAAAATGTTCTCAGTCCAGAATTGGGGTTGAGCTGACATCAGTTTTGCCAGGATTCTGGCAAACCCTTCAGATGCTGTCTCCATTTTACACTGCCACGGATCTACCTGTGGATTGTTCCCCTGTATTCAGCACTGGTGAGGCCGCACCTCGAGTACTGTGTCCAGTTTTGGGCCCCTCACTGCAAGAAAGATATTGAGGCCCTGGAACGTGTTCAAAGGAGGGCAACAAAGCTGGTGAGGGGTCTGGAACACAGGCCATATGAGGAGAGGCTGAAGGAGCTGGGAATGTTCAGCCTGGAGAAGAGGAGGCTCAGGGGAGACCTCATTGCTCTCTATAACTTCCTGAAGGGAGGCTGTAGTGAGCTGGGGGTCGGCCTCTTCTCTCGTGTCATTGGTGATAGGACCAGGGGGAATGGCTTCAAGCTACGGCAAGGGAGATTCAGGCTGGACATGAGGAAGTATTAGTTTTCAGAAAGGGTGGTCAGGCACTGCAATGGATGCCCAGGGAGGTGGTGGAGTCACCGAGCCTGGGGGTGTTCAAGGAAAGGCTGGATGTTGTGTTGAGGGACATGGTTTAGTGGGAGCTATTGGGAATAGGTGAACGGTTGGACTGGGTGATCTTTTAGGTCTTTTCCAACCTTGGTGATTCTATGATTCTATGATTCTATGATCCATGCATCTGCACCCTCATGTCTATGCAACAATTGCTTGCAAACACATGGGATTTTCTACTGTTTGAGTTAGTTTGTTTTTATGGCTTCATAACAGAAGCCATAATCTTCTTGGTAGAAGGGAGGGGATGTTGGTATTTGGCTGGCAGTTCCTGCTGCTAGGCCTGCACAACCCTTCCTACATGCAGCTATCTTCCTAACCATACATCTTGTGAACTGAAGTTGCTTTGTGCAGTAGCCAGCAGTCCTGAAGAGTTTCAGAAGCCTGTAATGGAGTACTCTAGCGAAACTCTTAACTTTGATAGCTCTCTTCCAAATCTGTCCTTCTCATGAAAGCAGTTCAAAAAAAGAAAATCTATATATAGGAAGCAGAAAATCTTGCACTTTGTTTGGACTGCTCAGTGCCCTTGGTTCCCTTTTAGGGGATCCCTTCAGGTGTCTCGCATCACAGGGATGCAGGGGACTTGAGCATTTGTGTTCTGAATGGAGAAAGATGTTTCCAAGTTGGAGTTTTGGAAATGTTTCCTTCTGTAACAAAGAAGCACGGAGTGGAAGAGGGTACCAAGTTGGGTTTACCTGTCACATCCTCTTAAGTATAACCTAAAGGGTCTACACTTTGTTCTGTAAGTGGCAACAGAAAGGCCCTTCTGAAAATAAAACTTCAATGACAGTGATGTATTGGGTAAGGTGGCAAAATATTCTTTTTTTCTCCTACAACTACAGGAGTTTTAACAAAGCTGTTTTTTTTCCAGTTATATTGCTGCTTACTTGCAGCAATACATAGCAAAAAATGACTCTTCAGAACGCACTTCAGAAGGGGCTCTGCACCTTCCAGCTCAGAGATTTAGCTTGACGTCTTCTGCTCAGCATCAGTAGAATCGAGCACTGTGCTTGTTTCAGACTTCAGTGCTTTTCATGTCTGTGCCTGCTCCTCGCTGAATGCAGTGTGCTTGTGCCTGGGTCCAGCTGCAGGCCTGACAGGGACCTGACACCACAGCTCAAGAATCGCTGCTCTCACGGCAGAGCTGTTATTGCTGTTTTCAATTGCAGGTAACACTCAGCTGGCGTTGCAGATCATCAAGAGAAACCAGCTTCTCCCTTCAGTGAAAACGCTCTCAGACATGCGGAAGAAGCCCGTTTTCCAGCCGGTCCACTCGCTCCAGCCCATTCAGATGCCGACTTTCACCGCTGTGCAGAGGAAGTGAGGGTCTGTTGAGCTCGCTGCTGCCCTTCCTGGGAGGGCTGGGGATTTTGTATATTTTTTTAACCTCGGACATCTGCATACCCGGATTGCTGGAGTGTGTTCCTTTCTGTAAATTTTTAATAAAACACTTAAATGTCTCCAGTCCTGCCGTCTTGTCGGTAAAGGTTGTTTTGGAACAGAGGTTGGGATCCGTTTGAAACATGAATGGCCGTTAATGGGGCAAGTGGTGCAGTTAACTAAGTGTGTAATCTCTGCTGTTTGAAGGGATGAGATGGGAGGGCAGTAAATCTGAGGGAAGCACTGTTTATCTGAAGTTATGCTGACACAGCAGTTGTGCAGTATGGGTGCAGTGCATTTTCACCTAGAGGGCAACATTTATGGGTATGGCTATGACAGACTATGAGCACAAAGGGGAATTTGTACTGAGTCCTGCAAGCAGTGTGCCTCTATTTTGATTTCTGTCTTCTGATTTCTTTCCTGTCTTTTCTGCTCAGACCACTGTAAGACATCAATAGTAACAAGGACCATTTGCTCACTTATTTATTGTGAACATGGGTAAAGAGCTGAGGCCTCCAACCCAGAGGGAAGTGAACCAGGGCTCGGCATGGCATGTAGCTATTTCTCCTGCCCCCTCTCTGCCCAGTTTGTGCTGTTTCAGCTGTTCTGAGACAGCCTGGGAGAGCTGGGATCCCACCTTATCTATTTCCCAGTGTGCTCACTGCTGGCACTGCACTTTGCCTCTGGCCCCCTCGGGGCACACACACCAGCAGGGAAGGTCACAGAGCCGGGCAGCTGCTGGGGAGGGGGAGCCTGAAAGTCCTGCTCAAAGGAATGTGCATGTGAGCTCACTGCATTTGGGTACTGGGTGTCCCATGTTTGCCCCCAAGATGTTGAATGGGAAAAAAGCCACAGCTGCTAGAAAAGGCACTGTGTAAGTCTGTTAAACAAGGTGCAGCGTGGCTACATGCTTCTCTCCCTTCATGTTGGGTAAAGGCTGAGGCAGTGCAGTAGCACGCTTTGGCACAGCCTCTCCCTTTGGGGAAAGGGCAACTCTGAGTCTTCCTGAGGCTGTCAAGAGTGCTGGATCAACAGGTATGTCGTATTTCAGCCAGTTGGTGCAGGAGTGGCACCGACACTGTCCCCAGGTAGGGAGGAGCAGTCCGGGTTTATCAGTATCACCCACACTCTATAAAGAACAGAGCCCCAGTGCCGATGCATGGTTCGTGTCAAAGTAGATTGACCGATTCAGTACAAAAAGGTCCGAGCCGCTTGCTGTGTGGTCCCACGTCCTGAATGGAGAGGATTCTTCCCGGCCCTTCCCAGCCCCCCAAGGAATGCGGCGCATTCACATGCAAAACCGCAGCGCGACGCCCGCAGGCACGCAGCGCTGCCCCGACTGGGGGTGCGGCCCGCGCCCCCCCCTGCCCGCACGGAGCTCTCATCGCAGCGCCCTTCAGCCGCGCTCAGGGACAATGGCTGCACCTCTGCCCTCGGGGCTGCACCGCCCGGAGCGACCGCGGGATGCTGCTGCCGTGCTGAGGCCTCCGCACCACGAGGGGTCAGGGCCGGGGGCGGCTCCCAGCCGAGCGGCAGCGCTGGCATGGACGTGAAGAGCACGGCCCATAGGGGCTCCTGTCACCACCGCAGAAGGACACTGCATCGTGACTTAAGTCTCTTCATAGCACCTCGCATACCTTCTCCCCTTGCAGAGCTGTGCCTTCACGTTCAGGTTTTCAGTAGTATCTCAGTAGTATCACAGCAGCATCACCAGCTGCAGACAGGCAGGCTCACAGCCAGGAGAGGGCTTAATGTTTTTTTGTTCCCCCTTTTGCATCCTGACGGAAGAGAAGTCTTTACTGATTAATACAGAAAAACACACACACGGATTTGCCATGAAAAACAAAAACAAACAAAAAAAAACCAAACAAAAAAACAACTCACATTTATTTGATTAAACAAAAATAAAATAAACTGCATAGGAACATTTTAAAGTCCAGAGAGACACTGACTTTGTTTTAAGGCTGCCAGTAGCTGATACATCATCTCCTTGCTACATCCTTCAGCCTTCCCTATGGACCACAGAGATACATTCAGAAGCCTCCATTAACACAAAAAGTTCTAACGTTTTGCTCACTTATCCTACGTAAAAGTTTGCACATAACCTGTCACGCTTTCCTTCCCTCAGTACTCAACAGCCCCACATCTCAAACGTCACCTTTTGTCCAAGCAGAAATGCGATGCCCTGTTTGGAGCACAGAGGTTCTTGTCACAGCCTGTTTCATTATCCATTAGATATAAAAGCTCTGAGCAGCTCATTAAAAGCCGAGCACTGTCTGTCCTGCTGAGACATTTGTATTATTATGAGGAGAGAAGCATGATTAATCACTAAAGTAGAAGGAAAACAACTGCAGCAGAACAGGAAACTACAAACCCAATTGTCTCAAGATGCCCGACATCCAAAGGCTGACAAAACCATTCCGGATCTTGACAGAAGCCTGCATCGAGGCAACATGTTACACAGCAGTAATGAACTTTTCTAAGATGGAGCCGTACTCTGCAGCCAATTAAAGGAGAGAAAACGTGATTTGTCACACATGAGCCTGAAGTGAGCGACCATCTTGTTGCGGGCTTCCCATTTCTACCCAACTAAGGCAGGCGGCACGTGACAGGTGATGCGCAGCACAACAGCTCACATACAGTAAGAACCCCCCACCAACGCCGCTGACTAACCACACCTTACAACCTAGGTAAAAACTTTTCAGTCGGTTTAGAAAAGAAACTAAAAACAAAACCCAGAAACAGACATCTCTCCCTCGGAAGGAAAAACTACTACGTTGTCTGAAAAGGACTCTACAAACCTATAAAAGGACTCTTCTTTTCAATCTAGTCTGGTAGCTCAAAAGGAACTTACTCAACTACGGCACTACACAGACACTTAACATTCAGTCAGAAAGGCTCTATGAAAAGAGCTTAAAAAATTATCGACCTGAGTTTGTAAGTTGATACAATCATTAATAGAAGGTCTAAGACCATGCAGGTACACAAAGCATTTTTAGAACCATTATTGGTTAAACAATGATGGAAAAGATGCCACTCTGGCTTGCCAACCCGTAAGATCACTTAGAGACATCAATGTACGTTTTCCACCATAACATTTACCAAACCCAACACAGCTCATCAATATTAGGGAGTTTCTGTACCCGCTTCCATCAACCCCACACGTGAGTGGGGGAAAGAAAAGAGATCTTCCAATGCAGTGATCTGAAAATGTGCTTCTGCAACTTCACTCCACAGGTAAAGCAAGGGGAATGCTGCACGTCACTATTAAAGTTGCGTAAAAACCCAACATTCTGGTTTTCAACTGCCTCTCCTGACAATATCTGAACTTAAATCGCCCTCCAGGAATAGGAACTTGGTTGCTTTGTCATGGTGGAAAAAATCCCATTGTGTCAAGAAAGCTACTTCTATGATCACCAAGTCTAACACAAATCAGTATCATATTCCCTTCAAGCATTCAGTATAGCATTGCATTTGCAGCAATTGTAACATCAGTCTTTCCAAACAGGAACGGGACAACTTGGAGGTGTGCATAAGAGTTTTCTCTTGTAGAGAGAAGACCTAAAGGTCTTAAAGACGTAACAACACTGCAAGTGGACAAGGAGTATGTCAGCCAGTAGTGTCATAATACTGAACAGTCTACATCTCCATACTTAGTAGTGAAAACGGAACAAACTCAAGTGTTTCAGGTATCTCAGTCCTGTTTGCCAGAATACACGAACCTTTGGTTTCATTTACAGATTCTCTAGCAAGGGCAGCTTATTATTTCCAGGGGCGGGTAGAAAAACGCCACCAGAAAAGAAGTCTTCATATTGTATGCACTATCTGTTTCGATTAAATGCCTGTCCAAAAGGCAGGATGAATTATTTGCCAAGGCCGATTTCTCAGCTATTTCTCAAACCTGTCTGATGCTACACTGAGGTAGATGATTAACTTCTGCAAAGCGAGGTAGAACTTCAAGAAAAAGATAGTGGCATCTCTCGTTGTGCATTTTGTACCACGTCGGACTGGGTTTCAAACTCCCAAGAACTTGAAAACCAAAAGGTACAATATTTGCCTAACACAAGTACCAGTGTTCATTTTTATACAGTTCCAAACTGTGTCTAAATATCTCTATTTTTAAATACCTCTTACCTTTTGGCACCGTTTGGCTTACACTCCTTTAAAAAAAAAAAACAAAAACAAAACACTTTGGCACAATTTCTTTTAAACCGGAAACAAAGCTAATTTTATGATCAAAGATATGGCCTGATAAGGCTATCAACCTGCACTCTTCAGAAATGATTTTGGTTCCACTGTAACAAAACAGACCGGGCCCATCTTCCTGCAGTTCCAAGAGAACGCTACACCCAAGCGCCTTGCTTTCTTCCCTCACCTTAGTTATGTCTGGCCCCAGTACACATCAGTTTTTCAGGCACTGTCCTCCTTTGCTCGCTTTCTTTATAGTTATGGGCTTCCTTTAAGCTACTTAAAAGGTACTACACAAAAGGAGTGAGCTATCTGAAGGACCTGCATTATCAAGTATTGTATCTGCTTCAGCTCAGTGCTGAAGTTCCTGCTTAACTGCAAAGGAACAAGATTGCTTCACAGGCTGACCCTGGAGCAGCCATACTGACTGCTGATAACATTGTCAAGCAAGTTTACTGAGAGCCACCGGTTTAACCTGGCAAGGTGGAATTTCTTTGGGAGTTCTAGTCAACAGGTCTACCCACATCTCTCCTTTGTCAATGCTAGAGCTAAGAGAAAGAGGCACCTTGGCCTTCTCCACGCCACCTCCGCTGGTTCACATTACTCCGAACACTTCGGCTTGTTTGGTTTGCAATGCAGCATCAAAGCCTTGCTTTCTTTTTTTCTCCCCACACACTTTCACCATGTATGCTATGATACTGGGGCATCAATCTTAGAACACGCACAGCCCAAGAACACTCACGGAAAAAAAAGCAAGGTTTGAGTCTCGTTAATTAATTATATATTACTTTTTAAAAGCTCCTATGGGGCATCCGCTGTTAGCATTGAACTTGTATATTATTGTTGCTTATTTTCATTGCATATAAAACACTCCATTTTACAAGCTACACTACTGCTTTTCAATGAGACCGAGCGTGCTTAGCACTACGACAAAGATCTGGAATTATCCTGGGTAGCTAAACAGTAGCGTTTTTAAAACAAAAAAGCTCCCCGACATGTGAGACCTAATGATTTTGTTTGTAAGCAAACACACTGATTAAGCAGACAGCAACTTAAGAAGTTGCTCCTCTTCCTGAGGGAGCTGGATGGGTGGTTTGTGCAATGGCTCCATACAAAAGAGCAGAGGGCAACTTCGACGTCACCTTCTACGCAGTGCAGGCTGGAGAGAGGCAAGGATGTTTCTCTGTTCAGCACAAGGCTGAACACACACATAGCCTTTCTAACTTTTTTTCTTTAAGCCTGGAAAACAATTCCCTTCTCCCAGCCCCAGAGAAGGGGGGAACCCAACAAGTATTAAAGCAGAAGAGCATTTCTAGAATGCTCTAATCACTGACAGCCAGTCAGGTCACGATATTAACAGAGCTGGCATTTTCATTAAGACGTGACAGGATAAATGCAAGAAAACTGCAAACAAAATATTAAAGCTTTTTAAACCAATTTTCTTTGGTATCTAGATGTTGCAGGGTATTCATTTTCACAGCTCAAACTTCAAATAATTCTCGGACTGAATAATACAAAACAAACAGGGCCATCTGCCACAAATGTTGGCCAACCCCCAAGGAGGGAGGCATGGACACAAGTAGAACTTGAAGCTGAAGGTAAATTGGGTTTCTCTCATACCCATATGTTGAGTGGCCACACAAGTTTAATGACAGACATCTGTATAAAAGATTATCCTTTTGAAGACTATTTTTAAACCATGCTATCCTAAGATTAAGCCCAGCTGAAACGCACTGCTTTGAAGAGTTTGCTTCCTCGAGGCTTTGGCTGAAAGGCAGCACAGTTACTTCATTTAATTTAGGTGTTTTTCCTTACCCTTCTTTTAAAAGAGGTTTTGCCATCTCACTGAATTGGTCTGTTTCCTTCTGGTCCTTTTAGTTCAAGCCTCCTTTAAGCAAAGGACGTCTGTATGCAATACATCAGGATTTCTACAAAACCCAGAAAGTCAAACACTCCTTGGAGGGGAAAAGCAGCAATAAGGAAAGTGCACCTTGTGATTTCTCACAGATCTGTAAAGAACTTTTCAATCTCAGGATACTTTTGTGCATGGCAGCTGGCAGCGGGATGAACCCTTTCCTCCAAGGATGGTTAAGGCCCTTCAGACTTTGATAGTGACCATGCTGATGTACCAGAGATCTCCTCTTGCAAGCAGTAATGTAGATCCCAAAGCATTTCCGAGGCAAAGAATGGATAATCTTTCCATCAATGAGTGACAAAAAAGCCCCTTTCCCAACTTTAACCATTGCCACTAAATGCCTTATCCAGAGGGTAAAGCAACAATTCTAGAAACAATATCTGCACTAACAGCCAAATGGGAACTGGAACAAAAAAGAATAAGACTAAATCTTCCGAGGGACTCAAAGTCCTTAGTACGTTAGAGAGCTCTCTATTCTCCCAGGAAGTTTCTGCTCCTCAAAAAAAGCCATTTTTATATCCCTGAAAGGTCTCATTTCCCCCCGCCTCCAAGCTTGTAAGGATCATATTCAGTTATTTTACACAGAACTCTTTGGTACTGCCCTGGAAAAAAAAAAAAAGAAAGAAAAAAAGAAGCAAATTTTCATCTTGATGCAGTTTGCCTTAGGCTGGAACTCGTAGCTTTTCATTTTGATCTGTAGCAAGAACTACACGGAGCCACAGGCTCACCCCACCCTAACAACTAAAGAAGAGCTTCTGGACTTCTCCAGTCCAGCTCTTTGGGGAAGCCAAAAGATGAAAAAAAGTTGCATTTATCACGGATAAAGTTATTGCAATCCTCTAAACACATGAGACTAAAATTCTCCAAAACTCACCCTGAATCTCCAAAGCTGTGCTTATTTCTAATTTTGGAAAAGGTACCACTTCTGTTCTAACAAATCCACTGAACTTTTTTGTTTTTCTTAAAGACTCTCTATGGGGAGAAAGAAAAAAACCTCGCCATTTCACAAGAACATAAACCAAGGGTTGATTTTTCCTTGTTTCAATGCCCCCTGTAACCTCTGTTACCCAGATCAGGCGCACATACTGATAAAAGAAACTTTTTTTTAAACTAATTTAGCTTTCAGGTGAAAGGAGTAAAAAAAAAAAAAAAAAAAAGACAAACCTCAAGACCTTGCACTAAAGAAAGCACTGCTTTTTTGTTTAAACTTTACGACAACTGTATTAAGCCACTAAAATGAACAATTTGGTTTCAACTCAAAAATAATTGTGCATTTTCATCAGCTTCTCTTTGTGCTGTTGGATTACTGTGTTTCAGAAAAAAATACACAGAAATGCCAAAAAGATGCAAACTCACTCTTCCTGGCGAGTGAATCCCACTCACTTCCACAAAACGTTCAAAAGTCTTCTGGGAACAAAACGCTGTGCTCACCAGTAAATCAAACACACTGAGGTATAAAAAGGAGAACAGGAAAAAGTTCTCTGCTGCAGCAGCAATTCAAAAAAAAAAATATATATATCCCCCCCTCCCATGTCCCCACCCACAGAAACGCAGTATGGTCAGGAACACAAGTTCTCTACAAATATCTACTATCGTTTTCTCCATTAAAAAAAGTGATATAGAGCCTTTTTGGCTTAGCCTACAGAATTCACCACACAAACCACCTAATGTGCACAGCAACACATGTTTGTGCATGAAGCCCCATCAGGGGAGAGGTAAAATGTTCTGAACTGCGAGTGTGTTGGGATGGGGAGGGGGGAGAGAAACCGGGGAGGGAAGGGAGGACAATGAGGTAGATAGAATTTAACTTTACAGGCTCACTCCCTGCAGAAAAGATAAGTACATTCATCTGTAAAAAAATTAAAGATGAGGTAGGTTTGAATCAACGTTGTATTTTTTTCGTTTTCTCCTAGAAGAATTTCCCTGAGACAGTTTCTTCCAAATTCAAACGCAGATCAGAAGACGAGAATTCGATTGTTTCCAAAGTCGACCACAACAATCATGCCATCAGGGGTGACAGCTATACCTGAAGGACGGTCCATCTGACCAAAGCCGCTTCCCTGAGTGCCGAACTTGCATAAAAAGCTACCATTGGACTCAAATATCTGCACCCGGTGGTTCCTGGAGTCGGCCACGATGATGCGCCCCTCTTGATCCACCGCCACTCCCTGCGGCCGCAGGAACTGCCCGTTCCCGCTCCCCTCCGAGCCCAGGAAGCGCGCTGACTGGCAATCTGCGTGGATGACCAGAAGGCGATGGTTGTTGAAGTCTGTCACTACCAAGTGGCCCTCGTGATTGAAAGTCACACCTCTGGGGGAATCAAAGTGCTTCCAGAGTGCCCCTTCAAAGCCATACTTATTCAGAAACACACCATCGGGCCCGAACAACTGAACGCGATGGTTCCTCGTGTCGGAGACCAGGATTTTGCCCTCTGCGTTGACGGCCACGTCCCACGGGTAATTGAATTGCCCATTCTTTGTTCCTTTCTCCCCAAACTTCAGAATGAACTGCCCCTCAAACGTGAAAATCTGGATGCGATGATTGTCCTTGTCAGCCACGACGATCCGGCGTGAGACGTCACAGGCCACTCCGGCGGGACGATCGAACTGGCCGGGCCGGGAACCCAGAGTGCCAAACTTGTGATGGAAAGTCCCACATGGCTTGAACACCTGGATACGGTTATTGCTGCGGTCAGCCACGATGATGTAGCCTTCTTTATCTACACTAACCCCCCAGGGGCGGCAGAGCTTCCCATCGCTGTCTCCTTCGCTGCCAAACGAGAGCCCGGGTAGCCCGATGCCAATGTAGCTGCGCCCAGATTTCACCACAACTTTGAAGGGGCTGTTCTCAATGTGTTGGTTGCACATCATCACGGACACCAGATGCTCTCCCTCCAGTTGCGGACGGTAGCTGACCAGGTAGGTTCCGTTCTGCTGATCACTGACATCTGCCCCGAACAGATTTCCATCTGGGCCCATTACCACTGCAGAGATCATGTCACCTCCTGAAAGGCGAGGCTCACCATCGTGGTCGTAGCCTATAACTGTGAAAGAGGCCACTTTGCCCTGCAGTGCACGCTTGAGGCCTTCCCCAGTGGCTTTGGTCAGAGGAGCAAAAGCCCCGCTACTAACAAAGCCCATTGATTTAATGGCCATATACAATGCCTGGTCAGGGGGTGTGAACATGATCCTGTCATCCTCCTGGGGCTGCAGAAGGCCTCTCACATTCTTGAGCTCCTGCACCTGAGCCAGCATGCGGTCCCGGGCCAGAAGAATATCTATGGTACGACCTTCCTCCAGGACCTGCTGAACAGCACTAATTGTGTTGTCCAGCTTATTTAGGTTCTGACGTAACTTTTCAACTTGCAAATAGAGCGACTTAGCCTTGACTTGACGAATCTTTTCCACCTGGGAGAGGATGAGGGGTGGGGGAAAAAAGCGTATGTCAGAAAAGACGACCCTCAGAATCATAGAATTACCATGGTTGGAAAAGACCTACAAGATCATCCAGTCCAACCATCCACCAATCACCAACAGTTATCATTTAACATCAAAACTCATCCCAATGTCACTTCTACATAAGCGGTCATACATTTGTTGCAGCATGCTGACACAAGACATGAGAAGACCAAGAACTGTCCGACAAGTCTTTAGAAACCCTGACGCAGGGGAGCAGAAACAAGGAAAAGCAATTATCTATCCAAATTCAGATGATTATTTTCTCCAGTCCCTCAGTTAAAAATCACACATTCATGCTCCACGGAACTGCTGTATCAAAATTCCATTTGAAAAGAAGATTTGCTTCTTTAGTAGCTAATAATGACTATCTTCCTTAAAAGCTGTTCTGCCTTCTAGTTGCAGAGTACTTGACAGACCATCAGAAGGTACTCCTTATTTAATGACTCTGGAGAGGAAAGAGGTAACTGCAAGCTCCCAGGCAAGGCTGCTCTAAAAAGAGAACTGAGACCAATTTCAGAAAGCAGGCTGTTATCACATAACTCTTAGCCTCCTAAGAGTTGGCATCAGCTAATGGATATGGGCTCTCCTCACTCCCTTGGCTGCCCAAAGTGCTTCCATGTGATTGGATAATACCAGACACCTGGAATTTTTAGGGTCCAATTGCTTTAATATTTTCCCACAAATACCAGCAGCCACACTGAACTACTGCTTTAAAACACGATGCCATATAATGCTACTTCAAAGGACACAGATGGCAGCTGCCAGTCCCTTCTTGGGCAATTGTAGATCAAGCAAAACCAGTTGGTTGGTTTTGTTTGTTTGCTTTCAGGCTTTGTTTGTTTGTTTTGCATTTGTTCGTTTGTGTTTACATGACCGTGTTTGTCTTTACTTGTGAAAAATCACTCTGGATCCTTTGGCAAAATTAATGAAACATAATTGTTTTGTTGTTGGAAAAATATATTTCCTCACTTCTGAATACTTGCTTGGTTGCAGAACAATATCTCCAGCGTATTTCATTGAGGGACAACTCGCTGTCTGAAGAGTCCCTTGACTAGCTAACAGATGTATAAGAATGTCTTTTCATATATATATATATACACATTTCTTTTTAAAGGCTGCTTCTAAAAAAAAAGAGATGCTTCTTTCAATAGCCCGTTAAGATCACCTGTTTCCAAAAGATCACCAATCACAGTTACTTTCTGGATGTTAGTTAGCTTTGTTACACAAAATAATACACTAGCACTCTTCACGCTACCTTAATATACATTCAACTGCCTTACTTTCGTTAGAATGATTTCTCACACCTCCACAGTGTGTGCTGACAAGAACTACTTTTCCTTCTTAAAATGTTTTATAACCCAAAGAGAACTTGTTCTCAGGCCTTCCTTTAAAGCACGTATTCAATCTCTTGAGATACAAACAGCTTAGGAATAGCTCTTACTTCTCCTGTACTATATATGATACTTCAAAAGAAAAGGTTGTTGAGCTACTTAGGGAAGGCTTAGAGTGGAAAGTGAACTTGTTTCCCTCAGTGTGAGTACGTCAGAAAAGCAGCCTTAGAATTACAGAAACTACGAAGTTAACTTTTGTAAAAATGTCAGTACTAAGAAAACAAGATAAATACAAACTTCTCCTTCAGAAGATTAATCTCACTTAACTAGTGTGGTTCCATGAAATAAATTTACCAATATAATGGTCATTTTGCTGGCAACACATACACCAGAAAATTAACATTTCAAGAGGATAGAAGGCGGGAGAGAAGTAATTTATATCAGGATGGCGCTATCTCTTGACATCTTGACCTCAGCACTTGAGATGTGATGCACCGCTGCTGAGCCAGCAGGGGGAGCGCTCACCTTACTTGTGTGGCTGAGCTTGCCTAAGGACACAGTATTTCCTACCAAAAAAAAGCTTTTCCATAGGGCTAAGAAATCCTTCAAAATAAAACCAACTAGAGGCAAAACACAGCAACTTGCTCCCTAGAAAACAATGAGCTCACCATAAACGGTAGCGTTTCTGCTCAGTGTACAAGTTTCCAATATCAAATGTACAAAGCACAGTGTTAGGTACATACCTTCCAGAGCAGCTCGCACTCTCGCTCTTCCAAGGCCTTCTTATGTCTAGTAGTCACTGCTTTGACTTCAGACTGTACCACCTTCGCTTTCATCTCAACTTGCTCTGCCACAGCCTGGGCCTGTTCAATACTCAGCTGGAGAGAAAAATAATACACTTAGTGCTCAACCAAATCTGCAGGAGCTTACTTGCATTTAACTACACCTTTAGGAAAAGGCATAAAGTAACACTTCTTAGATTCTACTAGGCCTTCACCCATCTCATACAGCAGAGCCCAAATATTGGCTTGATTATATATATATGTATAAGCAAATCTACTGTACAGAGCTTGTGACTTCATTGTACCATGCACCAGTACAGGGGATTAAAGGACAGCTTCTGGGAGCATGCAAATCTCCTGCACTTTCCAATTACTGCAGGGTGTCACAGCTCTGCCACAATAAATCTGCTGTTGTTCAGCAGGCATTTCCTGTATAGAAGTTGTCCTCTGAAAGCCAATTTTTTAGGAACAATGTTGAGAAGCAGCATTCCTTTTTCTGGTCAAGCACTAGATGATTTTTTCCACCAGTAATCCTTTTTAAAAAAGCCACCGTTCAACACTCTCATTCCAGCTTCATCCTTCCAGTTGTCTGTAGATGAAATGGCTAGCTAACTAACGTGCTTGGGAAACTGGAGACGAGAGCTGTGTTCAGGAAACCAGCTGATTCAGTTATCCATTACCAATCCAGTGACAACTACTGTGGCTCCTGCTGTTGGCAGGTGCAGTCGTCTATTTGCAGCTTGCACCTATGCACTCTTGGGACTATCCGGGAGCCAAAAGACTGACAAGATGCTCTCCATTCTATTATGGATTTCACCAGAGCCTTGTGTTGCCAAAAATGAAGAAACGACTTTGCAATGTATCTTGCCAACTTCAGGACTGAAACCAATACTCCACCACAGTAAAATTTAAGTAATGACAGTGTGTGCACTTGATGTGTTTGAGAGCCACAACAAATGGAAACCTTGCAAATCAAGCTTCCCTGTGGCAAACAAGTATGTTCTCATGATGGAATGGAATTCAGTCCAGCAGATATCTGTCACTAGCTACAGTTACCAGCCCATTTCAGAACACTCTGTTCTTCTCTATAAATCTACTCAAAAAGGCAACATACAAATATAAACACATTAGCAGAACAGGACTACAGCATGCAACATTATCTGTACTCTCAGACTGCTAAGTATTTAATGAGGATTATTAAACGAGCAAGACTTGTTTAATTTGGGCATTTTATACAAATCAAAAGAGTTTGCTGAAGCCTCAAGGTAGTTACGCCTACTGAGTCATACATTTTATATGCTTCAGCCACTTCTGAGTAAAAACTGAAGAGCAAAGTTGTACTGGACTCCTCCGCAAGTTTTCTGGTAGCTGCCTCCTGTTTCTGCAAGAAACTCAACAGTAGTTATCTTGCTACAGTGGTTCTGACAGGGCAACTGATGTATAACACAAAGTAATGAGGAGCTGACTGTAAGAGCCAGAAGTAGCAAGGAAGTCTACATTTTAGGTTTTGTTTCTGGATACCTGGGCTGACTATGGAGGGACCCAAAGCAGGACTCGTCAATTTCAATTTTCATCAGTTTTCCAGATGTCCCATCTTCTAATGGACATTAAGAACTTGAACTTTGACTTAACAAAAAACATTAATAGTTTCACCTTGGCTTAATTATAATGTGCCTATGAAGTATTTAAGTGTACTTTTCTAGATACAACACTGCTTGTTCTCACTAGTGCCAGCTTTTTTTAAATGAAAGCTATGGTCAGAAGAGTGCAACACTCAAGGAGAAAGACAGACAAATATGGAGCCACTGTAAAGGTGCTGGTATCACTGTGTGGTTTCTGCGGATTGCTACCCAAATTAAACAAGTACGTCCACATAGCAAAGTACATCCACACAGCAAAGTTAATGAATAAGGCCAACTTAAGTCTCAAAGAGAAGAGCCTGCGAATCCAAATGCAGAGGCAGAATGTTAGAATTATCTATTTGAACACTGCTGTAAACACAGCCCTGTGTGGAATCACCATGAAAGTAAAGGCTGTTTAACTATAAACGTATCACAGAGCATCAATGTTAAGCTTAACTAACTGCTTAAAAAAAGGTCCTTCCACAGATAATGGATAAAGAACTTTAAATACATACCTCCCTACCTCTGTATGGAAGATTTAAACCTTGAACACTAAGGAATTTAAGAGCAAGTTTATCCTTCTTAAAGGATATCTAGAGGGGGCAGGGGAAAAACCTTTGAGAAGCATATTCTCTGGCAAACCCTCTCCAAACTAAAATATTCTCACTTCTGATGGTTAAAGAATTTAAAAGTGCTTTGACACAGGGAGGGCTACAGGAGAGATTAGCTCTTGTCAGACAAACAAAATCACTTTCTCACTTTTTGCCTAAAGTTTAAGGTAAAGCAGTAGTGTGGACAGTGTCACGTGTAAAAACACATCTTCCCTGATAACTATCTGCTTGTATATTAAACCAAGGAATTCATTAAAGCAAGGCACAAAGCAGAAATACCTGAAGAAAGAAGTACCCACAGGAAAGCTCTCACTGAAGGGCATCCTTCAGTGCCCAAGACAACCGAGCATTTACTTTGCTGGAGAAAAACTGCTTAGCTATCTCCCTTCCTTTCTAGCAAGAAGGGTGTTCAAGGTCCACCTCATCTGCATCATACCAACTTCCCTCACAATTTCTGTGAAAAAGAGGCACTGCCTTAACGGATGGCCCTCCTTACCAGCAAAGTTTGAGCCTTTGATGCTGGAAGATAAGCCTCTTCTTCCACATTCAGCTAATGACCAGACCCCACTGCAAGCTTCCACATTTCAAGCAAAGCACTGCCAAATACCCCACGCAGATATGGGCTCAGATCAAAAAAGACAACTGACCTACACAAATCAAATTGCATTTTAACACTTCCACCTGCAAATTAACCCCAAATGGGAGGAAGCACTCACTGCTTTACTGTTATGCAAGTGCATTAGATTACATACACACACATACGTATATACAATTACACATGTATAGATGTATTTTAAGAACATGACATTTCGAAGAAGCCATCTATCTTTCATCGTAACAGATTTACGTTCAGTTTGTGGCCCACTCCTTGGAAAAAAATTTAGAAGAAGACAGCTAAGTGTGTACTTTCCTAAGGTACAAACAAGCCAGCAGCACAAGCTGTCAGTATCAAAAGGGAACACTTCTGTCTCACTCCACCTCATTAACTTCAGCTTTCAGATCCTCGTGTGAATCACTTCAAGCCACTGAAAATGCGAGAAAAGTACCTGAGCAAAGCGGATAGCTTTCTAATGAGATGAGTCTGCTCAGAAAGAGGTCCCACAAGCAATAGAACGGGTGTTTCTGTTCCATTCCTGGGCACGACCAGTCCCTTTAAGATTGAAATGAGCCAGCCTACGGAGTTGACTCGGCCAAAAAGCAATTCCACTGAGAAGCTGTCTCTTTAGCTGGATCAGTTCACCACTCCGTTACACAAATGCAAGTTCTCACGTTAGGGATAGGTTTAGAAATGCATGATTCAGGGCAAGACCAGAGCAGCACTAGTGAACAGAACCTCTCCATTGCTGCAGAATCAAGAAGATTGACCAACAAGCCTCATGTTGCCAGGCTTACTACTTGTTTTAGAGGAGTTCCAAATCCTTTGAGGAGGGAGGTTTTTACTTTTCAGCATCTTAAGTCACTGAAGCCTCATCTGGTCTGTCACTCCTGAAACTGAAATGTACCTTAATGTATGGCAATCGTCACAGCCTGAAAAACAATCTTGCTACCAAAGCCACAGGAAGAGTTTAAATAAACATTTATTCCTAAAAGCCTTCAACTTTGGTTAACCAGATATTCTCCAGCCAGATGACTTATGGCTTGATTTCCTCTCTCCTGCAAGGCCCTTCAGAGCCCACCTCTTTCCCTTCACTCTGAGCTCCTCTCCTCATTCATCCCCAAGTTTTCACGTCAGGAGTATCTCTTTCCGAGCCTATTAAAAGAAGGTTACGAATACAGCAGTATGAATCAGTTGCACGGAGAGGTGTTACTACTACCATACTACTTTTCAATCATCTCCTTAGAGCTCAAGTCTACGTTTCTCATATTGCAGCTTGTATTGGAATTTGATTCTCTAGATTGCTTCCAAGCTTTAAAAAAAGTATGCAAGTCAATTTATTTTATTTTAGCCTAGTTTCCTCAGAGTGTGTTTCAAATGCATGCTGATGTGCTGTCCCCTCCCTGGGATAAACACAGCTTTACAGCCATGTTGTCCCAGCACAAGATCTTCTATACCAAAATTCCTTTGTGTAGCAGGTTCACAGCATCAACCTTCAACTCAAGCACCTCAGTTCTAAAACCTGCATTTCTTCTAGCTGTTGCTGATGACATTGAGGCAGTAGCCTGCCCTGAGCTGCAGTATTCTCCATCTCCACATATGCAAACACAGATTACTAACTCCTCAGCTTCATCATAGATCAGCTTGCTCACCAGCTTTTTTCTGTAGAGCGGTTTAGATTAAAAGGCCTTGTTTAAAGTCAGTTCTTGAACAGCCCCATTCATTTTACAGATTGTTTCTCACTTACTGCCCAATTGCACTTCCTCTTAAAGTAGCTGGCCTAGGGCAGAACTGGAAGAACTAAATTCAAGAGCTATTTGCTTAAGTTATATATGCAATGCCAGGCCACCCACCTTTTACCTGTCCATCAGTAGTCAACTCACCACAAGAGCAGGAGCCTCCAGAAGAACAGCCAGAGAACAAGAAAGATAAAAGAGTAAAGTAAACCCAGGAGCAAGCAGGCATGAAAGCGTGCATGCAGTACTAGCAGAGTGGTACTTAACACTATTCTTTTGGTTTCTACTCCAAGAGACAAGTCACTATTTAGATGATTCGTCCATACCAGTTAAATGATTAAGAGCCCTAAAGGCCAAAGCAATAATTTAATTACTAACAGACAAGCCCTTGTCTAGGGCAGCCTAGAGAAATTCAAAACACTGAGCTACTGAGGTTTTCTAGACTAGAATAATCCCTTCATTCTTGCTCATTCTTGGGACATGTTAGACGTTTCTGAATGCTTCTGATACTGCTGAAGAGCCTTATAATTTTATTTAGAACAAACCAGGGAAGCTAAGTTTTGCAAGGTTCAGGGTTAACGTGAGGTTTTAAAATGGCCATCCAGCTCCAAAGCTTTGGTGCTTAATGTTCTGACATATGTAACAACATCATAAGCCAAAGGGAGGTATCTGAAACAGCTAATATCTAAACCATCACAATACTTTTTTCCTTCCACGGGTGCAAAGACTCAGGACGAGTCAAATTAGCTGCTCCTTTCAGGCTGAACATGCTCATCTAAAAAAGGGTTATAGCTGTCATTTATTCTCACTTATTAGGGAGGCACAAAGTTGTCAAAATACAGAGAGGGATTCTCCAAAACAACCAGCCTCTGAGACATACTCTACACTTCGAAACATGCCTAGAGTACAAAGAAATTCTGTAGCACTGCAGGAAAACAACCAGCAGATATTGTCATTGACTGTGACCACTCCCCTTCAGAGGATAAGAGTTAACAGATTTAACAAGAAAATTTAAAAGATCCCACTCAAAATAGTCATCTATTAAAACAAGCAATGATGAGGGAACAGCTCCTGTGTAGCACACATTTGAGAGAAAAGCACATTTAATTGAGAAAGCTTACTTCTGCCAGTGTCTAACCAAAAAACATAAAGTCCTGGTGGTTAAGTCTAACATAGAAGTGTTGACTATCCAGCTGAAAGCATTTGAGGCTGACTAAACTGGACAGTTGTAGTACAAAGTAGCTTCGTACTAAGCCTTCCCTGTCCAAAGGCTCTTTACTAAAGGAAAACTACTGCTAATACCGTAACAGTTACTACTAGATACTACTCAAGTTAACACACAAGTTAACTAACTACCAACATATACTTGCAAATTCATTTCCTGTGCAGATTTTCCTTCTACCAATTGAAGCACTGTGTTACCTTCCTTCCAGACCTCACTTAGTATTTATACGTGCACTGCAAAGTAGCTGATGTAGGATGCAATAGGCAGCTGTAGTATGCACCTGTGTAGGCAGAGCAATCCTTCTATAGAGGTAACTGATCCCTTACATAGGCAGATTCAAGTTCCACACCAATCCAAACAGATAATTATCTTTTTACATGCAGTGGCAACACTGAAGACACAACCAGATCTGTAAGTAGTTACAGTGCAGATGCTGTACAGACGTAAGAGACATCTTAGAATAGAAGTCTCAGCTGTAGAAACAGAAACACGCTTGGCACTGCTGTACAAGATCAAAACTTTGCTCAAAATGCTTCATGCTCAAGTGCATTTGGACATAGCTTCATATATATTATGATTTACATGTCAGGACTATGCTGCAGGAATGCAAAATTCATAACAGCGCTGTTTTCAGCTATACAGCCACTTCTGTCAGATCTGAGAGAACAGAAGGGGTGAGAAAGCTGACAGAAGCAGCAGAGAGCTTTTTGCCTGACACCCTGCCCTGTACCAGGCAAGCTGTGAGGGACAGAAAAAAAAATTAAATACTTAAGTTGGGAGTATCTTACCTGAATAGCCTGTCGTCCTTGCTGAGCATCTGCCAGGAGCTGGATGGTAAGAGTCCTGGAGTCCTGGAGGGCATCTTGGAGGTAGATAAAGCTGTGACCCACATGTCGCCCCATGGTACATTCACGACATATGGGGACAGAGCAGGTATCACAGTAGAAATGCAGTACCTGGAAGAGAAAAACATGTATCACCATCTGATGAAGAACAGAAGAGGGAAAAAGAAATGCAAGGTTGGCAAAACAACAATAAAAACAAACAACAGATAACAAGAAAGGGAGGAGGCTGGAGGCAGTAGCCATGGGCAAAGACTTCACAATAGTTTCTCCTCAGAGGAAAAGCAAACCCTCTTTCTTAGTAAGCTTCAAATTGTATTCTAAAAGTTGGATGGAAGTGTCATTGTTTTCTTTGAAATACAATACTAGGAAGAATGTCCACATCAGCTCCTCTTAAGAACGGAAGCCATCTGCCAACACTTACGGATTGGAGATGTCATCTATGTTAAATTTCAGATGAAGACTTTTCCTGCATTCATCAGATACATTCTCTGAAGTGGGTTTAACAGTGACTGTGCTAGAGAACAGGAGCATCCCCGCCCCCCAAGAATAGAAAACCATTATGCATGCTGAGAACCATCCTGTTTCCTCAGAACACATAAACCCTCTATGCTTACTCAGAGCAACACAGCACTGGGCAGAACTCCTTTCTGCCAACTCCCAACAGCAAAGCAAAAAAAAAAAACCCTTTGCTCTGCCACAGTGTTTCTATTCTGGTAATATCTGGAGATACTTGATATGGAGAGGAAGACAAGACAGTAGCATATCCATCAGTGTTTCAGTTTTAAAGAACTCTGGGTAACAATCAAAGCCCACTCTATTCACAAAGCACTTAAAAAGTATTTCCAACTCACAATGGAAGTCTTACACAAGACTTCAGCCTACAAAGCTGGATCCATTCATCAGCCACAACTGTCTCCATTCCATCCAGTAGAGGGAAGCAGCACCCAAAAATAGTATTTTCCACACGTTAGTGCTTTCTTAGAAGAAAACAGATCAGCTATTTTGTTTTCAAAGATGCAAGCAAAGGAGTACAAAACTGTGAAATGAGAAACTCCACATTTAGTCTCACTCCTAGCAACACACACTATATTTTTTAGAGCACTGTTAGAAAAATCTAGCTTACCACAGAAGTCAGGAAACCACCACAAAACTCTGCCATTGTGGAGTACAAATAATTTTTCCATCACCAGCTATTTAAATTCTACCTCAGAGAAAGCAGCAAGAGCAGAACAAAGGCTGGGCAAGCATCTGATATGCCTGTCTCCTCACAGCTGTCACCCAACCAGTCCTGACTCCAGCTAAATATGTATATATATTGTGATACGGTGCATGGCATCCCCATTTCCCTTCTCCTGCAAAAGAACAGGGGAGAGGGAGGACAGGTGATTCCCTCAGATTTCCTGCGTTGCATGAAGAGCTATTTTAAGCTCTCCTGTAAGCACAACAGCTGAAGTGGCATATGGATTAATTTCTCAAAGGAATATGTGTGTTTGCGCACGTTACATTTTCTTCACAGTTAAATTTTGCTGTAGGGAAATGGAAAAGGTTAGTTTGCGTCTGTTCAAATTCTAATCCCTCAAGCAATATCCTCAGATCCTGAGTCTTCTTTAAGGATGTAGATGCTGCCTTTCCGAAATGCATTTTTCAATATACATCACCTCCCTCTACTTGAACGTTCCTCGTCTTTACACTGCGGTTGTCTATATCTGTAGGCAATGTTCACTTGCTCATGCAGTTCTGTAATTTTGCTCTTGAAATTACAGGGAATGTTTATTACATGTTGCTGAATGACTCCACATAAGCAACTGAGAAGTTGAGAGAAAATGAAAACCAAGGGAGAGTATCAAGTTAAGTCACACGAATCCGATATACTTCAAAAACGTACAGGAGGGATTTAGGGACTCAATCAAGCACAGCAGCTGAAAGGAAAATGGTGACCATATGAACAGAAGTCTAGTAGCAAGTTATATCTGCTGTTAGTCCTCCAAAGAAGCCAACATCAGAAGCAAAAGCTGAACGCCAGAGATCTGTCCCGTTACCAGTATGTTCCAGCTGTTATGTGACAGTATCCACTGGCAAGAGTCATCTGGTTGCCCGAGCCAAGGAGAAACTGAATTGAAGCTCTTCAGCTGCCTCTTGCCATGCAACAAAATGTGGTGGAAAATACCGCTCCTCAATTTAGAATGGAGGGAGACAAGAGCCATAATTTCATTTCAGAAATGTACAGATTATGTAGGATGTGGCTGGCAAGTGTTTTGGGGAAATGCTACAAAGACATTGATAAAGTCTCCCAGTTGTTTCTTAGAAGACTGTGAAAATCACCTAAATTTAAATTTGAGAGCAAAAGAGTTAAAAGGCTTGGGCAAAGAGAAGGGGAATAAGCAGCAGTGGACTGATCTCCATCATTATACTGCTGTTTAAAAGTTATCTTAAACACACACAAAAGAAAACACAAATGCATAGTATCATTACTGCACTCAGTAGGGAAGGGAGCTGGTCGCCAAAAGTAAACTGAGAGAGTCAGCCAGCTTCTAGATGAACAAGGAACTGCCTAGAAACTCCCTTCTGGGCATGCTGACTAATTGAGAAAAGAAAAACAGGAGCACCCCCCAGGATGTACACTGGCTCTACCAAGCAGTGGGGCCCACAGCAGGCTGCTCTCCCAGGGTTAGAACTGGGAAGTACCCAGCTGTGCAGGGGTAGGGGAGATCTGTGCCAGTCAGACTGACAGAGATGGGAGCTTCTCTGTGCTTGTATCCACAGCTGGCCATTTATTATGTTCCAGCCTTTTCACATCCCAGTCCCTAGGTCATGGCCTCAAAGGTCAGGTACTGTTAGGTGAAGTTTCCATGCCTGCTACATAGGAGGGGAGAAGAGAAGCAACGACAAATCAACCACCACCAACACATCGACAACAAAAGCGACCAAGCAGCTCACTCCAAAAAAAATCTCACACTAACAATACATAGACTTCTTACTTCCTTGAATTAGGACAGCACAAGAGTCTGCTCTCCATTCGGATGTGATGCATCTGCAGTGCACCTAAAAGCTGGCAGGGCCTCCCCCTTCTGCTAATCTTAGCAACAAGGAAAGGCCACCCTGAATTTCAGTTGTGCTGTTAATACAGCAACATACTGCTCCTTCTATGCCCGTATCGCTGCCTTAAGAACAACAAGCCTAGTCTTGAGCCGTGGTGGGAGGGGGGGAGTGGAAGGAAAGAGCAAGGCTAAGTCCCTCTAGAAAGGCTGGGCTTATGGTGCACAGCCTAACAAACCAATTTCAAGGGGAAAAAAAGGTCTTAAAACTGCTCCCTGCTCCTGAAGAGGGGGAGACAATGCTAAGTAAAAGGACCCACCAAGTAATTTAGCTATTGTCCTTTTAATTTCACTATTTTCCAGCAGCACTTTGAACAAAACCTCCAAACACATTTTTACCTTACGCAAGTGTTCTGATAGGAAGGAAACAGAAATGAGAAGAAACCAGGAATAGATATATTTCAAAGAATTTTGCAAGGTTTTATCCTCTTTTTTTTCTTTTAGTAATATACAAATACAGAAAAAAAGATTGCTTTTAGAGAAAAAAAAAGAAAACTTTTCAGCATTCGAGCCTTTTCAACATTTCTTTCAATAAAATTGTTCCCACTAAGAAAAGATTTCTAAGCGAGTTTGGGTGGATTTTTAAAATAACCATTCTATTACATTAAATAGTATCTCAGAGTTTCCATCAAAATCAAATGAAGAGATAAAAGTCAGAAGCGAGAGCAGAACAGTTTCAGAGATAGTTAAAAGTGATTTATTTTAAAATAAATCAGCTATGGGTTGATTATTTCCCAAACAGGAAATATTTCCTGAATTGGTGGCATACAATTTTAGACACAAAACAATAAAGGGAGCCTACTTCAATTTAAACAGAATCAGTGAACCATATTACAGGGCTATTCATCTTTTACAGCCACAGCAGCTCAAGAAATACAACAGCAAGGCCATAAATGTGATTGCTTCAGGAAAGGCTGTACAGTGCACCGTAAAAACATTTTACAACAGCAGGAATTCCTGGGTGTCGCTCTCCCCATTTTTTGGTCCATCTGCTTTCAAAGGGGGCAGGGGGATGGGCGGAGATGTTGTTAAACGTCCCCCGGGACTGCACAGCAATCAATCATCATCTGATGAATGGCCGCTGAAGTTAAACCCTGACCCTGCTCCACAATTCCCACACCAGTGCTCCTCTCCTCGCTGACCAGCTTCCAGCGGCCTCCCCCCCCCCCCCCCCCCCCCCCCCCCCCACCTTCCAGCCCTCACCAAAATTTCCCAAATACCAAGGGCAGACAAAAGCAATGGAATGCAGTAGGCACTACGACAGAAGAAAATTCAGCAAAACCAGCAGTTGAGGGGGTTTATCCTTAACTTGCCTCTCCTGGCTCACCAGCACTTGATTCCTCTCACTTCAGATCACATTTAAGAGCACGTACACGCACAGTTGTCAATAAAGCACGTGAAATCTCTTCAGCGTTTCGCTTTCTGTCACGACATTTCAGTGTCTTGACAGAATTGTATTTATGCCTGCAGCGTTAAGCAATTGTACAAGGCAGCAACGTACAGGGCCACGTTTTAAAATACAGACGAAGTCTGATGCCCCGAGCGCTGCCCTGTAACCTTAAACAACAACAAACTCTTACAAACTAACTGTAGCCTCTTGGTTCTCCCTTTGGAAAGACCTCCGTCTGGCATTTGTGCATTAACTTATTTTGAGTTTATGACAGAAAAATCACACGCGCTATGTCAGTCTGAAATTTTCCATTACTAAAGGTGCTTTATTATTTAATTCCCTTGTCAGCAACTCAAACACCGGTGGCTTTGTTAGGCAGTGTGTGAGGCTGGGGGCATTATGAATTTAGCAGAAACTCATTTTCCAATGAATGTCAGCCCTTCTCTTCCAGCACTGGCTTTGGATTTTGTTGTTTTTTCAGAAGATCTGGGGAAAAAAAGCTGCGTCCCCGCATCATTCAAGCAGCAGCATATTTTAAACAGCATATAAATGCAATCATGATGGACAATTGGGTCAGAGTCTGATGCAGTGAATTGTTTTGGAGTTTAAGCAGAAAAAGGTGTGGGGTTTTTTTGGTAGGTTTTTGTTTGTTTGTTAGGTTGGTTGGAGTCTTTTGGATTGCTTTTCCTCTGGAAGATCCTGGTCTTTAGTTCCCATTTTAATGGCAACCTGTGAGAATTACCTCATGATTACTAACTTATTTCACACCGTGATCAGAAAAACACAACAGGGAAAAAATTAGAAAGTACTTTATTCCATCAGCTGACCCTGAACCAGGGTAGGGCCCTGTAGGGCCAGCACACGGGAAGGGGAGTAAGAATCCACAGCTAATGACACAGAGTGTGGCTGGAAGACTGTCAAGTAGAGCTAGGGGAGGTCCAGGTTGGATATGAGGAAACATTAGGAATGGTCAGATGCTGAAACAGGCTGCCCAGGAAGGTAGTTGAGTTACCATCTCTGGAGGTGTTAAAGAAATGTTTAGGTGTTGTACTGAGGAACACCATTTAGAAGGCAAGATTGATGGTATGTAGACAGTTGGACCAGACCTCTTGAAGGTCTTTTTCAACCTTGGTGATTCTATGATTATTATCTGACTTACTTAAAGTATCAGCTAAGCTACTGAGCTAAGCCACACAGTTCAGTTCCATATTTAACCAGCCTCACAGCTGGTAGTCTACATCTTAAATCTGGCTAGGTAGCGTTCATCTCAAGTTCTAACCGAGGGGACGCTATCAACCAGATTCAAAACTGTTAAAATAGGCTTTTAAAATGGATGAACGTGCTGCTTTCACAGTTCATGAGTTTTTGCTTTCTCCAGTCCTACTGTTGGGACATGAAGTCATATATTTTAGAGAATGGTAATGTGACAATGCTGGTCATTCAGGCTACCTCGATTAAAAAGCAAAAACTTTTTGGAAGATGGGTAGTTCTATTAATCAAGGTCAAAAAATCCATTGGGCATTAGGGTGGTAGTGAAGCAAAGGCCACTTAGGTCCTTTCAGGGAAGGAAAGCAGTATTTGCTAGTTCTGTGACAAGCAAGATCCACTTTGAAGGCCACATCCTCAGTGACGGTGCAACGAAGTTTGCAAAATGTGGCTGAGACATGTAGTCACATCAGTGTCAAAGCTAATTTAAAGATTTGCTGGCTTTAGCGTGCTACAAAACTGAATCTGTCTTGGATTGCAGTCTTACAACTAGAGCTCCATTTGATGACTATAGTTGCTGGTACAGCAACCCACCAGAGCCCTGAAACTGCAGTGTGCTGAGCATCCCAGCAGCACCTCCACCAGCTGCAATGCACTGTTCATCTGACCCAAATATAGAGAAAGTATTTTACCACTTATCTGGAATCTTCAGGTTAACAACTCATCAGCTAGCTTTCTTAAGGCTCCTGGGTGCAAGTTAACTGAGCCCACTGATCCACTCTACTGCCTCAGGTTATTGACAGACTGGTTATTGATAGAACATTTCATATCCAACTTATAAACAGATTTCTTTCTTTTTTTCTTCTTTTCTTTTTTTTTTTTCCTAAATAAGTAAGGCTAAATATTCTTCTAATATTAATACTGATGAGGTACAGGTATAATTTTCACAGTGGAATATCTGTAAGTCTACATTTCAGGATTTTCTTCCATAAAAATTATTTGGGCTAAGAAAATCTCTCTTTTATCTTAAAAAGTCAAAGCATCTGCTTCAGCACAAAGGCAAGTAAAGGAGCCAGCCTATGGGCAGATGCAATAGTATCAGTAGCTAGTAGATTATGCAGCCAGTGATAAGTCAGGTCTTTTAGAGCTTTCAATAGGGAGACCAGCCTGTGCTTCAGCATGCAACTCATTAGCTGTTTAAATGCAGCTTGTATGCCAAATCTGCATGACACGAGTAGCAGCAGGGTGGTCTTGGCAAAGGGGACAGTGGGCGGATCTAAATATTCAACAGTTCAAGAAAGCAAGTTAATAGCCTGCTGTGGAAGCAGATACTGGAGTGGGTCAGGACCCAGTTCCACTTTCAAGCCAAGTTTTGTCCAAGCCACTGTCCTAAGTCCCTGCAGGTCAATCACTGAGCTTCCCTGACTCTTCAGCTCTCTAAAATGCTTGGGCACCCAGACAAAGCTTGCCACAGTTTCAGTGATTCTATAAAGGACTGATAATCACTGTTAAGCTATCACATATGGAGTTTTTATGTCTGTTGTTTTAGACAAAAATCAACAAATTTAAATATTCCTACAAACCACTATAAAACATTTTTTCCTTTCATGCACAGCTCAACATTAGAGCTTCTCAAATTCTCTTCCAAGAAGAATTAGAAACAGATGTCAAGGTATGCTTGAAGTACACTCCCTCACCTGCAACTAACATCAGGTACAGGCCTCATCTCAACAGCTGTATGTATTCCTCAGCTTTGTCCTGTCCTAACAGCCTTTGCCTCCATTCTGGCCCTTGGCAACTGCTGACATTCATACAAGTTTGACAGCAAGGCTGCTATTATACAACTTGCAAACAAATAGCTACAAAACATTGATTTGATGGGTGTGGAGGAAGAAAATGGGAATTCTACTACTCCAAAGTTCCCAGCTCTCCTCCAAGAGCTAGTCCTTATGCAGAAGACAAGCCAGTTGTGGAACGTATCTTAAGCTGACGGACTGTGCAGCTTGCCAGAGCAGTTTCCTGATCCCAGTACAAACAGGTCTTTTGTAGGTTCAATTTTCTTATAGAGCAAGCCTGTAGTCAAACCACTGCTCCCTAAGAAATTTCTTTGGTGAACTAAGTCCTATTTATGCAACAGATTCCTATTAATATTTTTAGTGGGCTTCACTGGGAGGGCAAAGAACCTACCAGGCTAGACATCTTAAATTCATAATGCTTAATTGTTAGGGAGGAAAAACTTGACTGAGTAGAAAGAACACATTTATCCAAAGAAACCCTGGCTTTGCAGTTTATGTGTATGGATATACACACACATACAGGTCCCACACCAGTGTTACTGTGCAGAGTTTGTTTTTAAACAAGCAGTACTGGGTACCTTGGTTTGGAAAAATGTTTAGAGCATGAATCTCTGCTTACCTTTTCACACTGTAATGCTGCAACTGCAGCATCTAATGCTTGTTGCGAGAAAGAATATCACAGTGCATATTTGAGAAATCCAACTGTTTCAATGTTACATGAATTTAATTTGTAAGTCAAACTGCAGCAGCTAGATACTAGAAAACTAAGTAACCATGAACTCCCATTCACAGTTGAATGTTAAGCCTAATATGCTGGATGGTCACAGCCAGAGGGATGTAGTCAATGACTTTGTGTCCAGATGGAGACCAGTCGTGAGTGTTGTTTCCTATGCATCCATCTTGAGACCAGTGTTCTTCAACATCTGCACTGATGACTTAAGACAGTGGGGTCAAGCATATCCTCAGCAAGTTTCCTGATGACACCAATCCGAGTGGTGCAGCTGACGCAACAGAAAGAAGGGATGTCATCCAGGTGGACCTGGGAGACTCTTGAAAAATGGGCCCATGTGAACCTAGTAAGGTTCAACAAGGCCAAGCATGAGATACTGCAACTGGATCAGGACAATCCCAGATACCGACTGGGAGAAGAACTCATTGACAGCAGCCATGCTGAAGACTCAGGGGTCCTGGTGATGGAAGGTTGGGCATGAGCCAGCAGTGTGTGCTTGCAGCCCAAAAGGCCAACGGTATCCTCGGCTACATCAACAGAGCGATGGTCAGCAGGGTGAGGGAGGTGACTGTGCTACTCTGGTCTTCCCTTGTGAGGCCCCATATCTGGAGTACTGCATCCAGGTCTGGGGCCCCCAACACTGAAAAGTGTGCAGCTATAAGAACAGTTCCAGAGCAGAGCGACAAAGATGATTAGAGGGCTGGAACATCTCTCTCATGAAGAAAGGCTGAAGGAGCTGGGCTGCTTCAGTCTGGAGAAGAGAAGGCTACAGAGAGACCTCACTGCAGCCTTCCAGCAGTTAAAGGGAGATTATAAACAGGAGGGGAAACAATGTTTACATGTTCTGATACCAGTAAGACAAGGGAAGATGGCTTTAAACTAAAAGAGGGGAGATTCACGTTAGTTGTTAGGAAAAAATTCTTCACTCAGAGGGCAGTGAGGCTCTGGCACGACTCCCCAGAGAAGCCGTGGGTACCCCATCCCTGAAAGCATTCAAGGCTGGGTTGGATGGGGCCCTGGGCAGCCTGATCTAGTAGGGTCAATCCTATCCATGGCAGGCAAAACTGGAATTAGGTGGTCTTTAAGTTCCCTTCCAAACTAAGCCATTCTATGATTCTCTGATTTACAGTCTAGTTGCTCCCCCTTGCTTATGTGGCAATAACATACGCAAGAACCCGAAGTCGCAAGTACTGAATATTGATCAAAAGTAACAAATTTCAGAGATAAAAAAAAATAATTTGTGAATGACACTGGTTTAAAGAAAATAATCTAAGCATGGGATGGCTCAACATTTTTGCTTTATGTTTAGAAGTAAATGCTGTTTGAGGGAGATGCCTCTGTACAGATTTGTTTAGAGCAATTTTAATAACATTATGTAATCTCTACAGAATTAAAAAAAGCATTTCCTTGTACCTTTCTTAAAAAGAAGATTAAGATGGAGAGGAAAAGTATATCAAGTTTCAGGCTAACTAAACTCAAAGCCCTTTTAACAAAGAGGGCAGCTAATGTACATGTAGCAGAATTAAGCAATTTGGTGAACATCACTGCTAGTTTCTGGTAATACTAGTTTAAGTAACAGCCTTGTAGGCAGTTCACATACTTGTCCAAGACAATGTCCCTTCTCCATTTTCCACAATCAACTCCCCAACAGATTTACTTAGTGTAATACAAGCTAATGTCACTACAGAAATTGCAATTACTGACTGCTTGCAACGATGCCTTGTGGTAAGAGTCAAACACACTTGCATATACAAACAAAAAAATACCTCCATTAGTTTAAATTTAGAAATAAAACTCTACTGCGACCCAACAGTAGAAACTATGCTGAGTAAAAACAAAGAACAGCAATACCAATTTATGCGTTAAGGCATAAGCCTATCACCTGGCATATTAGGAAGGAATTCCTCCTGTCTATTACATTCTCAATGAGAAATGGCATGCTTGGCCAACTGTGCCCACATTCTGAAATAGACTCAGGAAACTCCCATCCTTCTCCCCTCAGCACTAGGCACTGTCTGCTACTGTAGGCTGGATTGTCTGACAGAGAACAATTTGTTCCTCCCAACTCTGCATTTCAGCTCTTCCATCTTTAGAGAAAAGCTGTAACAAGAACTGTCTTGGTACTGAACACCCACAGCAGGGGTTGTTAATTTTTTTCTTTAATTGTGAAACAATCCATGCCTATTAAACAAGCCCAGTTACCGCCAAGTGCCATATGCACATCAAACTCAGGTCAAAGCAAATATGACCAATTGCAGCCTTTTATTAGGAAATACAGGCAAGACTTGTCTGGGAAAACTGACATATAAACCCATTCCGAGTGTTTTATACTGCAATGTTTTCAGTTACTGATTATGCGGAACAGGCTGTTTTGAAAACACAAAGGCAGAACTGAATTGCCCCACTCTTCTGCTCTTTACCTTCTCTGCTCCTCTCGCGCTGTCCCAATCGCTGCTTTTATAACTATCCAGCCACATAACAAGCCTTTATTGGATAAGATCTTTGAAGAAACTTGCTTTTCTTTGCTGAAACCCCAAATGGCTAACACAAACATTTAGAAAAAAAACTCAAAACATTTCATCTCTCTCTATACCATCATCCTCTCAAATGCTCGCACACTAAAAATACACAAGTGTAAAAATTTTTACTAGCGTCAGTACACATGTTTCAGAGCAGGAGAAAAATTACAACATGTTGAGGTTTTGCTTAGGATTCCTCATAAATGAGAAAACTTAATTAAGCAAAACCAAATTTGGACTGCATTAAAAGAAGGGGAAAAAAGTAGTTAAGTCCCAGAGCCAGCCAGTAGCCTCCAACAACACATTATATACACACCATATTAGGGTTCCTCAGCTAATACCATCTAATTGTACCATCCATGTCAAAATAATCATTATCTGCTCTCAGCACACAACTTGGTGCGTATGGCTGACTATCTCATTCGGAGAAATGAAGCCGAAGATGACGATCAAAGTTTCACTGCTAGTGGTAGAATGCCAAAACTGAATTTATCAGATTAATATGCTTGTTACACAATTCCACTTAATTTTAAAAAGGATTATACGGTCACATCTTATGAAAGACTTCTCTTGAAAGTGCTATCCTTTGGGTGCTAGTGCACTGTTACTTCCAAATGAACTCTACTATCTGATGTTTGTTTTGGAAGACCAGGCTGTCTTAACAGCCACAGGGCATTTCAATAATCATATAACAAACATTACCGCAGGTTACTCTTTAATCCCTTGTGAGTGAATGAGTAAGTTCTTGTCCACGTATCATATTATGACACAGCTCTGCAGTTGCTGCCAAAAAGGCACAGTAAATCATAAAAGAAAAACAGATCTAAGAATAAGGAGATCTGTTCCTAGAAGGCAGATGTGTTTACTCAGAATAATTTTATCTTCGTCATTAAAGAACAGTAAGAACAGATAAACCTTTGTTTACAAGCTGTTAACACAGAACAAGACATGTATATTTCTTTCTGAAGATTTAAGGCAAGTCTTGATGGAGAATTCAAGTATGTCTTTATACACCTCTGGCTGTCTCTCTAGTGACACAGCACAACCAAGTCCTCAGAAGTTTTGGTACTCTAATTAATCACTGCTCTGCCCCACTCTTCTTTCCAAACTGATGGAATACAGGAACAAACAAGTTCAAACCCTATGGCTCCCTTTCCCCTCCTCAAGTTTCTGTGTTTGTTTCTGTTTGTTTGTTTTTTAAAGCCGAGAGAGAGCACCATGACAGGAGAACAGAAAGAGTACTGCAATTTTATTTATTTTTATTTTGTTCTTTTTAAAGTGTTCTACTATAAGAAGCTATTTTCCTCATGGAGATATTTAAGAAAGCTCTCCTGAATTTGGAAGAAGAGGAAAGAGATAAGCATTCCAGGATAAATAAACAGTTATGAACTGAAGGAGAGCAGAGTATCTTTTTAAACTGCAGAGCAGATTTGAAGTAAAGAACTTAAAGACAACAAACAACTAATTATGCTTTTTCATTGCATCACAGATGCTGTTACAGAGAAGTAGGTTCAGTTTGAGGAGACTAAGGACAACCTTGCATCCCAGTCAAGGTTTAAGTTATGACTCACACTATTTTAACCTATCCCATAGGGCTCCTGTAAGTAGCAAGTAGTGTGTATATTCACTCTGCCAAATGATTTGTTGTGGATCATTGTATTTTTGGCCTAACCAAACTACAACAAATTTTGTAACACCCTTGCATGTTCAGCAATATACGTCACAGGCCTTTTTAAGAATTTGAAAGCATTTGGCATTTGTAAAATAATTTAAAAACTTGTGTGAAATACATCAGGCCTTCTCAACAGCATCAGCTGTTTCTCGTAACACTTGTTAGCTTTAAACAGCTTCTATACTGTGCAGGCACATTAACCTTATTTAAACTTCTACTGCACAGTAAAGACAGAAGAAAAGCCATAGAGGCAGAACTAGGCAGGAGTGTCCAATGGGACACCTTAACAAAGACAGTGGGGAGAAAGAAAAGCTAAGACAGTCTGCTCCTTGCCCTAGTCTGGGAAAATACATGTAGTATTGACTACAGAAAAGCAATTTTGTGATGGAAGTGGTACTGCCTTGTTACGGGACACACTCCTAAGGAAGAAGTCTTTTCTACATACAAGATGTATGAAATGCAGCACGAACACCCACATTACAAATACAGCATTTCTGACAAGCACCAGCAGACGCCTGCATTTCGGGTATGTCTTTTCACCTGAAGGCCGTGTTTACACAAAGTGTGGTTTTGCTCAGGTAGGCAATGCAGGAGAATTCTTTTTGATTTCTTTTTTTTTTTTAAATACTATCACAGAGCAATCAGCAGGAAGTCTTTATGAATACTGTCATATACGCACGCTGAGCTCTAGAGCCAGGCATAATTGACCTCAATTACCAAAGTTTTGACAAACACAACTATTTGTAAAATGCAAGATTAAACAGAAGTTAACTCATTATTTCATTTTTAAGTACTGTGAAACTAGCTCTACATGTTGCTTGCCTGCTAAGAAGAAAGTTTGAGGAGGTCATAGATAGGATTTTGGCCAGTCAAAGGTTTTCTGCAATCCAGGCAAAAGAACAAAACGTTTAACCACATTTCCAAGCAGAAGAAAATTAACCTACTGAATGAAGTCTGCTTGGCTCAAAACACTTCCAAGGAAGTCAGCTCGCTGCCCCCTGCATACCACCTTCACTGCAATCAAAATAATGGAGCAACTTTAAGAGCCACACACAGGCAAGTACCTCTGGTAACTTAGTACCAAGACAGACCTACTGCTTCAGGAACATCGCTTCCTGTAACTCCCCTTTCAAGTAATAACCAGACCACTGATTCACTTAGGATTTAATGAGATTACAGCTTGAGGTGATTTGACTGGAGACCATAAAAGTTTTAGGAGCCCATCTGCTCTGCAAAACTAACCTCTCACACGCTGGGTACGAACTGACCTTTGAAAGCTGCGCTGTAGCTTACGTAGGCAAGATTCAAATCCAATTGGTACCTGATGGGCAGGCAGGTCAAACAAAACAAGCGATTGGTGCTTTTGAGCCAATTTCCATATGCACCAGTACTCCAGGAGAATCTTTCCAAACAATCAACAGCCTTTTCATTAACGAAAGACTAGTCACCTCAGGGTACTTCCCCCATCATTACCACACCATTAATAGCAAATTCAAACGGTATCTGTTGTAATGGCCATAAAGAAACATTATTCAATTTCGACTTTGCCCATACTCCCACAATCCATGACAAAGCACTGATCCTTGATCAAACCCCACACTTAGTTTAAATTAAAAAAAAAAAAAAAAAAAAAGGAAATTTCTAATTGCACCGAGATCATCACTGCCTTCCATATCTCAATTTACACTTCTCTTCCCCCATTAACAGCTCGCAGACACGTTTTCATGAACCAACTGGTTACCTTTCTCACATTTCCTGGTATCAGATCAAACATTATCGACCCTTATTCGAGGAGGAAAGTACAAGAAAAAAACACATTGATTTGAGAAGATTAACAGCATAATAGGAAGGAGCTACTGGTTTTACTTAGTTACCTTCTACAGAGCTGTAAGAAGTGGCATCTCAGAGAGACTGGAGTTAAAAATCTTTGTGAGTAGTCCAACGTTTGCATCTAGACTTGAAGTGTTTCACACTTCGTTATGGCAAACCTGAGGTAGCTCGCAGTAGAAGAATCGAGTCTCCCTGGACAGCTGTATGTTGTATTTTTAAAAAAACTTAGCTGCTGTTATTTTTCCCTCTCCTTTTAGGCTGAGATGTTTTGTTGTTTTGTTCTTGCTTCAGTAACGGGCCTCTTTATGCAAGTTACATCTGGAAACAGACAAAAGCCAACTGCCCAGCAGTATTGGAAAATTAAAACATTGGGTCAGACTCCAACGGACTAGGAAGCCAAAGGTCAAAGCAGCATTAAATCATTAGTTTCCCAGCTGCCACCAAGGCATGGAGTTGACCTTTGATTTTTTAAGAAGTGGTCCAAGCAATTTTCTGGTGGCAATATGGGCAATCTGGCACACTGGAATATTATCCTTAAGAAGGGTGGGGGTGGAAAGGAGTTTAGGTCTTGGAGGCAAGAGATTAAACTAACCCTCCAGACAAAGTTTACTCTGCTAAACTGTAAGTGCAACTAGTGAATATGAAATTATTAAGCTGTAAAGCAGAGACACTCAAGCATTTGAATCATTCAAGTAACTTCTTCATTTAGTAGGGAGAGCAAGAGAATTTAAGAGCATAATGAATACATTCTAATATTGTATGTATTTGCTTGAATGGTTTAAGACCAGAAATTGTGTTGGAAAGCCCCTTTCTTAGCAATACGCTTGAGATAGGAGAACATGGTTCTTCAGATGGAACAACGAGAGCACTTTATTTAACACAGCTAAGGCAGCAAATACAGAAAGCAAAGGCCAGTTTACTGTGTTGTCTTTCTCTAGTCTCCAGAATATTAAATTTTATCTGCTGCTGTCCTCTGGCTGTAGTTCCCAATCCAGTTCTTACACACAGCCCTGCTGAATGCAATGGCTGCACACACAGAATTCTGGTCTGGCTGCATTCAAGTTCCTAGGAAGGGGTTGGTTTTACTGCTGCATGGCAAAAAGCAGCCCAGATATCAAAGTGGTTTCTGATACATCAAAGTATATTTGAAAAGCACAATTGATTCTACATCAGCAGCTGAGCACATGCACACACAAAACAGCTCGTTTGCAATCATCTATTAAGAGATTTGTGTGTATTTTAAAAGTGTGCATATTTTTAAAGCTTTTTCCATCAATTTATTTGCTATAAAAGGGTCACCCAGCCCATAGCTTACCGGTAAGAAAAGTAAAAGCTACTACTTTTCTCTGTTTCAGGGAGCAGCAAGATGTCCAAATAGAAGAGCTTCCTCCCCATCCTGTGCCCCAGTGCTAGGGGATTAACTACTGCCAACTCTTCCCACGAGACGCCAAGAGCCACAGCAGTGCCTTTAGGCATGGACTGAGCCACACAGGCAGGGGTGCAAGGAAGGTAAAGTATTCCCTGAGAACTGAAATCAGCCATTGATGGCGAGTGAAAAAACACGCTCTTGCTGTTCTTTTTACAATCAGTATTTTCACTGCCCATGGTGAAACGCACACCACCCTTAACAAATACCTTAGCGACTAGGGATGGGCAGGTCAAGCTCTGGGAAGGTTCAAATACAGCCAGTAGAAAGTAACAAGCCCTGAACACAGACTCACCACAGGAAATGAGACCTGTCTGCAGAGAGCAACTGTTGTAATGCTCAAAGCAATGAAAACATACTTAAGTCCGCGTTAGTAACAAATGCTACCTGAAACTGTTCTGTTTCAGGAAAGCAGTACTGGAAGACCATAACAATAACTTCTCAAGGAACAGCAACTTCACAGTTCAGCCAGTTGGCAAATCAAAAAGCTACAGATGAGCTGCTTATCTTTTAACTTTTCTGCAGATACTCAACTTCGATAGCACTAAAGAACCACACACACCAGATGCTTTTTGTCACAGATGCTTGAAGACTCCACCAAAACCTTTCAGAGAAAGCCAGCTCAGTTTTCTTTGGTAAGCATTCTGGTTTAGTGCTACAATGTGACAAGCTCAAAATCACTTCTAAGATACAATTTAAGAGTTGCATTCGTTTCCAGCAACCTGCATGCACCCACTGTTACCTAAAGGGAGGACGGGTTCTACCACCACAGCTTTCCTTCTTAAGACGGAAAGGCCAAGGTTTACATGAGATCTACAAGCTACAACTTCAAATGAGAATTAACTCTTACAGCAGTTGCTGTGCTGCCTTCTTGCCTACAGTCCTGAGATAGGTGCAAGACATGCCAAACTAGAAAGTATAGTTCTTCAACGCATAGGTATTGTCCACATTCCTTGCTTTCCAACTAGTTTTCACACAGAAAGCAATCAGTCACCAAATGACAGTATTTTTTTTTTTAGGATTGGGTAATGGAGATTCCTAGAACTGCAGTTGCACAATTAGGTACCACACCATGATGTAGCTTCTGCCACAAAAACATGGAATCCACCTATTTGCATACAGCCTTCTGATGGCCATATTGATATGAGACAAGGTTCTACCCTCTAAGCAGCAGCCTAATACTCAGCAGTGCTACAGGTAAGTAATTCGCTCTTAAACAGAGCATGCCATGGATGTTAAACAATATGGCAATCATCCAGGTGACTGACTAGACCTCTTCCGGCTGGTACATGAAAAATGCCTTCTCCATTTATACTAGAAAAACTTCCACTGGACCTTCATTCTCATTTCTGAATGGAACACTGCCAGCGTTTAAGTTTATAGTAGAAGAGAACACCCTAAAAATTAAATCGAAAGCATTAACAAGAAACTATCAGAGATTAACTCTAATACATTGATTTTTCTCAAGCACCCAGTCTCAAGGATGAAAACTATCTATAAATATCCATACAGAAGTTGAATCTGAAAATAGTTAAAAGCAAACAGAATATTCTTTGATTGATGAATGTAATGACTGCCAATACAGTCCACTGAGATAACACATGAGAAGGACAACACTATGCAGTTATCCCCAAGCACCTCAGCTGAAGCAGCCCATTCAATACCACCTAATGGCAATAAGAGACCTTGTAGTCTCCCTACAGCGAGCTTAGGAAGAAAGACGACCAGCCTGCTGGAGTTAGACCAGAGGTCCCCTTTCTGCAACTGCATGTTCCTCTTTGCTACCGTGCGTCTTATCACCAGAGACAGATGCTGGGGGAGCTGCTGAAGAGAGTAACAGGCAGCAGCATAAGTCAGGGACAATAGCCTACACATTTGGGTGTGGTGGCCAACAAGAACCAAAAACAACTATTTAATGCAGTCCTGGGCACAGCTGAAAGCACCCACCCCACCACGTTCCAAAACACCTTCAGGGAGAAGCAGGAGAGATACAGCTCCTCCAGACCTATTTATGGCGCTGAAATGATCGGCCTGAACTCTCCTCCATGCAAATAGTTTTGCTTGGTCTATTATCAAGTAGGTAGCAGACCCACTTCCACCTCCACAGTGATACTTTTGTGAAAGGATCTCTTGCTTCCAATTCCTTTGCACACATAGCAAGAAAAAGTGGGTTTTGTATTGGGTTTCTTTTTGCTTGGTCCTAACATGCTGCTCTTCGGGAAGTGAGAAGACATCAATCATCAGATTTTTTTTTTTGACTCAGAGAATGATCCTATAACTCTACCTCAGGGTAGGAACCAGAGTGGATTTCAGTGGTTCCTCTAAAACAAGCGTTTAGTAAGAGCTAGTAACTCCTCAGTTTTAGGAAGACTGACTTGGCAGACTCCGTGGACTTTCTAGTTGCATTGTCTCTCTCTTGCTCCATGGGAGTTTCAGTTTCACTAAGAACAGAGATTAGTCTGGTTTTGATAGAAGAACCACATCAAGATACTTTACACTGAGGACCCACTTGTAGCACTGTCCTTTCTGACACTCAGAAATGCATGCTCAGCTTTGCATTTTGAGTTCCATGAACCAGCTTTCTGGAGCCATTCCCCTAGAGAAGACAAAGTGGTGTGCCAAGGCTGAGTCCAACGCAGGCAGCCTAGGGAAGCACAAAGTGCTCCTGGGAGTGGCCCTGGCAACCCAGTACTTCTCTGATCTACAAGGCCATGAACATAAAAACAACTTATCAGCTGGCATCGTTATTCACAGAAACAACACAGGTTAAGTGATTTATTTCCAGGAAGTGTTAAATCTGACCTTGCCTTCTCTCCTGCTTAGAGAAAAACAAAGGCTAAGATCTTCACCTCAAGTGCTAAGAGGAGAACCTATCTGGGAAACTGCAGCTGCACATACAGGTCTGATGAGAAGCAGGCCTTTGCTTCAACTCCATTGGTTTCCTTCAGCTTAGTTCCCTCCTGAGGGCTGCCTTTGGACAGCGAGTCAAAACAACCCTCTCTGCTGGAAGGGAAGTTTGAATCCTAAAGAGACTGCTGGGAAGTTTGGTTCAGCCACCATTATCAGGTAGGAAATAAGGGAGACATCCAAGGGACCCCTGGAAGATGTGAGCAAAGTACTTCTTCCTGACATAATCAAGGCTGGCTGGCAGCAGACTCTTGTATCTAAAACGTCAACAGCTCCCTTAAAGGTCTAACAGATGTCAGCAAAAATAAACACAGAGTTCTCTTAGGAGGTACCCCATATGACCTCATTAATACCTTCCCCTACTGACATAAAAAAAAAAAAGTTATATGCAATATTATCAATGCTGCCTTACCTATGATGGAAAAGTTGAACACAGTGCTCTAATCTGGTAGATCAGTAGCAGAAAGACCCTGCTAGGTAAAGCTTAACTGTGACCTTTAGAAACAAAACTGATCTTGCAGGAAGTTGCATGCTTAAAAAAAAGTAATTCCAGTGCAACAGGCACTCAAGATGCCTGAGATCTGGAGCTAATACAGACCAGGAAGAAATTTCTTTTCTTGGGGGAAAAAGGGAGGAGTCAAGAAGGAGGGGAAAAAAAAAAAGAAAAAAACTTACTAAGAATGTTAACAGCAGACATTATATCTAATTTCTTTGCATTCCTTCTCCCCCTCCTTTTCCTCCCATTTTTAAAAAACAGGAGCAAACTTGTGAGTTAAGGATTCTGATCAATGCAACATGTTAGGAAAAGAGAGCAGGAGGTCAAGAGGAAATGATTAATCCTGTGCAGAAGACTGGCAGGATGGGTCCTGGAATGGCTTAGCAGAACAATGCCCCCACTAATAAGCAGGTCAAAAGACCCTTACAGTGAACAGAAGTCCCAGTTACACTGTACATGAATATTCTTCCCTTACCCCCAAGGTTACATTTGTTCGTTAAAGTCTGAATCAGAAAGTAAAACTGGAGTTGAATTAGTAAGACAGGTGAAAAGCTGTGGTGCCAGACACAAGCATCAAATCTGAAAGACAAAGAATCACAACTCGGCAAGTCTAAGTGATAATAGCTGCATTCTAATGCAGTATTCACAGGAGGCCACAGTAAGCAGAGGAATGGGGGAAACCCCACCATTACAGATTTCAGTTGTAACACTGACAGTGTTCAGCTCATGGTGCGACCAGTGCTGCCTCTTGATAAAGACTGCTCGTGTGTTAACTGCATACTAAAAAGTGGAAAAGGCCAAGCAATTTCACTGCAGGCTGAACTTTGGATGTGAAGCTGCACATGGTTCAAGGTTTACTCCGAGAAATAGTTATTTAGCATTGAGGTTAGTTGCAATGTAATCCTGAGGGATTACAGCCCCTGGTAATTATCCCAATCGCAGCCTGTTCCTCCCTTTTAGCATCATCAGCATTGTAAAGTCTTAGGGCTGCAATGGGGAAGCAGTCATATGAAGTCAGCTTTACTTTCATAAAGATTAACTTACAAGAAGCGTTGCCTACTCGACGATGCAGCACTCGGCACGGCCCCACAGGTTTATGCTTGTGAATATACAGCTGAGGTTTCACAACTGCTTCAAGGTATGACCCTCCTATTAAGGAGCAAGCACCCTCTTTTGCATGCTCTCGGCTCTTTGTGAACTCCCTCACATGAGCATTAGCATCTTCTTGGTGCCATTGGGGAACCGATGGGCTGAAAATTACTCTGAACGCTGTTCATAATGCAGTTTGGTGTGATTTGATGGGAAGTTAACAGGGAAGACAGTCTTTTACACCTGGAATAGTGACAGTGTGCGAGCAGCCAGCTGAAGAGGGGCCGGGCCGCCCCTCCTCCCACGGCACGCACTTCGCTCCGGCCATCCACAACCATAGCCCGAAGGAGCCAAGTGGTGGGGAGGGAACGCCCTCCGGCAGCACTGCTGATTGCCTTTGTATCAGCAAACAGCCTCCATTTTGAGGAGCTGAGGGTTTATGGGCAGCCTGGGAAGGCCAAACCTCAGCCTTCGACGACTAGGAATGAAAGTGTCAGATCCGTACTCGTGCTTTCCAACACGGGCCGTCATTAGTGCCAGCACATGCTGCTTGTGCGCACAGGGCGCGTTCACCCGCGGGCCGCTCCTCCAGCACCCCGGGTGCTGAGCCCCTCCTCCCACCCGCGGAGCAGGGGCTGCACACACAGCAGAGGGCAAGGAGCACAGGGTGCCTGCGGCCACACCGGGCCCTGCACCACAGTCTTAGTAAATCACCCTCACAAACCTCACTAATTTTACTAAGTTGAAAATGAAAGCCAAGGCTAGGCAGTGTAATGTGTACACCATTTTAATCTATGCTCTTTTATCCCACCCTATTCTATTTTCACTCTCCTGGTTCTGACAAAACCCAGCACGTGAATCCCACCATTTCCACAGGCACAGCCCACTCCAGTTGGTGACCCTTGCACTGCTGACAATCACATACTAGGCCACCCAATAAATCAAAATTTATCTCCTCCAAGCCAAGAGGATACTGACTCATTTATTAAATTCACTGTTTCTGAATCTAATTCCCTATTCACATTTTCACAGGAGAACATGTTGAAAACATTCCTTCTACATTTAGCCTGAGCTACTAATTTACAATAAATTCTGCACCACATGTTAAGAGAGGTTGCCTCTTTAAACACATCCTGGTCAAGTGTTGGCAGTCTCTGTTGACAAAAGCAAGCTGAAGAAAGAGGCCTGAGAGAGCAAGGTTAGGTTACATCACTGCACAGAATCACAAGTTTTTCAGCAACACATGGCTGATGAAAGGTAAAGCACCTGTGAGCTAAGCAGGTGACATTTTGCACCTAATGTGCGAATACACGGGCCAGCCCTGTGCGGCTGGTTCAACAAGCCAAATACAAGGATGTTAAAGAGCCAAATAATTGTTATCTGAAGCTCGGCACACGTGCTGAGTTCAGTGCAAACATCCATTTTACTCTGCTTCCCCACACAAAAGCACGGAAAGTAGATTCCAAAGTTCAAGCACTTACTAAAGGAAACACGGAAATGAAATCCAGAAGAGAGTCACCATAAGCAGTGGTTTCTCCAAAATTTAGAGAACCAAAGTTGTTAGGCAGCAGCTTAGTGACAATGCTATTTAGGCTGCATTTCCTATCCTTAATACTTTGCTCATATTCCACGACCACTAACCAAAAGCTGGCCCCTCAGAACAGCCAGGCTAACACACGAGTCATGATATAACTTTTTTCTATTTTACACATAAAAAGATACTGTCCCCAAGAACAAATAAACTTCAACTATAGCAGAATGTTACGAATATGATCAAGCTACATTACCCCCCAGCCTCGAGCCTCAGCTAGCTACCTGTGGAAAACACAGCCCCCAAGCGTCCCAAGATTATAATCCCATTCCTGACAGCCAGATAGTCATTGTCCCAGCCTTCATCCTGAACTCCCCAGAACAGCAACTAGGCTGTCCTCCATCATCCCTGCTTAGGCTTTTCTTGATACTCACCATCTTTCTTACACCACAGCTCCCACAAAACAAGCAGTAGTTGGACCCCAAATCTTGTCCTTTTTAATACAAGCACTACCGCTAGTTTAAACATTCTGCGGAGCTGCAGACCTTTGAATTCCATCCCAGTCTCCTCTCTGAAGCTTTCCCCAATGGCTGACTCAAGGACAGGGCCTATAAAAAGAGTTTATTTCATCAAACTAGAAGTGGTAGGTGGGGAAACAGCCCTGTGAACATCACACTTAACTCATTAGACTAAGTTAAGTGTTTTGCAGTTTGAGTATTTTGTGGAGTCGGGGAAGAGAAGGCATACTTATCAGCCCTAAGATTGATTTAAAACTGTTTAGGGTAACGGGCGGAAGCAAGTACAGGGCTTACTTTCAAATATGAAAAGGAACATATCTTCTTATTGACCCTGTAGTCACATTCTCTGCTGTTTCTCCTTAGGACCATCTAAACAAGACAGATGTAGGCTCTACTGAGGCAGCAGCTGAAGCCTGAACACTGGAAGGCACACAGGAGTGGGGGTGGAAGGGAAAAGAGGGAGAAGAGAAGAGGAAGCCATTTGGCTATAAAAAGGATCTTTCTTTCCTGTTGAAATGCAACGGTAAAGAGTGTCAAAATGGCTTAAGGGTGGGGAGGTCAAACATGTTTTGAGATGTTAAAAAACTCTTTAAGCTCTGTCAGAAAAGACTGAAAGAAATCTTAAGGTAGGTTTTTGTTCTTCTCAGAATTGTTAGCCATCATAATAGCTGCAAGCAATCCTGATCTGTGGTAGTCTTTGTCAAAAAAGACCTAGAATTATTCAGTTAAGATTTTATCTGAAAGAATTCCTCACTACAGAAACATTGCTAGGTAGCTAATTTTTAAGCCAATCCTCTCTTCAAGAAGCCTCCATTTTAAAATTAGTACTGCTTATATAGTATGACTTAACACAGCAATATTAAAGATGCTGGGAAGTACATACTAAGTCGCAGTTTTATTAAAAAGTGACAACAGCATTCTGTATAATGCCCATTTACTCTGTATGCTATCAAAACTAAGCACAATATACCTTTTCACTATCAAAAAGTACAAATATTTCAGGAACACCGGGGACTGGCAGATTACTTTTGCCATTTAAGACTGAAATTTCAGAGCTCTCTTAAGCCTTAAGATTCATGAAGAAGACGATTAAGTGTTTACAGAAAGACAAGATGTGAGGAAAGGCTTTCTAAGACTTATTATCTTCCACCCTTTTTTATTTCCTTTCTCTAAAATCTGCAACAATGCATAAAGCCTGCATGGTGAAACCGTATTTGCTATGGCTACAGCGCCTGCAGCCAGTTTATTTTCTAGTTTGTATTGTAGTGATACAAGATTATCCTTCTTAACCCAGAATAAAAAAATATAGTGAAATGAAATAAGAGCCACTGGAACGCAGACTGGCACCCTGCTTACTGAAAAGAAAACCAGGCTCATCCTTGCTCTCTCTTAGGCCAGTTATTGAGGTTTTGCTCTATAAAGCTGAAGAGCTCCCACAAGAGACCCCAACACCCAACTCAGAAGACTTGAAAGTTCCTTCACAGAACAGGAACTTGGAATTATTCCTGTCTCATCTTTGTTAATTGCGTACAATAGGGATACAACAGAGCAAAGCCACACCTCCACCATGACATCCCACCCCAAAGTTACACACTGGATGTGGGTGAGAGTGTAAGAAGACTAAATACATTTGGGAGAGGGTTTTGAGATGTGACTTCTGAACAGATGCTGCAAACACATATCCACCACTGTCCCTATCATAGAGCTTATGTAGCACACCAAGAAATAAATTCCATTTGCTAACACAGAAGTCAGGATGTTTAGCAACCTGACAATCCCATTCTACCACTGATGTCCTCTCATGTTCTCTCAGCACCTTGTTTCTTCCTTAAGTTTCTGCATCTGTATAATCAAAAAATATTAGGATGTTATAACCACAAAATAAACAAGAGAGTTAGGCAAAGCAGACTGTGATAATGAAAGAGAAAAAATGGAAGGCTTACTCCTATCCTGGGCTCACCCACAAAACAGCAGCAGAGGCAATCTCCAGAAGAAATCCTTCCCCACTGGTAGCCAGCTCTTAAATAGGTCTAGGAGGGATGCAGCCAGGCTCCACCCCTTCCATCACACAGGTGAATTGCCTTCAGCTGTGCTCCATGGCTGACTCAGTGCTCACCTCAGGTGATCAATCAGAGGTTCAGGCCATGACTCAGCAGTTCCCATACATGCATCTAAAATCTTCTACACGAAGTAGGGGATTGTGCTCTTGTGCTCTTGGATATGGGTGTTACTTCTCTGCACCAGATAGTTCTGTGTGAATCATTCCTAGAGATGTGCCATGTCAGACTTCTCCCTCACTCTGTCAAGTGTGAAGTCCTCCCAGTACTCAGCTGGATTGGCTTGTTTGGACTAACAAGCATTGGATGATCCTCAAGGTTGGTTTCCTGGCTTCAGTTTTGGTGCACTGACTGGGCCAAAGTCAGCCTTTTCTATGCATTTTCAGGAATTAATGATCACCACAACCAAAAACTCGTCAGCATAACACAAGATGCATACAGGAAGAGACAAGACTGCTTTAACCAACAAAATTCGGGTAGAAGTGCAACCTTCCTCTTATCTGGGAAGTGTTCATGAATTACGGATAAATTATAACCTCACACAATACTGGTAATACTGAAGATGTATATTTAGAAATTCAAGCCAGCTTCACTGAAACTTCTATTAGAAACGTAATTAGAAAATGACCCTTTTTCTCCAGCTTTAAACAATTCAGAATCGATCAATATTTTTTATTGGAAACAAGAACAGTGGGAAATACTTTGTCAGTTCCTTCTTAGGGAAAATAAAGACTGAATCCCCTTATGCTAGACATCATTACTCTCAAATGCCAGTACTGCTGCCAAAATTATTTGGTCATCTAATTTAGCAAGAACACAAACCCATCCTAGCCCAGTGTTTAAGAGATGCATGCAGAGGTAGATCAGAAAGTTGAGTTGCTAGAACCAAGTTCCAATCCATTATCTTTTTATTCTGGGGTAAAATTAGTAAATGAATAAAATTTCCATTCAAAAAAATCTCAAATCTATATAGAGTATGACATTAAGACTTTGACAACACCGATACCCACCCAACTACTCAGAAGTCATCTCAAAATATAGCGATAAACTAAAAGGTATTTGCTTTTTTAAAGGTCAAGGCAAAGATGACCAAGAGATGACAGAGTTTCTATCTGGTAAACAAGAAAAATAAGAATGGTTCTTGTAGTGTAGGAAGTCCAGCTACTTGAAGTTGTGACAGAGCAAAGGAGATGCAGATTCTCAGCTGCTCTTCTTCCCCACTGCAGTTAACCAAGAATGAGCCTGAAGAAGCTATCAAATTTAAAGCAATTTTTTTTTTTTTTTAAAGTATCAGTAGTTTATATTGCTGCAAACATCCAGGTTTATAGTAATTGAATGCCCGAGGTGGCAGCATTTTAAGTTTTAGTAGCTGCTGTTAAATTAAGAGGTTGTCAAGGCAGTTTTAACTTGACAAATGATTCTCAGAGTTTTACAGAACTCAGATTTTAGCTTTTTCGTTTCTGACTTAGTTACAAAAGAGGAAGAGGAACTGTATAAATCAGTACTTAAATTTCACTCAGAATTTAAGCTAGCCTAAGGAAATCCCAAGACTGCCTCACCTCTAAATTTTTAACATGGTTATTGAACACTGGAAGATGAAGTTTCAGTTCACATGTTCAGTGCAAAGGTCACAAGCTCTGCAAGACCATGATCAGAAACATTCCAGGGCAGTGTTGCTTAATTCATGGCAACAGCTTTATTTAACAAAAGCACTCAAGGAATGGTTTCTCTCCGTAACTCCATATGGGATCAAACATGAAACAACTCAGCTTACTTCAAGAAGTGGCTTCTTTGACCACATGAGAGCAGGGTATTTTGAGAATTCATTTGCTTGGTTTTGATTCTTTTTGTTGTTGTTGTTGTTCTGTTTAAACCTCGATTTGTAAAGATTTTTCTTTCCAAAAGCATTTAGACATATCTAATAGTAGTGGAAAAAAAGTCATGCGATACACATTTGGCAAGAATTTATTCCCTGCTCAGAAAGAAACATACATGAAATGGGGAATAAGAACTCACACCATTATATTCTGACTCTCACTGATTTAGTAGAAAGAATATTTCAGCAACAGCCATTCGCTCTTTGTAAGCTGTTGGCAGCAGTTTGCCTGAGTTAGACAAGTTTCCTTTCTTAGACCACATGTGTAGTATTTCATATCTTTTCACATCATATCACCCAAGATGCATGTGCTCCTTCACTGGAATATACACACCCAGAACAAGATCTACAGCTGTGGAAGCCACCTTGGATATCTCCCAGTCTATGAGGGCAAGGAACTATATAGCTGTCTGTCAAGCCCAGTCTAGCCACAGAAGCCAAACGGAAAATTGCCAGTATTTCTAATATGAGAATCCTCTAACACAGGTGGCAACTATTTCTTTACACATATACACCTTAAAATTTCCTTATGAAAACTATAAGCCATAATGTGAACTGCCTCAAAGCAAGGAATAAGCCAATTTGTCAGAACTCTCAGAATTCCCCCAGAACTGGCAACCAGATCTGAATTATAAAAAGTACATTCTCTTCAGTACAGCATATTTTCATTCTAAAGTAAGCTACATATAAATGCACATTAATTTCTGGAACCATTCTTTCTTATGCTAGAAAATACCTGGAAGAATAAGCGACATTTCCAAGACAGCATAGCATTTCATTGAATCTCTCTCACCTGCTGATAGCATATTTGGATAGCACAGTCATCTCAGCTGGGAAGTATCACTACACTCAATTCTTTGTTTTGGTGTTTGTTTTTACATAAAACACTTCCTTTTTCTAATCTACCCCCTAGCTTATGAGAAATGTTTCCTTTTGTATTTACACTTTAGAGGGCACTAAAAGGAATTTAATCTTCAAAGTAAAAACAGATGAAAATGTTTTCTATTAGAAGATAAAATTTCACGTTGTGGATGTATTCAGTTGAGACCATGTTTTTGCTATTACTCATGCCAGAAAAATAGGTGTCAAGGAATAGGACACACTTCAGGGCTTTCCCATGCTCATTTAGGATATAAATTAATTAGAAAGGACACCATGTAAACCATTTATTCTATAATTGTATAGGAACATGCACACTGAAGACCAAACAGCAATTCTGACAGGACACTGGCTCAATATACTATTCTTAGATTAACTATATAATTTACCCTTTATTTAAGGAAAAAAAATAAATCTTACTCTGCTAGGAAATACTTCTAAATACTACATAAAATTGTATTTATTTACAAGTATACTGACAATACGTAAAATCAAGGCAAATTCACTAATGCTTATCACTAAATAGGAGTGAATTTGTGTACCATATTTAGACAATGACCAAAACTAGGAATAAGAAATTCAAGTCACAAGAATGCTTTAATGAAAAGCAAATCGTGGCCTTTGAACAAAAATTTATTTAAAGCATTTGAGTCTTAATTCTATTTCAATGTTTGGGTGGCTAGATTTGCAGAAGAGAAAGAATTTGTGGAAGAAGGTGAAGAGAGCAAGTGTGGGCAAAAGATGAGGAACTTTGGTTGGTACTTTTTGTCCTGACTTTGTACCACGTTTTCAGCTGTGGTGTTTTCTTACATTCATCGTCCAGTGTTGAGTCAGCCTGGCATTTGCTTCCTTATTCCTAGCTTTGAGCCAGTTCACCCTGCTGCTTTTTGCCATGAAGCGATCAGATACAGAATGTACAGATGGACTGGAAGAGGCTGAAGCTCATTCAGATGACAAGAGATTCCTGTGCCAAGTGAGACAACTGACCTGGTTAACTGCATATCAAACACCATTTCATCCCCAGGATGAATGCAGCTTCTGCCTTAACTCCACACTACTGAGTGGCTTCATTAGCTTCAACTTCTCAGCAGCCCTCTTTACTGAATGCATAGACATTAAGAAGAGGTTTCACAGATGGGTTGTTGTCTACAGAACAGAGATGCTAAACTCAGATTGTTTTCACAATGAAAATGAAGCTATTAAGTTGTTTAACAATTGAAGAAATTATGATTCTTTCTGTAGACAGATTAAACGCCATCACACATAAGGGCTGATATTTCAAAATGAAGCTACTAACTGAAAGAATGGTTCAAGGTGAACGTATGTTCCAGTACAAGAAAGTCAGGGCTAAGGTTCTCCCATTCCTACTCTCAGTGTACAAGTTTTTTGGCATTGCTGACCAAGACAAAGACAGGAGCACCAGTAAACTTGTAATTATATGTTACTTGAACCCCCTTCATTGGCTCAGAGGCATACGAGAAGTAATGAAAAGAACTGACATGGAAGTGGTCAAGTCGAAGAAAAGCCTTTGGATCACATCCATGCCTGAGTATATAACAGTGACACCACAAGTTTAAATGAACCCAACTTTTCAAGTCTTTGTAAATTATTATTTGTAAAAAGAGCTGTTTTAATGACAATAACGCAAGATAGCAACAGTGATAATTCTTAAGCTGGCATATGTTTTGGTGGTAACCAATTATCTTCTAAGAAAAGTCAAAGAGAGTTAAGTAAGGAGAAACCTACGTGGCTATAGTTGCTTAAATACTTTCCAACCAAACCTGAATAATTCAGTCACCTTGTTTTGCCTAAGACTGCAGCAATTCCTCCAGTGAGGGGCTGCTCTGTGCCCTCCTTTCAAGCCCACATAGTTGAGAGGCTTTCTACTCTTGGTACAAATGTAACTTACTAGGGCAGTTATGATTCCTGAAGCTGGCTTTACTCACCTGCTACCTCTTGAGTTCCGATTCAGAGGTACTTAGTGAACTGCTTTTTGACAAGATACAAAGATAACATGACGATAAATCACGTTTATTTTGACAAGTGACAACTATCTAAAACACATACAGTAAGTATATCAAATCTGTATGCAGCTTCTCCCTGACAAAAGCAGATCTCAAGAGCGGCTTGAGGTTTGGGGCGGATGGCCTTCAGCAGCATGCCAGATAGCCAGATATGCAGAAAATCAGCTCAAGACCCTCCAGGCTGTTTCTATTCACAGCAGCCTACTCAGACTGCCCACTAACTAACCTCTATACTAGCCATCCCACCACCTACAGTCACAGTGTAATTCAAGTAAAGGAGTCATGCTTCAGCAACAGAAAGCTCAAGGGTCAGATGTTATTTCTGTTCTGCTAAGAGGCTCAGACTCCTTGAGAAAACAGGTGATGCTAAAAGAGCAAGAGCTACCACGAAACAGTACTGTCAATTAACACACACACACTGTCTACAACTAGACTTTAAGAAAGGGCATGCTATTACCTTTTTGGACATGGTCACCTAGCACCACTTGTAACCTTGAGCTAATGGCTAGCCTATTCACTTCCTCAGTACTCCAAAGGGAGGAGGGGAAACAAAGCAGGTACAATTCATCCTCAGTTGCTGTTGTGTTGAGCATGAGCAGCACTGGGAAGACTGGGACTTCACTGTTCTAGTTCTTTCATCTCATTTTCTGCAATTCTGTAATGTTGTTGTTTAATTCTTTCAGAGAATAAGCTATCTATTCCAGAACACTGTCTGGTGGCTCTCGCTTTGCTTTTTTGGTTTGTTTTTTTTTTTTTTTTTTTTTTTTTTTTTTTAATTTAAATAAGTAAATAGTCCATTCTGTCTATGAAAATGCTTGTCCATACACCCAAAGCTCTTCAGCACAAGTTAACATCAAATGTGTTGTTGCTAGGACACCTCTGTCATGTTGCAGCTGTTTCTACAGTGATAAGTGCATGTAGGGGATGATATCTGCCATTTGTTCAGCCTTTTATTCAGTTAATTCAGTATAACTCAATAGAGAATTTAGTTATCTGCATAGGTTTCCAAAGCCTGCTCACACTCCAGTGTGAGCATTCACTCATATCCACTTTCATTATCCCTACAGATAGGCATTGTTGTCTGCAGGGAGATAGATCTCACAGCAACTTCAGTTGTGTTAGTTATCAGTCATCAATTAAAGAAAACTGGGTTTCCAGTTTGCTTATGTAGCCAGAGAAACTCTGTGCTCAGGGACACACTCAGCTGGCTCATTTGGCAACCAGTTTCTTCCAGAGAAGTCATGCCTTTCTCAAGTAACATCCTTGTATGGATCAAGTATTCCTGAAATTTGAGTGACTTTGTCTAGCAGCCCGCAGACCCCCTTCACGCTCCAACTTCAATGTATTAAATCTCCAGTGCCTTTGGGCACACCATATATAGCAGTGGGGGCGGGGGTACTGCTGGGGGGGGACTTAACCCTTTACCAGCAGGTTTTTCCTTTTTTTGAAGGAGAAAAAAAAAAAAGAGACGAGTTCTTTTTGTTTCCTAACAGAGTTCTTCCTCCAAGTAACAGATTCACTGTCCTACACGCACTGAAAGCATTGTAGAGTTTTGTAGTTGACTTCTGAACAACAGAGACACAGCAACAGAAGAACCCTATAAACTTCCTTATCTTACCCCCTCAATTACACAACACCACATTAGTCAAGGTTACAGAAGAATAGGAATAGTATCCTTGTCAGTTGAAAGACCAGTACCGACTAGTTCTGGCTAGCTATTCAGGCCTTCCTTCCAGCCTTCCCACTGGAGAGCTGCAGCATCCTACAGTTCCTTGATGCAGCACTAGGTTGGATTACAAAGTTTAAAGGCATCTACAGTGCAGATGGCCTTCAGGCTATGCTGACAAAGACTTAAGTCACTTAACTGACAATATGAATGCCATGCAGAATAAGAATCACTGAAATGAAGAGTAAAGATGGTGTTTTCAAGTTTGATAGGTGACATTTTTCCCTAAATAACAGTTTGCCTTTTGTTAACCAAGATCAGCTGAACAAAGGGCTACATAACACTAGTCCTCTGGCACACACCTGCCACTCTCTGGACAGCAAATACTCAAGTGTACAAACAGAACCCAAGACTGGGTCAAGGGGAAGATACAGCAACAAGCTGTAAGCACCATCTGATAACCCCACTGAAGATTCATATCCAAATCAGCAGTCCCAGGTAGCATTTAAACCCATCTGAGCATGTCATTTGGCCATTACATACATTGACAGTACCTTACCTAGGGAAAGGAAGTATTTACAGGAGATGGTGATTTACAATGTTGCCTGTCCACATAATGTATGTGGATGGGAGGGATGAGCACATAATACCCACAAACAAGTAGAAAGAGACAAGGCTTAGCAAACTTGACAAAATGCCTTTGAATATTTTGCTTATGCGTGGAAACCAACATTAAAGGGAAGACGATGCAACTCAAGTTTACCTATTACCTTTAGCTCATTAAAGAGGATGCACTCCTCTCCTCCCCCCAGAGCCTGGAGATCCAAGGGCAGCAGTTGCTATCTGACAGTCCTGGAAAGCACTGGCAAAGAGACCAGCATTGGCATTTACCTGTGTCCCCTTAGTTAATGAGGCTTTTACCATAGTCACTGACACAGAAAGACTTAACTACTGAGGTCACTACAGGAAGGTGTAACATTTTTCACATTTCCTTGGTTAATATAGGCTATTTTCACTGCACTACTGAAGGCATACCTCACTAGCCCCCAGACTTTAAATATTCAACCCTGAACAGTGATTTTCAGCCACTGCTAGCAATACAGTACTGCCTCAGGATGCCTACCTGCTGCTGGATGATAAGCCCTTTTCTCCAAGTTAGTGCTATTCTGTTGTGCTGGTGCTAAGTAAGCAGAATCACTCAATGAGAACTTTCTCATCTGAAGTTTCCATGTGAAAACTCAGCCTCTTCAAAAAATAGTAATTCACCTACATAAGTAGGAAAGCTGCTAGGACAGGACATCATCCTACCACTGCTCACCCCCTGAGGTTTTAGAAAAAAATGCTATACACGTAAGTGAAACAGAGGAGTGGAACTCTCATTTCTTGGTGGTGAGTGCGCAACTACAAATGAATTCTTGTCAAATGTATCCATAGGTAAAATGCAGCCTGGCAGAACAACACAAAACATACATTTTGTAAGCCTCGTGTGTGGGTACCACATTTTACTTCTTCTCATGCTGAAGAACTAGAGCATTCAAAGCTGTTCAGCATTTGTAATACATGAATGAGACTATTCACTATAGGAACTGTCACCAAACATTATTTTGTTGGGGGCTGGTAAAAGAGAGAAAGAGAGAAATAGCTTAGACTCATTTTTAGGAAACGAGGGCTTCTGCCACATACTTTGTTGTTTTTTTGTTGCTGCTGTTAAGATGGGAGGGGTAAGAACATGAACACATCTAAAAGTGCTGCAAATGGTACTGCACTGTAAAGATCAGAAGGCAGTCAATATCAGTGATTCTTTACAACATCTTTGTCCTGTGGATTCTGAAGTTGGTTTGGGATGCACAAACAACTCATTAGTGAGAGGATGATACTCATCCCAGCCCACGGCCCTCCAATGGGAGGAGCTGTAGACAAGTCCATGTACAAAAAACATATAGAACAAGGACACACACACCCTGAGGTTTTAGAAGTAGGATGATACATTTACTACCATTAAGAAAAATCCCAGCATTGCTGAACTATTCCCATTCGGTATTTCTATACTTCAATTAAAACTTAAAATAACATAAATGCATTCCTAAAAATTATTTAATACACCATGATGATTTTTATCACCCAAGATCATATTTTTAATTCACCTGTTCAAAATGCATTACAGGCGAAGATAAACCCCTTCTATGGATCCTTCTCTCTGGTAACATTAGTCTCAAATTCAGTGCATAGTTAATACAGCCTAAGGTCTGAGCTCAACATGATTCTTTGTCTGATGGAAAGACACCAACAGCTCTGCAGGAAGGCAGGGAGCACGGGAAGAGAACTAGGAAGAGACAGGGTCAAGACAGTATTGAAAGAGGAATGGCACCTTCTTAATTTTAGAACAGAGGAACTAGGTAGCTTTCCTCTAAGGAAACGTGGTCTAGCAGGCTTGTTTACATGCTCTGAAGAATTAGCTGAAATGATAAACTCCACACGTGGTGCAAGACTTGTTTTCTAAACTGATATAAAATTCAGCCAGACCTTCTTTCCACATTACTGAAACAATGAAGCCTCAAAGTATAAAACTGAAGTTAAGGGATTTTTTTTTTTTTTCAGTATTTCAGAAATCCATGCTGCAGTCTGTATGCAAGCTTCTTCTGCACTCAGTACAAGTTTCTGAAAAATTTTTCCCACTAAAAAGAGTTTGTAAAAGCCCCTCAAATAGATAAGGCATTTTTATTCCTTCCAATTTACTCACTGGAAACTGTCTGAAGTCATGTTTAATTAGGCCAGGAGTGTAACGATATCAGATTATCATCAGGAGAAACTTCACTGTATTTTTTCCCTAAATGTTGAGGAAATTTGAATATCTGCTATACTGGAGTAGAGGAAAAGAAGACAGAGGTTGATTCTGCATAGAATGTTTTTTTAAGTCCTGTTTCACACCCAGTAAAGTTAACATCCTCTTACAAAACAGTTGAAGAATAATCTCTTCTCATGCAAGGAAGAGCTAGGAGTTAAAACGCTTGCTGAGGGAAAGTGCAACTTGAAGGAATTAACACTTGCTGAACACTTGAAGGAAAGCAATGCAGGGTAATTTAAGAAGTGAACTGTTTAGTAACAGGTACCTGAACATTGCATGGAAGTTAAAAAACAAACAAACAAAGTACATTTGAAAAATTAAGACATTTTAAAAGTCCTTCATCGTTCAAACGATACCAAGTCCACATTACATAGACCATATATGATGGATTAAACCAAGAGTGTTCTGTTCTCTTCACTGGGGATAAAAACTGAACAGGAAAACAAGCGTTAGAAACTAAACCCAAAATATTGTCTAAAGACTGGATGCTTGCATATGCATTTGATATCTGAAGAGAAGAGACATGGCAAAAAGGATACATGAAGGGTGCAGCACTGTGCAAAAGCCCTGCACAATTTCTTATACATACACACTGGGCACTACACACATTCCCTTGATGTGCAAGTTCTCCTATAAAGCTAAAGCAGCCATAGCAGCTGCACCACTGTTAATTATTATATATTGCAACTGGTGGGTGAAGGTGAAACAGCATAGAGTGCCATACAGAAAGCTCAGCATTTGGCAATGATGGCAAACCACAAAAGGGAACCATATCCAACCTACTCTTCCTTCCCAGAATCTCTTCCTCCTTTTCCCTTGCAGAAGTTCAGTTTTAGCCAGGCTCCTGTGATTCACATAAATATACACTAATGCTAAATGAAGAGTTTATTTACCACATTGACTGGTTAAAGTAACTCACAGAGTCATCTGCTGAATGCACAGAAGCAAGGCTGGTGGGAAGAGGACAGATGCTCTCCTTTGAGCAGCCATGAAACATTAAGATAGCTTGCTCCTGTCGTGCAACCAGAGCTGCTGAAAGGAGCCAAGGTGTCAATTCAATCACCCAGGACTAGCACCTGAGTTGCACAGGCAGTTGTTTGAATTCCTCCCTCTAAGCACACACAAAAATTGTCTCTTTTACAGTCTGCAAGGCAATAAAATGTAATTTTTCCTGGTAATCTAGAGACAAGTTAGGAATATATGCAACTCTAGAATTCAAAATAGCCATCTAATTTCAGCCAGCCTTGCTCAAGTGCAGTATATCCCCATGAAACCATTTCAAATCACTGATCCGATAAGAAACCGCTAATGAGTTTGTGAATTAAGCTGATCATTAAAGAACCTGACCAAAGCTGTAACTGATGAAAGCAAAAGGAAAGAACAGTGTAGCTAAAGAAAAGGAGAAAAATAATTTCAAAATCCTTTCTTGAAGTGGGGGTAAGCCATGGTGCTACAAGGTTTTGCCGTGTGGTCTATAAACCACTCCCAAACTGGAACTCGTAAAGTAATATATGAGAACTGTGGGGTCACAGACCACTAAGTTGACTGGATCTGGCAGCTCTGCACTTTCCCTCCCAAGTGTTACAAGTCTGCCATTAAAGTGTTTTGACCAACCACCACTGTTGCATCACCAAGTGATAACTGAGGAAACTCCCACATTATTCAACTTGAGACTTGGGATTTGTGTTTCCCACTCTTTGCAACAGTGAAGACATTTGAATTCAGGTAGTTTCACCCAAACAAATATTCCGCAGCTATCCCAACACTTTCTGAGCATTTAACTTGGCTTGTAGTCTGATCAACGATGCCATAAAAAGAAAGAGGTGACCTTTCATTCCAAGATATGAAATAATCAGGCACGCTGACAAAAGTCAGCACATTTGATTCACTTATGGATTAGACTAAGGTAGAATCCTCTCCAAGGTGAAGTTCTACTGGCTTCTATCACGACTACAGCACTGAGAATTCCATCCACACAACAAACAGTCACATGGAAGATTCCAGAGTTGCTGCAGAAGTGTTGCTACCTTTGTAGAACGCTTCGTAACATCCAGCTGAAATCAAGCCTTTTCCAGGCTGCCCTGAAAGGATGTTATATCAGGCAGGGAGGTTCCACACATTAAGCCTTATATCAGGCAGGGAGGTTCCACACATTAAGCCTTGGAACTGGACTAGGTTTCAAGAGCAACTTTATGACAGATAGAAAGTTTAGCTTTTGCTTTTTTGCAGAAGCAGAGTTTACTTCCTTTCCTTTCATGCATCACTGTAGTACCTGCAGGCGCTATCCACCCTGAAACCAGCACCTGGAATTTCATTTTCTTTAATACTGCTGTTACAGTAAGTCAGTCTGCCAAGTTGCCAGTGACTGTAGGCACTGACAGAGCTCAAATGAGAGCAGAACCAAATCAGAGCACTCCTGATATCCCACTGAAGAGCATAAGCGCTCATTTTTGTACACTGAAAGTATGGATTACTATGATGCAAATGCCCATGTCCAGCTCCGAGACTCAGAACACCCAGGAAACAGCCATCCACAGTACTGTTTCCCTATTTCACTTGTGGGCATCCCAAAAATGGGGATGTGGTAGCAAGAAAGGTATGGGAACTAGATAGAACTTGGAAAAAGACCAGACAAAACTAGAACCAAAAGGTGGGAAGCAACAGTGATGTTGGAAGGTCATGTTGAGAGGAGGAAGATAAGGGAACCAACTGTTTTGGCCCAGAGAAATGGCAGAATCAAGGTCAAGCTCTTTGCAGCTTATCTCATATAGGGTGAGGAGGATGCATGCTAGGGAAATAGAGCTCCACAGTTGAGAGCTTCTGCTTCATAAGCTTACACATGACACTGCCTGTGCCTGAACTTACCTGCAGAACATCGGACTGTGAGGAAACATCCTATGCGGTCACCAGCTTGTCCACTTCATACAGCAAGCCACAATTAGAAACTACAAGGACTTGAAGTTCCAAGCTGCCATTCCAGCCATGCATTTTAGGTTAGACTTTGCTTTGTTTGGCTGTCTAATAGTGCGTTTAGGGTATCACTTAAGTACTCTCCTGGAAGGCTGCCTTTCTATTATCATGCCTTTTATGAGGCTGTAAATAGCATTCTTAGAATTAAACAAGCAATAACCCTCACTGTTTTGCAGCCACCCCTTCTCAAAAATTGTACATCTTGTCCTATATTTTCAGCAAAAGTGAGAAAGATTTACAGCATAAACTGTTCTCTACAGTCACAGTCTCACTCAAATGTTTCCCCTCGAGTTAATAATAAATACTTGCAAACACTAATCAGGCGCACCCACATTAAGGAACCACCAAAACTCACCAATCAAGAACAGCAGTAGATGATTAATTCGCAGATAAAAGCTTTTCTCAACAGGGGTTGAAGGCTTGAAAGTGCTCACTTGTTTTAAAACAATTTCTCGGTCTACAGGACACAAGGACCAATCCGAGACCAATCCTAAGAGATGCGTACCCTTTTTCTCCAAGCATGCTTTTGAAAATAGAAAGCATCAGTTACAAAAATAAGCAAGCTTTTTTTCTTTCTTTCTTTTAAAGTCTTGAGTCTCCTTTGGAAGTCTTCACTTCTAGAGAAGCTGTACAGTTTACACCAGATGGGAACACCTTTCTTCCCTTACTGGTTTAAATCTTTCCACAAGTCTACAACAAAGCACCTGGTCCCGGCCTAGGGACTCCTTTTCACGAGTGGTAGGGAATACTCAGCATCTGCTGAACTCATTCTTTCTCTCCTTGGCCACTGGCAACTCTTAAGAGGAAAAGCTCCTCCTGAGCTTTCCAGAAAGTTCGAGGTAGCGCAGCACTGGAGGAGCTGGGCAGTGCCCGTGCAAACCGAGCGCATCCCCACGTTTCCCCAGGTTAGATAAGCGCAGGCGTTTGCGAGCAGCTGTCCCACACAAAGCTCTGCGGCGTCCCACCCCGTCCTCTGCCGGGAGGAAGCTGCTTTTAGCGCTCAAGGTGCCAGAAAGTTCCAGCAAAACTCCCCGGTTGGACCTCCAGAGCAGACGGGGGGACAGCGAACAGCCATTTCCCACTTTCCGAGGAAAACCAAGTCTCAAATTACCACAGCAAGAAGCCACGTCCCAACCAAACTCACAACACTTGCAGCGCGCAGTGCAGCAGCGGCCGCCCCTTCGGCGACCCAGCGCTCGGGATGGTGCGGAGGAAAACTCCTCAGCACGGCCACCGCAACGCCGGCCGCTCACGTGCGTGGCCAGCGCCGCTCTCCTCGGTGCCGCGGGGCAACTATCCGACACGGGCGAGAGCTTCCAATGCCTTTCTGGCTCCCGAAACGGCCGCTTCCCTCCTCTCGCAGCTATCCTCCCGCCCCATTGACCCGCTTTTCCCCTCGGGCGCGCCGTATGCACAGCACCCTACACAGCACACCCTACTAACGACCCGCAGCCTTCCCTTCTCCGCTCCGCACGAAGGCAGCCGGGTTCCCTCCCGCCTCGTGGGGCCCCGCGGAGGGCGATGAGCGGAGGGGGGGGGGGGGGGGGGTGAGGAAAGGGGTGCAGCGCGGGGCGGGCGGCACTCACTCACCTCGTCGTCGTGGTGCTGGCAGTAGCTGGCCCGCTCGGGGAAGACGGAGAGGATGTTGTAGGGCGAGGCGGGGTAGGGCGGACTGAGGGCGAGCGGAGCGGTGGGGCCGGCGGAGGCGGCGGCGGGGCCGGCGGCGAAGCGCTCGATGAAGTGGTCCTTGGTGAGGCGGACGCGCTGGTGCGCCCGCACGCAGTTGTCGCACAGGTGCTCCTGGCAGTCCAGGCAGCGCGAGCTGGCGGCGTTGCCCTCGTCGCAGGAGCTGCAGCGCGGCTCGCCCTGCCGGCTGTGCGGCCGCCTCAGCAGCAGCGCCGCCGGGCCGCCGCCGCCCGAGGAAGAGGACGAGGAGGCGGAGGAGGGCGCGGCGGAGCCGGCGGCGGGCGAAGAGGCGGCGGCGGCGGCGCGGTGAGGCGGCGGGCGGCCGTGGTGGCGGTTGTTGGCGCCGCCGCCCCCCGCGCCGGAGCCGGCGGCGGGCCCGGAGCCGGCGGCGCGGCCGTTCTTCTGCTCGTCGGCGGCGGCCGCCACCACCACGACGTCCAGCAGGTTGCTGAGGAGGAAGTTGGAGGAGGGCAGCGCGTCCATGCCCGAGGGCTCCGAGATCACCACCTTCTGGTCGCAGATGGGGCAGCGCAGCTTGAGCGCGTCCCCCGCGGCGGGGTGCCGCTGCGCCTCCAGGCACTGGCGGCAGAAGGCGTGCAGGCAGGGCAGGACGTGCAGCCGCCGCGCCGCGCCCCCGCACGACGAGCCGCCGCCCCCCGAGGAGCCCGAGGTCTGCGAGGAGGACGACGAGGTGGACGAGTTGGAGGAGAGCGGAGCGGGCGAGCCGCACATCTCCTTGCACAGCGGGCACACCTGGAAGTCGGCCTCCGGGAACGAAGCCATTGGTGGCGGGGGGGGAGAGGGCGGCGCGGCCCCGCCCGGGCGGGCAGCGGCGCGGGGAGAGCGGCGCTCAGAGCGGGGAGGGAGCGGGGGGAGCTCAGCGCCGGCTCGCGGGCATCGCTCAGGCGCTCCGCCCGGCGGGAGCGCGGGGCCGGCTCCGCGCACGCGGCGTCATCGATCCGGCGCTGCGGGAGCCGGGGCCGCCGCCCGGCCCGGCAGCGCTTCGGTGTCACGGCGCTCAGTGCCCTGCGCCCGCTCCCCGCGGCGTGAGACGAACGGTGCCGGTGCCCGGAGCGCTCCGTCCCGAGCGCCGTGCTCTCATCTCCTCCTCGGGGCCGCGGGCTCACGACGTGTTGCGGGAGCTCGTCCTCCTCCCGACGCCCGGCGCATGGGCCCGGCGGCCCGGGGCCCCCCGGCGCGGGGAGCGGCTCCGTCCGTGCCGGGCTGCGCGGGTCGCTCTCAGCCGGGCGGCGGCGGAGCTCTACCTCCCGCTGCGCTCTCTCTTCTCGGGGCGTTGCGCAGTGTCCTCTTTTCCTCTAAACCTGTGCTTGGCGGGGGGAAACGGGGAAATTTCGTTTCAGTTCCTCCCTCCGCTTTTGCAGCGCGGAGCGACTCTAGGAGAGGCACCCAAGCACCGAAACTCTCCGACCCCCCCCCCTCTCCCCCCACAGCCCGCTCCCGACGCCCGCTCCGCTCCGCCGCATGACCAGGGCTGGAGGCGGTGCCCACCCCGCGGCGGAGACCCACGCGGGCGGGACGCGGCGAGGGCGGCTCCGGGGTCGGAGCCCCGGGCTCTCTTTCCCTCCCTGCGAGCGGAGCTGCCCGCACGAGGTGCCCGGAACAGAGGAACGGCGGCAGGTCCCCGCCGGCCGCTCTGCATTATTCATGGAGGGTGGATTATATTCGCTCGCACAAATTGAAGCCGCTGTGCAATGCTATCCGAGAGCGCCTCGCTCGCCCCCTCCTCCTCCTCCTCTCCGGTTCTCCTTCACTCAAAGCCCCTACAGCGCCCGGGATCACATTTCCTTTGTCATCGCGCCTCTTCGCGTGGTGTTTTATTGAGAAAATTATCAGAAAATCCGAAGAGGGGGAGGGAAGAGAGGAGCGACGCGGCAACCCCCACACCGCCCTGCCCCCCAGCAGCCCTCAGCCCACCGCTCGACCCGGCCAAATTGCGGCCATCACTCACCGATGAGGCGGCGGCAGCGTCCCGGGCGGCGCGGGATCCGGGCAGAGCCATCGCGGCGGGGCGCTGCGGGGCGGTGCGGGCCGTGCCGCCCGGCCCGGGCTGCGGGGGGCGCGGGGCAGCGCTGGGCCCGCCTCGGCTGCGGCCGCGGCACTGGGGCGGCGCGGCGTGCGGGAGCCTTTTAAGCTCCGACGGCGCGGGCTGACTTCCGCCCGGCCCCGGGGGGCGGCCGGGGGGCGGCGGCAGGAAACATTCGCCCTCCTCCCGCTCGACCTGCCCCCATCCGCCCGCCGCCGCGCGGGGCTGAGGCACCGGGGACCCCCCCCTCTGCACGCGCTTAGAGCCCCGCTCTTCCCCGTTTCGCTCGGAGATGAGGCGCTGGGGCCGCTCTTTGAAAGCATCGGGCCTGGGGCGGTCGCTTCCCTTCCTCCGACGCGGCGGAATTGGCGGCGATTCGCCTCCGTCCCCTCGAACCGCCGCTTTCGGGGCAGCGAGCGCGTGCGGTGAACGCTCCGAGCGCCCGGAGAACTGCGGCGCCCCGAGCGTGCGGGATGCAGTCCGGGGGCGGCGGGTCTGGGGGAAGCAAAACGCGCTCACGACAAACGCGTGTGGAGTGATGGTGATGGGTAAGAAGAAATAGGAAAAAGGAAACCTTGCTATTAGAGCTTACCGAGTGGTACTGCTGCTCTGGTCGGGCCTCGAGCACACAGATGTCTGGGTGCTCACTGAACGTGCCCGCTCAAAAATAAAACATCTTTTGTCCCCCGCTGACTGGTATGGAAGGCAGCAGCGAGGATCTGTGCTGCCAGTATCTCCAAGCCTGGTGCCCAAGCTCCTCAGCACAGCGTCAACATGTCACAGCGTGGTGGCATCGCTGGAGAGGTCCACAGGGTGGCCCATGTGCGTGGAGTTGTAAACCAGTGCAAACGGCTGTCACAGCCCTCAGCAGTGCTTGCAACTGGAAACGAGTGCGATGTCTTGGTAAAGGACTGGGCTCATGGGCTGTGTTCTGTGTATTATACATCCACGTGTTCACATCAGAGGGAGCAGGTGAAGCCCACCACAGCTCTGACTTGCAGAGTGTAAAAAACCATTGAGCCCCTTCTCTGAACTGCACTGCGGCCATGGCAGAGGACTATGGTGTCATGGAGTTGTCTTTTTCCAGAGGAATGCAGTCAGTGGTGTGGAGTGGCAACTCCAAGACCAACAGGCACCTGGTTAGGCTGCCTTAGTTCACAGAGAATGCTTTCTGCATACCTGCCTTGGTTGGAACCCTCATCTTCTGTGTTTGGAAGTACATGAACCCAGCAGAAGCTCCCAGATGCACATCTCCAAGCACAGTGACACTGTCACTCCTCTGGGTCTGTATTCCCTGACTGTCATCCTCAGGTTGTAGCTAAGTCCTCCATCTTGCTAAGTCCAAGTGCCTCTGTCCCTTCTCCTTCCACTGCCCTGGAGGGAACGCAGCATTCTGAGGTTTCTGCTGATTATGAGGAGATTTCTTTTTCCCTTACGAATATCCCAGAAAAAAGCTGACAGGATGCGCCAGCCCTATGCCAGCCCTATGCCCTATGCACCAGCAGCTGCCGGAGCACTCAGAGCAGCACTGAGCACCGTTCTGCTCGGTGCAGTGACTGGGTGCTGCTTAATCCATTACATCCAGCCGTCAGTCCCTCAGCTCTCCGCAGGCAGAGCGGGGCCCCGACGTACCTCACTCATTTTCTAAGCCAACAGCACGCGGGCGAGTAGCAGCACGAGGGAGATGGATGAGGTGTGAGATCACGGGTTCCTCGCAGACAGCAGGATGAGAACTTGTTTGGGTGATTTTTCCCTGGGAAGCTCGTGCTGCACATGTATACTTTTTGTTTCCAAAAACAAAAGAACAATGGCTATCCTGGTTAGCAGCCATTGTTCCTCTGTGCCAAATAAATGAAATCTCACTGCTTCCGTGGGTGGCTGAGGCATTTCTCCGCATTCTGTGCCTTCTCCTTTGTGTTGCTCTGTGGAGTTTTCTTGCATTTATTCCCATCTCTCTCAAATTGTTCACTCCCATTTATCTCGTCTTTCCTTTGTCCCCATCTCACACACCACTGCTGCTCTCAATTTGAGATGGTGTAGCACATTCACAAAGCGAGCCCATCACTTCCACTGCAGCTGTGCCATGACCACATCACATCTGCGTTAAAATATTAAAGTGTACCAACCACGTGAAGATCTGGGCCCAGGCAGATGTCAGAGACACCCACCTCACCTCGGAATACCTCTGAAGGTTTGAGCCAATTGCCACTTAAGTGGAACATCTCTACTTGGCAACATCTGATCAACTACCCAGCCACTGCAGCTGAATTCTACACTGAAAATACATTTTTTTTTCTCCTTTTATTGCAGAGGAAAGTAGGATGCTGGGGTGGAGGGCTGCACCTGAACGGCTCCCCAGCATGTGCTGCAGGGGTTGGGTTGTACTTTCCACCTCCTGTACTCGAAAACTTTGTTTGCTTGAAGGAAAGCACCTGCCTTCTGCCAGCAGCTTGATGGGATGAACAGAGAGGTGTTCTGCCAACAGCAGTACAGCTGGAAAAGTCCAGGGTCTGGAGGTTAAAAGCTTTGTTAAGTAGAACCAGGTACAGTGACTGTGAGTTTGGGGTTATTTTACTGTAGTTTTTTAGAGGCAAACATTCACACAAGGAGTTCTCGCCTGCGCCACCTGCGTGCAGTGGCCCAGCAGTCAGACAGCTCTCCTCTGTGTTGAGCACAACAGCCGTGTGCGAGCTCAAAGCTCGGTGTGGTTGAGAGCTGATGAGGCTGAGGGGCTGGTGTGCATCCCTTAGCATGCACACTTAATAGTGAACGAATGGCAGTGAGCTCCTCTTGGCAATGTGGCCGCTCTGCTTATAAGGACCTGGAGAACATCTCTCCAGATGTCACCATGATAAAAGCTTCAGCAAGACTTTGATGCTGCCTTCATCTTGGGGGATTTCTCATTTGTCAAATAGTCCCAAATAAACGGAAGAGGAAGGTTTTGCTGTCGTTCCTTAATTCGCTGTTAGTGACTTATTCATTACACTCCGAGGAATATCCATCTTTTCTTTTTGGCTTTCATCATGACTGCACTCCACAGGCAACTGTGCCACATTAGTCCAGCCACTTTAGCACTGATTTGTGCTTTTCCCCCCCTTTCTTCGTTTTTCCTCGCAAGAACACAACTGCTAAATTTGCCTCAGATTCCACATTTGCCATGCCTGCTCTTGCACACTGACTCTGGCTCAGCCATATATCTGTCACTGGATCCATTAGTAAGTACAGTAGTTGACTTCAGCTTTCTGTCTGCGTTGCTGAGTTTCCTGCATGCTATGCTGGGTCTCAAGGAGGGCTGGGGAGCAAAGCAGTGCTGAGTGTTGTCCCTACGGTGTAAATCAGGGGAGCTGGCTCAAGTAACACATTAATTTAAGCCCCCTCTTCTGCCCTTCCATCTCCCCTCCAGAGGGGTCACCGTGAGTTTAAAGATGTGCTCATGGGGATCTGGTGGGATCCAGAAGGGAACAGAGATGGCCTCCCCCTGTACACCTGTGCAAGTTGAACCTCTAGATCCTGTTGGCGAGTATGTATCTTTGCACGAGAACATTTCTTTTTCTGTGCTTTCTGATTAATTCCTTCTTCCGTACAGAAATTCTGGCTGAAAATCAGGTATTTTTATTCACTAAGTGGGATTTGCCTCACAAGGACTTTTAGCACTTTTTTCTCCCAATAACTCTACCTCAGAAACAATTTTCTCTTCCAGACCTTCTGACTCTCTGCATTCCCCATCTGCCCCATCAGATCTCTTGTTGGACCAAGTACCTGCATTGTCTGCAGTCGCTAATGCTGATGGCACAACAATTGTTGTCCTCCAGGATGGTCTGGGGGGCAGAAAATGACGATGTCTGCTCTTTTCACTTAATCAGTTAATGGCTTCCAAAGGGAATGCTTGCCTGAGGAAAGCTCTGAATCCAGGTCTGGAAGTGACTGGGTGTTGGACTTTGTAAAACACATGTGAAAATTGATGCTGGAGTGGCACGAAAAAGGCACTCCAGCTCACCATCAGAGAGATATCCCACCAAATCCCTGTAGGAAAGCTTAGCAGAGGATACATGTCTTGTGAACATGCTCTGCGGGTCAAGAAATGCTTGTTTGTTTGCAGCTGGAAGTAGATAGTAGGTGCTGGCTCTACAGGCTAATAGGATCTTAAAATCATGGAATCATAGAATATCTCAAGTTGGAAGGCGCCTCTAGTGATTGTTGAGTCCAGCTCCTGTCATCCTGCCCCTGCAGCCAACCCAACCATGGCCCATGAGGCGGCCCTGCCCGTGCTCCCCTCCACATCCACAGATCCATTTCCTCACGTTCAGCAGCGTGAGGCAGCACATAGGGCTGCTGCAGGGAGAGGACCTGTCAGCTGCTAATGCTTCCACGCAGCTGTGTAAACGCGGGGAGCAGGCAGCTGTTCCCCAAGCCGGCTGCCGGCACTGCGGCTCCTCGGTAGCAGCCCCCAGCAAGGGAGGTGCGTGTCCCCTGATGCAGGCCGGCTGCAGCCTGCTGCTACCCATCTCCTACCTGTTCCCTGGGCTCCACTGCTCCTGTGGGGACACAGGTGCTGCTCCAGGAGCATCAGCCAGCCACGACCTGCAGAAAGAGGCACGCGGCCTCGGTTGACTGTGCTATGTGTGGTCAGTGTGGAACTGACATTGCAGAGGTGTGAACTGAGAGACAAATGCAGAGGTGCCATTGCAGCGCCCTTAGCTGGAAACTAAGCGCTGTGGTAGTCTGTATGTTGCATGTGCTCTCGCCTGGCAGTGTTGATTTGACTTCAGTGTATACAACCTCTATGCATGAGGATTTAGCTGGTGCTCCAGGTCTCAAACGGGAACTGCCCTATCTGTGCACCACTGCCTTGTGCTACAGATGCTCATTGCTGAAATAAAAGCAGCCCTCGTGGTCCCTGCTGTGCAGACCCTTCCCTTCCTCAGCCCTTCAGAGCTGCCAGCCCTGGATGCTGCCATGAACGGAGAAAGAAAAACAAGGAAGGAGGGAGCAAGGCTCAGGAAGCCAAATCAAATGCGGCCGCAGCATCTCAGGAAGCTCTCCCAAGATGGTGGGGTGCAGGGCAGGTGAAGAAGATCAGAAGCGTAGGAAATCAGGGAAACAGATGTGGCCATGCCAGGCTTATGGGAGGGAGCTGCTGAGATGTGGGGCGGCATTCCCATGCGTTCCCATCTGGCGGCGAAGGAAATTATGTAAAGTAGAGGAGCGAGGGGCCCCCTTTCTTTTTTTTTTTCTTCCAATTCTTTTCTCCCCTCACTTCCCATGATGCAATTAAACATCCATTGCTGACATCATCATGTATGCACGCTGAATGCTGCCATTGTGTCTGGGCTGCAGTGCTGTACTATATATAGATTAGTTGCCAATCTCTGCTGTGTATCAGGGGGAAGACACCCAAGGCACCGAGCAGCGGCTGCTCTGTAGGACTCCTGGCTTTTGTCCTGTGGCCTCAACATGCGATGGACCGCACAGCGCAACTAGAAATAATAAGTGACTTGGAGGCCGTGCCAGGAAGCTTCTGAAGGACTGCTTTGCAGTGGCTACTATGAGGTGGCAGGAAAACAGTCTTATGGGTGCACAGAGAAGAAAGATGATCTGAGCTGCACGTGTTGCTGCCTTACTTTAAGTAAGAATCAATAGTTGATCATTAGCCCCACCACGCTGGGCATCTGGGTTGGAGAAGTTCGGTCTTGTGCCCTCCCAATGGCAGGACTTCATTTTGCTGCGAGGCACTCCAGCAGGTCCCTTCTCCTCCCAGCCCTTTGGCAGGAGGTGACAGGAGGTGACCGAGCCAATCTGTCAGCTCAGTGCTTTGGAAAGGGTCTCACTGAGCTCCTTCCCTCAGCTACTGCTTTTGCTGCCCGTGGCCAGACACTGCCGGGAGCTGACGGCAGGGCTGGGGCAGAGCAGGCGAGGGTGCTAGATGTGAGCAGCCTCTCCCTGCGCAGCATCCAGCTGCTAGACTGACCCAGAACGGACAAAGGAAGGTGTAAATTGACCCTGAAAAGAAAGCTTTGATGTCAGTTGGGTTTTTTTTCTTCTTTTTCTTCTTTCTTGTCGGCTTCACTCCAGGCCAAATTCCAGCTAAACTGTGGCCACTAGCAGCTTTCTCGATCCTTTCATAAAGCCCATACCAAGGCGATGAGACCAAGAGTTGCCTCAGCCCTAGGCACTCACCTTGCTGCCCTCACACTGCCCTGGGGCCAGTCATGGCTTTGGTGTCCTGAGAGGCATTCAGCTCCTCGCTCGGCAAATGGCTTGTTTTGCTACTCTGGCTCTTGCTATGTGTTTAGGAATAAGCCAGCTAAAAAATGTTTGTTCCTAGTAGTTTCTGAAAGAGCAGCTGATGCATTGGTAGTTGGCAGAGAAAGTCTACAAGGGCTGTTCTGCAAATCTGTGATGGAGGTCCTAACTGTCCCATTTCTCCAGCCTGTCCAGGTCCTTCAGAAGAGCAGTTATGATATCTCCCTCCATGGAAATTATCTCCTCCTGGTTACGATACTGTCTGTGAACTTGCTGAAGATGTGTTATCTACCGTTGTGCAGGTTGTTGGTGACGGCAGTATAAATTAGTTCTGGGCCCACTGCTCCTAAGTGGCTGCTGATGGGCTCTGACAGCTTCCTCTGGAGCCCAAGCATCCAGCTGCTTCCTGACTCTCCTTGCAGTCCCTCAGTGCAGCCCATACCGCCTTGGTGTGGCTACAAGGAAGCTATGGGAGACAGAGACTATGGTGAAAGCCTTGCTGAAGCTGAAGAGAGCTATATCCACTACCTCCTCTCCCCTGCAGATGGGTCACTTTCTCCACTGTAAGAGCGGAAGGCTGGTCCTGCACATCTTGTGCTTGGAGAACACATGCTGGCTGTTCCTGTTTTCCATGACATGAAAACAGAGTCCCTCAGGACTTGCTTCATAATTTTCCCAGGCACTGGAAATGGGGCTGACTGGCTGCTCCTTTCTCAGATTCTCCTTTCTGCCTTTTTTCTTTCTCCAGTCATCCGGGTCTTCTTCCAGTTGCCATGACCTTCTGGAGAGAACAGAGTGGCCTTGCAGCAATGTTGGCCAACTTCCCAAGATGGAAAGAGATGAATGCCCTCCACCAACTGAAGTATGAGTTGCATTTTCCATCATGGCCAGGTGTGCTTTGTGCATGTCCAAGCAATGTGTTGAACCAATGTCATGTCTTACATCTCACCAACCAAATCTGACCAGGCCATGCACAGGCTGTTGCTAATGGCAAATCTCAAGTGAGGCATCAGCTGGCGGCTCAAACACAAACCTGGTTAAAGCTGGTGGGTGTACAAAGCAGCCTTGTGAAATAAAAGGAGCATGGAGAGTCCCTGTGCAGTGTGTTAGCCGCTCATGTCATCACAGCTAGAGGATGGCAACACAGGACAGTGACCAGCAACTGCAAATAAAATTACAGAACTTTGCATGGAACTCTCTAGTTCCAATCCACCATGTCACTGTCAGTTTTTTCTAACAAATTCTTCTGAACATCACCAATGATTTACAGATGTTCCTCAAGAGGAAGAAAAAGACATGCTATCCTACATCATTGCCACTGTTAGTAGCTTGATGTGATTCTGTTCCTAGTTGTTAGTGCTTTCAATTGCATGTACAGCTTGGTCAGAGGCAAATCTGGCCATGGGATCCCAGTCTAGCTTAAGTCTTTTGGACTTGGCCACCTTCACTGCTCAAAGAAAGGCAACATCAGAGCAAATAACGAGCACCATGGTATTTCTGGAGGTATGAAGGAGTGCGTCATATTTCCTGGATGCAAGCAGCATTTCTGCATGGTCATAGCAATACTAGAATTAAACTTCTTTCAATCACTGTCTTTTTATGTGTCACATAAGTGAAATTCAGTATTTTGAAATTCATTTTTTATCTTGTCTCAACATTGCTTGACACATCATCCTGAAAGATGCCACGTAATGGGAAGTTACGTTTTGTTTTTAAGTTGGAAATGTTTAATCTGGAACATTAAGCACCTCCCAAAGATACTTTAAATATTGGTCAAGCCTTGACTGGGTGGTATGGCTGTCAAAACAACACTGAGCTCTCCCAGAAAACCATGCAGTCAGGAAAATGAAGACTCCCAAGTCCAGTAGTGGCAGCTGAAAGTTTCTGCCACCCTAACTGGTCCCATCAAGAGCGCTCCGCATGGCCATGCAGCCTCCTCTGCTTTATGGGTCTCCGATGAAAGCACATTGTATAACACCACTGGCTTTCAGGCACAGGAGCACAGCCAGCCCATGAGGCTGAGTGCACATCTCATCCACCTTGAGGCCAAAATAGCCTGACCTTTCGATGATCTTCGGAAGATGATGAATAATGTATTGCATCTCCCAGAAGGCTGGTTGCTGCCCATACAGCAACTGACAGTTTTCCTGACATCAGCCAAGCATGTCCGCTCATATCTCATGGAAAAAGGTTCTGAGATTATTGAGGGGACACAGACGGGCCTGCTGGGCCTGTCATCCGTGCCCTCCCTGCTGCCTGGGCTGCTACCAAAGGGCCCAGAATAGAGCCTTCCTGCCACAAGCCAGATTCTTTGGTGCAAAAGCACCAAAGTGACTTCTAATCCAAGAGGGAATTTTCAAAAAGATTTGACGCTTAGAAGTTTACACCTGTTCGTGGGACGGGTAAAGCTCCTAAGCCTTGCTTTGCTGCTTGTGAAAGTGCTTTGCCATGCTGAGTAGGCATGGATGTGTTTGCAGGGCAAGAAGGATGCTGTTGGAGTTTTACCCACTTCCCTGGGCTGGAGAGCTTCTTGTAGCACAACTGAGCTGTCTGCCTCAAAGCGTGCTAGGGATGTTGTGGCTGCAACTGGAGCTGCACGAGGACATACAGTGCTGCAGCCCCAGCAGGCAGCTAACTGTTCACCTCTTGGATGAAAAAATGCATTCAGACCTAACAAATGCTTTAGCTGAAAGGCACTTCTCTTGGGATTTTATCTTCTGATTTGACTCTCTGAACTGAGCATTGCTCCAAGGACTTCTCCATGCCTTTGAAAGATAACATCCGTCTTGCTGGGACTTGCTGGGCAGTGTGGGAATGAAAGGCCACCTGGCTCACCAGGATTCCTCCTACCGCCAGCCCTTGGATCACAAGGTGGGAACAGCGGTATCTGGGTCTACACGACTCTGCAGAGCAGTGAAATCTGTCCCCAGAGCCAAGTGGGTGTGAGGAAGCCAGGACATCAGGGTCTCATCACTGAGCTGGTGGGCAGGAGGATGGCTCCAGCAACAAAGCTTTGAGTGCGCCAAGTATGGATGGCAGAAGGCTGCTGAACGCACTGGGGTGAAGCACTCTCTTGGGGGAGGGGTGAGGTGGACACGAAGCTGTTCGCAGTTGCTCTGCAGCCAGCGTCTTCCATCACAAGGAAAGATGACAAATTGTTCGTTCAATTATTTAAGGTATTGCTGACTGGCTATGAATTATTAAAGTGTTTATTACTTACCCTTTGGATGGCAACTCAGCCTAGAAAATCAGAAGTCTTTCAAGAAACCTGAGGGCAGCTGTGACTTGCTGGGCATCCTTGGGACTGGGAAGACCAGAGGTGGCCAGCACAGCAGTGTTGGTGTTAAAGAAGGCACAGCCATCCCTGCAGTCTTTTGCAGCCTGCACTGCTGTAGCCAGCTTTGCCACTGTTGCTGCAGTTGTACAACCTCCTGCTACTCCTCCTGATCCTGTTTCTATTTTGTATTTGTATGATGGCAGCACTAGGAGTCAAGAGCTCGTTGTGGTGCCATGTACCGCAAAGATGAATCTTGTCTAATAATTTGATCCCTGTTACTGTGATTTTCTCATTAAGTTATCTTTAGTTAGGAGAGGATGGAGCTAAAATGACCATATGTCAATTCCCATTCACAAATACTCCTGTTTGTCTCATGTTTCTGCTCTGTTGAGGATGTTTGCAGTTTTTTGCACTGGCCCTTTTCCTTCCTTTCCAGGTTCCCCGATGTTTTGGGTTTTTGCTTTCTTTTTCAATTTCCCCATTCCTTGAAACTGTAATCACGAGCTGTGCCGGCCATTAGAACTTCTGTTCAGTGCACACTTATCCTTTGTGGCCTCCACTCAGGAGATGGAGATTACATGATCAAAGAGTGCTCCTTATCTTCTGATGTTATTTTGAGAAAGACAAAGCAAGGAGATAAACACAGCCCATTTTGACTTGCAGCTCTGCTTAACAATACCCTCCGGTCAGTGTCGAGACAGTAAGAACTGGGCACACGGTTAAAATATAACTCCTCAGAATGGAAATTCTGCTCATAAGTTCTGGCTAAATAATGTAGCTCTTAAATAATGAGAATAGGTTCACAATCCCCCTTCTGAATGAGCAACGTGAGTTTGATTTGCAAGCATACACGATTGCCCCCAGCATCCACGATAGAGTCTGTGAGGGCTGGAAATCTCTGGAAGTGTTTGTGACTCCAGCCAGCTTAACATGTTTGTCCTTGAAACGCGCTGTTTCTTGTTTAGTATCCTGTGTTCATTTTTCCTCCCTTGCAAACATCTCAGTCATTCCGCCCAGGAACTGATTAAACCACCCAACAAACACAGTACAGATGTCAGAGTGAAAAATTCACAAGCTATTCATAACAAGCCATCTGCTGAAGACAATTTGCCTGAACTATTTGGTGAAATTTTACAAAGTAATGAAAATTCTCAGAGATATTTGGGAAGATGTTAATTACAAAAAAAAAACCCCAAACAACCCCTTCCCCTCTCCCACCCCCTTTCCCCCCTCAAAACAAACAAACAAACAACAAAAAAAAAAAACACCAAAACACCACCACCAACAAAAAAACAACAATAGAAGACCTATTTGCATGTTTTGGACATGACTGAAATCTTCATAGCCTACTGCAGGATTTTGGATCCTTGGCCTGCCTCACTGCCTCACTGCCTCCTGGCTGCTCCATTTTAAAGCAGATAGACGTATTTCAGGTTGATGATTTCCTTAGGAGAATGAGCAGACTGGGGGTGGCCCATGCTCTGATTAAAAGTCCTGGTTTTCAGAGCTCTGTGCTGAGCCCCATGCTGAGGTGGGCTTTCCCATCTGCCTCAGATCCAGGTACACATTTTTCCATTCTCTGCATCTCTTCTTTCACCTCAGTTTACATACCAGTGCTTTGACAAACACCTGAAACAGCTGAAATATTTTTTGTGTGTGAAGCACAGATTGTGGCCAAGGGGAGATGCACTCGCTGGTAGATCAGAGCTCTTACCTTAAAAGCACAAGCAATTTCCTGAAGAAGGCTTAAAGAGAAATATGGCAAGGAAAAAAAATGGTAGAGAGATTAGTGTCTTTGGGGGACAAAATTTCTCAGCATATTGCTTAAACTTTCCTCCCCAGCATGTGGGTTGAGTAGAGATTGATCCCACAGCATATGAAAGCCCATACAGCCCACATTCCATCAATACTCACATGTTCAGGAATGATTCATCTGACTGAGCACAGGCTGTGCACTCACAGAAGGGTGTCAGTGGAGATCTAGGTCCATCCATCTCCAGTGGTCATAAATGTAACACAGGAACACTGCTGCAAAGACACTGCTGTGGGCTGTGGAAACACTACTGCTGTGCACGTGTGGGATGGGGCTTCCTCTGAAGGGAGACCATGTGGCACAAGAAGAAAGGCTGCTCCAACATGGAGAGCCCACATGGTGAGGTGGTCATTGGGGTTTCATTCTGGGGTTAATGGCCTTGGGGTCAAACAGAGAGGTAGGTAGGTACCTCATAAGATCTTCAATAGACGTTAAATCTGAAACAGGTATTTACAGAATCATTTCCGTGTCTCCTTTCCCTTTCTGTCAGTGTGTATGTCCTACATAATCCTGAATTCCTGTTTATACTGCTAGTAGGCATCTACTAAACAGATAAAACACTACTTAGTAGGCATCACCAATAATTCATGAAGAAAATCCATTTGACACTTGCAGTCAGAGCTTCCCATGTTTAGGTGAATTCTGATATTGATGTCTCAGTTCCGTGATTTCAATGAGAGCCGAATGAGCACACTGTCCAGCTGCCCTTGACGCTATCACGTTTGCTAGCAGTTGCCCGTCGCTTCTCGGCCAGCTCACAAGCTAGGCGCGGAGGGTTGGCGTGGCTCCGTGCAGAAGTTGCCTCCGTCCAGGCATCCCCACGGCCGTCCCAGGAGCCGCTTCCTGGGTTTTCCTCCTCCTCGGCAGCCGCTCTGGAGGGGTTTGGTAGGACAAGAGTGGCACCCAGCGGTGGGTTGCTCCATCACATCCATCTTGCTCGTCTCCAGGCGGTGATGAGGAACAGCAGCCACCAAAGGGCTGGCCTTGTCCCCTGGGGTCACATAGCAAGGGTAGGGGCAGGTGGGGGGACTGGGAGCCGGAGGGGAGGTGTGGGCTTGCTGCTGCCATACCAGGAGAAAGGGAGCCGTGCACTCCAGGGCCTTTCTTTTACCGGAAAGCAGCGTTTGTTCAGAAGGAGCCCTCATGAAATGGAGACGTTGGGTTGCAAGAGCCAGATGGAAGCTGTGCCAACAAGAGAAGTGGAAAAGAAGAGCATTGCAAAGAAGATCTGTCAGATGATCCAAATTCCTGGTCCTCACCAGGGGCTTTAAATCCTGTCAGAGCGCCTGGGTCAAGACTGTTGCATTTAAAGATGGGTTTTTGGCCAAAGACATGTAACTCTTTGTCTTAGGGTAACAAAGACCACAGTAATCATGCCTAACATGTAATGGTCTGCTTGTCTGTGTGAACTGGTGATATCCACTGGGTGAGCCTTGCAGCTGTGGAAGCACAGGAGAGAACAAATCGAAGAGCAGGAGTCAGCCTGCCATTACTCCCATGTAACAGCCATAGGGTGAGAGGGAATGGCCTCAGGTTTTGCCAGGAAGGATCCAGGTTGGATATGAGGAAGAATTTCTTCTGAGAAAGAACAGTGAGGCACAGGCTGCCCAGGGAGGTGGTGCAGTCACCGTCCCTGGAGGTGCTCAAGAACCGTGTGGATGTGGCACTGAGGGACGTGGTCTATGAGCAGTCACAGGCATGGGCTGATGGTTGGACTAGGTGATCTTAGTGGATTTCCCAATATTAATGATTCTGTGATTCTATTATCTGCTTTCTCTGCTGGCTCCAATCCAGAAGACAGCTCCAACAGGATGCCAAGCCCCACTGCTTTTACTCCTGCTGAATTGTAATAAAGAGCTGGTGCTCAGATGGCTAAATTTCAACAGAAGTATAGTTTGGTGGAAAAAATATTTTAGGAGAAACCGTATTTAGTATTGTTTTTAATTTTTTTTAGCATAATTACAGACTGGCAGACAATCAACTTCTTGTGGCTTAAAACAATCCTCCTAAACGAATAAAGTATGGGGTCTGATAGAACTCGGCTTTGAAACTAGAGAGCTGAGGAAAGGAAAAAGAAGATGGAATACAGTCAGTCCTCATCTCAGCTCTCACAGCCACCTGAGAATTCATGGCTAGGTTTCTACGAAAGAACAACCCCTAGTGGGATAAGAACTAAAATTAGAGGAAGAAAAAAAGATACAAAGTGACCCGTGAAATTTAGCACAGAATCAAGGAGGGCCACCAGAGGAAATGAAGTTAAGGATATGTTTGGAGGGAGTTTGTTTTCTCAAAGCCTTCCATTTCACTGCAGCTGGTTTAAAGCAAGGGATGTATTTCAGTAGGACCAGTTGTGGAGGGGCCTCCTCTGCTCTGGGCTGAGCAAACCAAGGGACCTCAGCTTCTCCTCGTATGTCTCACCTTCCAGATCCCTCTCCACCTTTGTAGCCCTCCTTCGGACACCCTCTAATGGTTTTATGTCTTTATCGTATTGCGGTGCTCAAATTTGCACACAGTGCTCAAGGTGAGGCTGCGCAGCGCAGAGTGCAGTCTGCAACGTAAAGACAGCAAATCAGAGAAGAACACAACATTTTCTTTTTCAGGAAAAAATTCAGCTTATGGTGTTTCAGCTCATTTATTGCCCTGGAGGAAGACTTTGCAGGGCACAGGTGATCCTTAAGGCTTTTTACCTTAAATTACCCCTGAAGATACAGTTGTTTGTTGGGTCAGGAGGCTCAGACTGAGAGATGGTCCTGTGACAACCAGTCCCATTGATGCTGGATGAAGGAGTGGTGCAGCCTGCTGCACCCTGCATTTCATCCAGAGAGACCTAGACAGTCTTGAGCAGTAGGCCTAGGTGAACATCATGAGGTTCAACAAAGCCAAGTGCAAAGTCTTGCACCTGTGTAATGGCAACCTGCACTATCAGTACATGCTGGGGGATGTGAGGATGGAAAACAGCTCTGATGGAAAGGACCTGGGGATACTGGTAGGTGAGGAGCTGGACATCAGCCAGCAGTGTGCTCTCACAGCCCAGAAAGCCAACTGTATCCTAGGCTACATCAAAAGAATTGTGGGCAGCAGGCTGAGGGAGGTGATCCTGCCCCTCTGCTCTATGCTGGCGAGACCTCACCTGCAGTGCTACATCCAGATGTGGAGTCCTCAGTACGAGACAATCATGGACATGTTGGGTCACATCCAGAGGAGGGCTATGAAAATGATCCCAGGAATAGAACACCTCTCCTACGGGGGCAGTCTGAGAGAGCTGGGGCTGTTCAGCCTGGAGAAGTGAAGGATCGGGGGACACCTGAGAACTGCCTTTCAGTATCTAAATAGGGACTGTAAGAAAGGAGACAGACTCTTCAGCAGGTTTTGTTGTGACAGGGCAAAAGGAAATAGTTTCAAACTAAAAGAGAGGAGGTTTAGATTGGTTATAAGGAAGAAGTTTGTCACAATAAAGGCGGTGTGGCACTGGCACAGGTTGCTCGGAGAGGTGGTGGGTGCCCCATTCCTGGGTGTACTCAAGGTCAGGCTGGACAGTGCTCTGAGCACCTGATGGAGCTGTAGGTGTCCCTGTTCACTGCAGGAGAATTAGACTAGATGGCCTTTAAGCTCTTTTCCAACTCAAACAGTTATATGACTACGATTTCCCTGCTGACAGCATGAACATTTGCTTGCTGGTCTGCAGCCCCAGGATCCAGCCCTTCTCAGGGGTACAGTGAGGGCCCAAAGCAGAAGAGGTTACTGAGACCATTAAACTAGCACAATTCAATGACAGCTTAAATCATAGCTGAATTATGGGGAATTTTCTGCATAACAAGGATCTTTATACTTGAAATATGAATACTAATTGTGTCTGAAAATAGCAGCATGAACGGGGAGAAGTAAATTACACAAACACCAAGCTGAATAAGGGCTGCACCGGTGTCGTTTCAAGTTTGTTAGCTCTGTACAAAACCGTACTTACATCAAATAGAGCAGAAACATTTCTCCAGCGAAGGGCACAATCCTGCCGGTGCCATCCAAGGACCCAAGAGCCCTCACTGTGATGCAGGTTCCTGGGTGCTGAGCTGCCGCAGTGCCTCCAGAGCACGACTTCTGACTGCATGTCATGGCTGAGGACACTTTATTGCTTTCTGTCAACACCCTAACACCGAGCTAGGAAATAATATGTGCTTCCAGTGATGCGATCCCTCAGATGACATTTTAAATCAAGCTCCTGTCCGCAGGGAGTCGTGAAAGATCCCATGACACCATTTTCATTTCCAGAAGAATAAAGGCATTCATGTCCACAACATTGGCGAGATTCACTGCGTTATCCCAATAGGGCATCCTCACATACACACTGGAATTAAGCTGCAGTCTGGAATAGCAGTCAGGGGTAGGAAGCTGGCTGTATAGGTCCAGGAACTCATAAACTGATGTTACTTCTTTGCTAAAACTCTCTGTGTTTTATTATTTTGAAGGAGGGTAATGGGCAGTTTTTGAACAGCTTCCAAACGACAGTTTCATTTTTCCTCAGACTCCAGAGTCATTTTTGTTTGGAAACTGGTTATATTTACAGTTTCAAACCCAGCTGTGTTCAGAAGCGTGAAAAGAAAATCAAATGCAAGATCCGACCCCCATTTTCAACAAATTTTGGCAAATTGTTAAGAGTAAATTGCAGTTTAGAGCTTTTAAATGTAGTTTTAGTTCTAAAAGGAGAAAGATGACAGCAAGACAACTTAAAGATATAACAATTCTAATACTAGTGGAGACAGCTGATTTTGCTTAATCCTTTTCTCTCAAGGGAGAGACAACAGCCCTGATAAGGCCCACATCTCCCAGTGGTAGAGCTCTTCACGTCCATTACTGCTCACCATCTTCCCAGCAGCCATGAAGCTTGGAAAACATTACCCCATTTTACAGATGTGGAACGGTGGCCCAGGATTTGGGCTTCCCTGAGGATGGTAAGCAGCCCCACGGCTGAATCAGTGCTAAACCTCAGGGGAGTCACTGCCATGGCCCGCTCACCAGCACATGCCCTCCGCAAGGCTGAAGCTCACACCTGCCCCTCAGGGAAGACTTGCACTCATCCTCAGGGAAAGACTGCTTTGTGCCGTGCCAGAAGCACCTGAAAGCTTATTTGGCCTGTCTGATTTCATTCTCCAAGTGGCAGAAAACAAAAATAAGGAGGAGAAAATCATTGTGAAAGGTAGAAAGCAAAGTTGTTGAAGGACGTAGATATGTATACTAGCCAAGTATATGGCATACTTAAAGAACATAGGAAGGATTTCAAAAGCCCAATCTCAATCTTACTACTGTAATTGTAAGCATCACTTGTAAATGTATGGCTGGGTGAGTAAATCACTTTGTGGAACATTTAGTTCTTTGATTTGTTTATACTTTTGAAAGCTATTTCAGCCTCAATGGGTCTAACAACTCAAGCAGATGGGGAAATGCAAAGCACATTATTGTATCTTTTCTCCTTCCAGGATTTGCATCAGTTTGACTGAATTTTTTTTTCAGGTCAATTGACATAGCTGTTAGTTTGGAGCTGCATGTGTGCATCCCCACATTCTAAGTAGCCAAAGCGATGATCTACACACCATTATTACTCTGCAAACCTACATTTAGGAATGACTGAGTTTTTTCATCTTGTTTTTTACCATCTCATCAATTCCTCTTGCTGTTGGCCACAATTCGGGAAAAATATCTTCAGATGAACTGCACATAACGTGACCTGCCCCATTCCCTGCATGGAAGAGGGTTTCTCTGCCTTCTCTCTGCTTCTCCTGTTCTGGGTTCTCAGTACAACGTTTCTCCTTGCTCCTGGAGGCCAGATCATTGGGGTACAGGGAGAGCTCTGATCTTATGCAAGCTCTTCTTCCCCCTCCCAAGCAGTGCTACTGGAGAGAAGCACAAGTTTAGCATCTCCCACCTGGCACAGCGAAGAATTGCTTACTTTGAATCAGAGAATCGTTAAGATTGGAAAAGCCCTCTCAGATCACTGAGTCCAACTGCTAACCCACCCCCACCATGCCTACTGACCACGTCCCTCAGTGCCACATCCACACGGTTCTTCAACACCTCCAGGGATAGTGATTGCACCACCTCCCCGGGCAGCCTGTGCCACTGCCTCACTGCTCTTTCAAAGAAGAAATTTTTCCATCCTGGACCTGGAACATCTGGAGCAACCTTCTCAGTTCTTCCCAAAAGCTGAATCCCTTCTTCCCAGGCCCATGATGGCTCCTGAGGCACAGAAACCCAACCCTGGGGCATCCATCCCACAGAAACCGTACCTTGCCAGGGACTAGCACAGGAGATCAACTCGTTGCAGCTGTCAGAACTAACTGGGAAGCAGCTACCAGCCCCCACGCCAGCCCTGCATCTCAGGTGTCCTCAGGAAGGAGAGAATTAGCCAGGACTTTAATGCTGGATTAGGCTGCTCCAAGTCTTCCCCTTCTCTCCTACTCCCGTCTCAGACCAGGAAAGCAGGCGGGTGGCCTCCGGTGTGGGTTACAGCCCTGGGCTGCCCCTCAGATGGCCGTGTCCTCTCCTTGACCCACAGCCCCTGCTCTGAGCCGTAGGAGGTAGCCAGGAGAGGGGACAGAGCTACAGCTCAGCCCACTCTATCCTCTGCCCTGCAAAGTTGAGGTAAGGCATTTTGGGAAAGGTCCTCATTGTTCCATGTGCTGTGCAAACATCAGCTGGTCCCAGGAGTCCATTTCATTCAAAACCCATCCATCAAACAGTGAGGAGAGCCCCTGTGACCAGGAAAACTACCCTCACCTGCAATTTTTTCATAGAATCATAGAAACATAGAATAGCCTGGATTGAAAAGGACCACAATGATCACCTAGTTTCAAACCCCCTGTTATGTGCAGGGTCACCAGCCACCAGATCAGACTATTCAGAGACACATCTAGCCTGGCCTTGAATGCCTCCAAGGATGGGGCATCCACAACCTCCTTGGGCAACCTGTTCCACTTTTTAGATACTTCCCTTCTCTACAAAAGTCTTGGGGATGTTCAACTGAGCTGCAGGGATTCCAGTTGCCACAACTGGTCCATCAGCCCTGGAGGACCAAGCAACACAGTGTTGCAGCCTTGCTCTCACACTGCAAAGGAACACAAGCCATTCACCCTGTGGTTGCAGTAGCAACCATTAAGGTAACCACTAAGAAGCTGAAGTTAGCATGACTTGTTGAACAATGTTTTGTAGGCTTGCTGTCTGGATTTAGAGGGCCTGGCAGGCTGCCCTCTAACAGCAGTCATGTGGAAAACTGCGCAGAAGATCAGGCCGTTGTGATAACGTAATTTTTCTGAGAAGCCTGTGAATGAGCTCCTATGGATTCAAGACAAGAATCCCGTATTCATGTACTACAGCAACAAGAACTGGCGAAGATCTCATATATGATTTTCCCCTGGCACTAAGAGCTTTGCCAAAAGCACTGTGTGCCAAAAGATGGGAGGGAGTAGAAGAAGATCACTTTGCATTTACCCCACTTCTCATCTTTCCTTAAACATCTGTTACTCATTTTTGCTGGAAAGAGGTTTGGGATGGGGAGGTAGATCACATATGGCCCATGGTCATCACTCTCACTTTCTGCTATACATTTCTCATTTTTTTACACCATTTCATTTCCCAAGAGCACTCAGATGAGATGTTTTTCTCCAGATAAATCATCAGCATTCCTTAAAAGTTTATTAAGCAGCTTTTGAGAAAATATTCTTGATCTGTCCTGCTGGACTGAATTAATATTGGAGATATCTTTTTGCTGCCTCCTGATTTGCAAACTGAGGTTTGCAAACATGTCCACGACAAAAATCTGGAGCAGAATGACCTTCATCTAGCTCTCAGTCTTATCAAAGGCACCAAGTCAAGTGAAATCCTATCTCAGAAGAGCAGATTCCTCCACTGATTACAAGATCTCAGGTAACTAGTGCTGTCTTTTGGGTGCCTGATATTAGGGGGGGCAATCCCCTTTTTGGACATGGAAAGGCAGACCCTCACGGCTAAATCAGACAGAAGAGCTGCAGAAAGAAACATGAGCTGCATATTTTAGTGGTACCACATTCCTCCCATCACGCATTTACCCATCCAAAGTGGATAATTCTCCCTGGTTAAACATCTTTCACTACTGGATCCTTTCCAGCCTGGCTTTCCTCCAGTCAGGTCCTACGTGAACAAAGTATGCCAAGACCTATTTTAATTTGCCAAGCAAGGGTTCATGCCCGTGGGAAAGCCAAATTGCCTTCAAGAAGGCATAGAAACAGACAAAATGCCTGTGTGGACAGCTGATGCAAGACTCATTGCTTGGGGAGACAGTGGAGCCGAAGGAGCTTGTGCCAAAGCACCACGAGGAATTCACATTGTTCACAATGAACAAACATTGCGTAAAGTGAAATTTGGGTCCGGCCTCTTTGCTTGTATAAATCCATTTGATTTTTGGGCTAGGCACATGATAGCCCCGTGACTCCCAGCACTGACGCAGTCCCATGCACATCAGCAGTCCTATGGCTAGTGAGACAGCTTGGTGAATGTTCTCTCCATCAGGTAACATTTTGGAAATGATGATTAAGCAAAGTTTAGTTCCTTCCTCCCAAGTCTCATTAGAGATTGAACTAAGAAAGGGGCTGCACAGCAAGCCGCACGCAAGCCTCAGGGGAGATCTCCACAGAGCTTACTCCATACATTGCCCTCTCCAACCAGCTTCCTCATGGCTACCACTCCAAAACATTGCTGGTCCTGGCACGGAGGGCTTGCAGGGAAAGGCCACCAGGAACCAATGCTGCTCCACTTATTTGCAGAGCTGAAAGGTTTTGTAGGATCTCAGGGCGAATCTCACCTCAGATGGCAGAGCCTGGTTCTACAGATAAAGCAAATAAACACCAACGTGACACACAACGAGTTTTCCATAAATCACTAGATAAAGGCATGTGCCCAGAATAGGTCTTGAACGTATGGAAACAGAAAATGCAGAGCAGTGGCTTTGTGCCAATGAACATTTTAAGCAGAGAATATGCCTGCTGAGCAGCATTTCCTCCTGTGTGAGGAGGAAGAGGCATTACCTTGAGTACAGCCTTTCAGAGTGATTTTGCAACACGTACATTTCAAACCACTATCACCCATCTTGTTGGTATCTGTGATATACACGATCATCTCCTGTATCAACCTAATCAAATGGTATCATCAAAGAGCAAAATCAAGCAGCACTGTGCTCCTCAGCCACAAAGATGAGCTCAGCTCGCCTCCCTTTTTGCAGAGGCCTCTGCCCATGGCTGTGCTCAGGGCACGCTGCTCGGCCGCTGCTGGTCCGGAAACACAGTCAGGAGGCCCAGCAGAGGGCTGGGGTGGGACAAAGGCAGCCCCAGAGCAGGCCTGGGGTCGTGACACTTGACCCGCTTGCTCCGTTTCCTCTTTGAAACCTGATTACATCTATTTTTAGGGCCGTGCTGGGAGAAGGAGGGGATGGGGTGGCCGGACCCTGCCTGGCAGAGCTCCAGTCCATTTGCACACCCAGCACTACGAGGGCTCCCGTGTCGGTGGCCATCTGGTGCTCATGCAATGCTGCGGAGCAGGGCACTCGCCACTTATTCCTCCTGTCCCAGGCCTGGCAAGTCTCACACCACCCACACGGCAGCATCTCCTGAACACATTCAGCACAAAACCCGCTGGGGCGGTGCATCTAACGCGACATTCACATGTTATTTCACGTACTCCTAACACACACATGCAGCTCTCTGCTTTGTGTTTTCTTTTTAAAAGGACCAGGGCATGGTCAACCAATTCTCTTGGCTGCTTAGCAACAGGCAATTGAGACCGCCTATCAATTCTCAGTTTATAATAACCTGAGGCAGACCTAGATTTTTGTTTTCCCTGGAGCTTTTGTCTTCCCTCCCCTCCGTAATAAATACCAGGAATCTGTGGGCAGCATGTGTTGGAGATCCCCGGTGGAATATCTTTCATCACATGCGCCGGGTGGCTCCTCTGGCAGGAGAGCTGTGAGCTCAGGCACCTTCCCTTTGTCAGAGCACTGGAGAGAGTCACCCTGCACCATGCTGAGCCTCGAAGTAGGTTTATCTTCAGATAAATAATTGTGAAAAAACAGGCATTGCATTAAAAAAGATCCAAAGATTTCATCTGTACAGACAAACTGTTGTTTGAGCAGGGAATTGCTGGGAGCTGAGCACAGCATCAGGGAATATCTCAAGCTGGAAGAGACCCATCGGTGTGATCGAGTCCAGCTCCTGGCATCCAACAGGGATTACAGAAACATGGCGTCATGGCAGCACTTGAGGAATTGGGAAATACATTAAAACAAGTGGGCTGTGGTGCAAATCATTGGCAGTTTCACTGATGCTACACAATGACTTGCTCCTGCAAAACTTACATGTAATCAGGAGCTCAAAGAGTTGAGAAAATGGTTCTAGTGTGTGGGAAAATGACCCATAACAATGCTGTGTAAGCTGTGTTAAACTACTTATTGTGCTCATACGCATAATGATATATTAAAATTCTTGTTGGCAAAATGTCCTTTCAAAATTAAATGATGCTTGAGCCTCGCCACCAGGATTTTCTCATCCCAAGTCATGTTTGTAATAAACTTTATAAATACAATAAAATATTACACAGCTCCAACACGGAAACCCAGTGGGGAAATCACGTCCATTTCTGTTAAACTAAGTGGTGGATCTTTGTTGCTGGCATTAGGGAGCAGCTTTGTGCTTGGCTCGAGATATGTTCTTGAAAATCCCTATAGTTCTCTATGAATAATTGAAGACAATATATAACCAGACGCTTGTTTGCTACCTCCAGAGTTGGATCCTAGAGGACCATTAAATTAATTTTTAATAACACGCTATAGTTAAAGTTACGGGACACAAAATTTCACTCTAAACGTGTTCGTCGTAAAAAAAATAAAATGAAACCCCAAGGTTACAACCTGGGTAGCAGGAGGCTTATGGCGACTAATAAAACAGAAAGGGAAGCATTAGGAGAGCTTACTGTTATTCCCATTCGTTTCTCACATACCTTTTGTTACTCCTCAGGTAAGGGCTCTGCCTTTACCTGAAGACTTATTCCAAAACTTCCACAGTGCTGTGATGGTAATACTGAGGTTCTCCAGGTCTCTTCCCTCACACGGTCATGTTTTAATTTTATTTCCCCTCTCAGAAATCAGGAATTGTGCAGGTCATATGCACAGTCCCACCCGTCACAGTTACTTGTCAAGCAGGGCCAATGACAAGGCCATTTCTGCCAGTGCCTCGGGGCGATGCTAAATGTGCTTCGAAAAATCATTATCCAAGAACATGGTGTCATAAATTGTCTGCAGAACCAATCTGTATGGGACAAAATTATCATTAGGAAATGCTGCTGCTCATTTTATGTAATTGCTAACTGCACCTAGGCTTCTGTTAATTGACGCCAGTATTTCACCTGGTATTAACTCTGCTCTTGAGAAAGGCTGGCTTATCTCTGAAATAAACAAGCATAACAAAGCAAGGAAGCAATTAAACAGCATCACCTCTAAAACAATGAAAAAAGAAGTTTTCAAACATCCCATGCTATGGGTAGCTCCATAATTCTATAGAATCTCTACAAAGTACCACCGGGGCACCTCCAACACTTGTGCTTAAGGCAGAGTGAGACAGATGTGCTCAGCGCACCGCCCCTTCCACTCTCCTCTTAAATACTGCTCTGTTTGTGCAAATTAAATGTATATGTAGAAACATACAGGTAAAAGTTTGATTCAGTTATCACCAGATAGAATATGGTCCTCTTTATGGTCTTCCTCTTTATGGTCTCATCTTGTCTCTCAGGTTTCGGAGTTTCCATTTATTTTCACGCTACGTCTTCTCAGCTTTTTATGTACCCATATCTTCAATTTAATGCCTCATACCAACACTTTGAGTAACAGGCTGTTTTACAGCCTCCCATCCAGATGCGTACTGGGCTGATGAATTTACAGAACATAAATAATTTATCGGAGATAGATCAGGTCTCATGCAAACACGCAGGAACTACCAGCCATAACAAAGAACAAATTTTTCTTTTCATGCATTATAAAGCTGTCACTTCCAATACATGAACATTTGAATATTAATGTCAGCTACACAGTACCCTGTATGCGCTATGTCAGCCATCAGAGGGACTGTGCATCACATAGAATCATAGTATCACAGAATCATGGAATGGCCTGGGTTGAAAAAGATCATCTAGTTTCAATGCCCCTGCTATGTGCAGGGTCGCCAACCAGCAGACCAGGCTGCCCAGAGCCACATCCAGCCTGGCCTTGAATGCCTGCAGGGATGGGGCATCCACAGCCTCCTCGGGCAACCTTTTTCAGTGCGTCACCATCTTCTGTGTGAAAAACTTCCTCCTAATATCTAACCTAAATCACCTCTGTCTCAGTTTAAAACCATTCTCCCTTGTGCTATCACTATCCACCCTCGTAAACAGCCGTTCCTCCTCCTGTTGATACGCTCCCTTCAAGTACTGGAAGGCCACAATGAGGTCTCACCAGAGCCTTCTCTTCTCCAAGCTGAACAAGGCAGTTCCTTCAACCCTTCTTCAGAGGAGAGGTGCTCCAGACCTCTGGTCACCTTAGTGGCCCTCCTCTGGACCCACTCCACACAGGAATCTTCCCTCATTAGAAGTGCAGTGAGAGATCTAACGATAGCTCACATTAGCAGTGCTCCTCGGTAAGCACTTCCTGGTAACTTTAGTTAGCTGTGAGATCGATAGATTTGCATTTATTCTTCAAACATCTTTTTGAGTATTCTGTGATGGTGTAGTTACATAAGCATCCAGCAGGCAGGAAACAGGAGTTGCCCATGCCCTTATGGTTATAAAACAAGTGCAATTCAATCACTCCATCTAGAACTATGCCCCGCTGACTTACTGAACTTGAAACACCACATTCAAAAGCCAGCCCTGAACGTGAGGCTCCCAGGAGCGGGGCAAAGCAGTGGCAGCACAACGTGTGGGCAGGACAAAGTGCTATCAAGGAAACGCCTTGATCTTCAACTGCGGCTGCCAGATCACAGGGCGGTCCTGAGGGAAGACATCAGGTTCTCATCCGATGGCTGCTTTTAGCAAATGGCCCCAGAATATCCTGTTACAGGCAGAGGGTGCACGCGGCTACCATGGGCACCCGCTGACTGCTAGGCTATGGCCCTGCAACATAGAACATCAAATGGCAAAGCAGATGATTAAAGAGAACGAATCGAAAAGAAATTAAAGCCGGCTGTGATCGTCAGCTACATCAAATTGTCTTTTGTTCTCCAGAGCTGCCAGGTGGGGATGATGGAACTAAATTAACAAGATTATAAGCCTGCTCTTTTTATCTAACCTCAGCATTAAGCATCGTTTCGTGCTGCTGCAGTCAGTACCTCTGGCACAAACGCTGGCTGCTGTCAATGTTCCAAAATCCTATTTATTTCCCTTGTTGAAACCCACGAGAAGTGGGGACCCAGCAGCTCATTTTATGACATCTGCTAGGGGAGCAGGGAGGAGGCTGTAGTCAGCACAGCCCACAGCAGAGATGGAGCCTATTTAAAGCTGGTCTCTTTTGACAGACACGTTAGGACGAGCAAAAGTGTCCCCAAAACTATTTAAATTTGCTAAAATAGAGTCACACAACATCCAAAAGCAATGGAAAGGAAATCATGAGGAGACTTTCAGAATGCAAAACAAAAAAACAAACAAACAAACCCAACAGAAACAACACCCAGCAATTCTACCAAATAAAATATCTTCAAAAGCTTCTTATTTTTTTCCCCCAGACGTTACTGAGATGACAATCAATCAGTCTGGCTACTTTGACTTCGTACAATATAATACCAGAGGAGTTAGCAAAAATGAAGTATTAAATTATTCAGCGTTTGAGCGTTGGTGTAATGAAGATGTGGCTGGAAAGGACAAACTGCAAAACAAGTATTTTCCTCTTACTGCAACTCATACTGCTGCTTTCTTCCTGGGAGAAATTCAAACGTTACTTTTCGATGCACAGAACACAGCTTTTTGCTGTGTATTTTTAAGTCAAATTATTCCAGTACTTACATGCAACAGAAAAACGCACTTTGTATCTCTCAATATTTTGTGTTTACAGCTGCCTTTCATTTCCTTTTTAAGATTCTCCTGTTGCAAATCCCCACACTGTTAAGCTTATAAAGAACGTTAAATGAAGAGGCTGAGCTTTGGATACATGGAGTACAGATGTAATTCATGCATAAGCCCAAGGAATCACAAAGATAACCGTGTTTGGATACATACTGCATTCACAGAACAGCAAAATTACATTTTTAAGCTTTAAAATGCCACCATTTCCTCATAAAGCTTTTAAGCTGGAAGTACACAAACTAGATCCATACCATTCACGTCCTCCAAGGAAAGCTCAGATGCATTTTGAGTATGCACAAATACACCAGCTGCACTATTTACCTTAAGTCTTTTTCAAGATTCATAACCACTATTTGGAATGCCTTGCAAAATATAGCAGCCATCCACACCTGAAGGGGGGCTTTAGGAAAGGGGGGGTGGGACTTTTTATAAGGGCAGGTAGCGACGGGACAATGTGAAATGGCTTTAAACTAGAAGAGAGTAGATTTAGACTATGTATTAGGAAGAAATTCTTCACTGTGAGGGTGGTGAGACACTGGAACAGAGAGACTGCAGATGCCCCCTCCTTGGAAGCATTCAAGTCCAAGCTGGATGGGGCTGTGAGCAGCCTGGCCTAGAGGGAGGTGTCCCTGCCCATAGCAGGGGGCTGGAATTAGATGGTCTTAAAGGTTCCTTGCAACCCAAAATGTTCTATGATTCTATGAACCCAAGTCCATTAACTGTATCACAATAGCCAAAAGCACAGTGATCAGATGAGTACTATTTCACATATTTCATACAGTTTTTACGTATAGCTGAAGGCACCAAAGTTGCTTATCGAGCCTTGAAACACAAGCAGAAAACAGTAACTGGAATTCATACAGAGCTGATACTACAAAATGTGAAAGCAGACACCTGACAAAATGGAAATTGCTGTTTGCCACTGCATGCATCTCAGGGCCAAAATATCAGATAGCTTCAAAATAACTCATTAAAAGCGATTAATTTATTCTTAAGTTCCCACATCTTTATTCTAACACTGAATCTTTTAATTTTCTTCTGGCAGCTGCACTAAAACCTTAAGCTGTTCTGAGCGGCTGAATGACACGCTCTGGGCATCACGGTTTATTAACTCATGATGGATGAGCAGCACACCTTCCAACTCTTTGATCGCTGGTAAAGATTTTTAATTACCTTTCACATGTTTACTGCAAGTTTCTACACGGGCGGAAGAAAACTCAAATGAAGCCAAGCATTCATAATTCAAATGGCAAGACATCAACTCTGACTAATTTAATATCAGAACCTGCTTTTGAAACAGTTCTTGAAACTTCAGTACTGGGCATGTTTTTCATTGCTGGACACAGAGCAAGTAGGAGTTCTGTACTGACAGTAGATGTTAATACTCATTTAAAGCTATTTTCACAATGAGCTGATAGCACACAGTCTGCTGAGCAGGATTTGAGGTGTTCTGCCCCATTTAGGAGCAGATTAAACTTTCAAATCTCCATCTCTCCTTTGTCATTACGACAGAAGGCTGTCAGAATTCTACATCTTATTTTCTTCCTCATTAGAACACCGGAAAACAGAATATAATTCTGACAGATTCAGCCTGCATACAGCCACCTATACGGGCAGTTGTGTTCAAAATAAAGCAAAGTTATCAAAATAAATATCTATACCATGCATTAAGTTTAATCATTGGCTTTTTTCCCCCCAGTTTTTCTTAACGCATTTAAAGAACGTTTTGAGGACAGAATGTTTGTAAAGCCAACTCAACCAGTCTGCAGCAAAACTGACCTACAGAAAATGTGCTGTAAAAAAAGTCATTTAAGACTGAAACCTTACAGTGCTGAATTAATGGACTTTAGACAATCTCAATTTTACTACTGCTCAACTTCTGAGCAGCTTTTAGAGATTTTAGCACGTCTCTCCCCTCCCTGGATGGGATAGCAGTAAAACTGAAAATCCTTGACGTACTGCACAAACCCAAGAGTCCAGAGAAACATCTAAAGGCTGATAACCTCTTCTGTGGGTTGACGTATTTTGCTAGAAGATTTTATACTTCCTCTCTAGAAGAATGGTAAGACTCATTGGATTTGCTCCAGATTGGAAGTGTCTAGCACTGATTACTTCCATTACTCCCACATTTCAGCTCCATTCCATTCAGTCTTGCCAGGTCAGGATCCTCACCAGAAAATTATACTTGCTGAAAGATCCCACATTCTATTCATAAAGGCTCTTTACAGCTTACGTTCCAGGCAGTTTTAGTCATCTTCTTGAAGATTCAAAGAGAAGATCCCCAGGTCTAGCTCCTGCTTTCCTGTGACATTAATGTCAGTCCTCCCTCAATTGCTTAGTGGGATTCCTGTTGCAGTCACATGAGATTCTTAGTCGAGTCTACTCACCTTCCCTCATCAAACGTTTTCTCTCTTCTACAAACTGGACAGCTGCTTCTCTGGCCTGAATGCTTGCAAAGAGGTATTCAATTCAAGCAAGAAAAAGAAAATTGCTTTTATTCCTAAAGGCAGCCTACTTGCAAAGAGCTATTGCAGAGAGTATTGCTAGGCTACAATTGATGGGAGTGCCTCACTTGCTTAATGCAAGTGGGACATGGACATTATTGTCAATGCTAGATGGAATGAGGGGGAGTAACATGCAATGGAAATAAACTGCATCCTCAGAAGAAACTATCAGCCTATCTTTAGAATCTATCAGCAAGAATTACCAATACATGGACTGAAGTAAAGGTCCAAGATCATCTCTGCTTCTGCACTTTATAAAAAGACAGGCTTGATATCATAATGGCTTCTTTTATCACTGGCACCAAAGTAACTTAAAACTGAACCTTTCACAACAGGGAAAAAACAACAACAAAACAACAGGGAACCCCAACAACTACCTTCCCTCAGTACAGATGTAAATACAAGACAGGTCAATAAAAGACAAATCATTTTTATTTTTTCTTTTGCCAGTTGTTACAGGTGAATTAAAGTCCAGAACCGTTAAGCTGTTAGTTCTTCTCAAAGGATATTTTTCAAAGTAGTAGCTCACATACAAAATACATCTTAGCATGTATTACAATGAAAAAGTGTTGACAAATTCACACTTTGAATTTTATTCAAAGAATAAAGTACCAGTAAAGATACACATTTGCTCTACAGAGCCTTACTGCAAGCTCCTTGCTCTCACTGAGAAGTACTTACTCTTGCAGACAATCCCACTCAGACCAGTGCTACTTTTCCTTAGATGATCCATTAAACTACTCAGGCAGTAAGTGCTGTGAATGGGATTTGCAATCTGTTAGGAGTGCCTGTTGAGAGGACGGTCTGTATTATGAAGCAAATGCTGGAAAACAACTGAATGACAGCTCCTTTACAATAAACGCAGACAGCACAACTGGCATATGTTGAAATTCTAAGGCAACAATATTGGACCAGCACATGAAACTGTACTGCAGAGACAAAACTTAAGCATTGTTTTCTTCTGCAGGGCAGTCATACTCTGATTTTTATTTTTCTAAATTTAAATTTATTAAGAGGTAGCAATATAGAATGTCAATACTGCCACCAGATAACTTATGTATTCAGTTCCTGCATTGAAAAAAATCCTTTATGACAATATGCAGTGTCTTGTTTGAATAGTATTCTCCACGTTTAAGGACGTCTATCTAGCAATACTTATGTATATTAAAAATAATACACGTGCACATTTCTGCAGTCTTGCAGTGTAACAACTTCTCATTGGTAACTATAAAAACTCAGTTTCGCACTGCTACCGTACACCAGGACTCCTACAGCAGTACAGAGAATGTACAGATCTCTTACCTACAGCTGGTAATACTGTGCATTGTGCAAATTGTCCAATCCCTTCCGAGCAGCAGTTAGAAGAAAATTTGAGGATATCAAAATACAGATTTAAATAATTTACTCTTAAAAACACTCATATTTATAGCCTCTTACAGAAAATAATTCATCTGATTATCAGATATGTCCTCAGCTTTTCCAGTTCCAAGGTATACACAGGTCTCCATCCTGCAGCACGGAGTAGAAATGTGAAATGCAAAGGTGCATGCCTTGTAGGTACGGCAGTGATTCTTCCAGCAGCCGCTTACAACAATCTATCATCTGTGCGCTGGTGACGCTGGGCTCCTTGTACAGCCGCTCCAAAGAAAACTTCTCAGCAGAAGTATCCATCAGCTCTTTTTCTGTAACCATCATCCTAGCAAATAGAGATGGCGTACACAGACAAAATTAGAACTTCTGCAAGTACTGAACTTCAGAAAAAAGCTTCCAGGACTGCACAGCAGCGTGCCCACACACTTCAAAGCCTTCAACATCTTTTTTTTTTTTTAAACCAGGTAGTCAGAGAAATACCAAGAAGAACCCACAGAGGCTCCATTTTTAATATGAGACAGAAGTTAATAATGAAAGTACAAGCTTCAAGAGTAAAATCACATTAGTAACTACCCTGCCTTCTCAACCAAGACCAATGATCTCTGCATGTCTTAAAAAAAAAAAACAAAACAGTGGATGACAGATACAATCATCTTACATGCATTACTAACTTACTAATTGCAGGAAGCATACAGGGTAGTGAAACAACAGCTTACAGATGTTTGCTCTTTTTTAAATTCACCCCAGACAAATCCAGGCTACTCAGAAAAAAGTTAACCTGCAGAATCAAGAGTGTCTGAAACTGTGGATCGTATGATCTGAATACAGTGAAGGTTCAGAAAGACTGTGGCTCAAGCACTGTGACACATTAACACAGCTACACCTCTTCTAGAGTCAGCTGGTGATCAGAACACTGCTACACACTGAGTTTACAGACTCCCACATCTCCTGCTGGCTCTGGACTGGACCAGACCTCGAAATGCAGAGGGACTGGAGCATAGTGCTGCTGTTAGGTCAGCTTGGATTCAGCTTGGTCTGACAGCATCTGCAGCATCAGAGGTGGGATGACTCTGTATCACCAGATTCCAGAGCTGGTGCTACCTCTCATCTAATGAGCACTACTGTGAGAGGAGCCCAAAGCTAAGTATGCTCACAGCTACTGAGACCTGCACTGAATGTCTGCTGAAGGGGCTCAACTCTTCAGCTGAGGTGAGTGCAGGAGCTGCTTGCATTTGCACAGCACTGCACACTCTCTGACACCTGTGAGCCAAGATCTCCCCTTCAGTGAAGCCTCAAGCTCCCTTAAGGATATCAAATTAGCTGCACACAGTGAGAAACACAGGCTTATTTTCAGTTGCTTCCTCAAAGATGCTTAGATGTCAATAAAACACAATATAAAACAGACACTACACAAAAGTGAAGTAAATTCATATTAAATCCTGTGTTACAACTGACATCATTATTCATGTAGGTAACACAATTTTGTAGAAGAGTAATATCCAAATTCTCCAGCATAGCAAACCATACAGAAGCCCAGCTACTTTCCTTTCTCTCAGATTCCCTTTAACAACAACAAAGAGGGTTAGGAAAATGTTGAGAAGTAGAGAATGAATTCTGTTCAAGGAAGGAATAAATGGAATAGGAATTTTCAGACTCAGTAAGATGTTAACAACAGGGAAATATCACATATCCACACATACACCAAAAAGAAAAGGTGATAAATACAGAATAACTGTTTTATGTTACCTATGGAGTGCCAAAAGAAATAATCAGGCTGCAGGTTTATAAAACAAAGGATACCTCATTCCTCCTTAACATGCACGGCAAACATAATCCAACTGCACAGTTTGCTGCCACAGGATACACTGGAGCCACAAAACATAAGCTGGCTCAAAAAAATAATTAGGTAATTAAGAGGGGAGAAACGATCTAGTGAATGCTCTTAACATTAGATAGTGCTTCCAGCTCCAAGTATTTATTCAATTACAGACTGTTGGAAACTGGAGAGGAGTACAGAGCAAAAAGAACACCATAATTTTGCCCCATTCATACAGCCTTTCCAGAAGCTAAAAGATGACAGGGTACCAGCAGACTCTCGATATGACCAAGTATAGCTGTTCTCAATTATTTTACACAAACCAGCAATCATCCAACAGACAGAAGAACTAAGATATTTAGCTTTGCCTCTTACATTGTTACAACACAGCTGCTTATACTCTGAGGGGAGCCCCACATTTCTTTCACTGCTAACCTAAAGATGTCATTTTTCCTGGGTAGTCTTGATGATGAGGAGTAGAACAAGGGCTTAAGGAGAATGCATTACCAGGTGCAAGTGCATACATTTGCTACAACACCCTCTCAACCTCCACAGACGTACATTTGCATCTGTCAAATATGGGTAGCTGGATAAAGCACCATTCGTCAGTTATCATTCACATGGCTGAAATAACCAACCTTCAGAGCTGTGCCTGGCTTATGGAAAAATTCCAGGAAGCCTCCACGCTTTACCAAAGTCCATATCCCAAATGAATCTTCCCAAGGCACTGGATCTTAACTGAGCTAGAACCATAAAGCCTTCAGTAAGGCTCATTCTTAAAACAGCCTTCAGAGAACATGCTGGGTCTACACATCATAGATATGCTCGTAACAAAGCGTGATGTTTCAACAGTTCATTACAGGATTTCTCAAGCAGAAAAATAAACTTGCACTAACAACATGTGAACGGACAGTGCCACCCAGTTACATATCAGTGCTTTCTTCAAAATAAAATCTCCACTTAGTGCTCTAAATCCTCAAAGGTACATTCAACATATAAGGTCAGCAACAGAAGTACAGCTGTGCTGGATATCATTAGTTCTGTGACATACAATAAGTGCTGGTTCTGTGACTCACTATAGCCATCCTCTCTTCTCATCAGCATCTGTGAGAAAGTACCACGGAGGTATTTTTTTTCCATCATGCTACCCCTAGTTTTTCTATTCCCCTCACTGTGCACTAGCTAATCTTTTCCTCAATTGAGTAACAACTAGAAATAGTAATTCTCTAGTCAGACTCAGCTGTTTTTACTGTTTTCTTGTCGCTATAGAAATAAGTAACAGAAGTTTGTTGATTTTCTTATTCAATATCAAGGATTCTTCCAGTGGGGAAGGAAGGAAAGGGCAGAAAAGAAGGGGAAGAAGGGGAAAGCCTCTTCTTTATTAAAACAAGAGCAACAAAAAACAACAAAAAAAAAAACACATAGGCAAAAATCCTCTATTTCTGAAGGAAACTATTTCTACAGTATGAACGACAATTACTTCCTCAGTCATTTCTTAATCATTTCCTATTTGTTTCCATTCAATACTTCAATTTTCAACTCAGTAAAGCTGATAGGTAGTTTTGCCTTACAAAAAAGTTGCTTTTCCACCACGAGAGCAAAAATGCTATCCTCAAAGGTCTGGCACTGCTACAAGTGAGAGATATGGTGTGCAAAGATTTTCATGAACAAAAACGTATTGAGCTATAAACACTTACTCTTCCCTTCTTTTCAGATTCTCTCTTGCTTCCTGTGCTTTGGCAATAATAAACCATCGAAGGGTTGCTGGATCACAGACTGTAGGGATGGTAAAGTGCCCAAATTCATGTAAGCTTGGCGTGTATCTATCACTGTAATGAAACACGATGGAAATGAAAAACAAGGTTTTTTTCCCCCCATGTAACCATTTGCGTGAATTACTTACAAAATTAATCCTGAGCATAAGAGTAAGATTATCAATAGATAATCAGAATAGTAGGTAAAAAATTAATCAAGTTTGGTTCGTAAGAATACATAAACATCACACATAAGTCTTTCAATTACATTTCACAAGCAACACAGTCAACTTTATTAAGTATACATACTCAGCATCATTATTATACAAATAAATGTTGTTCTGACAGCACAAAACCTTTGATTTAACCCAGCACAACAACATAAGATAAAACCACCAACCTTGACTCCAACTTGAATAAAATATGCATAATTTCTTTCAGCCTCTTTCCTTAACCCATGTAAAGGCACATCACACCTTTAGAAATAAGACTGACGCACCAAAAATCTGAAATTATTATTAGTTTCCTTTTTAGTGAAAGCAATAACCAGTGTAATCACAAGAAAAAAGTACAAGTTCCAGATGAAATAATTCTTTCTTGCAAATACTCACCTTTCTAGAATCATTTGCAAGCCTCTCAGACTCTGTGGATGAAAAGGCAGTCGACTGTCAAGTAGTTTGTTATAGAAAGAATCCAGAGTGTCATAGTACTCTTCCAAAGTCAAGAGAGGTTGCAGCTCTTCTACATATATTACTTGTATGCCTCCCAGAAGTTGGCTTATCCGATCTTCCAAGAACAGCAGCCTCTCCTGAAGTTTATAATAATTTGGCAATCTCTCAAAAATCTGTGTGGACACATACATACACAAACACTTTTTATGTTACCAGGCATACAACTTAATTTTAAGAAATGAAAAAATAAACAAGAGAATCTGTACAGTGCAAAAAAAACCAACAACAAACAAACAAACAGCAATGGAAACAGCAATCAAGGAATACGTGAAAAAAAAAGAAATATTGCATGCATGCATTTTGGGGTGAGATATAATGGAAAAAGTTCATAGGTGTTTTCAGTATTTATGCTATAAATACACCAATACAACTTGACAAGATGGATGGATGTCCTCTATCTCTATATACACAGAATTAACAGTCCCAGACCTAAAGCAAGTTATAATCCAAGGCCTACATAAAATGCACATCTATTATATGCCGTCATCAAGAGTTCCTTTGCCATCCTAATGTATCAATTCCCCAAAAAGCAGAGATCCTGTGTCACTGGGAGTAGTTCTTTCCAAGGACTTGGCTAATAATGTAGTTTATCTGAAGTCTGGAGGAGGGAAGGAAAGAACCAGACATCTAGTTTACAAACCTCTACCAGAAAGGCTAAGATGTGATCGGACTTGTGAGCCACAATGCAGAAGGTTGGTGACAGCAAGAAGGCTGTAAGAAGAAACTCTGTCGTAGTCACTACATACCATCGACCCAGCTATTAGCAGAACACAGCTTTTCATTCAAAAAAATACTTCTGCTGGGATAATCAAGTGATCTCAGAATAACCTCTTTACAGATACAAGAGAGTAGTAGAATCCTTGCAGCTTTTGGCAAGTTAGAAAGAGGAAGCATTTATCTCATTAAGGAATGGACTGGCTTTCTTTCCCCAGTATTGGCAAAATACTTGTATTCCAATGACTACCAATGCAAATCTCAGAGTAGAAAGCTTTGCATTCAACTCCAGTTTCTCACTTCATTAAGTACATAAATCATTCCATATTAACAAAACATGGTTTATCGTCTCCCTCAGTGAAAGGTACAGGCAAAAACCCAAATTGCCACCAGAGAAAACTTTGAGTTGAGTGCTCAGTTTTCACATTATAACTGATTGGAACTCAGAAATAAAATATTCTTATATTCTAGTTGGGTGAAACTTCCAACAGAAATTCCTCTAATTATCTCCTTTACATGGAAATATTTTTTGATAGAACTACTGCCAGCATTTTAATTATCAAGATTCAGGAAAAAGTCCTTAAAGTGACTTTGCATACAATGCTTTATTACATAGGATGCCAGAAAGTTTTCTGAATCTGAACTTTACACAGACAACAGCAGAATCTGCATATTCACTAAATTTCTGCAGCACTCTGTGATCTGTCTAAAAGGACAAAGTGAAGAGATGGTTGATTAGCAGCCATTGACTGAATAGATCCCTTCACAACTCCATTTAAGTCTCATTTACATCAACAATCAGAACAGAATTCCTAAATTCTTCATGGGAATGAGTTCTTTACAGATGAAGAAATATTCTGCCAGTGCTTATTGCACTTATTGCTTAGAGACAAACAATGCATAACTTCTTATTTCTGTGATTTCTTATTGCTATCTAATCAGAGATGAGACTGGTTTGTCGTAGAAGCAGCAGTAAAGACTTGACACTGATTGCTGTAAGATAAGATTAAACGTACAAGGTTACGCTAAGCACAGCAGCCATGTTTCTTCCTTTAAATTACTCATCAGTAATCAGTAACAAAATTTTGATTATATTTTAAAGAAGGATGTCATAACAACAGAAAACAGACACCTTACTTTGGTCCAGTGATGGTGAACATCCATGGTCCCCAGCATTATGTGGCCTGCTGCACTCATACCTGAGCGCTCTGTGAAAACCACCGTGCGTCCTAAAGAGAGAAGAAAGCTCCTTACCAACTCTCATTACTGTAATCATTCACACAATCATGGAAGATTTAGGCACCCTGCTAACGTGTCACAAGCAACACATGTTCTTAGCACGTACAAGATGAATAGCTGCTTTCCTTATTCTCAAAATCCAAAAAAGTGATTCTTGAAGACTCTAGTTCAACAGTTTTCCATACAAACCTTAACTAGCTTTTGTTTTCTCCCTGTTTAAGCAGATAGATCCAGTAGATTTTTAGTTAACTGGATTTTTTTTCTTACAAAGACTATCTGTTAATAAAGAAAAAATAACAGCAAAGAGCTCCTTCAAATAATCTGTAACAAATAACATACACCCAAGGAAATGTGTGCTGTACACTTAAGATACACAGGAATACAGTAAAGGTAGAAGAACTATTAGCATAACCACTCAACACTGCTTCCACAAGGTTCTCCACAGCATGCAAGCCATCAGAAATGTTTTCCAGTTCATTTTTTGCTTAAAGATAGAAATAACATAAAAGGCTCAGAGTAAATGTGTCTGGTTTTTTTTTTTAGTACAAAAATTCTTAAGAATTCTTCAGGGTAACAGCACAACTATTTGGCAAAATAAGCTTCCAAAAGAAGCCTTCAGTATAAGGTATTCATTTACAAGACAAGGATTAATAAGAATATTTGAAATGTAACAAGCACCAAAATCAGAGTGTAAAAAACAAAACATAAATAAAGACACTTCATTACCATAAAATAAACAGATGACAACTGGCAAGCTATGCAGCATGAACATTAAATGCCTGTAACTGTCTAAAATCCCTAAATAAAACGCTGCGTCTCAGTCAAGCTAGAATTCTTGAGATCATAAGAGCAGGTATAGCCTTCATAAAAAAATCATAATGAACAACTGTAAGAAAGGGTTGTAATTCCACTTTTGACGTTATGCTGTCCAAGAACTGTAAAGCTGAGACCGAAGTAATTAGGAATTTCTAGGATAGAAAAAAAAATAGATAAAAAATTGAATATAATGGCTTCCATATGTGAGATCAGTTATTCTTCAAATGTTTAGATGCCAAAGGCAGATAATTATGTTAGAAAAGTATTTATGGGAAAAACAAAGCTTCTGTTGAACTCATCTCTCTACCTAAGCATACTGACATTTGAGCCTGCTCTCAGCAACTGTGTATTCAAAATCCTTATGAAAGAGCAATGCTGACTACAAGAAATTGAGTGCATCATCCTACCCCAAGGCAAGATCAGCTGCATCTGTATGGTTACTGACAAGTATTTATTAATCACAGAATCATAAAGTCATAGAAAGACCTGGGTTGAAAGTGACCACAATGCTCATCTTCTTTCAACCCCCTGCTACGTGCAGGTCTCCAACCAGCAGCCCAGGCTGCCCAGAGCCACATCCAGCCTGGCCTTGAATGCCTCCAAGGATGGAGCATTCACAACCTCCTTGGGCAACCTGTTCCAGTGCCTCACCACCTCTGTGTGAAAAACTTCCTCCTAATACCTAACCTAAACATCCCCTTGTCTCAGTTTAAAACCATTCTCCCTTGTGCTACCACTATACACCCTCGTAGTCATTAGTATAAGTATATTAAGTTATTACTACAGATCTTTAAAAAATTGAGACTACAACAGGCTCCCAGGACCTCTCCAGTACTTTACATCCTCAGCACGTGTAATTAAAAAAAGCTAATTTGAAATCTCATACAGTTTAAATCTATTATTTATTTATTGCCCTACCCACTTCACCTTTTCAGAAAGGATTAAGTGAACCCGCAGATGAAAGCCACTCAAAACTGAGTATCTGAGGACAGTCATAAAATGTTACAGTTACAGCGAAGAGCTACTGCCAGGGGTCAAACAGCTGTTTCAGTATGTCAGGTTTAAGGAACATTCTAGTTTTTCCTGAGAAAAGACTTCAGTGTAAGCATTTTATGGAACACACATGATAAGAGAAGATAATACAATTTTAAAGAGGTCCTAGTAAGCGTTCCTTATACTAATTCTTCAAAGATTTACTAGCATTTTTGTCTTGCATCTACCAGGGGTAACAAACTGGTTGTTAACCAGTGCACCCTTTTTTTGTTTTTACTGCTTAGACTACTGACTTCACCTTGCTCAGCCTGCATTTACTGAGTAGCAAAATAAAAGCTGAGTGTAGTGAATATCATGGGAGGAAACTTGGTCACTTGAAAAAAAAAAAAAACCAAAAAACCAGCCAGTAGGCAATGTTAATTCTGACCAGCTTTTCAGTAAGCCTGACAAGTTTTCCTGCAGCTATCAAAAGCACTCATGAAAACCAACAGAGTTCCTCTGCCACAGAAGACCTGAGTTAACCTCTGAATCAATACTATATTGGGATGTATGAAACAAGTAATGGAAACATACCTTTGACATTCTTTAATACTTCAGGTCTCTGTTGGACTAAGCGACCTAGACTGTGCAGCTGGCTACAGCGATGAGCAATACCCCAGCTTCTCTGCCACCTAAACAAAAGTCCAGTTGAGAGCATTTCATTCTCAACATTATAAAAACCAAAGAAAACAAAGCAATAAGTGATTTAAGATACAGACAAGAGGCTTATAGATCGAAAAAGCAACATTTCTTTAACACCTATAAAAGCAAAGACCTACTGAAAAGCTGTCCATATCCTATGCTATTTGAAGAGATAAAAGCCTAAATGCTATTGAACAATCTCTCTTGAAGTAAGCACCAATAACAACACGGGATAAAAAAGCAGAGTAAACCTCTCTAAGAGAAGCAAATATAAAAGCTGGTGGACATAACAGAGTTTGAAAATTGAATCTCTTGCTCAATAAGAGGGGAGTTAGTAAGTAAATAGCAATACACAACCCAGTATTTGATTCAGTCACGTGGCATGCAGTTGCTGTTTGCACATTGTGCAATGTTTGTCTAGAGGAGCAAATACTTTGTATTTGGAAGTTGTTTTTTTTTTTTTTTTCTGTCCTAGCTCAAAAACCTATGATTCTTAGTGGTAAGCTGCTTTTTTTTTTATCATATTTTACAGTAGAAAAACCTTTGTTTCTATAATAATACCTTTGTTAAAACAGTAGCCAGGTTTTACAGTGGGAACTTTAATAAATGTAATTTGACATCTCTTCCATCATAGACATAGCAAAGCTATTAATTACATTTCAAAAAGAGCTTATATCATAGTTGCCCCAGTATATACATATATATTAAAAATATGTTCTGCCAAACCTCCAACTGTTGAAAAGTGGGAAACTGGTATTCCCATGTTGTACTGGGTTTGGCTGGAATTGACTTAATTTTCTTCACAGCAGTCCTATGTTTTTTTCTTTTTCTTTTTTTTAGCTGTTGACAGCACACTGATGTTTTGGCTGTTACTGCATAATGCTGACACAGCACTGAGGTTCTCCCTCTTTTTTCTACTCTGCCCCCATCAGCAAGTATGCTGAGGACGGGCAGCATTTTTGGAGAGGACAGAACTGATCCCAACTGACCAAAGGGAGTTCCAAGACCATACGATGTTGTGCTCAGTAATAAAAGCTCAGGAAAAGGAGGAGAAGACAGAGACATGAGTAGTTACAGTGTTCGTCATCTCAAAGAACCATTAGGAATTAGTCGAAGTCTCAAGGAATTAATTCCTTATTTTGGTTTGCTTGCACACACAGCTTTGCTTCATTTCACTTGTTAAACTTTTATACTGATCCACAGGATCTCACTTTTGCTCCTCCTATTGTCTTCTTCCAATCACACTGGTGGTATATGAGTGAGGGGCTGCCTTGCGTACTCAGCCCCTGGCTTTGATCAGACCATTACACCTCATCTAGAGAAATCTGTGACTGGAAAAAAACACTCTTTGGGATGGAGCAATTGGCACTGCACCACAGCACTTAAAATGCAATTCAGTCCGTTACATGTCATCCTAATAACTGCCTACTGTTGCCTAGCAATACTATTTTGATTATATATATATATATATATATATATATTTATATTTATACTATATATATATATATATATACACACACACACACACACACACACACACACTATACTTTTGGTAGCACTAGAGGGGTATATAAAAAGTTGGCTTACAGATTCTATCTTCTCCTCAGCCATCCTAAACATACTCATGGAATGAAGCTAACAACCTCATTCTTCAATTTTCAGGCCTCTAAACATCAGCATTAGACTGGAGGATGACAAGTAGCAACCTTCTATTAACATCCTTATTTTTCAGGTTCCTGGTACTTGAATTCATTTCTAAATAATGGAAGGCTAATAACCCCTCAAAAAAAGAACAAAAAAAACCCAACAGTGAGTCTACACACAAGTCACAAATGCTAGCTCTTTTTGAATAGATTGTACCAGGAAACTTGTTCCACTGGAAATCTTCTGGAGAAGTCTTACCCTGTATAATAATGTTACTATACATGAGATACAGCTGTTCTGTTGAAAAAAAGCCTTTAAAGCTTGTGCATGACATTACGCACTTGCTTTGACTGCCTTCGTGCAGATACAACGGATGTAATTTATTACCTGATATCTGAGAGCTGGAGTTGATGAGAGAGCTCAAACTTTAAACGTTCTAGTTCTTCCCTCAGTGGCAAACTCTTCTTCAGCTTTACAACTGCACTCGCTTCATTACCATCCAACCAGGATCTAAGAAAGAAAAAAAGTAGACTGCAGTATTCTCTCTCAGGCAAACAGTAATCTAACCACAATAAAATGTTAGCAGTAAGAATTCGAATTAGAAGAAAAAAAGTCTTTTTAAAGTAGAAGACAGAAGCTGAAACAGTTGAACACTTCCCCTTAAAATAGTAAGAAAATGTCATGGCTCTTGTTCTGGGGACTAGGCAATCAAATTAAACAAAGCACTTTGACAGTGTTACAACAATTAGATTTTGAGAGTTGTGAGAAGTGGCGAGCAGCAGATCAGTGCTATTTATTTAGGACAGCAGCTTCAGAACTTAGTGCTTTAATGAATGAAATTCCCAATCATATCTTAAATCAACAAACAAACCCCAAAACGATCCTCGTAGACCATCAAATAAAGGAGGTGGTACTGAAGGGCCAAGTTACACAACTCTTACAGAGCTGGGATGAACACAGATTACACAGGTCAAAGACTTACCGTCCTTTTTCCAGTAATTGCCACAATGCGACTCGCAGAGCACTTCTAAGGCTTCGAATAAATAAACCATTCTCTTTGTAGGAGAAAGTTACTCTTTAATTTAGCCTCATACAGAACTCCAAGGGGGAAAAAAAAATAATACAAACCTGAACAAAAAAGGTTCAGTGCCAAATGGCTAGGTATTGAAACAAGACTGTTAATACAAAACTGTTTGCGTCGCTCCTTGTAAATGTGTAAAAATCACTAAAAAACATTGTCTACCTGGTAATTCTTGATTAACTGTTTTACAGTAGCACAAGCACAGCAGTTTTCCTTGGGAAATGCTATGTAGGATAGCGGATATTTTTTGCTCTGAAGATGCTACCATCACAATGTTAAATTTATTTCAAATTGAATTAAGTCTCACTGCTATAAAAAGGGTTTTTGAGACAGCATGCTAGTTTGTTCTCAAAATCAGCACAAGCAAACAGTTCATAAACAACTAACTTCTAAATTGTCATGCATTTAATGCAAGTTCAGCATTTATAATTGCTTTAATTTAAGGTTGGTACCCCAAACACCACATTAGAAGCACAGTGCTATGACATCTGGCAACTTCAAACATTCCAATCCTGATTTTCATGTATTACCTCCTTTGTGTACTATCATCTTACAAAAAAACCATAATCAAATAAAAGCCTTACATACATTAAAGTTGTTTCCACTCTTTGGGCTTGGTCAAGTTCTTCCTCAGGATCCTTGAATCCAGTAAATGAATAGTAAGTCTTATCCCATTTGATAGGTCTGTTCGGCGTCCTTTTCGCCTCCTTATGGGGCTGAGAGTTCACACTCAAACTCTGAATATGCTCTGTAGATAAACTGCAGGAGTTGAGAATATCCAATACTGTGCTCAGGAGATCTCGTGTGTGCAAAGTAAAACTGACGGCTCGAAACCCTACAAAAGACAAGTTTCACAAAATTAGCATTATTTAATTGACACTGCTTTAAATGCTTTCACATTTCTCTCATACAAGAACTAAAGCAAAGGTGCACATAGGTAGAAATTACTATTGCGTTGTTTTTTTCAATATTCACTTCAAAATTGAAAGCATTTGAACCTTTAAAATTATACATTCCCAAAACCGTAAACATTTTAAAGCAGCTGAATGATTGGATAAATTGAAAACCTAGCCATAGATGCAGTAAAACCCCTGAGAAAGTGGTAGTTAGCTGTGGCAGTTCAACACAGAATTCCTATTAGTACTCATCATCAATTTGCATAGAGTTTACTATGGAAATGCAGTGATGTAACAGCTCTTCACAGACTATGAAGAAAAGCTTCAGAACAGAACACTGCACTTGCACAGTGGATAAAACTAAGGTTCAGTATCATCAGATAGAAAGCCAATACTGGAGTAAAAAGCAAAAGCTTCTAAACTGCTCATACTGCTTACTATTTTGTTGAGTACAGTACGATTTCTTTGCCTAAAGTCTCTCACAATTAGCTCATGCTTCTTGACTAAGATACAGAACATAAAACTCTTCAGTTAAACACTTAAGTGGTACTAAAAGCACAACAACTAACTGACAACTATGTTTTCCACTTCATCATACTGTCACTTGACCTTAACCTTAAATTCTCACTCTTTCAAAGCTTTTAAAGTTCAAATTGTTTAACTACTTGAGATAGTCTTAGCTGGTCTCATCTAATACACATTTTCATGGTTTGAAAGTCATTGAATTTCATAGTTGAAGACACTGTGACTGCACACAGTTAAGGAATGGCCTTTCTTAAAGAATTTTAATACAGGAAGATACATTCTGCATGATATAAAAGCACCTGAAGTACTGAAGGATTCTTGAACATTAGAAGAGTTTGGTTCTCTTTCTCTTACATAAAAGGTAAGCTGAGTTGGCTTAAAGGACTGAAATCCTGGTTTCTGTAGATTCTCCAAGTAGCCATTTAACCTCTTCAGAGAGTTTTCATTTACTGCCTGATAAAAAGAAAAAAGAAAAAAGGAATTACAAATGTGGCCAGTTCTCATCTAAGCCTCTTCAATCTCACACGTAGAATTTGTTTTTACCATCTGCCAGCTGCTCTTACTGAACAGTCATACAGATCATATTTTCAGCATAAATGAATAATTATCTTGCACAAATTCACTGTGTGATGTACATGCTTGTACATTCCTGCACAAACTTCATTTTTAAGGCACTTAGCTTAAAAAAAAAAAAAAAAAAAATCAATTGATTTCAAATGTAACATACAGCCTTTCAAGCAGTAAGTATTACAAATCAGACTGGAAGAATTTCATATTGTCATCACAACTAAACAGAAAATATAACCTGTGAATTAGAAAGAAAGAGTTTATTTTTAACAGGAATAGATGCCTTAAAGAAACAATGTCTCCTTTTGCTCTTCTGTAACAACTATTATTTCAGCCCCAGTGCTTTCTCCACTCTGACAGCACAGAAAACAGATCACTCCCATCTTTGACATATGTCACATTTATAAAGAAAGCCCACTGCAAGATCTTTACCCTCTCTTTGGGATGCTGGCCAAAGAAATCTGGATGCACAGCAAAGTAGAAAGGTTTGAGAGCATGGATGGCATCAGCTCCTGACAAAGTTCTTGACTGGATAATGCATTGTAGCAATATCTTCTCCAGACATAACCTAACAAAGTAATAAAACGTTTATGTATGATGCAATCAACCACATGACAAGCTGATATAAATTACATTAGAATGTGACAGAATGGAGTAAACATTCTCAGTTGCAAATATAATCATTTAAAAGTGTTACTAGAAGTCTGAGGGCTGGATTTTTTTTACCCTTGGGACTCACCATCCTGTATTAATACAGAGCAAACCTAATAGGTTCCAGACACAGTGGATGCTAAAGGCTGATTAAAGACATTTAAGCACAATAACATTTTCCTCTAAAGTAGGCCCAAATGGTAATTTCCCAGTCATGTAGTTAGAATGATAAAGACTGCCTCCAGTGGTACTCTTTGCAGACATTCCTGAAGCTGCTGCTAAAAACCAACCCTTATATACTTTTGAACTCCCAAGTTAAAACCACAGCCTTCCCATTTTTTTTTTCCAAGCACTACCAAAGAGTATTAAAATTTACCCAGAAATAATCGAAAAGGTTCTGCATTTGAGGACCATATGGTCAGACCATTCAGAAACAAATTCAATCTCATTTCCCAAAAATACCCTTTTAAAGGCATCTAGTAAAAGATGACAGCACTTTTTTGTCCTTTGATCTTCATGCAAAGAGAAGAAAACAAGGACAAAAAGGAATTTCAGTGGTATAAAAAGATGACTGCTTCAAGTAAGAACTGAAAGAAAAGTTCTAGAAACAGAGAAAATACTTAAGATTGGATATATTTGCTATGTGTAAATTAAACAACAGTTCTGCAAAGAGCTTACTTGTGTAATAGAAGACCAAAACTATGCGATAGTATAGTAATAATAGTAAGCAAGACCATCTGTACAAATTGCTATTCACTCAGCATCCTATACTGAATAATAATCCTGGACACAGAAACACGTGAGACTATTTTCTGATTGCTCTTGTTAATTAAAAAAATACCCCCAAAGCCCTAAATTTCTGCTCAGACAATAAGCAGTCTCTCTCCTATGGGGAAACGTTAAATGACAACAGTTGAGTTGTCAAGTAGATGCTATGACCCTTACTTTACCTTTTTTCAGTCAACCTTTCCAGCTATTCAATTAGAAATGTGAAAGCAGTTAAAGCTAATGGTTTCTGCCTCTAAAAGGAAGGCAAATATTTAACTAGCAGCTCGCTGAAAACAGGAAAAGTTTTGTAGAAAAGTGGGAAGGAAAACTTGTAATGTAAGAAGACCGATGACATTTCCAACTGCTTTGACTAAAGACAATTCTTCAGAGTGTAGATTAAATGGAAGATAAAATCACATCATTTAATACGGGCAAAAATTTCTACCTCTTTGATGGCAGCATCTAAGAAAGGCTCCAAGACTAGTGTCCTGGTATCTGCGAGGACTGAATTCATTTCCTTCCTAGTAGCTGGTATAGTTCTGTGCATAGGATATTTCAGCTCCCCATGCTGTCCTGAAAAAAAGGGGCTAGGGAGGGGTGTGCACAGATAGCTTGGAGGGGACAGAAAGAGAACATCTAACCCAAACTTGCTAAGGGGTTATTGCATACCATATTGTGCTGTGCTGAACTACACAACTGGGGAAACTGCTGCTCAGAGACCCGCTGGGCATTGTTCAGTGAGTAACTGCATCACTTGTTTTGTATATTCTTCTACTGTTATTATTTTCTTTTCCCCTTCTGTCCTATTAGCTGTCATTATCTCAACCAACAAGTCTTCCCTTTTTTCTGATCCTCTACCCCATCTCACTGCGGGGGGGAAAGAGTAAACAGCTGCATGGTGCTGAGCTCACTGCTGGGTTAAACCACTGTGGGTGCCCAATAGGGAGCATGAAGGCTGAGGTAACAACAGATCTGATAAGAGACTGTTGAAACAAAACCGTATTAAACATTACATTAGTTTAATAGTTGTTGGTGACAGCGTTGATCCTTTCACTCTCAGAGCAGTCGTGCTTGTTCTCACAGTTGCATTATGGAACACTTGCTGTCTGTGCTCCCTCTTGGGCTGTTTACTATCTCACAATGATCCTATATAACACTGACCTATGTTAAAATTACTGCCTGGGAGATTAATCTGGTATTTGCATTCTGTACTGCCATCATCTCCGTACTTTGGGAACCATCTCTTGGAAACTATTAATAATTACACTCTTTACTGTGTGTTGCGTTTTAACCCAGCAGGCAGCTCAGCACCATGCAGCCTTTCACTCGATTCCCACCAAGCAGGATGGGGGATAGAATCAAAAGAAGGTAAAACCTGTGGGCTGATACAAAGACAGCTTAAAGGACCAGAAAGAAAAAAAAAAACCAACAAAACATCAAGAATATACAGAACAAGTGGTGCACAGTGCAATTGTTCACTATCTGATGGCTGACACTAAGTCTGTTTCTGAGCAGTGACCCAGTCCCAGCCAACTTGCCCTGATTTTGCTATTCAGCACCACACCGAAGTGGCATCTCTTTGGCCAGTTTAGGTGAACTGTCCCAGCTGTGCCCAATCCCAGCTCCTTGCATCCCCAGACCCATTGCTGGCAGGACAGCATGTGAAGCTGAGCAACAAGTAAAATACCACTATGTTACCAATGCTGTTTTTCTCCCAGAGCCAAAACTTCCCATCATTCTAACCACTATGAAGAGAACCAATTCTATTCCAGCTGAAAACAGGACAATATCTACCCCTTACTCCCTATCATTAACATCATACTCAGGTCCCACATTTTCCCATATTTCCCAAATAGGTACTATCATCCTTCATGCCTTCTGATACATACCCACAGTATAATTCCCATAGACTACAAGCCATCTCTCTAAAACGTCCACTGATCTTGTTTTGCCCATCTTTGGGCTTCATCCATCCTAACAGTCCATCAGCTAAGTAGGGAGGATGCTAGACTGCTGCATGCTGAGGCCAGCTCTGGTTCCATCAGAAACCCTTCTTCACGAATCCGGGCGATTCTTACAAAGCACTGAGCAACCACCATAGGGATGGCATAAAGCACTCTACAGCAATTAACTTCATTCACTGAATTCAAATTGCTGGCTGTTCTCACCCAACATCAAATCTCCCAGAGGCACAGAGAAGGATGGGAACATCCGGTGCATCACTCACTAAGTGTATCCTGGTCCTCCTGCAAGAGAGATCCCTTGATGGGTTTGCCTTTGCTCAAGGCAAGAAGAACCCAGACTGTCTTACCCAGCACGTTTTGCCTGTGTGCCACAGGGACTTTAGCTCCTCCTACAGCATGTAAGAGTTTCGACTGGGCAGAGCCAGCTCAACTCTCAGATCCTGACTGTTGACTAACAAGGTGGCTTTTGCTAAATGCAAACATGTCCAATGTTTGAATGTGCCAGCACCCAGTTTCTAACAGATCACTGTATCACTTTATCTTACCAGAGGCTGGTACATGATAGAGGATGCGACCTCTCCGCTCACTGCCACGCACTTTCACCCTGGTGTCTATCAGGTTACTTCAGAAATGAGTCTTGTTGCCTGACACAGCTCTTTCTAGGACGCCACGCTGCCCAGGACTTTCCTCTCAAGACCCAGGACAGTGTTTTGGGCAGCAGCACTGGGCACGGGATATGTTTCCAGACAACCGGTGGCTGCTTCCACCATTCTAAGTACACGGCACTTGTCGTGGCAGGTTTGTGAGAGTGTGACATCATTAACCCACACCAGGCCTTCCCTGGTTTCTATTTCAGCCATTGTCCTCCATACCGGAGAAGCATTGTCCACCTGGATTCCTTTACTGAAGCACACATTTCATACTCATATTCATATTCTGTGCAATAGTGTCCATGGTCAAGTCTACCCCTTCATCTCGAGCCCACCTATACACTGCATCTCCTCCTTGGTGGTCTGAGGTGTCCGTGGGCCCACTGGGCTAAAAGTAATTCACCTTTCTGTTGCCAGTTCAGATCTACCCAAGCCATAGCAATCCTAGCAGCCCAACCCATCAGCTGGTTATTTCTATGCTCCTCAGTGGCACAACTCTTGGGTACAATGCTGCCTGCTGTTGACCACTAGGGCCTTACACTCTAGTAACATCAGCACATCTAATCTGCCTGAGGAACTGCCTCCTGAAAACTGGAGCAGCTGTTTTCTCGGAAGAACCCCCTTCTGAGTTTGCATGTCTTCACAATCCACACATCCCTGTCTCTATGGCCAAAGTACATTTTCCATCCCATTTCCACATATCCTCTCCAGAGTTATGCAGGTAAAATCCCAGAGTAGCATATGTTGTGCACCCACTCTAACCTCCCTCTTGAGCAGAGAAATGTTTTTTCCCCCCCACACACCATCTCTCTTACCCTGAAGAACTGTCATGATAGATGGAGCCCATAGTTATAGACTAAAATGTACACAGAGTTCATTTAAAGGGATGGCCCACAGCCTATTGGAATGGTATCTTCACACACACATCAAAAGACAAGATGCAAATTATATGGAATGCTGGGTGAAAATTGTTCTGCTATCAGTTTGAATAGAGTTAGCTTTCTTCCTAGTTGCTGGCATGGTTCTGTGTTTTGGCTTTAGGATGAGAATAATGCCAATAATACACTGATGTTTTAGTTGCTGCTCTGCAATCAAGGACATTTTGGCTTCTCTGCCAGCGAGGAGCCTGGAGGTGCACGAGGGAGGCAACAGAAGCAAGACAGCTGACCCAAACTGGCCACAGGGATATTCCACACCATGTGGTGCCATGCTGAACAACAAAAATGGGCTGAGTATGCCAGGGTACTGTCACTAACTGGGGACTGGCTGGGCATCGGGCAGCAGGGCAGTTAGCAATTACATTCTGCATTATTTGTTTATACTCCTCTGTTAAAATTTTGTCCTCCTTTTCTCTCCTATTAAACTGCCTGTATCTCAGCCTACCAGCTTTGCCTTCCCCCCCCCCCCCCATCCCACTGGAGGGGAGCAAGCCATGGGCTGCGTGGTGCTGAGCTGTCTGCCAAGTTAAACCACAAGTAGCCATCACCTTCTTATTCACAATATCAGGAAGAACTGAAGTAGTAAAGTAGAAAATAATATCCCGCTTTTATAGAGTGCAAAAGCTTTTAACAAGAAAGTGCCACAGTTGCTCAGTGACAAAGGAAAAAGCTGCATCTGCCTTGGCAAGAAAGGAAGCAGAGCACCCTGAATGAAAAGCCCACTTCATATGCATCACTATTTGGATCCAGAAATACAAAACTAATTGCCTCACTGAGGGAAAAGTAGCCGTTTCTGCATATTTTTCTTTTGCAGAAAGTGGATACAAAGAAAAAAATCTCTTTCCAGCAAAGGAAAAAAACAACAAGTAAACCCAATGAGTTATCTATGTGATGGCAGCTTTTGATTAACAGCCATGTAAGAAACCCACTTCCTACTAGGTGCAGCTACCAAGAGGAAGAAGGGGGTTTGTTTCTCTCTTCATCTTGCTTGCATGCTATTTCCCATATCCATTCTCCAGCTATGCTGCACATTGCTTTCAGTAGTTAGGAAAAAAGTTCCAGCATACCTGGAAACTATTCATCACTTCCATCTGGTACTGCATACAAGCAAGATGGCCAAGTATGGACAACTTCAGTTTCCTTGTTTTGTATCTAAACAACGCTGTCGTGCTAGTAGGAAGGCTCAGGATTCCAGCCAAAAGTCTATTTTGAACTCGCTTAAAAGAGAAACGCTCAAAGGCCAAAATTAGTCTGCGTGACAGAAGGGTATATTCACTCACTGAAGGTGAAAGACACAACTCTGAGGCATCCTTCAAGCAAAGTGACAAAATAAATTAATTAAAATGGATGTAGAGAGAGAAAATGCAAGAGAGATGCCTATGGCTTCTTACAGAAGCAGCAATAAATTATTCCAATAGCTTCATTTTGATTTAAAGAGCAGAGAAAGGCTTTGCGTTAAAATCAAGGTCACAACTACTTTGAGGACAGCCATCCCACACCATGAAAGATATGAAACACAATCTCTATCAGCACACATTGTGCAATCGTGCTCCAGGGTAGATTTAATTTATGGATTGAATAATTGCCCTCAGCTCTCTTTTCACTTCTTCTTTACATCTCTCCCAAATTTAGCTTTCAGCTTATTGTTTTGGCACTGACAAACTTTGTTAAATTAAGCTCGCTACTACAGATACAGTCACGTATTTTTAAACTCTGAGCTTTAGTAACTCGGTAATACACTGGATATCATATTCAGGTTAAGAATACCATTTCCTCATAACTAAGCAATTCTGCAGCCCTTGCTTTGTCTACAGCCTTTTTGACTACTCACTTGAGAACAAGCACACAGATTTTGGGGATTTTCAACTGTGCTGATAACCTCAAGCTTTACAGATGAAAGAGCCAATGAAATAAGCATTAAGTAAACAACAGCAACAAAAACAGCCCATCAATTTTGCATACATGCAAATCATAAGCAAGCTTGAACATACACCAATTAAGTCAATAGCATTTCTTACCTTCTCACAACTCTCAAACAGCAAAACATTTCAGCAACTCAGTGCTCTGGAAAACTTTCATCCATCCAATCACTTAAAGGGAAAAGAAAAGAACCCTATTTAGTAGTGGACATCAGCATCTCTGCCCATCACTTATCAGTGCATGTTCTAAATCCTGTCGGTAACTTTTAAAGTCAGACAAGCAGTACATAATAGGCAATTCCAGTTTTCAACATAAAACGTTTCCTGTTTTCCTTGCAAACAGGGGGTCTTACAAACGTTCTGAATTCCTCCTCCAGATTTGATCTGAAGAGGAAGACTTAAAGATGTTTCAGGCAGGGAAGGTAAAATCCTTACTGATTCAACATTGCACGTGCTTCCTACTTCTTCCGTTATTCAGAAAGGAAAAAATAATGCTTTTCAAGCATTAGCACATTCTAATTAATGAAACTCCACGTTATTTTTCAGTCCTCTAAGTTCAAAACCTTCCAAATAAGTATGTTTTAAATTGCATATGCCAAGTATTTTTTGGGACCACAATGTAAAGCCAAGGGAACAATAGCACCTGGGAGCATCTTGATAAGTTTTGAAAGAAAACAGTAATTTCTGGACTACACATCCATAACCAAGCATTTTCCAACGTCAGACAAACCATTCACCTATTGGAGTGCAACCATGCACCTAATAATCGTTAGGGATTAGGATCCCTATTGGCAATGTCTTCTTCCCAAGCTTTCAGGGCACTTCTGAGAATACTTTTCTTCATGCTTTTCAAAGTAAAGTGCTATTTTGATGCACCTGGGAGCAAGCCATTGTCTGAGAAATGCCATCCCTGCTTACCATACAGCAGGATGGTTGCTGTGATGCTGTACCAAAAAGCTCAGCTTATACTTGCGTTTGTGTCTTGCCGACACAAATACGCATAATTAGGGCAACACTGCCACATATTTCAAGCAGGAGGTAAACACACACTGAGCTAAAACCTCCCCGGTTTATAAAACCCGTCTCCTGATTTCCAGCCAGGTGGGCCAGACACCGACCCTTTCATTTCCAGCGTCCTACCAACAGCCCCGAGCCGTGAACTGCACTGAGCGCATCGACGAGCTCTCCGGAAAGAAAACGCTTTTCTCTCCCTACGCTTTCAGGGAAGATTTGGACAGAGGGCGGAAAAACACCGAGAGCCTCCCTGGTGGGTGCCGGCACTTTACGTAACCAGACCAAAGCATCGCTGTTTCTTGTCCGCGATGCCCTACAAGCGGCTCAGGAATCGTTCCGTATCTCAAAGCTCCGCGCTCTTACGCAGTTCCACCTTCCCCCCCCCACCCACTTCACCTACACGCCAGCTCCCAGAAAACAAGTCACCGATCGCGCTGCGGACCTTCTGCCCAAGCCTTCGCCAACCCGACGCCGCGCTGCCGCTTCCATACCGCGAGCACGGCGGTGAATCGGGCCGTTTACCCGTGCCGGATTCTCGCGGCAGCACGACGGAGAACCACGCATCAACAAAAGAGGCTACCGCGTTCGGAGTGCGGATTCTAGCAGTGCTCGCCGAGGAAAGGAGGCTACGGCAACCCGACCACCGGCGTTTTTCGGGGCTCCGACGGCGCGGCCGAAGGTTCGGCCGCGACCGAGCGCGTCAGGACGGGCACGGGGCGCAGCCCCCCGGCGGCAGCGCGCCGCTCGCAACGAAGACGGCACCTTCGGGCGCTGCGCCGTCAGAGCACGCGGCGACGCGACGGACAGAAGCGAGCCCCGCCGCTCCGGGCCCGCCGAGCAGCCCTCTCCCGCGCAGAGGACACCGAGCCCCGAGCCGCAGCCCCGCTCACCGCCGCGGCCGGACGGCTCCGCCGCCCTCCTCCCGCCGCCCGCCGGGGCTCGGCCCCCATCGCCCGGCGCCGCCCGCGGCCCCGGAAGAGGTGGCTGGGGGCGGGGCGCGGCGGCGGTAGCGGGCGAGGGGATTCCCGCCGCGGGAGGGGTCGGTGCGCGCATGCGCCCTCGTTCCACCGCTCGCCTCCGTCCTCTTGCGCCGTGAGGGCGGTCGCGCAGGCGCAGCCGTAGTTCCCCCAGGGCTGTGGGGCAGCGGGCGCTGCGGTCCGCCGCCTGCCCTCCCAAAAGCGACGCGGGAAGGGCTGGCCGCGGGTACCGCCACAGTGGGTGTTAACGCATACCTGACAATAACCTGACAGTAACCTACAGCCTTCGGGACTTAACATGCGCAAAACCTCACCTTTAAGTGAACACGCTAACCCCTCTCCCCCCCCTCCTTTTTTTTTTTTCTTCTATTTTTTAATTCTACAGAAATAATTATGGTGTTGCTCCTGGTGTTGAGCATTTTCACAAAAAGCTTTAATTCTGGGTGAGGTGAAACACACAGAAGAGCCAATGGTTTCATGCCTGACCCATTAAAAGCAGCAACCGCTCCCATAAACCTGAGTAACAATCCTGCATCCGTTCCTCCCCCGTTTCATCCCATCACAGATATGCAGCCTTTTACCTTGCAGCATGCCTACAGCTGTTACGCTTTCCCTTGGAAGCGTTCAAGAACCGTGTGGATTTGGCACCCAGGGACGTGGTTCAGTTTGCAACATATCTTGTTTTAGTCAGCCTAAGCCGTGGGACTGATCTGACCAACAGACCTTCTTAACACCCATGTTTGGCTTTAGCAACCGAAACTCTTAGTCCCTGTTTCTTAACCTCTTACAGTCCCCAACTGATTGCAACAAACTCTTCACCTTTGCATTTTTTTAGTTACTCTTCTGCTCTCACTCATGCTTCCAGAGAGGTGATGCACAACTGCCTGCACACTGCCAGCAAAAAGCTGTCCTCAGGAGATGAGAGGTGGCTGCCCTGCCCTGCAGGGAGACCTGAACCAGAGCCACGTGAGGAGCAGTTCTGGAAAGACGTTTGAGTCATGAACCTTCTGCATTCTCACATCCTTTTATCTACTGATTATTTTATTTACTTAATGGTTCTGGAAATCAAGTGTTTGAACAAAATACCTTTTCAGTTGTCATGTCCTTGTAGTCATTCATTCCATGGTGAAATCTCAGATTGGATCTGTATTTGTATCTCTCAAAAGGAAGTAGAAGCAATGGTTCTAACATCAGTTTAATGGTTTTCTGTAAGAACCAAGCTCCAGATTAGCTTAAGAGTAACACAAACTCCAAAGCATTGTTTCCTTCTAGTGTTGAATGCTTTTCTCTAAAAAAATCCCCGCAGAAAATATGTAACTATTTTCCTACAACGTGGATCATAAATTAAAAGACTAGTGAGCTTTAAAAAGCACACTGCTACACAAACTTCTTTTGACCCTCCAAATTCTCTACCTGCACACTGTAACAGGATCTTACTGTTGAGGAAAGATGGGGAAAAAGATCTATTGCTGCAGAGTAGAACAAAGAGAGATTAACTGCTGGGGAGTGTAGCTATCTGCATACAACCCATTGCATTTCTGAGCAGAAGAGGCTAAAAAGAGGACTGACAAGGCTTAGGAACTATCTGTAGCTTGGTGAAGCTTTAAATCAACAGTCTCACAACCCTTGGGGATTTGCATAATTTTCATAATGTGAAGCATGTTTTTGCCTCCCAATTGAAGCCATTGGTTATATAAGCAAATTGGTTGCATAATTATGCAGATGGGAAAATAAATTTAATTGATTCAATAGAAAAGCATGCTCTTCATTTGTTTGTTTTACCTGGGATTTCTTTAAACTCAGGAAGGGAAAATATAAATTGGGAGAGATAAGCAGCAGGTGATGCTGCCAGATTCCTGCTCCGTTGTGCAGGTCCAGGACAATGACCTTCTCCCATCCTTCTGAGTACAGGGATGAACTCCTACTTTCAGCCCAAAGTCTCATCATTTATTATGAACACTGCCACCAGATTCAGTGGGACCAGCACTACGGCTTTATCTATACCTCGTTCTCCTTTGTGGGTTTGACTTGCCTGTTCTTCATGACACATCTCTGCAGGAACAGAGTCCAGGCGTGTATGCCTGTCAGCAGAAAGGCTGTGGGTCCATAAAAACAAAGGAGTACTCTATACATTCAAACGATTTCTATCAAGTGATATACACATTTCTGTGTGGAAAGCGGGGTTTTCAAAAGATATCAGTAACTTGGGAAAGTGTATTTCACTGGCTCTCTACTCCTACCAGAAGGAAACTTTTAACCACTGTGATAAAGTAGCTACAGACAGAGCCTTTTTCTCATTGCCCCCTTATTTCTGTCCTGATCCTCGGCCGGAACATAGTCAAAAAGTGGTATTGACTTCTCCAGTCCCATTTCACTCAATGGCACAGAAGCTGTAAGGCCAGCAGTGCCACTATCACGTTTTGATCAGGTCATTTCAGAAGAGTTATGCACAACAGGTAAGACTGCAAAATGTAGAGTTGAGATGCGCAACAAAGCAGACGAAGATGCAAAATACATCCAGAGAATGTGAAGGCATAAAAATGTGAATTAGCAATAGCTCTGCCTACACATAGGCATATTTTCCTAAGCTGAAGAATATTGAATTAATATTTTGGTAATTAATGTGTGATCACAATATCAGAGAAATTTCAATTTAATGTTCCTCCTCGTGTAAAAGTCTCACAACACACTATTAGTATTCAGCAGTGAGCTGAGCACAGCACATAGGTCTGTCCTTTATATCCTCCGCTCCAGTCTGCAGTTAGAACTGGAAGCTGGCCATACCCACAGCTGGGAGCTTCAGCCCAATTTATTCATGAGCATTTGCTACATTATGTGCTATCGAATGGCAAAAAACTGCATAGTCTGTCTGATTTCACACATTCCTAACTTCCTCACATAGCATATCATACTCCAGATCCTTGTAGTAGCTATTAAACTCTTCACTTCTACATTGCCATTGGCTTATTCTCTGGCATACCTATGAATATTAATTACAGGGATATGAATGGAATTAAATATCTCAATGACAATACTGAGTAACAGACATTTTGGATATTTCACACAAAGAATAAAACATTTATTAACATCTTAACAACTCCTCCAAAATGACCCTCCCTCCCCTCTTCTTCTACAATATGAAACATCATATAAACCAACAAGTTTCTATTTCCAACTTCTCGCTTCTTCCATCAAAGATGCGGGTTTTGAAATATCCTCAAAACTATCAATGCTTTGAAACAAAATTGTTCCAAGTCTTCCAAATGACATTATTCTGTTTTAGTCGTAAGAAATTGTCCATACCTGCAAAAGTAATAGTTCCAAAAATATACACTGTAATCAGTGAAAACTGAAGAAAGATTTCCACAGAGAAAGAAAGACATTTGTCGTGTTTTCACTAAAAAAGCAGTGCAGAAGCACAGCTTTTCTAGATGTAGATACTAAGTGCAGCATAGGATTTTTTTCCCAAATTTTTCTCTCTCCATCTTCAAACAGGCATACATCTTGTCTCCTACATGGGGGAAAAAAACTAATAAAGCAGTTGCTTTATTTCTAACACAGAGGTTCTTTCGTCTACTAAGAAAGTAACTTATACCTGGGGAAAAGAAAAGACATGGGTACTGTCTGTAGTAGCTGACTTGGCAAAACTGTATCATTTTTGTTGTAAATAACTTTATCCTTTGGAACATTTCCTCATCCTTTCAGGCCTGTTTCCATTCCGCACTGGAGTTTTGCTCACCCATTAATTTAGCAATGGAGTTTCTGCTGCCAAAATGCTACTGAGAATGTTGATCAATAAACCTTTCTGAAGTTCTTATACACATCAAAAAGACCAGATATGTCCAGTATTCCGAGTGGAATCAAAAAGTGTGAAGTATAAGCCTTACAATAAACCTCTTTACATTGCCTACTTGTTTATCTTGGTGACAGAGAAAAAAACAGTCCTGACAGAAAGCTGGATTCTGATGCATCAATTACATCTTCTTAACTTCTGAGCAATGATGAGGGGAGCTCGCTTTGCCTGTTAATATAAGACATGACTGAGATTGCATCACATCAGCTGAAGACGATACTCAGAAGATGGAGACAAAACACTGCATAAACTTTCCACAGTTCCAAGCTAAGCTACAATGTCAATGACTAACCTCCGAAATACAGAAGAACTTTTTTTCCTTTTTTTTTTTCTTTTTTTTTTTCCTGGGGATGATCTAAGCAAAAATTCAGGGTTACTTACAATGGAAAAATAATGCTGTCTCTAAAACATCACAAGCTTTGAATCTGTAAGGATTACTAAGAATATTTTGTCCTGCATCTCTCAAACATAGTATTAGTCACATCTGGCACTACTTACAGAAATGGGGGATTTAGCTGAGGTTCAGATAGTTTCTGTCTAATTCCAAGCAGGATTAAGCTACAAAGGATTTCACAAAACAGAAATTAGCAGAAATGACTTCATTTCTCACTGCAGACTACACTGCTGGTTTAGTTTGTTGAAATCACCAAATGGCAGAACTCAAAGACTATTTGAATTAAGTGTCAATTATTCCTCAACAGAAATTTAGAGGTATGAGGCTTTCAAGAAATGTCATCTGATTGTCAGCACTGAATCTAACTTTTTGTTTTAAGAAGGAAGGCAAGTGAGATCTCTGCAAAAGAAGAATATGCTGCCAAGCTCTCTCCTCCAAACAAAAATACATCAACACCACTCCAAAATCCTCAACAACCATCCTGCACAAAGATCATGATGACTTTACCAATTCAGACAAAGGACACCTGCATTAATGCTGCTAGAACTGAGAAGAGACTCATGCTGCCTCAAAGGAGGGGAAGACTTCTAAAGCACTGTGGGCTTAATGCCATCATGCTGACTGTCACTTAGGACAGAACAGGCTTCAAAAACCTGTAAGCTTCCATATGAAAACGAGCAGAAATTCTCAGCACAAAAGATCTCCAGCGGGGATGGAAAGCAGACCAAAAGCTGTACTGTCGTGTTTGTGAAATTTGATTCTGGACACTACAAAAGTGGAAAGCTTGGACAAATTTCAGCTTTAACAAAAGTGCCATCAATTTGCCATTTAGTCCTTTTTATGAGGTTGCATTAGTAAATGAAGTCTGACTGAAACAATTCATGTCCTAGATATGATAAAAGGAATTACAGGTGAAAAAATGAGCTCCTGGAGTAACAGGAATGCCAGAATCAGCTTGCTAGAAGCCTCCACCTCATCATACAGTTGGCAGAAACTAAAAAATGGTAAAATTAGTTGTCAGAGGTGAAGGCAAAAAAACACTTGCCTCTAAGAGCATCATCAAGGGAGAGGTGAGTTTTCTTTTTCAGTGAAAGGGCACAGCTATACAAATGGGAAGCCAAACAGATGCTATTATCAAGACACAACTAAACCTTCAGCTAAAAGCAACTCATGTAGACTCACCGTTCTGCAAAAGAAAGGTATCCTAAATCAGGCATGTCTAATGTGGTAAATGATTTTCAGGTCATTTCATTTTCACTACTTTTTAATGGGCTTTTGGAGTAAGACATTGAAGGTCTACGGGGCACATGGATGGGACAACATCCTCACAAAACAGTATGAACAAAAGAAAACATATTGTTTCTACAAACTATGAAGCAATGTGGGAAACCCTTCACTTAATAGAAGTAGAAACACTCGACCAAAATCTGAGAATCTCCATAAAAAAGGAGAGTGAAGGTTCTAAAGATACAGCTTTTTCATCGTCTAGTGATGCCATCAAAAACATCTATGTAAACTGGTATCACAATCCAGACAGCTGGGAAAAAAAATTACTCTCTTACCGTCTGCATTATCATCAATATAAGTATTTAAAAGTACAACTGAGTTTTGAAGCCTTGCTCTAAGTTGGTAAGGCACAGTCTGAACACAGTGGTAACTGCCTTTAGTACTTTTTATTATTTGTAACAATGATTGCTTTAAGCACTAACCCTCAGAAGACTCTAGTAATTAACGACTACTGAAACAGCCAGACCTTCCCTGCCCATTTCATATTCTCCTTAAGCCATTTTAGAGCAGATGTGAGCTCCAAGCTGTACACTTCTTCCATATTAATGTTCACTGTCATATGCCGAAGAAAAAGCTTTGGATCAGATGTACGAGCAGCCTGGATGAGTTTCTCCCTTCCTGCTTGATAGTCACTGCTATTCTTAACTGCCTGGTCTTCACATCTGAAAGTGAATTTTCACAAATACAAAATTATACAACATGCACATCCAACGCCTCATGCTTTATATTGGCAACAAGATTACAAAATCATTACAATAATGCTTTGTGTTCTCTGCACTCGTTACAGATGCTAATTTCTAGACAATTTTTAGCTGATTATTCTTAAGAATTTAGACAGTGAGGAGAAGTCATCTTTTTAACATGTTTTACAGTACTGAAATGTAAAGAATTTAATGCCAGTGCAGAGCAGGTCTGCAATTTCCACATCTCGTGTAAAAATGCTCAACTCTGGGCTGGCAAATGCAGTAAAAGAAAGTAAAACATTTTATGAACTTGAAATTGCCAGTATTTACGTAACATGCATCACTCATGTTTAGCATGTGATCATCTCTGGAATAAAGATGTGCTAAGCAACATGCCTATGGTTCCAAAAGAGTACAACTTATTCATTAAGCAAAAAAGCAAAGATAAAATGACAATAATGCTGAGTCAACCAATCTCATCAAATAAGTTGTAGGTACAGCCCCAACAAGAGTGCTTCGTGGTTTATGGACAAGAGGTAAAAGTAGCAAAGCAATTTTTTATCTAATGGTACTCAATATTGCAGGGAGGGGAAGTAAAAAAATACACTGAACTTTCATATTGTTATATTCCCTAGAAGAAGAATAAAATAAAATGGAGTCGTGTACTTCCCAAAGAACTGCCAAAAAATGTTACATTTGCTTTATTAATGGAGTTAGCTTTTTGACCATGCCCTTCCCCAGACGTGTTCAACTACAATACCAGGATTCAGGTACTGAGCTATGAACCTACGCTGATTTTGAACACGCAGTAGTACACTTGTAATACATACATCATACTCAGATAGGAAACACAGGCCAGCATTACTCTGGAACAACTGTTTTTCTGCTACACGTATAGAAAACAAAACCTAAAACATGGACTGTTCTTCAACCAGTTTCGAAACAAAGGATTCAAAGAAGTTGAGAAACAAAGATTCTCTTTCTCAGCCAGTAGAAAATAACATGTCTTGTTAATTACATCTTCACACAGATGAGTACAAAAAAAGAAGGTATATATCTGACAACATACCTTTTCAGTATTATTTGAAAAGTCTGAGTAGTAGCTCCTGGACTTTGAATAGCACTGGCATTTGAAACGAGGAATAATTCAATGGCCAATAGCATCTCAACCTCAGACACATAAAAAGGAATGGGCAATATTTTGTGACGTAGATTTCCCTGCAGTGGTGGGTAGCAACCCATTGATAAAGCAGCTGAGAATAAAGGCAGAAATGTAAGAAATTAGGATTACCAATACTGAGCATGGATCTGTTTTCTTCCTTACATGGCTAAGAAAGTGGGGGAAAAAAACACAAAATCTTAAAGGATTTTACTGTTCCATCTGTGAAATGGCTTGTTTTGAGAAGACAACAAATATTTCCTCATAACAATCACTGTTGTAAATGTTACTTTTAAAAATGATTAGCAATAATTCAAGCTTCAAACAGGAGTATAGGGAGATCTAGTCTGCCTAGATGAACATGTGAAGATGATGGACATCTTTAACATTCCAAGGTTCACATTTTGAAATTCTGAAATTGATCATTTAATTTAACTACAAGTACCTTTATTTTGTGCCAAGTAGTATTCACTGACTTGTATTTCCCAAAACTCATTCTGGTTACAAATAAATTCCCAATGGTGACACAAAACGCTGTTTTCTCCTTACAACAAATACTCTCACCCACTTCGCCCCAACAGACTGAGCTGTTAACGTTGCCCAAAGAATACCAGAGAAGCATGTCTGAAAAGCAACTTACTTTTGTAGTAGGTTCGAGCTTTACTCCACAAACAACTTCTTCCCAAGCCTGTGATTAATCCTCTAAGTAAGAAAAAATCAACGGCAACATTTTTTGAAAGCATGAAGTCTACTGCAGAAGACAAGACCCCAAGGTTCTTGCTCTCATAACAGGCACTTAACAGCTTGTTAAAAACGTGGCTGTACTGAGAAATGTCTACAGTATCTGAAATGAAATGAAGAATAGTTACCAGTGAATTCAAATACAATCCAAGCCTACTTGCAGAATCACTTCTCAATGCTGGGCATCAGCCCTCAAACCAAGCATTTTGCAAAGTGGAAAAGGCTGAGAAAACATACGGTAACACATGAGTCATAGAACGGCTGGGGTTGGAAGGGACCTCAAGGATCTTTTGTCTTGGGAAGAGAGGTGCTCCAGCCCTCTGATGATCTTTGCTGCCCTCTTCTGGACCGTCTCCAACAGCTCCCTCTCTTTCTTGAACTGTGATCTGCAGACGTGGACACAGTACTCCAGATGGGGATTAACAAGGGCGGGGTAGAGAGGGACAGTCACCTCCCTGTCCCCGTCGGGCACCCCTCTTCTCATGAAGCCCAGGAAACTATTTGCTTTTCAAGCTGCAAGAGCACACTGCTGGCTCGTGTTCACTTGTTCAACACCAAGAAAGACTAGATATCAAGATACCAAGATATCTAGAAAGACTAGGTAAAACAGCTGAGAAGCAAGATGGGCTGCTGGAGGAACCATCTGTACTGATTAATTGGGTAAAAGCTGTGGTGCAATCAGAAACACCTGATGAAGATCACTTCGTTAATGCCTGGAATTTTGTTCTTGTTTTAGAGAACACATGCACATGTGAACATTGTTTCAAACAAAGCACAGGAGAACAGCTAAATGAGAAAATTAAGAGCATTGAATGGGAAGGGATTTTACCAAGGACATCAGAAGCCTCCAGTTAGGCAGAGGAGGGCTATGAGATATCGCACTGAACTGCAAGTGAATTACAAAAACCAACAGATCAACAAATCCAAACCAGAGAGAGAGCTCCACAGTGCCTCAGGAAGGAGGGACAAACTATTGGGACAGTTTCTTTTGACACTGAAAACCCTGACACAAAACTTACTCAGGCTAGACAAGACGGGGCAGTTAGGGCAATTAGAGACGGGTGGGACAAGGCACCAGGTTGCCCCTGGCGACAGCATGTGATGTCACACCGGGGTCTCGGCCACGGCAACCAGCCCACCCAAACCAACGCACACCTCTTCCCTGCTTGCCCGTGAAAGGCTCTGCAGGTGAAGAGGATAGATAGAAAGCCAGTTTTGCTGTTGCTGCTTCACTTCAGTACAGCAAACACCTGCCCAGCAAAGTGCAGAGAGTGGACACCAGCCTGTGGCACCCCTCACAATGAGAAACATGGCTCACGACGCTGGTGGCACATGACACTTTATGAGGCTAGACAAGACGGAGGCAGTTAGGGCAGTTAGAGACGGGTGGGATGAGGCACCGGGCTACCCCTGGCAACAGCCCACCCAAACCAACATACACCTCTTCCCTACTTGCTCTGGCAAGGCTCTGCAGGTGAACAGGGTGGACCAAAGGCCAGCCTTGCTGCAGCCGCTTGGCCCCACAATTGCTAATATTCAGCTTCAGTACAGCAGGAAAGTGCAGCAAGCGGACCACAGCCTGTGGCAGCCTTTACAATGAAAACCATGGCTCACCACGCTGGTGGCACTGCACCAACATCCAGCACCCAGCACGATGAGATCAACGAGCTGTGCGTGTGGATCATGCGGCTCTGCCTTAACACCAAGCAGGTAAATACTAAGGACTGTGTGTCCAATGTTTGAATGTGCCAGCACCCAGTTTCTAACAGATCACTGTATCACTTCATCTTACCAGAGGCTGGTACATGATAGAGGATGTGACCTCTCTGCTCACTGCCACGCACTTTCACCCTGGTGTCTATCAGGTTACTTCAGAAATGAGTCTTGTTGCCTGACACAGCTCTTTCTAGGACGCCACGCTGCCCAGGACTTTCCTCTCAAGACCCAGGACAGTGTTTTGGGCAGCAGCACGGGGCACGGAATATGTTTCCAGACAACCGGTGGCAGCTTCCACCATTCTAAGTGCACGGCACTTGTCATGGCAGGTTTGTGAGAGTGTGACATCATTAACCCACACCAGGCCTTCCCTGGTTTCTATTTCAGCCATTGTCCTCCATACCAGAGAAGCATTATCCACCTGGATTCCTTTACTGAAGCACACATTTCATGCTCACATTCATATTCTGTGCAATAGTATCCATGGTCAAGTCTACCCCTTCATCTCGAGCCCACCTATACACTGCATCTCCTCCTTGGTGGTCTGAGGTGTCCGTGGGCCCACTGGGCTAAAAGTAATTCACCTTTCTGTTGCCAGTTCAGATCTACCCAAGCCATAGCAATCCTAGCAGCCCAACCCATCAGCTGGTTATTTCTATGCTCCTCAGCGGCACAACTCTTGGGTACAATGCTGCCTGCTGTTGACCACTACGGCCTTACATTCTACTCTATGATTCTATGATTCCAGGCTCCAGAGGGAAAAGAGCCCTCAAAACAGAAATGCTATGTAAAGAGCCGTTCTATCTACAAAAAAGCAGATTGGCCACCAGGACGTATAAGCCAACATCCACGTGCACCTCTGGATGTGAAGTGTAAGCACAACGGTGAGAGACTGCAGAACCAAGGCAGCTGAGGTGAGAACTTTGCACACAGACGGCAGGATGAATTCATGCCAGAAGACAAGAAGATGTGCAGAGCTTTGCTTGTACCACTGGCATCTCAGCTCACAAAAGGCCCTTCAAACAACAACGCAAGTGGGGAAAAAGCAGGTTCAGCTGAGCTGTGCTCCAGCCCTGGGTTTGGCTGAGCAGCAAACTCAAGAAAGCTGCAAGTCAGATGACCTCAACACAGGCAAAGAGAAGTGCCAACCCAAACCTTTGCTGCAAAAACAGGCTGAGGCTGGGAAACCATCAGGCAAACAGAAGTGTAAAACAAAACATCTGGATGTGCAAATGAGAAGAAAGAGATCATTCCTAGCAATGGATGACCCCTTTGACATCGAAGACACCGAAGATACGCTTGCACTGCCAAAAAAATTGATGAAGCAAGTAGAGCCCACTTTCCATCATGGCTCCTTGCCTGCCAAAGTTTGCCAGCAGAAGTTGTATGAGCAGCTGCAGCTGAGGACACACCTCTTCCCTGCTTGCTCTGGCAAGGCTCTGCAGGCGAAGAGGGGGGACCAAAGGCCAGCCTTGCTGCGGCTGCTTGGCCCCACATTTGAAAATCCTCAGCTTCAGGACAGCAGGAAAGCGCAGCAAGTGGACCACAGCCTGTGGCAGCCTTTACAATGAAAACCAGGGCTCACCACGCTGGTGGCACCGCACCAACATCCAGTATCCAGCACGATGAGATCAACGAGCTGTGCGTGCAGATCATGCAGCTCTGCCTTAACACCAAGCAGGTAAATGCTAAGGACTGCCAATGACAAAGGGCAGAAACCCAAGCCGTGTGAACCGGTGAGACAAACTGTGACCTGCTGGTCATGGATGTGACCCATTCAAGCGTGTGACAACTGAGCCACATGTGGATCAGAGTCAGCTCGGCCAGGGGCTGGTAGATAGGGATGGGGAACAGAATAGGCCCTGCATCATCCACGATGGCACCCTCACTAAGTTTGCAGGCTACACCAAGTTGGGAGGGAGTGCTGATCTGCCGGGTGGGAGAAAGGCACTACAGAGGGACCTGCAGAGATCGGATCGACAGGCCAGGGTAAACCCTATGAGTTTCAACAGGACCAAGTGTGGGGCCCTGCATTTTGGTCACAACCAACCCAGGCAGCCCCACTGGCTGGGGGAGGAGGGCCTGGAAAGCTGCCTGACGGAAAGGCACCTTGCTCTACTGATGGACAGCCAGCTGAATACGAGCCAGCAGTGTGCCCAGGGGGCTCAGAAGGCCAAAGGCACCAGTGAGGTGGTTAAGCACTGGAATAGGCTCCACAGGGAGGTGGTTGAGTCACCATCCCTAGATGTGACTAAAAACCATTTGGATGTGGTGCTCAGGGACATGACTGAGCTGAGGATTGTTAGAGGTAGGGTAGTATGGTTAGGTTGCGGTTGGACTTGATTTTTAAGGACTTTCTGCAACCTGAGCAATTCTACGATTTTATGATTCCAGGCACCAGAGGGAAATGAGCACTCAAAAGAGAAATGCCAGATAAAGAGCCATTCTATATACAAAAGAGCAGATCAGCCATCAGGACATAAAAGCCAACATCCACGTCCACCTCTGGATATTAAACGTAAGTACAACAGTGAGAGACTGTAGAACCAAGGCAGCCAAGAGAAACTTGCAGACAGATGGCAGCATGAATTCATGCCAGAGGCCAAGAGGATGTGCAGAGCTTTGCTGTACCATAGGCATCTCTGCGCACACAAGGTCTTTCACATACCAGCACGTGGGAAAAAGCAGACTCAGCTGAGCTGTGCTCCAGCCTTGAGTTTGGCTGAGCAGCAAACTCAAGGAAGCTGCAAATCAGATGGCTTCAACACAGGCAAAGAAGCGAAGTGCCAACCCAACGCTCTGTTGCAAAAAAAGGATAAGGCCAAGAAACCATCAGGCAAGTGTAAATGATAAACGAAACACCTGGATGTGCAAATGAGAAGAAAGAGGTCATTCCTTGCAATGGACGAACCCTTTGAGATAGAAGATACACAAGATATGGCCACGCTACCAAACAAAATGATGAAGCAAGGAGAGCCCACTTTCCATCATGGCTCCTTTACTGCCACAGTCTGCCAGCAGAAGTTGTATGAGCAGCTGCAGCAGGCCCCCTCGCTGCCAACCATGTAGCCTGCCGTGCTGCAGGTGGACAGTCCCCACCAGCCCATGCTACCTGAGGCCCACTCCACCCATCTGACAACGTGGGCAAAACCTTGCTGCAGCAGGCAGCCTGCCTGGGCACCGAGAAAGGGGTTTTGCACTGCAGTCTTGTATCAATGCCACACCTCAAGGAATGGGACTTTTTTAGGACATCTAAGCACAGAGTCTTCCAACTAAGCTAATACCTACAAGCAGAAAGAACAGTAGAGACTAACGGGTCAAACTGTCGGCTCTTAACACAGCATGTCTCTTTACTTACCACAGCCAATTTGGAAACCCGGCAAGTTCTGCAGAACTTCAAACGCCTGCCTGTAGAAATTCTGCCTCATGTATTTGTGCATTAGTGAAAATAACAGGTTATGTCGATCCACGATGTCCTTTTCAGTGCAGGGCCACAGTGGTGCTTTGGTGATCCACTCTGACTCTGTGACAAAGAGCAGCAGTATTATTTCTGTGTTTTAAAACTGCTAAACTTCTGACATTTGGCTGATAAAAGGACACTACGAACTGTAGCAGAAAACAAATCTCTCAACTTCACATTAAGTGTAGTTTGAATCATTAACAATTTGTCTCTTAGCACCAATACTTTTCAGATGTATTCTTAGAGAGTTAGAAGTGTAGGTAGAAATTCATTAAATAGTATATACTAGTGGAATGAACTGTAAGCAGTGTATATAAATATATGTGTGTATATAAATGTGTATGTATTTATTTACATAAACTTGGATAGCAAATTTAGGTGATGGACGTTTTTATGCAACATCTTCTACTCTTGTATGTACTTTTGAGTTTTTTCTTTCAGTGGGGCTGAATTCCAGAAAGTCTGTAGCTTTATTTTACTGAATAAAAATTTAATATTTAATAAAAGCTGTATTTACAACACGAATATACTGTGAGGGGGGAATAAACACTGCAATCCTCCAAGCCTGAACTTTCTTTTGCACTGAATTTCACCTTGCTCAAAGGAAATTTCCATTGGGCAGGTCACTTCCAACTAGCATTCTCTTCTCTACCCCCTCCATTATGTTAACTTCTGAATAGAATGGCATGGACATTAGAATACTACGAAAACTTATCTGAAAAAAAGTTGTATTACTTATAATATTTCTTTCACATATCAAGCAAAATGCTATATAAAAAGATGGATCACATTTTAGTTTTACTGCCCTGGTATTAATACATTTACTTAATAACAAAGATGAACTTGTAAGTTTTAATTTAAGTCTTTAAAAAATGGGATTGTTCAAATTTAAATGCCAAAATCTCGTTCTTTTAAGACAAGCTCACCTCTCAACACCCACGTTGCTCCATCTAAACTTTCTGTTTCAAGAAAAATTTCTGCAGCATTATTAACAATTTGACATCTTGATGCTGATCTCTCTGCCCCAGTAACTCCCTTCAGAACTGTAAAATGTATCCGTAGTTCTTGCAATTTATCCAGAACCTTCCTTCCCTACAATAAGGGTGAGAAGAGAAGGGGGAAAGGTCTGAGAAAGCGACAGTCATGAACGCAGACTACTTACACAAAATACAGATTTGGTGACAGATTTGTACACATCAGTTTAGTAACATTATCCAAACTAACAGTGAAAAAGAAATGAATTGCACAGTAAAAATTCTAATGAATAGTAGTGGACATTTTGATTCTGTAGACAAAAACCCCAACATCCAGTGTTTTATAGCTCCCTCCACACTATTACCCATAATATTATTTCCACAGTATAAGTTCCTAGACAGTATTTTAATAAATTTTGTAATTTATTTGTATTTGCTTACTTTAATGCATTAATATCTTTAATATTCTCAGTCTAGTCAGCCCTGTGTATCCAAACAGTAGTCTTGCTGCTTGGAGACAGATCTTCATGGAAGATCTTGTATCTCAAATCTGCATGTTTTTTCAAATTTCATCTGTTTTATTAACTTTCATCAATTTTTAAAAAGAACATTCTCCTTAGAACCAAGAAGCATAAATTTTTACCCTTGCATCAAAAATATGAGATAAAAGAGTCCAATATTCACAAAGGGACAATGGTCTGAAAAACACTTCTAGAGCTTTAGGTATCTGAAATATTTATGAAAAGGCACAGAGTACATCCTAAACCCAAAATTACTTTGGCCACAGCAGGTAGTTCAAATACTTCATCCTATCTCATTTTCTGGATTGCTTTTTGAAAAAGCAAGATATAAGATCAAGTAGATAGTAACAGGAGTCCATAATAACAGGATTATGATATATAGATAGATACAATGGAGGGAAGCTGGTTGAAAATAAATAGTAATATCAGTTTTACTTCATCCCTGAAGCAGAGATCAATTTGGGAGTTGTCAGTACTGATAGAAATCATTCAGAGTGCAAACTCATTCACACTCCAATGTGGTCAGCGCAGGCCGTCTGCAAGCCTACTTGAGAATTTTGGAGAGTAATCTGTTGAGAAAACGATTTGACAACAAACACAACATTCTCAAAGAATCTGAATCTCTCTTAGTGCAACGTGAGGCCATTCCCACCAGCACTATTACCAGTTATGCAGGAGAAGTGGCCAACCTCCACCTGTGTTGCAGCTTTTGCCCGCTGCCATTTATCCTGTCACTGCACACAACTGTGAAGAGCCTGGCCCCACTCATTTGACTTCTGAATTCCAGATGAACAGTTATGAGATTTCTTCTCAGTCTTGTTTTCTGTAGGCTGAATAGTCCCAGGTCTCTCAGCCTTTCCTTGTACAGAGATGCTCCAGGCCCCTAATCATTTTTATGGCCCTCCACTGGACTCTCTCCAGATGTTCCATCGTTTTTGAGCTGAAGAGCCCAGAACTGGACACAGTAAACCAGACATGGCCCCACCAGGGCAGAGATGGGGAGGATAACCTTCTTCAACCTACTGGCCGCATTCCAGCAGGACCAAGATACCACTACTGCCCTTCCAGGCCACAAGGGCGCACTGCTGGATCCTGGCCAACCTGCTGTCTACCAGGACCCTCAAGTGTTTTTCTGCAGAGCCCCTAACCTGGGCTGACGCATGTGGTTATTTCTCCTCAGGAGCAAGACCCGACAATTACTTTTGCTGAATCTCATCAGGTTACTCTCTGTCCAACTTAATATGCTGTCCAGGTTTTGCTGACTGGCAGCACAGCCTTCTGGCATGTCAGTGTCTCCTCCCGGCTTGGTATGATCCGCAAACTTGCTGATGATGGACTCTATCCCTTTGTTCAGGTAAATGAAGAAGATGTTGAACAAGACTGGGCCCACTAACTGATAGTTACAGGCCTCATGATCAATACTGGATGAGGCCTGGAGCATACAACATTCTGTGAAAAGTCTAGTCTCTTAGTACTGGTAATTTTTGGTATCTGATAGCAGGAAAGGATTGTAAAAGGTGAGGTCCAACTTTCTGCTAGATTCACAAATCCAAACCTGGTTAGAAGTATGAAATGAGAATCTCAGAGTGGCTAGGGTTGACACAATCTAAAGGAAGGCCACAATGATATCTCCTTGAAGTTTTCTCTTCCCAAGGCTGACTGAACCCAATTCCTTCAGCCTATCTTCACAGGAGAGGTGTGTCAGCCCTGTGATCCTCTTCACAGCCCTCCTCTGGGCCCTCTCCAAAAGCTTGACATCCTTCCTGTGCTGAGGGCCCCAAACTGGGATGCAGTACTCCAGATGGGCCTCATAAGGGCAGAACAAAGGGGACAATCACCTCCCTTGTCCTGCTGGCCACCCCTCTTCTGTTGGAACCCAGGATACTGTTGGCCTTCCGTGCTGCAAGAGCACATTGCTGGCTCGTGTTCAGATTTTTATCCACCAGGACCCACACGCCCTTCTCAGCAGTGCTACTCTCACAGACTTCCCTTCCCAGTTTGTATATATACCTGGGATTACCTTGACCCAGGTGCAAAACTTTGCACTTTGTTGAATCTCACTAGTTCACAGGGGCCCACCTTTTGAGTTTATCAAGGTCCCTCTGGATGGTCCCCTCCTGCTGCATTAACCGCACCGCTCAGCTTAGTGTCATCAACAAACTTGCTGAGGGTGCTCTCAATTCCATCCTCTACATCACTGATAAAGACGCTAAAGAGTAAAGACAGGCCCCTGGGGAACACCGCTCCAGCCAATTCCTTATCTACTGATAAGGACCCAGAAACCCAGACTCAAGAGAAGAAAAGCACTTCTAGGAACAATCTGGGTGATGAGCATTTCACTAAGCGCAGTCAGTAGCAGCCCCGCTATGACTCTCTTCTGTCTTCTTGACCTTAGCCTATCCATTCCACCTGAAGTCAGGCTCAGAAGAATCAGGGCAGGAAAAATTCCTTGAGTTGGATGGTCTCGGAATAGAAAAGTATTGCCAGATGGAAGAAAGTAACATTTCTGCAGGACAACGCTACTCGTCCAGACTCACCCCTACTGCAGAAAAGGGAAAGCTGAACCTGAACAATCAAGTTTTAGGTCACAAGACAAGGTTGTAATGAACTCTATCCAGACAGAATTATGTTCATTTATTTGTTTTTGTTTTGAACTGAACTGCATTCTTCTAGCAGGCGGTACGAATACCTTGTATGCCTATCACTAGAAGGAAAACAATTTCTACAAACTGTGTGCTTTGCTGTAGGAAAGTCATAATTACGTATTACATGAAAAATAAATCAAAAGCATATTTATTCTCACAAGTAACTCCTTCCACTCTATTAACAAAGCAAACAAGAAAGAAATCCCAACACATGCCAAGTTTGAAGACTACTGGTCAGTATACTTTGGTCAAAATACTTTGATCCAGATAGGCAAGTGAGAAGGATGTTGACCATGAGAAGGCAAGTGGCACGTCACATTAAACTAGTGAAACAGTTTAATATCTAATAAATAAATGACTCATTCTTTTTCTTCAAGTCAGGTTACTATAATCCAGTGTACCTTTATCCACTGCAGTACTCTGCGATAAGAATTCATTACACTTATCCCAGCCCTTCCAATGAAAATTCTGTCTGCTTCATTACACTGGGAATTTTTTATTACTAGAAAGAAAAAATACACATTATTTTTGTTTCTATAAAGAACTTACATATCACAGCACTTGCACACATTTTCTGAAATACTAGGCATTAAATATAATAATTTTTTAAAAGTCTGACAACCAAAATTAGAGTAAACAACAACAGTTTATCCAGACACTCTTTGACAGTACTCTAGTTTATCCATAAGCTGCCTGGGCATGCAATGGTATAGCTTATGAACATCATTATTTTTAAAGCAAGCTTTCATTTTCTGACGCATCTGAATGACAGCAATTACAGAACTGTGTAATTGCAAGGTTTTCCAAACCATCTCATTTAACCACTTTGGAAGCCTTGCTGGTACTGCAGAACAGTGGTCTCCAGTGTGGGGTGGTGCACACACAATCCATTCAGGTATGGAAAGAAATTTTTTTTTTTGTACCAAAGTTAAGTTGAATAAAATTATCTCTACCTCATCTTTTTTAATTTACATTTTTGTGCATGTTTTAGAATACACCTAATATATTAGTGCAGTGGTACGTGTACATAATTTACAAATAAATAAATAAACATATGGTATGTTGGGGGCAAGTGTAAAATTTTTTTTTTAACTGATGGGTTGCCTAACAGCATGGAGACCACTGCTCTAAAGAAATAAGACCAAGTTACAAGTCCCATCAAAGCCTTCTATGTGTTTCACAGCCAGAAGCTGTGATAGCTGTTTTGTAGCATAAAAGTCTGTGATCAAAAAGGTTGTGTCACTTAATTGAAATAAGTCATCGGGTCTTATTAGTTAATGCAGGTTGAAAAAGATCTAAGTCATCCTTTACACAGAGCCGTAACATCTCACTGACACAGCACTGAGCCTCAGCCTCCTACAATCTTACTGGGAGAAAGGATGCAGACAAGTAAATGAAGAGGCATATGAAGAAAAGAGGGACAGAAAACATGCTGCCGTATTAAAAAAGCTAGAAGGTGTATTGTTGGCCAAGCCCTTGTGTAAATTCTTAGTTGCTTAGGGTAACAAATAATTCTGAAAATCTAAAATGCTACAACCAAACCATAACAGAAGATACATAACTGTATGTATGATTTATATCATACATACAGATAAAAGATACATAACTGTATGTATGTATGTATGTATACTGATGTAACCCCAGTCAATGCATTTTTATATATACAAGTATATGAAGTTAATTTATGCTAGTAAGAGTGCTGCACTTCAGAGGACAATACTGAAATATACTTTCTTGCCACTGTTCTGAGAACATGACATTATCTCTTAAAACCATCAGTACTGCTTTCTCTCCTTAACAGGAGAAAGCTCAAATGTGTGCTCTTCAGAAGGGGTAGGCCTTTGACATCAAGTGTAAGCACCATGGACTTTACTAGAAAATGGTTTCTATTCATCATCTCACCTGTTTGCATTTGTGCCTGAAGAAATTCTGAATGTTGTATACAATCAGATTAACTAATATGAAGAAAACAGTCAGTATATGTTTTGGCTTTTACCTCTTAAAAATTCTACCAAGAATAGGATAAGTAATTAAGTGTTTACTTCAACTTAGTTTTACCTGCATCAGCAAAATCACAAAAAGGAACTCCTGGTCTGTCTTTCTCAGAATCTTTTGTTAGTATTTCAGTAATACATAAAGACAATTTCTGAAGATCATCAGAATTTTCACATGTAGCTCTTGCATTAACATACAAAGCTGCCAACTTGGCCCAATCATTTTTGTCCTTGCAATGCTGCGAACAAGGCAAGTAACAAATATTAGCAAATTTGTTTCCAGAATACCAAACAGAAAATATAATGGAATTCAAGAGATAACTAAGATACAACTAAGCAGAAAACAGCAAGATTAATATATAGCTCGTGTCCTATGAAACTACTGAATGTATTCCGATGACATTTCCCTTAGCTACCCTTTTTGAAAAGAAACAGATCAGAGAGTCTCTATCAGTTCACATGAAGAGTTTGTAATGAAATACAGACGTTTCTAATGATGCTATGATTCAACCTCAGTACTTCATCCTTTTCTCTCTGAAAATTCATATTTTTATTACGTATTTTCTCAAATCATTACAATTTTATTAGCATCACCAACCCAATTTCCTTTCATCAAGGAGTAAGTTAACTTGAATCTTCCTAACAACATGGACTAAAAATAACGTGTGGTCCTCATGAGACACTGATTACTCCGGTATAATTCTTCTGTGAGTTTTAGGACCCAGGTTATATTAATGTGCTAATCTAATGGCATACACAGAAGAGTTAAATTTAAAACAAGTGGTTCGGGCTACAGATAACTGCAGTGTGCTGTGGTGCAGCATCTGCAGGTAAGCCAAGTGAGCTGAGATCTGTTACACGCGCATGTCAACAAGGATTTTGTCAACAATAGAGATTTTTGGGAACTGAGTGGACCAAGCTGCAATCAGTCCTGATCCCCTCCTTAAAGTTTGGCTTCAGGATCTGTGCAGTAATATGTAAACTATGCTACAATTGTCCATAAGAAATAATCTGTCCTTCAATCTGAAAAATGCAGAGACCTACTGAGTAAGTTACTCTCTAGCATTTTTATATTCTTCAAAATAACCCACCCAGTGTTACCAACTACATCCTTTTATAATTCGCCTTTTTATATAAGGTATGAACTCTATCCACTGAATAAAGCATTAAACAGTTTCTGGTGAGGAAGAATACACCACTACCAATTACAAGCACAACAAACAGTTGCTTAAAATTAGGTGTAAGATAAAAGCTACAGGTATGCAAATTAAAATAAAAACTGACATCACAGAAAAGTCAAAGACAGCTTTTTCCCTGCATTTTAATATTTCCCCACAATAGGCTCACATTAAAAAATATTATCAATAGATTAAAAAGACATAAAAATAGCTGTTTTCCATAGAAGTCATGGCTTCAGCATTCCAAAAAGCCTGAAACATGCACACACTGTACCTGAATTTCTGCCATTACCAAATTGAAGTCAAAAAGCCAGTCGCTTTTAAAATGCATCTCCTGAAATCTTCAATAAGAAAAAAACGTTAATGCTTAATTTTAACACATCCTAGTGAGCTAAACTACAAGGAAGTGATCAACCATTCATTATATGAACTAAAAATGATGTAATTATTTATTTGATTTACTACAAATACAGACTGAACACTGAAAACGGACATTTACAATCGTATCAGAACAAGATAATGTGTGAATATACAAATAAACAGAGAGAGATAGTTTCACAGATAATCGTCTCCCTTGTCTCAGTATAAATGCAACTGAAAAGGTAGGAATAAGACTTGAAATACATGAAGTAAATGCAGACTGTATTTTATGTTTCTGACACAGTGGTTAAAAAAAATAGCTCATTACACAAACTCAAGTGCAATTCCACTTCAAATACCTAGGAGTGGTTTATTCTGATGCTGCCACTGGAATAGGAGATAAATCACCTACATGTGAATAAGCTCAGACAAAGTACTGCTTTACTGAAGCAGTAAAGCTGCTCACTTTTCACAGACACAAACTTTCTCAGTTTTGTGCAGAAAACAGACACATACTGAGGTTACTTGGAAAGGGCAATTCCTCTATGAATGAGAATCCTAATCTGAAAAGTGAAATCACCTCCAGCTGGTGTGGTAAACTGATAAAACTCAAATATAATTAAAATAGATAAAACCAGATAAAACACTGGGATCCATTGGTTGGAAGGTATTCTATAGGAAATAAGAAAAGCAGCAAACAACTTCTAGGGTGTTCTCCCTTAAAACAGTGTCAGGCTGTTATACTACAGTAAATGCTATGTGTTTGGTTCCTCCAAGAACCAAAGCCTGTAAAACGAACCACTAAGTCATTTATTCAACTTGTGCGTGTGTATGTGATGCACATGATGAAAAATATATTGGAGCAAGTAATTGGGAGACATCAACAGTTTTGAAATCACACATTCTGCTCAGCATAATCCAGCAGCACTGGAAAAAAACCACCCCCCTCCACATTCATTGTGGTACAAATGTTTTTGCAGACTCACAGTAAACTAGAAAACAACTTCAGATGATAAATAATGCTCTTATTGTCTACAATTTGCTTTTTTTTAACTGAGGAAGTATCGTTCATTTATGTGGCCTAAAATATATATTAAACAATTACACTTCTAATTCTACTACTGTTGGAAAACTTGTCCCACAGCTAGGAAGAGCATCCCACCGGAATGCACTGTAATGATCAGTACTGAAAAAACTAATCGTAACTGCAGCCAACTGCAGTCCAAGTTTTTGAATAACAATCCTTGACCTCTGAAACACAGTATACTGACAGCATTTTAAAATACAAGTAGGCATAATATGGCAGTATTTTCCTCTAAAACACTAAATTTGCAATTTCTTATCACCTTTAAAGCTTTTGTGTAGATTTATAAAATCGAACTGGAAGACAGAACTAAATAGATATAACTATAAAATAGTTCCTTAAGGACATACCTGGATTTTATGTTCAAAACAATATCTATTTCCTGGCTTGGAACTTCCAATTGGTGAAGGAGTTTAATTATGTAGTTAAAATGTTCATACTCAAGAAACATACCAGCATCAACAAGCTGTAGTTTCAAATCGAGAGGAAAAGTAAGCAAACAAAAAAAGAAAGTCATCATGTTCATCATGTTAATTATCTCCACACGCAGGCCAGTATGAATGGGAAGAACATGTTACAGTGAATCTCAGTCAAGAACTAAGGGATAAATGGAAGTCTACACTAAAATTCAGCTAGCTACAATTTTACTTTTTAACAATATTACTGAAAGAATATTTAAGACATATCTTTCTATTTTAAAACAGGCAAAGTATTTCCAAAATTCCTACGAATAGTAGAACAATCAAGCTCATACCTTACAAAAGGTACTGATCAGTGTAGGAACAGCATCTCTTATATTCAAAGAAGCCACACATTCAAAAACTCTCAGAAGAACTTCTAAAGCTGGCTAATTTTTTTTTTTTTAAGAAAAAAAAAAAAAGCTCAATTAGTTTTATGATTTTATATCTTGTTCAACTAGAAAGGCAGCAATTATTCAAACAGAAACTTCTGATTCTTTTTTCTCCAAGAATTGAGTACTAAATGAACATATTACAAGAAGTTCTGTAGCATTCCTTAAAAAAAAGAAAGAAAAAGAAAAAAAAAGAAAACCCCCTAAATGGAGAAAATGTGGGTAAAAGATTTCCAAAGTATTTCAAGGCCACTTACTAGTGTATTAATCTGTGCAGTTACATTCAACATCTGGAATAATTCTTGCAACAAACATTTGTTGAGCAAACAAATGAGAAGATCATTCAGCACTTGAAAATCAAAATTCTCACCACGGGCAACTTCTCTGTAATACCTGACAAATATTTGGACTGAAAAAAGCAATTAAAATGGTTTTATTTTGGGACAACTAATGCTACTTAAGCAAATTATTTCCTAAATCTTTAAATGCAGTGTAACAACTCTTACTGATCCAGGATACTGCGGCACGGGGATATGTAGAAATATATAGGTTCAAGGAATGTACCATGGTAACATCACTAAGAACAAAGTGACTATTCTGAAATACCTCATGGCACTGAGCTGAACTCCCTAAGTCCTGTAAGGATTCAAAAAAGCTTAGCTGACTTAGAGCAGCAGAAAAATGCACAAAATGAGGCTAAACGTGGCAGCACACCAAGGCAGTGAGACTCTTCCAGATGCTCTAGGAAGTGAAGTGCAGTGATGCCATGGTAGATGATCTTGGCAGCCGTTCCAGAGCCAGTTATAATAGATGTGTGCTGTAGCCCCTGAGAACTCAAGTTCTGCATTATCAAGTATCTGCATTACAGCACTACTTCATCAAAGGAACACAGGACACAGCAGAATCATACGTTCACATCAGATATACTACACCCCCTCTACACTTCCAAAACTTAAGTACAAATAGAATGACTGCTCAGGCTAAAATCAAGTCTTTTTTGACTGAACTCAAAAGTTCACACTGATGTGAATCAACTCTTCTCTCTAAAATGTGAAAACTGGAATTGTTTGGACATACAGCACTGCGAAAGGACTAAACTAAAGTTGTTTGGATGCTATAACAGCACTTCTCTTAAAATAGCTTAATTCTAAAGTTCCTGGATTTGTAACGTTTAGTCGAGATGTTGCTGAAAAGTGCCTTAACAAAATCCTGGTTGTTACACCTTGCCCCAGTTACTCATGTCTATTCTCAAGCCTAGTGCCATTCCGACTGAGTTCATTTCCTGGGTAAAACAGATTTGTAACAATATCCTCAGATAACTGCATACCTAAATACTCATCCTTAATGTGAAAGCAGAACATGAAAACAGATATGTTCCTCTAAAATGACAATTTTATTCACTGTTGAAATAAATGTCACCTGTTTTTCTCCCAAGTCTCTCTATTTAACTTGCTTTAAATAAGCTACGTATCAGATACACATAAAAAGCTACCTGCAAGTAGCTGCTACCATACCTGCACGTTTCAGAAGGCCTGATTCATTGATACTAATGTATGTCTTAAGTATTGCCATGCAGATCTAGAAAAAAATTAAAAAAAACTAACATTAAATATGACGTCAGTTTATGCCAAACGAATGAACTACCCAGAAGCATGAGCTCTATAAGGAAGAAACCTTTACACTGCTTTTAATTATTTAAAATACTGATAAAAGCTGCAAGAAGGTAACTGGGTCAAAGGAAAGCAAATCAAGCAGAAAAATAACGTAGACAAAATGTTTGGGAAAGGAGCTGCTAGGACCACAACTGCACGCATGTGTGGGCATACACTCAGCAAAGAAAAATATAATTTGAAAATATACTTTCTTTGCAATTAGTAAAATGTGGCACGCTCAACAAACAGAATGGGAAGCAATGAATTGGAAGTGAAAATATGAGAAACAAAAATTCTATAAATGTACTGACCACCACAAAGACTCACTCATAACGACACACAAAGAAACAAGCTGGAAATTCAGTTATCATTTCACCCTGGACCCACTTATTTTAGAAATCCTACACTCATGTTTTATTTCGTACTGGAACACTCACGTCTTAACATTGTAAGCTGCTTCAAAAATACATTAACCTCAGGTTTGGGATATTTACACATTTTGCTGCAGATGAAAAAGGAAAGACCACTGAGATTAAACCCACAGTTCTGAATCAGAAAACAAAACACAGCAACACCTCTTCGGATACCCTTTGTCACTTGTGGAACATCCACAATCTTTCCACCAAACAATTTAAAATTGGTCTTATATTTAATACTACTTTGTGAAATAATGAAAAATCTAGTTTCTCCCTTCCAGATTTGTAAACAGGTTATCATAGAATTGAGCTGTGCATATATCTAAAGGTAACTTTGAGATGAGGCAGGACTCACTCATTGAGTTTGTAACAGTGAATGAATTATCACAAAAGCAGGAGGTACTGGCTTCTGGCAAAGACACCTTTCTTGTTTCAAATAACCATTAACCTTTTCAGATCAAGTTACATGAAAATTGTACATTAAAAACATTGATTATAATATTACTTTTATTTTGAAAAACATCATAACGTTGCTGAATTGGTCTAAGAGATCCCTTCTGCTCTGTCACTCTGCAATGGGCTAACCCATTTAATCCAAATCTACAATCCCAAGTGGCCAAGGACACTTCCAAAACAAACTTGAGCACATGCTTACAGTATGTAAATCAATCTCCTTTCTTCAGGAATCTCTTATCCTTCTCCTCCTTTGGACTGACACCCAAAAAAAGCCAAGATTGCATCTGCAGCTTTGAATGTTGCAATTATTAGTGAAATTGCTTGGAAAATCCAGTTGTAGTATGATTTAATCATGGGACACAACACACTGCACGTGCAAAGGAAACAGACTGTGTACTTCATTTAGAGATTCTAGAGGGCTTCAGCTAATGGTTTTGATTTAAAGGTATTACTGAATGCACAGAAAATGGGAGAATCCTGAGTTTTTGAAACTTGAATTTTGAGTTAATTATAATAAATTTAGAATGAATATTCATGAAACTAGAAAGAGATGATTTTCGTTTTCAAAAAGTAACGCAGATCACACTATGCTACCACTGGTCACCTACTGCAGATCACACTATTCTGTCACCTACCACTTGATCCAGAAATCATTTAACATGACAATTTAATAAAAACCTTAATAAAATGGTTGTGTATCTTTTATAAGCAGCTGACTGCCCAGTAAAACAGCTCTACTGCAGTCACAGGGAGGTGCTTAAATTACAAGAATGAGCACAAAAACCCATGACATCTTTCAGCATCTCCCAGTGTGCACTCTGATGTTTATTAAGAGAGAAAATCCCATGCTGCAGCACTGCTCTTGTTAAGAGATTCATTTCTTACAGACTATGAGCATCTCTGAAATGCACAGTCCATATTAACTGTGGCTGAAGATCACCAACAGGACTAAAAATTATTTGACATTGGTTATAGTTGGTAATAATTGATCTGCACCAAATAAGTCTCTTTATTTAAGAAGCCAGATTAAAATGCATCAGCCAGCTGTAATGCTTTGTTAGGATGAAATTCCCTGCTCCTCATCAGCTATCTAGACACTGCAATCTATGATCTGTTGCTGCAGATCTGCAGGTGGAGCAGGGGCTGTTCTCATGCTAATAAAAAGACAGAAGCCCTGGTCATCATGGCAGTTGCTGCTTCCCACAGCCTGATACGCACATGCTCTCGCTGCACTTCCTTGCAGGTACAGTTGGGGTTCAATCCTACGTGTGCACACTCTCAGAGAAGATTCACTCCATCTTTCTTTGTGCAGCATCAGACTCTAAATACTGTGCAGTGTGTTGCCCTCCGTGTCTCAGTGACACAAATTTTCAACCATTATGTCCCTATGGATAAGAACACCATCTTCCTCCTGCCCAAGCCTCCGTGAAAGGTTCTAATTGTGCCCAGAAAGCAGCAACCACTCTCCAGCTTAATTTGAGGCCTCTGAATGTAAAGATAAACCCATTGGTTTATTGGTCAGGCTCTCAAAAAAAGATTTTTCATGTTTTAGATCAGCCAATCCAGGGGGTCTAGAGGATCTACAGTCTCAATGGTCAAAAGTATCACAGCAGGATGTGACATGCATCTACTTTACTTGCAGACAAAAGTTTAACCTCTTTCATGCAACCAAGGGGAATAAAACATGAGAAGTTCCAGCACCTTGAAGGAAATGGATTTAAAAAAAAAAAAAAAAAAAGGATGCTGGGCACCTTTTACCTCCAAATACTAAAGCTTTTTTCCTGCAGTAAGTGGTAATAAAGGATACACCCACATTGCAAAACAGCAGATGTCTGATACAAGAAGAGGAGATATTTCCCTGTATTAGTAACTCATTATTTTAATCAATTAGTTTTGCATTCCTACATTAAAAAAAAAACACAAAACATGGCCTTAAATGGATGACAACACTGCCGCTTACAACAAGCAAAATCAGCACTAACAACTCATACTTTTGCCATTTTAACTTCAATGTCAAAAACATTCGTTGTCACTATTAATACATTTATTTTAAATTGCAATGAGATGCCTTTGCATACAGGCAGAAGTTTTTTGTTTTCTTTTTAAATACAGCAACCCCACGTAACTTTCTGAAAATGCCTACAACTTCTGAAGCTCTTAAGAGCTGGAAAGACACTGATGCTGAGAAACACCTGGAAATCTCAACAGAAGACTAATGTTATTCTATGTCAAACAATGCTCCAACGGCACGTGCACTTATGAGACATCTGAAACAATAGATTACTTAGTTTTGTATGGCATTTCAAGTACGAAGTGATCAGGATTTTTCAGTCTTATTTCCTATAGCTGCTGAATAGACAGAACAAAACTAAAAAACTCAAAAGACAGCTATTCTTGGAAGGCCAGCCATGCCTAAACCTAGTTAAAGCCATCACCTTACCTCTGCAGAGTATTTAAAGAAGCCTTGATAGTCTTGTTTACTTTGCCTAATGCAAAAGAAATTTAACTGTGAAATGGAAGGCAGCTTTATTTAAACAAATAAAACCTGTAATTTGCAGAACTCTTTGAGCTCAAGAGTACACGGATTTTCAAAACAAAGGATGTTTTCAAGAATTAAACCCCTGTTTTGTTGTCAATTAGGACTGTAAAGAGTACTAAATCCTAGCAAGTTAGGCGTTAAGTCGTCAACACTTAATGAAAATGAAGGAACTTTCACTGTTGGGAAAGACAGCTTTCTTCAAAAATTCGGGTAACAATCACTGCTGCAAACTTAATTCTAACCATGCAGACTAGTGTTCTGCTTAATGGATCATGAACAGGTTTATTTCCCCTAAATTTGATGAGATGACTTCTTTGTTGCTGCTTTACCAGTCCTCCTTTTATGTACTTTGGTGCCACCATGAGGTGTGCAGCCAATTATCATTTTAAACAGACCTATTTAAAAAACCTCCAAAACAAAACGAAACGAAAATATACTTCCAGACTATCAAGAAAGGCAGGTTATGTTTGCTGGGCAGAAATTGAGGTGCGCTGCACCACAACTAAACTCATATTTAATAGCTCAACACAAATATTATTGTTCTGTAGCACATACATAAAGAACATACAGAAGCATACATAAAGAACATACAGCACATACAGAAGCACTACAAACCATGACAATTCATACAAATTAGCTGAAAATCACTGATATCCACTGTTTCCTGCCAAAGACATTTCACAACTGAGACAAAAAGAAAACATTTCACGATGAATTATTCTCAAATGATCCTAGCATTTTTAAGCTGTCATGTAAGTTTTTTTCCAAGAGGTTGCAAAGCATTAGGAAAAAAAAAAACAAAACCCAACACAAAAAATCAGCTTTTCTCAAGACATAAAAAGGAAAAACACTGAAATTGGAAATAACACCAAACTGCACTCACTTATTTTAGAAGTTCTGATACAGTAAGTTTAAGATTTTAGAATAGCATTTGCCTCAATCAGGTTCAATGCTTATTACATTATTTTTCACATTTGCATTCTTTAATTTCTTGCTTACTGACACTCAAGATAAAACTGTAACTCACACCAATTAGATGCTAGGTAAGAAATAGTCTTGTGAGATCAGCTAAGGACAAGTTTAGGTATCTGTCCTTGTTTAGTTGTTTTAGTATTTTATTTCCTTCTAAATGACTTATATAACCACCTAAGTCTCAGCCAATTCCAAAATCTCATTACATGACAGCACAATTAGTTTGCCTTCCACAGTTCTTGGAAGCAGCACAGACTCAATTTATCGTTGAAGGGTTTGAAAACACAGCTACTTTTGCTCACCACCATAAAAGTAATATTGTTTGCAAGTGGAAAAACTGCTGCTCTGATTGTGAATCAGACGTGCACCTGCTTCACAAAGTTTGCAGAAAGTAATATATCACAGGTAGCTTTTGATTTTAAGAACATACACAAAGTCTGGGTTTGCTTGCAGGTCTCATCATGATGTCTGCATGGAAATGTCTCACAATCTTCCCACTTACTACTCTATACTGGCATGCCCTAATATCTGCTCTTTTGTTGATGTCTGTACTCTTCAAAAATCTGCAAGTTCAAAGCTATACCATTTAAAAAAAGGAACAAACCATAAAACATCTTCAAAAGGTCTTCTGAACATCATTTGACCCATCAGTCTCTGACATTTAATCTCTCTCAAAATATAAACAAGGACAGGAGATGCTGATTTGCATTAAAACCAGTTGCAATCTATTTCTTTCTTCACTAAATCTTCTTACCTTTTCATGCCCTGGTTTAGGAACATGCCAAAACCAACATTTTGATCTTTCACAGCCACGTAAAGTCACAAAATAAAATCTGCAGTATCTACGGGGCAGGTTAATCATCTCCAGGAGCTGCTGGACTGAATGGGAAGCCTAAAAACAAAACAAAATTAAAACAAGCAGAAAAAAAGCAGCTTTTTTTTTTTTTTTTCCAAAGCATGCATGTCCATTTTTTGGAGATTTTCAGAGTATCTAGGTACGAGAAGAATAAAAACAACAAAATATTGCATGGCTCTGGGGAACTGTCTGAGAATTCTGGGTAGGTAAAATTCCTTTATCCTTTCCAGCACCCAGCAAAATGGATGATGCAGTCTCTCCTAAAAATATGAAACTTTCTCAGCTTTTCAGTTCTACAAAAACAGTAAAACAAAGAGCATTATTCATGTTTTGTTTAAGCTGGAAACAGAATTCAACAAAGGTTCACTGTGAACATGTCTCATCATCACTGACTTGGTTCCCAGAAATTCTATTTATTCATTTTTAACATTTTAGAGGACTAGAAACGTAAATATACATAGGTCAATAATTTCTTACTACATAAAGAGAGAACTGTCTCAATATTCATACTGAATTTACTGCCAAAGTACCAAAATTCATTAAGGATTCAGCAACTCACTTTTATATTTTTGTCAGTCTTCCCTGTCTCAGAATCTCCGTAAGTTTGCAGGGGCAGTGAAAGACTTCTTCCTGAGAATCTATCATCTAGAAATTAGGATAAGGACAATAAATGGATCATGTAATAAAATGAGTCATCGTGAAACCACTCTCATGTATCTTATTTCCCTTTGTATTTAGGAATCCTTCCAGTCACAGGCGTGATTAATGAAAATTTGATTAATACAATCTAAAAACCAGCAATCTAACTTAAGAGATTTCTTAATTATCCTGATATGAAGTAAACAATCTTCAAGAGAAAGGACTAGAGGTTAAACTTCTGAATTAAAATCTTCACTACTTTGTGCGAGGTTTCTTATCTTAAGAAAGATGAGAAAAGAAATTGAATCAAAATATCCAGAAGTTCCAATCTCAAAAGGAAAAAACCAAACAAACCTTTAGCAGTGATCCTTGCACTGCCGCATCACCAACAAGATTTTTTTTCCAGAACTGAAATAAAATCTTTGATAACCTACATGTTTTAAGTGCTACAATGTGAAGCTCAAGTCCAGTGGAAGTTACTGGTTTCTTAACCGTGAAACTTGGGTTTAGATCCTTAATTATTGCTGATGCTGGAGCTTTCTTCTTCTGAAGAATGACCAATCTTGCAATATTAATGGAAGACACGAGTTCAAATTCTTCAATTTCATATTTAAATAGAAGGATGAGCTTTCGAATGCCTTCCTTCCTGGGGTGCCCATCTGGCCTCTTTAAAGAACTGGGCATTCAAAAGGCAGGGTGCTCAGTGCTTTCCAAAAAACTACAGTTTAAATAAAGAACATCCAATAAACAGTCATGTTCCAGTGGAGATTTGCACTCTTGATCTGTGCATCATTCTAGACAGACAGGACAGTCATAGGATGGGAAGCATACATATAACAGAACAATTAATTACAGAAATGTTAAGTACTGTCATAGCAGCAGTGATAGGGAATTTAGGAAAGGAAAGATTTAGCCACAGAAAGAACATTGAGAAAACAGTCGGCTCTACCAACTGCAGAAATAAAATGCCCCTGAGAACTTTTAACTCAGAAGTTTCCTCCCACAATTCTAGCTGTCACACAACAATGGAATCATCAAAGTTGGAAAAATGACCTATGAGATCATCCAGTTAAATCATGAGTTCACCCCCACTATGCCTACTAAACCATGTCCCTCACTGCCACATCTACACACTTCCTGAAAACCTCCAGTGATGGCGACTCTTTCGCTTCCCCAGGCAGCCTGTTTCAATGCAATACCACTCTTTCCAAGAAGAAGTTTTTCCCAATGATCAGCCCAACAAGCCTGTCCCCACTGCCTGGAGTTTCTGGCCAGATCCTTGGAACAGTCTGCACTCTCTCTTCCCACCACATCAAATTAACAGGGAGCAGATCTTAAAGAGTTGATCCTGCCTTCATCGTTCAAACAAACAAGAAAAACCCACAAAAAACCTGTTTTACTCTTTCCTGGCACAGATGCTCTTGCTTTGGCAGTTTTTTTGACCAATGCTAAGGAAGCTACAGAAGAACTCTTCAGAAGATTTATACACTTTTAAAGCCAAAGCCACAAGCAAGTTTAAACCACTGTACTCTACAGACATATTTCAGTCTGTAATTTCATATTTACAGACATATAGTTGCTTCTTAGAGCATTTATGTTTCTTGCACTTCCTAAAAATACTGGTAAGAAGATAAAATCACTCTAAAAGCTCAGGCTGGCAGTATAATCTGAAATTAAACAAGAATGTCTGACACCAATCTCAATTCTAAAAATCCAGATTTATAAATATCCATATTAACCAATAATTCTGAAAACATAACATCCCAAAACAGGTGCTGCAAAGGAACAAAATGCATATCTGTCCATAAATAGTCCTGTTTTCCTTCATCCTGTGTGCCAAATAAAACTATATGTTTATGTAAGGCTAAACATCACAGTTCTCATGTGCAGAGAAAAGAGAAGGAAACCATGACTACAGCTGCACTGAATTATGATTTCTCTATTAGCAGAAACACTTCAGTGGTACACTGCCCCAGTCATGAAATATACTAGGTCAAAATTAAATGCTGCTTATTGATTCTAGATCATTTCCTTGATCCAATTTAGTAAATGCTTCACAAACATTTGACTTGGCAGAAACAAGAAATTTTTGATCGTTGGCAAGGTGGGCAAACTCCTTTGCCAAGAAGTGCTGACAGATAGTAATCAATCAAGAAAACCTGTTGTCACATTCTCTGACCATAAATAAAGAAAAATAAGTTACTTGCTAATAACATGGTTCATACACAATCTGTCAAAATCCTAAGAATGCAGACATTACTGTTCAATTAAAGTATTTGAAGACTATAAATAGCAAGATAAAATGATTGATATCTGACCCTACCAAATAAGAAAATGGTTAAAAAATCCCAAACAAGAAACAAGTGAACAACTCAATAAACAAAAAATCAGTCTATCATGAGAGCTTACATTTATGCTTCCAGATGCACAATTAACAAAAAACGACTTTGGAAACTGAAAAAAAAAAATCCTTACAATTTTGTAGGTAAGTAACACACATCAAAATAAATTTTGGAGCTTTTCTCAATAGAGCACACAGTACCATTCTTCCAGGGTTTCTGCACCATACTTTCACTGAGGTCGCTCACGTTCGGGGCATGCAATGGCAATTCTGAGAGCAGTTCACAGCTCACAAGATCTCTGTATTTACAGTCACTGTTGAGCATTAAAAAACAAATATAGCCAAATTACAAAAGGTGCTTCTTCCATATCATAAACAAATATAAGGAGGTATTAAGTGCATAAAAAATGACAATTTCTCCAGGAATTGAAGTGACACTAAAAAATTCACAGTAAAGTTGAATGGCTGGCAGTCCCAACAACTTTACTTTCATTACTCCCACAGCTTGGTCCAACCTCATTATAGTATCAGCTGAGATTATTCTGTTCTGGAGTGTAATTACATAAAATTCTGTGAGTAGGAAGGGCACACATGAATCACTTTTTTTTTTTCTTCTCACTTAGCTGACAGGAAGTTTGAGATGATTTCTGCCACCTTTGAAGAAGCTCTACTTTTCAGTAGTCTGTTACATATAATATCTGACAAAGAAGTAATCCACAGAACATTTGAACAGCCAACCATTTTCTTTCCTAATAATTGACTGTTTTCAAAGAACTCAAAACCTATTCTGCCTTTATTCCCAAACATTTATATCCTAGGTAATTAGATTTCGAAGATGTTTTGTTTTCCAAAATAAGGTACAAATATTGCTAGCAAAATGCTTAATGATCTCTTTCTTATCTGTAAATAAAGCCATAGAAAAAAAAAAGCTCTGTAATCAGATTTCTCCCCCTTCAGTTAATAATTTAGGCTAAGTACAAATGACACCACATCATGCTTGCTGTCTGGAGAAAGAAACTGACTTGCTGTTTTCTGTGAGGGTCACACTCCATTTATTTAGTAGCTCTTAGCCAGGGTAACTCAAACTGTTCCTGATCTGCACAGTTTTTAATACAGTTTTCAGGAAAAATGCTAATGTGGATGACAATAAATTGCATCCACCACGCCCAAATTCCTCAATAGCAATCTTTCTTTCAGTCAGCACAGACTATTATTCCCCACCAGAGGGAAAACAAGGTGCGTGCACCTAGCGGCCCAGGATTTTGCAATCACCACATAAAATGTTTTTTAGCATATCTCTGTCATGCCAGCCTTAGAGCTGATAAAACAGGATTTTAACAGCAGCCCACCTTCAGGATAGCAGTCTCAGCTCTTTTTAATCTTGACATCAAACTACACATAATTTTGCCAAGAACTCTAAACTGTATAGCTGTACAATCTGTTTGCTTACTGAACTGAAGTCACCATTAGAAGCAGAGTTTGTTAACGAGGAGTAACAACTGTGTTTTCTTCTAGATGAAATTTTGCAATGGTAATGTTTTCCAGTAAAACTAGAGAAAACAGTTTTACTCCCAATGAAGGATTAAACGTCCCTTCTCTAAGTACAGAGTGTTGTGTTTCAACTATGACAGCACATCTCAGCTCTAATGCTCTGTTAAGGAATTACTGTGGTATCCCTTGCACAAACTTTTTTATCCAGCATAATCTACTTTTTCTGTAGCACAAAGAGCCATATATGCTATAAAGGAAATCTGAAACACTTAAACAGAAGGAGGAGCTTGGAGCTTCCAGCTCATTAATGAATAGATGCAGCATTTTCCATTTAATGCACTCTGTGACAGACTTCAGTCACAGAAATGTGAGTGGTGCTGGAAAAAAGCAATACTCTATGCTAAAGTTCTTTGACTACTTGCGAAAATTACTCTGAAATGTCTATGATTCCATTTCTCTTTTGATTACCGGAATATTCCATAATTTAAGTATAACTTTGATATTTTTTCTACAAAGTCATCTTCTGCTTCATTTTTTTCCACTGACACTGAATGGAGGTTGCAACTGAAGGATTCTGAATTGTACATATGCAAGTCATACATACAGTAAATGGTGTAAGCACCACTTGAAGCTGATATAACAGTTAAGCACATGCTTAACTCCACATGCCATATTTTTAAGTGTCTTTTCCATTCAGGTATTTGTCAGCCTGAATTTGAATGAAATCTTTAAATCCTCTCATGAATTCTGTCAAGTTCAAAGAGATATAGAAATGAAAGTGTTATTTTTATTGAATTCTAGCAAGTACTATTGTGGCTGAAGATATATCCATCTCATATGCACTCATACAGAGATGCCAGAACAAGTGAGACTCTGGCATAAAGGGAATAAATTTAGGCAGCTGCTGGAGGACGAAATATCTTCTGTTGTCCTGTTAGGCTTTAACTAGAATACTGATATAAACTTGTAGTTAGCACACAGAAATTATATTATTTCACTTTTATTTTCTTACATAACAGAAAACATTAATTAAAATGACGACAGTGTACTGGTAAAAATATCACATTCCATTTGTAGAGTGATTAGGGAACATCATGTTACCTTAAGGACACAGTACATGTACCTTTTTCCAGCTTCGCTTTTTTCTCTTGGTTCCACAGCAGCCACTCCATCTGCAAACTTGAACTGTGAAGATATTTAAAATAAACCTTTATGGTTTGAGTTTGGTTAAGTCTGAGGTTTGGAAAATACCTACAGCTAATCTCACAGCACTGAAAAACAAAATACTGGGATCCTGACTTTATAAAGCCTTAACACTATGAAGTAGCCCATCTTTGGAGTGGCCTGGCAGAACTGCAACAAGTACTTCTTAATCAATAACCTGTACCATTTGACAGCCCTTTGTATCCTTTCTAAGAGTAGGGGAAAAAAGAGTGCTGTTCACTTTATGAATCAGACTTTATGAGTGCCAACTCCATTTGCTGAAGGAAACATTTATATTCCTCTTTTAAACATCGATTTTACCAAGGAAATCAATTCTTTATTGTTTGATTACCTCACTTGTGCACTTACCAATCTTCAGCCATCTGTACTTTGCAGTTTAACTTACCCAGTTAAGACCATTACCCACTCCAGAAGTAGTGGAAAATGACAGACACTATCAGCACCTGTGTCTGAGCGGCAGTGAAATGCAAATTTTAATCCATTATCAAATAAGTAAATACCATAAAACTTCAGCAACTCTTAAAAAAATCCTAGGCAGCTTATCTAGAAAAAGTAGGTGATAGAAGGTAGAAAGGTTAAATAACGTCACTGAGCATGAAAATTGCTTAACGCTCCCGCAGATTGCCAGGAAATCAGTAAGTGAATGTCATGGAAGGTTTGCCCCAGTAATCAACCACAGAACACTTCTGAGATGCAGGATGGCTGCGTAGCTCCCCAGCTTTCAAACACCACCCCGTTCTTCCAAGACTGTGTGGTGAGAAATATTTGGCAACAGCTTTTATGGTATGTCACTTACGCACAGAAGTGTCTGTGTGTCCATTGGAACAGTCCCTTCCAAACAGAATTACTGTAAAAACTGAGATGACAACATGTTGTTTCATATCAAATTTGATGACAGGTTATTAATGACAGGTTAAGAAAATTAAGTTCCATCAAGCAAAAATGTAAATGTCAATAGCACGTAGTAATCGTAACACTCTGAAAATAATATTCCTTTCATTACAGGAATCTAAAAGCGTTGATGAAACAGCATCAGCAATAACAACCGCCCAAATACACGGATTTCTTAAACTGTCCAGTGACAAAGCATAATTTCTCAGTACCTTTTCATCTAGTTCAAAACTCTTTAGAAGTTCATCCAGTTCTGTTAGTTGTCCATCTTCAAAAGAGTCCTCAGTAAAACTTCGCCTAGGACTGTTTCCACTGGAGGAATTGTGGGTTTTAATATCTGAAGCTGAGAATGCACAAACACATCGTCTGCTTCCCATACTATAACCTAGACAAAATTTCTTCTCCTACGTATTTTAAAAACTTAATACAATGACATTTAAGAACCTGTAGGACACTGTAAATGCAAAATTTGTATGTAAAATTATTCCACTTAGAGCATGAGCCCTGTCAAATAAATATTAAACTGAATCTGCAATTAAAATTCCAACCGGGCTGTAGGCTGTACGTTCTACAGTAGTAACTGCAGAATAATATAACCAGAATAACAGGTTTATTTATATCACACTTAATGCAGTATTTTAAAAATAAACTCAGTTAAGATTTATTGTTAGAGAACTGCCCAAGATATATATAGCAATTTGCTAAGCAAATAATGACTTAAGTCTTTACTGGAGAAAGGGATAAGTTAATTGTAATGACACAATGCAACTCGGCAGTAAATACAGGCAGCTATCAAAAACTCAAAATTCATGTAAGGAGTATTCAATGCCAGGAAATGTCAGAACCTTCTGTAAGCGCTGCAGGAAATGAAAGGAACAACTGACTACAGTTTTCTAAAGCAGCTCTTTACACACAATAGAAGAGCTTTCCATTAGAAAAAAATTCTTTGTTTCATTGGATCACCGTCACCAGTCTGTATCATCACTGATACACATCAGCAAGAAGACAGTGTACATAACATTTACACTTGAAAGACAAAGATGACTGACGTCATCCAGATTGCTCAACCCTAACTGCAGTATTTGTTGCCATTCATACACTGTGAAGCCACTCAGACAACCAGCCATGACATCCCTGTGTAACACAATGAACCAATGAAGTAAAATGTATTTCCAAATGAACACGTAAGTTGCCAGTGATAACCACTATCAGTCATCTTTTTTCGTTCTGTACAGGTCATTTGTCTTTTAAGAAGTCATACATCTAGCATAGGTTGATATGAATGAGGGTACTTAAGTGCGCGACGAAATGCTACATTAATCAGACCTGGGAAGCAGGAGCTGCTTAATCTATTTCTTTGTTTTCAGCACAAGACGACTTAAAATTTTTTGGCTTCTAATTTTACTCGACTATGATGTAAAACAACAATTAGTTTAAACAAACACAGAAGTTACTGAATAGCACAGGACCTGCTTCCAGGTTTGGTTTCCATCACCTTAATTCTGCAGATGCCACCATACGTACCCTATTTACAAGATAAGAGGTCTCTAGCTGTAGACTTGCTCCCTACTTCTCCTCAGAGGTGTTGGTGTCTGAGCTCTTACCCCTCATTACCTTTCATTTTTCCCTTTTAATCACAGAGATGTTAAATCTTTTCTCCTCTCACTATTCCCAAGGAGAAATTCACTCCTTTTTCTCCAGGATACTACTTCTACCCAAACTTACTCCTTCAACACGAACTTAACACACTAATATGAAAACACTCAGTGTCCTACTACTGTCTAATCAACTAACAGAAATTTTTGGTTAATAAGCAAGGCATGTCAAAAGAGTACAATCAACAGACAGGAATCACAGAAAACGATGTTCTTGAAAGAGATTCGTATCATGTATATGCGTTTCATATAATTGGGAAATCACTGTTACAATAAAAGATGTTATTAGCTGACACACTCTCATTTTATATGGAAAGTATAAATCCTAGGTTTTCCCCCTGAATATCTTCGTCGTTACTTTCTCCTTGATTTCACGTTCAAAAACTTCTAAAAACGCTTACCTTTTAGCATCAAATCCCATGAATTTTCAGCATCATTCAACTTTCCAGATTCTTGTACATTAATGTCTCTGTTTTGAACAAAAGGTATACTTAACATTCTCATCTTGCAAAACAGAATTAATCTAACTAGTTCTGTACAATTAAAGTTCTCACTAACGCTTTTAGCTACGGACAGATCCTTACTTACAACACACCACGCTCATTAGAGTGTTCTTAAATCTCTTTTGGCTGTTCTATGCTTATTCCCATAAAAGTACATGTAAATACAGTAAGAAAAGCTAAGACATTTTTTCAAATCCCAAATCTAAAATCTCATCACCTCCTTTCACCTTTGCTTAAAGTATTGAAAAAGGGAATCTCCTCTATACAGTACATTATTGAAAGAGCGTACTAACAAACCAATTCATGAGCTTGAAATAAAGAAATGTCATTTGTAGTAATTTTACATTCAAGATATTTTGCATAACAATGAATCCTAAAGGCAGCAAGAAAAACTTCTGTTTGCAGAAAGATACTTCGCTCACTTATTTTAAAGAATAGTTGGAAAAAAGAATGGCAATTTGCAAGAACCTATGAAAACAACACTTCCCCAGTATGTGCAACTTTGAACTATGCAACACTGAGGTACAAATACCTACATAGGTCTACAAAAATTACTAAGAAGGAGATTTTAATTATGCCCCACAGTAAGTCTGCAGAGATAGGAGGGATTCTTCTCAGAATCAGGTTCTCTGTAAGCTTTTTCCTTTCTCTCCCACGCATTTATTAGAAACGCAGAGGTTGAGTGATTTTGCTTATAACAACTATTCTTCTTTCAAATCGCAGTGCAGATAGTTTCAGAAAGCTATCACCATCACAAACTTTTTTTTTTTTTTTTTTTTTTAAATGGAAAATATATAACAGAGTCAAGAGCCTGAAATCTTCATGTTCAGGTCAGAAGGCATTTCCAAATCTTTACCAAATTTTGCTGTGTAGTGTGGAACATTTACGAGAGCCACATTGTAAGATCTTGTCAAGAAGGTGCCTCCATCACATACAGCACGTTGCATCTATCACCAGCTTGAGAAATCTAAGAGCACTGACAGAACCTTAAGAAATCATTGCATTTTAGAGTTCTGGAAATGAGGACAGACTCGGTAGTCAGAGTTTGAGTAGTGAATGCAGCATGATCTTGCATGCTGCTGCTGATTAAATTTAAACAAATCTCCTTACAGCACAAGCTGTGCTAACCAGCATAGCTCAGTTTGCTACTCTGCATTTGAAAAAGGATTAAATTTTGGGAGTTTTACTTGAAAGGAGGAAAGTAAGAAGCAGAAGTGTCCTAAAAGCAAGAAAGGGTACTGATGCTCTGTCAGAGGTAGTTGCCTTGTTCCCAAAGGGAATACTCATACTAACAAATTTACTATGACACAGCCTAACTACTTCTTAAGAAGTTGGATGCTCCTACTAAAGACATATCATCTGAATACTGCTCTTCACAGGTTTGCTTAAGCAGAAGTATTTTTATATTAAAAAAAGAAGCTTAATATTCTCATGTCTAGAAAACTGGTTGGCACACTGATTTCCTTGCTCTCTCTTGTGAGCTTAGTGACAGGAAAAGGATAAGAAGTGCAGAGACACATAGAAAAAAACAAATGCAGTTATTAGATGGTGCAACATTGGAAAAAGTTAAATTAGCGTTTAAAATAAAGATAACCTAAAGCTACCCAGAAAGCAGAGATCAATAAAAACCCCTAATTTTCAGATGAAATTCTTGTGTAGTTCCTACCTAAAGAATTTAATCTTGAAACTCCTTCATCAAAGAAAAGTATCGGAGCTTAGAGAGAAAACAAGACTACAGAGTTGATGAGTTAATCACAGAATGGAATCGTAGAACGGTTTGGGTTGGAAGGGACCTTAAATATCATCTAGCTCCAACCCCCTGCTATGGGCAGGGACACCTCCCTCTAGGCCAGGCTGCTCACAGCCCCAACCAGCCTGGTCTTGAATGCTTCCAGGGAGGAGGTATCCACAAACTCTATTCCGGTGTCTCACCACCCTCACAGTAGAGAATTTCTTCCTGATACCTATATTTATCCTCTTCAGTCAAATGCTATTTCCCCTTGTCCTGTTGTTACATACCTTTATAGAAAACCTCTCCCTAGCTTTCCTGTAGGCTCCTTCACATACTGGAAGGCCTATCTCACAAAGCACTGTGGCTTGATTTATAAAAGCTTGTTACCCCACCCCCATGACTTTTATTATCACTTCAAAATCCAGAAAAACACAAATGCCTACAAATGCATATTAGACACTTGGTCAATGAAGGATCACTCATAACTGTAACACGTCAGCCAAATTACACATTTGAGAATTATTCACATGTGTGATTGTAGAAGAGAAGTGTGGATAGAGAAACTGAGAATGGAACGCTACTGTGGAGACAGTTGCTTACTCATACAGACTCAGTAAAAGAATATGCTACACCTAGAAAAAAGAGAAATACTGTACAAATTTACATGTAAAATCTACTCTCAAAGGGATACTGCTTAAGTCAGATACTCAAAAATAATTAGTTATTAAGACAATTATCATTAATAATCAGCTTTGTTTATATTTCATATTTCATTTCATCTATACCAATGCTTGAGGATTAGGTATTCCTTCCATTCAGAGTTTATCCTAGTTCTTTAAAACAAACCAAAACCAAACCAGAAAAATTTATTTTCACTCAGAAAACTACTGTACCACAATCAAGCTTTGACACTTAGGAAGCCTGACAACTACAACCAAAGTGTATCAATACGAGGTTAAAGTACTTAGCATTATTGTCATAAAGCAGAACAATAAGCATACCTAAAATTACCATTTACTGAATGACTGTTTTCTGAAGTAACAGCACACTCGGGATATTGCTTTTCCTCTTTAATGAAGATGCTAGAACAGCATGCCTTTGCAGGACAATTTTCACTGTCTGTGACTGTAAACTCCTCTTCACCACTGGTTCCAAAAAGATCAGGGTCATCCTGGATCACATCAATGACAAGAACATCTTTGTTGTAAGCTTCAAGAACATCTGGAAACTTTTCACTTTTGTGTTGTGGAAGACTGACTTTTGATGTGCCGTCATCATGTATTTCTAATGCAACACGGTGGTCAGCTGCACCCCCTGAATGACAGGAAACCTCTGATTTCCATACAAAATCAGTACCACAGAAATCAGATGAAGATGATTTTATCTGTCTCTCAAGAGGACATGGGTATAAAAAGACAGGATCAGGGAGTGTGGACATCTCATCTGAAAGCTTTTCAGAGCCATTGTGCCGAAAGTCCTTACTGTTGACCTCATCAGCTTCTTTCTTCGTGGAAGCTGTACATACAGCATCACTTACAACAGGAAGAGGCTGCTGCTTCACCTTCATCAAGGTAGTCTTCTCATCTCTTTTCTGACTTCCTGAAACACTAGTGCTATCAAGCTCTGGTAGACTACAGGTTTTACTCTCAAATGAACTGACAGGTTCCAATGTCCCAGGTTCAGGTTTGTTTCTGTGTAAAGGTATTTTGAAATTTGTCAGGTTTCTGGTGTTTAGTACTGTTGTTTGTTCTAATGCAGAAAGCATCTGGTTCACAACTGCTGCTTTATGGTCTAAGTTGACTCTGCTTCGTTTTCCTTTAGACGCACTATTCTGGTCTGCCACAGACAGGTTTCTCTTTGTTTCAGTTCCTTTATCTTTAGCACTTGTAAAATTTGAGCTTGCTTTATTTTCTTGCATATCATCAGGGTTAAAAGACACAGCACTTTTAACCATATTAACTGGTGATTCCACATTTTCATTGCTCATTCTACAAGTCTCATAAATACCCACAGAAGAGGGTTCTGAGATTTCAACTGAAGTTAGACAGTCAGCACTTAGATCCGTTATTTTATGTGCAGGTTCTTTGTTAACTTCTGCCAACGATGTATGCAAAACCAACTGTCTCAAATTCCCTGTCACAGAACTGTTTCCTATAGTTTTGACACTGCTTTCATCAGAGGGCTCTGCAAAGACTGGACTTAAAATTATTTTTCCTTCTGAGACAGACCAACGACTTTCAGGGACCCATCCAGAAGTCCTGGCACAAGATTCAATAGGCCAAACATGTATGCCAGTCATAGGTATTGCTCTTTGACAGGTAAACTGCTGCAAATTCTTCTTAACTTTATTTAATTTTTCATCCATCATGCTGTTGTGATGATTAGAAACATTACGGGCATGAGTTAGTGCTCTCGGGCTACCTGAAATAGGAGAATAGCACTGTGATGCCACAGTGTTTGCATCTTCTCTTTCTGCTACTGTCGACAGATCAGATGTCTTCTCACAGCCATCTCCAAATGCAAGTAATTTAGTACTCTTCTTTCTCCTATTCTTTCTACTCTTTTGTGCTTCACAAGTATTGCTTTCTGTACGCAGATGAGATGCACAATCACACAGAGCTGTTTCTTTATTATTTAGTCCTAAGGTTGCAGAGGAGTCTGAAGAGGCAACTGCAGCTTCTGCTGGTAACTCACACTTACTGCATTCATTACTGACATTTGGGAAAACAGTCTGCATGGCTGACATCTCAGTGATTTTCATCTTTTTTCTACTCATTCTAACAGCATTACATTTTTTTTCACTTGAGAACTTACTGTTTTTACTCTGGTTGCACAAAAAATGCCCTTTATGCTGAGCTTTTGCTTCTTTATTAAACACTAACCTATCTTTTATGAGTGATCTCTCATTTTGCATTCTATTAGTGCTGCAATTTATATCACTCTGTTCTTTATCACCAGGACTACTGGAATTCCTCTCATCCTGGGCTTTATGGAAGCATCCTCTTACATTAAAGGTGCTGATACCTCCATTCACTGAAGATTTTACCAATGTATCGATGCAACTACAGGCCTCCAATCTTACAAATGGATTCTTTATTGTTACATCAAGCAAGTTATTACAGTTGTTCAGGCTGTTTCCACTATTCTCTGTATCAGCATGTTCTGCATTTATCACTTTTTCAGCTGCAGTTAGGCTAAGATTCTGCAAGCATGTGATAGAATCAGTTCTGGGTTTCCTTTTTTTAAGTTGTACACCAAACTTTTTAGCTTCAGGATGACACAGAAAAATATTGCTTTGTGTCCCACTTAATGCATCAACTGCAGGAGATTCCAAGAACTGAGATTCCTTTTCGCAGGGATTTTCTGATCTCATTAGATTTGCCATACACTTCTTCACAGCTTGTACACCTGAGTTTTGTTTATTTTTTTTCTGCTTTTTCTTTGCTGCACAGAAACAAAGCAATCTTATTAAAGAGCATGCTAAGGGAAAAAAACAACAACCTTATTGCAGAATTGTACAAAAAGAACAAAAAACAGTCAAGGTTAGTAAAGAGCATAGCACTGCATAAGGCAAAAACATTTCAGTTGCATTTCACCATTTTTTTTTCTTTAAGTAAGCACTGTTAGCAGCCTTAAAAGTATCAAATTATGTTGTCTTCAGAAAACTACAGATAAACAACAGAACCTGACCATGTTGAAAGGTCAATGGAAGCTGTATATTTAAAATGGGTGGAAACCAATTACAGCAAGTCTGCCAAGAAAATGCTTATGGCATTTGCACAATCAGCCTTACAAATCTTTTGTTTACACAGTACATTCTCTGTAATAGAAAAGCTTATAAACATAATAATACAACTATTTATTTCAGATACATAGTCTGATTAAATGCTTAAGATTGTCCCAGATCCAAGAAAATTCCAGGACTTGCAATTTTGTAAAATACTTTTTACTTGAGAGCAAATACAGATTCTGTAAACCGTAAATGCAAAAATACGAAGAATTAACTTGAGAACATATTAGTAAAATTTTATTAAGACCTCAATTTTCAAAATAAAACAATTTTAATATCTCATTTTTTCAGGATACAGTATCTAGATTAATTATTTATTAGTAACCTACAGCAAATGTTTGTCATTTGAATATACTCATTTTTAAAACAGAAAGAATGTCTTACAGATAATTGTCCTGAAAAAAGGAGATTTTTTAAAAACCCTATACCAGAACTGTTCAGCTGATATCATCCTCTTAATATCACAAAATAAAATCTAAAATGCTTACTCAGGGCCTGCTGCTCCTGATACCTCTTACTTCCCCTATTCACCCCCGGGAAACATGGTCTACTCTCTTTTGGGCTAAATGACCACTTTTCTACTTCAAAAAAAGCTTTCCCCCTTCCTAAAGTCCCTATCTCAAGAAGTGTAGAGATAAGAGCTAAATGACTGGCGACATGTTAACAGGCTCTTTAAGACAGGATACACACCACTCTTTCCTGCCTGCATGACTTTGTCCCTCAAAGTCACTTCCACCTGCAGAAATAAAATTATCTCCTATTTTTAGTTTCTAATGAGGTCTTACTGAGCACCATCCCTTGTCCTGAAAGCCCAAATTCTAGACCTGTACTTCTACAATGGGGGACAAATGCTTACCACATTCCTGCTTGCTATCTGCTCCTTTCTGAAGGTCTGAACTCAGCTGATGTTCTCGGATGCAACACTTGAACTGCTCTCCTCCAATCTCTGATTGTTCTTGGCCACTTAAGCCCTGCACACACAGCAATGGCAATGAGTCTTCCTCTGTCAGACTTGCAGAGTTTTCCTTGGACTCCACACACTGTGTGTACAGCTCTAACAGGGCAGGTCCTGGCCCTTGTAGTTCTGATTTCACCAAAGACTGCCTGCCTTTCTTTGTCAAGTCTCTCTTTTCTCCCTTCTTTGGCTTTTTCAGCCTTTCTAAGGAACACCCATCCACACTCTCTGGGTTACCTACCACTTCCTGAGGTTTTGGTTCAGACAAGAAAGACTCCTCAGTCCCCAAACTCTTAAGACCTGGGATTTGCAGATTCAGTATCATTAAAGAGGCAGTGCCTTTCATTTCAGTGCTACACGCACCCTTTCTAGGCTGCAGCACCTCAGGTTCTGACAAACAGGAAACAACACTGTGCCCCTCTGTCCTCTCAAGGTCCTCCTCCAAGGCTGGGATTTGCAATTTCAATTCCATATAGGAATGCTTGCGTTTTTTTCCTGAGGGTTGCGTATTCTCCTGGAAACCAGAGAGGTTTGGTCTTTCTGGGCTGCCTGACAATGTCTTCCGCAAGTCAGTTCCTAAGCAAACCAACTGCTGACCTTGTCCTGTCTCTTTGCCTACAGTCTTTTCCAAACACGCTCCCGCCACTATGGCTGCTTGCCCACCTTCACATACAGCACTGTCTGATACCTGCAGAGCAGAATCATTCTTCCTTTCAGAAGACACCCTACTCTGTATCCCCTTGCTTTTCTTACCACCTGGCCTCTGCCTGCTCTTGGCTTGCTCCTTCTGCACAGACAGAAGAAAAGTCAACTGCTCAGAGGAATCTACAGAGAGTGCAGCAGGTAGGGAACGTGAAGGTGAGGGCTGCTCGGATTCCCTCTCTGGCGCCAGCTGAGGACTCAGCTCGACTATCACCTGCTTCCCTAGCTCACACCCCACCTCCGCAGCCCGGAGAGCAAGCAGTGTCTCAGCCCCGACCACCTTCCCAGATCTTAACTGCGGCATTGTGGGGGGCACCACCAAGCCCTGCAAACCCCACACACCTGCGCACCTCTACCAGCACGCTGCCTAGCCCGGGCCCTGAGAAGTACAGGCCCGAGCAGGAAGGGAGCACAACCTTCTCCTGCCGCAGCAGAGCCCGGCCCGAGAGAAGCACAGCCTGCGAGCCCACAGCCACCAGCCAGTTCCCCCCCCACGCCTCCCTGCTGCCTCACAGACAAACAGCGCCACCGGCTCTGCCGCCTCCCACCCCCTCCCCGCACTGCGGGCTCCTCGCCACTTCTCAGTTCACTGCTCCGGCTCTCAAGGCCCAGCGCCTCCTGCCAGCGACGAGCAGCTCACGGAGTACAGCGGGCTCCAGCCACGCCGCGTCGCGTCATGGCGGCCCGGGCGGCGTGAGGGAGGCTCCGCCGCGCCCCTGCCAGGCCCGGCGAGGCCGTAGGAGCGTGGGAAGGCGGCCGCGTGCCTTCGCCGGGCGGGAGCTGGGGCAGGGCAGGGGCTGATGTGCCTCTGAAACACCAGGTGGCTGCAAACGCCAAAGTCGTCCAGACCTGAATGGAAAAAAAAAACAAACAGATATCCCAACTCTTTTAACGAGGGGGGTGCACTTGGTTGCGTACTGGCAGTTTACATAGGCTTTGTATTTCAAATGAGGCGTTTTGGGACAAAGTAGATGAAATAGTCAGACTATATAGTCAGAAAACAGACAAAATTGACTTTTAGGCTTCAAATGTAGCAGTATCTCCAACACAGATTGATGCCAACAAAGTTTCAGGACCATTTACTGTGCGAGAATGTGAACACAGAAAATATATTACAAAACGCTGTAGTGGAAAATGCTAGGAAAATCATAAATGCCAGAATTTAGGAAGTTGTCACTTTAACACCAACAGTGGGATCAGCATAAAGGCAGATGGATGTTCATAATCTGAGGGAGCAGTCTGTTTCTGCCTGGGGATCATCCCCAGGATCTGTGCACAGAAAAGAGTCACAGAATTACAGGGGTTGGAGAAAACCTCTGGAGATCATCCAGTCCAACCCCAAGAAGTTTGTTGTGTCTCTCCTTTCTAGAAGTATGGTGCTGCAAAATGGAAGAACTTGAAGAGTATGGGTGTCCTTGGAGTCCAAGCCAACTAGCGTTGGCCTGCAGTACAGCTGTGGTTAAATTAGCCTGTATCTCCATCTACAGATAGGGATAACATATCACTATCCAAATAATGACAGGAACAGTGTCATGGGCAAACCTCTCCAAAAGTGAGGAAATTAAGTTCCATATAAAAATGAAAAAGAACTTCTTTACTGTGAGCACTGGAACAGCCTGCCCAGAGAGATTGGGGAGTTTCTTTCCCTGCAGATACTCAAAGACCCACCTGGACTTTTCCTGCAATCTACTGTAGGGATCTTGCTTCAGCAGGGATTTGGACCAGATGATTTGCAGAGGTCTCTTCCAACTCCTACGATTTTGCGATTCTGTGAAATAAAAGACAGGCTTGAAAACTTTCTCCTTATAACATTATATTGCGTGTATATGTTGAAGTAGAAAAAAGTCAGTGAGTGACACACGGAAACTTACCAAAGCAGAAAACACAGGATTTTTAGCTTTTCTTTTTTCCCTTCAGCTTGGTGCTGTGCTTCAGATCTTGGCGACAGTAAAGACCTGGGCTAACTGCGCAACTCCTACCGTCTTGAGTGTGCTGCAGGGTGCCTGTTAGATAAAACATTCATCACTGGCAAAATTCAACCCTGATCTCCAGGTTGTCATATAGACTGTAATTTTAGTAGCGATACAACAAAATGAACCAAAAAGCAGTATTAATGGGAATCTGGAAAAACGGCATTTGAATTAGCTTATTGCTTTCGAGTATCATTTTTGAGATTTAGTATCCAGTCAGTTATTTACAATAATGAGAACTTCAGTCAGACCAGATTTTTATGAAATGGATAAAAATGTACTTGAAATGAATACTAATTAAAAGACATTCTTCATGAAAGCCCTTTGGAAAAAAAAGACTGGAGCCTCAGAAAGGACGTTCTGAAGCAGCTGTGGATTATGTTAAAAAACAGATTGCATTCAGTCAAAAATATTGCTAAGGAGAGGTAGTATAAACGTTATCCTTTGGAGTAGAATCAAGGTAACTGTCTCTTAAAATGCCTAAAGTAAGAGGCAGAGATTTAATACAAAGTCATACTATTAAAAACAAACAAAACCAACGATGTGAAACGTTTATTGAAACTGTAGATTAATAGAGTATAAATGACTTAAAAATTAAATAAACAGCTTAAGGAGGGAAATGAGTTATTTCCACATTTGAACATTTGAGTTAGTAATGCTGCAGTAGATGTTTAAACTTATATTCTGAAATTCTGTCTTATTTGGGAATAAAGATAAATGCTTGCCTCTCCTATGTTTTGTAAGTGGTATGCTTTGTTACCATATCTAAACTGTAAAGCTAGTTCAGCTTTTGCTGTCTGTTTCTGTGCTTCACTAGTTTCTTGTTCATCCTAGACACTTTAACAGTCACAGAAATACTGGATACTGTGTGTATGAAAATAAACAGGGAATCCTAGTGTCTAAATATATTTTTTCAGAATAACTGATATACTCAGAGGTGACTGTCAATTTCCAAGAGAGACAAAGGAATTTATGTGACTCGATTTATGTCAAGTCTATGAAATTACTATTTTTTCCTTCTCTTAGAGAATCATAGAATGGCTTGGGTTGGAAGGGACCTTCAAGATCATCGAGCTCCAATCCCCTGCCACGGCCAGGTTGCCAACCACTAGATCAGGCTGCCCAGGGCCCCATCCACCTGGCCTCAAATGCCTCCAGGGATGGGGCAAGAGAAGCAAGTATTTGTGCTTAGCCTCCCCAACAACATTATTTACATTACCAGTGTGGAGAAGTTGTGGCTGCAGATCTAACACTGATAAGTTCGACCAGCTTTCCCTGAGTTTTTGAAGGGCTGATATTTAGAAACACATAAATAACAGCTACATAGGTGAGTAAATCCCACACAAATTTTACTGGGCTGTATTTTAAACATTACTGATACACTCACCTAGCAACAGGAATTAAGTCTTCTTAGGCAACTGGAAACATTTTAAAAATGAATTGTCTTGTGAAATGTGAAAAACATCCCACTGGACTGCTTCCTTTTGCACTGCTTACATCTTCATGCTTGGCTGAGGAATGGATTTGTTAACTTCAGGAAACCTTAGCATGAAGTTTTCATCTGTGCTGTAATAATTGAGGCTGAGATGTGAATTATGTGCATAGTCTGTTACATTCCCAGAGTATGCCAAATTAATCCCATAAGAAATACAACTAAAACCAAATAGGGGAGAGTTTTAGTCCAGGGTGTCTAAAAAAGTATCCTTCTACAACCCCAAGAATTATTCTTTTCTATATTGGTTTTCCAAAGTTAGCACCCAAAGATACTAAGCACAAATGTGATTTTTAAACAACTTCTTTCCTCCTTGCCTTCCATTCAAATACATGGGCATTTTGGAGAAAGGTTTATTGCTTGCCAGTTGAATTACGGTGTTTCCAGATATATACACCACTCTCTAGAACTGTCTTCGATTCACACTAAAAGATGTTTGTCTGCACTGTCACCGTGAACTCTGATAGACAGCAGTCGTGTTTGGATACCAATGGATGCACTTGGAAACCAGAGCTTACTGCTGACACTGTTAGAAATAAATATAGTAGTAGTACAGCTATTAATTGATGTACAGCCGCTGTGGTGTTGAAAGCAGAGGTACCTCAGAGGAGATGTGTGATCTGCTTTGCAAAGTAATTACACTGTGTGACATATGAGGGTAGACTATGTGAATGCAGTGAGTGGCTGGTATTTCAACCATTATTTTGGTTGCTGGTTTTCCTTTTATTATAGGGCCGTACAGAGTAGATTAAAGTAACTGCATTTTCCACTAGTTTAAAATGAGACATGGAGGAGAAAGGACAGCTGGTGTATTTCATAATGGACCATCTGGCTTTTTTTGGTAAATCCTCCGATTCCTAATTTATTATAGAATTACAGCATGAAAATCAAAATTATTGATTGTGTGGAATCAATGTTTCCCTCTGGCACATTTTGTGCTGCTTCAGTTTTTGGCAAAGAATGATCTTAAAAGGAATAAGGACCTCTCACACAGAGCTTTTACAAAGCTTAAAAGTCATCTGTGCCATTTGCATTAAATATATACATACTTGTAATCATGCTGCTTGACCAGCTATCTTCATGCTCATTTCTGGTCTGAACGTTGTAGAAAGTGGCACTAATCAGTTTTAAGTCCCCATGAGAGAATTGCTGCTTTAGGTTAAAATTCATTAATTTTATTGCACTCATTTCTTTCTCTAAAAAGAAAAAAAAAAAAAAAAAAGAAACAAACCACCTCCTGGTTGGAGTTTAAGAAACTAAGTAGCTGGAATTTGAAATTTGGAAAATACAGGTACAGAAGAGAAGTTAATCGATCAAACAGGAGAATACAAATTAACTCTCAAATTATATTTAAATTATCTAAATAAGACATACCTTTGCTTTAGCTATATGGTACACAGCCACACACCTACCACTGAATCTGCCTTCAGAATCAACTTCTTTTAGTGGCTGGATGAAAAAAAAATGTTGAACATAAGAGGAAGGCATCTGCAATCCAGCAAGTACGTGACACCTCCATCTCACTGCCAAAAGGACTTGGAAATATGATTTCTGAAAGAAAAAAAAAATTAAAAAGGAGAAGAAATTGAACTAGAAAAGCTATGGAGTTAGAAACAGTAGCAGTGGAATAAGAAATAAGCAGAGCGTAATAAAATAGTAAATAACCTGGGAAAAGTAAATTGCTCCAAAAAAAAAAAAAAAAAAAAGTTGCCCTTAAAAAGAAAGAGTGGTGTGGTGAAGACAGAATGTCATGGGATCTTCTTTGTGGTTCAGATTGACTGAAGAAAACACAAAGGCATCTTCAGCAGTACTCTTAGGAAAAAAAAACTACAAGAGCCTTGAACTTTGGGTGGTGACACTGACCAATGGCAAACCAGAATCCAAATCCTAATTAACTTGCTGCTGAACATTGAACTAATCTCAGTGACTGACTCCTAGCTTCAGTTTCTTGCACTGGGGCCATTAAGACCTTACACTGAAGTCCACTTAATAATGTTGAGGTGGCTGACACACACAATGTGGAGCCTTACAGTCAGAACAGCTTCCTGTATCTTTATTATTTATTTTTTTTTCCCCCTTGGACACTTCATCCATAATCATCAGATCATTCCACATCCATCAATATATTGTACAATTTTACTGCTTTTAAGCCTGTGGAGTGTATTTGCAGTTACTGTATGTTTTCAGAACTTGAATGGCACTTTTCCTGAGCTGCAGATCTAGGAAATGATTGCTGCTTGCCCTTTTCTCTTTGGTGACAATGCTACGCTCTAACAATGACAGTACCTTCTGCAGTTGATGAGAAATGATTTTTTCAGTCATGCTGACTGAATTGAGCAACTGACTGATTATAAAACTTCCTCCAACAGAAGCAGTATACAACTGCTTTAATGTTCTAGTTTCTAAATAGTACCCACTGGCACAACCAGGGTAAACTATGGAAAGAGATTCTCTTTCAGAAGTTCTTCCAAAAGCTTTCTATTAGAAATAAGGCTGGCAGTAAGTGATTATACATTAATAGCAGTGTCACTGCTCAGTGGACAAGTCAGAATAGTAGGGCAGTTAATTTTTTTCTTGTCTGCAGTGCTGGTGTTGCACATGGCGTATGTGTACCCATTTATTTCAGTCATTCCTCTCTGGCTGCTGAGTAGGTACAGAACATTGTGCCACTTCATCCCAATTTGACTGTGCTGGGATGGAGACCACAGAGATATTACATTTCTGCATATTCCATGAAAACAGACATCCACGTAGATGAGAAAAGATCCATGGGAAAAAAAGAGATACTAGGCTTAGTCTTTAGTAAGTGTCAGTGTCCACAGAAAGAGACGTCAGGTTCCAGATCTTGTCCTACTGCTGACAGAGTTGTGGGTTACAAGTTCTTCTGTAGGGCTACAGACAGGACTTGCTATCAGGGGGATATCCAGCTTATGAGAAGATGCATGTGAGCAGAGAGCTTTCATAGGAATTACACTTGTTAACTGGGGCCTCCAATACAGGAAAGACAGGGAGCTGCTGGAGATGGTCCAGAGGAGGGCTACAAAGATGGCTGGGGGCTGGAGCACCTCCCCCACAAAGACAGGCTGAGGGAGCTGGTCTTGTTCAGCCTGAAGAAGAGAGGCTGCAAGATGACCTAGTTATAGCCTTCCAGTACCTAAAGGGAGCCTACAAACAGGAGGAGAGCCCACTCTTTACAAGGGTAGGACAAGGGGAAATGGTTTTGAGGGAGGGAAGATTTAGGTTGGATATAAGGGGAAGTTATTCATCTAAAGATTGGTGAAGCGCTGGAAGAGGCTGTGCAGAGGGGTTGTGGATGCCCTGTCCCTGGAGGTGTTCAAGGCCAGATTGGATGGGACTCGGGGCAGCCTGGTCTAGTATTAAATGGGGAGGTTGGTGGCCCTGCTTGTGGCAGGGGGATTGGAGATTCATGATCCTCGAGGTCCCTTCCAATCAAACCATTCTATGATCCTTGTGGCCAGAAGGCCCTCAGTGTGTTAACGGTTTCCTGAAATCAGGGCTCCCTGGATAGCAGCTGCAAAGTGACATTACTCTTTGCAGCCTGAAAAAGTTACTGGATTTCTGAGGAAGCAGTGAGGAAGGAAAGGTATGTCCCCTTCTGGTGGTAACACTGCTGCTCGACCTGTGTCTGCCATTTTGCCACTGAAATCTGGCATCAGCAAAGTAACCTCAGCTTTGTGGAAGGGATTTGAATGAGCTGGCTGGTATTGCCTTGCTCTATGCTTTGCTGGAAGCTTGGAGCAGGCTGAAAGAACAAGAGGATGCAAAAATCTGATCACCTCCATGCAATAATTTTTTTCTAATAGTAATTTTTTGTTTATATCCACCATCATCAAAAAATAATTGCATATGCTTCAAATTTAGGAAAGTTGCCCTGCTTAACCAACACATGCCTGTGTTAGTTATTATATCAGGCTTCTCAGTTAATCCAGATCTGATAGGAAAAAAATTCCTTGCTCTATAGCTGGAAACATTTTAAGTGGAGAACCAACACTGATCACAAAAAGCATAAAAACAAATTTAACTTGGAGCTTGTCTGATGAATTTGCATTTAAGGAAGCAAAAATACAGCTTCATCTGAGACAGTATGATTCAGTGGTAGTTTTACTTACTTTAGTATTAGCACGTAGCTAAAGTAGCTGCATTCTGACCTTTGTTTCCTTCTGAGCATCATGGGAGACATCTTTTATTCTGGCCACAATACTTCATCCTTCCTGTCTGCTGTGACCTCCTAGCAAAATTGCTCCTTCCACTCTGTGCTGATTGGCATTAATCTGCCTGCTGGCTGAGCTGCTGTGAGCCCTTGTTGCTCATAATCAGACTGCAGCTCAGAAGGACACCAGGAGAGGCACTGTTAGAGCACAGAATATTTTTGTGTATTCTTGCTACCAAAATGCACTGTGCATTAAGAATGTGATACACCGCTCTTGTGTTCTTCCAGAGGCACACAGAAATATTAACAAACCAAAGTAATATCTCCTGCCCATTTTTGCTAGTTAAATCTTATTAACTGTAACCAATCTGTAAGATAAGATGGATATAATGTTCATCTTCCAAGAAGTCGGAATTAAGATCTGAGATATTGGAAATGAATTGTTGAAAACTGGAACAATTAGAGAAGAAACATGGTCTGTAGTTTCAATTGTCTTTTAAGCTAATGAGATACATCTGTGCTACAGGGAAAATGAGGTTAGTTTAGTTTTCTCACCGTTCTTCCCATTGTAACTGATTCACTTGGAAAATATCAAGACCTGACATCCACATAAATCTACCATTAAAATTATTTAAACCAACCAGCTATTAACAAAAGTTGTATTCCTTACAGAAGGCTTAGAAAGGGATGAGCCTGAAAGTCATCAACCACAAGTTACGTGGCTTTGGCAATTCTGCTCAAACTCAACCTGTGCCCAGCTGTCGAGCTTTTACCTGTTTAAGAGCACAGCTTGCCCTGACACAGGAACAAGGGTTTCTATGGACTGAAATCAAAAGCCCAAGTTGTACCTGTAAGTAAAAGAGGGAAGCGACACAGCTTCAAAAGATCTAATATTATTTCTTGCCTGCAGCTAACTTTGATATCTAAGTCAACCACCTAACGTTAACCATGTGATAAGTCTGAATTCTCAGAATTATTCCAACAAGTGAACCTCCTCCTTGGTCCACGTGAATTTACAGGAAAAGCATTCTTACATGTAGTTTATGCTGTGTAGTAAAATTACAAATAAATCTAAATATCTTACTTACACTTTTAAAAAGTTGTTCTTGTAGATATAAATGCCTTTAATAGCAATTTTTACTTGCAGCATATGTTTGTTCTTCATATTCTATTTTGAAGCATGAAAAGAGCCAGGTGATGGTTCACATTTGTATTGCATACTCAGGTATCTGAAAAAACACACGTGAAATTTGTTTGTTGCCTTCTGTGTGCTAAGAATGATGCCTGAAATTATTCAGCTGATCATGTCTAAGCCAAACTGGACGGAAAGCACCACCTTTGGAGGGATATACTTGCTGCCATATCTCTTCACAAGATCTAATAACCTTTGTATCTCATTTTCACATAGCATTTTGCCACTTAAACGCACCCTGTGGTCCTCCCATTTTGCCATTCCTAGCCATTGAGCAAATTCAAAGGTGTACCCACAGTCAAACGATTATTTCTAGTTGTGAGCCTGTTTGGGAATTTCTAGCTAACATTTTACTTTAGTTTAATTGCAGACTTCCATGAACACACAGTATTGCCTTACTTTAGAGGCTGTATTTGCTAAAATGGACAGATGAATTACACATCTCTGTCTTGTTTAAAAGGCTGTACACTGTGTGCAGTATTTATTTCTAACACCGTTTCTTCAGAGGCCTGTTTTCTGATATCCTTGTCCTCCCCTTTGGCTAACTGTGGAGTGGGAAGGAGGTAGATGTCAATACTCACCCGCCTCCTGGCAACCTGCAGTGCAGCCAGGCTCACTGCACTGCTGAGAGGCTACGCGTGGGGTCACACAGAGCAATGTGATGGCTTTTTTGGTATTGGTTAACTCCAGAAAAAAATAGCAGGACAAAAGCCAACAAAGACACCGCTAAGATGATAAAAGGAAGCAAAGGTATGAGGCATGTGTGATGGGCACAGCTCTCAGGTGCTGACCTGGGGCAGGAGGGAAGCCTTGTTCCCAGCCCCATGCATGGTCCCTGGGCCCTGCAACCTGGGCTGACCTCTTGTTTCTGAATGAGCATCCACACTCTTTGCATTTACCGTGTCCTTTCACTAGGGGGATGTGTGGATTCCAAAGTGACCATAAAGCTGCCTGAAATCAGTGGTTCACCAACAATTTTCATAGTGCTCCTGTCTTCTTTTCTGTGAAAATAGACACTAGAGGAATGCCTGATGTGCATGAAAACTGCAGTTCATACAATGAACCTAAAACCTTGCTTTGAACTCTCACCTCAGGTTTCATGTCTGTTGTCTTTCAAAGCAACACCTATGTGAATGTTCTGGTGACCTTTTAAACTGCAAGTTCTTGAGTCAGGAACTACTCTCATGGGAATGAGAGTGCAGCACCAAGTAGTGGAAATAGCAGGTTGACACTGTGTACTATGTGTGTGAAATAGCAGTAGAAACGTGTGCAGGGCAACTGAAGGAAAAATTTAATCATATATGGCCTTTAAATATTGACTAATTCATTTAGCACTTGAAAAATATTTGGGGCATGTAAATCTGTCTTCTAATACTGTAAATAGCCACTGCTGGTAGTCTCTAGCTGGATTCAGGGAACACTGTTAGTCAGAAAGATCTTCCCTCTTGTTTGCTGCTGCTCACAAGAGCTGGAAACAGAATCAGAAATGTCATTCAGATTATTCAACTATAGTACTCTTAATATTAAAAGGTACCTTTTATGAAAAAAACTATTTTTATTTTGAGGAAATTAAACTGTGTTGCATTAAAGTGCCAGAAGTTCTTACAGATAGGAATGCATGTGATTGATCTGCTCATTTGCTCCTGCTATTTTATGAAATTCTCAAGATAAATTGTTTTCCAGAATCATAAAGTGTTTTAGGAGAAATGTTGGTTGTGGAGACTAGATTGGATTTTTCAGGAGTGAATGGCAAAGCTGTGGACAAATAGTGATGACAAAGTAATATTTTGATATGATAATAACTCTAGACAGAAAGTATTTAGCTGAAGAACATAACAGAGGACACTTTCTTGATTGCTGGGAACTAGTATTAAGTTAGTTCTTCCAGAAAGCCTGAAGACACAAACAGATCTATTTTAACTCAGTCCACTGGGGTAACCAGGAAAAGCAGAAAAATAGTTTCTTTAACAAAGTGAATTAGGTCTCTTAACTACATCTGCTCTCTGCCATCTTGAGCTGCTTTATGGCATGAACAGTTGCTTAGCTGATACCAAATAATGCCTGCAACTCAGTCAGAGGGTCCTGGCAGCTAGATCTTTCAGTCAGTATAAAACTTATATGCTAGAGTCATATAAGATCACCGAGTCCAACTGCCAACCCACCCCACCATGCCCACTGACCACGTCCCTCAGTACAAAACGGTTCTTGAGCACCTCCAGGGATGGTGACTGCACCACCTCCCAAGGCAACCTGTGCCACTGCCTCACTGCTCTTCTGAAATTTTTCCTGTATCTAACTCAAAAGAAAATATCTTAAGATAATATTGTTTAGTTCATCTCTTCCATATATTATTCAGGGATCCTTAGTGCTTGGAGATCTTGCTTTGTTTCTAAAAAGAGATCCAAGAGATAAGGTTTTGCTAAACAAACAAACAAACCACTAAACCTAAACTCATAAGAATTTTACTAAATAATAGCATTTCTTTCTACAAGCAAAGAATTTGTTCATTTTTCAGTAATGTCTTTCAGGCCCTGCCTGTACCACGCACAGGGTGAGGAGACCTCTGAGTAAGGACAAACAGAGGCATTTCCCATAGCAAAAGAAGTGTGGTTATCTTAGCATGCTGCCCATGCTCTTTTGGGGTGCAGAAATCCTGTCCTGGACTACACTCTCAAGATGAAAGTTCCCCAAATTCTGTTAAAAGTTCAGGCTCCTCCAATGGATGCTTTTCTGAACAGACAAAAGTTTCTGGGTGAAAAAGAAAAAAAAGCCTGCCAAGATTTTCCAGCTGGCTCTGTCTGTTAACGTGCAGAGAAGGCATGATGTTTTTCATAGCTAATAAAGATGTTGATGCCCTACATTATCAGGAAGCTTAGTTTTGACTATGGGAACATGACTAATACTTCCACAGATTTAATGCTGGCAAAACAACACAATCAGTGCTAGCTCACCAGCTGAGATCTCTTACCTAGCACCACCTTCTGTGGAATTAATGCTTGCCATCTCCATAGCCTAAATATCACTTGCAGGCCCCACCTCACATTACCAGGCTAGTTTTAGCATCAGAGGCTTCTTGCAAATTCCTGCCCATTAAGTTAGTCCACAGAAATTAGAGATCATTGTAACAAAATGACTTTTTGGATAGGACCTTAAATCACAACCTTGCATCAGGCTGCACTCTGCTTTTTTGCCAAGCCCTCCCAGCCACCAATAGCTAGTAACTGCTAGTAATATCCTGATTAACTTGCTGTACAGTTAACAAATGTACAGTTAGAAGAGCAGCACAGTTAGGATGGCATTTTACAGATTTATAGTTAGAAAGATTATCATGGTGTAAAGAGACAATCAAAAAAGAAATGCTCACCCATATCCTAGGCTTGTAGTAGAAAACTCCAAAAGCAGAGATCTCAGGAAAGAGACCATTTCCAAGGGCAGTCAGCCCTTAAATAGGGTCTAGGAGAGGTGCAGCCAGGCTCCAGCCCTTCCATCACACAGCTGAATTGCCTTCACCTGTGCTCCATGGCTGACTCAGTGCTCGCCTCAGGTGGTCAATCAGTGCTTCAGGCCCTGACTCAAGAGTTCCCATATACTTACCATGACTAATCACTTTATCTTAGCTGAAAAGAGGAGAGAAGGAGCAGAAACGTGAAATTTTTCAGGGTGTCTGTGTTAAAAAGGATGGGTGGCTACAGCCATTGGTGCTGGCAAGATCTCGTCTAAAGTGTGCTTGTCCCCCACACCTGTTGTTGCACTGGTGGCCCCAGATGAGGGATGGAGTTTGCCCAAGTCCTTTGAAAGGGCTTGGACTGGTCATATGTCTGGTACTTGTCCAGTAGTTCGTGGTACACAGGTCCTTGTCTGGCATGTATATATGCTCTCAAGGGAAAGTGTTAGAAATCCTGAGGATGCTGCAAATTCAGCTGTGCACACACAGAGTAGAAGTATTCTGTTTGTACGTAAGCATAGATAGTGGGCAATCTGAATTTCCCTTTGTGCCATTTTGTTATGGTTGCTTAAATCTTTGCACTACTTTTTAGGGCAGCCTTCAAATCATCAGCATGTTTTGTGTGCCTCATCTGAACACCCTTCATAGTGCTTAATCTCTGAGTTTTAAGTACTTGTGAGGAGCACACAGTATATACAAGACACATTGGATTACTCTTTGCTTTGAAATAGGACCTGATTTTAAAGACTTCCTTATCAAGGTCACAATAACAATATATTAGAACTCTGAGCATTACTTAGTAGGAGAATTTTAACCCTGGAGTCAAAAGACCTAATTATCAGTATTGAATGTAATCAAGTAGAATGAGCATATAGGAAATCTTTGCAAGCAACACAACAAAGCAGCTCAATGTTGTTTCCCTTGCAAGGCCATGGCCTTTTCATCACATTGACTGCACAGATATAGCTGGGCTTGCAGTGTTTTCTTCCCTGTCTTTGTGATTATCACTAAGCAACTGGCCCCTCACTGTTTCTCCACTCAGAGCTGTTTTATAGAGATTTGCATCATTTTGAACTTTTTCTTTTTTACAAACTGTATTACAAATTAATGGGCTAAAAGGAAAGTGCCTTGGATGAGTGACATTGCTTTGTAGAAGAATTATGGATTATATTATCTTCTCCAGCTCTTTATGGAGAGAACATGAAAAGCTTCTCCGCAGCCCCCACAGCATCCTACTGCTGCTGAAATCTTGCAGGTTTGGAGGTGTTTCAGCAGTGTCTACAAACAGTGCATCAAATGGATGTGCTTGTACATAAATCTAGACATCGTAGTTCAACAGCTGAGCAAATCATATCATACCAGTGAAATTTAAGACTCGAGATATTCTATGCAGAAATCCAATTAATATGACCTGTTTGTCCTCTGAGGTTGAAATCCACTGCAAAAAGTATTTCTGTGCTGCTTAAGGTAGCTTGCTCCCTAAGAGAGTGGATCTCTCTACAATCCCAGAGTGCAGGGTTGAACAAGAGCAAGTGCTGGATTCTGCACCTGCCCCAGGCCATGCTCTCCTGCCAATCCTGATGCTGTCAGCCTATTTGCCTCCTCCTGATGTTGTGTCTGGAGGCTGAGCTCACTGCTGCCATTGGGCATGGACAGAGAGCTGGGCCTGCCCTGCAGACCAAGGCCAGGGCTGGGCCCTCGTCCCAACAGGGAGAAATTGTTCCATGCTGAAAAGTCTGGGCACTATGGAGTCCCATTGCAGATTCTGAAGTATGAAGAAGGGAGAAGAACTTATTCATTTTGCTTTTTTATTTTATTTTATTTTAATTGCTTAGATTTGTTTTATTATTATTTTCTATTGTCCTTTTAAATTGTTTGTCATCCTGTCCTGAAAAAAGTTCTAATGGAGCAACTGGAATGGACCTTCATGCTGAACTTCAGCCCTTCTTCTAATCCAAACCAAAGTCTTCTGCTTCTCCAAAGGAACAACTGCCTCTGTAGTTTCTCTGACACTTCCTGGAGGCTGCAGGGAGCTCAGGGCTGTCTGCTGGACTCCTCCTGATGTCTGGGTGCAGCAGCTCAGAGGATGCCAGACCAGTCCTTCCCTCTTCCTCAGGGCTTGCCTGGAGGCTGCAAGGAGATCACGGCTGTCTGGACTCTTTCTGTTGTCCCTGTGCAGTAGCTCAAAGGATATCAGTCCCATCCCAGTCTTTCCTTGTTTCTCAGAGCTTGAGAAAGAAGAGGTGAGGGGTCTTGGGGAAGGACGAGGGATAAGGAAGAAAGGTGTCAGAGAGCAGCAGCTAGTGCAAGGGCTCTGGCAGATGGTGACAATTCAATCCTGAGATTGAAACTGACACCCCCTGGCACACCGCTGATGGATGTGGCAACGTCTTTGGGCAAGCATGATGTTATAGTGCCTGCCCTGCCCTGATGGAAGTGAATTCACCTCCACTGGTTCTTCCTCTGGGGGTAAGTCCACCTCCATGGGCTCGCTGTCACCTTCAGGTGGATCAATATCTATCATCTTGGCTTTGCTGGTGCTTCTCCGAAGCTTTTAGCTTCTTTGGTGGAGGAGGATCCATCCTCCTCCAGAAAGGCTCCCACAGTGGGAGGGAAAGCCACTCTCCAAAGTGTTCCTTGTGTCAGTTGTTGCTGCCACCAAGGTGCAAGTTGCTGTGCAACTGGTTTTTTGTTGTCAGGGTCCCCATATTTATACGGGTCATCAGCTTGTGACAAACAGCCATGACAGTGTAACCCTAAGAATGCTCCATGATGACCAAAACGTGGTGTGTTGGGCAAGGGGAGTCTGTGGCCTGAGATTTGTCTTGATTGCCACTAATGGGATTCCATAGGACCCTATTTTCAAACCAGTTTTATTTAATGTATTACTGATGACTCCAGTAAAGACGTGGAAGTTATATTAAGTACATTTGTGGAAGATGCTAAAGGGAGTATTGAGAGATAAAATTATTAGAAATTGTACAAAGAGGGCAATAAGATGGGGAAGAGTCTGTAGGGCAAGACATATGAAGCGTGGCTGAGGTCCCTGTGTTTGCTCAGTGCAGAGCAGAGGAGATGAGGGGAGCCCTGATGGTGGCTGCAGCTGCTCACAGGGAGTGGAGGGCAGCGCTGAGCTCTGCTCTGTGTGACAGCGACAGGGCCCGAGGGAACGGCATGGAGCTGCGTCAGGGGAGGGCAGCTGGGGTGAGGGACAGGGTCTGTGCCAGAGGGTGATGGGCATGGAACAGCCTGCCCAGGGCTGTGGGCACGGCACTGAGTGCCGGAGCTCAGGGAGCGTTTGGACGGTGCTGTCAGACATTGGGTTTGGGTTTTGGGTGGTGCTGCATGGAGGTGGGGTTGGACTCAGTGATCCTTGTGGGTCCCTTCCAACTGAGGACATTCTGTGGTTCTATGAAATAGACCTTTCTGGCACACCCGCTACCTTTGTTGCAGAAATTGAACATCACACATCAGCTATAGGAGAGTTAATTTTCAGAGATATACCTAGATTTCCATTCTAAACACTGGGTGTAGAAATGAGAGCAGCATGCAGTACCTGCCCATACTCTGTTCCTGTCTTATGCTTGTTGAATCTGCTTAGAAAGAGTGGCAGCTTCCTTTAAAGATCTAACCTCTTACTAATAACAGCTTAGATTGTTTTGGATATCACAGGATCTGCATAAAGCTCTTTATTAACTGTATCAACAAATAAAGACAAGAGAAAAGGATGTCCTGGAGATTTTCCAGTGTGGATTCCATCCCTTTTTTATTCCACTATGAAATTAAGAAATTTCCTAGAAGGGTTGAAGCAACTTTGCTACAAGAAGAATTGAAATGATTTATAACAAAGCAGCAAGATGCAAAAGAGATATGCAAACTTGCAGTTTCATAAGGACACATACATAGTGTTTGTTAAATGGCTGTTGGTGACATGAGTTACTTGCTTGGTTCCTGGGTGAAGCTGATCGCCTTCAGCATCAAATGTCTTCTGGGAACCAGGAAAAAGCAAGTGACTCACCTCCCCCTTTTTGTGCTTTAATCTGCGACTGAATGTCCTGAATATACAGGTTGGTGTGTAGTAAAAGTCTGTATTTTTAATTCAGGATTTAATTCAGTAGTTGGTAAGGATTGTGGATTCATCCTTACAGTGGATTTTCCTGAACAAGTAGCTGGAAATTGTCACATTTTAGTTATCTTTACAACTTCTGATAGTTTCATTTGAAGAAACCTCCTTTTTCACATGAACAGGAGCTATTTTGTAAAGACTATGAAAAGTTCCAAGTCTGAGCTACAGGCAGAGCAGGAGACATGCCAAGCAGAAACACCAGGGCAAGCGTGCTTCTGCCCCAGACGCTTGAGCCATGAAGCCTGAGTCTGCTGACACCTTATTGAAGCCTACAGGGTGACTTTCTTCCGTGGCACATGCGTTCAGTATCCAGGTCTCTCCTCTCCCTCTTGCCATTCCCCGTGCTTTGTGTGTGCCATGTACTAAGGTAGCTGTGCTCATGCCTGGAGTGGCAGAACTTCCCTTCCAGCAGCGCAGCAAGCCTCCATTTATTTTTAATTGCTCCCCACCGTGTAGGCCAATTAAGGATGAAGCCAGCAGGGCAAGGATCACTCACAAACACTTTGAAGGGAGCAGACCCAGCATTTGCTTCGCCGGAAGGCTGCCATTCACACATTTGTGCAAGAATGCAAACAATTGGGCTCACACAGTGGGATGGAGCTGCCTCGTTCAGTCTGAACCACTTGCTAGTGCAGATGGCAGTGAGAGTGGCAGCACCGCTGAATGTTATCCCCAGGGTTAGAAACTTTCCAAATGAGATTTACATTTGTGACCCTCCCCGTTTCAGCAGGAAGCACTGCTAGGGCAGCTTTAGGAAATGCCTCTCATTGTCAGCTTCTGTTTGAGCTCGGGGTTTCATAGCCCTTGAGGTTCAGCAGGCTTAAGTACTTGATCTTTTGATAATATGAAAGGGGAAATGTTAGAGGATAGTAAGCACTGCTTCCATTTTTGGCTCGTGTATCATGCTCCCATAATTATCCCTTTAAAATTCTTGTCTGACATTTCCCTAGCCTGAGAACATGGCAGAACAGGGACTTGCTGGGTATCCTGAATAGATTTCCAGGAAATCCTGGATGGAGGGTTTGCTGGGTAGATAGGAATTAGCAACCAAATGTTTTAGATGCTGGTGGAAATGTGTCTGCAGGGGCGGTTGGTGATGCTGTGAGCTCTGTGCACTGCCCTGGTTGTGTAAGAGAGCTGGTATTCATTTGACAGGTTTGCTCAAAACTGGGAAATAACAGCGTATGCAGTATCAAGATGTGATTGTCAGAGTGGGTCTGCATCAGCTTCTGACCATGGCTTGTGCATTATTATTTGTCAATTTGTAAATTTATTTGTACTTTTTTTTGTTGTTGTTTGTTTATGTGGAGGGGAAGGCCCTAGAAGAGAAATGTTATTAGCAGTAAGCCTCTTGTGAATGGATTGAAAATTGTGGCTGCAGCTCATATCCATCCACAGAGGGCTTTTCTAGGGAAAGACATTCTCTACAAATTTTCATTATGCCTCTCGCTGGGCATTTGGCTGGGGAATCCCTGTGTGCCCAGAAGGGCTCATCTCAGGCTGCACATGCTCTTCTTTGCACAGCAGTAATATAAAATGATGCAGCTCGAGTGAGACTGCAGTTCCAGCGCAGACGTGCAGCCTTGTTCTCCCACATTACAGAAATGTAGCGCTCTCACTTGTGTGTAAATCCTGTTTTTTCCCCAGAAACTCCTCTAGGTGCCTGTGAGGAGGTGCAGGTAAGGTCATTGCCAGGTGTTGGATCACCCCCAGCTCCCTGACCCTGCTGTGCTCCTTTTCACTCCTCTCCCTGCTGCCCTGCCAGCAAAAAAGAAGCGTGCTGATATCCCGACAGCAGGCAGGGCGAGGCATTTCCCAACATATAGAGCCATGGAGCTGCCCTCCTTAGGGGGATGCTGCAAATGAGAGAAGGGCTATGCTGCTAAAAAAAAAAAATAAACGGAGTTTCTGCTGTTCATTTTGCCCCGATCCCATTTTGTTTCTTGCTGTGTGACTGCTTTATAAAATTTCCCTGCATCCAGATTTCTGGAGACACTGCAGCTTTCTGCAGAAAGTCGTTCTGAGGATCAGGGAGCTGAGAGCTGCTACGGCAAGCTACCTATTAATGTTGCTAAGGGTTTGAGTTTTGTTATATTAAATGTATGTCAGTAGTCAAGTAAAATTTCAATTAAATTTTATCCTCCATGATACCAAGAAAAGCACTGTTATCTTACAAAATATTCCCATCCCTGGTGGGTGCAGCTTTGTGCTGATTTTTAAGAAACTAATCATTCTATGCCAAATATGTATAATGTGAATTGCTGCTTTTTTGTTTCCCTTTAGATACCTACAGCATGACTATAAATACACAGTAATAAAAAACCAAAATTCTTAAGCAGTCTTCTCTGAAAAGAATTGCAGTTTCTTAAATAATGTCTAAAAGGAGATGTATTTGTGCATTACACATATTTCATTTGTGTGATGAAATAATAATGCCTGCCTGTATTTTAATCTGGCATTTGGTCACTGTAGCGCACAGAGATAGAGCAGTTTTCTGATTGCAGAGCTGGGATTCTCCAGCAGATGCAGAATTGTTTTCAGCACGGCAGAGTGCTGTAGCCGAGGAAGAGACAAAGCTGTTCATTGTCAGACAAGGGTTTATCTCTCTGGTTGCCTGTAGCGTACGGTTTGTAAGTTAGGATATGACTGAGTGTCTGTATTTGTAAGGCTGCTATAGAAATCTGCGTGTGCATTTGGAATGCAATTTTTCAAAAGAAAGCTGGATGTGCACTCCCGTATGCAGTTAGTCATTTCACTATGATGCTTGTATCATGAAAGCTCAACAACTGTGCTACAAAAGAAACAGTATTATGATCATTTGTCTTGCTTTCCCCAGGATTGACAAATTCATTGTGTATCAATACATCAAAAGAAGTTTATATGGTAAAGCTGTTACATCAGAAGAAAACCAAAACATTTGATAAAAGCAAGCTATCCTATATTCATAACACCTAACAGCATTTAGGAAGACAGCATCCAATTTAGACCAAACCCTATAAACTGTATTATATCAGCTACGTTATCTCACACTGCGGATTTGGCTTGTTATATTTGCTTCCCATGTTTTTTGCAAGCTTTGAAAGAAAAGGTTTGTTCAGATTTCTTAATAAGATCAGCATCACATTTCAGTGGACAGAGAATGACTGGGTCTGCATTACTACGGCGGTCTGAATATTTTATTGAGAGAAAAAAGCTTTTGTCTATGGTTTAGAAAATGCTCTGCTGCTTTTCTGTAGCCAGAATATTCCTTAAAGTAGCTGAAAAAACAGAAAAAATTCCTTAAAGTAGCTGAGGAAACAGAAGAGGCAGCCTGCCATGACAATTCATGCTGCTTAAACAGCATGGAAAATACAAGACTGACATCAGGCTTCAGAGCTACCCAGAGCAACTGGTCATCTAGGGAAAGAGGATGGGACTGGGCATGCAGGCAAGGGTCAGCTGGGAGAGAGGATGGCCAAGCTGCAGGAAGGAGTTGGAAAGGAAAGTCAGGAAATTTTGGAAACTTCTGATGGGAAAGAGAGATGGCTTTGGCTGAAACTGTCAGCTGGGACTCTGAGGACCTGGGTTCAGTATTCACTTTGGCTTGGAGTCCCAGCATCACAGTAAGCGAAACAACTTCAATATTTCTGTCTTGTCCTTGCCCGTGGTGCCTTAGAGGAATTAGTTCATCTGTACACAATAGCCAATAGGTGAGGCTTTACACACAGTTGGAAATACAAGTCAAATTGCTCCTCAAGACCATCTTTCCTCAAGATGATCATAACAGGATAAAGAACTTTTGATCTACAAGAGATCTATGGATCTCTACAAAGATCCACAGATCTTTGTGGAGTTCTTAGAGAAAGGGGTCGTGGAAAAGTGGTTTAGGGCAGTGAGGTGGCCAGAGCTGAAGAAGCATCTGGACACGGACACTCCCAGACGCACCGTCTGATTTTTGGGTGGTCCTGTGTGCAGCCAAAAGTTGGACTCGGTGATTGTCATGGGTCTCTTCCAACTCAGATATTCTCTGATTCTGTAGAATTTCCATGGGAAATTCCCTGGTAGCATTCCTGTCTGCTCAAGCCTCCATCACCTTTCCCAACAACTTTAACTTTTATCCTGTCCTGGCACAAATATTTTCCTTTATTTTTCATCTGATTTCAGCATATGTGCAACTTCCAGTATCCAAAAAATGTATGTTATCTATTGCAAGAGGAATTACTTTTCTTTCCCCCATTGACATCAGTCACAGGTGCAAAAATCTTCCCGACTCTGTGAGGGGGTTATGGAGTTGCAGACGCAGCACTGCAAAAGGGCTAAAGGTGTTCAAAGTCTGTATAGACTCCAGTGAGCACAGAGGCACTCTTCCACCTTTATTTTCACACCACGCTGAGGGGAGAGACCACCAAACTGAAATTAGCACACCTCAGCAAGCACCTGGAAAAGCAGAAAGGAGAACGTGTGTTCCAGAGGGGATCTGCACAACTAAAACTCCATTGTTTTGATTTGTACAAATATTTCAGTTTTACTGAAAAAAAAAAAACCAAACAGGCATAGAGGGATGGCCTCATCTTCATGCTATGCCACAAGAACACTCCTATGAGATTTTTTTTAATCTTTCTTTTTTTTGAATACACACTTTTATGGTCTAAACACGAAAATAATGGATGTCTCCTCAAAAATCATTGTGCCCAAAATGCTAGCAGAGATGACTTCTTACCAAAATTATGGTGTGCTTTATTCCAGCACAGCCCATGTTATTAGCCCAAAATTGCAATTGATGGAACAGCGTGCCAAAGATTTTGTCACTGATTATCATTCTTTTCAAGAGAGAATGCTTGTGATTTGGGCTGAAATATGTTAATAACTGTAAACCGTCCACATGTGAAGAACTCAGCACTTCATGCTCCTCCCCATCCCCCCCAGAGCGGGCAATGTGATACACCACCTGGCAGGCACTCGCAGAGGTAAGGTGGATGTTCCACAGCATCTCACAGAGTGAGTGATGTGGGTAGCAAGGTGCTGAAGGATGCAGTGCTGCTGCTGCCTTTGTACACCGAGCAACCTGGGGATGTGGGCTGGAAGGAGCTCTGCTGCTGATGTACTGAGCGGCTCAGCTCTGCGATGCTTCCGTACCAAAATGACAAAGTTTGCATGCAGATTTCTTTGTTTCTATACAAATCCATCCTTGCAAAACAGCAGCTTAAACACACACGAGAATAACTCAGAATTATTTTCATACAGCTTTAAAAAGATTGAGAAAGAGGGGGAATGCTGACTGCTCAGAGTGATGCAGAGCTGTTGCAGCCTATTCATCCCAAATATCCAGTCGCGGTTTAATTCCTAGATGCACTGTATTCCCTTTCCTATATAATCAGCCTAATTTGTCTTCAGCTGCAAGCAAGTGAACCAAGCTTCATTTAGTCAAGCAAGCTAAGCAAAAACATTCTTTGCTCACAGATGGGTGAGCCAGCCGATATCTTAAGATAAATGACGGGAATTTTGTGTCCTTTTTGTAACGAGTGGAAGGAATCCTACGGACAGAAGAATGACAAAACAAATTCTGTCCCTCTCTGTTTTTAATTAGTTAAACAGAGAAAGACTAATAGATCTCATCCTGGAATCTGGAGTCCTAATTTGCAATATTGGATGTTGTTTTGACTTAAACTGGCACTTTTAACAAATAGACTTTTCACTGGAGGTTTTCAGAAAGACCATGTGTAGTATTAGATGAGAAGTACTTAATTAATGTAGGAAAGCGCCAACAAACTATCAGCCAGCTCTGACTTGTCTTGGATTTGAAATAAAAGGTATTTGCTCTGTGCTGCCTGCCTGGCAATTACCACTAAATGTGTATGGATTTAGGCCAATTCTTAATGAAAAAGGGGCCAGCTAACAATAAATGTCCCCCATGTTGCCTTGGGTTGCGCTGATAGAGCGGTGAATGAATCAAGCAAAATGCAAACATGAAATCTGGCTGACCCCAGGGCACCCAGGGGAGGCCGGTGGTCGGCTGCAGCACTCCTCATCTTCATGCCCTGTCCTATGGCACCTCCAGTACCCAAATCTGCTGTCACTTATCTCTCCAGCATAGCCAAGAGATTTGCAGAATAGCTGTGAGAAGGCATCGTGTTGTCCAAAGGAGCACATGCACAGGAAAGCGCTGAAAATTCAAACCCTTTTAACCCCCACAGTCACAGTGAATACTAGCAGAGTTAGATGACCATTTTTCAGAACTATCCTTGCTCCTGATTGCATTCAGCAGAAAGCAGGCAGGGAGGTGCCTTGCCAGGCTCTAGCATTTTCTCTGTGAATGAGCAAATGCTTCAGAACTATTCAGTCTGCCTCAATACTGCATCGCAGTGCTGTGCTCCCCTAGCAGCAGGGCAGAAATAGAATCACAGAATCACAGAATATCCTGAGTTGGAAGGGACCCACAAGGATCATCGAGTCCAACCCCCAGCTCCACACTGGACCACTCAAAATTCAAACCAGGGACCTTAGCTGCCCCTCATGCAACTTGCTTTTCAAACCCTTCACCATCCCTGTAGCCATCCTTTAGACACTCCCTCATAGCTTTACATCCTTCTTATATTGCAGTGCCCAAAGCTGTACCCAGTGCTCAAGGTGAAGCCACACAGAGAGAGTGGGACAACCCCTTGCCTCAAGCAACCTTTCCTGCTCATCTCCATCTTCCCAGGAGGAATACACGCAGTGGAGCAAGAAAGGACAATGTGTGTCCTCTGCTCTCAGCCCAGGGACACCAAGGGCACAGTGATCCCATCTGCCTGGGGCTGCAGAGAAAAGAGGCAGCATTTGCTTTACAGCCTCCAGAGAAGAAAACTTTGCAGAGATGAAGTTAGTTTAGTTCTTCCAGAGACTGCAGAGGGAACACAAATACTGTGAAAAGCACAAACATCCTACCAGCCCTCAGGGAAAAGGCTTTTGGTCACTAGAAGGAGGGATGACTGCCTTGAGACTGGTGAGAAGCCAGGCAGCTGGATCTCCCTTTTCTGACTCCCACTGTCTGTCGTCATGATCCCCTTCTCCATAGCAAGCTCCTTTAGGACTTTGAGCAGCCAGAAGCCAAAGTGTGTACTGCTCCTCCCAGAACACTGGCAATGCCAGAGTATGCTCTGAAAGGGACACAGGGAAGAAGGAATGGGTTGGCAGCACACAGTGTCTGCAAGGAGGGTGACAACTGCTCACCAAATGCACGGGCACAGGGTGGGAAGGAACAACACTGGAGGAAGTGAAGGCCTCTTGTGCTGGAAATGCCTGTCTGAATGTTTGTTCTCTGTACGTTGTGAGAGATCATTGCCTCTTTCATTTGTCTCTGAGATTCATTTTTTTCTGTTTCTATCATAACCACTGAAGTTTTCTAATGAGCACCATCACTGGCATCAAATGAAAGCAGCGAACAATGAGTTTATGCCTTCAGATGCAAATAGAGCTGCTTGCTCCTCACATGCAACTCCCACTGCACTTCTCTGAGTATCTGCTGAAATCCAGAGGTCATGTCACTACCAAGATAGAGTCCCAGGAAGAAAAATGGGTGCTGCCAGGCTGTTGTGTGGTGTAAATCCTCCTTCTGTGAGGTTTGTGGGGATTGTCCAGGCGCGCCCTAAATTATCTACTTAGAAAATAAATTCTGTCTAGGTTAGCCAAGCATAGCAGCCAAATGAGGATTTTCCTGCCATAATCTCCAAGGCAGAGGAGTGGAATAAGCTGCAGCTCTGGGAAGGGCTGGTCATGCTCCTTGCTGGCCACTCAGCAATGGGATCACGCTGTCACCTGCAGCCCTCAACTTTGCCTAGTAGCAGTGCACAGCCAGCAGCCCTCATACTGGCTGACTCCAGGTGCCCTGGGGGAGCAATCTTCTGCTTCTACCTGCAACACTGCTTGCCCCTATTAATCCCCTCTGTCCCAGTGCCAAAACTCAGCCCACTGCCATTTGGACCAGCAAACTGCTCTTCTTTCTGTTTTGTTTCTGAAAAAGCAAACTTTTCATATATTAAATATTTGCAGGTACCAAGTAGTGCATGTAACTGAAGAAAGTGGTTAATTTTCGAGCACAGGGGGTTGTGCGCAGTATCAGAATTCGTTTTGCTTTTTTAAACCAGACATCCAATTGCCACTAATACAGTTCAGACATGAAGCAATATTTATACCAGAGAGAAAAAAAGAAATGCATTGATTGACCAAAACGTGCTATGCCTCTGAACACTGTGCAGCGATCCAGCCAGCAGCAAAACAAATAACTTATCGTAGCATTGGAATTACATGCACGTAGTGGGAAATTCTTCTTTCGTTGTTCACAAAAGGACTTGATCACATGCTATTATTCCAAGAGTAGCTGAAATCTCTGCAGGCCTTTGCTCTGTAATCTAAAAAGCCCTTTGCTTTATACTATCGTGGGCTTTGGCAGCTATAAGAAAATGCAGAATGATGGCTGTGCTTGTATTGATTATCATCCTAATTCTGCTTCCAGTGGAGTCCATCACAAACCCGCCGCAGCCACCCATGGGAGTGAGTGCAGGCTGTGTATAATTGCAGTTGCTTTAATATAAATTTACTTGACGCTTGAAATGCTGCATTCCTGCTGCAGTTATGCTGCTGAATGGCATTGGATTAACTGACTCCTGGGAAAAGGCCGAGACCCCTCTTGCTCCCATGCTCTGATTTTCTGCCTGAAGTGGGTCCTGCAGCCCCATGGGGGCTTTTCTCCGCTCCACCTTTGCCCTCTCCATTCTGTCACCTGTGAGATTCCTCCGAGGTGTCACATCTGTGTGATGGATGCACTGCCCATTGGCAATTGCTCATTTTGACACCCTGCATTACTTCTCTGCTTCATGCCTGGATCCTTACGCTGTTATTTATTTTACAACCTCTCTGCTGACTTCAACTGTCAGTCACTCCAAGTTCTCTTTGCTGGCCACCTCTTTGGCCTGCTTTGCTCAGCTTCCATCCCTACTTCTGGGTCACAGCAAATAAGCATGCTTTGCTTGAATGCCTCCTTCTTCAGGAAGAGCAGAAGGTTACATCTCATATTCCTAAAGCTAATCAGTGTCCTTTATCAGTTCCTTATATTGTCCAAACACAGTATGTATGGCCATTTAGTCTTGCCAGTAAGGCACTGTCTGCTGACTTTCATTCAGTTGGCACAAGGGGTGGCTACAAGGCCATGGCTTTATCCAGAGTCTATTTTAGTTTTGTGGGCTGGGCGGAGAAACAGTAGTGGAGACATTTCAACCATTGCTAAAACCCGCATCACCCTGATGCTTTGCTGTGCAGAGGAGCCCACACCAGGGAAATTCACCTCCTCCCAGCTCTCTTGCAGAGCATGCCCTAGAGCACAGCCTGTGAACAATAATCTGTGCATTGCCTACTTCTGCAAATCTGAGCAAGCTAGAGAAAACTGATAGGGGATCCTGGGTGCCTCCGTGCACCTGCTAATTATGAACTGGAACCTATGCTGCTTATGGAATCACTTTTCCTTCTGTCTGCAGATCAACAGCTGCCAGTCAGCGCGGCACCCAAACTGTGCACAGAGGTGCTAAAGGAAGAGGAGGAGCAATGTATCATCACTGACTTGTTTTTCTCTGCAGATAAATGGTTCTGCCCTAGAAGATCTAGAATATTTCAAAGCATCACTTGGAAATGCTGATGAGGGAATTGATGGGTACGGGGTGAGAGCAGGTAAGACTTGAGAAAACATGCATCTCCAAAGTAGAAAAGTCTCAAATTTGTATTCTAGAAAAAGACTTTTCTCACAGCTGAGCTGTTGCAGACAAATACATGAACAATCTCCAGGCAAATATCAGCAAGTTACATCTATCCCTGCAAAAATCAATGAGGCTATGAGACAACTGTGGGGGAGGGCTGCACAAGCCAGTGGACAGGTATGTTCAAGAGTGATTACGAGGCCTCCCCTCAGCTCCTCTGCTCTGGGCTAAACAAACCAAGGAACCTCAGCCACTCCTCATACATCTTGCTCTCTAGATCCTTCTATATCTTCTTCCTTCAACCCCCTCCCCAAGCCAGTTTGCTGGAGGACCAGCTGCCCAGTGTCCAGCCCTGCTGAGAAAGAGGCACTGACAGGGCTGGAAGTGCAATGATCATCCATTGGGTCTAGAGAAACTTCTTGTCGTTTTGCGAGTTTTGTTCTTCTGACAAACAGGAGTTATTTGAAACGTATTTGCATAGCAAACATGCATTAAAATGCATGAGGCATGCAGGGCTGTGGCTGGTGGAAGAAAAACACATGCAATTCACGGAAACCATAGACTGTTATGACTCCAGAATTGACATATTTATATGCTTGGCTGTTCTTAGATTTGTTATTTTCTATTTGTCAAATTGAACGTGTGATACATACATATCACGACAGACCTTCCCTACCTTTCACTGAGGATCTTTCAACGCAACCAATGCCACACCACTGGTTTCAAAGCAATGACTCCCAGGCAGGGACTGGATGCCCCACGGGAGATCCCACCCAGCCTGAAGGAGGAGTACACTTGCCAACCTAAGATATTTCTTCAGAATTAATTGGGCTACAAATCACAGCCAGGAAACAAATACAAACCCTGTGTGACATGTCCAACTGAGACAGTATTCTTAATCCTTTTGCAGTTATCTAAACACAGAAGAAAAAAAAAATAAAAAAAAAATAAAAATTAAGAATTGCTTTGCAAAGGATCAAAAAACATTTACTGAGGCACAGCACAAAGAAATGAACCTCATGAATCTGCCCCCACAAGTTCTTCACTGGCCAACAGCTGGCTCGTTGCAAAGACTCAAATTATGGGATAGGTTCTGCTCTGCTGATGAAGTATCCTGTCATTTTGATTGTACAGACAATGGGACAGGATGCCAAAGGATGCACTGATTGACCACCTGTTACAGCTGGAAAGATTAGAGTGGTGAAAACAGGAAAAGAAGCAAACAGGGAAGGAATGCTCACCTCTGTCTGAAGAGGTAGGTTTGCAGGAAAGACTTCACAGAGGAAGGATATCCAGCAAGAAGCCATTCTCCATAGCAGTCAGCCCTCAAATGGGGTCTAGGAAAGATGCAACCAGTCTCCAGCCCTTCCATCACACAGCTGAATCACCTTCACCTGTGCTCCAAGGCTGACTCAGTGCTCGCCTCAGGTGGTCAATCAGTTCCCATACACCACCAATGACACTGCCAGACATGAGGCATGGGCTTCAGTGGTCAGGAATGTGGCAGGTGCATGAGAGCTGCGAATGGGGAGAAGCAAAGAAGTGCCTTTTGTCCAGAGTATGAGGCCATAAACTGACAGCCTGTGACTTGGCAGAGGTGTGATAGAAGAGCCTCATTTTATGTGTGAGATAGTAGAAAGAGAAGCTGTAACAGCTTCAGGCAAGGAGGTCTCTCTCAAAACAAAACAAAAACATACAAGAAAGATACTGTATATTTTTAATGTTTGTGTGGCACTCAGAAGCTGGAAATCATTGTAAGAGCCACATATTAGTTCCCTAATGTGTAAAACGGTGACTAATGCTATTACATTCTGTCATACAGAAGCCCTTGGGATGGAGATTCAAAGAGATGCAACAAATAACCACAAAATAAAATTAAAAAAAAAAAAAAAAGGACGGGGAACAAAATCCCTCCTCCCATTTCAGTGCAGATGTGCTGACTAACAGTTGGCTCACCTGGGCTCCTCTTCCTGCTTCACCCTTCTGTGCTGGAACTGCCCCTTCAAGCTCATCCTCCACCAGCACTCCCAGCATCACTCTACTCAAGCACCTCCCAGGCTCCATCCCAGGGATCCCTAACATCTCTCACAGATGGAGGAGCCTTGCCAGGCCCTGGCTGAAGGGGCTGGAATGCAGAGTGGTGTGAAAAGCCCACCCATAGAATACAAAAAAAGCTCTAGGATTTTTTTTCCCTAAGCCCATGTATAATAAGCTGAGCTTGATGAAATGTGCTGGATGAATGCATCCTTCGTGTGGCTGTTTCTAGAGGAGTGATTTTTTTTTATTTCTCCTTTTAATTAGCCAGGCTTAAATTAGCAGCATCTACTGTTGATATTCCTCCATGAACAGCGAGAACATTTTCAATCAGGAGCCTTATTAATATGCATAAAAGTGATTTGTTTTGATTTCAATCTGGAAGGGTCTCTTTCCCCCAAGTTTCCATTTCTGCTCTAAACGAAGGTGGAATCACAGTGCAGTGGCCACATACACATATATGAGAGCTCCTATTACCTGGGGAAACCCTTTGCAGGGAGTTTCAGGAACTCCCACCTGGGCCAGCAGTTATTCTGCTGTGTTTTTCTGTGCTGAAACAACAGCCCAACTTGGGATGGAGTGGGCTTGCCCAGGCTGCTGTGCTCCATTGATGGATTATTACAATGAACAAAACAAAACTCTTTTTGGTGTTTTTTTTTTGTTTGTTTTTTTGCTTCCCAGCAGCTCTGAGGCTCCTCTCAGTGACCTCTTCTTCTTCCAAACGGTGGTTTTGAGCAATAGGAAAATATAGGCGTTTTTCCATCAATTCCTGAGCTGCTGCCCCAGCATTTGTACACTGATGCTACAGAGGACCAATGCAGCTCTGTGTGCAGAAACACTCCCCATGCCTTATATGATGGAGGCCTCCCCTATGCAAATGGAAGTAGGCGGTGGGTGCAGAGCACCATGCTGTCCCCAGGTATGGAGTGGGTGCTGCTCCTTGCCCAGCCCCAGGCTCACATGCAGAACGCCCACAGCACCCACCGGTTCAGCTGCGGGATTTTCCTTGCATTCAACAGATGCACATTTTAATTTCAGCTTATCAGAAGTTTTCCTCACTCCCAATTAATGCCAGTTTTTATGTGGCTTTTTTTTCCCTCTGAGAAAACCCCAGTTTCTCACTGTTAATCTCAGTTACATTCAGTAACAGTGCCTGATTCTTCTTCTTATGATTATTTTTTCAATGAAAGTGTTTCCTGCCTGGACTTTCTTCTAAGAATGTATGAGAAAAACTCCATTCTTATTTCCTAAGAGACTCAGTGGGCCCTGGTCACGTGCTTAAATCAGAAGACAAGACCATATTCTTCAGATGTAGGTTACTCAGATTCATGCCAGGTTTGAACCACACAGGTTGCGCACAGCAGTGATTCACACTGCATAGATGTGCCGTAGGCCGGGTGTGTAAGAAATACACCATGGCTCCTCCTCATGGGCAGAGAGTGCTGCCTTTGGGGGTTCTGTCCCATCTCCCATCACTGCAGAGCAGTTGTGAGGAACCTGGGTATAGGAGCCATGGGACAGACTGGTCACAGAATTAGAATATCCTGATTTGTAATGGACCCATGATGACCATCAAGTCCAACTCCTGGACTGATGGGCTGCTGATGGACAGAGTGGAGGATGTTAGGTTGGCACGATGACAACATGCTGTGGTGCTGCAGCCCTTGGATGTGGCTAAAAAGCCTGTGAAGAAAGGACTCCCCAGACATTGCCCTCAAATGGAAGAGTCTTGTGATCACGAGGACAAGAGCATTGCCTCTAAATGACGTCTGTTTTCACAAGTTGGAAGGAGAGGCTTTTGATGTGTTTCCAGTGTGCCTTTCTTCTCCTGCATCTCCTGCCCCAGGGTTTCCTGGTGAAGGAACTGGAGCTCTGTGTCCCCAGAAATTAAAACAAAAACTGGCTTCTGCGGTATTTCCTGAAATGTGTTTTCATCTCATGGATCTGTCCTAACAGCAGCCCCGAAGCAGCAAAGGTTTCATTTTCATCTAGAAGCGATCAAAAGCAACATCAGCAGGGAATAAATACACAAAGCCACGCTGCAGGGATATTAGCTCACATGACAAGGCGGTGCCTTTTGGTTTACTGAAAAAGAGTGGCTTGCTCCATCTCTGTGTGTTTTGGGCACTTTGCTCTGCTTGTGGAGAAGTGAGACGCAGAGCTGCCCAGGACAGAGCAGCCTACTGAAACCCAGCAGAAATCCCGTTTGGGCTGCTCTGCTCCCTTGCCTCCAGCCCATGCACCTGCAGGCTCACCTTCACATCGTGGGGGATTTCAGAGTTACATCCACCAAAGCACACACTTCACCCCCACGACAGGACATGCGATGCCATTCCCTCAGCATGGGAATGTGCCATCAGGAACAGCCATCAGCACCGCTTCCCTTCCCCTCTGATCAGGTAAATGAGATGCTTCCACTCTGAATCCAAGGCTGGAAGACAACACACCTTTAATTCATGCAGTAAAACTTTAAGGGCTTTTTTGGCACCACAGCTGCAAGAATGCAATGAAATGCTGCTGGGTGCAGACTAGCTGAAAGGGGGAAGGGATCAAATCCCACTCCTGGGGGAAAGCAGCCGCTACTGTCACCGCAGAGCTGTCACAGGAGATGCTGCCACTGTGCCCCTGAGGTGGGACAAGGCAAAACAAAACAGAACAAAAGTTTAGGTGGAACAACCAAATAATGAATGAGATTTATTGAAGTTTAATGAAGAACACGGCTGTGCAGTGTGGGAGTGCTGGCCATGGAAACAAGCAGCTCCAATGCAGGGGCTCCCCCAGAGCACATGAGATTTTTATTCCCAGGGGTTTTCCATAAAGCATCTCTAGAGTTGAAGTAAGTGCTGCACCATGTGGCTGTCACTATGGAAACGAGTATTTTTACACGGTAAAAAATAGTCCCATAAAGCTCCCATAAGCTGCTGGTGCTAAAGCCACTCGGTGAGCCACGTGGCTACGGGAGAGCAAACGGTGCCGCTTCCAGGAGGGTGGTGGTGGTGGTGGTGGCACCTGCTGGCACTGGGGAAAAGAGCACCTGACCTCATTCAGTTCTACCACCTATGCACGGTGCCAATGGGGCCCGCCCCTTTATATGCTGCTTTATAGCCTCTATCCTGACAATGTGCGAGCTGCAAGCGTTGCCAAGCCTCTCCTGCAGACTTGGTGGCTGATGCTTGGTGCTATTCTCTAGTGTCACTCCACTGCACAACAGGTCGGTTCAGCTCCACTTATTTGTATATTGGAAGCATGATGGAAGCATTTGTATATTGGAAGCATGATTGGAAGCATGGAAGCATACTGGAGGACCTCTGGACAAATGTCAGGCACTGGAACGGGCTGCCCAGGGAGGTGGTGCAGTCACCAACCCTGGAGGTGATCAAGAAATTTTTAGATGCTGTACTGAGGAACATGGCTTAGTGAGCAGATACTGGTGGTAGGTGGACAGTTGGACTAGATGATCTTGGTGGTCTTTTCCAGCCTTGGCGATTCTGTGTTACGGTATATTTTGGGGAAACTATCCAGACTGCAATACTTAACAGGATCCAGGAGGCACTGGGAAAGTCTCTGGGTGTACCCTCCGATTCCAGCTTTAGGGCCATCCGAAGCCCAGTGCAGCACATGTTCTCCATCCCAGCAGCCAGAACTCCAGCTGAACAAGAACTGCGGGCACTTGCTTAAGCATTAACATTCACAGAAATGTAAAACTCATATTGAGCTATTTATTCTGTGCATTCACCTTTCATCGCAGTACGTGCTAAAATTAAGTACTTCTAACTGCTGAATGGAGCAAACAGAAATTGCTTCCATCATCTAAAGCTGACAGCCGGCTATTCAGCCCTCCATCCTCCCTACTGGATGGCATGATCAGGTTCCTTAATGACGAGCAAGAGCGTTTGATTTTCAGCAGCAGTACCACATTATGGCACGCATTAATTTGCTAGGAAATCATTTTAGGAGAACATAAAGTGTGATAGATTCCAGTTAGAAACACTAAGTACAATAAAGTACAATAAAGGCCCCCCAGGTACCTCTGAAATGTGACATCCCAAGAAATTCTTTCACAAAAGGAGCTGGAAACAAGCCGCCTTACCCATACCATATCTCCACACCTCATAGTTAAGGGAAGGATGGAGATCATCCACCAGGTCATCTGTCAGCAGATATTAAGCATTAACCTATTTCAAATGTTATGTGTATTTGCAGACAGGAACTGAATAGGTCAAAGAGGCTTCTGGTTCACAAAGAAAGATGAAATGGTATTTAATGCTGCATCTGAATAGCTGCCCATGTAAATAGAATATGTGTGCAGGAGTAAGAGAGGTTACGTTGTTGTAACCTTCTGTTTCTAAAGCCTTGCATTATTTTATCCTTTGAAACAAACCTTAGGTGAACAAACCATACAGCTGTCTTACAGGTAGCGAGCTTTAAAACCAGGTTACAATAAACAGAGACCAGGACACAGAGGACACATTTTGTTAGAAGACAAGTTTAATAAAACAGACTTCTTACAATCACATTGACATCGTCATACTCATTCCTGCCATGGTGCCTGAACTTCAAACATTCCCTCTCATTTCTCTCTAATCAATGTAAAAACACCATGGCTAACTAGCAAGATCAGGCTGCCCTCTCCTAATGCATGAGAAGCGCCCCATACAGCCCCCATATGCCCTTCATGGTGTAGGCTAAGGGATATTCACTATGGATGAAATTTGGGGTTGCTTCTGTATGAAGCTCTCCTGAAGGGGAAGATGAGGACATGTGATGCAGCCACCCATGTGCCTCTGTGCACGTGCATTTCCAGACTGTCCGTGCTATTTTTGATCTCGTGTGTATTCTCACTCTCCCCTGCATCTATCTCCCTGCCAGCATCACATACTGAGGATGAGACTGAGGTAGTTTATACTACTGGCTTGAGCTGAGTTATGATAACAGGAAAAGAAAACTTCTATAAAATCCTTAATTACTTCTATGCTACCTTGCTTGCTTTCTCTTCTGTTAGCTTTACACCCATGCAAATGTTCATGACAGACGGGAGAGCAGGCAGCCAACACACAGGAGCGCACAGCCAGTCTTACTTGGGGAGGGAGGAAAGGGAAAGCCCCACCAGTGAGAAGCCCCCACTGTCCTGCATCTCAGAGCAGAAAGCTGCTTCCACAGATCAGAACCAGGCAGCTTTAGTGTCATTTCCAAGGAATGTGGCCACAGCATCCTTTATAGAAAGAATGTACTGAGGTGTTCCAGCAGGGCAGGGACCACAGCCATCTCTGCTGGGAGATGTGCCTAGCATACAGAGACTGCTTCCATACTTCTTCCCCATTCACACAGCACACAGGAGCCTAAGGACTGGACCCACAGAGACGTTTAGGGGGCCTAACTTCTATTCCAGACTTCCATGGGAGGCCGGTTACCTAAAAAGGAGTAGAGCGCCTGATTACCTTAGCAGGTCTGGGCTCCCCTGGCTGTGCCCGTGCTGGGACCCTCACTGCTCCTCTGGCTGGTGTAGAATTGTGGTGCAGTGCCACCCTGGTGTTGTGAAGTAGCCGTTCTCCGACTGGTGACGGCCTGATTCACAACACCAGCTGCTGCACAGCACCTGGCAGGGCCCTGCGTCCTCTGTGCTCCATCCTCATCCTGAAAAGCAAAGAGAGGGTTACATCTGTCCATCCCACAGGTTGCACGCTCCCACCTGCTTACAATGACACTGAAGTACTACAGCTGAACTTCTTCCCCCAGAAATGACAGACAGATTCTGCACTTGAGATCTGCTGCACTGTAAGACTGGCTGCTGTAGTGTGATGCAGGTTCAGCTGCATCCTCATGATCCACATCCTGTGTTCATCTCAGGAGGCTCACAGGCCGGGGATGTAACCTAGAAACTCAGCCCAGCCCCAAGAGGCACAAAGAAACAGGCTGCTGCATTTTCACTGATGCCAAGATGCTGTCAGAAGGAGAACGGTGCCGCAGGGAGCATGCGGCCTCTTGGGCACTGTGCTGCTGTTCAGCCTCATACCCTTCAGCACGTGCCCTGCCTGGGGTGGGTAGTACACCAGCACGTGCCTGGCCTGTCCCCAGGGTGGTGGCATGAGAGGTACTGCCTACAGGCTTAAGGGTCCTGCTGGAACCAAGGGAGACTCAATCTGGAGGCCCTGTGCTCCCCTGCATGGCCCTATCCCTCAGAGATGTGTGGAAGTTGAGAGATGCAATTCACTGCTGACCGCCAAAGTCTTCAGATTGATTTCCCTCAAAATGCTGCACGTGTGGTACAGTGACTCACTTGCAATGGTCAGGTCGTTCTCATCACCTCACGGGCTGCTAACTTATCCACACTATGAAGCAAACAACAGGCAAACACTCAAATCTCGTATGTGCATTAAGGACTTTCCTTAGCAACCAGAGCTCAAAATAAAACAGTTTCTGTCACCCAGCCTGGGACTGCCACTGTGGTGAGGACCAAATGCAGGAGTCTTTAAGCAAAACAGGGAGAAAGCATGCGATGTGGAGCCTGGCACATCTCCAGGGAGAAACTGCTCCTTTTTAACAGTTCTGGAGCAAGTTTGGTGTGGAGACAAAACTTTCCACTTTTCTGACTGAAGGGAGTTATTCATGTGCTTCCCTATTTGATCCAAAGGAAAGCTCATGCACTGACTTTTCACTGCGGAGATGGGAGATGGGGTCACGACCAGTGCCTAAGCAAAGAAACTACAAACAAGTGGAGTAAGGGGACACCTCCCAGGTTCTATATTGGAGCTGCTGCACGAAACGGAGATGAATCTGACACCTCTGCACGTGCGTGCACTTGTAAAGCCTCAGCTATGTCATGCTGACAGAGCTTTTATTTAAAGAGCAGTTTCTGAAATTTTAATACACAGTGCTACAAGAAACAAAACAGCGTATTCATATTTTATGCAAGTCTATTATTCAGCTTCAACACGGGAAAGGAAGAGCCTGAAAGTGGAAGCCGTGCTCTGGCTGCTCCTGAGCAGCAGTGACTCGGCAATGCTGGCTGAAGGTGACCAGATGCTGACAGGTCCCTCCCTGCGTGCCGCAGCACTGCGCATGCTGGCAGGAGCACACTGTGTCACACCAAGAATAATGCCAAATGCATTCTGCACGTTCCCTGTTCCATGGGAACACTGAAGTCTGACAATGGTACTGTGGGTGGGAAAAGAAAAACAAATGATACGAGCTTTTTTCAAGGTTGTTTAAATCCTTATGAAACCTTTCACGCAATCTGCGTCCAAGTACAGCAGCGCTCTAAAAAGAAATCAATCTCCTGTATGCATCGCTCGCTGCCCAGAAGCCAATTTAAAAGCCTTTTCCACTAAGAACCAGTATTATGCACTCTGCAAGTGAGAAATGAACACTTAACCCAAGACTCTCTCTCCCCTCGCTGCACCAGAGATGGATGCTGCCTTTCTGCCTTTACTGTCACTGTCAAATAGTCCAACACGGTCTTAGAGCTCATCTGATCTGCACCCTTAGTATACAATTTTACAGTTTTTAGTCACCTATGGGCTATAGTTTTCATGTTCTCTGTGTGGTTCAAAAGCTTTCTTACCATTTTCACTCGTGTCCAATTTCCTCAGCACTGAGTAAGTGGCAGAGGAAGCACTGCACTCTCCCATGCCGGCTGGTGCTGTGAGCCCTGAGGAAAGACAACAGAACACATTTACTTTGGGATGAAGCTAATATGTATATATTAGCAGAAGAATCTCATATCCTATAAACAGGAAAAAAAACTTCTTTGTTTGCAGGGGGGGACCGATATGAGATCCAATAATGCAGATCACTCTCTCTAGGAATTAGCACTTTTTTTGGTTTAGAATCAGGAAAGAACATAAAGAAACCAAGGAGCTGCTTTCTTCACTCTGAATTGCTGCCTGGCGAGCCTGGTCCTCGGGTCCACACAGGACAGCAAGCGCAACTCCTCCAGCACAGCTCTGCTCTCACTGCTAATATTCCATGCAAATAGATTTCCTTGCTTTGGTCACAGCAGTCTATTAATTCAGCCCGCTTGTCTGGTACATCTTTATCCTCCGCAGGTTAATCCTGCCAAATTCCTTTGCTGTAGTACATGTCACACAGCATATAATATCCAACAATGCAATTTTGCTAATCCTGTTTTATCAGCTTTGTTGCTCTGTCTGGTCAATCCAACAGTGAAAAAACGCACGGAGGGTTTTTGCCAACATCTCCCCCTCTTTCGCCCTCCCGCCTCCCCAACTTTGCATGGTTTCAATTAAATGGTTTGAGAGCAGAACACACTGTTTGGATATCCGCCAATGTCCTTCAGACGCAGAATGTCAAGGCACTTAATTATATAGGTCTCCAAACTCTTTCAGATGCCCCACCTACCCAGCCTGCTGCATTTACTGAAGGCAAGTGTAAAAAATCAGCTCAGATCTCTTTTTAAAACACTCTCCACGCATTAAGGACTGGAAGATGGCTGAATAGCGACGTATTTATCGCCCATTATCTTACCGAAAGATTACACAAATGAGTGAAGACCGTCTCATTAACAGTTCTTTGTTGTCTTGTTTACTATTTAGTGGACTCATTAACATTAATCATTAGAAGAGGAACATCAATTATTGCAATAACCTTTGTCAAGCCGACTAAACTGACTCAAACAGCCAATGAGCCGCGCTTGTCAGGCAGGATTTGCATGTGCAAAGCGAAGAGAAAGGACAGCCGAAACGCGCTGCGACCGCGTGTCAGCGTTCATTCCGGCACCAGCAGACCTCCGGGAGGAAAATAAAAGGCGAAAGCCATGCAGGGCTGGACTCCAGCAGGCTCAGCTCCGCGGGGGAGATGCAGAGACATCCCTGCTTCCTCTTGCACTCCGCACGCCGTATTTATTACGCTGATTATTTTAGCGCGGGGACTTTGTGGCCCCCAGCAGTGCAGCACTAGGCTGTGTAGCCGAGGCAGGCTGCAGGCTGGGTGCCGGCCGGATGCTCACTGCCTTGCCAAGGGACGTTCTTGCACCTTATGGGATGCTATGGCTGGGGTAACCCGCTGATTTCTTCTTCCTTGAGGAAACCAGCCCCAGGTGTGGATCTCCTCCAGACTTAGCATTGCAGGAGTACTTCAAATCCTCCATTTAGTTCAGTAACTCTGGCAGGAGTTAAATATCAGCAGCAGTGCATCCATAATTTAGAAGACTGCCAGGAAGAAGGCTGAGTCACTAAGCTGGACCCATCACCTCTAACTGTGTTTCTCAGGCTAACTGCAAGTGTCCGCTTGTGCCCAAGAACAAAATGAGCCTTTTCGGAAGGACCCTGAGCCAAATCCATGGCTCGTAAGATTGTATTTGTACACAAATAGATACAAGGGCAGCTAGGCACCGCACTTCTTGCAGATGCTTCCATAGCTCCACGCTGCGAGCTGCTGGGAGAGAATAAGCAGAGCGCTCCCTGCGCCAGCCAGGTTTTAAAGGAAAAAAAAAGCTTTAATTCTGGGGAAGCCAGCCTGTGACAGTCACACTGTGTGCAGTGCTAGCAGAAGCCCTTCTCAGGGTCCCACAGCGCAGCCCCAGCAGGCCCAGCGCTGCCTCCACCAGCACTGCACTGGCTTTGTGTGGGTCTCCCTGCTCAGTGCAACAATTAAGCTGATTGCTAAATTAGCAATTCTGCCCTGCAGCCTTGTGGGCAGAAGAAGGTCCACAGAGATGGTGCAGGCCCTTCCCTCGGCAGGAATTGTGCTGACAGGACAGTCCATCCGTCTTGGCGTCTTTAGACAGCTGTGCTTACCTAGCAGAATGTAAACATCTCTGAACTTTGCTTACTGGATAAAAGGAAGCATTAGTTTCCTATTGCATTTCCTCCTGCAAGATCAATCATACATGCAGACTAGACAGAGCTTCCCTGTGTTTGTAATTAATCTCGTAAAGGAGGAACATCTCCTCTCCATCGATTGCTATATTTGTATGCAGCCTTCCTGCGAGACAGAGAGTGGAAGAGGAAAATAAGGGCGAGTAGCAGAATAATAATCAGCCGATCCCTTAATAAGGGCCTCATGTGCTGTACAGACACAGCAAGATGCTTCTTTGCTGGTTCTTTGTTGGAAAAATCACCTTCTAACAGAGCGACTGGGGACCTCAGCGTTGTTTCTGGATGTCCTGATGCCAGAGGAATGTGAAGTTCACAAAGAGTTTGGGGCTCTTTTTCCGACTTCTTTTTCCCAATCTCATACAGGTGTACTGCAAACAAGCCCAGTATCTCCCAGATATTCTGCTGCCTCTTGCAACGTGTCACTGCCTGCAGGCACCACAATTTGGTACCACACTGGTTGTACACCAAGCTCTCTACACAAAGGAGACTTCCACCAGCAGCTGTTCCAGAAATAGGTATCATTTGCATTTTCCTTAGCAAATACAGAATGTTTAAACCCCAGACTAAGGAAATATTTGCTAAAAAAGCAAAACGAAACAAAAAACACACTACAACCTGCTAGATCACAAAGAATCATTTCCTCCTTTCTGAGCATGTACAGGCACTGCACTCCTGAGGACAACGGCCTTGAGCCACTTGGATGGAAATGGGGCAGCAAGTGCTCTCCTACAGCTCCTCAGCTCCAGATCTGACCTGCTGCTGCTTTAGATCTATCTGTTTCATTGCACAAAATATGCTGAGCTCGCTGACATTTACATTGGGCCAGCACACTCCCAGTAATGAGAAAACAAATAGTCTCCCAGACATGGTCAGAGTGAACGTTCTCTTCTGGTAGGCACCATACTAGTCTGGGCTGTCACTGCCTGCTTTGATTTAAGGGAATAATAAACAGATTTGCTTTTTGAGTGCGACACTTGGACAAGTCAGAGCCTTTCCATGACTAACAGCAGCAGGACAGTGCTGTTACAGTTCACTGCAGAGCCCACCCTGTGATACCTCAGGGAACCTGTCTTGCAAGCTGGGAGATGAGGGCCTCGTGCCCGTGGAGTACTGAGCTGCGCTTCCTGACAGAAAAAAACAACCACTGTACATTTAAGGAAAATGATGTACAGCAATAGAGACAGCTCTTTGCAAAATAAAGTGCAGGATGGGTATTATCTGCTGCATGAAAAGCACCGTGGAGCCCTGGGCAGCCTGGTCTAGTTCCAGAGCTGGAAGTTAGTGGCCCTGCCTGTGGCCAGGGGGTTGGAACTTGATGATCCTTGGGGTCCATTCCAACCCAAACCATTCTATGATCCTGTAATCATCTAATCCAGCTTCCACACCACGCTTACGGAGTGCAGTACTGTTGTGGTCCTTGCTGAATGCTCTGACATGATGCAGCCCCTTGCAGGACAGGCACTGAGCATTTATTTTGCATCATTCCTTTTTAATTTAAATTATAATAGCTTTTAGCCCTGCAAAAATTAAAATATTGCCTCAAAGGAAAAAAATATGGAATATGCACAAAATGCCTAAATGCACTTGTTTCTTTTGGAGTACTTAACGGCTCACACTTAGATATAGGCACAATTTTCAGAAATAATTGGATACTAACCTCTCTATTTTAACATCTCTTTGTCACACAACACTCACATCTATGCCGTAACGAGCTGGTTTTCATCATGGAAATCTACAGCCCATTACAAGATTGCCTGTTCACTGTTCAGAGGAATCATCAGCAAAATTAAGTGACAAATGAGCAGTCTCAGTCTCTCCATTTCCATCCCCTTGCTGCCTGCATGGCTGTGCACCTCACCCGAACGAGGGGTGCCAGATGAGCAGAAGCATCCCTCTGCAGCTCCTGACCCAGGGGCAGACACTGAAAATCCTGGATGGGATTAAGAAGCCTCCCACCCTGCCTGCCTCTTGTCACCTGGTGCTGCTGAGCACCTTCCCTGCTGGTGCGGGATGCAGCTGCTTCCCCCTTGTGCCCCACTCAGCTGCTGTGATTCAACAGTCCATACTGGAAAGAAATTGCATTTGCTCAGTTTCTGCCACCCTTTCTCACAAGATGCCATTTGCAAACACTGACTGCTACAAGTGAGCTGTTGTTCAAGCATTCAGTGTTAGGGAAGGTACAAAAGATGCAGTCTGATATAAGACATAAACACAGTGAATGCTTCTCTAAAAGGAGAATGGTCTATGGAGGGCTGGGCACTGGCTGTAACTCAGAAAGCTCAGAGAAGCTGAGTGTAACCCTTTAAAGATGATAATAAAGTCACTGTGAGTTCTAAGTAAGACTTGCACAGAGCAAAAAAGGAATTTTACTATTTGTTTTTCCTTTCTATCCTCGTGACCACCGCTGGCCTTTGCTCCTACACGCACTCCTCTCAAGTCCAGACAACCAAGAAATGCAAACTGCTCTTCAGGCTGCAGTAATTTCTCAGCAGCGCTGAGAAAAGGCTCCTGCTCCTCCCCCCTCTGCCTTCGTAAAACTGAAGACAAATATTAACTTTGGTTCCTTCCTTCAGCCAAATGCTGCAGGTACCTTTGGTTCCTTTCTGCCATATGTTTTATAGACAAATTGTAGCTATGGACAGAAACAAATAAAAGCGCTCCTTCTTAGGGAAAATAGACCCCAAACTCCAAATTCTATCTGCTGTCTGCCAGGCTTCTTTCACAAGCAGATGCCCTTCTGTTCTCAGACTCTGCAGAGGCTTCAGACGGGCATTTCTCAGAGCAGGCAGGAAGACAATAACAATTAAAAGAATTATTCGGTTCTGGTAAAGCCAGATAAAGACCACGCTCAGAGCAGGAACTCAAAATTATGTCCCTGATGAAATGTAGTTTCTGGTCACAGTCATTTCCTCCTTCAGAGCAAAACAAAACAAGCAAAAAGACAACAGCACAACAAAAGAAAACTTGTCCCCAAACAAATCAAAGCAAAAGAAAAATAAAAAATCAGCCCCAAACAAATCTTAAGGACAAGCTTGCAAGAGCTTTCCCTGTGCTTTGCAGAGACTGCAGCGTGACCTGCGTTACTGCAAACCAGCTGCACAAAGCCACCTCTTATTTTGTTACCAAACCGAGTGGAAAAGCATGAATCAAAGTGCAAATACTTCAGAGCTTTAACGTTAAATCTGCAAACGTGACAGAAAATCACATATGGTCAGTCGTACCACAAACACGACGCCGCAGTCCTAAATCCAGCTGGTCTCCTTTATCACAACAGGATGCGTCTGTCTAGCAGTAGTCACCCAAAGAACAAAGTCATCTCGTGTCTGGAAGATAACAAGTTGGAAGGAGTCATGTTCAAGGATTTCAGCTTAATTAATAGCCATAGATGTTGTTATCCTCTGCCTCTAGCTTTGCTTTTAGTTTTTTTCAGACACACTCTCATTTAACAAACAGAAAACAATCAAGAAAATTAAACACAGTAACTCAGTTAAGCATTTTTTTGGGAAATAGACACAATAAACATACATTTTAGATTTTTACTGTACAATATTTATGTCTCCCCAGGGGGACAGGACTATTATGGCACTAATTTGTTTAACACAAACAAGCACGACTATTCTGAAAACGAGAACTGCGAAGAGATGCATTTTAATCTGTACCCAAAGACAGAGCTGACAAAACATACTCACACGTGCAAAGGGAGCGCCTGGAACGAAGCTAAGCTCGGGTTATTTGCACAAATAGGTATTATTTTTCCCCCAGCAGAGATGACAGTAAAAGTACTCCTGTCACCATCACAGCCTCCTGCAATGCTAATGTTGAGTGTCTGTGTGTGTGCATGTGCGCAGGCAGCTTTTGTTAACGTTTGTCTACCAAATTATAATAGGTGTCTTTCCTTGTGCGCTGGCTTGTGAGATAGAGGTTTCAAAGACAAAACAGAGCCCTGCCTTTAATACAGCATTATCAGAGGCATCTCCCTCGGGGAGGTGTTAGGGTCATCGTGCTGACACCAAGATGAGATATGCGCTTCTTTGAGAGAGACTGCCACAAAGCGCTTCAGAGAATGGCTGCTCAGCTAACGGATGTGCATAATTACTGCTCGCGATGGCAGGTTTTGACAGGCAGACACCAGAGGTAGCACAAAGACATGCAATGGTGCTGCTGAGCTTGCAACTCGTTCACTTGGCATCCTCCCAGCTGAACTCCTGCCAGAAATACCATTTTTTATGGCACGCTCACAGGTATTTAGAGACCCCAGCCTGCAGCTCCTCTCTCAGATCAGCATCAGAAGCAGATGTGTATGCCCAGCCTGCCCTCGCCCACATCACAAATGGATGAAGATGCTGCTAGAGGAGGAAAACTGCTGGAGTGCGCCCAGAGAAGGGTCACAAAGATGATCAGAGTGCTGGAGCACCTCTCCTAATGAATAAGGGTTGAGAGAACAGGTTCATTACATCTGGAGAAGAGAAGGCCGCAGGGAGACCTCACTCCAACATTCCTGTACAGTATTTAAAGGGATCTTATAAGTAGGAGCAGGACTGACACTTTACATCATGTGACAGTAATAGGACAAGGGGGAATGGCCTTAAACTGCAAGTGGAAAGATTTAGGTTAGATGTTAGGAAGAAAATTCTTTACTCAGAGGGTGGCTGGCACAGCTGCCCAGAGAAGCTGTGGTGCCCCATCCCTGGAGGTGCTCAAGGCAGGGTTGGATGGGGCACTGGGCAGCCTGATCTGATGGGTTGCAGCCCTGCCCACGGCAGGCGGTTGGGTGGGCTTTCAGGTCCCTTCCAACCCAAACCATTCTGTGATGCTATGAAACACCATCCATCCCTGGTGTGGAAGCAGTCACCATCAACAGGGTACTGCAACACTGGAGGAAGCCCAAGTCCAAAAGTGTAAAATTTAAATTTATGGGCAGACAGGTCGTTGCTGCAGAAATACTTCTATGGAGGCCAGCCAGCCTAACTCAGAGTGAAAGGATGGGGATCACGTCTCGCTTTCAGTGTCACAGCTATAATGTATGCATTGGGTGAAATGGAGAAGACAAACTGATGGAGCATGTTTCCCCATGCCTTGTCCCTGCACCCCCACACAGCTGGGGACATGGTTTGTGAATCCATCTGTTCCTGCCCTGCAGGTACACCTGTCTCAGGAGTTTCCATCCAAACTGACCAAAGGTTCAGAGAACCGTGTGTGTGGTACACCAGTGTGCACTGGTTTTGAAGATGAGATGGAGGCGTGGGAATCTCAGTGTGGGAAAGGCCAGCATGTGGCTGGGGGGCAGCAGGAGCCCCATCACACACTGCAACCATGTTTTGAAAGGTTTTATAAACAAATCCAAAGGGGGCTATTGCATCTGCCATTCTGTGTACAGAAGGCATGAAAAAAATTATTGTAAATGGGGTTAGTAAATAGAAATCAAACTGCAAATAATGAAACTACATAAATAATACAGCAATGATGATTAGATTGCTGTATTTTGAGTGGATTTGAGGCAGATGTGAAACAGGTGGTAATTATTTGCTACAGAGTAACTGCAATTTACTTGAATTAACTGCACAATACATTTTGGCCACAAATGCTTGTATTAATGCACTGCTTTCTGAACTTCTTTGGAAAAAAAAAAAATTAGTAGCAGATCAGGTTGCGTTTTACTACAGAACTTGCATTTTCTTTATCCTCAATAAAAACCAAACCTTCAGGCAGACCCTGAGCTCAGGCAAGCTGCCAGGACAGCAAAGACAAGCAGGTCCAGGCAGAAAATGAACGCTGGCTCTGTGCAGGAGCTCCCTTACAGCTGGTTTCACCCCAAACACCAACACCACAGCCCATGCCATACAGTCAGCCCCAGCCTGTAAGCTTCCTCAGCACTACAGCACCCTCAGCACATACAGGCTTGTAGGAGACCTCTCAGCCAAACTCCCCAAACTCCTAAAAATTAACACCAAGCGACCATGAGATCCTCGGGCGGTGGGAAATGGCAAATGTGCTGTTATGCTCCACTGGAAACGTTACCATGCTGGCAGAGGAGAGAGGCTGAAGGGCGACAATTAATTATCACATTACCTCCTGCTTGGTTTATTTTATTCTTAAAATCTGTATCTGGAAAGCCCTGCTTTAGATCAAGCTGTGCCAGGAGCTCATGCTGCTGTGGCTCGGTTGCCCAGCCACAGGCAGGCCTGCTCCATCTCCCCTCCTTCCAGGACCATAAACTAATTACAGCCATGCTCCAGCAGAAGCTTCCTGTTGGGTTGGCATGCCATCCTTTTAGCGCACAACCATGAAAAATCTTAATTTGCTTTAGAGGAGTCTGCTAGTCACATTAATAAATTACGACGCCAAAATAAGAATAGCACCGCCTGGAAAAAAAGCAAGCACTGAGCAAAAAGCATTACAACCGCTGCACAAAGCACGTATTTGCTATATTTAGATTTTCACCCTACAGGCTGATAATCCCAAAGTGGAACAAGAAACCTGCTGAATCACTACAGTGTAAAACGGCACTCTTTTGAGCAGCACGTGCTTTCAGTACGTGCGTTACAGGAAACCCACACCTGGCTCAGGCACACAGCAGGACTGCGGGAGCGCTTCTGCCAGGGCTCAGCCCCGCTGGCCCCTACACATTGGTGACAGCAACAGAATGTGGGGGGGAAAAAGTAGTGACCCTCACCAGAACTCCCATCACTCCTGGTATGGGGCTCCTGCTCGCCTCAATGCTGCGGTACCATATGGCCGCCTGCAGCAGGGCTTTCAATAACGCCTTCTTAAAAATAATACCCTTTTTCTCTCAACAAGCTTTACAAATCAATACAGAAAAAGAACACTTGAATTAAGCAGATGCTTACGATGTTCCTCCTGGCAATTTACGTGATTTATTGAGTTATACCGCTATCGTCGTCTTTTTTTCTTTTTCCCTTTAAACCAGATTAAGTCTGAACAGCAGCCAGCAACTCAAACATTTTTCCATTTTTTTAATTTATATTTTATTTTGTTATATTTTTAGTTAAATAAAACTTAGGGAAGAGTACAGTAGCTACAAGACCTAAGAGCCAGGATGTGCAATTAATCAGATTTGAGAAGCAAGCACCGTTTATCTCCATAAAACAAACAGAATCTATTCTATTAAGAAAATCCATTCAAATCACAAATGTGACTGCTGCTAGTGAGAATATTTTGCTTGGCAAAGGGCCAAAAGGTTCTAAAATTATGTATTCTATTTTTATGTCCTCCCTGGATTGGATTAGTTACTAAGGCAACTGAAGAGTTCCGTCCTGCTGGTTAACAGCTATACTGTACTCCATAAAATCAGCTACTATATAAGTCTAAGCGCCCGCAAAGCAAAGGCAGCACGCTGCTCTTTGGAGGCTATTTGCTAATGGGTGGTTTTGTACAACCAACCTCCCTTCCTCACATTTTAAATGCAGGTAATTAGATCTGGGCCTTGGGCCTTTTCAAGTTTCATTTCTGGGTTGTACTTTTAAGAAAAAAGAAGGAGGAAACCTCTCCAAATGAGCATCCTCTTTGACAAGGGAATTTGATCACTTTTCATTTCCTAAAGGTGCCACAAGTGAATCAGAGAGATGTCAGTGCAATGCATGCTCTTTGGTGCACTGAATAGAAATAGGACATGGTTTAATAGAAAAAGTGGCAAGAAAGATAAAGAAGATGCCCTGAAATAGCTCTCACTCCCAGAAACATACAAGAACTTTAGCATAAAAGCACACTATCTGCAGCACCCTTTAAGTACCACATAAAGGTCCATGAAGGTCATATTTTTAGCTGATCCACTGCTCGCAGGTTTAATTACATGCTTTCTTCATGTGGACATACCTTTGTCACCGGGGAGGAGAACAGTATTGCAAGCCTCTGAGGACTGCACTCTGTTTACTGATGCAGAAGCCGTATAAAAGTCCCCTTGTGCAACTTCACAAGTTGTCTGCCAAAAGCACCTTGAACAGCATCAAATCCAAAGCTGATGGACAGCTTGAGGGTTGAGTCCTTTGGCTTGCGTGTTCCTTCTTAACAACCTCAGACAGTCAGCTAGATCCAGTCTTCTCTCCTTTTGCAAATTCAGAACCATTTGAAGATGATGTTATTCTGAAGGACAAGAACACATGTTTGTGCAACAGCTGCCACATTGAGCATTCTGGGATTGTTCAGTATTGTTCAGTCTGGAGAAGAGGAGGCTCAAGGGAGACTTCAACCCTCTTTACAACAATCTGAAGGGAGATCATAGTGAGGTGGGAGTCAGCCTCTTCTCCCAGATAACAGTGATAACAGGACAAGAGGTCAGCGACAGGCCTAAAGTTGTGACAGGGGAGGTGCAGTTTGGATATGAGGAAGAATCTCTTCTCAGAAAGAGTGGTGAGGCAACGGCACAGGCTGCCCAGGGAGATGTTGAAGAACCGTGTGGATATGGCTCTGAGGGATGTGGTCAGTGGGCATGGTGGGGCTGAGTGGAGGGTTGGACTAGGTGATCTTAATGGTGTTTTCCAACCTTAAGGATTCTGTAATCTTTCCAGCTCAAGTGCAATGAGGTCAGGTTAACTTCCTTTCCAGGCTACAACAAAAAGTAATAATACCACAGCTGATAAAGCTGGCAAGTCATTTCTAGCTCAGGATGCTCCACGTTGCCAGGCAGGATTTCTCTTCCCTGTTCAAACCATTAGGAAACACCTGGTTAGCAAACAGACACACTGGGCCATGTGTCAGTCCCACAGCTGCCTATGCAACCTCTTTCTTATACACAATGCATTCAAGTTCATACCCATAAATAGATGCTATCGGATGTTGACAGGGGTAATTGAAGTGCTTAATCAGCTCCTCTGTAAATCATTTGCATTCACTGGGTTTCACCCATGCCCTTGTTGTGCTCTGCTTTCTCTGCTCATCTTGATGGACAGCACATGAACTGGGGCACTTTTTGCTCCCTTGAATACTTCATCACCAAAAAGAGAGCAGCAGAAGGTTAGCATTCAAAGGGATCTCTCTGCATGGCTGGGAGCAGCCCTGTCAGTAGCCAGGAAGACCTCTGACAGCACCTCTGCCCCAGCACCACGGCTTCCTGGCACACAGTTTCTTGCTGCCTCAATGCTGGCAAATGCACACAGCTGCTGGGAGGTGCTAAGGCTGACCCACAGCACTGAGCTTGCTATTCTGGGAGCTGGTTCAGGGCACTCAGCCTCTTCTCTGAACTTCAGTCAGTTCTTCGAGCATGGCACTCCTACAGTTTTTCAACAAAACAACATTAACAAACCCTCTGTGGTGCTTAAAGGAAACCTTTTCCAATGTGGTACTGTACCACAAAATGGACTGCTGCTGAACCTGGACAGGAATGCTCCAAGTAGATGCATTTCATGCACAAAGCACACTCATTTTAAACATTGTGAGCACCCAAGCACTTCCAGCAGGAACTCCTGCAGGGTACCCCTGCATCAGCCAGCACTGGGGCAGGAGGAGGAAGACTCTCCAGGCTCATTGCTGGGAAGATGCGAAGGGAGTGAGTGGCATCTCAGCACCCCCTTAACGAGAGCAGCTGTTTTAAACTATCTTTAAGTACGGATGCTGAATAGCTGCACCAATGAAATGAACTCAGAAAAAGGGGCAGTTAAAAATCAAAGCAAAAATTACGAGATGCTGACCTGCAGCTCCAGCAATGGAAAGTCAGCATTACTAGCAGGCATGCTATATCATGAAAACTCAGAAGCAGGTCAGTACCACAATGCAAAACAAACAAGAAAAAAAGCACAAAGCAAGACCTTCACTATTTTTTTTTGTGGTCAACTTATCTTGTTTCAGCAAACCCTTGTCTTAATGTGCACCAACACAGCAAATGTAACCAGAGCATCATGGACAAACAGGACTGCAATAAAAGGCATCAATCCCCAAAAAATAATATCAGAACCAGTATCAGGACCAACATTTCAGCAATGGAACCACCACTTTACGAAAAAACCGTGTTATCATTGCCTACAACCCCACAGACACACTGTGGGAATGTCCTTCAGAGACGCCCATCCTTCTACTGAGAACAATTTTACCAAGTTTCTAAACAAGACTGAGTTCTTCACTTTTTGGAACAGGCACGGTCCCCTCAACTTTGCAGAGCTGCCCACACCCAGGTCTCCTTGATCCGGTGCTGAGCACTCAAAAGTGCTCACTTTAGAAGAAATGAAGCAAGGAAGCTGAACCTCACAAAGGAAGGAATTTGAACAGAAATGCCCCTCCAAGCATAAATTCCTCCAGACGTTGATTTTATTTTTCCGTACAGTGCAAGGCCACACTAATGCACCCTGCTCCTGTGGGGTGCTGTGTACCTGTGACCCTCCAGGACTTCCTCATGCACTGAGCCTGATGCTGCACACGGGAGTCCAATTGACATTCCTTGATATTCAAGTTAATTTATTCCTCAAATCACACAGATGAGAACCAGGCTGCTGATTTAAATGGGAGACTTGCAGGTTTGCAAAATCAGGTCATGGGGGAAAAAAATCCTGTTTTGTAATGCCTGGAAAATGTACTTGTGGGAGAGATGAGGTTTCTAGGGAAGGAAATATGCAGCAAAACTCAAGGAAAGGAAAATGAATCCTTGCTTCTGAATTGAAACAAACTGCTGTCTTAGTGGCATAAGTAAATTAAAGGTGAAGGCTTTGTCAGTGACTGTGCTCTGCAGAAGACAGCTAGAGTAAAAATGTAAGATTTCTGGGACAAGAGAAGTCACAAGAGATGAAGATTGCATGATTTAATTATCCATCTGGAGGGAGAAATTAAGCTTTTGACATGGAGCTGCATATAAAGAAAGCAATTAGACTCCCTTTAAGAAAATTAAGAAGGGAGTAATAGTTTAAGATGCTACTATGAAATCGTTAGTTATATGCAATGGCAATACACAGAAACAGCAGCATGCTGTGCAGACTGATCTAGATACTCCATGGTTTTATAAGAGTTTCCCTTTTCTAAAGGTGGGAGATCTGCCAACAGAGAGAGGTTTCAGTGTGGACACAACTTTGACATTTCACATGGAAGTCTTCTCAACTTCAGGACCCTCACTGCTGCTAGGTATCTTGGACATGTATTATTCACAGCCTATTAACCCCTTTAAATTAGTATGTGTTTTGAATCTGGTCTTCGTATCAGCTCAACATTTACATGTACATGCTTAGCTTAAGTTCAAGCTTTTGTGACAGACTTCTGAATAGCAGTATACAGTGCTGGCAGAAGAGCAATCCACTCTTCCTCTTGTTAATGAATACACACATGCGCCTTGGCTCTCCAGGCTCCACTGGCACCACATTAATTCAATTGGGATGAAGTGCTAAGCTTCCAAAGCAGAACAAAAATAATAATAATAAAAATCATGTAAGCAAGCTTCAGGTTTTCCAAGAGGGTGAATCAGCATGAGACCTTTGACCAAGACAGAACACTGCCCCTCCAGGAAACAAGCCCTAAAGCATTAGAAAGATGACTAATAACAAACTTCAGACTTTCAAGATCAGGAATGTGCATAAGCTCTTTCTCTAGACTGCGCACCAACTGTCTTTAAACTGCATTCCCTGGCTTGGAATGCTACCAAAAATTACTGAGCTGTCATCAGTACAGAACAGAGCACTGCTGACCTACTGCACGGTTTTGTTACAGTATCCTTATTTGAACAAGTAACAATTTTGAGGAAGTAAATGTTTTGTTCTGTTATCATTTCTATCTAGCAGCACTTCCCAGAGCCAAGAAATTGCTCTGTCATGCATGTAGAAGCATTTGGCTTTGTGCAACAAAAGTCCCCAGAGGGTTAAAAAACAAAACCCAAACTCATACTTTCTGTAATCCTATCTACAAGCACACAATTTGCACACCGAAGAACTGGCCATGTGAATGCACTGAATAGCCAAGTGAGGTGCAAGACTAAGGCAATCATCTTTCCTTTTTAACTGCTCATGCAACAAACTGTTTGAAAGAGCAACAATTATTCATTAATGATATTGTAGCATTCTCTTTTATCAGATATTTAACTTTTCCAAACTAATGCAAATAAATAAAAACAGCATAGGTTTTAGCACACTGCTATCAGTACATGTTCCTTTAGTTCTATTTTCTATTGCACTCACAGAGCTCTCTTTGAAGCCCTGGAACCTCAATGGTAAAAACCTAATGCGATTTGACCTCTTTTATACAGAAAATGGGTTGATGGAAAGCAGATAATATCTGCAGCTTTACTCATTTCTGACCTTAGTAGTCTTTTTCCTACATTCAGAATGCAAGTTTGGAGTGGAAAACTGCAGCTTTCCCTTTTGTAAATCAGAGCTTGGCTTAGCGCTGGACTTTCCAACTTTTACAAGTGTAACCTCAGCAAGCACCACAATGGCTGAGGTTTCTGTGAAGAACCTTCCCCTGCAAACACTGCCCGCAGGAACTGCTCTCATGGTTCTCTCTGTGCCACTCCAGTGGTCCAGAGGGAGGAGGACTGCGCTGCTGCTGCTGTCCATGATGCCAAGTCAGTCCCATCACCTTGCCCGCCTCTTGCTTTTTGTGTTCAGCCACCCCGTGTGTATGCATCCCATGATAACAACACTCTGCAGGAACCACGATGTTGCAGCTTGCGTGCACATCTCCCTGCCAGCTCCTCAGTTCCAGTAAGCACTGGTTATAAGGGAGGAGCAGTGTGCCTGAAGAACTAAAACGTATTAATGTAGATCTAATAAAGGCTAGTTTTGGAGTCTTATAAAAACCTATATGCTCTTTTGAATAATTAGTGCTGGCACTAAGCCCTTTAATCCCATAAAGCTTCATTATATCAATAGCAGACCTCACACAACATGCAGATTGTACAGCTCCTGTACAGTAGCCCACATGAGGGTGAACGAGCTGTCAAGAATGTAGGTTGGGACCAGAATCATCCCCATGGCAAAGCATTTATTACAGCACACCACGTTTCTCCCTTGTAACATCTATGCACTCTTAGCTCACTGCAGACAACAGGATGAGCACCATGAGTGGGACATCTCGGGAAACTCAGGCCACCCTACGTTATGCTCTGCTTTGCACTGCCTGGTAAAACAGAACCTCTGCTGTTGTAATAACCATGATGGCTATGCAGGCAAAGGAGGATGATGGTTCTTAGAATGAGTTACCAACCAAAATGCCCTAAGGAAAGTAGTCTCCTATGTTACAGAGGCTGCGTTCAGCGAGTGATGGGAGTTGTAGCAGTTCTGGCTTCTTTATCAGAGCTCTGGCCAGAGGTAAGAGAAAAACAAAATCTAGGAGAACATAGAACATAGTATTCCAACACTCTAGGCTTCAGAGGGGTGTTAAGGGGACATGCTAACCCCATCAAAACAGCCCTGTGCTCAGAAATGAACAGAAAGGAAAGCCCTGACATCTCCTAAAATGAATCAACTGCCACAGCCGTACAGAGAAACACTCTGCAGATTGAAAAATAAAAGGATATTGCTACTGTGCTTTTAAATTACCATCTGCTGACCCGAGCACCAATCCTTTGGCCAGGTCAATGAGACTGGCGGCCTTCAGTCACATTGCTGCAGTCACTCCCTGTTGTGCTTTGCAGCATCTTTCCCCTTGCCCCATTCCATGACCCTCTTTCTAATTGCAGGAGATTCAGCTGCACAGAGAAATTCTACATTGACGGATGCAGAATTTAAAAAAATGCAGAAACAAAATGAACCCCATACAAATAGGTTATGAAGAAATCCAGTGTTTTTAACACCACCCTTCTCCCAGCCCTAGGTATAAGCAGCCATTCATTCCACACTGGCGATAAAGCTATTTGTTGCTGGAGGACCTCAGGGGTTCAATACCTGATGTAAAGCAGATGATTGCTTCCATCGATTCAGCCAAAATACCCGAGTGGAGCTGCATGCTGTCATGACCACAGTGCATGCATGATTTTTGATGGTTTAATAAATAAACCATTGATTACAAAACAGAGCCTGATAAATCCTGACGGGGCAGATTTGCAGCTGTACCTCTCCTCCGACTCCTACAATTAATGGCTTAGTACTGTGCTATGGTTAAGCAAGGACCAGCTCATACAGCAGCAATAGCACATTAGCAACATTTATGCAAATGTGCAAAATTACTGAACCCTGTGTAAATGACAAGGTCACTCCTTTTTTGGCTAAGATTTTCTTGTCTGGGGCTGTCTTGCTACAGAACAGAGAATTTCTAGCACCAGGGCTTTAGCTGCCTAACGACAAGACATGCTGAGATGGGGACCAGCTGGGCTCCAGGTGTGTGTGGGCTACAGGGTGGGGAAGGGATGGTCCCACTCCTTGCCACAGGTTCACAAGAAAAACATCACGTAAGGCACACCTTGAGAAACAGTACATGGATAAACCAGGAAGAGCGATCAGGACCTCACACGCTGCCTTTCTGCTAAGCAAGGGGAACTACAACCTTGCTGTAAACAGTTGCTCAGACGGCCTACTTCTTTTCCTGAAGTGCTTGACTTAGAAGAGCTCAACCAGTGCAGTCTTGCTGACGAGAGAGAAAACATGCTGAATCAAAAGCTTTCATCTGTCCCTGCACACACAGCTCCCCAAACAGGGAAGCAGAGCTGGAGCCCAGCAGTGCACACAAGTCTTCAGCCCCAGTCCTCACCACTGTGCTGCAGAGAATTCGCTACATCTTTCTGTAACTGACAGATACATTCTTGGAAGAACATATCTAGTTATTAAGCCAGGCTAATATATGTCAAGTGACCAATGGAATTGCTTTCGTATTTACCTACTAGACTCTCCAGTCAAAGGAAGGTCCTAAATACAACTGCTGCTTCTACCAGAGTCATACTTAACTTCACAGTATTTTAACAAGGTTGCAAGTGCTCAATGACATTCTTTTACAGTTTCAAGGCAAAAATCAAATTCTTAAAACAAATATATTGCAGAGGAGATTGGCAGAGAAAGGAGAGAAAAATGAATTTATTATTTAGTTTTATTTATTTTTAAATCGATTCCCTCCAGCCCTTCTGGAGACAGAATACACATGATGATTAAAGAAAAAAAAAAAAAAAAAAGAAAGAAAAAAAAGCAGCTGTATTTTATCATGATAAATTCTTGTAATTTAAAAAGGTGGCTTTGCCCATTTCAACTCAAGTGGAAAACAAGCTTTCGTTGGAAACAGAATGCACAGATCTACACAATATGTTAAATAACACGGGAGGTATTACTGAGTAATGTCCATCACAGACTACTCATCTGAGTTAATTCTGTTTCCCAAATGAAATAAAGTGCAACAATAAATAATGGCTAATACATAGTTCCATGTAAAGTCAGGACCAATCTTTTCTTTCATTAAATTTAGTACAGTGTATGTGCCATGCATTTTTAATACCTTTAAATAATTTAGAAGAAACAGTGCAGACTAAGACTGACAGGAAATAGTCTAGGCTCCTAATTTTAGGAAACAACCTATAAATGAAATTTCAGGAGGATGCAACTTCTTGATTAAAGCAAATTGCTATTGTCACACCCAGAAAAAAAATAAAGTATTATGTCCTGTTACTCTAATTTATTACATTTATTGCTATAATTTAGGAGAATACAACAAAGACAACCAAAGCATCACAGCCCAGGACATCATTGTGCTACATTATGCCCAGACACTGCAGAACAGCAACAACCTAGAACTAGAGAAATTAAAGCAGAAAACAGCACCTTACTAAACATACATCAGCTTCTGATTTTTTTACAAGCAGCAGCAGCAAATGCATTTCTGACTCCTTCCATTTTCTTGCTGGATGATTCTTAAGCATCTCCTCCCTACCCATCACTCACGACCCTTATTTCCCACACGCCGGATTTCTGTCCTGCTGGTGAATCTGATGTGCCTGATAGGGCAAGCGTGCAGGATGCTGATTAGCTCCATCACCTTTAAAGTTTCCCCAGCCCCTTCCTCAGGCAATCTCATCTGAATGCCTATCTACTGCTCACACATGTGGCTCACCTCTTACTCCAGGAAGACCTGCAGTGAATCAGGAAAGCTCTCAGCCTAGATGTTGAAAAGCAAGGATGTAAAAGCCCACCTGAGGCTGGAAGCCAAACCCTGGTGTGTGTTTGTACATCACCTTGCAAACTTGTGATGCAAAGGTTTGCTGCCCTGATGAAAGTGCCAGGCAGGAGCAGAACTACAGAAGGAAAGTTACAGTGCATGAGCTTATGCAGGCAAATAGTATAATGCAAATGAGTAACTATACTCACACAAGCAGCCTCCATGAATCCAGAATCATATTTGTGTTCAAATACTCCCTCCCACGGCTGCAAAGTGCGTGGGGAGACTGAGAAAGTCAGCCACAAGCATAAGAATTCATACAACTTAAAGTCATCTTTATTAAAAACAAATGGTACATATTCATTAAAGGAGCCAACAGTTCCTTCAGTCAGTACACTGAGACCAAGTTGCTGCAAAGCAGGCCAGCAGTTTTTCATCCAAGGGCAGACTCTCACGTGCTGCTCTAAGCATCCTCCTACCTCTTGCCCTCCTCAACTCAGCTCCAGTCTGCTCCTCACCTTCCACTTTGCCACTGCAGCAGCATCCTCAGCACCTGAGGTCCTGCAAAACACGTTCAATACCACAGATGGAGGGCTCACTACAGATAATATCTCTGTAAGTCACATCTTACAGCTTGCATTAATGCCAACTCAGTTCAGTTAGTCTCTTCCAGCTGCTGAATCGCTCAGCGAAGGAAACACAGCCGAGGCTCAACCACGTGCACAAGTAGTAAATTCTTCTATGCTGAACAACACCTTTTGTCCTCAAAGAACACTTCATTTTTTTTTTAAAGACCAAACAAAGTCTCATGTAAGCAAATGGGTGAGAAGTTTAAGTTGTTATGAAAGAAATTGGATGAGTTATGTAAAACCTTTGAGTCTGGAACTTTTAATCAGTTTGTACCACATTCTGAAAGATTATATAAAACAACTTATCTTGCTACAAAATGCAAGTGTATATGAAGAAGTAATCATACATAAGAAGGAACAGATCATAGTATGAATCTGATTTCACTGTACTGAAAGCACTCCAGCATTTACAGACTGACGCCGAAAAAAGAGAATTGCAGCCAATACATTGTACCCTTGGAATGAGTTGAAAAAAAGCTGCTGCAGCCTCAGCCCAAGGGAGATGAGCGTTTTGAAAGTGGTATAGCTGCACTTAAACTTAGCTTACAGTACTACTTACATAGCCACTGGATACCAACAAAGTCATGGACTTCATGGGTTCCAACTCCATAACTCAGGCAGCATCACTCACGTACAGCTTAGGCATTCTTCTCTACCTTACATGCAAACAATTGCCTTATGCATTATTTTCCTCTGAAGCCCACTATGCACAGCAGCCTGCCTGTGCTGCAGGCACCTTTGGAGGCGAGCCCACTCACAGCCAAACCTCAGCCACATCTCACAGCAGAACAGGAGCTCCTCATGGATGTGCACTCTTGTTTTATAGGATGCTGTTTGGTAGCATCCTGAGTACTGGTGGTATCAAGACCTGGCAAGACCAAGCTTCAGCATGCAGTGTAAAGGAGGCAGGCCCCAAGGCAGCAGTGCTCCAGGCACTCACTGCTTGTGCTATCACATGCAGATCAGCAGAGCCCTTCCTGCCTCCAGGAATGTTGCTGTCCTAATGCAACTTCCAAAGCACTCTTGCTTTCATCATCTTGCTCTGTTTTGCTGCTTTCATCCTTGGGAAAATGCAATGGGAAAGCTCTTCTGGTCCTAGGGGAAGAAGGGAACAGCATTTCCCCTTTTAAAAACCAAACTGTAGATAGAAAATAAATGAAGTGTGGAACAACCAAGCTAATTAACTTACTTGAATCCTATTTTTTCTTTCTGCAACGAATACCAACACACACACCTTGTACCTGTCTTCTCCTCCAGTCTTCAAATAGGTACACACTTCCCTTTTCCTCCATGCACATAGTCTCTGTCTGCCAGCCTTCGCTCCAATGTTCTGAATTTCTCTGCAGTTTCAAACCTTATTAAGAAAAGTCTGCTTAGCAGAAAGAAGCTTCCCTCCTTTCCCTGCCAAATCTCCCCCTCGTTACCAGCCTCAGACACAGTGCGTGGTACTGAGGGAAGCTGTGACAGATTTAAGGCCCAGCCCCCGATGCCCACGCAGTGCTTCAGACTAGCACTTTGGGACCAATATTACGGGGAGGTTCACAGTTTTCCTAATTGAACATGGAGTAATGGCATCTCTTTTTCATCTGAACTCAGCAGCAGAAGGCACCTTTCTGGGGAAAGGATATGTAAGTACTCCCTGCAAGTAACAGCAGAGCTTCCTAAACAGCTTTTCTATGAGCAATATACAGCACAGAGCTAAATAAATCCTTCTTTTTTGGTCCTCACTTGAGGCGACCCGCCTAACTTGAATCACAGCTTTATTATCTAATAAAACCTCCCACCACAGTAACTCAGCCTGTGCGTCCATGCACAGAGATGAAATGTGTGCACATGGGTGCGCGCACGCATCCATATCGCGTATCCCTGCGCCTCACCATCTGGCATTGTTCTGGGGATTAACAAACACAAAGTTAGGTTTAAAATGCCACATACGTGCCCAGGGAAGGAGCGCTCTTATTGATCGCTTTAACAACCTACGTACAGCAGCTGTGAGAGACCAAGAAAGCTGGCTAAAGCTGCGGGTGCACGTTAGGCACTGAAAACACACGCTGATCAAGTCGGCAGGCGCAGAAAGTTACAGCGATGTGTTTCATGTGGCAGAAGTAAGTTACAAAATAGTATGACTGATTGAGGCTTGTGCAGGTCCAGAGGAATGGAAATATGACAAATGCTAATGCGACAGAAATGTCAAAACTGATGAGGAATTACACATGCTAGAGACTGAACAAAAAGTAGCTGAGATTAAGTCAGACAAAGATGAAACGCCAGATTGACTAAAGCTAATTATCTGGACAATTAACGGCATGCCTGCGACTCGTTCTGATTATTGAGAGCACAGCCTATTTGAGAAAGGACAAAGCTATTTGCAGAAGTCCAGGCTGATTTCCTCAGAAGAAGATGCTGGCAATGAAGTGGAAGAAATTCTTACCCTGGAGATCACTAAGCCAGCAGCTAAAATGCAGCGTGGCCACATCACTTGGTACCAAAACCACACCAATCACTTCCTTGGGCTGTCATTAGTGTCAAAATTCAATGCATGGCTCATTTCTGAAGCTGATAATTTGACAGCGACCCTAAATAAGGAAAAAAAATATAAGTGCTTTCAACACATGCAAAGCAAGATACATAAAACTTGTTGCTTAATTTTATCATCTATCATTTTAAGGAGATCTCTATGTTCTTCTACGTATATGCACTTAAGAGCTAAACATGATTCCCAGGCACGTTGTTTTACGTGATGACACTTCTCAAACCACCCAGGACCAGCCAGATGCAAATATCTGCTCACTCATCAGTTAATGCAAGGAAATAGTAAAGATGTTTAACAAAAACATTTCACTTGTCTCTCTTAAAACAAACAAACAAAAAAAAGCATCTATCTATTTAGGATTAGCCTGTCACTGTGGAATTATCTGAACCTTTCCCTACACTCCTGGCCCAGGACTGAGTTGGTATCTGGAATGAGTAATACCCAGTGTGTTTTAAGGACCATGTTTGTGACAGTAAAATGCATGGGATCCACATTGTGCTGAAGACACAGTATTATATTTTAGCATTTTTTCTCCTCCTAGTGACATCTCAGGAAATACTATGTGTTCACTGCTGTCATGAAGCATCACATTCATCAGCCACGAACCTCTTGAGCAGCAGAGCGAAGTGGCTGTGGCCCACTCTGGTGTTTGGCCAACGGGTTTCCCTGCAGGCAGCCCTTTAGATACCAGAGGTAAAGCAGAGCAGCCGTCAGGCTGAGCAAGCGTCCAAGCACAAACGTTGCCAGGGCTGGAAAGGCCAGCAGCAAGCAGCTCCCACCAGCCAGGAAAACTCCCAGGGCTGGGTTTATTCATCTGGGCTCTGGCACAGATTGAAGCAGTTCATGCTGCTTTCAGCACTTGGCTAATACCTTTGCACTGTATATATATATATATTCATCTTGGAGGTTTTTGCATCATTTAACATCTCAACGTGTAGGAATTGCCTTGATCCCCAAATGAGGATATACTTCAGCACAGGGATCAAACAGTTGAGCTGCTCCTGCTGCTGATTTAAATGCAGTATTGTTCCCCTAAAAAGCTAGCAGCCACAGGACAGCACTTGCTGCAGAGCGCACTGCAAGCTGCCACACTTCTCAGGACAGACGCTTTGTGGGGCTGACACTGATTTAACACACCATGCCTAGATTAATTTTTTTTTTTTTAAAATTACAATCTTCATTCCAGAGCAGAAAGTGGATGTTAGTAGAGGGGAAGACATCCAACTTTGCAGCAGGGAAACCTGCTTTGAACACATGCAGGAGAGCCTGTTCCTTCGAAACATGTTTAATCTGTCCCTGGATGTCAGTGGTATGAAGACGCATTGGAGAAGCTGTGCTTCCCATTTTATTCTCTGCAGAAGCAGGGCTAGAAGAGGGAGCAGAGCAATGCTCAAGGCTGCACAGCTGAGGCACCAGCTCAGCAACTGGTTTGGCATGCATACACAAAAAAGATTTGGTGGTGAAACAGTACTGGGCACCAGCCCAAACTCCGAACTGAAGCAATTTTGGTACATCCCCAATGAGCTCTGAAAACATGCAGAATAGGCTGCACATTAAGCCCTGACTCCCACACGCAGTGGTGACAGCTACAATGAGAGTGGTGACAAGCACACGCTTATCCCTGCGGTCCCTAGATCTTGGGCTGTGCTGGCCTGTTTAGTGCCTACACCTAGTGCTATGGAAAGAAAGTTTGTGATGCACAGGCTTAAAAGGAATTCTTTTCATCAAGATGAAAAGCACCCTCAATGCTTTTGCTCAATGGTTAAATAATATGCTTTAGAAAACATTTTATCTTGCTAACAGTTAAGGGCTTTACAGGCATTTAAGAAAAAAAATATATATATAGTATTTCAAACTTCAGATGGGCCAGGTCTCTCTTTTTTGGCTATTTTAACTGATTTTCAGTTTGAGACGATGATTAACATCCAGGTCAGAGACATAAGCACAGACAGAAACTTCCAGCTTATCAGGCCACGCTGGTATTTGAAAAACATTCTCATTTTCTTTGAGCTTTCGTTTTAGTTTGCCAAAAAACAGAAGTCAGTTTTTTCCCAAGGGAGAGTTGACATACACAGAATTTCAACACACAGATATGATGGAGGTGAGGACAAACACACAAGTACAGTTAAGCTACCACTCCGCACTTAAGTCAAGGCAGAGAGATGGGGAACAAAATGCACTGCAGAGCTTCAAGAGGAAAAATAGCTGGCAAGTCTCTCACAGCCACTAGAGTAACCTGTTTTGCTCTTTGCCTGCAAGAATTAAGGCTCTAAAATAATTTTACTTTCCTTCAAAAAGAGTATGTCAGAATACTGCATGCTTCTGCTGACCTCACGGGATGCAGAGGAATCAAGCTGATTCACCACAGTGATGCCACTCTCCAGCACCATCTCCCACATCTGTGCTTTTAAAGGTTAAAAAAATATATTGTGATTTCAAAAAAGGATATTTCCCCCTTATCTCAATGAAAGTAGTTGGGAATTTATAGGATCTCTATACTTGTAGAAGCAAGGCAGAGATGGATCGCCGCAGGACTCCAAGTTTCTTTAGAGACTTGTCAACTCTGACTACAAAGGACAATCCTGTATTCTCCAAAACCCTGAGGATCTCAACTAGTGGAAGAGGTAACGCAGAACGGGAAGTTCCATCTTCTCCAAAAACTCTGCCAGAGCACGCTTCAGAAGGCAAGCATTTTCAGACAAGGTACATTTTAAACCTCAGAATGGGAGAAGAAAGAGGTTACAGGCACGTATTTGATTTAAATTATGAAATCCTACTCCTGAAAATAAATAAGGTACACACACACAAAAGGTGGCCCAAATTATACTCCTGTTGTCCCATTAATCATATTTATTGCAAAAAGTCTAATAATGTTATCTTTGGTTCCAGCTCCAGCAGCCCATAATTTACCATAAGCACCTTTTTTCAGTATGTGAATCGGGTACTAACACTGTCTCTTCCAACCTCTTTTGTGCTTCTAAATTAGAAAACCCAAATGTCGCTTTTTTTCAGATATGAAATGCAGGCAAGGTCACCGTAAAATAAAAGAGCAATTAACTTCACAAGCAAACCGCTGTACAGGAGTGAAATGCGGTACTTTGAAAAGTAGGGAAAACCTAAAAATATTCTTAAAAATTACATCTCTCGTTCAGGCTGAAGTGACAAAACAGCTCCAGAGATTCATGTCAAACCATGGAAAAGATCCCGCCCCCCGCAATTTGTTCGCTGCTCTTTTATCGCTGTGGGGTAGTAAAGCCTGCTGCTTGATAGCTGTGATACTGGAGAAGCTGGCTGCCTCCTCCCCACCTCCAACCCGCTCCCCAGATGAGCCCTAAGCAGCTAAGAAACATTAGCACAGAATTTCTCTCTTTTTTTTTTTTTCCCCCTCTATCAACTAAACGACAGAAGTTTGATGAATTCCCTGCATAAAATTTCGCACGAGATAGCAAGGACAATGGACCAGCACAGAGCTGCCCTATCTGAAAACACAAAGAGAGAGCTAACTTTAAGGGTTTGGAGTTGATAAGTGTATTAAAATACAAAATTATCTTGGCTCTAACCCTTCTCTAGAATCAGCCAAGATTTTATAACTCGGTAAAATTAAATGCGTTATCAACACACAACTGCCTGCGCAACCCAGCAAAGATAAATTATCTCATTACTGCCATAGAAATCAGATGAGGCGTGCTTAGTAAGTGACATATTAAATGCAATTATAAAACCCTACTGAAGTGATGTTAGTGACCTGACACATGACAAGAAAAAAAAACGAGGCAATGCAGAATTACGGCTGGAAGATGTGCTAATATTATTCCTGCACAGTGAACACCAGATACAAAAATACTGCCTAAAGTAAAATCCAATAATCATAACAGTTGGAAAAATGTAAGAAGTGATTAACAGGTAAAGAAGGAAATACCCTGAAGAGGAGCTGTTATTTGCTGATGCTGTGATCCACAATTGCCCTGATGCGAAGTGGCCAGCAGAGCCACCTTCCCACATCACCTGCCTCCATCCCCTAGCATGCTACAAAATTACACTCAGTGTGAATCTCTTATTTAACTCTAAAAAACAAAGAGCAAGGGAACAACACAGCCCAAACACCTCGGGGAGGCCACCATTCCCAAGACTTGTCAGCAGTACAGCTGACCTGAGCCCCTCCTGACCAGTACTTGTCAGAAGCGTGCCAGAAGCCCCAGTGCTACCATCAGTGTCAGTTCATGCTTCTCTGTTCTGTTGCAAAGTTTCTCTTAAGGCCTAACCTACATTTTCCTTGCTGCAGCACACTGCTATTTCTCCTGCTCAAAACAGACAGATTACAGGTCACTCCCTTCTCTCCTGCAGACTTTTGCACCTGTCAGGGTCACACAGTCTAGCAAAGAGACCTGATAACAGCTTGGATTCTTTCAGCTTCTTGTCCTACATCATGTTTTCTAAATTCCTCCTCATTCTTGTTGTTAACCTCTGTCTCCTTCTGTATCTTTCTTGAAGTCTTGTGACCCAAAGCAGGCACACAAATACTCTTGCTCAGTCTTTACCAGTATCAGGCAACTCTAAAGGATTAATTCATGCATCCTGTGCACACAACCAAAATAATCTCCTCGCAGAGGTCACTGGTGACTCGTGTCTAGCTAGCTCCTAACACTTTCTAACTTCCAGAGTACAGAAGACATGCTTTAGGAATTGTCTCCTTCTGGGGCAGTCAATTTTCCCCACCTAATGCTATCCCTCTCACTCATCCCATAGAGCTGCTTCCCATCTGGCTCACTCCATTTTCCTAGAGACCCTTCCTCTTAGTAGCACCACAGGGAGACGGGCTGGTGAACAGTGCAAAGCACTCTGTCCTGCAAAGCATACAAGTCATGGAGACAGTGACTTAATCTTAGTGCACTAGACCACTAAGAGCAGCTATATTTTACATTCGTGCCATGTGCTTGATCCAAGGCACAACTGGGAGTACTCAGTCCTCCAGTGGTAACTGGTCTCCAACTCAACGCTCGGCAAGCACACAGCTGGGAGACAAACATGCAGCCCCAAGCCTACTGTAGAGCCAGTGTGAAATAACCTGGCCAAGCCCCACAACACTGACTCAGGACATGGTGATGGTTGCTGACAGATCATCAGTAACCGTTTTATTGTTTTTAAGCTACACCAGCTCCACTAAGATTTGCTCTTAGATTCATTATGCATTCCCCGTCCTCTACGTAGCAAGTAGTCAAGGATATCCAGCTGTTTCAAATCTTAAGTCGCTATTATCATTGTTCAAATTACCATCTGACATCTATTTATATCAATAAATATCTTTCTGCCTTCTTCGTACAAGTGAAGCATGCAGTGCTTCAGTCTCATTCTGCAACAGGAAGAATGTCCCTCATTCTGGTCCGAGCAAAGCAGTTGTCTGCTCTATCCAGTACAGACAGGCATTTGTGAAACGTTTTATTAGTGTGAAATCTTAAAAGTAGTAAGAAACCCATTCAGTCCAATAAAAACTAAAGGTCAATCAACACACACTTGTCCCTGATTCAAACCCACAGCTTCCCATGCTCTCTGAGATTACTCTGTTGACAGCCTTGTTTTATACACAGGAAGCAAAGAGGCTATCATTACCTGCAGGAGGCAGAGGTCTGAAGTAAGCTCAGGCATTGCCACAACACTCTTCTTCCTGCCCTCCTTGATCTGGCTCATTGAAATAGAAGTGTGGAAAACGTGTGGGGAAAAAACTTGTACTCCTACATACATTGAAAGCAAAGGAGAAACACAACACGCATGTTCTAAATGCCAGTGTCAGAAGATCCAAGGTTTTTGTTCACTTACTGGAATGAGTCAGCTTGAGATGCTTTCCTTCCTTTTAATGCAGCTTTCAACTGTCATAAGCATCTTTGTGAGTGGCACCAGTAGGTGTTAGATGTGGAAACAACCATGCCAGAAAAGAGTGCAATGACTTTGAGCACATTGCTTTGTTCTGTAATAAAATAAGCTGTGCTGTTCACAAAGAATTACTCTTTATCAATTGCTTTACTCAACAAGACAGGCCAATACAATTCCTGTTCTTTTTCTTCCTCTATACAGCTTGTTTTCATTCCTCTTGGAGGTCAGGAAACAAATTACAAACTGACTGGCTTGAGTCTCCCATCATACAGAGGGGTAATCTTGTTTCACTGTAAGCATGTTGCTGGAGCACAGCTCCAGCTTTTTTGTATTCTATCTTTTTTTTTTTTTTTTTTTTTTTTTGAATTTTAATACATGCACTGTAACTATAAAATTACTTTGATATTTGAATTTACTAGTGCCATCAGTAGAGATACCTTTAAGTGTATGTTAATGCATGAAAATAAAGTAAAAAAAAAATAATTTAGCATGCTCAATTCTATTTGTGAACAGCATCCCTATCCTCAGGTTTTAGCTTTTGAAGGTTACAAAATTTAACTGGATCCACTTGGTGATCTACTTATGTTATCCAGCAGGTATATTTTGAACCATTCCTTAACTCCCTTGTGCCATGCAAGACAAGTCAGCGAAATAAAGATATGTTACTGGCTGGAATCAGTTCTTTCTACTGGGAGAAAAGATTGATTTGCAATAAGAATTAGAACGAAGTGACAGGAAGAACTTCAGAGGTTTTTGACCTTACAATAAATTAACGCTTTACTTGGAAAAGTTTAAATACAGCCTTTACTTCATACTTTTACATGACAGACCATCACACTGTACTGCAGGAGATGGGAACCATGAGGACGTGGTCAGCTACCACGGCAGAGCTAAGAATGAGGTTACAGCCCTGTCCCCTCAGCAGGGACCACCTCCCAGGCAAGTGGTGCACAGTGGAGACGTGCCTCCTCCGTGCTGCTACCCTGGCCCCACATTGGCAAGGCAGCCAGAGTCCAGCTGAACCCTGGCTTTGTCCACAAGAGAGGTTCAGCTATAAGGAGAGTACAAACAATAGTGCTTGAGATGATGGCAGGCCTTTATGCTTTTTCTGCAGCAACCATAACTTATAGCTTGAGATAAGCTGCAAGAGGGCCTGGTGATGGCTCCAATTTCCACCCCCTGCATCTTGCCCTGAGCAGCTTTCACAAACCGCTTCCTGTCCATACAGAAGAGCAACTTGAGGCCACTAGCTCTCAAGGGCTGCAAAGACACAAGCTCTGGAAGCCAGGCTGCACGTGTTCTGGATCTGCCCAGCATCCCCTCACCTCCCCCAGGTGGAGGAGAGCAGGCCTGCACCTCCCATGCATGGACAGCTGCACTCAGCTCTGCACCAAGTCCCTGCGCACGCTTCACACCAGAATGGGCACAGGCTTTAAACCCTTAATCTCCAAAGTTTAATCAAACAATCTGCAATAGGTCGACTTTCAGAGGGGAACTAAAGGCAATTCCTTAATTAGATTTAAGAACTGCAACACTTGAAGTTAAATCATGCTTAGAAACATGGAAATTGAAAAATGGTAACTAATGGGATTTACAGATGATTTCCTTTAAAAGTCAAAAATTATTATTGCACACATGTACCCTAAGGACCTTTCTGTAGGTGTTAAAAATATCCCACTTAACAGCAGACAATGAGAATATATCCACTTATACGGTAAGATGAACAAAGCCTCTGCCAAGACGTTTTTAATAAAAATAAAGATCCCCAATTATAGTCTAGAGCCTGCAATCCCTTTCACCTCTTCCTCCACTTACATCCCTGTAGTACTTCTGCAACCAAAGGTGCTGTCATGGGCAGGCAACGCAGAGCCACACACCCTAGCCCCAATCTGAGTGACACTGATGTGGCCAGCTGGAAGAGGGGACATCAGGTCTTAGCTCAGTGGCAGGGATGTAGAGCACTCACGCTCTTAAGTGTTTGTTTAATTGTACAGCAGCATACTATTCAATGCAAATTTAGTGTGGTTTAAAAGATACAGGGTCTTCACACAAATTAAAAGAGAGTCAGGTAGCAAATTTTTGACTAGTCTTCAAGTTGTGAATTTCTTGAACAATACCACTGATGCGCAGGAATTACTGCTTGCAGTTTAATACTACTCTACAATGGGTAATTCACAGGATTTTCAGAAAAACAAGTGTTTGAACTCTAATCTTTCCATGCAGTATCTTTTGTGTGCGCATTTTACGTGGGCTCACCTTGCAAAGCTTTGTGCACTGTGTGTTTCTTCGCTTACTCATCACTGCAAGATGTTATTCCTTTCCCAGCTCTGGTCTGTAGGTCACCGCAAGGGCTAAGCTGCACTGAAGCATCAGCATCTCTACCAGTGCCAGAACCTGCCAACACACTTCTTGTTCCAATGAAGAGCTCATCCTCTTGTGAGCCCACTGTGGAAGCTGCTATGGATGTGATCAAAATTGGGCACAAATCCTGCACTGAAGTACTGCATCCCATGTTAGTGATTGGAATGACTTTTTTTTTTTTTTTAAAACATCTGAATTCAGAGTCTTACAGGGGACTCCAAATGGTTCTAAAGGCAAATATTTTAAATTTCCTTTTGAGAGTTCATTAATAATACTTACCATGAATTGTCTTGCTTAATAAAGCAATTAGCAATAAATTCAAAAGGAGACAGAATTCTACTTTAAATTAACAGCCTAAAATGAAAACAAGGAATATCTTTTATGACATGGATATGGCATGGCACAAAATAAAATACTGGAACAAGACAAATTGCTACTGCTTTTTACACAGATTGTGTTCAGAACTGTCAGACAGAACTGGTAAAGGAGGAATAAAAGATTGCAACTTAGCATCTTTTACCTATCAACAGGCAATTCTTCCACTTTATAAAATCACAGAATCCGTAAGAGTTGGAAGGGACCTTTAAAGGTCATCTAGTCCAACAGCCCTGCAATCAACAGGGAAATCTACAGCTTGATCAGTTGCCCAGGGCCTAACCAAGCTTTGCTTTCGAGGGACTTCAGGGACAGGGTACCTGCCACATCCTCTGGGCAATGTGTCCCAGTGCCTCACCACCCTCACTGCGAAAGACTTCTTTCTTGTATCTAACATAAATATCACCCTCTTTAAGCTTGAAATCATTTCCCCTTGTTCTGCCACTACAGACCCTACTAAGAACTCTGTCCCCTTCTTTCCTGTAGCTCCTCTTTAGGTACTGAAAGACTGCTCTCAGGTGACCTCACAGCCTTCTCTTCTCCAGGCTGAACGGTCCCAGCTCTCTCAGCCTGCCCCTCATAGGAGAGGTCTTCCATCCCTTGGACCATTTTTGTGGCCCTCCTCTGGATGCACTCCAACAGCTCCATGCCTCTCCTGTACTCAGGACTCCACATCTGGACACAGTACTTGAGGTGAGGCCTCACCAGCACTGGGAAAGGGGCAGGATCACCTCCCTCAATCTGCTGGCCATGCTTCTTTTGCTAGCTGCCAGAAGCCATCAGTGTGCAGCAGCTGCCTGTGCACCACAGTGATTACTGCTCTTAAAGAAGATAGGTGCCCCCTTGCCCCTACAACCACTGGCCGCCTTAGCAGGCAAACCAAAGACAGCTCATCTCAGCAAGTCCTTGTATCTGCAGCTTCTTTGGAGCATGACAAACTAGAAGCAGCCAGTAAATCTATCCTACATCTCTGACAGATGACGATATCCAAACTCTTCTTCTGCTCTCCAGTAGCCACCTTCTTCCAGCATTATTTCCAAGAGAAAGCCACAAGTTTGACACTGCAGCATCAGAACAAATGCGGCTGCAGTCTGCTGGGCAGGTAACCCAGTCAAACGTTTCCCCAGTTCTCTGTTCCTGGTCAAGTGCTAGAGGAAGAACCAGGAGCCACAAAGCAACAGTTTTGCTTTTACATGACTCCACTGAAACATTACGAAAATCTCTTGCTTGATGAGGTAAGATAGTATGAAGGCTCTGGAGAAGAGATTATTCAGCAGTTAAAACATAGGTAATGACCAGACACTGCACGCATTCAGATACACAGTGTCATTTACAAACTGATTTAATGCCAATGCCATTTCAGTCCCAGTAAGAACACCACTGTATCTACCTGACTTAAAGAAAAGCTAGCCGATTCACTCTCCTGAAAACAGCCTGCACTGCAGCAAGGACTTTGGGTACCCTCACTTCATTCAGCCTCACAGGCACATCTCTATCAGTATTTGTTGTTTATGCCAAGCTATGAATGTTTTCAGCATCAGAAACTTCCAAGCTCTTTTTGCCAGACTCCAGTAAAATGTAAACTCAAGAGTTCATTCTACAATTAATGAATTATAAACAATATTCAGTGATGTGAAATATCCTGGCTTTACAGTATGAAGATGATCTGACTACAAGCCTTATTCCCTGTTTTACTAACCTACTGGACGTAAGTATTGTCAGCAGCCTGTCCTCAGCGTTCTGACTGATGATAAAATACACTTTTTTAAACCAAGCTACTGTTCACATTCAGCAGCATACACGTTGCTTTTCTCACCTTTTTTTTTTTTTTTTTTTTTTTTTTTTTTTTTTTTTAAGTTTATGCACATATAACTTATGACCAGGCATTGCTTCACAAGTTATACTGATGGAAGACTTGCTTTGTTTTGTTTTTGACTGAAGTCCTCTGGAAACTACTCAGAATCTTACTCCATTCTGCTGTTCTTATGTCTGAAGTGCAGCTTTCTTTGAATGTACATATTAAGTCATTCAATTCCTGCACTGATGTAAGATCAGAGAAGGTATGGATTTGTCAACCGTGTATCAGTCTAATTCCCCCTTACAGTCCTTCAAATGAAGCACTGAGATTAAAAACCATCTACCGAGCCACTAGCATGCCTTGTAACTAACATCTGCTTTAATTCAGCAGCAAAGATGCGGGACACACAGAAGCAGAGGTAACCTGCAGCTCTCACAAACAAATAAGGCAAAATGTACAAGCCGGACAAGCTTTACTGATCTTCAATACAGGAGACAAACAAGACTTTAAATGCCTAGGTCAATGTTTAATTTTGAGGAAGCCCTAATAACATGGTGGGAGTTACTATGCTCCTTGTTAAATAGTTATCTGATTTCTATTAAACCCAAGACTCAACTCTCAAATAGACGCTAATACAAGGGCTGGGAGCCTCCACAAAAGCAGAAAAACCTGTGTATCTTGATCCTGTATCACGAGTAGATGTCTCTAAGGGTTCCTCAAGGTGCATCACACCTACCATCATAAGCAGCTGTGGAATACCACTTGAGTTTAAATAAGGTCCCCCTAAACATGTGGGACATTCTTGCCATGGTAGAACAGGCATCAGTGCTGAGGACAAGCAAGTTTATGGGGGTCAGGTCATTCTTCAGATTGACAGCATAGACACACAGTACCAGCCCTGACTGCTGCAGCACTGAGCTCTGAACAGAAACACAGCAATAGTATACATTACCTCATCATCTCTTCAAGAACAATGCTGGAAACAGCTCACTATAAGCAGGCTCTGTTACTGGACAGTTATGCAGTTAAGGTCTCATGATAAAAGACTACAGTCTTCAGGTAGCCATGGCGAGGGCTATTGATTACGTTAATTGCTGAAATCACTCTCCTGTTTCAGATACCCATAGTGCACAGCTGACGTCATTAGCAGGAAGTAGCAGGACTGTGCAGCGGGAGGAAAGTTGATTAAGTATCAGGGAAAGAGGAAGGAGAGCCATGGGGATGACTCAACCATGAGGTTCTCCCACATCAAAGGAAAGGCATGCTTTTATACATACTGACAGGAAGTTCCAGCACTCAAACACCTAAAATTCTTCATTATCTCAAACAGCTAAAACAGATTTAAGTTTTGAAAATCCTTGTTTTTGCTTCTATAGTCCTGAAGTACAGTACGGAACAGAGCAACGCTCCTGGAAGGCTGCAGATGCAAGATGAGCCACGTGTGGAAAACCTGACACTTTTCCTCAGAAAAAGTAGAAATTTTACGAAATACAGCCCTATTTTCTCCAGCGAGCAGTAACCAACTCCTTCAAATCACTGAAGAGAATGATCCGCAATTTTCCTCTACTTAAAGAATGCAGTGGGTTTTTGAAACATATGCACCTAACTGTGGCTTTCCATGAGTATAATTAATCTCTAAAGCAGCTAACAAAAGAAAATCTGTTCTAAAACAAATCTAGGGAAAAAAAAAAAAAAAGGATCTAAAGCTGAGCAAGCATAGAGAAGAACAAAGCACAAAAGCAGCTCCAACACTTACGGCAACCCACACGTACAGAATCTGTAGACGAGCCTCTTGCTAGGAAATGCATTTATATGGATCATTATCTTCACATGATACCTATACATTTGAGAAGCATTCAAGTGACCACATTATGCACAGCTCCATAAACCACTTGCATTCACATGTGGGTGGCTTAAAGAATCCTGAAATTATGTAAACAAGATGGGGAAATCGGGGCTTCCTGTCTGGGGAGAGAAAGAATAGAGGAGAGCGTATGCAGAGAGTGGGGCTCTTCCCATCTATTGTTTTATATAAAATGCAAAAAGAAACACTTGCAGATGAAGTTAAAAATATCTTCTTGGCTTAATAGAGGACAGATGTAGAAAACATCAACCCTGCCAGTATGCAGAAGATTTCATAACCACCTTTGGTGTGCTGCTTGGTTGATGCAGGAAGAAGCTGGGAGAAGGCAATATGAAGAAAACAATAAAAAGACTTTAGCGTAGGTGTGGGAAGTGGGAGATGGATGTGAGAGCAAATTGCTTTTAAGAACTGCCTGGCTGAAACAGGAATTTGCACAAGCTCAGTGGAGCTGCAAAAGCTTAGGAACCACAGCAGTTCCCTAAAGGCAAGACAACTGTCTCTACTGAAAGTCACCCAGATGCAGCCCATGCAGCTCCCCAGTTTTTGCTGTGTGAGACATAGCATAGCTGTGCTCATCACTACCAGGCCCAAGCTTCCAAGGCCAACTGACTGCTGCCACCATCAAATCCTCTTGGCCCACCCCCCATCTCAGCTGACAGCCTGAGGGCCAGGCCTACAAACGCCACCTTTTGGTGTCACATCTGGGCGGGCACCACATGCTCTGAGAACCCTGAGGCAGTTCCCAGGCACCGCATCATGGTTGTAGAGGGGTATTTTGCACATGTGTGGTAAGAATCCTGGAAAGAGATCCCACAAGCACTTGGTGGATGCTGTATTACCAGCTTCTGTCTCTCCAGTATTTTTAAATTCTATTTAACAGAAGCCCTTTTGACAGGCTCCTTGTGCTCACATGACCACCTGCTCAGCACATGGCCAAGGATGGGGACAGACCCTGTCCTATCACAGGGAACTGGCTTCTGCTTCCTCCAGATAAGGAAGCACACTATACAGTAATATCCTTTTACGATACTGTATAAAGCCTTAATTACAACCTCATGCTTCCACAACAAATGTGTCACATGTTTGATGCATGCATAAATGTCAGCTCTCAACATTTTTTGATGTGGCAGAGTTTGTAATCAAGGGTTTGTGCTATTCAGCAAATGAAGTAATAGAGCATTGCCACAGAACACAACTCTGTAGCTATTTCCTAAAGGACAAATCAACCAGCTATGTGAAGACGATCATCTGCATGGCCAGAGGTTTTGCAGAGCTACAGCAGGAACTGAAAACCCATTGTGAGCTCTAGTCAATGGATACAGCCAGAAAAGCACTTCATTTGATGAACACCTGGCAACCGTTCCAGTCCAGGTAATCAGTAACTCACTTGCTTCTCCATCTGTTCTGCCTCTCTTCTTTTTACAGATATTAAAAACAACAAAAGCCCACACTTAAGTAGGACTCTTGGTGGTAGCCACTGAAGCCAAGATTTTTCTTAAGTTGGACAACAGAGACATACAGTATGGGGGCTTACAGCCACTTAGCCAACAGCAGCCTTTCATTATTAACCATGGAACTGGGAACTCAAGAAATTTCTTTATAATTCACTAGAACCTTCAGCTAATTTGGTGGTCAGTTCAAGTGCACTTCTGAGACAATCATACCAGTGAACTTAATGGTTTTTGCTAGGAGTACACAGAAATAAAGCTGCATGTAAAATCATTTTTAGGTTTACTTAGTTTAAAACAGATGAACGTCTTTGATTTCAAGCGATGAAAAAAACCACATCTATCTAAAAACACAACCAAACTAAAGGCGCTAAGGCACTACAGTGTTTAACCATGTTAAAACACTTCTGGCTTTGGTTCATCCCACAGTGCATTACATTCCATTGACTTCAGAACAGCAAACAACTTTTCAGGCATTAGCAGATAGTAACCATCAGATATAACTGCATTCCTGGCTTTTCAGCAAGCTGCTTTTACTGAGCTGAAAGGAAACCTGGATTCACCAAAACAAAGATAATCCAAGCTGATATAAACACGTACAAAAGTCTCTCAATTTTGAGTCTCTGGAGAAAATACTCTTGTTTTAGAATGAGAACTAAATTCACTGACTAGGCAAGAAAAAAATCTAAATCAAGAAAGATGCGAGGAATAGGTTGTTTGCTCTTTTGCACCTGAACATAACCATTAAAAAGCTTTTAAATAACAAAGCCGTCACAGTAAACAGTATTCTAGATGATAACACAACAATAATAAGTAGACTCCACATCACACAAAGGTAGACTAAAGGTGACTATTACTCTTGGATAATTAGCCCCAGAGCTGCAACATCTTAGAGTGAACCTGCGGCATCACTGCACTGGCGTGCAACAAGATACCCTGCCCTTGGTTAATCACATGTGACTTCATCCTGTCACAACCACAGCATTAAGGATGGGGATGTTCTAGAACATTTATACAGAAAACATTAAATTAAGAATACAACACTGTGCCTGCCTCACTACCGTGGCTTACAGCACAGGAAGTCAATTTCAGAATTAAAAGCTGTGAGAGTCATAAAGTACAAAAAATGCTCCATTTTCAAAATCAAGAAATTTGATTACACAAAACCTATTAAATTTCATCTATAGATTTTACCTTATGTAATTGTGAAAACAGAAATATGATTCTCATGAGTGACAGGCTTATCACAGCTTTAATTTCAAAAAAGTCTACCGGAAAGAAATACAAATGGAATACATGGAATAAATAGTGTTTTTGTGTAAATAAAAGTGTTTTTGTGTAAAATTTATCAAGCAAGAAAAAATATTTAAGATCTGGATTCAAAGCTATGTTGTCACACACAGTTAGGTACACTGGAAGAAGCTGGGTAGATGAAAGTTCTATACAGAGAACTGCATTCCGTTATTACTTAGAAGATGTTGCATAATAACCTAAGCAAGTGAACAAAGATGCAAAGCAAAAAGGGAGCACAGGTTAAAATAAAGACCAGGCTGTGGCCTTGCCAACTTACAGCATGTTACCATGGAATTTAGCAGCCAGCTGACCAAGGTTCCATTACCTAAGGAACACCCTGAGAAAACACAAGCTCATATCTCAATAGTCTGCAAAGCTAGAAGACAAGACTTAGCAGGTGAACAGAACTGTGAGCAGTAGATATGACTATCCATACAATCCATACTGCAGCTCTACACGGCAAATCAAACTGCACTGAATCTTTCAGTAAGTGGTACCCCAACCACGACGATCTGCCAAGATGAGAAGTTAGTCAAGCTACCATTAGATTTACTCAGCATCTAGCTTCTCCTATGTTAAGCTAGATGAAAAACAGGATTAGTGAAAAAAGATCAAGACAGGTTTAAAACTAAGCCACTTCCCCCTCAATAAAAAAATGCCTGGGACCACTGGTCATTGATTAGGGGAATTCTGTCCCTAGTTAGATGGGGGAGCATTTGTTTATGTTTGGTATTAAGGTATGTCCTACTAGGCACAAAATTTAGAGAAGACACTGAATTTTCTTAAACATTCCATGGATCTGTTAGCTACTGAATTTTTGCCTTAGCAATAATAGTTTCTATATAACTTACAGTAGTCAAAATTATTTTCTATTGATAGCTGAACAAGCAAACAGTTGAAAAATCACTAAGAATATTACCTTTCCAAAAAATATTTCAAATGCTTATACATTTAATAATGTATGTTTTACATGTGACAAAGCAGAAGTACCTCCCATTTCAAGATATTCTGAAACTAGCTGAAAGACAAACCACATAGCACATTACTCAAGATCCATGCCCCACATGTCTATGGGACAGCTCAAACCCAGTGGTCCTTTGAGACTTCAGCACAAGAGCTTGTTCTAGCAGGGGATCCAGCCATCTCAGTTATGTTCATGTATCAGCTAGGGACCATACAGGATGTGCTGAATGCTTGCTGTGTCCCCATTCAATGTCTGCTCACAGTACTGGTCTAAGTACTCTTACCACACTCAAGTTTGAATGAAGCCCAGACAGAAGTTGAGGCTTCTGCCCAAGCAGCTTCGGAATGAAACCTGCTTGAATGTGAGCTCAAAAAACAGACTCTCTCCCTTATACTAACAGTACCTCCAAGATCTCATGCAGAGCCTAGCAAATGCTCACATAGCACTTTGCAGAGACAATCACACTCTACATTTTGTCTGGGAGTCATCAGGCTACACATGATCTAGGGTCCAGAGAACTGTAAGTATCTAGAGAGGAGCTGGTCTATGCGCTTGAAGCCACAATCCTTTAAAAGCTACAGCAGAACTGAAAAGATGTAACCCAACAAGGACGAAAAATTAAGTAAAGGACACCGCACTGATCTTTTTCTTCTTATTCATATGTGTGGACCACTGAAACTCTTGTTTACAGTCTTTACTGTTAATAGTGGTGTTGGCTGTTCATCTTCTTGAAGATTACTGGTATCCAGAGTCAAGAACTACTTCAAGAAATATTTTTAATTCTGAATAGATTGACAGAAATCCATAGGACTCTGTTTACGCATTACATGTCTGCATACAGTCAGCACATGAAGCTTACCAAGCAGCACCAAGTTTGACCAACCATGCTCTTTCAAACAGATTATGAGCATTATTTCACACAGGCACGCAAAAAAGTAATGATCAACATTCTCCCTAAAAACAAGGCAATTCAGAAATGTCACTTCTGTTGTCACAGTTGATGTCACTGAAGTGTCACTTAGAGTTAATATTTGCCTAATCAAGTCAATTATGGAGTAATTAGGTATTTAAAAGGCTCTTGGATTTGACTTTTATATGAAAAATCTGCATATTCCTAGATGTTTTATGAATTTTAAATGGTTCAAAGTTCAACTCCAAGAGCAAGGAGCCTTCAACACACTTACAAAAACAACTCTAGTGTTTAAACAGAAAATGATGCATCACCTTGCTGGCTGGTATGGGTTATTAGCACACGTTACAGAGATTCAGCTAGAGTTGAAAACCCAAGTGCTCTAATGAAAAGCAGAGAACTTCCAACGCTTCTACTGTGGAGCCACGATCTTACAAAGAGTTGGGCCCTCCTCCATAACTTGGAAGGTAACTGATGAAGGCCAGTGGACAAAAGCAATGCAAACACATGTAATGCTCAGGCCTGGAGACCCAGCTTCTTGCTCCCAGTCTGGGGGTACAGCCATGATTGGCACAGCCTGGCACAGTGGCCACAGACCCCATTCAGTTAGTGCTGGAAGTGAGGTTCGCTTGATAACCAGCATGCTGCCACTCCAGAGCTGGAAAGTACCTCAGAACTCCCACTCATCTGCTGCAGAAGCTAAGCTGGGCAGGAAGTTGTCTGAGACATCTATTTTTTTCTTTCTTCAGTACGAAGGCTAATGAAGAGTTTCACACACACATAATTGTCATGCACGGTAGCTGAATCTGCCTATGCAGCATCTGTGGTCTAAAAACAAAGATACGTTCAAAGAAATGAGGAGCTGGGGCACAAAATAAGCAGGAGGGAGGGTCAGCTACATTGCTTCCTCGAGGAAGAAAGCTATACCTTTGAGATAATAGGCGTCCTTGAGGGAAGGTCAAAGTAAAGCAACTACAGCTTGTGTTTAGTGAAACAGTATCTGTTAAATGCAAAGGCAAGTTGATATTGAGTCATGTTCCCCAATTCCTTCCACTCACAAGGTAGTAGAATCACCAAGAGGAAGCAAGATGAGCTCTTCCCAAAGCATCTCCCCAGCCCTCCCAGCACAGGGCAGCCCTGCAGAGCCCGGTGCTCATCCCCTGGGCAGGAGAAGGTGCTGTGCCCCATGCTGAGTGGGGCATTCTCATCTCCATTGCTCAGATCAAACTGCTTGCAACACGCCTGCCACTTTTAAACACCTCACAAGCACCAAGCAAAGGGGAAAATTTACCACTTCAGCAAGAAGCAAAAGAAGCAGGTTTTATTTTATTTAAAAAGGGCTGGGGGTTCGTGGTTCCCGCAGCAGTCATTGGGGAGGCAGATAAACGGGTTGTCCATGGATGAAGTGGACATGGGTATATAATACAGACATTTATCACACGCATTTATCTGCTACGTGTGGTTTATAGCATAATTAATCAGTAGTTGTACCCTATTAGGTACACAAATGCAGCCTCCTGTCTTCCCAGGCACATTCAATAAATAAGAAATTGACACCCTTCTGTGACCCAAGTAAGCCTCTTCTGGATGGAAGATTCTGAGAAAAGCAATTCAAATTCCTGCACAGGAAAACTGCACACCTCTGGAGCACGCACCCTGAAGCCACACAAATTCCAGGAAGTTCTCATAGCCACTCTGTCACACATACAGATACAGCAATGTATGTGTATACGTATATCTAACATCAGTAAAAAATGATGGGGAAAATTCTATCCCCAGAGGATCACAGCTGCTTTTCAGCTCTCCCCCCATGCTACATCCTTTTATGTCCAAGCTCTGAGCTGTTAGTATGAAGAATGAAGCCAGAGCCACAACCTGGAGTAGCACTGGCCTCTTCTGGGGGCTGGTTGGTCAGAAATCAGCTGACACAAACATCTATTTATGAGTGAACACTATATATACATTTCAGGATTTTTTCCACCTGCAAATATTCAGCTGTGCCATATACAGAAAGAATTCCCCTTGATGCGAGTCTCCTCTTTCCAATTATAACTTGCCACGTTTTCCTGATTTCTCACTATATTTACTATCTTGCTTTGCTGAATACAGAGTTTCTCCTATTGCAATCAGTGTGGGTGGTCTGGAGCACAAGCTGCTCAGTTTCTGTCCCTCCCCTCATCTCCACACTAGAGATGATCGCAGGCAGCTACAGCAAGGAGCCTGGCCAGACCTCCATAGCATCTCAAAATAGTAGGAAACTTGAAGGAAGAATGCTTTTACTCTCATAGAGTTCAAGGAACACATACACATGATTTAATGGGGATAAAACAGAATTAAGTGCAACTTGTGGATTTCTGAGCGAGCCTGATACATTAGAGTAAGATGTTCATTGAATCACTTTTCTTTAAAATTCAATTAGAAAGGAATTCAGCGGACTTGGAAAAGCAAAGACTGCCATACAGGAGTGCTACACTGCCCAAAGAACAGGGAAAAGGCACTCCTCACATTTTGCACGCACCTTCTGTCTAAAGATGTTAGACAGAAGCACCATTTTAAGAGAAATATTTGTATTCTTATGTTTTGTATAGTGCTCTATGCCAACCACAATAGATCCTGATTTGTAGACAATCACTGTAAGGCTAATGTTTCAAAAAATTAAAATTGCTTAAACAAAATTACAGTGCTATATTTCCAGGAAAAAAAAGTCAAATTGTGGCTCATCTTAAGATACCACTACAATATTTTCTATTCTCTCACAGACCCCTCACAAAGCCATTTCCACTTTACACAAGGGCACACCCAAAGTTCAGCTAAAAAGGAACCCTGTAATTGTCATTCTTTATTTAGATATTGTTAAAAACACAAAGAATAGAAATAAGGAGTTTTTAAGGAATACCACAGAGGAACAATGCCTGCAGCTTATGTATTTTTGTATGCATTTTACCTACAAAACATCTGCACACACGCGTGCCTCAAAGAACCTTTGTAAATTTTAATCAAGAATATCTGTAATCCTTCCAACCTTTCACCTCTGCTTCAGCAACTAATGAGTTAAAGATAATAAATGCCATTAACAAAGGAAAGAGGATCTTCCCTTTGTTTCCTAAAGAATGCAGAAGCCTGACTTCTAGTCGTGTTCGTGATTTAAATACAATTTCATTTCTAATTTCACCTATTCTGCTTCACATGCTTTTATCACGCATAGAACAAAAGTCCTTAAAATTACTATTTCCTATTACCCACCACTGAGCATCTTTTCTCTTTTGGGAAAATAAGCAGAAAACACACATGAAGGACAGGCAGTACCACAAAATCCAAAATACTGTTTTTCTTCATTCCACAGAGAAACTTAATGAGGAGGAGAAGTTTTCTATAATTCCAATCATCATCTGGAGTTGGATATTAAAACACTAATTATTACACAACTGAACTGCAGTTTGGATGTAAAATTTGCCATTGATAATCTAGGAGATCAAATAAGCTACAGTGCCACAAATAACAAAAAAACCACAACATTTAAAAAAAACCAAACCCAAACAATAGGTAACTTATAAAATATACACCCTACCACCTGTACTATGCTGATTAATGTTTAGGTCTCCCACTGATTCCTAAGGGGTTATTTCAGAGCCTGGAGAGAAGTAATGATTAAGCACCAACAACAGCTGTAGCATCATGCGCTGCTTTCATGAAAAGGGCTCAGTGTAGCAGATTGGTACAAACGCATAACAGCATTTAACCAAAGCCTTTATAAATTAGCAAAATATGAATGGAACAACACTGATTTGGGTACGTCACTAAAAGCAGAGTTTTATTGTTCTTTTGAACCTGTCAGCTCCGAACCTCATTGACCTTTTCCACAATGACGGCAGCGAGTGCCCTGTATTTGGCAAACAAACACCAGAAACAACAGACAGCAAGTTTTCCCCAAGAAAAATAGCTTTTCAAGAAGTTATTTGCAAATTCGGACATATTAAAATAATAAACATTATTCAATTTAAATGTTTTGTAAAACAGGCACATCTCCAGTCTGCTACATGTCAGTATTATGCACTACTTTATAAAAAATGCTATAACCATCAATACATTAAAGACATCTGTCTCTAGTACATCATAGTACATCTGTACTATACAAGTACAGTCTGGATCTCATTGGAGAAAATATATGTGAACACGCAGCGTAACTCAACACAATGTTAGTTCTTTTTTTCCCCTCAAAATTTCACATACACATTTTTTTATAATTTAATTTTTCACTTGAATTGGTTGGACAGCATTTAGAAAAAAATATTTCCTTGAAGAATAACACATAGCAGTACCCCCGCTCGTTACACACACCATGCAGGCAGATCACCATCACGCTCACACCACCCCAGCATGCCACAGCTCCGGCAGCGCACGCAGCGAAGCACCCAGCGTATGGGTGCACATCCACAGGGATGGGTGAGGCGGTGCACAGCACCTCAGGACATAGAAAGCAGGATGCAATGCAGCAGAGCGTTTTGAAAATCAAAGGCAAATTCTATCCTCAGTTTTCCAATGGATTTGGGGAAGATAAGGCCCGCCCGCCCTGCTCTGAAGGCTGCCTGCTGAAATCACAGACCGGCTTACGCAGCACTTCTGAACAACCTGCTCATGCCCCGCTGCACCCAGTAGATCTGCCTATCTGCCAATAAAGATGCAGCCCCATTCTGTGGGTGTTACTGCAGGGACAATGGAAGAAATTTTATTTCCCTATACAATGCAGTAGCCCTCACAGCGTGAGACCTAACAGCCACAGTAATACACAGTAATAGGTGAAAAAAGAGAAAGGGAAAACTACTAAACTACCGTTTGTTCCTTCCTGAGGGGGTACTCGGCCTTCTTCTGCTCCTAAACTTTCAGGCATAGCACAGGGCTGCTGTAAGCAGCTGCAAAGGACCTGCAGGCAGCAGCAGGATTTGTTCCTTTCCTCACAACAAGCCTGCAGCAGTACATACCTCCACATTTACATGCAGACAGCCAGACGGCAGCAGCATACAAGCACACACAAGGGCGGATAGCCACAGCCCCTATTTGCTTTAAGGCAACCCCAAACCTGTGCAGTTCAAGTCCAACATCATCATGCTGCTCTGATGATGATTTTTTTGCCATGCACTACAAGCAGCAATATATTAGCACCACTTTAGAGACCAACAGGCAATGAGAAAATTAATACAAGACAGAAAAGAAGAAAGCAATGCTGTTAGGAGGAGGAAACGCTTACCTTTTTTTTTTCCTCCCCTTCTACAAAGCGAAGCAAAGCTCCCACTCCTGCACCTGAGCTCACGAGCAGCACAGTGGCAGTGAGAGCTGTGCTGCAGGGGGGATGGAGGCGCTCGGAGCAGAACTGCTGCTGGAGGAAAGTGACAGGAGCCACAGCGACCCCCTCGACCCCAGTCGCTATCAAATCCAGGAAGATAGAGTGCACAGCTGTTTTACGAGGCCTCTGGGGAGCACCAACTCCAGCTACTTACCCTGTCTGCATTATTAATAGATGTTAATGGCTCCATTATATCAAAAGAAGCCTCTTCCTCTTTATAATATGGAAATTCCAAGCTAAAGGAAAAACGCAACAAAAAGCCTCATACTTGGAGGCAGCGAGCGGCTCCCTGGTCCCACCAACTGCGGAGCTGCCCCCCACCTCCCCCAGCCCCAACACAGTGATTCGGTAGCCAAAAATCGATCCCATGCAGTCAGCAACCGCAGTAAAGCAAACCGGCAGACAAAGGCTTCCTGCCATAAGGCAATTCCTGAATGCATGATTTTCCTTTTAATCAGGTGCTGAAAGATTCCAGCTTGAGCATATATGCATTTTTAACACAAAGAATGCGCTGTAAAGATAGAATAAACACATACCATTCCTGTGTTCCTTGCGCTTGCAAATTTATGGCTTTATTTCTTCAGCAGAAGTTATCTGTCACCTCAAAAAGTATTATCTGGGCTGACTGGATGACAAAGTCTCCCTGTCAAGCCTTTGATTCAGTTGATGAATAAAGGACTTTGATCCTGAAGTATCCCTAGGCTGTGGTTCTGTTAATGCACAGAGCTCCTCCGGGCCCATCCATCCTCAATGTAGGTGCAGCCATGCACCAAAGTGCCCAAGGACCCGCCACAGAGGACACTGACCTATTTTAGTCTGATCCACGTGTAAACGCTATCGAGCTACCACTGGGCAAGAAGCAAAGATAAGATGTATCTTTAACCCCCTAATCACCTTGCACATGGGATGAACAAGTTTGCATTGATAATGAACACATCCTCCAAGACGGTACAAGAATGCTGCTTGCTTTAGCTCAGTTTCTTCTGCCGATGCTGAGAGCCATCTCACTGAGGTGAGCACAGCCCTCTCCTCCTCCTCAGTTTAGCACTGCCTCCAGGTAATTCAGACCAGCATTTATAAAGCCCTGAAATGCCCTAACAGACTCCATTCCATCTGCTATATGACCCTAACAGGGAATCAAACACACCCCTGTGGGGCTCAAAGCTGCAGACCACGAACTCTCCTTAGGGATGGCAGCACCCCACAATTAACTGCATGCTGACATTCTGGCATATTTGGGGGTGGGGAGCGTGAACGTGTGGAGCATCACCTTCTCGCGCTGCAGATGCACGCCGCAGCTGCTCGCCGGCGCTCAGCATGTGAATGAGAAGTGCCGCTAATTCTTCCAAGACAAATGCAAGCGATTGGCTTTGTTGCCGCTCGCCTCTGTGGCTCTGGAGACCGCGCTGCAGCCACGGCATCACAGGCACTGTATTAACTGAATCACAGGCAGCGCCAACGCCATCATCTTCATCTGTCTCGCGCGCGCTCTAATTACTTATCCAGATCGAGCCCGACTGCTGGAAAATTAGCTCTCTCCAGGAGGTAACAGAGCTGAAAGGTTCTTTTTACCAAGAAATGATGGGCTGGCCTCTAGCAGTACATCAGCCGGCACACAGCCGTAAGAAATGTCACGAGATGTAAATTTGTGAGTGGGATTCTCTTTCCCCTCAGAAAACAACGTTATTTAGAAGATACGAAAATACACACATGTAAATACAGACACCAAATAAAAAGCCATCTAAATTCCTGACCCTGAACTTGAAGAATTCACTTGGATTAGGAAGAGGAGTGCTTTTTATGTGGATCTTTCTATTGCTTTGTAGGTTCGTTCCCACTTGATTCTCACAACCAGGTTGGTAGCACACACTTACACACAGGTTTAGTTTCCTGCCATCGGCTGCAGAGACCAGGTTTTGGTTCCAGTGCCTTGCTTGGGAAACCAACATTGCAGTCACACCATCAAACCAACTCACAGCAGCAGAACAAAGCAGAGAAAGGATAATGCGTTTTTAAACTCAAAAATGTTCCTTTAGCTTCTATCAATCTAAAAAAAAAAGAAATAAATCTAAAAGCAACTTAACTTTATTTTTAAAAGAGCACTTAAAATTGCCAGACACAAGTAGCTTAAAAGGAGCAGCTATCAAATTATTTTCTAATAAGCAAGACTGTCATTATGAGCTGATTTGCTGTAGTGCACACGTACAGATACACACATTTTTAACACGCTTAATGCACTCTTTGAGCCAATTCCAGTCGCATGCAAGGACTGTGTATGTTTTAGTGCTGTGGAGTTTTAACTCACGCGGCCATGTAAAGCACACAAAAAACTGCCATCAGAACAATGCAGCAGTATGAAACATATGCGATACTGATGAGCTTCGCAAATTAATAGCTTATTTTAAAAAGGGGGGAGCAGACCACAGAATGAAAGCCAACGCTTACTGCATTTACAATAGGTTCAGAACAGCCAGCCTTCCCCATTCTCTTAATTGCGCCGGATGTTATGCATGCTAGGGATGGAGTGAGAAGAGTTGTCAGCCCACCTGACTGCAGAACAAAGAGCATTTTTTTCTTCCAGCATTTGTTACTGACGCTTGAGCCACACCCTTCAGTCCTTGCTGAGCGCACTCCTTACACTCTCCTCCTTCCTGCTCACACGGAAAGACATTTTCTGCACTAAATAAGATATGAGGGATTCTCATGCTTGGGAACTGCTGCATTTGGGTGGCACTTTGAAACCCCTTCCCCTATGCGTGTGGAAGGAAGGGATGGGGCTCCGGACCATACGGTGCTTGGTGAGCACAAGGAGCCCCTTGGGATGGGGCTCAGCCTCCATGGGGTGGCTTTGCAATAGAGCAATTAACCTCACGATGTGATGGTGGAGAGGAAGAGCCCCAAAGCAAACAAATGCCCAATGAAGAGGGGAAGAACCACGCCCCAGTAGTGATGCGCTGAGTCACATGCTCCCATCTCACCCCTGCAAAGCCCTGCCATGGAGAGACCATCTCTGTGCTGCTCTACATAGACCCTCCTGCCTCTGCCCTCACCCCCAGACAGGGAGCACTGCAGGCCACAGCGCATCCACAGTGCATCTGTCTCCCCACTCCTCCAGGAACAGAAGCTCAGCTGGAACACCTCACAAGTTAGCTGCAGAACACCCCAAAACACAGGCTTTTTGCACATTCATACAAATGAGGTATATTCCTCATCTGATCTATTTAAAAAAACATCACGCAACACAAGACAAGATGCAGACAATGCGAGAACAGGTACCTGCAATATAACCCATCTCACTTCTGCCCATCAGAAGCATCTCCTGCGTCACTGCCATTCCCTGCTCGCAGATACACAGAGGAAACCCAGCAAGGCTGCTCCCAGCAATTCCAATTGCCCTTACCAATCTTTTCACAAGGTGGTGGCACCAGCGTAGATCCCCCAGGCCAGCTGTAGGCCAACAAGGTAGCCCTTCGGTCCTACATTTCCTCACGTACCCCGGCTGTACCTTTTGTCCCCAGTGCAGTTCAAGAACAGTGTTCTCCACTCCTCCACCACCCCAAAGCTTCAAGGCAGGTGGGGTTAGCTTGACTTAGCCAGGATTGCTTTCACAATACCAGCAATTCTATAGTCTCTGAGACTTGCTAAGGTTTTTATATTTAAGAAAGGGTTTTGTTCTGCCATTTCCTGGTATTTGATATGTTATGATTCAACATAAGCTACAATCTGACAGCCACACACACCAAAGGTAAGCTGCTGTGCCCCTGAGCTACGCTAGGATGCTGTACATCACACAGCACAGCAAAATCCTCTCATTGCCTCAGTACGGCACAGCCAGAGAAATACAGCCCCCTTAAACTTCCATCATACTATTCCCAAATAACCAACAAAGCATTAAATATAAGCAATAAGAAAATGCATACCAGCCAAGACACATTAGATTGCTGTCAAGTGTTGCGGTGACAATTCTGATGTAGGTGTGAGCAGAGATCCCTCCTGCAGCTTCCTACAACTGCTGCCACCACTGCTTGTGGGGCATGTGCTCCCACATACCCCTGCTCCAAAGGAGGCCTGCCCTGAAGGAAGCAAGGCTCACAGTGAAAGAGCAAGGCCCACACTTCTCCTGTAGCATACTAGACGGGGCATCCTAGAAAGGATATCCGCTGAGAAGCACACAAGCAGCTGATTACCCCTAAGCCAACGGGTTTTATACAGTTGTTTCCATGGTGCCGAAAATACACCTGAAGGAAAACTAGGCTTCCAGAAGGCTGCACGTTGCGTGAGTAGAGAGCAAGCCCCTGTGTTTTAACACAAGCAGCAGCATAGGGTGCACAGCAGGCACTCAACTGCTCATCACTCCAGAGTGACGCTAACAGTGAGCCTGTGCAGTTCATCCACTATGAGGTGACATTCCTCCCACCTTGCAGTGGCACCTGAAGGCATCAAGGGCAGAAAAGCAGCAGACTAATGGAGCAGAATCAAGCCACCATGTCAGGACTCAATAGTTTCAAACTGAACTCACTTTACAGGCTACCAGCCCTGCAAGCTATTTCTCAACCATATACAATGCTTCCATAGCTTTGCATGGAGCACTGGACTGCCTCTGACAGTCAGAGACAGCGATGAGAAATGACAGCCTCCGTAATCCAGCAAGCGATGCTGTCCAGGGGCAAAAGCCAGAGGGCTGCACAGCCATCCTGCTGAGTGCAGCGCACAGGGAGCATCACTCATAGCCATAAACTGCACCCATCCTGCAGCTGCCCTGCTCCATGCAGTGCTATAGCTCCTTCTCAGGAAGAGAAATAGTGTTTCCCTATCAACAGGCATTGCTTTCACTTCAGAGAAAAACCCCTTCCCTAGAAGAAGGCTGCATATAAACCCACATGCAGGCTTCAGTACTGACACCTGAGGATCAACCCCTCCCTGAGAACACCACCCTTTGGTCTGTGGATGAACCTACACATCTCCAGGGAGCAGGAATTCAAAGCTACTACAGCCACACAAAGCAGGAGCATGTCTTGCATTTCTCCCTAAAAGACCACAAACACCTTCACAAGCACCAGACCTCAGAGCACCTCCATCAACAGCATCCCCACATCAGCCCAGTTCTGAGCTGGGAAAGCAGCGCTGGAGGGAGGCTTGCATCTCTGTGCCCAAGGTCAGTTGTCGCACCAAGGACACCTCAGCAGTGTGACTCCAGCAGGCTGCAGCCTTCTGATACCAGGACACGGGAGGATGGTGACAGTATCAGGACACTGTGGAGATTTGGTCCAGCCATGCACCCTCCTCTGCATTAAACCCACATCAGATGCTAAGCTTTGCCTTCCTTCATATGCTATCCTTTGGTGAGGAAAATTAAGAGACCTGACCTATTCAGAAGGGAAAATAGTTCTTCATAAATGAAGAAAAAAAAAAAAGTCAACTGCCCACCTCCCCTCCTTTTCCTCATTTAAGTTTTCCTCCCTTTTGCTAAAATATCAGCATACTGTTGAACTGCTAAGGACTGCATTTGCTATGGAGGCTGAATAGCACAATCCCATAAAAGCAATTGCAACATTAGCTATAGTTCAGCGGGATGTTTCATTTTGAAATAGATGGTTTTGCTGTTTAAATATATAAAAAAAAATAAATTAAAATGGGACTTCAGCTGAAGTAAGACTAAATTCAGGAAGTCTATTAGTTTGTTAAAGCCAAACTGTTCCTTCAATGGAACTCCAAATCAGAGATGATTTATTTGTGAGAGAAGCAATTAAAGAGAAGGAAGAACAGACTCCTAGCTGTTTTTCCCACACAGCAAGACGAGCCAGGCAAACAAGCCATCTTCACTATTTACCTCGGGGCAGGACCCAGAGTCCATAAGCAGCATGCTCATCTTGATATTAGCCCGGTGTAACACGCACCGTATTTAAACAAAACCACAGCAATCCCTCCGTGGCAGGGGCAGAGCAGAGACCATCCCTCTGCCCCACACACACGCTGCGTTACGATCTGCCACCTCCCATAAACGCTGCCATTCGTCTTCTCTTTAGGTGCATTGCAGGAATATTTCCATATAAGCCCTATTAGAACGAAAACAACAGTGTGACAAACAGCTTTGCAAATGGGTCTGCTGCTCAGACAAAGCACAGGCGCAGACGTTGGTCTGCAGAAATAAGCTGTGCAACTCGCAGTGCTACTAGTTGATGTGAAACCCAGTACATTTAGAGGCTGCTTTATCTTCTCCATCACGATACGACTTTCCTAAAGGCACAGCTGAAGAAGCAGAGCATGTGCTCTCCTCCTCCAACAGTTCCCACAATCTCTTCCCTCCCCTCCAATTTACACTGATTACAGGTTTCAAAATCTTACAGATTCATTTTTAAGTTCTATTTAAAATGCTGATTTTTACTTGTTTCCTTTTCATCTAGATCAATACTGCACAGATGATAAATATGTACCGTTCACCATTTATACTTCAACTTACCACTGAATATCCTAGAGCGAGCTCAGAGAAATCAGTTCCTGGATAGCACTGCTACTTCCCTCCATAGCCAATTCCCCATTTAAATTTCTGAGTGGGCTCTGTTAGTGCAGACACCCATTGTAACATGCAGATATCAAGCACAGCAGAAAGAAACCGCCTCCCAAAGCATTCACCACTCATTTTAAAGTTGGTCTAATTTTATGACGACATTCCAGCATAGGCATTATTCCCTGCAGAACAGTGCCTCAGCATTAGGACGCCACTACATCAGTTTCCTATTCAGCCTCTGAGAGATGCGAAGCCACCATTTTCTTTTCGATGCATGCAAATTAAATGCTGTTCGTCGCCGCTGAAAGTACGAACCACAAATTCCTGCACTTCGCAGCGAAGCTATCATCAAGCATTGAAAGCAAGTATTAATTTCTAGGGGAAACTCCTCAGTCCTGTGTAAAAGAAGTAAATAAACATTTAATGGGCGAGCAAGCTGACATGATTATTATTTTTATTATTTGCAGGATACCTCACAATGCTTAACATTCCCCTCGCACTGATATCTTCACCGTCAGACTTCCACACAACACAGCTTTTCAATAGGTGCAGGTTTCCTTAAGCCCTGCAGAAGCTGCACATTTCATACCGCTGCAAATTTAGCCAAAGAAATAGCTGCTCACACATCTGGGATTATTAGACTCGATCTTACATCCTAGAGCTTTAAGACAACAGCACCTCGTAAGCATCCAGTTTACGGAATGCGACAAATTCCTCCATTACCAAGCAATATTTTCAGCATTAAGAAAAGCCCCAAAATTTTCCTAGTGAGAGCATTTAACAGAGCTTTACCCCATTAAGTGAGGTTTTCAAGCAGCGTCCACGTTTAAGTCAGATAATGCACGAGGTTTGCTGCGATTCTCCAGCAATTCCAACTATTCAGTAATAGAGGAGACTTACTGCGCAGCTCAGGAATTTCTATTTTCCAGCAACCCTGTGAAACTCACAAAGTTAATTCACAGCACTCACAGCAAAGAAACCTGATGAATAATCAGGGAAAGCAGCCCTTTGCTCGAGGCTTTAACAGTAATTTCATCAATAAGCTTAGGAGCTCCAAGCAGCCGTGCTGCGGCACAACGCAGGCAGACGAGCCGTGGCTCTGTGGTACAGCACCAGGCGGGCAGAGCGCAGGGCAGCGATGCCTTCATTAACTTTGCTGCCTTTCGGAGGTCAGGCAGACGCCGGCCGCCAGACAACCACTTTGTTTCAGGCATTTTTATGAGACAAAAGGCACACAGTTGGCGCTGCATTGTGCCCCACCCAGCTGACTCAGGACTGTCGTGGTTTCACTCCATCAGGCTGCAGGGCTGTATTACTGTCTCCTAATCAAGCATCCCCTCTAATACATGCTTGCATCTCAGAATCGTGCTCTTTTCCTCCTCTCTCCCTCCCAGAGAATACCCTAGCAAGTCAGATGAGAAGGAAAATCACATGAATGAAACAATGAAGGCGCAGAACAGCGCTGACCTTCTCCTGCAATGACACCTCCTGCCCCCTCCCTCCCAAACTAGGAAACCTGTTCTCAACAAAATGATGAATTACCAACAGCAAAAATAACCCTCCTCCAAAGCACCCGCTCCCCCACACCCTAAAACAGGGATGCATACATTAGTTGTTTTTCCTGAGAGTACCTTCAGCAAGGATTTTCCTCCCTACCTTTGTCAAAGCATAGCCTGCTTCCATCTCTGTATGACACACCGCACATCGTGGTCAAAATAAATTAAGTAATCCTATCCCAGCACCTCTTATATATTGGTACTGCTACACAAAGGCACAGTATGTGGAAAGCGTGTTAAAAACTTCATGAAATTCAAGTTATAAGACTTTCATTAAACACATGAACTTCACCTTCTAATTCATTCATAAGAGCGGTAAATTCCTCATGGAAAAACATCAAGATTTGCTTGATTGCTATTTATGTGCGTGATTGCAGGCAACATTATCTTAGTACTAAATGCTAAAATACATCCTATCAGAAAATACCACAGACACCAACAAAGTGCAGATAGCATTTTCTGTTCTCAAAGCAATTTCAGGTAGTACCATGCTCTCCTTGGACTCACTATGTAACTCGGTCGAACTGAAAACAAGACACGTAGCACCAGTCCTACAGGGCATCACTCAGCTGGGTGCACTGAAGCGAAGGTAACCAGACAGGCCTGGCCACTCCCACCATCTATTCCTAAGCCCACCTGGTGGGTTATCCATCAGTTTTCTCCTTTGCAGCATCTTTCAAACAGAGTTTGCATCTCCAGACATCGCCATGCATCTGTGCAGAACTCAGCTTTCAGGACCACAACAGTTGTGCAGGCAAAGATGCAGGCACGGTGAGGAGTTCCTTATTATACTAATACTCCATCGTGTAACCCACAGTGACTTAACATGCAGTGCAACATGGCCAACCTTTTGCAAACAGGCAGATGTTTCCTAACGGTAAGGTCGTCTGCATTCTCATTCCATGAATGCCACGAGTTCCTCAGAAAACAAGTGATATACGTTACCATACCTTGGTTGTGCTCTGCAGTTTGCCCCTAGCGGCACTAAGGCCATCCCCAGGTACTTACCTGCCATATCCCAATGGCTCAAGGAAGGCCAAAGCACCATCACAAGTTAATGGAAATACATCTCACTCGTGGACATGAAATAACAGGGGCTGGTGATTGGAGCACTGGAAGCGCAGGTGCATTCTTCACTATTCTTTTATGGCACTAAGCGCACAGTCCTTCATACGCAACCCACCCCAATCCCAAACACCTGCAACGTTCTGCAGTCCCGCTTTGTCGCAACCAACCCACCCAGTTAAAGATGGGCAGAAATCCTTCTGCTCAGATCCCCTCCCCGACCCCAAGGCACCACAGTAGGAGCTTGCCAGGTACTCACGCAGCGCAGCAAACTGCAGGAGGGGGCCAGGCAGCGGCGGCCATCTTGGGACCTGCAACAGAGGGAACAGAGGTGTTACTGCGGCCCTGCAAGCACTGCCATCAGGCACCGCCTGGCCCTGCAACCATCCCCAATGTCACCTTGTTTTAACAGGGGGTGCGTGAGGCACACAGCAAATCGGGAGGCGTGTGCTGAGTGTTTTAACATTAGAACCATCGAGAGGAAGGAGTTGAAGCAACACCTGCAATGCGCATCCATGAGTAACCACTCCCTTTATGCTAAAGCTTCAGGAGAAAAAAAGTAAAATAAAAAAGCTTTAAAGCAGTTTTTCACACCTTGGTGAGGTGCTAAGAAGGGCAGCATTCACACTGGAAATCCAAGGGCTCCTCCAATACCCCATTTCTCCTCAAGCAGACAACCTCACGTTTCTGGTTTGTCAGTGAAGTGCTGCACAGAGCTCATTAACAGCAGTGCTACACATGCATCTATCTCTGTACCACAGGAGGAAGGACTGTAACAAGCAAGCATCCCCACCTCTGCTTTTGTGTTGTTGTTAATTTTGGGGTTTTTTTGTTTGTTTGTTTTTTCCCCTTGACTTCCCAGCCGCGGGCTCTGCTCGGAAGCACCTCGATAAAGCAGCGCAGCCCGACGCAGCCCGTTCCACGATGGCTCCGGGCACAGCATCCGCGGGGCTCTGCGTGCCACCTCCCGGGGCTGCCGCACCGCAGCCATCGCCGCAGGAGGTGGGCGCATGCCGCACGCCCACGGCCACGCCGCCACACTTCTGGAACCTTCCCGCGAGGCAGCGCCCCGAAACGCGCCGTGCCCCGCGACGGATGGGGCTCTGCGGGCAGCGCCGGCACCGCGCAGCCGTCCGAACGGAGCGAGATACGGGCGAGCGGCGAGATGCGCTCTGCTCCGCGCCTTGCAGGGCTGGGAGCGGCGGATGCGATGCTCGCTGAAGTTAGGGCGATTACAACTTAAGAAATAATACTCGGTGAGAAGCCGCCGCGGACCCAGCGGCCGGGGCACCTCCGCAGCGCCCGCCCCGCCCGCAGCACGGTGCGGCTGCCCGGCCGCCCCCCGCCCCGAACCCCTCCGCGGCACCTCCGCCACTTGCGGAAACTTTTCCCCCAGCCCCAGCGCGCAGCTCACCGGACCCGGGGCGTGGTGGTGGGGGGAGAAGCGGGGCCGCCCGCAACAGGTCCGCACCCCTCGGCGGAGGGGGGGGACCGCGCGCACTCACCCGGAGGACCCCGCTGCGGCTCGCCCACCTGCGGGGCCGGGCGCGGTGCGGCGGCGAGCGGCGGCCTCCCCTGCTGCAGGAGGCAGGCAGGGGCGGGGGCGGCGGGGCCGTATATACCGGGCACCCCCGCCCCCGCGGGAGGGGAGGGGATGCGGGGGGGGGCGGCGCGGTGCGGTGCGGTGCGCGCGCACGGCGGTCAGGTGACGGGGCAGCGCTGTCACTGCGGAGCCGGGCGGGACCGACCCCCGGTTCCCCCCCTCCCTGCGCAAAATGGTGTTGGTAGGGCTGGGCTGGGGGCAGGTAGGGCGGGAGGGGGCCGGGAGCATCCTCCCTCCCCCCCACACCCCATAGCTAAAAGCCGGTGAGGGGAGTTGTGGTGCGCACGCCCTGTGATGGAATGAGATGAATTAAAATATTGACCGGCCGTTGTCTCTCCGGTCTTCAGGCTGCTGGAGCTCAGAGCCCGGAGGGGGTCGCGGGCCGCTTTTCCTCTCGGGCTCCGTGCCCCTCTTCTGGGACTGCTGCCCTTCTGGGGGGTACACACTGCGGCCAGATCACTGCCTGCCCGCAGAAATCCGCGTGCTGGTGTGAGCCCCGAACTCCCCCGTGGGCGCTTTCAGTCTTCGTTCCGCGGCTGCAGCCTTTCTGCCCGTATGTCGGCTCTCACACGGGTGCCTGAGGCTCACGATAGAGTGAGGCTTTTTCCCTGACCACGCAGGTTCTCCTTCCCGCGGTCCCCGATCACGCTCCTCCCCAGAATCCTTGAAACTACAGTCCTGTAGCTTATTGCCATCCTGAAGCTGGGTTTTTCCTGCTAGAAATTTCTCACAGGAGCATGTCTCCCTGACATGATCCACTTATTGCCTTTTCCTTGTCAAGTGCAGGCTTGTTTTCCAATAGAAATAAAAGCAACGAGCTAATTCTGCAATTGTGAGGCAGGCAGCGCTTGCACTGAAATCAAGGGGAGGCTTGTCTTGGCGCACAGATTGCAGGTTCGGCATCAAAATCGTTGTAATAAAACAGTCACAGAAGCAGCGTCTCCCACTTTGAAAATAAACATCTCTGCTCCAGTTAGGTGTTTGTGCAGCAACAGGAGGCTATCGATTTGGGAGAGCGCTCGGAGGCACAGGCACTCCCAGCCTTTGGTGCTACGGAGAGCAACGCTTTGCTGCTGCAAAAGTGCGGAGGCAAACATCTGTCCACAGTGGGGACCTGGGGCTGGTGGCCTGCAGAACGCTGGGGAATAAGGGCTGCAACCCCACCAGAGCTGATCTGGAGGATTCTTATAAGAGGGAGGACAGGATTTTTGGTAATTGTGGGAAAATGAGAACAAACCTGTGATACAGGGCAGAGATTTGTGTGTAGGCAATAGAGGGCATGCACAAGGATGAGGCAGAGGAAGGTTTGTCACCTTGTTTATGTAAATCTCCAGGATTTCTGTAGTCATGCAATCATCCCATTATACTCACGGCATAAGAATACTTGCAGTTATTTTTGAACAAAAGCTTCCAAGCGGTTAAATGACATAAAACACAAAATTGAGTCTTTAAACAGTGCTAGAAAGTGTTTCCAAAGAATCTGACTCTAATCCCAATAAATACCAAAGCTGTGAAAAACATAAGGAGTTGATTACTTTTGAGTCTTGTAACTTATGGTACGTAAAGAAGTACTCATTTTCTGACAGAGCTCATTTTTAGGAGTTTAGTTGTTGACTTCAGTGGGAAAGGGTCTGGGCCACAACTGCCTTAGTCCTATAGGAGAGGGTGAAGTCCTTCCCACTGCATCTGCCCTAAAAGTCTCCTTCCAAGGCATAAAAAGAGTTACGGGTACTTTAATAAGTAATAGTCACACAGCACCAACCTTTTCAGCCCCTCACCAGAGAACATCTCTATCATAACAAAATTAGCTCAACTTGAGTCCATGAACTTTTTTTTTTCCCCAGGGAAGTGTGAGTACAGTATTTCCTCACATGCACAAAGAAATTTTGACGTAAAGGAAGCTGAAACAACACATCACTCAGAGAAAATCTAAGGCGCTTAGCCTTTAATCTGTTTAACATAAATAGCTGCTATAACTGCTGTGAATGGGGCAGTTCATCAGCAGCCCCTGGATGGAGGCTTGGAAGTCATGGTATGAAATCTATTCATCTTGCATCCCACATCCTGAAAAATGGCAATATACGTGTCTGGTGCTCTGAGATGCACCAATAAAGCATGGCTCTGTTAGTGCCATTTATGTGGGGAGCAGCTCGCTGATCAAGTGTCAAATATGGTTTAGGGGTATTTGGAGGGCATGGAACAAGTCACATAGTGCTGGGCCTGTACACCGGTGTCCAACATCTCCCAAGGGTCAGGAGAAAAGGACCGAGAGGACCGTGAATTCATCCACCTGCCTTTCAACTTTTGGTCTAATTTTGGTCTAAGACCTTTGAACTTCAAGTCTAAGACACAGAGTGCTCCTCCAGCTTCCCATGATGTACAGTGCTCACTATACGAAAGGGCCTTTGTAAGCTCCACAAAGCAAATGCCTCACTTACACTAGAGCAGCAGGCTGCCTGCATGACACACAGCGGGCTTGAGAGCTCCCAGTATCATAAAATGCAATGCAAGCTGGCAATGTTTGCATCTAAATTGAGTGCTCTGAACAAACATTTTGGAATTGCTCATAAACAACAGGTTCCAGTAAAGATGTGAGTAATGCCATTAGTCATTGCAATTGGACCTTTCGCATCACCATGGACATTGGAGGCAAAGTTCCCATTGACTTCAGCAGGAATAGGTTGGTTTTCTCATAGATTTACTGCCCTTACCTAACATGTTGAAAACTGCAGGGTCCGTCAGAAGACTGTGTTGTGTGAATTGTTCTCATTAATAGCAGAAGAGAAAACCGTCTTGCAACACTAAGAAGCTGATGCGAGAGCGTTAATAAAAGAGCGCATTAAATGATGGTGCCTCTTTTGAAAGGAAATTCACAGGCATCTGGGGCCATTACCTTTCATATCCTTGCAATTGGGAAATTAACCTTTAGCCCTTCTCCGTTGACCTTCTCTCTTTTCTCTGTTTCTGTAATTCATTCTCGTTTCCTAATGACTGGAAAAGATAGATACGTTTTGTGATTTATGCTTCCTAAGCTGCACTCTGCCTCCTCCCATACCTTCCCAAGTGCTGCAATGCTTGTGTTTGCTCAGCTATTGGTACGGTCGCAGCATCACCCAGATTTACTTCCACCTCATCCTTTTCAGTACCCCAAGTGAACTGTTTACGCTTCATTTATTCCAAATCCCATGCTGTTTGAGTGGGCATGATGGCTATGGTTGACAGTTGGACTAGGTGATCTCGGAGGTCTCTTCCAACCTTGATGGTTTTATGATTCAATGATTTCATTGGGCCTGACCGAGGTATAAATCTGACACCCATCTTCCGCTGTCACCTGGAGGAAGGCAAAGCTCTTGAGGTGCTGGAGGCAGTAAATGGTCACTGCTTTCAGGAGAGGTTGGACCCTTTGGATTTGCATGGGGTGATAGTACACAGGTAGGACACAGAGATACAAAACAAAACACCAGGAGAAAGGCACCTGTAACAGCTGTACCAATGGAGGGGGATGGTGTTCCCCTGCTGATCTCAAGATCATCAGATCAGTGAGTTTCAAAGGGTGTGAAAACTCTACTGCTAAGGACAGAAAAGGTGGCTATAAAGCCAGCAGACACTGAACACAGCTCTTTTCAGGGCAGAGACAATTGTTCACAAAATTCCTGACATGCAACGAATAGGCAATATTGGCTTTGTCAGGACAAGAAGAGCAAGAAGTGGTCTTTTATCCCCAAAAATGGAAACTCTGCCTGTGCGAGGTCTAACTGCCTTTGCCTGCAGAGAAAGCGAAAGCCCTGAGTCATCACGCTGACTCGCAGGCTGCCGGCTGCAAACCAGGCACTGAACTCCCACCTATGTTCGCTGCACATATTGCAGATGAAATGCTGCTGACACAGCTGTTTCACCACGTGCCAAAATTCTCCTACGGTTTTCCTTTCCGTGGGGCTTCCCCTTCTCTGCCTTGGATTGCGACTATGTTGTACACCGAGAACAAAGTCTGGCATCTCTTGTCCTCTGGCTGTTGTGTTCAGGGGGCACTTGGTGACTTGTCTTTAGCCAAAATGCCTTTTTTTTTTCTTTTTTTTTTTCTTGTTAAGATATTTTCCCTGCAGAAGCTGAAGGTGGGTTGAGTTCCAGGTCTCATTCTCTCATGAGGTGTGGCTGGGCCACTCCAAAGCACTGCCGGGTGCTCCCAGAGCCCTTGTTCCAGTCACACCAAGCATCTCTGCAGCCACCCACACAGCTTTGCTCCACTCTGGTCTTTGCTTTGCTTCTTGGGCCATCCTTCCTCAGGTCACAGCCACACATGTGCAGAGCAATGCTTGCCCCATCACTGGGCTGCTGCTGCCTGTGAGCAAGAGCGCTCAAGGGACAGCATGTCACTGAGTTGTAATAGAAATAAATGCAGGCAGAGCCCCCTCCTGTTACCCACAGAGGCTATTTTTGGAGGAACTATTTTAAGGGTTGTTCCGGCGTTCCACATCCTGACATTTCAGCACTTTTACCTCACCTACCGTCTGCACTAATGGGTTTTCAACGACAGATCATCCCTATCAACCCACTGCAGTGATCCTTTATGCCCTATCTGTGCTATACACACCGTCTCAGCAGCACCTTTTATTTATAAAACAATAACTCCAGGAATAAAGGGACGTTCCCGCCCTCCCCCTGCCCCCAGCGCCTCAGAACTCAGGCATCCTTTTAGTATTCACTGCATGACGTCTGCATCAAGCAAAACACACTTTGTGCAGAAACTGTTTAATAAATAAAATTGAAAGGTGCTCCAAAGTGACCCACAAGGCAGGGGTAATTTTGTATGCTGCTCTTCATGCTTTCTCACTTACTTCTGCTGTTTACAGATTTTTTTTCTTCATTTGTTCGCAGATGAAGATGTTTGAAGAGATGCTGATGCCCTCTTCATGAATAAATCTCTTTTAAGCATGTCGGCCGGCACAATAAAAAATTATCAAACAAATCAGAGCCTGAACCTTCAACCTTTTCTCATGAAAGCAAGCCTGTCCCTGGGCCAGCTCCCAGCCTGCAAAATGCTTTCTCCATAGCAAGGGCCACTCACGTGTGCTGCACGCACAAGGACTGGGGATTTTGTGCTGCAGAACTTGACTACCAGCCAAGGCTGGATGCAGCTCAGCAAAGGGAATCAAGGTGGATGTCAGGGACCAGTTTCAATTTCCTTTTCTTCTGCCACTTGGCGCAGGCATTTGTTGGAGGGGCCAGAGATTGCTGTAACATGTACTGCGGCTTATGGTCCTTGTGGTAAGATGTGCTTCCAAATTCTGTGTGTGCGAGATGCCTCTCCTGCAACACACAGTTGCTCTGGGGCACTTATTCAGGTAAGGCCCATATTGCCATGTCTACCATCTGCTAAGCTTCCCTTTTCCCTGTTGCCTCCAGTGGTGAAGCGGTCAGGTGTTGGGGGACTTGAACAGTACAGATTGGTTATGACCTATGTCCTCATCAGCTCAGCTGAATGTGGGTGGGCTGAGCCCTTCCCCATACAGGAGAATTGCCTTCCCCAGAGGTTCAGCCTGAAGAGCACCTCAAGCCCCAGCTGTGGAGCACCTTTGGCTGTGACAAGGGATGGCTTCAGCTTCCTCAGCCTTTCGGAAGCAGAAAATTCTGCTCCCAGAGATGGTTCCCAGGATTGTAGACCTATTTGGGCATGCTTGCCCTGCTGGAGCAGGAACCAAACTTGTGGATTTTGGTGCCCAAAATTAGAAGTGAAAGGATGGAAAATATGTGTACTAGGAACTGTTTTTGTAAACGGTTGAAGTGTATTAGGTTCAATAATAAAGAATTAAAAAGTGATAACACTAACTCATGGTCTTGGCAGTCCTGATTCCCACTGTGCTGAAAATGGTTTCAATGTAAGTCTTTCATGTGCTGGAGCCAACCAGATAAGCAAAACTCTTCTTGATATCTTCCTTTACTCAAGCTAGAATAGTCAATAAAGCCTTTGTGTTGTGCCTGGTGAGGAAATGACAAAAACAACTGTGTTATGAGCCAAGAAAAACCTTGCAAGGGTAAAGATGATAGGATTTCAACTAAACAGCAGAAGTGCGTTTCGGTATGAATAACTTCATAGGCTCATGCATGCAGCAAACATGATGCTGCCAGCTAGTGTCTGTTGAGCACACCCAGCAGCAGCGAGCAGTGTGCAGACACCCACTTTGACATGGTTTCTTGGTTAGTAGGATTTGAAGGGTAACCACATAAACACCAGTAACAGTCCCATAACCATAAAATGTTACTAGTTTTACAGAGCCTGGGATGTAAGGCAGAACATACAGAAGAAAAAAGGAAACAAAACCCACCAAGCGATAATTTGAACAGTTGTGGCTGATGGACACATGTTGGAAGGGAGGCTAATTGAAGAATTATTTGTGCAAATGTCTAAAAAGTAAACAAGGAGAAGTCCCCTCTGTGATGGGCAAACCAAATGCTTTTCACTGCTTCCTCTTCCCAAGTACTGAAAGGCCAAAATCTCGTGGCCATCTTTTTGCATTGCTGCCAAAGATCTTGGAACACAGAAGTCAGTCCAGGAGCAGAGACATTAGAGCCCCTGTATAGGAGAGAAAAAGGCCCTCGGTTCTGGCTTGCTGACTGGAAATAGCTGTCTCCTTCCTGCGAGGGACAACGGGGATGAGGGCTTGAAAGACGTTTGCCTTGTGGCGATGGCTAAGGGCAGAAACTGCTCTCATCTCCCCTTGCTTCCTCTGCCCCTCAGCGTAACACACGTATCTCAGTGCGAAGCACAGGATGTTCATGTTAGCCTGCAGCATACTGTTCAGAAATGCTTTAATAATTCATTGGAATAATTAAAGAGGAGGAAATCCATAACTTTCTGTGGCGGTTTGCTCCCAGTGCTAAAAATGTACACCACTTTTGCCATTTGAGTGGGCCTGAACTCACCATCCAGTCTTTGGTGCTTGCTGTCCCTTTCTTCCAAGAGATTAAAAGAGCTCTTTACTACCCAGCATTTTCACTCCCTTAAAGTGCTTATCTGCTCTCTGCCTCATCACCCCTCAGTCCTCTTTTTGATGACCTAAACAGATTGAACTCCCAGCCTCTGTCAGGGAGCAGCTCTCTGGTTGTCCAGTCATTTTGCAGCTCCTTTCTTTATGTGCTTGCTGATTTTTCAAAATACTTCCTGGAAAATGGATGTCAGAACTACACTGCGTATTCCCCTTTTGGTTTCATCAGTGCTGCATGTGGATGTACTTTTAACAGGATTTTTTTTTTTTTTTTAATAAACAGTCCTTTCTTAACTATTGGAATCCATGGATTTCTCTCAAGGACTTTTTCCAGGCTGCAGACTTCTACTTTCTAGGTGTGATCAGTATCTGGTTCCTCCAGATGTGTGGCATTTTAGCTAAAGAGACTCTCTGTAAACTGTTCCACTGGAATTTACATCACTCTGCTCGTTCCTGTGGTCACCTCATCTTTCTTGTGCAGATTTCTTCTCCTCAGCTCTTGAGGCTGGTTCATCCAGGCCAGTTGCACTGGTACTTATTTAATCTTAGTGCTTTAGTGTCTGCTATATTGTGAAAGACAGGGATTGTTTGAAGGAACATAGGTAGAAATTCGTTTTTTCTTTATTCCTTTTCTCCTATATATGAGAACAGCTAGCATAGAATCATTAAACTATAGAATTGCAGAATGGTTTGAGTTGGAAAGGACATTAAAGCCCATCCAGCCCCAACCCCCTGCCGTGGGCAGGGCTGCCACCTACCATTCAGACTGCCCAGGGCCCCATCCAACATGGACTTGAATGCTACAAGGATAGGACACCACAGCTTCTCTAGGCAGCTGTGCCAGGGTCTCACTGCCCTCTGAGTAAAGAATCTTCCCCTAACACCTAACCTTACTTTCCCCTCTTTTATTTTAAAGCCATTTTCCCCTTGTTCTATCACTATGAGTACAAAGTCAGTCCCCATCCTGTTTATAAGCTCCCTTCAAGTACTGGGAGGCTGCAGTTGAGGGCTCCTCAAGACCTTCTTTTCTCTAAGCTAAACAAGCCCAACTCCTTCAGCCTTCTTCACAGGAGAGGTGCTCCCACCCTCTGATAACCTTCATTGCCCTCCTCTGGACCAATCCAATAGCTCTACACCTCACCTTTACTGGGACCCCAGGTCTGGGTGCAATACTCCAGACGGAGCCTCTGAGGGCAGAACAGAGGGGGACAATCCCCACTGTCTCCCTGCTGGCCACCCCTCTGTTGATGCAGTCCAGGATGCTGTTGTCTTCCAGGTTGCAATTGCACACTGCTGGCTCACGTGGTTTGAGATCACAGCAGTTCTCTTCAGGAAAAGAGGAATATTTTATTTTGTGGAAAAACACGAGAGATAAGGAGGAACAAATTTTGAAAATTTCTGTTCTGAAAGCTTTTCAGATTTCACTAATTTAACCCAAGACATCTCTTCCAACACAGAGGAGATTATTTGAGCACACATGTTGGTGATTACACAGTCAGTGAAAGCCACACTTGAAGCAAAATCTTTGCTAGTGCCATTAGAGGTAATGGCATTAGGAAGAAATCCCAAGCAGGGATAATTACTCAGAGTTCATCAGGCCTGGTTATGCAAGCTGAAGCAAAAAGTAGTGAGAGGGAGTACCTTGAAGGAAGGACGTTTCTTAATGATAGTTTTGTTATTCTGTTGCCATCATACTTTTATTGGTTGTAAAAGAGATCTGTGCACTGTTTATTTCCCTGAACTCTGTACAAAAGGAATAAATAAAGCTCATGGAGCTGAAGTCAGGAAAGACAGACAGGTCAATAAATCAGAAAGTCATTAAGAGTGGGGAGAGATTTTGTGCTGGATTGTGAAATGTACAGGAAGCTGTTGAAGATTCTGCATACAGGGATGAGTCCAGTCAAATGCATTTTAAAAGATGAGCCACTGCACTTTAAAGATTGGTATTTAGTGAGGGGACATCATAAAAGAAGGCTTTACAGGAGTCATATTAAAGGCAGAAGAAGTAGTTGCTTGGCCTGACTGCTTGCTTGGTGATGGTGCAGGCTGGTTTCCAGAAGCAGTGGGGTTCTCCCAACATTCTCTATGTTGGGGTGCCTCAGTTGCACATCCTGCTGCAGTTGAGGTGATAGAGAAGGAGGTGAGAGGGCCCCCTGTCCTGAGCTCTGGAAAAGGAGAAGGCTCCTTATGCTCCAAAGTTCCTGCCAAATGGCTCAAGAAGTGTAAGCAGAGTGGATGGAGTCAGTGCTCAGGTTGTTTAGAAGATAGATAGGTTGGTTGTCAGCCCTACTGGAGGTGTCCCCCAGTGCCTGTACCACAGCTGGATGCTGAGGGAAGGCGGTGTTTGCAGCTTGCATGGAAATGTATGGATGTGCTGCTTGTTAAAAGGAAATTGAAAGTGAAAGCCAATAGTAAAATGGTTGTGTTATGGGGGTTGTCTATAGACAACCTAAAAACAAACCATGGGGTCTCAGTAAAGATATTACCAGATATCAGGAAATATTTAATAAAGGCTGTATAGCAGACTCATGCTAAACAGCTGGTGGAAGAGCAGTCAATGAAGTGCAGGTTGTATCCAAGCTAGTGAGATCAGGAAGAGCACGAGCTCTGCAATCAGACGCAAAACTGTAGTAAAATAGGCCAAAACAGATTTTGAGGAATAATTTACTGAAAGGCATAAAAACCAATAATAAGACCTTTTTAAACTACATCAGGCAGAGGCTGCTTGCCAGCGAACACATAGGCCAAGAGATGGCCATGATCTAATGGAAGCACTTAGAGAAAAAAGGGTCATATCAATGGAAGCAAATGAGACCTTTGTGCAGAAGAGATTTGGGAAGTTTCCCATGCAGAGCATTTTGTTACTGGGGGCTGAGCAAGAAACCACCTCAGACTGAACTGCCAGTAGAGGACATTTTAGAGCAAACTGATGGAATGAACAGCAACAGATCATCAAGGCCAGCTGGGGTTCACCCTGGACTCCCTAGGAGGCTCAATTACAAGACTGCTGAATGACCAAGTGGGATGTGCAACCCATGCCTTCCATCAGTCATATAACAGGAAATGGATCAGTAAATAGGCGCAGATTTTTTTAAAAAGCGAATTCCGGGAAACCACTGTTTAGTATGGCTGCCTTCCATACCAAGCAAATTGCTGGATGGTGTAACGAAGCAAAGTCCAGGCATATTGGTTGGATTGGTGCAGGAGAGGTGTGCTGCTCTGCAGATCTGTTAGAGACCCTCAGAAGATTGTGTAAGACTATAGATGAACATGACCATCTCGACACGGTGCGTCTGGCACCCCCAAAAGCTGATGACAGGTCTTTCATCACAGTGCTTAGTAAAGAACCATAGGTACTAGTTCGACTCTCACCCTTGTGTATTGGCCTAGCTAAGCTCTGCAGGGGCTGTGGAAGAGGTGCATCCTATTGGCCATATAGTGCATTATTTGTAGGTCGAGCCTCTCCTTCGGACTTCTGCTGGGACAGATGGAACAACAGGGTCAGTAAACTTTACAGAATCACAGGATTGTAGGGGTTGGAAGAGACTTCCAGTGATCAAGTCCAACCCCCCTGCCAAAGCAGGCTCCCTACAACAGGTTTCACAGGTAGGAGTCCAGATGGGTCTTGAATATCACTGGAAAAGGAGACCCTGCAACCTCCCTGGGTGACCTGTTCCAGTACTCCGTCACCCTCACTGTGAACTTCATCATCATGAAAACATGAAAAGTAACAATCTGGAACAGACTTCAACAGCACCACAAATCTGAACAGCCTTCCACGTGATAGAGAGTTTTCTACAGCTGCTATTTGAACACAACTTTCTAAACCACCTTTGTCCTCACCGTGCAGAAACCTCCTCATGTTGCTGATGATCTTCAGTCATCTCTGACAATGTAAGGCTTCTCTGCCTTACTGTATATTGCCATATACAAAATTATCATTTTTTTGTATTGACAGCCTGGGCTGCTGTGCCCCAAAAGGACTGTACTGGCAGATAAAAATTGGAATTGTTCTTCTATTTGGGGATTTGTTTGCTCCTGCTTGGTAATGAGGGTAAAAGCCCATTGTTCAAGGTTATAAAATCAGCTGATAACTCATTTGCAGGGTTTAAAGAAATGAAATCATATGAAGAACCTGGGTGTGCATTTAAAACTAAAGTTCTGTTTTTGCATTCAAATGGTAGTGATATATAATGTGATGATTAAAATGGAAGATGAGAAAATACGTTGCTTTGAAAGTTTTAACCTATTATTTCCATAGGAACATGTCAGGGAATCGAGGATACTTGATTTTCCTTTGTTGTTCTGCATAACTGAATATACTTGGGTCATTATATCTGAGTAATCATAATGACATTCTTAAAAACAAAAAAAAGAGAGTGATAGCAGCATATGATTAAGTGCGGCTTGTTTCTAATCTTCTAAAAAATCAGATTTAACAATTTTTGGAGTCCTTTTTTCCCATTGATGAACTGCAGATTTACATGACTAATGTCTATTAACACATGTAAATACTCCTTGCCTCAGTGGGAAGCAACAGTGAGAAAATAAATCCTGCCCACAACCCATTCTGTCAGATGAATCAAGTCTATGAATGGCGTTTTTTCCTAGTGGGGTATTGGCTGGGTTGGGAAACACAGCAAACGTTTAATCTAATAGGTTTTCATCTCCGAAGGCAAATGTCAGCATCAATTTACCTCGGGGCTAAGTGAGACCTCTGGAGGGATCTTGGCTCTGTGCAGGGGGTCCAGGCATGAAACCTCTGTAATGAGGGTGAGAATGGGCTAGCAAATGTGAGGCAAATGGCCAAGGGGTGTGAGAATAGGACCTGCACCAAAGTGGGACATTTCCTGCATGTGGAAGAGAAGCTGAGCACCTGAAACTGAAGTGTGCTCACCTGGCTACATGGAGATGCTTGCAAATAAGTTCCAGTAGCTGTTCTCTCTGTTAATAAAGCCAAACAAGTACACACATCCTCGGCAGCAATCCATCAGACATGTTACTTCACATACATTGTAGGAGTATTAGATAATGGAGGAATGTAACAAATAGTCATTTTTGTCTTTCTCTTGAATACCAAATAATGATTATCAGTATCTGTCACACAAATAATGTGAATAATTTAACAAGACATTGTTACTTTGCAAGAAATTATATCCTGTTCCGTCAAGCTTTGGAGTCAGCTATTGTGCAAAGATAATAAATACATGGAGTAGTTACAGCAGTTATGTCCTAGAAATCTACTTCAAGTGGCATGCTGCATTAAGAAAAGCAGACCGTTTGGATTCTCAATGCACGGTGCAGATGAATAGCTAGAATGCATGTTATGGGCACAGTCTTCAGCTCTTGTCAGCTGGCAGAGCTCCAGCTGGTTCAGCTGTGCTCTCACGCACATTCACTGCTCATGCACTCTCCTCAGGGACCCGCCTTCTCACCTCTATTTCCTTAACAAAAACCTGTATGACCATATTGTGTCAGTGTGCCTGCACTGTGATACTTTGAACTTTTTCCAGAAAAATCTGCAGATTCTCATGAAAACAGGTGAATAAGAAGGGAAGGGGAATCCTGATGATGAAGCCAGCGTCTGTCAGTGCTTGGTGTCACATCAGCTAGACTCAGCTAGGAAATCCAACATAACACTGTTGGTCAGCGAGCCACTTGTGAAAACAAAAGCAAAAGCTGCAATGCTGGATCAAAAGGATGCCAGTTATCAGCTTCAGGTGGTGCTGAGGGAAGGTGTTGGCCTCCTCACAGAATGGGGCACATTCACCTGTAGGCAGGGTTGGTCTGCGCATCAAGTCATTAGCAGCTGTTTGATTGATCTTTGTGGATTCCTGCATGCTCGTTATTTAATCAATTCAAATGTCTTGGAAAATGTTATTCTTTAAAATGGCTGTTTAGGATTACAGAAATAATTCTGATTACAGATAACAGTGGGGGTGTTGTATTTTGCCAAAAATTTCTGTAGTAAAATTCTCTTTTCTGTTTGTGAGAAGTTAGGAAAGCGTTAACTATTTGCATTAAAGTTTTCCATGCTGGCTGTTTACTGCTCACAGATCTTTTTCTCAGAATGAAGCTAGGGAAAGACATACATCTCACAGCTGAGGTTTGAAAGCTGTGCACTACCCACGCATTGAGGCAGGGGCTGGGAATTCCTTTGCAGCCAAGACCTTGCATCAAGGACGTGATTTTAACCATCCCTATCCCAGACTTCGCTAAAGTACAGGAAAAAAACAACAAAAGAACAACAACAACAACAAAAAGTGTTCTTATTGATGACTTGTCCAGTTGAAAATCTCCCAGGGGACAAGAATCACCTGCTGCAATGCCTTTTTCCATTTCCAGGACCTGCAGGACACACACTAGGAACATCCAAGCCCCAGGGCACTGATGGCAGCACATTTCACATGATACCTCCTCATAATGATTGCATAAATGGGGTAACAGGCAGCATCTCTCTCCAGTGCTTTCAGAAGCTTTCATCCCTTTGCTGGCACCAAGAGGGACAGGCAGCCAGGACTTGCAGCGGACACCCAAACCCATGGCTTCTTTTATTTCACCCCAGTCCTTCCCTGTTTGTGAACTGCAGGCCTAACAAGGAACCTCCCCCACCCACAACAATTTCCTTCTTGGCAGAGACAGTCTTGAGGTGTGGAGTTGACCACCTCACCCTAGATAAACCATGTTGTTAAAAGCAATGGGTTGGCATAGAGTACATAGCATGAGCTGTGGAGCAAGTGAAGGAGTTCTCTGCAAGTTGTTTCTTATATCAGCTGGAGGAAGCATGGGTAATGCACTGGATGTGGTGATATGCTAGCAGAGCATATCACCTTAACCTTTTTCTTTATTTTTGTTATCACAAAATCCCTATGTGATGGTGGAAATCTCCAGGAGCAAAACCTCTCAGAAATGACCATTTGCATGTGGCAGTACTCAGCTTGAAACCTTGGAAGCATTTAGCAGACACAGTCACATCTGAAATCAAGAGAAGATATTTTCTAAGCACGCAAAGTGCTGTGGAAAATATTATATACTATGAAATGATAAGCCCAAGGTATTTCAAATCTTCCACCCTGAATTAGAGGTTAGTTTTGAACATACACTCCCTATGTCTTGATTCTCTGTGCACAACCATCTCCATTGATAATACATCTCACCAGCAGCACACTGGGAGTAAGTTAAACGTTTGTGAAACACTGAGATCACACTGCAGCAAAGCCCAGGGAGATGCAAATAATGCTGCTTTCAGAGCAGGGCGTGAAAAGTGCACAGTAAATGAGACAGCCATGCATTGAAGATGAGGAGGAGCAGTTAATGAAGAATGTGTCAAGCAGAAAACAACAGTAGTATATTGAGATAATTAAGGATGCTTCATAACCCTCATACCCATAAGAACTGGTAACAATTGCTTAGAAAAGCGTGCAAAATTAGTCACTCATTTAGGAGATCTTATGCAATCCCTTAAGAAATTGTTCCAGCAACTGCAGAAGTAAGATCTGAGCACACCTCATTTGTCCAAGATGACACAACTGCATTGTGAAAATCCATCATGCCCTTTTGGCATTTGTATTTTGAAGAACACCAAGACACCAATCCTGGCTCTGCCAGACAGTGCCAGAGAGCGTCCTACATATGTAGTTTATTGGTGTGTAAATGGAGAAAAACCTAAAAAGCACATTGAGAAAAAAGGTCGAAGCTCTGTGGAAAGTTATTGCACTATGAGGATACTATTTGCTTATAGGTAATTATGTTATCATTGTTTATAGCTCCTTTTGCTCATTTCATTTAACTTGGACATTCGTTATATGTAAATGAAAGAAAAGTTTCATAAGCAAAAGAATAAAAGAGGCCACTGGATGGATGCTTTTACTGGGATATGGTGGAGTTATGCCATGTTCTTTCCCGGTAAGAATTTCTTGTAGATCTGCCCACTGTTTTGATAACAGGAAAAAATGAGGCTTGTAAAGGACCTACCAGAATGACATCTTTTCCGGTCAGTATTTAAGAGTATTTAATTTCCAGTCACACATTTAGTCCACCCAGTAGAAGATGCTGCAGACTTGGGAGGCTCTGCGTTTCCACTCTCACATCAGATCTTTCCCCGAGCAGTGGCACGTTGCAGAAACGCTACGTGGCAAAACAACAATAATGCTTTCTGGTATCTGCTCAAAATATACAAAACACAAATTATTTCAAAAGAGACGTATAGTGTGCTGAGAAGCAGCATTCAGTGAAGTAATTGGATGCAGGCATCTTTTCTTATTAAAATGGAGCAATTGTAAATAACAGAATGATATTTAAATTGAATGGTATGTGAGGGGAGTACGAGAGATTTACAAGAAGCATTTGTAATTGCATTATCTCTAAGTAGAAACCATACACATTGTAATGAAAAAACACAAATGTATCTTGATATAAAATGGGAATGTTTGATCAAGAGGATGAATATGTAAAGAATAAGTTATTTTTATTGAAGAAGTTCCTGCTGCCTGCATGCAATATTCATAAAATGTGTTAAAAGTTTATAAACAGAAAGATATTTGCTAAAATACAAATTTAATACAGAAGGTGTATTTTAAATATTTAACAAAATGATTGCACTTCATTAACAGTACGCTCTTTATTTCTCAGATTAAAAACTCTTTTTTTTTTATCCCTCCCATCTTTATTTGACATAACTTTATTAGTTATTTGCTACGCATGGCCAGAAAAAGCTAAGGAGTGCTAATTATTTCTATAAACATTAAAGAATCCCAGCAGTTTGTGTTTCAAAGGTATTACACACATTTTGTTAACCTTGTTGGAAGAAATAATGCAGTGCTTCAGCTCCATGATAGGGCCTATTCTCCCACTCACTGCCACAGGGCACTTGAGATGCAGTTCTGCCCTTTCTGGGCATCCTATGGAACGCAGTGCTTGACACTGCCTGCTGGCACTGCATTGTACTAATAGGGTCACCTGCAGTGAAGGAATCCACCTGGACTTCCTGAAAGAGCTTTCCTGAATTTCTTTTTTCTTCTCTCAGTCTTTTTATTTCACATTAAGCCAAAACATCCGAGAAAATGTTGGTAAGGAGAAAAGGGAAGGGTGGGACTGTGTCAACTCTCACCTAGGAGAGATGGCTGCCTTGTGCTTTGGCCATCACAGGTTACATTACCAGTTTTTCTGAGAAAAAAGATATTTTTCTTAATACCCAACCTCAACTTCCCCTGGAGCAGCTTAAGGCCATTCCTTCCCATCCTACCATTGTTACCTGGGTTAAGAGGCCAATCCCCACCTCACCACAGCCTTCTTTCAGCAGCTGTAAGAGAGCGATCAGGTCATCCCTGAGCCTCCTCTTCTTCATACTGAACAATCCCAGCTCCCTCAGCTGCTCCCTATAAGATTTAGGCTCCAGATCACTCACAGATTTGTTGCTGTACAATCAGTAGGTGTACAATTAGTAGGAGTACAATCAGTGCAGAAGTTAGGTTTAGTAAGATTATCACAGTGGAAAGACAATCAGAATAAATGGAAATGCTCACCAGTGTTGTAGGCTCACAGTAAACTCCACAAGAAGTCTCCAGAAGGAAGCCCTTCTCATCTCAGTCAGCCTTTAAATGGGGTCTAGGAGAGGCGCAGCCAGGCTCCAGCCCTTCCATCACACAGCTGAATTGCCTTCACCTGTGCTCCATGGCTGACTCAGTGCTTGCCTCAGGTGATCAATCAGTGCTTCAGGCTGTGATCAACAGTTCCCCTACAGTTGCCCTTCTCTGGGCACGCTTCTGGGCCTTGATGTCCTTCTTGTAATGAGGGTCCCAAAACTGAACGCAGCACTCGAAGTGCAGCCTCAGCAGTGCTGAGAACAGAGAGATGATCATCTCCTTGCTCCTGCTGGCTGTGTTATTTCTAATACAAGCCAGGATGCTGATGGCCCTCTTGGCCACCTGGACACACTGCTGGCTCATGTGCAGCAAAGTGTTAACACCCCATATCCTTCTCCTGCATGCAGCTTTCCAGCTACTCTGCCCTAATCTTGTAGTAATGCCTGGAGTTATTGTGATCAAGATGCAGGACCCAGCACTTGGTCTCATTAAACTTCATCCCATTGGCCTCAGCCCATTGTTCCAGCCTGTCCAGATCCCTGTGCAGGGCCTTCTTACCCTCAAGCAGATGGACACTTTCCCCGGAACTTTGGTGTCATTGGCAAACTTACTGAGAATGCACTCAATCCCCTTGTCATCAAAGAAGATATCAAACAGGACTGTACCCAGTAATTAGCAGCCTATGCAGCAGCACAGAGGTACAATCATGAAAAAAGTAAAAAAGGAGCATTCACAACCCCCTGGCTATTTGCAGCCTGGAGAACAAAATGCTGTTCTGGCTGCTGTTGATCCCTGCTCACCTATTTAACAAGTGGGAATGACTCTGCCCCCTTAGGCTGCAAACCCAACAAAGGACAGTGGTGTCTTTGAGGCTTTCCACCAGCACCTAAATGACACCATCTGAACTGAGCTAGAAACTCACAACTTCAGAACATGCTGCAAAGAAACTTTTAGAGAAGGGTTTAACACAAAACCAGCCAGGACAATCACTGCTGGGAAACTTCAGGTAGTGCCCAGATTCTGCATTCAAAGGTCATCTTTCCTGATAGCTCCACGAGGTTGTTTCTACTTTTCTGGTTGCACAAGACACCTATGCCATACTTAAGAGGAAACTGTTTCAGAAAATGCCTTTCAAGGGCATCAGTGCTCTGCTTTGTGCTCTGGTGTGTAGCAAGGCAGAGCTCATGTCTCATTCCAGGCGCTGTTTTTCTCATAAGAGAGCAGGTCCCAGCTCACTCCCAAGAAAGCAAAGTGCTACCCACAGCCATTTATTATTTCTAACCATGGCAAAATGTGATAAACTAAATCAAATGATTGGAGAAAGTCCCAATTGCTCAAGCTGCATCACGTGATCAATTCAAAGACCAAGAAAGAGAACCGTGGTAAAAGCAGAGTCCACCATGGGTACTGGTAGAACGCAGTCAGCATCTGCAGTAAATGACTCACAGTCTGACAACTGAATTTATTAGAAAGAGACTTGGGCTCTGATGGATTCAGTCTTGCTGAAAAACTAATGGATTTATACATCTCTTGTGAGCTTTTCAAAGCATTAATACCTTTTTTTTTTTTTTTTTTTTTTAACTTATTACCTTGATTACACTCTTAGATACGTACTGTGCACAACCATGGACCTTGCCTGATGCCCACTGCCAGTGCTGGCAGGAGAACCCCAGCTGATCACTGCTATATGTTTTCTGCTGCACACAGAGAGGGCCTCCAGCCAATGTGGCTCTGTGTTTGCCCCATTTGTACAATTAGTTTAAGTATGTTTTTGTAGAATAATTATTTGAAAGTAGCATGACTTAGCACAGGAGTGCTTTCTAAAATCGGGTGAGTTGAGCATGAAACGTCATTTGTGCTAATCTGTCTGAAACTGGGCAAGTGTGAAATGCAAATGTGGAGAGGAATTATCTCTTCTGCAGTATTATAGGACACGAAAAAAATCTGTTTATTACACAAAATAAAACATATTTGTAACAAAATCTTGACTTACACTAGGTCCTGGCTAAGTTAATGTATTATTAATTGTGCATTTTTTGGATATAAATTGAGAGGGAGGAAGACAAACTATCTCCAGCACTGCAGCCACTTAACTGTAACAATCGCATTTTCTTTTTAATACAGTAAGTTTATTTTTAAAATGATCTACAGAGGAGCAGATGGGGGAACAAATTCTCTCCACCAACACACAGACCATGGAGCAGTGCCTGGTGCCAGGCATGTCCACCTTGCAGTCCTTTCTCCCTGACTCCTCATTATCTTAGGTCTGGCAACCAGAAACACAAACATCCTCTGAAGGTAAAGCCACTGTAGTGTTTGAGCTGGCATTGGTTGTCATAAACAACTTCCTAGCTGGGCTGCAGCATCTCTCCACGGGGCTGTCTCAGGGGTTTCTGTGCATCTGCAAGCACAGCATGCCTCCAGCTGCAGCGGGAAGGTAGATGCAGAGAGAAGAGGCCCTGGTCCACAAGTCCCAAGGAAAAGCTTGGGAATAGAATCATGGAATCATAGAATCATGGAATCATAGAATCATAGAATCACAGAATCAGTGCCTGCTGCCTCATGCACACAGTTTGTTTCCCTGCTGTCAAGTGAACTCCTGCCATGCAGGTTGCAAAATCCCCACCGGTATCAGCAAGGATGGAGTTTCACTCCAGGCTGCATCATCCTCGTGTTTTCTCATTAATTATTGCTCCTGTGCTTTATCTGTAAAAGCACCAAGCAGCAGTGCATCAATCACAACACAAGCCTGAACTGCGGCTTCTCCATTTTGTGCTATTTCAGAAAATGCAGACTTCCAGGCTGGACAGTGCTATTGCAGCCGAGCTGGTGGGCAGGCTGAAGCTGCTTCTGCCCTGCAGCATGCCCTCTCCTTCCCACGCACATGCTGCAGCCAGCAGAAGGGTTGGGTATTAATGCCCAACATTGTTTATTCAAATTTGTAAGCTCAAAAGTGTGTTTTTGGGTGACTAGAAAGAGTGTGCTGTCAGTCCACTCTGCTGATTCTGTTACTGTGTGGGGCAGTCTCAACGCAGTAGGGACGGTCCTGGTGGGTGGATGCAGCTTTAGCAGACAGAAGTGCACCAGAAATGAAAGAAGAGTCCTGCAGCATGCAGGTAAAAATATTTAATAATGGCAACTGCAGCACAGCAAATAGGAAGAAAACTGAACGAATTCTCACCTTTGTCTGAGTATTAACTGCATCTGCTACCAACCTCTGAAGTCCATCATCACCTTCCTAGAGTGCGCAGAAGATACAGGAATACATGGCTTCTTAGCTATTAGTCTGTGATGGTGGAGGCATCCATAACTCTTCTACTAAAGGAATTTATGTTGTAGAATCATAGAATTTTAGAATCATTGAGGTTCGAAAAGACATTCCAGACCTTCAAACAAGTCATGAGGTGTCCCATAGCATTGCCATGGAAGAACTGCATCTGCCTGAATTTGGAGAAGGAAGGGTAGGGGTTGGGGGAACTGGCTCTCAGGAAAGCCCTGGAGGAAAACATGCTTCTTTAGCAGGCTGTTTATGCGTGTGCATCATCCCTCTGCAACTGGGCAGTTTTGCAAGAAGTGGATCACAGAGACGAGTGGTGATGGGGTGCTATTTGGCATCAGCAACGTTTCTGGGAAGATGTCTTGGGAGACAAGCATCAATGTGGCGGTCACCAGTGTGCTCAGCCCCTTCTGCCAGGGATGTCCCTGTAGTGTGGATACCACATCTGCTGGGAGGATGCTGGCCATGCCCCAAGCTGTGTGTCACAACACCCACTCCTTTAGGGATGGCAATCAGGAATCCTGATTTGAAATCATCTTTAAACCACCTCCTTCAAGACTGCCCAGGGTGCCTGCAAATGCAGTAAACTGGATTCCACTGTAATATGCTTTTCCCCTAATCAAGGAAACATCACAAGGTCTGTTTTGGCCCTGAAACTACAGAGTCTGAGCAAAACTAAAACACCCGCTCTTGGAAAAATGCAGCCATCTCAGCATCTTAGAGCTATGTGAAGAATTTCATACACATGTTGGAAACTCATTTCAGTTTTATCTGTATTTCAAGAAGCATTTTGGTTGAATTTACCACTTCTGACCAGTGCTCCACCTTCACTATGTACTTACTACACACGTGCACGTTGGTTTGTTTCTAAAGGGCATTACCTACCTGAGCAGCCCTTCAGTGGATGAGCCAGACATCCAAGCACTCTAGATGGAAATATCTGAGAAATAGTCCTGCATTTGAGGAAATGGAGATTTTTGAAGCCCTGACCCTTCTGCTAGCTGTCTGCAGGCTCCTGGGACCATCACCACAGCTGCAATAAGGCTGGGTGTTCTACCTTTTGGCCTAGTGAGAAGTGCCCTTTAAGGCAAATCGCTCCCAATGGCTGGCATCTATATGGTTTAGAAATCATTCACCCTGTTAGGAAAAGAATCTGCTAAAGCAAATGCAATGTCTTCATCTGGCAGCATCTATTGCAGTAAAACTGTCTGTTCTTGGCAAACACAAAGTTGGCGGAGGTGTGGTGCCACAGGTATATCTCCCCATCTCCCCATGGCCAGAACAGAGTCTGTGCTAAACATGAGACCAGCAAACTCATGCCTTGCACCTCAGCTGCCCTGTGGTGATGTCCAGGAGGAGAGAAGGGAAATCCTGATAAAGTCAACATGAAACAGTTTGGCTGAAAAAAGAATAAAGGAGTGCATTTATTCCAATTAGTGAACTGACCTTTGCAAAGGAGCTTGCCACTGGCCTGGGAGCAGAGGCACTCAGCAATGGTAAGAAGACACTTCTCAGCTGGGAGGCCTTGGCTTGGTGTGCCTTTATCCCATGAAGGGATATCTCCATGCATGGAGAGGGCTTAGTGCTTTCTTCTGGCTTTGTTATACTTTCTTCTTGAAATACAACTTTCAAAATGTGATTTTTCTGTTAGTATGTTATTTTACGTGCTGCACATAGCACTTGCCTTTTCTTTCTAGGATGACTTATCCATCCTGTGGCAAGGACAGTTCTAATTCCTCTCTCCTCCTACTTCTTGTGTTGAAGAGATGGGATTTCTCTCCTGCCCCATACCAGCGTGACTCCATAACCCAGGACAGTGGAGGGGAACACATTCCTGTTTGCAGCACTTTTTCCATCCCTCTTTTCCCTTACTCTGCATGTTCCTGTGTGCTGCAGGAGCTCAGACTGGAGGAGCAGGAGCAAATGCTCCTGGGATCAGAGAATATTACTAGGTCCGTAGCACGTTCCATCTGATGCTTTCATAGAATCACAGAATTGTTAAGGTTGGAAAAGCCCTCTAAGACCATCTAGTCCAACCTCCAACCCACCCTCACCATGCCCACTGACCACGTCCCTCAGTGCCACATCCACACAGTTCTTGAACATCTCCAGGGATGGTGACTGCACCACCTCCCTGGGCAGCTTGTTTCTGACCTCTCCCACCCCTAAACACTACATCTTGCATTTTCTTGCTCATGGCCTAATTACATTAATTTGGAATTGTGATGGCTGCCATTGCATGTAGGAGACGGGACTTTTCCTTCCTTGGCTGAAGCAACCAGTAGCAGTGGGGTTCAGCCCTGAGCCCTGGATGCTTGAGGATAAGGTGGAGTTGGTCGCTGCCTTCACTTGCACGTCAGCCTGAAACTGTTGGTTCTTCCAGCGTAGAAGTTAAGAAACCTTGATTTAACCACCCAGATGGATGTGCACAGAGATAAACAGGAAATAGGCATCTCATAAGGCTTTTTGCCTCTGTAAATTTGATTTCTGATGCTGTTATGTCATGAGTCACCACAAGGAAGGTCTAGGATTTTTCTCACCACTTTGCATCACTCTTCCAATGCATCACTAAATCATTTTAAAATGCAATTTTGTTGGTCCAGTTGCCAGCAGGAAATCCAGCTTCCAGCCCCTATTGTTGCATCCCGCTTATCCTTCATGGGAGTTAAAGAGTGAACCTGTGCTATGCGTGCCAGATCTCTTAGTTTATCATTAAGCTGATAATACACTTCACTCTCATTACTATTCTATCATTAGGATTTGAGTGTTTTGAGTGTTTGACTAAGTGGCTGTTTTTTCTCCTCAGAGGGATATGAGATGCTGCCTCACAGCAAGGTGTCCTGAAAACCTTTTCTTAATGAACAAGTGATTAAAAGGCTTAAGTGCAAGCAAGCATCCAAAACACAAGCTGCATTATCACAGAGCGAGCCAGAAATAGGCTAACCCCCAGCACCACTGGGAGCCCACAGGTCCTTCAGCCACATGCTCTTGATGCTCCCTGGCTTTGTCTCAGTGGTGAGCAAGATCCCGTGTGCTACCTGAGCTATGGCCTGCTCTCCACCACGGCTGGCTGGCTTGTCTGGCTTGTCCTCTGCCATGCGCATCAAAGCCATCCCAGGGCAGAGCTGGCTTTTCCCCTGTCCCCATGCATGTTCTGGATTCTGAAGTGAGAGTCCCTGCTCTCACCAAGCCTGTGTCTCCTTTGGCTTGGCTGCCAGCAAAAGCACAGCCAGCGAGTGAGAGTGAGACAGGCAGTCCTCAGTGATTTGTACTTCTGTGCTATCTTTCACCAGGCCAGATTTTAATATTTAATGGGAGTACAAGAACATAAAGCCTGGGCTGCAGCATCAGCATCCCTTCCCATGGAGTGGTGACAGCTGCAGCAAACAAAAGCACATGCCCTCTTGAAGGAGCATCAGCTAAGGAAACGCAAAATCCCTGGAGTGAAACCTACAGAAATCAATGGAAGTTTAGACAGCACTTGCAGCAGAGCTCAGATTTCACCTCATTTTCCCTGTGCAGTGTAAGTGCCTTGCTGGCATACAGGAATGTGCACTCAGTGCTGCTTCTCAGTGCCCCATCACAGAGGCAGCTCATGCACATCACCTCACTTCTCAACTGGTTACCAGGTGAAGAGGGTGGAATGAGGTGCTTGTCATGCTGTGCCTGGGCCAGTGTGCCTCCAAGGCCCTGCAGGGCACTCACAGCCCAATAGGTCCCTTCTGGTGGCATAGGCTGTTTGCTCTCTGAGTGAAAGAAAGCAGAGGGATAAAAATAAAACCCTCTCTTTGACATCTGGTAGAAATTTCTCTTCTATTTGTTTCTATTTCTGCACTTTTCTCCTCCCTCTTGTTCCAGTAACTGAAACAGCAGCACAAGCCGACATTATCTGTCATTATCTAAATCATTTCCAGTGACACTGGTTCAATTAAGTGCCCCCACAGACGTCTTCATGCTCCCGAGAATGATGTCTCATCTCCTTACATCTGGAGAAGCTGTCTGTTGTGCCTGCATCAGCTCTGCTGCTGCTGAGACCTTGCTCGGCCGACGCATTGTGTGGTGGCTTCGTTGTTCCCTATTCCTCAATGACCCCAAAAGATGTGGGCACTTGGGCCAGCGCAATGGGGACTAGGGACTGGGCAATGGGTCCCGAGGAATTTTGGCAGAGAGGAGGGAGGTCAGAGTCGTAAGAGACTCAACTCACCCTGGGCCTTGCTGATCTTCTCCAGGGCTGCAGCCATGATGCTGGATCACGGGAGAGTGGATGATCCAGGAGAAATACTTCATTATCTCCTCACTCTGCTGGAAGGTGACGTGTGGGGGGATTGGAGGCTTGGAATTAAAAGCCTGATACCTTGCCAGAGAGATGATGACAAAAATCAAAAGGAAAAGCACATTTTATTTGCAAAGTTCAAGAAGGGTATTACAATCAAGAAGAGGAAAGCAGATTGAAGCATTAAAATTAAAGCACTTGATAGGAGCTCTTTGAGATGGTGGCTAGGAAGCATTTCGCTTCAGCTCCCTCATGACAGCACCATGCCCCCTATTTCTTCCCCTCTCCTGCCATGGTCCCAGGCTGCACACAGAGGCACTGTGTCAACTTGTCCCAACCTGCTGACAGCTGCCCATGCTGGAGCTGTGGGGCATCCTTTACTGTGGGTCCCGTTGCCATGACCTAACAGCAGCAAAGCACTTTGCCATTGGCCAAATAGAGATGGGCTGTGGATAGTGGGACCTTCTGATTAATGCAGCCTTGGGGTGGGAAGAAGGCAGAGGAAAGCACAGCTTGAAGTCAAACCCACTTTTTTGCACTCTTTTCATCACATTTCTGGGTGACACCTCACTTCCTCCATGCTTCCTGCTAAAAATCGAGAATATGTTTATTATTCAGAGGGAAGTGGGGTGCCCTACAGCAGAGCTGGGATCTCCCCGCCACAAATGCTTTTGTAGTCATCTCCCACCCTCAGACAAGGAGGGCAATATTACAGTTACATCTACATTTCCTTCCAGCCAGGTGCAGCACTGGGGTGGCTGGTGTTGCAGGGCTGCCCAGAATAGCTTTGCCAAAGAAACCTCCTACCCCAGCTTGCATTCTGATTGCGGAGTCTGAAAGCCTCAAGGGCAGTGATGCCCAGCAGTTCTGTGTTCAGCATGATTATGATGGCCCCAGGCTCTGTGCTATCAGTGTTCCTTAGGGCTGACATCTTGTCCCCAGCACCTTGAGGTCCCAAAGACACACCTCGTCTCACAGCAGGAAGGAATGGAAAAGCCACAGCTTTAAATAGTCCTCATAAACCTCAACCTGGCGAATTCTTGAAATCTGAGGTGTATTTCTTCAAAGGCACAGCATAAATATTTCAGTGATGTGCATCGTTCTTCCAAAATTAGAGTTATCCAGGTGGGCTGAAATGAAAAACAAATACAGTGCTTTGCACAGCATTACAAAAAAGGAGTAATATGAAGGACCCCCTTGTAGGCTGGGGGAAATAGGCAATTTAAAAAGGAAAAACAACTTAGCTTCTCAGCAGGAGAAGTGAGGCACTGGCTCAGCTCTCAGTGGGTTTCATTGCATGGGCAGGTCAGCTCATAGGGGCTTGATGAAGGCTCGGAAGGCTTCAGGAAAAGGCTGGTGTGAAAAGCTAAGCTGGAAACAGCTCCTCTATAAGACATAGACACACAAGAGCAGGACTCTGCCCCATAAGGGGCCTGAGAGAAGGTGTGTGGGGTGCACCAGCGTGAGCAGTGGGAAATGGAATACAGGGAGTGGTTATTCACACTTCCAGTTCTTGGGAAGGGTGCATAGGTGGCATAGATGGGACTGCTTGTCAGCCCCCTGGGTGGGCAGGCTGTGATGCACCTGACAGCAGCATCAGGGACAGACAAGACATCTACTGCCTTGGCTGCTCCCCCTCTAGTAAGATCTGGTTTAGTTTTCCCATGAAGAGCCATTTGTAGTGGCCAGAGAAATGGAGAGGATGTGCATGCTCTTGTAAAGAGTAATATAGCTGAATAGGATGGGATTATTAAAATCTTTTTCCACTGTAAACCATTATTTATTATTTAATTTGGCTTTTGCCTGTACACTTCCTGTATTGTTACTTTTTGTTTGTATTTATAGACATTTTAATGGAACAAAGACAGCTGAAGTATTTATTTTTCTGGCAAATTGGCAGGTTTTTCCTGGTTCTCATAACCTGTGCATAGATCTCATCTGGACTGAGTTTAGGAGGGGAGTATTTGGGTAAATACTAAGGATTTAAGAGAGAGCTGCTGCAGGAAAATAACAGCAAAGTGAGGGGAAGCTGCCGATACATTGTGAGGGATAGGGAAGGGAAGCGGAAGGCCTGTGGGGTAACAACAACCTTATCATGATTTTTAGCCTCAATCTAATTAAAGGAGATACATAATTAAAATGGAGCAATTAACCATTCTGTAATTAAATAGAAAAATAATTAAATCGAAATTGAACACGATAGCATCCAATTGTCAGGATAGGATTTATTTGTACTTTGATCTGATGAATTATTTTCATCGTTCTGCTGATTGCATTCCCAAGGAAAGAAATCGGTCCTCTAGGAAGGGCACACACTTCTAATTTGTGTTCTTCCAGCTCACTGAAAACCAAGCCCTGATACAACAGGTATACAAGAGAGGTCCCTGTTTGCACAGAGAGGGCTGCATTTTTGGCAGTGCACCAAGTATTTCATATTATAAGCTGTGTTTTCTGTCCATTTTTTTTCCAACTCTTTGGTGAAAAGCACTTTGCTCAGTAAACTTTGGTCTTGTTGCTGCATAAATGATGTTGCTTTGTGTAGAAGCTCAGACTAGAATAAACACACGGACACGAAGTCCGTTGCAGTGTACCAAGAGAAGGAACAAAGTTACAATCCATTTTGATGAGTAGACTCTGATTTACCAATGTTTATGACCCTGCTTATGTTTCTCTGTGCTTACCCGTATGGTATTTATATGCCTTGCTAGATAAGGCCAATGAAAAGTGAGATTACAACTGCCCTGTTTAAGAGTAGGTCGCTTATTCTGATGCCCTTGTGGAGATTTGAGTGCATCAATTTAGACTTCCCACCTTGAAGAGGGAAAAATCTTCTCCTCTTTCTCTGAGCTGACAGTGACAACTCAGTATCACTCATCTCCAAACAAGGGCATGTCTGGGTGCCTTGCTTGTCTTCAGTGGAGCTGTGGTGATTTATGGAGCAGCTGAAGTCATCTGGGCAAAAGACAACGAAGAACAGTTAGAAATACTGTAAGGAGAAAAATTCATCTTTCATTTGGACATTTTCTGCTAACAAATTCCCTGCTAGTGTGGGGACATAGGACATGAGTAGTGTCCTTCATTGCTCTTTACTTGAAGCCTATTGCTGTTTGTGTAGATTTTGCTCTCCTGTGTTGCAAGTCTTGTGCTTGCAGCAGTGATGAAGCGAGCCTCATCTGGCATGAACATAAATTGGAAGTGCTGTGGACTCTTCCAGGTGAAGCATCTATTTCAAGCAGTTGCCTGTAACCGAAGGGAGTGAGGATCTGCGGAGCTTTTTGAGATTTCAGTTCTTCACTTCAATGAAAAAAAAAAACAACCAAAAAAACCTGCAGAAATGGATTTATCTGTGAAAAGAATCATCTTTGTTCAGATCACAGGAACAGCTAGGTTTTTCTGCTCATTGGTAATGGGATACTGGGCAAGCACAGTGCCAGAGGAGTCTTGGAGAGAGATACAAACAAACAAGCAATACAGGCAGATGTTGAATAAGCTCTTCCTGCTGCTCATGTAACTCCTTAGTACTCTAAACTGCTTAGGACACAAAAACCAGCTTAGTGCCTTCTCCAGAACTTCCTGTCCAATTTAAGGAGCAAAGTTGATGGTGGGGGGTAATTAGTAGGAAATCTGAACTGCCGAGAGAAATCCAGCTGTGATAATGGATATAAAAATAAGTACGATGTTGAAGAGTCGTATAGCTCAGAAAATATCCATCACATAGTATATGTCATCTCATTGTTCAAAAAAATGATGGTCCTCCTCCACAAGCCTTAAAATACAACACTAATTTCCTTAATAGATGACTCTGTAAAGGATGGCAGAGAGGGGAAAACTCATAAAGAGATAAGGCTGAACAAGCTGATCTATAGGGAAAGATTAGTTACCACTGAGGTGAATGGCGGTGCAGGGAACAGAATTGCCCTCTCCAGCGCAGTGAAGTATGGGGCACTGAGGGCAAGGAGAATTCTCAGGACTACACCAGGCTGGGAGCTGTGTGATGGGAAGAAGTGGATGAGGCCAGACAAATGTAACTCAGGTGAGTTTCATTTATGGCGAGATTACGGAGAGATTCTGGTGAGCTCAGCTGGGTGTATGGGGAAGTCAGTGTGTGCCGCTCAGTGAGGCTCACAGAGTAAATAAAGAAGTTTTATCACCGGTGACACCAGACTGCAGAGTCATGCCGGGTGCGTCATGGCGCTCAGAGCACAAATTGATCCAGCACATAAAGTCTCTCCAGAGGCAATGGTTAAAAGATCTTTCAGAGCAAAACAGAACAAGGGCATTGGGGCTGCCTTTTATGCTGGAGAAAAATACAGGGATCCAGCCAGTTCCCATTCTTTGTCTGATGGTAGTAGAGCAGAGCCGGATGGTCATGCTTTTCGCAGACAAGCAGAGAAACCCCACAGAGACAGCGACCAATTCCAGCTGGCAGTAGCCAGGCCAGCTCCCTTGCATCCTGGTGGCAAGGACAGGGGTGAGATTGTGCCCTGAGACCTGTACGTAGGGACTGCTTGCTGCCCTCATCTCTGGGTAGGTAGAAGTGGCTTGTGGCCTTCATCTGCAGGAAGTGGAGGAGAACGGCCAGGCAGTGATTTGTGCCTCTCTGCCCTTTCTGTCTGGCTTTACAGCTTCTCAGTGTTTAGATGGAAAAGAAGAAGAGGGGCAAAATGATGTCAAGATCTCAAGGGTGCTGGTCTCCATGTGGATGCCTGTTTCTCTCACTCTTGGAGGATGGTGTTTGCTCCGTTGTGTGTTTCCAGTTGGAAGCTGCAGGGGTAAGAAGCCCACCAGGCCCCAACCAGCTCTGGGGACTGCAGTGCAGGACGGGACCAGTGCTGGTGAACCTTAGCCACCTGCGGGAACATGGCCTGCAGCTCAGAGACCCAACAACCTAGTTTTCTAGAAAGGGAAAACAATTGGTCTCACTGGGTTGTCTGCCCATCCTTAGATTGCTAAGAAGTAGCTTTTCAGTCCTCCCTCATTTTTCTGTCAATGCAGCATGTTTCACTCTAGAAAGGCACTTGGAAAGCATTGGTATGCACAAATAAAAACATACACATGGACAGGCAGCAAGTGCAGGCGTGCTGTAGTCTCCAAGCTGAGAGATGCTCCTGCCATCCAGCCCCCACCGTCTTTAAGGATGCTGAGTCCCCTGGGATGGACAGAGGGAAAGGAGCCTTGGGAAAAAAGACCCCCAGTGCCCGTTCAGCCTCTAGCTGAACCTACAGCCCCCTCCTCTGTGGTCAGTGTGGATAAGTGCAGCATTGATTCATCACTTCAGGATTTTGAGGCAAACGGCCGTGCTGTGCATTCCCCACGCTACCTTATCATTAATGTATTAAGGAGCTGAACAAGCAATAAGGGCAAATGGACTTGAAAACAGAGTGAACTGTCTCCACCCGGCTCAGCCTGATTTACAACAATTCTATGTTGGCAGCACCACCACAGCCCTTTAATGCCCGCACCTGGCTGCAACTGCAGAGCTCCCCCGCTCCTGGGGGGCCCAGCATTAGTCACCCTGGCAGTGCTGTGAACCCTCATTCTCTGCAAGGGAAGACGAGATGTAAAATAACGTGAGGAGGATTAACAAAAATGTGAATAGTCTGCAGAGCACAAATTGATCCCGGCTTCAGGGTCGGGTACTGTTTCAGATACCACACTGCTCTGCTGGACTCCATCCAAGGCTGCAGGGGGAGAGACTGGAGACAAGGACTGGAGCCATCGCGTTCGACTTGAGTCCTCGTTGTCTCTCTGCTTTCTGTTTCATCACCAAGGGTTGACCGATTGCTCAGCTATTAATTTTCTTTCCCCACTTTTTGAGTTTTTATTGCTTTTTAAGAGGTGCCTGCTGGTGACACCATTACACCCGCAGGGCAGCGGGGCACCAGTTGCTGGAAGAACACGCAGTGCTGCTGGAGCCAAGAGGACAGTCTGCATGCAGCAACCAACTTTTTCCCACTGGGGGAGGACTTTTGGTCAGTAGAGCTGGGTTTGGCATGCAGGGGTGTTAGCATAGGAATCTCATGAGTGATTCTGTGATGGATCCGGATGGACACAGGTCTAGGGGGGAAGGCAGCAAAACATTTCACTGCACACCAGAGTGAAAGACCATCAGAGCAGTTAAAATTTACTTAGTGCTCCAGAAGTGTTTATGGCCCAAGTAAAATTTACCAGAAAAATGTCAGATGTCAGAATTGTATTAAATGTAAATATTATATGGCTCTTGGCTTCTGTTCCTTATTGCGGCCAGGCACACAGCTCCCAGGGTTCCCTTGTTTGAGGGAGTGGTCCTGGGGGTGCTGCTGCTCGGTGGGTGTGGAAAGGTCTCGGTGTGAGCTGCAGCATCCTGCACTGCCCAGCCCCTCAGTCCCTGCAGTGTGCCACACTGGCTGTGCAAAGCACTCTGATGATGGGCACAGCATGCAGGGCGTGCACACTCCCAAATCCCACATTGACTATTGTGAGTTTTCCCCAGCAGTTCCTACTCAGTGGGGTGCCCTGGTTGTTGCATTTTGACTCAAGCTCCTGCTGGGAATGGGGCCAAATAGAGAGGGGCACAGTCGTTGATTATCCTTGCAGGGACAGAGGAGGCACCTTGTGTGTCATCCTGGGGGCTGGCCCTGCCATGACTGGGCATGGGCTCTGTGCAGCTTCCCCTGTTGAATTGTCCCAAACTAGCCTGAGAGACGCTTGGCACACTGATACCACTGCTGGACCACTAATCCATTCTGTTTGCTGTTTCACCAATTTAACAAATTACTGCTCATCTGGCCCAGCTGGCAGAACTGAAAGGCTCTCCTTCGCAAGGTGCACAAGCTATGACTAAGGGCTCAGCGCATCGCTTTGGCACAAAACCATCCCCAGGAGCTGCTGTGCTGCTGATGTCCCCATGTCCTGCATCCAGCCAAGCTGGGAAGGCAGTTCTGTGCAGTGCAGTGCAGCGCAGCCCACTGCAGCAGTTGCTGGTGCTAGACAGCAGAATAGGTGCTCTGTGTTGTGCTGTACTTTGCTGTGTGGGTTACTCTGCTGGTGGGGAATAAGCACACACAGGAATTTCTTTTTGCTTGCTCTCGAGAACTTGAGAAGGGAAAAAACTCAACCCCAAACACTTCTTGCTGCAACTTCAGCCTGCAAGTACCATGCAGAGTCACAGTGGATCTCAGCGTGCTTCACCCCAGAAGGATTTACTTTGATAATGCTGTTCCCACTCTCCCACATAGCCGGGAAGCTCGTTGTACGCAAACAGAAGCTGTGGTCTGGCCCATTCACCCTGTGAGATAAAGGTGATTCAGAGCGGCACTTCTCTGAGGAACACCACAAATACTACAGGCTTTAGGATGATCTGGGTGGCCCTTGCAACAGCTTAAAATACACGTTTCTGGGATCTCTTTTGCTGAAAGATAGAAATATTTTTGCTCCTTGCTTCAAGCAGTGTGTTTTCTCTTTTGAAGTCAGGGGACTGTATGCTGGTATTATCGGGAAATAGCTTCTGGAAAGCAGGTTTAATTCCTGTGGGTATATAAACCAGGATGATCTTCAAACACAAATCATATCATGTTTTCCTAATGCAAGAGAGATAACCTACTAACAGATCGTTCCTGCGTATTCCAGGAAGCTGAGCAAACAAGTTGCTATTTGGAGGAGGGAGACATTTCCTGGATGAGCAGAATTCCTCTCCCCAGTCAGTGTTACAGATGCACGTTGCACATTTTGCTTTGAGAACAGATACCTCTTGTGCAGATGAAATAAAAACTCCCTAGAACCGTATAATGAGATAAGCACATGCAATTCCTGCTGATATTCACAACAATCGAGGCTTCGTGTGCTTATCAGAGACCTCAACCTTCATGAGAGCTGCAGAATGTTTAGTTGCAGCCTGACTGCTAAGAACTCAAGAATACAAAATCTATCCAAAGTTGATAAAATAATTGTAAGTGTTTGATTTTGGCTGTGTGTGAACGTGGTTGATTATCCTGCAGCAGCTGTAACAAACACGGGAGAATCTCCTACAGAAAACAATGGGTCTGCAGCTTGTGTTTTCCTGCAATAGTGCACAAGCCCTTAGGCTCAGGGCTTAGGAGGAAAACACTGTGAGCCCTTGTGGGCACCACTGCTCTCTCGGCAGAGGGAGAGCCTGTTTTTTTCTGGTCATGTTTGACATATGCAATAAGAACACTTTGCTTTCAATCTATTCGAGCAAGCTCTCGCTGCAGCGGTGAGGAGATCTCTTTTGACGGACACAGTTGAAAGGTTAGCAGTGTTTATTGATTTAATAATTCGCACGTTCTTTCTCGACAGATTATCCTTCCAGAGACATTAGCGGAGGCAGAGCCCAAAAGCGCAGGAGAGCATCTCCAACACATTACGAAGGCAAAGGACAGGGGGAAAGTGATAAATTGCCCTGGTCCTGACCTATTAAGTCTCCAGTGCAGATGGAAAGATAGAATAGGAAATCCATGTACCTGCTTTCTATAGAGGATGTTTATAACAATGTTGTTTATGTCAACCTTTTCTACTGAGGTCATGCGTTGCTTCATGCTGCCTGTTGGTCAGTCAGTCACTGCAGGAGGCAGCAGGAGAGACCTCCACTCAGCACCTCCTTCCTTTGGAAGCTGGTAGCTCGCTGACCAGAGGAGCCATCTGCCCTTTCCTGAGTGAGGACACTGTGCTTTTCTAGTGGCACAAGTGGGATTGCAGCCCCAATGTGCCCTGGTCCTGAGCAGCAGCAGCCATGAGATGCCTGCAAATAACCCGTGGATTTCCCTAAAACAGGCTCAACAAGCCCACCGAAGGAACAAGCAGCCAAGCTCTACTACATTGCTGTCCACTTACAGCCTTTTACAATTTTATGATTGATTTCAGGGCATCAGAATGAAGCTGAAGAATCACTGACCCAGAAATCTCTTCACATTCCCTTTCATCTCCTTCCCAGAAAAAAAAAAAAAAAGGGTTGTTGCTTGCAAGGATGATGCTCCACACATCCAGGGAGTTGAACAAGCTCTCAGAGAGCAGGCGAGGCTGCATGACTGTGTAGGAAGCTAGTCACACTGTCCCAGCCAGGTTGCAGGAGCAGGTGGGACCTCATCTCCTTACCTGAACAGACATGTCATTTCAGTGACTTCACTAGATTGACCACAAATTCTTACCCTGACCACCTGAGTCCCTCTCACTGTAGATTTGTTGTTCTTCACAACAGTTTATAGCTGATAGATCTTCAGATTTAGAGTGGGACTGCTCCTGTACAGCACATCATGCCATGGGCATGCTGAGACCTTTAATGGGTTACTAATTACTCTGATTGCATGTCAAGACCAAAGAGGAGTTGTTGGATTATGAGCTCCCTGGCAGACAAGGATATACCAGTGAAACATTTTTGATGAATAATTCAGCAGGCAGGGATGGGAAATGAACAAGTCTTCTGTCTGCTGGAGGGAAGAAAACAAGGCAGAACACAAAGGAAAGGGAAGATGCTTCCAACACGGGAGAAGCAGACCCTTCCAGCCTGGAGTTCAAGCCGCACGTGGAGGCACAGCCAGGCTTTGAATGACTGCACGAGCACTGTGCCAACACTTTGCATGACTGCACCATACCTAGTTACAGAATAGTTAGCAAAGCAGAAGAAAACCTGTTGCTCTATAGCTACTGCTGTAACCAAGCAAAAGCTAGCAGGCTCAGATTGCCATGTGGCAGAAATCCCTACAAGTCCATTCGCTTGGAAGAGTATACACGTGTCACAACTAGCAAGCCACAAAAGCTAGGATAAAAATTTCTCTGTGGAGGAAAGTGCTGAAAGCTTTTTTTGTCCATTTGTTTGGTTTTGTCAGCAGAGTTGCAAGGTCTTGGAGCAGATTTGTTTCTCCAGTATGAGAAATGTTTTGCCAGTATGGCTTTTGCTGTTTCCAAACCAAAGGGGGGTGTACCAGCCTGTACTCGCAAGGCAGGTGTATTTGCAGTGGAAGCTGGTCTTGTTTTACAGGGTGACTTAGAGGTGTAAATAGCAATGCAAAACTTTCACCCCATTCACAGTGTGTGAGCCCTGCACTGTATCTTTTTGCTCTCTCTTTACAGTTTCCTGTTATATCTCTCAGATACAAATTTCGTCTTTGCTATTTAACATCTGCTACCTTGAACTAAAGCAACAACAGCAGTAAATGTTTGTGTTAAAAATGCATTCCTCAAAACAGCTTTTTCCATACACTCTCTCCCTTCCTGTGCAAGAGAAGTAACTGAGCACTATCATGTGAAGGACTTACATCCAGAAGACTGCAGATATGATAGTTACTTTTCCGGCTAGGAGGGAAGAGATTGCTGTTAGAGCAAAGAGCCAGGGTGGAAAGAAATAAATGGAAAACAAATTTTGCCAGGAATGAAAGCCTTCAGCCCAGTGTCCTAGAGCATTGCTGGATCAATTCCAGGCAAATTCTCCATCCTTCAGGGCTTCCAGGAAGCAGTCTTGCAGAGGAGCAGACTCAACAGGCTGCCATAAAGCTCTCCTAGGTAGGTGGGTCTGTGTGTACCAGTTTTGGCTCTTGATTTGCACCATAATGAGGAGAATCTACATGTCACCTTGTGGTAATGGCTCCCACAACCTGGGAGGAATGGCAGAGCTTTTGTTTTCAGCTCTATTTTCTCTCCCAGTTAATGTGCATAACTCACATTATAGTTCCTTCTGTTGTTTACTTTCTCTTCTGAAGTCAAATTCAGGTGCTGGTTCATTTGTACAACACTGCCACAATTTCATTTCACACTTGAGGTCTTAAATCCAGGGCATGGAGTTCTTTTTTCCTAGGGAAAAGTAGTTCACGTGAGGAGATTATCCTAAACTCTATGCAGCTCTATTCATGAGCAACTGCAAAAATACATTTTGCAGCTTCATTTACAGTACTTAAAAGCCTACTGAGATAAAGACTGGACACACTTCTCCTCAGTAAGATTCAGTTTATTTGGTGAGCCCACTGAATCAGTGCGTCACCTCTTGAAACCTTTCTCTTCTACTGCAAATCAGCCAAGCTGGCCACTGAGTGCCTTCTTAGCACAAAGAAATGGATTGCTGCGGAAAGGTGGGTTGCAATCATTACTCTCCAGCAGAGAGAGTGGTACGGATTCCTGCCCAACAGCCTCATGACAGAGCAAGGTGGGGATGTGGATGGCGGCTGGGGGAATGTGTGGGGAGGAGCACAGCCTGCAGCATGAGGTCATGAGGTTTGCTTTGTCTTTACCCTTGTCCAGAGGCTGACAGGCACCGCAAACGTTCTGAAAGGCTGTGGATCAATTTACCAGCTCTTTTTGGAGGATTTTAAGCAGACTGTTTAGGAGGTTGATGGATAAGGTGGTAAATGCATGCAGCTGTTGGTAGAGCTCATCTCTGTTGGTGTCAGGTGTGATCCAAGAGCCAGTAACAAGAGGGAGAACAAATCCAAAGCTTGGTTTCCACCTGCAGTAGAACCACAGTTTTTAGTCAGTGCAGGATTCTCACCCTTGCTCCATTTCCAAATACTGGAAGAACATCCGTTCTTCATACAGCACCGTACACTTCCACCCTTGCTCATGCCCCTCAAAACATGCATCTTGCCCAGGGATGTCTGTAATTTGAGTTAGCACGCTGTACTCAGCAGCTCTCCTGCAGCCTGGCTCCCAGCACTTGACTTTCACGAACTGATCAATTCGTCCACCTCAGCAGGGCACAGACTCCATGAGTGAAGTGCTAGCAGCACAGGAGCTGAGGAGGTCAGAGTATACCTCTTGTGCTCAAGAGTTGGATGTCTTGTTTTGGCCATTATAAAATGAATTGGGAACATTGTTCTGCCGACTCAGCCTGAGAAGTGCACAAGGATGCCATCAGCAAAATGTTGCAATACAGGTTTCAAGTCTGTTTTCTGATGATGTAGTTTCTGCCCATCTCCACAGTGAAATACTATAGGCTCCACAGCAGTTTTATGCTTTATGCTAAGCCTTATTTCAGCACTTTAAAAAGGAAATGATATTTCTTTTCCAGAGATGAAATTGACATCCATCCTTCCAAACGAGGCCGGACTGAAGCTTCAGCCCCTAGTTTTTCTCAGTGTATAAATAAACTCTGGATAAAAGTTTTGACCTGCTCTGTTACTAAATACACCCTGCAGGACATGTCTGTAAGGATATCAGAGGCAGTCACACGAGCTGCTGCTTAAACATACACAAAAATCCATTTTCTGCTGTAGCTGCATAATCTTTCCAAGGTTCTGATTTTGATCAGTTTGAAAAGATTCCACACACGTGTGTGCGTTTAAGGGAGCACAAAGTCAATTGAACAATAACAAAATATTAAAGAGAAGGCTTATGTAAAACCTGGGCGATGCCAAAGTATTCGTGATGCAAATGAGCTTGCAAATACAGCCCATCTGCTCTGCTTCAATACTTTTCTGACAATTCACTGCCTTATTTATTTGCTTAAATAGTTTTCTGACCTTCCTCTTGCCCTCCTTCCCCAAGGAAATAACCTTGACCTTTTTTCTTTGCAGAGAGATCCTGATGAGTGGCTTCTGAAAGAAAACACGCTACAACAAGAACAGACACCACAGGCACTAGAAACCAAAGTAATCCCACCACAAGAGGAGCCAAAGTCTCACTAAGGATGGCAAATAGCCCTTCTGCTTCTGAGGGGGAAGGGAGACTCAGTTCCCCAAGGTAAGGCAGCAGGTGGAATGGGTTTAATAACTTAACTGATAGTTCAAGGGGGTTCCACCCAAACCTCTGACTGCTTTTGCCACTGTGCAGACAGACAGAAAGTGCCCTGTTAAGCTGCATTAGGTAGTGGGACATCCATCCTGTGTGCTGTGTGCTTCCCTGGCAGGACTGGGGCATGCTGTGCACCACAAGCAGTGGGACTGAGCAGGAAAGAGGGGCAGAGCCAGGGCCATGCTAAGCTTGCAAAGTGGAGAAGAGGGAGGACTCGCCACCCTGGCAGAAACATTTGTAAGAGTATAAAAAGAAGGAAGAAAACGCTTTTAGAAGTCTCACAGCTGTCACTGCTGATCTTGTATGTGACTCAGAGGGTAGACTGTACTCTATAAATGGAAATGGGTTACTTACAATTTGACTAATAATGTCTTCATTTTGCAAGAAAAAGTCTTTTGAAGAAATACTATAGCAGAGTGGCAAGCTGTACCGTATGTTCCTTGCTGCAGCTGACTTTATTATACATCTCTGCTCCACTTTAAACTATATAGTGCTGATTGCGCTGTGATTCCTACGTGCTTTGCAGATAAAGTTATGGAAATATGGTTGCTTCAGATACAGCCCAGTGCTGCCTATACTGTTTCAAACCATGATGAGAGAACACTCATTCGCTGAGGTTTCCCCTCCGTTTACTGCTTCCAGCACCAGGAAGGCTTGCAGGTCCCCCAGGGAGAGAAAGCACCAAAAATAAAATCCATGCCTGCTGGAGCTGCGATGTGACTGCAGGCTGCTTTGTGGGACCTAACAGTCCAAAGTTAGTCCTTGAGTGCAAAGGAGCTCACTGCGGCCATCCAGGTATAGCTTCCAACGTGAAGCAGGCACTGGAGAGTCAGCAGAAAGCACTCCAGCCCTCTTGAAGCAGTATCCCTTAAAGATAAGGAAACACCTTACTGCAGTGTGCCTAATATCACCCTGAGAACTGTATATACTAGCTTTGTCTAGCAACTGGGTACCTCTCAGACTCGTATGGAAATACCAAAGCTCCACTAACATTCTGACACAAGAAACATGTTTCAAGAAATGTGTGGATGTGGCACTGAGTGACATGGTTAGCAGTATGGTGGGCATAGGTTGGCGGTTGGACTAACTGGTCTGAGAGGTCTTTTCCAGCCTTAATGATTCTGTGATTCTCTCATCCTAAGAAGGAAGCCCATCAGAACTCCATTAGAATCTATTCATGGCATCTTGGACATCTGCTGAAGACCAATAGTCACCAAGTGTCCACTCAGCAATCTGCTTGGGCTATTAGTGCAGAGAGTGAACTGAGGAGAGGATGGCGGGGAGAGAGCCTGGGCAACGCCTCCTCCCTCAGCTACACTGGCTCTTGGAGGGATGGCTGCTGTAGCCCAGGCTCATCTCTTAGTAGTGCCTTCTGCTGCACCACTTGCAAGAGCTGCAGCCTGAGCAGTGCCTTGCAATCATCTCCCCATTTAACTGTGGTATTCAGAGGAGGATGAAGCCACGCAAAATGTTGTGGCCTTGTCTCCCTGTTGCAGCCTGCGCAGCCTGAGCTGGCTGAGCTTGCCCTGCCTACGTCTGGATGAAGAAGCTGCAAGATGTCTATCTGCCTTGAAAGGCTGGCTGCTTAATGACATTTGCAGGGAAAACGATTTGTCACTGTAAAGCTGTCTGGACAGGGTGAGCCATGGAAAATGGCTGAAAAACAACTTTCTACTGGAAGATTTTGATGCAGTGTCTCTGGCTGCTCAACCAGAAGTGCTTCCTCACTGCCGCTTTACAAGTGATATTTCAGCTTAGAGCTGGAGGAAAGGGCTGTCAGTGCAGAAAGCCTGTCTGCAGAAAGCAGCTGGCCTTAGTCCTGGGATGTTCAGGTACCTCGGAGTCTTTCCTGTCCCTGTGCCAGGCAGGGGAGAGGAAACCTGCTTCATTATCCTGAGAGCTCATCTCCTAGAAGTTTCCAGGAGCAGTAGGGAATGCTCTCCTGCAGCATCAGCATGAGGAGTCCCCACATCCCTCACCCTCTGCTCCCTCCTCCAGCTCTCACCACTGCCCATCCAGTGCTACGGTGTGGGACTGCATGCTGAGCCAGGTATCCCCCCCTGCATTCTCCATACTCAATGATTTTGCGCTTTATTTACCCTCCAGTTTCCCTAATTCCCCAGGCACAGAGGCTGTGTGCCTCCAGAAGATACCAAGCTGATGTCCTCATCGCTGCATCTGCTTCATGAGGCACGTTGGGTTTTCAAAGAGACTGCACTAAGGCAGAGGACTTGATCTCTCTGTGTCCTTCTAAGCAAGGCTGTCCTGAAAGGTTATCGTTTAACTCACATGCTGATTGCAGGTCATTTCATATAAGATGAATGGTGAACAAGCTAGAAAAAGTGCTGTGCAAGGTAGTAGGAAATAATGGCTTACACACCGCAGTGTCGTATGCCTCATTCATATACATATGTATCAGCCCAAATGCCTTGTATTTACTGAACACTTTAAGAGATGAGGAGCACACAGGCTAGAAGCTGAACGGAAAATTTAGTATCACATTTAAATGGTGACTTGTTGGCATAACTTCCAGTGTGCTGGCTGGATGTGCACAGCAAGGAAGCTTCACTCAGAAGCATGGGGATGAGTGAGGCTCCAGGAGGGGGCAATACTGGCTGTGGGGAGGAAGTGGCTTTGAGCTGGGATGGGTGGGTGGACCAAACCCATGACAATCATTACATACAGACCAACAAAAGAGAGGGGCTCTGAAGGAAACTGCACAGCCATCCCTCTAGCACCCTCATGGCTTTGACCTTCTGTTGCACAGCAATAAGACTGGGTAGGAAGGACCCCTCTAGATGGGCCTGATGCTCTCAGCAGTGTGGCAAATGCAGGTCATCCAAAGTGCTGGTGGGACCTGAGCACTCTGCATTGGTAAGAAGCGATCACAACACCACTTTTCTGAGGATGATTTGCAAAGTCAATTTTTAAATATTTAGTAAATAATCTGCCTTCTAGAAAAAAAACCCAAAATGCAATCCAAAGTGTTTTCCTTCCTAGTAAGGAAGAAATATTCTGCTCACTTTAAACAGCAAGATGTTTGTCTGTTTTGAGATTATTGACCATGATCTACTCCTGACATAGAGTAGATGTAATTTGATTGAAAAATTGCAAGTAATTAATGCCCATTGCTCAGTGTTTTATGTGACTATGTGCACACATTTGTTCTAATATACCTCAGCCAAACAATGGTAGGGGAGAATAGTCCTTATCTCAGTATCATCAGATTTCAAAGTACTTCTATTCCTGTCCTAATTTCTTTGATAGGCACACAGGAACTTGCTTAGACAAGGAAGGCAAATCCTATATTACTGGATACAGGATACAAACACTGTTCCTGGCTGCTCTATGTTATTATCCAAATATTTTTCTGCTCAAGACCAGTTCCAGTAGAAGTAGCTCATCAACAGTGAAGGGGAAGCCCCTGGAAAGTACTAGCATGGCTCAGTCTGGAGTTGACTCTTTTTGGTTAATCACCTCTTTTTGTGTGAGGAAATACACACACTGAGAGAACAGGAAGCCTAAGAGCTCCCCCCTTACAAAACCTTCTCTCCTGCTCCCAACACCAAAGTGCAGAGGCACATTTGCTGCTCTGTCTCCCATCATTGAGATATCATTTAGTATTAAGACACAGAGGACCAGGGGCCTTAAAGGCAACAAGGGAAGATTTACAGTGCAGTTGCTGTCAGCTGCTTTGGTCTAATTAAGCAGCTCCTGCTTCCCTGACACGGTTCCAGTGCTCTGGAGCTTGACTTGCTGGGGTTTAGGGAAGGCTCCTGGCCACTCGCTGTTACTAATGCCTTCGCCCTGCAGTGTGACTGGCTGAAATAAGCTATAAAACCTGTCACTGTGCTCTCACCCCTTTGCCAGCAGCTGATTCCACCTTCAATGGATGCCTGGATGCCCCTGCCAGCACCAACACATCCCACAGGGCAGTGTGGCACATGTGGGGAGCAGGATGTGGGCCACCACCAACCTCAGACTTTCTATGGAGATGTAGGCACTTCTCTTGTCAGAGCAGGCAAAAGGGTGCTGGAGGTGAAGGAGTGCTCCGGAGGACCCATCAGGAGGTCTTCTCCTCACAGCCCTGTGTTACTGGGACAGGGGTTCCTTGCCCAATCAACGGGAGCTGCTCTGCCTAGATCCCAATTCCTAAATACTCTTAATAGAACCAACTGACCTGCCAGCAGCGCACAGCTCACTCAGCCTGCTTTTTCAAGTTGGACAGGTCACAGTTTAAGTAAACGTGTCTATTAGCCTCAGTTGTCTAAATTAGTTCTGATTACAGCTTATTATTTGCTTCTCATTAACAAATTGGCTGCTGTTAGTCATCAGCACACAAGCCACCTAATTGGCTGTTTGCATCATATGTTGTTCCCCCATTCCCTCATTGGATGAGCTAAATTTTATTAAGCAGCAACCTTCTTCCTCTCTGTTTGCAGATGATGCGCAAACATTCGTAGCAACTTGGCACTTCTGTTGTGAGATAATAAAAGAGCTTTTCAAAATGCCAGGAAAGGAAATCCAGTGTGAATACCCTCACAAATATTTACTTGTGCTTGTGTTTGCAATGTTTTATTGTGTCGTGGATTTAATGATGCCATTTATCAAATAATTATGATTGCTCTCTTTAATGATTTCAAATTTATCCGAGTAATTTCCCCAAATATCTATCAAAATTAAAAGAAAATTTCAGTTCTGAGCTTCTGGTTGTGCAGCAAATGAAAAAAAAAAAAAGAAGTATATTTTGTAAAAATAGGGAAAAAGCATTTGCATTTTGGAGCTTTACCACAGGCTCCTGAGCAGTGAGGATAAGGTGAATGTCCAGGCTCAGACCCTCTCCCTGGCAGTGGCTGAACATCTGCCAGTTGCAATGACTGAGGCTCTACCCATGGTCACTGGACTGAAAGAGAGGGGCTGCAAAGATCCCCCAGTATTCAAGGGATCCAACCCAGATCTGTGCAAAAGCAGCAAGAAGGGGCTGTTCATGTTCTGAATGGATGCCTGGGGAGCTTCGGAGTGAGGAACTGATCTCCAAAATACCCAAGTTTCACTGGAATTGTGCTCACTCAGGCACTGCAAAATCACAACCTGGAAATTTTTAATCTTATTAAAATGGAGATGCTGCCCTCTTCCAAATTACCATTTTGACTCATATGCTGTACCAGCTCATATTCCCAAGCAACGCAACAAATGTGGATCTCAGGCAGTCACATTCCCTTCGCTACTTCTGAAGCACCCAAATCTTCGAAGCAAGAAGTATTTCCTCCAGCTGTCTGTGCATGAAGCTGATTTATGGCTAGTTTTCTGTTCAAACCACTGTAATTTCACGAAATGATAGCAGTATTGATTCCAGCAAGAGTTTCACTCTGCTGAAACTACCAGGGCAGAGGGACTAAATGGAGCCTTGGAGTGAATAATATAGCCTTCCACTTTATCAATTTCATTTGCTTTGCTCCCCACCTTCACTTAACAACCTACATCTCTTCTTTCCTTCCTATGTTTTCCTGTAAGGCCTTTTGCTGTGGCTCACAGATGTATGTAGCAGAGCATATTTTCTTACCTGGGAACTCTGAGCAGCAGCAAAATGCAGCCTGAGGGATGGGCAGAGTGTTGCAATCTCAGAGCTGTTCACGTTGATGCACTGTGGGGAGCTGTGTACAGAATCCAGAGAATTTGAGCTCTGGCCCTAGAAGATACAGAATTATGGATGTTATTACTGAATTATATATGTAATTATATATATAAATATAATATATAAAAATGATAATATATATAAATACAATATATTATATAATATTATATATATATTTTAAATGAATGGGAGAAAAAAAAAAAGATATTTCTGGCTTAGTTTTTCTTAAAGCAACAAGAGGACAAAAGTATTTGCAGGGAAGAATGAAGAAGTTCTCAATTGTGAGTCAGCTTCTGCTCTCAGTTATACTGATAGGAGAAAAGATAAACTTTTCAGAAGACAGTGAAAGTGTTTGGGCATAAAATTGGTTTGAGGTCAGCAGTAAAACTACAAATACGCAAACACTCACCTATGTAGGAAAGAAACACAGGGGTTTGGTGACGTTCCTGGAACAGGAATGAAAACTATAGATTAAATACGCACACGTCATCTGTTCTCCTTCTGTGCAGGTGTTGCTATGTTTCCATTTCTAAAACCAGAATGAAGAAAACAGGAGACAAAAGCTTCAGTGGCACTCCTAATTCAGCCATAGGCACAGAAGAATGTCAGCATAAATCTGCAGACACCCACCCAGTTACTGAAACTGCTGCTTCTGCATTTACTTTCTGTGTAGTTACTGACTTCGAGAAGGAAGTTTCAGAAGACCAGAGGGATAGAAAGGTGTTAGGAATAAACAGCAAACAGAAAAACTAACAAAAGCATAAATATTTTTCTGAGCAAATTGGCTGCATAGATTTTATTTTTTTATGAACACCTTCAAATCTGCAAATGAGCTACTCAAAACTCTGTAAGTGTATGATAGGTTCAGAAAACAAGATAAAACAAGAGGCAGTGGTAAAATCCAAGTCCTGATGCTTCCGTTTGGAGAGATCAGAGGCATCTTGGAGCTGGGTACCAATAAAGAGCAGCCTCCAAACTGCCCCAGAACACCTGCCTGCACTGGCATTTTTATCTCTGAGTCTCCTCAAGTGCAGAACACTTACAAAAGCCACGCAATAAAGCCCACAGAGGTGATGCTTCAGTCAAGGCTGATACAACCATGGGGCCAGGTGTAGAAGTGAGGCATCCCTGTATCTCTGTGATGGAGCCCTGCAGCTCCTGGCTTGGAGGAGCAGCCACATTGGGATGCAGGGTAGAGAACACTGCTTGAGAGCCAAGCCAAGTGTGAAATTAATATTTCCTTTACGGTAAAAAAAAAGGAAAAAATAAAAAAATAAAAAATTAAAAAAAAAAAAAAAGGAGAAAAAAGATGACTAAAAAATGCCTGTAACATTGGAATAAATGTAAACTTGAGTTGGAACCAGGCTTTGAATCTGCTGCCTTGGCTGGTCCCTGTAAAACAGCATGGCACCAAAGAGGTCAGCACAAGCCCCACCACTGCACAGTGACACCCCACCTGCAGCCAAGGTGGAACTGTAGATCCCGAGTTCTCAGCTCCTCAGAAAAACCTCACTGCAAAGAACAGAGAGAGACCACACTGCTCTCCAAAACCCCTGCAATGGATTAACTCCTGCCCCCATAGTCTGAGCACCACTTGCCAGGAACTGAGGTGCTAAGAGACATTGCAGAAAGCTGGCCTGGCTTTAAAAGGACCTTTCATTTTCTATCCCATCACCTGTCAAGCTTCATAGTGGCTCAGCCATACCAAAGCACAGCTCTGCTTTGAGAAGCTGTGATCCCCTGCAAAGGCAGCAAGCTGCTCCTCCTCTCCATTACAGATCTGCCAGTTTGTCAAGGGAGGGAAAAAAAAAAAAAAAGGAAGAATTTATTTTTTCCCTTTAGCTCCTGTTTCAGAGCCAGCACTACCAAGGCAGGAGCTGGACTTCCCATCACTTATCCCCATGTTGATGAGGGGGTCAAAGCTGTCACACAAATGCTGCTGCAGGGAGGTTTTAGGTCTACCAGAGCATGATGCACTGTGTCTACTTTTCCAGAAAACACAGCAGTGGAGGAGTTTAGCAGGAGCAGGTAGCTGGAGTTAGGGGTGTGCAGGGGTCCCACCATACCTTGGTCCACTCTCCACTCTTCTCCTTTCCTCAGTGCACCCTGAGGCCTTTAAATTCCATGAAAACTCTTTAGAGAAAACAGTACTAATTAGAAGAAAGAAAAAAAAAAAAAACAACACAAAAGAAGTGAAGGAAAATTTCCCCTTGATTGCTAATGTACTGACGGCAGGACCCCTCCTCTGCAGCAACACTTAATCAGCCCCCAGCATCTCTTCCCCCCAGCATCTCCTCATCACACAAATAGCCCTGATGATGACACAGCAGGACCAGCTGGGTAGGGCCAGCTCCTGGTGAGTGCTCGTAGCCCTGCAAGGAGCAACTTGAGTCCCAGCCGGAGTCAACCATATGTTTGCCTTACTTACCATTTGAGAGTGGGAGACAAACAGCAGAAGTTCAACACTGACCACCCAAAATCATCCTGGCCTATGACCCAAAATCATCCTGGCCTACGATCAAACTCAATCTTTCTTGTCCCCTAAAAAGCTTACCATTGATGCTTTACATCCATATGGGTCTCTTTTCCCATCGTCAGCCAATCTCTCCAAATTGTGGTAGAAAGGCAGAGTCTTAATGCTTTCCTCTTAGCTTTTGTACCACAAATACCAGCATTTCCCTGTGATCATTGGGTAGTACCAGATTAAGGTAACTACCCTCCCAACTTTCCTGGAGGTTACATGATCACTGTCCCCATCTCCTTGGTATAAATGCCTCCAGTTGCTCAGCAACCTACACACCCAGATTCAATTAACTTTGATTACAATTACAGCCAGAATAGATCAGCCTGTGCTGTCAGAAGGAAAAGTGCTGTAGACTTGCAGGATGCTGTCCCCAAAGGGCTGCTGTAGCCCTCCCTGTGAGCCAGTGCTGCTCTCCTTTGCCTTTGACCATCTAATTAATAGATGGGAATGTGAAAATCATGGGATATAGCTCCATAGCTCCCTTAGCAGGCTTCCTGGCAGGGGGCAGCTCCAAGGACATCAATGGATGGTGGCTAGAGGTGGCCTGTCCCATGAGAACCGGGCCTGTGGGTGACTAAGCTGAAGGGTTATAGGCGTCTGGGTGATGATTGTGGTCTTCTCTGATAAAAATCTAAGTGAACAAGCAAATTGATTGTGAAGCAGCACCCCTGGCAGTGTAGGGTTGATTCTCTGAAGGAGAAGGAAGAGGAAGAGAAGGAGGCAAAAAGGGTAGCAGCTTTCTTCTCCCCACAGTCCCCTGGCCAGAAGACTTCTGCCAATTTGATAGGTAGGAGCATCATTTATGGCAGGAATTGGCCAGAAGCAAATGACCGTTCCCAAGTGGGAGCAGGGAAGGAAGTGTGGAGGCTCATTATGTTTAATGTGATTACTCTGGACTTACAGCAGTGTATGCGACAAAGCAATTTGGCCTTCTCTGTCTTCTCCCCTCCCTGCCTCAGTCTTTGAAGATGGAGGAACCTGATTGTGCTAGCCCACAGTCCAAAGCAGCTCTATGTAGCTTCTTGAATGGAGACACTGCTCACCTCCCACGGGCAGCAGTAACATGGGAGAACACATATAAATCAGCCCCACATTTGGCCAAGGCTGCTGCTCGGGGCTGTTGCTGCAATGTGAACACACAAACTTTGATGGCCAGGAAGGGCTTCCCTTTGCCTAACCCCAGCACTGCACCTGGACGCCTTGGGACTCCCTGCCAAAGAGCTCTGTGTCCTGTGTGCCTTTGACTCACACTCTCGCTCCCTGATGACACATTTTGGTTCTGTGCAGCCTGCTCTGATCGCTTGCCTCAGCATCACATGTCAAATACAACAGAGCTTGCAAGGATGTGGGATTTGTCTTTCCTAACCGTATTCCTTCTGAGAAGTCTTTGCATAATCCACCTCTCAAACAGACTATTTTAGGTCTTGCTGTCTTCCTTATCAAAAAGTTGCACAAGACTTTTCTTGGGATCGAATTGGACTTTCACACAGCTTAATCTTGGCTTTCTCCTGTCCCTTGCTGTACTCTTTGCAAACATCTCACATCTCTGCTGGGCATTTGTTCCAGGAAGCTGCCCTGTCTCCAGAAATGCAGCGTTGGTGTTGCCAGCCCTCCAGTTTGCTTGCATCCCCTAAGCAATCTGTCGTCACCAAAGTCCTGCTCTGTGTACACCACTCACTTTCTGATGATGAAGACAGCACTGGATGCTCATTCCTTGCAGTCTGTCTGTGGCTGATTTGCCATCTCTGATCCTGTGTCTGATCCTGCTCACTACTTGGCTGGGAGCACCCAGAGTCTCCTGCTGTATTGGTGGCTCTTTTCTCTCCTGATGCCCTTGAGTGGTGATGGAGGCATCCAGAACAAGATGCCTTGGCTGTACCTCTTGTCCCCTCCCTTTCCTCAGCACTAAGAAATGCCATTCCTGGCCATGCCAGACACATGTATTAGCTGAGACTGCCTATTGAGGCTGCTGTCTATCCTCCATTTCCCTTTCAGGCATGAGTGTCCCCAGCATCTTAGATGCAGATAAACCCAACTTTGAGAATACGAAGGACTTTCAGTCTATTTAAATACTTATTTGCTAACACAAAAGTGAATGCCTTCGTAATTTAATATTCTTCTGGAAGTAATTGTATAGAAGTCCTTTGTTTCTTTTCAGACTGTCAGATTCCATTTGTTTAATTTTGCTGTCGTGACACAAAGTGACAGAGCCCATCCTCCATTTCTACAGATAGCAAAACTCCAGGATTCTTCTCTCTGCATGGCCAGAAATTTATGTATTCTCCCCATTCACTCGTACATCACTACTGTGGCAGATTACTGACCCCCTTAAGAATAAATGCATTTTAATACAGCTGACCCAGAAACCTCCCAAAGGGGAGATAAAGTGCAGCTCTGAGAACCAACTGACTTTGCTGTAGCTTGGAGAAGAATAAAAGAAGGGTACAAAGCTGGCATTGTCTCAGTGACACACCATTTCCATCGACGAGCCTTCCTCCACATCAACACTTCCTGCCTCTCAAATCCACCTTGTCCCAGGGTCGCATTCCCTGCTCTCTGGCAAAAAGGAGACTCCTGTGCGGGGCTCCCCACAACATTTTCTCAGAGACAGAGAGGCAGGGAGAGCATCCATCCACTGCAGGGCAGCAGCAGGGCTGTCCCAGGGACAGCAAAATACAGTTCAAAGGCAGCTGCCATTCCACGTGTGCAAAGGTGGGGAGGGATGGGACAAGGTGGCTGCAGGAGGTGTGCTGCATGTGATGCTCCTATTGCATTAGCCTGGCTGGCAGCCTTCCTGGTGCTTCTCTTTAAAGATCATTTTTCAGAAGAAAGGAGAAATGCCATGAAATTGCAGATTCAACCCTCTTTGGAAGTGTGAAACTGCAGGATGCAGAAGAGAAATATAATCTTTCTCTTTACAGAAGTGTTGAGATATTTTTCTCAAATTTCATATTTTCTCTATGTTTCAACAAGTTTTTCTGAGAGATTTCTATAAAATATGTATATTTATTATTATAATATATATAATTCTATAGAATTTATAATTCTATAAAATAAAAAGGGATTTCTATAAAAAGCCTGAAGGACCTGCTCAGTCCTAAGAACCAGGGCCCAGTAACACTTGTCTTGCTTAGAGGTTTCCAAGTTGCATGTTTGGGTCCCTACAGGTATCTCCAGTTTGGAGACCAAGTCTGCAGAGTACTGCAAATCGCTCAGCAGAAATTTGTGTTGCACAAGGTGACCCCGTCCAGTCATCATGTCATTCTAACACTTCCCCAGGCATCTTGAGTTCTTGATCTCAAGCAGATCCTGTTGCTATTGATCTTCTCATGCAGCACTGTGGGAGTTCCCGGGACAGCGCTTCACCCCAATGTGCTCTGCATCCACCCTAAAAGGGACCCAGCCTTCCAGGGCAGCAGGGTAGGCTCCTCTGATTCACACTTCCCATCCACACTTGGGGCTGAAAGCCAAGAGGAGAGAAAGAGCTGAGTTTCAGATCTCAGGTTGATTTTGCAGCATGGGCAAAAACCGCAAGCCAGCTTCTCCTCTTGTTTGTAGCTGAAGAACATTTGCTCTGGAAGCCCTTGGAAGAAAATAAACATGGTGCAATACAGCACTGTTTGTACAATCAGTTTTCTGTGAAATGCTTCACTTTAAATGTTTGCAGAGACCCGGGTGGTGTTGGTTGTGCATGTGAATTTAGGGATGGCACCACACTGGGGTAATTTTTGTACCGAAGCTTCACTGGGGAATAAAGAAGGTAGCAAAGAAGGGTGTGATTCTGAGGGCCTCGCTCCTTCTCTCCTGTACAAACAAGTTCGCATGTATGAATATATATACATATACAGATGGGAGTTTATTTAGATCTGAGGCCCATTAGACAACCTGGCTTTAAGACCCATGATGAGATTAATCGAGCGCGGTAATTACACATGCTTGAAAATTACTCAACAATTATACTTGACGTTACCAAGAATTTCCATGATGAATTACCTTAGGATTTCAATTCTGAAAGAGGTAAGGACAAGGTTAACAGAGGTTCTAGTTGGGAATCACTTGAGCACCACATAATTATCCTGTGCTTATACAGGAGCTGCTACATATTTACTGCTGCTAGAGATCTTCGGACTTGTTGCAATGTAATTATTTCTGTTTTCTATTAAATGGAATTAATTTTATATGATAGGCTGGGATTCCCTGCTAAAATCCATGTGTTTTTTTTTGTGAGGCACTAAGATGTGGATCAAGATGCCAAATGTCAGGCATCTATCTGAGGAATTGCCATGGAAGTAGATTATCTGTTTTCAGAAAGCAAAGTATTTGAGATCTTTAAACATGTAGCATATGGAGTCAAAGCCTTTAATGGCTGAACTATAGAGAAGATGGCCTGAAGTTGCACTAAGGGAGGTTCAGGTTGGATATTAGGAAAAAGTTCTGTTCAGAAAGAGTGGTGAGATATTGGAACTGGCTGCCCAGAAAGGTGGTGGAGTCACCATCACAGAATCACAGAATGGCCAGGGTTGGAAGGGACCTCAAGGATCATGAATCTCCAACCCCCCCCCACCACAGGCAGGGCCACCAACTGCCACATTTAATACTAGACCAGGCTGCCCAAGGACCCCATCCAAGCTGGCCTTGAGCACTTCCAGGGATGGGGCATCCACCACCTCTCTGGGCAGCCTGTTCCAGCATCTTAGCACTCTCATAGTAAAGAACTTCCCCCTGACATCCAACCTAACTCTTCCCTCCTTCAACCTAAAACCATTTCCTCATGTCCTATTGCTATCTACCCTTTCAAAGAGTTGACTCATTTCCTGTTTAGGTACTGAATGGCTGCAATGAGGTCACCCTGGAGGTGATCAAGAACCATGGATGTGGCACTGAGGGACGTGGTCAGTGGGCATGGTGAGGATGGTTTAGCAGTTGGTCTCCGAGGTCTTTCCAACCTTAATGATTCTATGACAAGATGAAGACTGGGCAACATTATTATTATTATTATTTTTAATTAGCCTCCCAAAGATGTGCTCATGGTGGGAATTGGGTGGAGAGATGTCCCCTGCCCTATGGAGCTTGGTGTGCTGAGACTGCAGCACATATTAGGAGGTGTCCTGGTGCTGGGACAGGTCTGGCACCCTCCTCATGGGCAGAGACAGGTCTTCAGTGGAGGTACATGGGATGGCTTTTGTCTCCAGTGCCCTGGGAGCAAGGGAGAGGTGGGGCTGAACATAATCTCTGCAGCACTTAAGTTCCCAAGCAAATATCTAATTAGAGAAACATTTGACTTCAATAATAAATGAGCAGAATATCAGGAGACACAAGTACTGGCAAAGTACTGTTATGGCAAAGTCTTCATAACAGGGCATTTTTTGGTCTGCCCTCCTATTTAAGATGTCCATGTAAGCGGAAAAACCATGTGTGCAGCTGCTAAGGGCAGGGCATGACTTTCCTCGCTCCTGCTCTAACAATTTGGAGGCACCCATCGGCAAACCCACCCTCATCAATTCTGCATCTTCCTGAAAATGTACTTTTAAGCACCTTAATTGCATTTCAGAGATAACCCTGCAGGCAAAGTGACAGGAAGAGAAACCATATGGAGCAGTTTGGCGGTTGGGCTCTTTGTTTTAAATCAATCAAACATCTGCGGCTAATGTAGCTTTGGGCTGCTCCTCAGGAAACATTAGCCCTATTAGTCTGGGCTGGCAGGAACACAAAATAATATATTTATGGACAAAGCACATGTGCATTACTGCTGGAGCGCAAGCAGAGGAGGAGGAAGAGAAGAACCATGGTCAGCACTTTGGCTTCTTGGGAGGTCGGCTCTGATGCTAACAGAGCAGGTATGCGGGGCTGGTCCTCAGACCTGTAGACCTCAGGGCCCACCATCCCAAACCAGAAGAGGAAACTCCACCAAACAAAAGCTTCTTTCCTTAAAATTAACCCAGTGGGACAGTTTGGTTGGCTCTGTACATGCAGCAACAGTTGAGAAGCTCTGAGTGGTGGGGCTTTACTATACAGGGATTGTTCTGCTCATTGTTTACAAGTGGAGGCAGGACCACGCACACGAGGACAGGAGGGTGCTACTGGTTTGAAACCACCATTTCACATCCTATGAGGTCCCAATGTGGAGTAATTCCCCATATGGTATTCCCTTTCAAATCCGGACAGCCTCCAGGTGGTTTATCCCATTTTCTTCCCATATAGTGACCCACGATGCAGTACTAGGGAGAAGGTCAGAAATGTCACACAGACAACTGCATGGGCATTTGCAGGCGTATCCATAAATGAAGAGTGAGAAGGCATACATCAACAAACAACCAGAGCCTTTCCAAAGCATCTTTCACCCACCCTTTCTCCAGCTCCCCTGGAAGAAGAGCATCACACCTCGGAGGAAGGAGAGCACAAGTCCTGGGGCAATCTTGCAACATGCCACCACCCCCAAACAGTAGGAGATCTACACTACGGGATCCCTAACAAGTGCTGTAATGCTTTATTTAATTTTAATTAACAAATACCGTAACCACAGTTTCAGGTTTCCTCGTTCCTATGTCCAGATTACAGGGAAAACTAAAAAGAAAAATAATGGCATTGACATGTTTTGATCATGTCAGAACAAAATGGTGTAAATCCTGATAAATTACTCTCCAGCTTAAGAAGAAAACACAGTTACTCGGTGTAGGGCGTTGTGTATTCGGTTTCTCAGACAAACCTTAACTGTGTCCCTTAGTGATATTGAAGAGATCAGACAACTACAACATTTTAACTAAACCTTTATTCCAACCACAGGTGAGTCTGATTTCCAAATAGTACTCTACTTACTCCCTTTTAACTTCTGATGCTATCAACTCTGGGCAGACGTGGGGGTCTGAGGATGCCCCTGCTCATGCATCCCCATACAGGCATCTGGGTACAGGCATCTGGGCTCCTGCCCATAGCTCTTGCCCTGTCCTTCCACAGTCCTCAAGCTTTTCTAAAATGTGTGTCAGCTCCCAGTGTGTGATTGACTGTCTGACAACCCAAAGGTCCCACATGTCCCCATTGAGGTGATACTGCAGAACAGGATGCAGAGGTGAATCAGTGTCATTCCAAGTTGATTTTGTCCTCTCATCAGCTGCTTGAAAGAGTTCAGGGCTGGACCGGTGTCTGAAATGAAGGTTCATGGAAAGGAAATTACGCATGGCACTAACAGTGAAGAGGTAAGGTGGGCAGACAGGGGCTCCCTGAGTCTTTGGCCCTGAGCATATGTCTCCACAAGCGTTGCACGGCCCATCGTCCTGGCATGTCCTTTGACCCAATAAGGAAGGCATTTGGCAGTGGAGATCCAGCAATCCTCCCTTTTCTAGTGGTGCTTTCTGTTTGTTGCATCCAAACAGTGAGCTGCTCCATCTAGTCTCCAGACCTAATGGCTACATACTGATGTAAGAGATGTAGGGATGTAATCCCCTTTCTCCCAATAACACATGCCTTTCAAACAGTGCTGCTGTAGCAGAGGGGTGAAGTGGTTATTTTTTAATCTAACTCTGATTAGGGACATAGGATTTTGGAGTGACAGCCTGCCAGAAACACAGTGTTACACAACCACCCATCATCCAGCCCAGCATCCTGGAGCAGCTCGGCTTTCTCTCCCAAGGTCATGTTGTTATTATGCAGCTGCACCGCCAAGGCAGGGGCAGAAGGGGCAGAAGGACAGAGAGGTGCCCTGGGTGCCCCTGGCCATTCCCATGCCCCAGCTGGGCTGCATATGAGGGTGTTGTGCCAGCCCCCATCTTGCGTCCTCAGCCTCAGCTTGTGCATAGGGCCTTATAGCAGGGCGGCAGCCATGTTGGCTTCCCAGGCCCTGCGCTGACTCACAGGGCAGCACTGCGCCAGAGATGACAGGGGGCTGAAGTCAGGGCCCTGATGAGCTCCCCACAGTTCTCTATTCATTCTGTGTGCCGTATTCTCCTCCTGCCTGTTGGCAGCATGGAGGGTTCATAAATGATGGTAATAAATGCAAAATGACAGCTAATCTTAATTGACCAAAGCTTCCCTCAAAAGCCTGGGTCTTGCTGGCTGTAATGTGCTCTAAATGTAAAAACGCAAAGCAGGAAATTACATTGGTGCTCTCACTTGCCTTTAATTGCACTGTTTTCATGCTGCCAAGCAACAAAATCCAAGACGACCCCAGTGACTGGGGTCAGAGGATTACTTCCCTGGGGTGGACCACTAGAGTTGGGAATTAAGGATGCAGCTTTGTCACCAGCTCACCCGGAGCCTCACGTTTCTTGTCTGTGGGTGCTGAGGCTCTGCCAGGAGAGGATGGTGCCACACCAGGGTGAGAAGGGTGACCTGGAAGCAGCAGTGCTTTGCAGAGCTCCAGCCCGGCCTCTCCCGTACTGTGCCAGCAGGCTGGGTTTGCACTGCGGCACTTTGCTTGGAGCATCCCGGCTACTTCGGGCCTCCTCCTTTTCCCGGCCCTGGCAGCATGACTTGCAGCTTTTCCTAAAACTGGCAAGCAGCCTCCTGCTTGAAGACGGGCAGAGAGTTAACCCCTTCCTGCCTCTTCTCCTCCTCGTCCCCCAGCGCTAGGAAGGACAGGGAAGGATGGAACTGCCAGCATCCCACCCCGTCAGCCCCAGTGATGGGACACGGCAGTGCCTGCGGCTCCAGGCTTCCAGGGCTGAGTCAGGAGACAAATCGTTGGCACCCATTTTTGAAAGGGGCAGTTCTGGAGGGGCCGGGGGCTGTTGGCTTTAGGGAGAGGAAAGGTTTGTCCTTCACACTGTGGGGAGGAGATGGAAGCAGATCACAGGGCTCTGAGCTCTGCAGGAGCATCGGGAAGTTTTGCTGTTTCCTAGCTCTGCACCTACAGGAGCTGTGTGGCAGGGAGCTGGGCTTCTGAACTGCTTCCTGCCTTTGCCTGGGGCTTGCTTTATGATGTTCAAGAACATCACGTTTCTCAGTTACCTTTCAGAAATATTCTGATTTTATTTTTTTTTCCCCACAGGAATCTCTGCAGGTACAACAGCCTTCAGGGTGACATGCATCACAGCTGAGAAGCCACCCATTGGCTTTGCACTCCCGGTGCTACGGCTGGAGATGAGTGCAGCCACGAGGTAGGGACAGGAGGGGACAGTCACGGAGAAGGGAGAGAGGAGGAGGAGGAGGAGGAGGAGGAAGGGGGCTGCCATGGGGAAGGAGCCTGAAGCACTGCATCTGCTCTCAGCCACTCCTGCAGAAGTGAATCCCACTCCCTTCAGATTACTGGGAGATAAATTTAGAGTAGATCTGAAAAGTAATTTAGAGACCTAAAAATACCTCTCTATCAAGAGACTGGAAAACCAGGAGAGAGGAGGAAGGGGAAAAAGTGACTGTGGGGCAGAGAAAACAGCAAAAATCAATGTCTGGGTCAGGCAGCCAGGGGAGAAACTCGGCAACTCTGGGGCAAGGCTAATCCCATCCCTCTGCCCCTCATGATGCTCCTGTTCTCACCAGCCAGGGATGTACCCATGACATGGGAGGAGGATGCTGCAGACGCTCCCTGAGCTGAACAGGAGCTGCAGGAAGGAGATAAAGACGCTCAGCTCGCCTCGTGCCCTGCTTTCATAATCTCTGCTTTTTAATATCCTGTTGAGACACAGCTGCGTGCCTGCCCCACCTGCCTAGTAGCAGAGTTCCCATTGATACAGTCCTGCTGGGGAGCTGGCTGTAGGGCTCCTGGCCCCACAAACACCCCTTCCTCCTCACGACACACCTCTCATTTCCCTGTGCCATGTAGCATCCTCCTTCACCCAAGCTGAGATGCAGTGGGTCATGGGGACCTCACAATGTGCAGGATAGGAAGGGTGCCCTGGGCATCTCCCACCTGGATGGCATTGTAAATTAATTTAAATGCCACCACACGCATTCCAGCATCCTGCAACACTCCATGGGCACTGCAGTGCTCCCTCCTGGCAGAAATCCCTGCTGCTGGAGGGAGGCAGGTGTCCAACGGTGCATGGGAGCAAGGAGGCATGCAGTACTTGTCTCCCATTCATTATAGCAGCATCCTTTTATGATTAGCACTCAGGCTGCAGCATATCTTCAGCTTTCCCCTTGCACTGTGGATTGTGCCCTGCCTCTGCGTTGCTCCTGGTTTAATAATTCTGCCATAGCTATTTTTCCTCTTAACATCATGTATTCTCATTCTATGGCTGTAATAGTGTTGGAGGTCCATTTGTGTTCCCCTTTCTCCTCCCAGCATCCAGTCTTTCCATGTGGGATTCATTTCTGCCTCATGAAAAGACACCAGAGCTGCCATCATGGGGTAGGGGCACTAGGTGGGGGTGGATGTTCACTCCAGCTGGGAGCTGGCTCACTGGAGAGCTTCTGCAGCCGTTTGCCTGTTTGTTACAGATGTGACTCAATGAGGGCTTGGGTCCGCCTGGGTGGATTTACATCTGCTCCCGGATATTGCCAGTGGAAAAAAAAAAGAAGAAAAAACAAATACAGGTAACCTGTTAGGATTTCAGCAATCGGGGGCTGCACCGTGCGCAGGTCCCCACCCCACACAGCCCACCAGCACGGCTTCCTACCCACAGAGCGTTTTCAGAAGGGTTATTTTAGCTTAACCCTGCATTCATCAGCTCATCTGCGGAGGGCACTCGTGAGGCAAAGCTGGCTGCTTGCGTGGCCACAGGTAGCAGCTCAGTGTCCAGCCAGAGCCAGCAGCCCCACTGCCCTGAGAGCCCCCAGGAGCACAAGGACGTCTCAGAGGGGTCTTTCCTTCTGAGTGTGTGATGCTGCACTCACCGGGCTGTTTGGCTCCTGCGTTAGAGTTGAATGCGAGTGAATGCAAATGTCCTTAAGTGAGCTCAGAGCTACTGGGTATCAGGTGTGTGTTCAAATACAGGAAGCTACAAAGCAATGGTCTTTCCTTGCTCCACGTACAAACAGTGATTGGCACATGAATTAGGGGAACACAAAGTGCAGAAATAGATTCATTAATTATGGAGATCCTGCCTGTGCAACAGCTTATTGCCAAAGCACATCGAGCTCTCAGTGTGCACTTGGGGTAACACTCTGCTCACATGCATTCAGAGTAATGCAGAAATCGCTAGGAGAGAGTCACGACAAACACACTGCACACAGGCTTGTTTGGTGCAGTCCTACTAATAGGAAAGAGCAGCAAAGTACTGTGACAAGTAGGTGAGCCATTACCTGTTCCATTCTTCCATTAGGGAAGAGACATGTTGAGGAGTTACCTATTGGCCTCATGGCTCCGGAGACTCCCCTTGTAATGAATGTTAGCAAAATGGACATTTCTGGGTACATCTCACTATGTATTGATTCTGGGGGGGTTATTATATTAAATCTTGTCTTACTTCCAGTCACAAACCTGAGTGACAGTGATGTGGAGGGGCTGGAAACCTGAGGAGCCATGAGCTGTGGAGAGCACGTCAGCCAAATAGGCACATCCATGCAGCACAAACCTTAAACACGAGGCATGCAAAGGGTTAGGAAGGAATGCCAGCACTGCTTTGATGCAGGTGAAATGAGAGGACAGTTTCTCCTGTCTGGAGCCACAGCCAAGCTCCATGCTTGGTTCATACACCCAACTGCATTTTTATGATCAGATACAAACAGGGACTTTCTTATGATGGTTGCAAATGTTTTATTATAAAGTCTTATCAATGAATTACAGCTCTGAAAATCAGTTTTTCAGGACTAAAATCTAATCTGGCAGGGCTCAATAAGTAACAAGACGAACTCAGCCATGCAAACAAAATATTACTAAGTTACTTTAATAAATTTTTATCGCAACAACCTTAGGAAGAGCGTGTCCTGGAGACTCAGACCGTTAATCTTGGATTTTTATTAATATTTTGGATACTTTTTGTTATGCTCATGGCCTCCAGTACAAAGCTATCTTCATATTGATACCAGAACAGGATTTTACAGCACTCTAACGAAAAAGCACCAGCAGTTGACAGCATTCTGCACAGTGCCTTTAGGAAACTGCTCACTGTGCTGAGTCAGAGCTTCACAAAAAACTCAGCTTCTGGAGAAGCTTCTTCCCACCCAAAGGCCAAGCTTCCATGTCTTTTCAGTATGTGCCATTCATTTTCTGTTCAGATTATTTTTGTTTATGTTTACTACAGTAAGCTTTATTAGTTTATGTTGCATACAATAGAATATTCAAAAATCCCACTCTGATGGCCACAGAAGGGTCTAACAGAATCTTAGAATCACAGAACTGTTTGAGTTGAAAGGAACCCCTGAAGGCCATCTAGTCCAACTCCCCTGCAACAGCAGGGACACCTACAGCTACATCAGGTGCTCAGAGCCTGACCTTGAATGGGGCACCCACTACCTCTCTGGGAAGCCTGTGCCAGTTCCTTGCCACCTTACTGCAAAAAACTTACAAACAATCTAAATCTCCTCTCTTTTAGTTTGAAACCATTTCCCCTTGTCCTGTCACAGCAGACCCTGCTGAAGGGTCTGTCTCCTTTCTTACAGCCCCTCTTCAAATACTGAAAGGCTGCTCCCAGGTCTCCCCAGTGCTCCTCTTCTCCAGGCTGAACAGCCTCAACTCTCCCAGCCTGTCCTTGTAAGAGAGGTGATCCATTCCTGGGATCATTTTCGTGGTCCTCCTCTGGAGAGACTCCAGCAGGTCCACATCTCTCCTGTACTGCCTGGAAGCCAACCAACAAAAACTTCCTTTATGTGTACAAACAGTATTCTGAACTTACAGCTACCTGTTGACAAATGTTTCCCTCTCCAGCATTGTATCTAACAGGAAACCCTAAGAACACAGAGACATTGGAAAGAAAAGCTTTACAGTATTTTTAATGTGTTTTGGGTGGCTTAGCTCAACTCATTCATTACTCTTAATTTCTACAGCTTAATTGCATAACATTTTTACAAAAGCAACATCATGTCAACATTAATCAAACACAACATTTTAGATTTTTATTTTTATTGTGCAAAACATAAGCAATAAGTCTTATTAATACAACGAGCTGAAAAAGCAAGGGATGTTTCAAAGAATAATCATATTCACGTGCAATTTTTACCCCTACTTCCATCTTTTGATGCGGAATCCAGAATTCCCATCAGTAAGTGCTATCCAAATAGTTTGTTTCACCTTTTACTATTTGGAAGACAAAATATATTTTTACATTTATAACAATCTAAGCAACTGTTGAAGTGTATAAATGCAAATCAGACATTCAAAAGTGTGAAAAAATACACACTGAGGGCATCCACCAAAAGGGCGTCATGGCCGACAATTCATAGCTTATATTCAAAAATCTGATATCCTGATTTTCCATTTTGAAGTCAAAACTTTAGCAAATAACATAGAAATTTGTTTAAAAATCCTGGTATCATCTAAGTGAAAAAGTCATTGAATATAATAATTTACCTTAATTAAAATCCCTAGCTTGCTAAGTGCTAGCAGTCACAAAGGCAGTCACGAAGACTGTTTGATGTTACATAGCACCATACAGACATCCATCTCCTTCAGAAAGAAACATCGTGTTCCACTAGGAACACAATCTGAGTATTTCCTGAAGATTTTAGGCATCTTTGCCTGTTACATCATAAATGTGTGCGACAGTTCCTTGATGTGAGCAGAAATGTACAAAATTCTGCTGAAACCTGAAGATGGTGCAATCATTAATTTGAATCCACTAGGTAGAAAAGTATCGAGAACTCTTCAGTAGTCAATTTAACATTCAAAAGCAGATCTATAGTTTCAAGTAAATCTGTCATTAAAAACAAACCACTATAGAGTTCGGCTTTAAAGTGACAAAGTCTTTTTTTTTTCTCTCTTAATATAATATACAAAGCTTGTGAAGAATTAACATCAAACTAGAGTTTCAAAAAGATGCAGAGAGGTTATTATCTCTGATTTCAAAATACTCCTTTATAATTACATAAAGAACCTCCAAAACATGTAATCATAATTTGTTACAGCGGTATTGTTCGTTCCAGTAATAATCCTTCCTATAAGGAGGCTGCTCATCAGTTTCAAAGCAATGATCTGCTGCAGGTGCCATTTAGAGCTTCCCCCTGTGCCTGCCCTACTCCCCATCCTGAATTTACTGGTAGAAGTTTTGTCTAAAGCAAAATGGAATGATGCTCACTTATCCAGATGACCGAGCCGTAGTAAAAATCTGCCTGCCAGCTTCTCCAAAGTTGTTGGGCTTAGGCAAGTAATGAATCCTGCAGTAATCATGAAGTATTAAAAATAGAGCAACTAACAAGCCATTTTCTGTACTTTAAATCACTGAGATCTACATAGAAAATCTTTATGAAAGCATGAGCACTGGTTACATCGCTGACTTACAAACTAAGGCTTCTGTAAAAGCTGCACACATGAAAATGATGCCTTGAGATAAAGAGAAATAAAATACAAGAGAAGAGAGATTTCCTAGTATTGAGTCTTGATTCCTTACAAATTAACATACATTTTTTCAGTGACAAGCACTGCTCATTATTTTGGCCCTGTCTCTCCTCCATAAGCAGCTTCATAAGCTGTTATCATTCCGGTTTAAAACAAACAAACTCAAACTCTTAAAATATTGCATATGGAGTTCAGGATTCCATAAACAAAATACATAACAATTTCATATTCTTGCTATGAAACATCAACTAGAAAATATGTTTATGAATAAACAAAACCACAATTTATACATTATATCCATACTGATAAAGATCTCTGTGTTAGTGGTGAATTCAACATCTTTAGATAGAGTTGAACAGGTGAACAATATTCAACTGCATTTTAAAGAAAATTCCAGTTCAAAAAATCCTAAGTAATTTCATATATGGCAAACCAACAGTCTAAAGACAAATCTCAAATACAACTGTACAACATTTGCTTCAAATCTACCTACGCCCAAAAGGCACTTAGTGGTTTAAGTGTGCAAATTGCTTCTTAGAAGAAACAGTGTGCAAACAGAGCCTGTTTCATTAGCTCTGCATTCTTTAGTCATTTCCTGCAGAGTATTGCCATTAAATGGTGCCTACGGTGTAAGACTTTAAGGGACAGGAGACAGTCAGTCCACAGAATCACAGATGTCTTTCACTTTCTGGTTGAAGTCTTCAGGCTGATCAGCGTACACGTAATGACCTGCACCAAGGATAGCCTGGAGGACAAAGGTGAAGAAACAGGTTAGAAGGACAAGAAAGCCATAAATGCATAAATACTGAAACTGGGGAGGAATATTCCTCCTCGAAATGAATATTCCAAACTTGGCTTCTACACACTGCTACACTACTGCTTGGAAAGAGCAATTCTAAAACTGAATCTGCTCTATTGCACCCAGTGTGTGTTAATGGAGTTGGAACAACTGCTGCCAGGAGGTGGTACCACACAACCAACAAAAGACTCCAAACATAAGGAAAAACAAATGTTTGTTTCACCCGTTGAAGGAACTCTGCTAAACAGGAATAAAGGGTAAAACCATTGCCTTTTCCATTGCACAACTTGTTGAAAAGAAGATTCAGGTAAACACAAGTCCCTGCAAAACAAACCAAGGAGAACATACTGTACATATCAAATTTCTGAACAACTCATCTCTTCCATTCTCTGCTCAAACAGTTCTGCAAAGCAGCTTGCTAGTTCTTTAAGTGTTCGGAGAAGAGACAGCATCTAAATGTTTGTAATGCCTTATTGTCATCAAAATTATATTAGAAAACACTGAAGAACATACTAGGATAAAGGATTACCAGTTCAGAGGCTTACATTGCTGAGGATTCCCTAGCCTTGTGGAAGCAGACTCCAGTCTTCCCAATGAAACAGTATTCATAAAGCAGGGAAAAGTCAAATCCAAACGATGCAATATATGGAGAAAAATACCCCATATTTCTGGTCTAGATTATTTTACTGAGACTGTGTAAAAAAACTAAGGGCTTAAGTAACCACACACATTGTGTTACTGCATACCACAACACATTGTGGTTACTGCATTTCTGTTAAAACTAGCATGAAGCAAGTCATTATCATACTGTAGATCAGAAGTGCTTGACTATTTTAATTTCATAGTCAGTTTGAGATTAATTTGTATTTAAATCTACTTTTCTCCTCCCCCATTACAACACTTCCTCTTAAGTCACTAAATGGAAGCACACGGCTTTAAGTATGGCCAACTTACAAAAAACAAGAACAAATCACAGTAATAAATAATAGAAATAACGTACAATAAAGCCCTGTGCACTCTAGGAAGTCTCAGCATCAGTGGAACCCCTCAGCTCCTACAGTGCTGTGAATGTCTTTCAGTGTCTCTATAATTTCCACCACTCCAATTTACCTTTTACAATCTGCATTCAGCTTAGCAAAATTTTAACTTGGTGCACAATGAAGTTTTCTACAGCGCCGTCTAAAAGCCACTGAGCAGACTGGAAGAGCCTCCTGAATGATACATGTTAATCCTAGTTATGCATGGTATGATTCTTAACAGTGGGTTTTTGTTACAAGCTAATTCTTGGGTTACGCAGTAAAGGAGCACTTTCACATCTGGATGTTCGCGTTTATGAAATGCATTGATGCTCTTTAACATGTGTAAGAAGCTCAGTAACGATGTCTTTTCTCCATGATCCAGCTCTGATGTCAGCTATATCAAGATTACAAAATTTTGTTTCAATGACTTGTCAAAGTTAATATCACATTATATATTTCTGTGCAGTTAGGACTAGACATCAGCAAGAAGGCAGCTGGCACACTCAGACATTTTATCACAGCACTGGAACATACATGTATATTCAATTCTCGTGTCTGGCAGACATGACACTGCACGAGGAATACTTCCAAAACAGTTTGTTTTCATAGGAATCAACACAAACACAGTGTGCACATGTATTGAGTTGCAGGCACGCATGTTTGAAATGATAATGTCATACCTCTAAATAAGAATGCATTAGCTCCAAAGACTACATCAAGTTTTTTTGTAATGACTTAAAGAAAGATGCTTTCAAGAACCTAAGCAACAGGTTAACAACCACCTTCTTAACAGAAATTGACACGGACTGGTTAAAATACTTTATGAGAGCATCCTGATTATGCTGTATGTATCTGTAGATACTCAGACTGCTATGGTTTAAAACACAGACAAAAATGTAGGTACTTACCAGTCACCACACAAACAACTTGTATTAGCATGCTAGAGCAAAAAAAAAAAAGTAAAGTAGAAAAGCGACCTTGTTCAAAGACCTGATTCAGCTTCTAGAGCTTTCCTTATCTTTTCTTACTCTGAAAAAACAGACTTCTGTCTGTTTTAAGTTTGATCTAAATTTTTTTTCCTCTTTTTCTGTTAAAGAAATCAGAAGTTATTACCCCAGGATAAATCAAAGAGCTATCATTTCCACACTTGGTGTAAAGATCACACAAATATGCTTTGAACAAATTCACACAACAAGCTAAGCAACTGCTTAGAACTTACTATTGTCTTCACATATGACTTTGGTCTCAGAGACTGGATAGTGCTGCCAGAATTGCCATCTATGCATGAACGCGCTCCATAAACCACGGTGATAGGAATGTCTTGATCCATCTGTGGAATCCGTTGCAGCATTGGCCTTTTTGCCCATCCATAAGGAATAGTCATGTTCTTGAAAGCTGTTTCACCACTTCAAGGCATTCAAAAAGGGTACAAGTAATTAAATTTCCATTATATCTGTTTTTTCTCTTCTTTCCCTATACCTGTTTATATATTTCAGTATATGTGCCTTTTGATAATACAGACAGAACAGTGCACGAGGATGGGACTTTTGATTGTTAAGGAACACAGGTTTGCAAGCAATTTTCAGTATAGATTTTTTTTTTCTCTCTTTGGTACAGGATGATAACAACAACAACAAAATGAGATGCCAATTTTTAAAAGTTTTTAAAGAAAAAATTTTATTAACTAAACCGTAACAACTTTTGGTTAAAAATAGCACTCAAATTCTCAGAACTAAAACATGAGTAGCTTGAGAGAAATAGTGAACTGTGACAGCTACTACATCTCTCAGTTTCTGAAATTCATAAAAAGGGCAAAGGTATTTTTTGTCTTTAATCCATACAGTAAATTTTACAATTTAAAATAAGTGTGTAACCTGTTGCCATGACCATCGGAGGGAGCAGCAGGCCACCAGTAAGACTTCAAAACACACACTAGGAAACTCGCACTCACCTGGGCGACTGTACATTGCAGTGATAGATGTATTCAGTCACAGTGTTATCATCAAACATCGATGCGTATTTTCGTTTGAAATCTGGTCTTAAACGCTGAACAAGGCTTAGGCCTGTCAAAACAGAACATGCTATTATAGGAGGAGTTGGCAGAGAAAACTCTATCAGACTGCTGAACACATTTCCTTACAACCCTTCAAATACGCTCCATTGAAACTTGTGGCTAATTCTGATGACTTTTAAAGCAACACTTTATTTCACCGCTTGCAAATCTTAGGAAAACATGGTGGCAAACAGGAACTAAACATAATTGCTCTGAAAGACTTTATGTTGCCCCAGAAGTGGGACAGTTCAATCCCTACTGAATACCCATGGGGAATATTGCTGAATGGCCACTACAGCAATGGAAGAAACACGCAAAGGGGATCAGCAAAAGGACTGAGCAGACACAGGTTTTAACAGAAATGCACTCTCGCATGATCCCAGTGCTTTCCTTTTCCTTGCTCTGGCAGCACTGGGTATACCAAAAGCATTTTGCCTTTCAGAACCGAAAGGCACTGTTGAAAAAGCTAGGCTGTTTTTCTCCAAAGACAAGTCTGTACTCCTCTTTTACATAACAGTCTTTTTTTTCTGAAGGTAGTTTATCTAACTTGCATTTAGGTGAAAGAACAGAAGTCCTTACACGCTGAGAAGGTGTAGAAATTTTGACATGAGTACAAGACATCAGTGGTGGACTTGGTAGCATTGATAGTCTTGATAATCTTAAGGGTCTTTTCCGACCTAAATGATTCTACAATTTTATGATTCTATAAAATAAAAGATTCAACATAGGAAAGCTATTATCTACAAAATAAAGCTCCAACCTCTCTCAACAGCCAAAAAGAGGCAGGTCCTTTCAAAGGCCAGTTAAGCTCCCATTCTGAATCACTTCCTTAAGAAATATGTCTCCTCTAACTGACCAGATAGATCTTTGGGACAAGAGCCTCACAAAAGGCCAATCTGAGTCTGAGAATATTATTCACCTTTACAGATGTTGGCTTACAGTTTACCAGTTGAGTTTATCAACTGAAAATACTGTGGTTAATCTGTGCAATTACAATGATGTCACTTCTTCCCACCTGCTGCTGGCCACAGGCCTGGCACTACTTACGTAGACTGTGTCATAGTAATCTATGCTTTTGTAATCTTGGGATTAGATTATTGCAACACTCTCTTATGTATGCTTTAAATCAATTTAGAAAATAAATACATTGCAAGAGAAAACAATTTGCTTATGAAACAGAGATTTACTTTCCGAAGCGATGAAGATTTTGCAAACATTCTGCAGTTTGCTTCACTACCTGTACTTTCTCTACAGTAAGTTCAACTGCCAGACTTTTGTCTTTTTCTGAAAATAAGCTAACTGGAAACCCCTCAAAGAAAATGATCTCTCAATTCTGTTTCTCAGGTTTAGGTATTTGCCTTCAAGCCTGATTAAATATCCATGTGATACGATTGTGATACCCCAGATAACCCCGGCCACGTGCAAGTGTCTAACTCGTAACTTGGAGCAAGAACAACCAGCCTTCTGTTGAGGAGCAGACAGCTGTGCCTGCCCAGCAGTTCAAGCACATGTGAATGCAGAAGGAAACTTATATTTGGTTCAATACCTTTATTGGGTTGGGTGTGATGCCCATCTCACAGCAACGTTTAAGCTACCCTTCCCTAAGAAATACGAATCACTTAATTATACATTAAGTTAATGATAACAAACTTTTTGATCAGCTGGAATGAGAAATAGATGGAAAATTTTGAAAAGCAGTGCTCTCAACTTCAACTTGTAAGCAAGGCTATGCTGGGGATACCTAGACAGTTGGTCTGTTTCCACAGCATGGTTTTAACTGGGTTTACTTGCTGCGGGAGACAACTTCAGCTTTGGATTCTTTCAAGTGGATTGATGTATGCATACATTTGTTACTGGACAAACTGCATTCAATCTGTGCTTATCACTCAATATTTTTCAAGTTTTTCCTGTTAACCAGATTAGAAAGTTTCTAAAACACAGAACACTCCTTGTCAGAAAAGCTAATTTTGTCATCCTTCAGAAAACAGCTGAATATATCAGCTTACTTAAATTTATATTCTACAGAAAGAGATTTAAGAAACAGGTGTAGTTTAAGCAAGGCCTAGAAATGCCAATAGTTTCTTTTCAGACTGAACAGTAAAAATGACGGTGAGGTGATCTGAAAGTTATAAATAACTTGTAAGGGGTCTGAAGGATATCTTTTTCCTAGCCTCCCTAGGTGATACTTTGGTAATGCAGAGAAATGAACAGATTACCATCTAACCTGTAGTAGGAAAACATGATGAATTTAAAATTTGATCGTGCCTTTCTCCCTACCCTCTCTATAAACCAAATCTGTAGTATTCTCATCATCTCTGCCTAGTTCTAGTACGGGAGTATATAGAATTTATCTGTCTCATCAGAGCTGTTGAAGAGACATAAAAATAGGAAGGACAGGTTGCTACTGTAACACAGGACACTGCCGAGACCCACAAAATTTGCTAGAGTAATAGGAAAATGGCTGATGGAAACAACACAGTTTCAACTCCTTTAAACTCAGGCTTAAGGACAAATGAATTTATGAGAAATTGCAGTCTAATGTTAAGCAAATTTGGAAATGCTATTTGTTAGTCAAACTGCATCCATAAGGGAATCTAAAAAGACTGTAACTGAAGGCAAGCAGACAATCTCCCCACCCTACTGCCTCTTTGTAAGGCTTCCCCTGAAGATGTCCACATAATCTGCCTCATTCCAGATGTAGCCTGCATTAAGTGCTTAAATTATCATACGATGTTTCTAACAGAAGGATCTTGTCCTGTTGTCTATAAGAGTTTGTTTTTCCTCCAGCCCTCCCACTCTCCCCTCCAACTGCAGGTGATATGAGCTTGCAACAAAGCATATCTTAACGAGGTGCCTGCTCCTTGCTTATGCTTAAGGCAAACAGCAACAGTTTTAAGAGTAGCTGAAACTCACCAAAGGGTCCTGCTATCCTCAGCCCAGCTAACGGATTAAAAGGACTCAGTATAGCTCCTAGTGCTTTGATCCAGATTGGAATTGGTCTTTCGTGTTCAGCATTGTCAGGCCTCTCTGGAAAACCCCATGGCTCCACTAAGATAAGATGTTTGACCCTGTTGGCAGAAAAGGTTCAGAGTACATTAATTTTCCTTCGAATGAGAAAGCCAGAAACTTGCTATCTGTGTATTATGCAATCTGGTTTAGTCACTTCTGTCACTGCATCCTATTACCTTTCCAATCCTTTGATGATTTTGCATCTCAATGCTAATTAAAGAAAGATGGATTGCAACTAATTTTGTATAGAAACACCAAAAACTTGGAAGCTCATATCAAAATAGTAACTCATTATTCAACAGATACCTACTATCATATACATTTGAGAAAAAGATGAGAGTTTTTTTCTATTTTTAGAAATGGTCAGATCTATGCTCTTGATCTACGTTATGTGAAAGAGCAGTTTAATTTGAGCAAAACAAAGGGAATGGCACCTGTTTCATGTAAGTAAACATTTAGATGTCTATCACTCTTTTCCAAGCCCTTCAAGATCTCTGTTCTATGAAAAGATGCAATTTATTTGAAAAAGAAGCTTATCAAAGCAAAATTTGAACTGGGCCAGACAGATCCAAAAGAGTGGATGTTTTCTAAATGTACTGCTTTTAATTCATAAAATAAACACCAGAGAGACAATTCATACAATTATAACCCAAAGGGATCTCAGCACAGAAGGTACAGTAGGAGCCTCCAGCATACACATTAAATCAATCACTTCATGCAGTGAATCCTCCTCAAGCAAAAAAAAAAAAAAAAAAAAATTGCCTTGGTGGACTGGAATCTTCCATTTCTGTTTAATCCCCTAATAACACCTTCTGTAACTGTCCTAGATACTGCTTATACCTGAAAAAGTGACTTTTAATGATAGTTTTGCATATTTAAGGTGATTTTGCATGCAAGCTCCATCATCTTTACTTTCTTCTTTGTGTTTTCCTTCTCTTTCAAAGCCATGAGATCAGGCATTTAATACAGCAGAGTTCTTAGTGGCTAAAACGATTTCAGAAGTGATTCTGAAGGCTATTTCTGGACTGTAATCAGTTGGGAAACCAAAAATGTGTGCCTGAAATGAGGGGTTGAAAAGGATTAAGTTCACAAAGATGTTTCTGGGCTATCAGCTCAGCCATGAGCGTATTTGCACAAAGAAGTAAACAAGAATGCTAACAGAGGCCAGGGTAGAATTTAACTATATAAACCAAGCAGGAGAGATTAGAGGCTAAGGAGCGTAAGCCATGAGGGGCTGTCCAGGACAACAACACATTCTGTGCACAAACTGTTCCATTAAACATAACACGGAATATGCATACATAAAAACACAGTAAGCTTTCTATCATGTTTTGTTTATTAATCATTTCCTTCCTTCTTTTGGTAATCAATCCTAAAACATAAACTGGGATAAGGAGAAGCTGACCATAAAAATCGTTCCAAAGGTAATAGTCCAGAAGTTACAATATCTGGAAATCATGACTCCTACATCACTCAGGAATATTCCAAACGGGAATCTTTGGATTAACATCCTCAGATGTCCTGTGCACATTATGGTACAACACGGTAAATTAATGAATCATCTAAGCTTGGAGAAACTGATCTCCTTTCCTATCAATATGTAACCAGAATCCCTTAAGCCTCTAATGAATTGTTAGATAATCTGATTGAAAGCTGCACTATATTTATCACTTGATTCAATACTGCCTTAAGATCCTATCAGTCAGTGTGATAATTTGACAGTGTTAGCTTAATTTCAACTAAATATTAGCAGTTGAGAGCACAAAACACCCTCAAATAAATTAACTCCAACTTAAGCACAGTGAAGCATGAAAACATAGAAGAGTCACTTTCAATGTAAGTCATCAGAAGGCTGAAACAATATCCCACCCCACAGGGATGGGACAGTGCCATTTATAGATTCTCCAGAAGAAGGGGTAAGAAACTTGGAAGCAATCCCTACAAGCAATTACCTTCAGTCAGCTAAAAATTGCTTTACACCCAAGTGGATAAGAGGTTTACACTCTTATCCTAAGTGTTTTAGGAAAAAAAATATGCATGGATTTACTTCAAAATCTTCAAATGAGAGAGAAAGGTGTACATATGATATATATTGATACTAACGTAAAAAACTTATTCTGTGTGGTACAGTATCTGACACATGATGTGAAAAATGGACTTACGTTCACATCTTTTAGCAAAAGTCCACTAAGCCTATCTAGATAAAAACAATGTCCTTTATTGACACAGAACAACCTCACTTTGTGGGATCCTCACTCACCACTGCCTATAAGTAGGCTACAGTGAAAAAGAGACAAATTATGAGCTCTGAGTAAAGAAATGAATTAGCTGTCCACCATAATGTGGTGCAGAAAGAGCTGATGTGATGTAGTTAAAGCACTGCTGCAGCAGGACTGTTCTTCAAAGAAGAAATACGGAATGGCATACAGACAATTAAAACAAACAGCCATTAAAATTATTTTCATATTGTCCCATTGGCACCAGGCTGCAAGCCTTTACACATAAACTGCCTGGCAGAATTACATTCAGAAGTTTTGCTGTTATCCATAGTAATGGGACATTTGGCAGGAATAGGTCCACTTTGTGATTTCACAAACCAAGGTTTGATCAGAGATCTCTCAAAGCATTCACACACAAATATGATCTTTGCCATTTAGCCTTATTACGTGGCAAGGGGGTACTGAACAAAAGCAAAAGATGAAAGAAATAAAAGAAACAAGTTTACTAATCTGCTTACTTCTATTCATCTGAAAACAAAGCACATGATTAATACTCTTTGTATAAAATTCATTATGAAGCTTTTCTTCATTTTTACATACCTTGATGGGTATTTTAGCGAGTAAGCAGCAGCCAGGAATCCACCCAGGTTATGTCCAAGCAAAATCATTTTTTCTAACCCCATCTCCTTTCTCCACTCTTCTATGGATTCCACAAACTGATTTTCTGCTTCCCGAGCATCAGTATCAAAGTGTGGCCTACTGCTTCGTCCAAATCCCAAGAGGTCGAAAGCATGAACGGTCCTGTTTTCACAGAGTTCTTCAAAATTGAGAGCCCACATTCCAACACCTCCTCCAAATCCATGGAGCAGAACAAGTGGGGTTTTACGTGAAAGGTCTGGAGAGAACGTCAGTGTCCATATTTTGTTTCCATTAGCTAGGTACACATACCGCTTATTGTATGTGCTTGTAATACCTGGGAAAAGAGTGGGGAAAACAAATGGCACTGTTAGACATGACTGGTAAACTTCAAAGAACGTCCTATCAAAACCACCATTAGAAACAGAACCTTCCTCTCAAAGCAGAGCCTACAGACAAGTATAATAAATAAGGGAACAAAGAACATCTATTTCTATATCTGCTAATTTCAGCAGAATGCAGAAGTTGTATTGAAAACCTTTTCTGATTAGTTTAATGGAAATGTATAGAAGATCTCATTATAGCTATAAACCTGACTTACATTTTAGCATTTTGTCCTCAGCTTCTTTAAGGTGCAGTAGTGATGTGGGGCACCACGCAGGAAGCCAGCTGAACAACCATCCTAACCTGTAACAGGAATAGAGAATGTAAAGTCCTTGAACGCGACAACCACGTCCTGCACCACGTAATGGATTGAAGAAATTTCTTTCACTGCTCTTCTTAAAAGAACCCATGTCTTCTGCATGTCCTGCAGGACAGCAGGGAGCCATAGGAAGAAACATACTTTCTCTTGACTTTTACCAAGTGGTGCAATGATCGGGGGTGTTCTCCAAACAGCACGCTGTCCCTCTCCTGTCTGCATTTTATCAGAGTGCACTCGTCTGTCTCTGTCAGAGCAGAGAACTGCTTCTGAGAACCTGGAGACAGGAGTCCTCACATTGACCCCATAAGTTTGGCAGGAAATAAAGCACAATCATTGGGGTTTCCATGCTCCTCTCAAGTTCCCCTGGAACTCCTCCTGTACACACGCTTCCTGGCACGAACCGACTATTTACAGAAAAGCAACCTGCCAGCTTAACCCGAACTAAGGTGCAGATGCTAAATAAATTTTTAAAGTGAAAAATAAACAGGCTTATTTTAGCAAAGCAAAACACTAAGGTCTTTGTTACAAACTTAGAAACAAAGCCATAGCAGAAAATTAAACAGCAAATTCCAGCCCCCCTCACAGAAGTTCCTTTTCCAGCTGTCACTTGCTATCTCTGTAGTACTCTCTTGACCATGAGAGCAGGGGAATGACTAAACAGGGGCTAATTTTTCCCTTTTTATAACATGAAATCCTCCTTCCCCTCATCTGACTTCAGAGTGGCTCAGACTACTTTTCAGCACAAAGGTTTCTACGCAGGACCTCAAACTACTCCTCATGGAGAAGAGGATGGGACACCAAACTCACACTCAATTTTCTTTCTTTTGTGTTTTTTTTTCCTACACTGAATTGCTTTCCAGTTAGTTACAGTATTTTCAGGACTGTGTGCTGCAAGTATAAGTTGCGCAAAAATCGATGATAGAAACTGTAAGATTACCGATGTCCAATTCCTCAACCTTTTCACAATGCATTGATACCAACTTAGTGACTCAGCCCTGCAAGCTCCATCCTCCCACATGTCAGAAGGGGATTAGTTAAGGTAATGCTACAACATGGTTTTCTGGCATGGAAGAATGCACAACGCAACTGCAAACAGCACTGTTCTTAAGGGAATTTAGAAAGAAAGAAATCCAGACTTGATCAAAAAAGGATTCATCACCCAAATGCCACTGTTACTCAATATTCTTTACTTTTCTGAGAAACACAGTGATATCTGAGTGATCTGTAAATAGCCTTCCTAAACCATGGGAGTGTGGGAATCATTTTGATGGCACGTGGATGGAGCACTGGCAAGGTGAAGGCTGTGTGTTTGCCCAGATGCCTCCTGCAATCCGCGAATGAATGGGGAGCCAAGATTTGCTGCCATGTTAAAATAGACATCTAACATTTTTATGAGGTTAAGGCCGGCACCTGTCAAGAGCAACTTCACCAGGAAAAAAACGTCAATTTTGAGTCTAACAACATTATGGATTGCTCTGGTAATTTATTAAACATCAGTTATGCCACCACCCTTTTCAGGATACTTATCAACTAGTTATGTGCTGAACTACATATCCACATTCAGAATTCTCAAGTCAGAAGCACAAAATCCAGCCGCTATTTCCCTTAGGCCAAAACAACACCAAATATTTCTTCTCAAGGAAACCACTGATTTAGCAAGGAAACATCTTTAATGATTTTTTTTTAAGGAAATGTTTAATTTTTACATGGCAGCACAAAGATAATGCAGAGATATGCTCACAATGAAGAAAAAAATGAAAACTACAGTCCACAATTTCAGCATGGAGGCATATGAATACCCAAGGAAAATATTTCAGAATGAAAAAGTTTTGGCATAGATACCCATTCTTTCATTTTGTTAATTATCAGTACTGGTTATAAACACTGAAATTTTACCCAGAGGAAATCTTGGCAAATAAAGCTGGCAAGCTGAAATTTTTGCAGATGACATCAGGTTCACAGGAAGTGTCGAGTGCCTGGGGGTAGGAAGGCCCTGCAGAGGGATGTGGACAGGCTGGAACAATGCACTGAGGGCAGTGGGATGAAGTTTAACAAGACCAAGTGCAACCCCAGGCACTGCTACAGGTTTGGGGCAGAGATGGCTGGAAGACTGAGTAGAGGAAAAGGATCTGCAGGTGTGGGTTGACACTCGGCTGAACGTGAGCCACCACTGTGCCCAGGTGGCCAAGAAAGCCATCAGCATCCAGGCTTGTATCAGAAATAACACAGCCAGCAGGAGCAGGGAAGTGATCATCTCTCTGTACTCAGCACTGGTGAGACTGCACCTCGAGTGCTGTGTTCATTTTTGGGTCCCTCACTGTGAGAAAGACATTGAGACCCTGGAGTGTGTCCACAGAAGGGCAATGGAGTGCGAGGGGTCTGAAGCACAAGTCTGATGGGAGCGGCTGAGGGAGCTGGGATTGTTCAGTTTGGAGAAGTGGAGGCTCAGGGTAGACCTGATCGCTCCCTACAGCTGCCTGAAAGGAGGTGTGGTGAGGTGGGGGTCGGTCTCTGCTCCCAGGTAACAGTGATAGGATGAGAGGGAATGGCCTTAAGTTACACCAGAGGAGGTACAGGTTGGATATGAGAAAACATTTCTTCTTTGAAAGAGCAGTGCTGCACTGGAATGCACAGCCCAGGGAGTGGTAGAGTCACAGTCCCTGGAGAAACATGTAGATGTGGAACAGAGGAACATAGTCGAGAGCGAAACGTTGGTGGTTGATGGACAGTTGGACTAGATGATCTTAGAGGTCTTTTCCAACCTTAATGATTCCACGATCCTACAAAACACTCCAAACAAAAATTATTTATGTAGTTCAGACTTCCTATACTGGCTAAACTAAAAGAGCAAGATGGATTTCACTTAAAACATGACAGGAAGAATTTAAGAAAGAAAAACGATTAGTTATCTGTATTTAAGACTTAATCCTTTGTTCCACTTCTCACCCTTCAAAAAACAATTGATCCCATTGCTGGATGTTTTCCACATGCAGAAAGAAATTAACTATTTTATCCATTTAATCACGTCTCTGCTATAGGCACACTCTGGCCTATCAAAAGTACCATTTATTTTGCCCATCTGTTCTAAATATGTCTCCTAAAAGCACACAAGAATGTCAACTTAGCTATTTTAATTTAATATCACAGTAATAAAAATGATAGGTCATGTAAAAAAAGAAGCAATAGTTCTTTCAAGACAGATTGCTCACCAGCAACGGTGATAAGATATGAACAAAAACAAAGGATTCCAGCTGTAGTTTCATATTTAAAACAAGCAAGCTAACTACTGCCAGAGAAGGCAGACTCCACTTCGATCTCATCACCTACCACTTTCCAGACACTCTCCTTTCTGTGTTTCTTCATAAAGAAGGAAAATGCAACAGAGGAATCTCGTATTTTGAGGAGTTATGAAATCCACTGGGCTTAGTTGCTTTCTGCATCAAGAAGTGTGAAATAAATCTGGCAACTGTCAACCCACATTTCTATCACTTTACAGCAACTGTATGTAGCAGGAGTTGCATATCAAATTACTCAATTGCCCCATGATGGTCAGCTGTTGGCTTATTTGTATGAATAGACAGAGCCCACCACACCATTATTTGCTATGCAATGGAAAACTAACAATGGGAAAACACACCATCTGGTTTAATTAGAGAGAAACCCTGCTTAACGAAGTAAAATGTTCCTACTTTGCTGCAAGGCCCAGATGGTTGTGAACTGCTTGGAACAAGAGTCTGCCATGGAAGTTACATAAGACAAAAGAGATGTTTCTAACTTGAATTTTCAGTGTTAGGTAACTTACAGATAAATAGCAATCCTGCTTTGCCTCACAGGGCGTGATATTCATTATCTCTGCTATAAATCGACTGATTTAAATGTATTTTGCCAGATTGTTTTTTAGGCAGCCCCATTCATGCCGCTCTGGCCATCAGACAATCAGTGAAGGCCTCACTGAGGTGCACAGAGATGTTATGAGACATTTTCCCAGACACATGAGACTGAGCAGAGCCCAGCAAAGCATACAGTCCAAGGGAATGCCTTCCCAAACAGACAAGGCCCAGCAGGCTCACAAATACACTAGGCTCATGGGAGAAGGCAGACCAAAGTTCCTTATCTACAAACAATACACCAGGCAAACTCTGCTGGTACAAATGGGCACAAGCTCCTAAAAATCCTTACAAGGAACGATTAGGAATGCTACTACTTTTTCCTGGTTCAAACTCAGTGCACTATTTTGTCAAGTGTCCTTCTCTGGAGATATTAAAAATCCACCTGGACACTTAACAGTGCAACTTACTGTAGGAAACTTGCTTTGGCAGAGGGTTGGACTGCACGATCTAAAACAGGTCTCTTCCAACCTCTACGATTCTGTGATATGAAAGCATTCACCTTGCAGTTTTTTGAAGACAGGTGGAAAAATCTGTTAATTCAAACAAGATCATTCTAATTTGAGAAAACTGAAAATCTTATCCCAGTCAATGAAGAAGTACAGTGTAGGCAGTTTCTGAGTCACCTGTGAACTACAGTCTCCTTGACTGAGTGAATCTCATATGTAAGCGTGGCCAAGCTGCTATGACTAGAATTCAGATGGTAGAACATGTCATAGCAAAGGAGGCAATTTTTCATTTATAAAACGTACTCTATGCGTACAAGAATAAGAAATGATACGGATATTAAAAATAAGTAATGATTACTGCCTGCAGAAGTCTAAGGGGTAAAGAATCATTTAACTATTGCGTAAAGGATAATACTTCTTTCTCTCTCTCGACTGTTAATTTGAATCAAGTACTTGCTGTCAGAGCACAGCTTAAACTGCCTGAGGAGAACTTTCATAAGAACTGAGCATCAAGTGGAGGCAGAGGCACGGTAAGTGCGATCCACCCATCCACCTCCACGGATCAGGTCAAATCAGATGACAAATGTGGCAAATAGGCAACTCAAACGTTATCATTCTGTCAGCTAGATTAAGTCTATTGAGCTTGGTAAGAACCAATCATATGCAAGACTGCTGATGGATTTGTGTCCAGTTAGAAATTCAGTGTATTCCTCAGAAAGCTCATGTAAGCTTAACTAATGCTGCAGGACTGTAAACATGTATTGTTGTGCTGAGGTGTGCACTAAAAACAGCTGAGTCTACGTGACTCCTAGTTTCTATGGCAGATTGCAAAAATGAAGTTCTGCCATATGGAAGGTACCCAATGACTGTACCAGCAATTGTTGTCCAAAATTATCTGGAACATATACACAGAAACAGCTCACTCAATTTTCAACCTTGTAATGTAGCTACTCCTGTTAGCTAGGTGTATTAAGCTTAAAAACGTTCAAGAGAGGCATTCTTCCCAAGTGCAACATTGTTGGAAGTCTACATTGGAAAATGGGAAAACAAAATTCTGCGAGAGAACACCATGAAATCAGAGTTAAGCAATGCCATTTGCTAAAGGATTTGTCAAAAATTACTGACCCACTGAGAGATCTTTCAACAGTGTTGAATATAAAATCTACTTCTTGCTACCAATTTCGAAATTAGGAAGGTAATTAGAGCACCCGGTACTAATCAGAAAACAGGCACTGAAATATATATCAGCAACAGAAGTGTAGAGAACAGTTTTGTGCCATTAATATCATTTGGACTTGAAAATTCCACCAGGAAAAAGAGTCAGGACTCAGCATTTACAACAATTACACAACAATTCACAAAGGATCAAGGGAATGTAACCAAATGCCAGAGCAGAGTGCACATCTATTTTTGTCTTACAACAAATGAACATATTTAGTATTTTTAATAGATTTTCTGCAGACAATGTTGTGAACCAAGGTTTTTAGCTATGGAACAAGCTCAAAAGCTTAAAAAGGCTGAAACACTGAGTGAACTCCCTGTAAATTATTTCAAGCTTTACCCTTAAAGCTTATTAGATTCAAGCTGATCTTTCAAAACCCCTAACCCTCTCCTCTCCCGACTCTTAGAAGTAATTCCAGCTATTTATACGGAAGAAAACAACATCAAATGCATGCAGACAATTTGCTGTACTGTTTCTGCCTAACATCAAGAGGAACAGCATTTGATTTTCATGCCATCCTGCCAGCATGCTTGTTACGAACATCAGTTGATTTGAGCTAGTTCCAAATTAAAAGAACTGTAACAGAAAAACAAGAGTAAACTAGTGGTAAAATCACTCAAACTGCCTCCTTGCTTCTGCACAAAGTATTTTTGAAGTACTGTGCTAGCAAAGGAATTTAGAACTGCAATTCTCTTTTCACATCTAGATATAATAAGCACCAGCACTCCTCCACGTGTCTCAAGTAAATTCCTCATATCGAAATACTGTACTTCAATAGAACTAGCCATGTATGTAAGTACTGTCTTGAATTGAGGTTATAGCGCTTGTGTTTTACTAGAACAAATCCTACATACTTATCATTAATCCACAAGCAATGGTCAAAGACCATTGACAATTAAAAGAAAGGAGCAACACTACTGTTCTGTTTTCAATATCATTTTAAACTGCATAGAAAAGCAACTCACCCAGCCCTTTGAAATGCTACACACTAAAGAGCCCTAGATGGAACCGAGAGGTGGGCCCAAGCCAATCTCAAGAAGTTCTATGAGGCCAAGCGCAAGGTCCTGCACCTGGGTCAGAGCAATTCCAAGCACAAATACAGGTTGGGCAGAGACTAGTTTGAGAGCAGCCCTCAGGAGAAGGATTTGGGAATGTTGGATTATGAAAGAATCATAGAATCATAGAATCAGAAGGTTGGAAACGACCTATAAGATCAACTAGTCCAACCATCTCCTCATCATCATTGCCACCACTAGCACTAAACCACATCAGGCAGCACATCGTCCAGATGCCTCTTGAACACTGCCAGGGACGGCGACTCCACCACCTCCCTGGGCAGCCATTCCAGTGCCTGACCACGCTCTGAGAGAAATAGTTCTTCCTTATGTCTAATCTAAACCTGCTCTGATACAACTTGTGGCCATAACTCAAAGACTCAATAGGAGCTGGCAATGTCTGCTTGCAGCCCAGAAGGCCAACCGTATCCTGGTCTGCATCAAGAGCAGTGTGACCAGCAGGTCGAGGGAGGTGATTCCGTCCCTCTGTTCCACCCTCGTGAAACCTCAGCTGAAGCATTCAGTTCTGGGGCTCCCAACACAAGAAGGACATGGAGCTGTTGGAGTGGATCCAGAGGAGGGCCAAGAAGATGAGCAGAGGGCTGGTGCACCTCTCCTATGAGGACAGGCTGAGAGAGCTGGGGCTCTTCCTGTACCTGAAGGGGGCGTACAGGAAAAGCTGGGGAAGGACTTATTTAAGGGCATGTAGCAATAGGAGGAGTGGAAATGGCTTTAAACTGGAAGAAAACATATTCAGAATAGATATTAGGAATAAATTCTTTACTGTGAGGAACAATTTGCTCAGTGAGGCTGAGGATGCCCCCTCCCTGGAAACACTCGAGGCCAGGCTGGATGGGGCTGTGAGCAGCCTGTTCTAGAGGGAGGTGTCCCTGTTTATAGCAGGGGAGTTGGAAAGAGATGATCCTAAAGGTCCCTTCCAACCCAAATCACTCAGTGTACGATTCTATTCAAATAATACAAATGGGCAAAACAGGAGAGAAAAGCAGCTACCAATAATCACAACAGGGACAGAGATCAATGTATCAAATTTAGGGTAGAGTGTCAATTTAAAATAGCCTTTCTCTAAAATACTCTAAGAATACACTGTAGTGGAGATCATACGGGTGCTTTAGTGAAAATACCAAGAGACCCATTTTACTTCTTTTTTTTTTTTTTTTTTTTTTGAGGAGCAGCAGGAATAAGTTTGTTTGCTGAAAATTTTCTGCATTTTCCTCAGCATCAGCAATTATTATAAAATCTAAGAGGTGAGTAGGATGTGGCTTCCTCCATCATCACCACCAAGTTTTCAGAGCATATTCTGGTTTTGGATACTAAAATAAAGCTAACAGATAAAACTTGAAACAACTCGAAGCAAAAGAAACAGTCAAAGATGACACAATCAAATAGGAACTTGTGTCAAACTATCAGGGAGAAGTAGCAGGTTGACATCTGGCTAATTTATGTCTAAGTGTTAAATTATAACACACTCCACTTCCTCATTTTGTTAATTTAATGCCTTGCAACACCAGAATACTGAGTGCTGTTTACACGACTGACTGTGGCAAAAATTAATGCTTCTTTATTATCACTGGCAATGCTGCAATTGCATTCAAAAAAAAAAATCCTATTTGAAGCACAGAAATTTTCTTTCTCTTATACATTCATTATATCCAAGCCCCATCTTCTTCTCCGTTTACTCCCAGAAGTTTCCTTGGATGCAGAATGTTCAACAAAACAAACAACAAAACAAAGAAACATCGGTGAAGAATGTAATAAATCTAACTGGTGTGTGAACAGGAAAACCTGCTTTTAAAACCCCAGTAAATTGAAAAGTAAATGAGAAGAAACAGAACTAGCAATTCTTTTGAACTCAAGAAAGTTTTAGAATTATTATTTATTGGAACTGTGTGTCTCAGAATCAAATGTGGTAACATAATACTAAATGACTGATACTGAATATGAAATGCAAAATGCATCAGGCACCACCACTGGAATTAGGATGTCTCTAATGATTGTGGATTTACATCTGTGAGCAGGTTCCAATTAGTTCTCCTGCATAGTTTCAGATGAGCCAGCAATCTCCTTTAGCATTTCAACAGTGATCATTTAAAATCCAGGAATATTACAGAAGCAACCATGGTAGTAGTTAAGGCAGAGCTTAAATCTTGCTACAAGGAGGACAGCTGGGATAGAGAAAAGCTAAAAGTAGAGAAGTAAGAAGCAAAACAGATACATATTACTAAAGACCAAAATAAATGTTCCTTCTGTTCAAAGGATGTATAAAAATGTAACTGTGACATTTTACTACGTATAAAGTAAAAACTATAAAGAAGAGCATATTTAATTGAAGATAAGAGAAAGTATTATGTATTACCATAAAAAAGAACTCCAGTTTCCCAATTAAAATTGGAAAAAAATAGGAAATGGGAAACTACGCTTATCATGTGAAAGCAACACGCTCTGCACGAAACTGAGAACAAGATGTAGTAAATAAATATGCATTAGACTTTAACTGCAGTTAACTTTACCTAGGAAAAGTTTATCTCCAGTGCCAATCTGTTAAGACAAGAGCCAGTTTCTAAAATGGGAAAGACAAAACACACTGACACACCCAGGCGTCAGCCCATCTCTGAGAAGCACCTACTTCTGCATTTTTATTCCTGCTGGGGTTGGAATGAAGTGAAGTGGGAGACCTCAGGCCTGAATCTTGCCCCACTGCTGTTGCCAGCAGGTCACTTATTAGCATTCCCCAATTTCATCCAACAATGAGATGCTTGAAAAGAAACTATGGTTGACAAACTGTTTTAAGCCAAATAATTACAGAGAGCCAGCTGTTGAAGAAGTGAAGCAGTTAACCAGCAGACATGTGCACTAATAGGGTGGGGAAAAAAAGGCCTTGGTCAGGTGAGGCAGAGGATGGCAAGCTTTAAGGTCAGAGAGGCCATGGACAGACTGTGCAATACAACTGTCAGTCTGGACTTAACTGGGCAGGGATGTCTTGGGAACAACACTGGAGATCTGACTTCAGGAGACCTTTAATTGTGTAACCAACAAGGAACCTTTCATGCAGCCTTTCCTTCCTGCCCCCACAGTGCACACAGCACATCCCTCCATGCTTCCATTTTCTGAGAAGAGGAACACACACAGAACCATCAAACATACACAGTGTGCGTGCAGTAACTGTCATTGCAAGGGACAGACCTTCTGCATGGAAGCAGAAGTCAGATGCAGAGGCCATAACAGCAATTTGAACGAGGTGTTTCAAGGACAAAAATTATGTACTGGTAATTGCAGACAAACATCAGGGGGTTTCTTGTTTGTTTGTTTGTTCTTTTCCCATAATCCATTTCACAAGCACAGCGTGATCAAAGAATACTGCAGTCCTCAGAGAAAGACCTTGAGGTGCGTACTGCATACAAGACTCAGAAGTAAGAATTAGGATGTGGCACGGGAACAAAGTATCAAACTCTTTAACAAATGTCTGCTTACCATTTTCATGATGTGACCAAAAAAAAAAAAAAAAAAAGTATTGAAGCGCTGTGAGTGAAAAGGAAAGCACTTTTTCCCTTCAGATGACACAAGCCTGCACATGAATTCTGTTTAGATGAACATCGAGCCAAAGACACACCATGCAATCCCATGTTGTGAAATTCTTGGATACTTCAGTATTATTAAAATAAAATGCTTTGAGAAGCTCTGCAGAATATTTCTAGGAAATGTAATGTATCCCAGCTCTGTTTCAACAAACAGCTCATGGTAGGTTATTGCAAAATCTTGCCACATTAGGTCAGAGGGAAAAACAATGCGTTCCTCTTGCACTGACTGCAACTTGAACTCTGTGTCCAGAACAGCCAACATCAAAATTAGTGTAGAAATACAGAAGCAAATGTTATTACTGTCTCTATTTATATCAGCAGTACTACGCAGGACTACCGATTACCAGAATTAACCTGAGAATGTAGATAAGGTAAAATGATAAACAATGGCATTTTCTGGCTATTTCGGTGATGCTGAAGTTGACCAGGATGTTTAAATACGCTTGAGCATTCAGGCTGTACCTCAGGCACATGTAACCTTGTTGGCTGCAGGAAAGATGCTGCACCTGGTGACAAAGATGTGTGCAACACAGCTCTGCTGCTAGTGAGGACCTACACCCCTCTTCCTCCTCCACGGCAGGTTCACATCTGACAGGATGTGGCAATGACACAGCTGTCAGCTGCTTTCACAAACATTGTAAGGCACATTGCATGAAGAATTTGGGCATAAATGTATAATTGAAATAAAGAAAATGATTTTTTTTTTTTCTCTTGACATCCTTCAAATATTACATAACTTTCTGCTACTTCCATTTTTTTCACCCACCTACTGATGCACTCTTGCTGCCCTTCAGATATTGCATAACCTCAACATTTAAATACTATTTAAACCTTACTGGTCAGCTTTCTAATACTTCTTGTGTCAGATGTCTGCATTTCAGTCTGTCTCTGAGTTGGAAACAGACTAGTAACAAGATCTGTACATAACAAGCACCTCATAAATCTGCACCACTGCCCACCCACACTCTATCCAGCTTATCTTCTGCTTATATGCACAACTTATATAACAACTTAAACAGGACATGGGTATGATTCTTTTTCCATAAAGAGCCACATAAAAAAAACATATATATAAGACTACCTAAAGCACACGATTACTTCCCTCCAAACACACCACACACAAACCACGCTCACACCACTGCCCATCTCCACTCGAATGCAAGCACGCACTGAAGATGGATTGTTTCATTGCACACCATTAAAACAGCTTTTACATTGTGCTCCTTTACCACAGCCACCTCCAGGGCATGAGTTTCCCATGTCAGATTCCAAGAACTGGTATTCAACATCTCAGGCTACCTGTTTAGACAGCTCTTAGAAGTGCACGATCCCTCCCTTCCTCCTGAAACTGAAAGAACCTTTTGTATATGTGCCACACTGCAAACACTTCAGATGTCCAAAAAATACATATGTAAGTAACTTTAGAAAGAGCTAGGAAGGTAAATGTAAAAAGCCACTGCATCACATGTCCTTTTATGGACAGCTATGATATAATTGATAATTTTTGTTCAGTATAACATACTAAACATAATCAAGAAAGAAACTTCTGCAACAGCCTGCTAGCATGACTGACCCCATTTCTTTTTTCCTTGCTCATTGCAATACCTTTCTCCTTCTCACTTCAACATATGACTGGACTTTCTCAGTGGCCACGGATCCTTCTGCATTTTTTTTTTTTTTTATTACAGTAAACATTTCAGGAGCTCCATTTTCCTTTATTTTCCGTAGTCTCATACGACCCTGAGTTTTCAACTACAATGCATTCAGAGCAATTTCCTACTCCACCATTCCTCACCATATTTCTTAGTGTCATTCAAGGTTTTACCCTTAAAACCCTCCTCTTTTACCCTCTTAACCTTATTCCAGAGTGACCTCATTTCATTACACAGCTTCCCTGACTCACAAATCTCTCTTCTCCAGTGACCTCTCCCTTGCTGTTCAACTTCTCATCTGGATCTTTCAGTGCCAGCATAAACTGAGACACTTACCTTTCCTCCCATGCCCTCTTCTCTCTGGTGGCCTATACAAATTAAGGAGAAAAACCTATTCTGAAAGACCAGACTTGCAAGAAAATACTCAAAAGTTATAAAACAAGACAATTCAAATTTCCTCAACAAACAATTTTAATAAAAGACAAATACCAGAAGAAAAAAAAGGAGCTTCTTTAATAATTTATCAGCCATGAAAGTTCCAATTCTCTTATTAATATTCAGAAAATGTGCAGACTGCAGAGATCCTCCTGATGCAGACACAGCTCTTTTCAAAGGGGAAGTTTCTACTGAGGCTTATAGGGCAAGCCCAGTCAATCCAAATAAAATAATCCAACTCGCACCAGTCTTCTACCAGGCTCTGAAAAGCTCAGAGTATAGCCAAATCTTTGTAATCCTGGCAAAAGTTTGTGTCAGACAAAGATCCACAGTAATCATTACGACAGTCAATCCAGCAGCAGCTCCACAGCTGCTCACAGATCTGGAGTTGCGGCCCCACTTTCATTTCCACCAGACTATAGCTATGCTCAATGACAGGTACTGTAATCTTTGGTAAAACACTCTGGTAACCCTTAGACTACAGTTGTCATTTGACACTTGGCAAGTCTGTCCTTTTTCCACACACTTAGCAGCAGGCTTTCTAATGCTGAGCCTTCAACCTGCTTGACCCCCAGCCAGTAATATCCTAAACATAAATTAAAAGCTACTGTATAATTACTATTTTTCTCCCAGCACTTCCCATTCTCTTCCTCAGCAGTAAGGAATGCAGCCAGATGACTGACAGACATAGTAAGATTTTTTATAAGGGATTTCTGTCATAACAGATGACTCAATCCGATAATCACTGAAGAAGAATGAGATGTTCTATGACAGCGAGCTCCAGGCAAGTCACTAAGAGTGTACAATCTTTGGTAACAGTACATCAACAGTACATGTACTGGCTGCATCAAGCACACATAACACACCTTAATCCTGGGACGGTGGTCAGGCCTGGTAGGACAGTGGGAACCACACTGAGTGCTGTACTTTGTCAATTGGGAAACAGTGGCTCCCACTGGAAAGGAATCACTAAAAGAATTCAGTGATGCTTAAAAAGAAGGGGAAAGACCTCCTGTAGATTTCTGGACTGCACTTGTGTCATCTTTTCTCGTAACAACAAGTTTCAGGAAGAGTGGAGCAAATAATCCTTACCGTGCAGAGTCCAACCTGTGCTATTTAAACCTTGTTAAACTGTGAAAGCAAGCTACTTCAACTTCATGCAAAGATCTTGGCCAACATTGTGGCTTTCCAGCAGCTGTGTGCCAGCAGACCTATCACCTCATTTCCTGCTACGCTAAGGGCACTTGAAAGGAGGTAGGTAAGTGTACAAGCACATCTACCTGAAAATCCACTCCACAACTGTAAGTACACCCCACAGAACTGTAGAGGATCAACATGAGAAAAAAAAATTTAAAAAATGAAATTAACAAATAAGAAATTATTCTTTAACTGACTATCCTAAACATGAGTCAAGGATTCTTCAATAAACAAGAAAATCCAAAAAGTAGTACTGCGTAAAAAGAGGGGAGCAAATCATCTACTTCTATATGCTAGACTGGAAAAGCAGAACATGCTTGTTCTATTCCATAATGTGCTAATGAAGCTTCTGGAGGGAACACTGAGAGGACATTCTTCCTCATTCGGGGACAGGGCATGCACTGCCATGATCATTTTGTAAGAGAGATCTTCCTGATAACCACAGACTTTCCCTTCCCAAATTCATGCAAGGATAAAAGAAATCAAGCAATCTTAGGGACACCTGAAAACCTCACACACAAGCTTTGAGATGAGCACACAAATACAATGCAAGAGGCACTAAGCACTGAAGCTATGATAGACACCACTCTATCACTGAAAAGACAAAAGCATAGAAGAGGAGGCACCCATTCTTTCACTTCTTCCAGCACACGCACATTTACGCTTTCATTGTCTCTGTAAAGACAGAGGCGGTAGGTCGCTGACCTGCTGGGGGACAGGCCTTTAGAAGGAGCCCCCTTTCACCAAGGGAAGAAAGAAGAAACCAGCTTTCAGCTGTCCACCTGCATTTAAAAGCTAGATGATGTAACCAGCATACGCTTTACTATGATACCACTGTGAGCCATCTTAGAATCAAGCATAAGTTCTGTGAAACCAAATAAATCATTCTCTTTTATTTCATCAAGCAGCTCATTTCAAAGCTACAGAAAGAATTCTGCATTTAGATTACATACCCAAAGAACCAACATGCAAACAAGTTCGAATGATAATGAAAAACTAATTGTGATTACTGGTGTTATAGTAATAATTACAGTGTACAGTTCTTACATATTTTTCCAAGCTACTTCTTTGTGAGACTACATACCACACACAAGAAAACTGATGTTTCACTGAATTCTTTTTTTCAAAGAAAGTTATTACACTCATTTCAGAAGGAGAAAAAGATATTCGGTGCAGGGTTTTATTTCCAGATATGTACATGTATTTCATAGCTGCTAATACCAGTCACGTTTCAGCTATAAGCAGTCCTGCCAAATTCAGTGTGAGCCCTCAATAGTAGCAGAAGAATTACTGTAGCTGTGCCTCACAGGTAGGACTCTGCTTCTGCTACTTACACAAAGGAGGCTCAAGGTTGTGAACAAGTTCAAGCATTGTGAGAAAGTGACATGTTAACAAGCCATCACTTCTGCAGTGGAGGGCAAAACATTTCTTTCATTAAACTTCTCATTCTACCTTAGGACAACGTCAAGTAAAGCAACCGAGTCACTGCCATTCTGCCTTCACCACACTTAGGCAGTTACTAGATTTCAACGAACAGAGCACACTGCATGATGTGGTGAGTCATACTTTTTTTCCAAGCAGATAAAATAAACTTCCTATTTATTATTTAGGGTTTTAATACATACAGTAAGCCTTCCTCTCACTGCTACAAAGCCTCAAATTCGAAAGTATTCAATGTATTTCAATCACTTACAACTTTCCTCCAGATACAAAGTTTTGCTCAACTTGAGAAGTAGCAGAAATGCTAATTTTGGCTATAACTGAGAACAGGTCAATAAGAGTCCTAACAACCCAGAGCGCTAACATTCCATCACAGCTAATGTATTTTCTGAATTCGTGCAAAACAAACATTAGATTTTGTTCTGAGAAGTCCTAGAAGACTCAGAAATCTTCACTGAATTGGGAGCTTACTCTGAAAGACTCCACAATCAAGTCCTCTTAAAAGCTATCCTCCTGAGTAAAGCTTGTCAAAACTTGTCAAAATCCTTTCTGAAAATGCAGCCTGTGATGTACCCTACCTCCAAATCATGCCATGTTACATTCTGGCAACCCCAGCAGCTTAATGCAGTTCGGGGCGCTCGGCACTCCCTTAGCAGCACTCAGCACTTGGTGTGATCGTACCAGGCAGCTAATACAGCTCAGGCTAACGTGCCAAGTGAACATATAAACACAACAAGTTGGGGCAGAGCTATTTTAAGGCTCTTACTCAGAAAACCTGTAAATCATCAACAAGAGGCTTTACAAGTGAGGTGTATTTTATGAATGTGAATGGATAAGGAAGAACACAGAATAAAGAAGGGAACTGAGGTCTCAGATGAGTGACGATGCAGAAGGTATACATAAAAAAATCTGTGTTATTAAAGACAAAGCTATTTTAAGTTTGAGGAAAGGAAGAAATAGCAGAGTTACAGACTAGATCAAACTGCACAGTGCTGAAAAGAGAAAGCTTTGAAGATCATGCTTGACAAGAGAGCATTGTGCATAAGGTTGCAAAGGCATAACAGGGAGTTTGGAAAATACACATAGTCCAGTTCTGCTCTGCCCAAAGTGGCAAATCATCGAGGGTGAAATATCAAATCCCGAGGCTAAAAAAAAGGCTAAACAGAGGACCAGGCAGAGAATGCAGATAGTCTGGAAGGGTGATAGAATAGACATGTAACATGACAACGTGCAACCACAACATCCTGGATATGAAGTCATGAATGCACAGCAAAATTGTCAAGCAAGTTGTAAAGGAATTTTCAGCAGAATTCCTAATCCCCCCCCACAAACACACACACACACAAAAAAAAAAAAAAAAAAAAAAAAAGGAGAGAGAAAAGAAAAAGCAGTAAATGAGTTTTGGGGGACGAGGGGGTCAGACATTTCACACAGTTGCCAATGAGATACAACATCTGATATTTGAAAAATGGAGAATTATTAAAATTTTGTATAAAAACTAGATACTGAGTACATCTACACATCTGATAGAGGGGATACAGTGCATGTGTGACTGCAGCAGAGTTAGACATATTCTGCTCAAGTAATTTTGGGGCTAAAACCATAACAGAGTAAGAGACCAGCAGAGAGATGTTATGTGAATAAAGCAGATACACAGATAGGATATTCTATAGTGGGAAATAAGAGCGAAGAAAATATATTTGGGGCAATAGATGAGTACAAAAACAGCTGTCTTAGAAGCTGAAGGGTACAGAGACATAATTCAGACACAGGGAATGAGAAGGCATACGGCAGTAAATAATACACGGCCAGAATCAGAGCAGGGCACTGAGGTGACGATGATGGAACCATTTGCACAAAGAGCCTAAAGATGCCGTGTGGACACGCATAACGTCAGATGTTGTGTGGGGCTACTTCACATCAGGCAGCGGGCTGACCAGCGGCTGTAATCCAGCAACACGCTGAGGTGCGAGCCAGAAGTTACACACAGCATTAGAGCTATGTCAAACACAGCGCAGGCCGACGCGCGGCAGTTACTCTGCTTCGAGCGTATGTTGGGACAGAGAAACGAAAGGAGTTGGCGCGGAGAGCTGAGCCGGCCGTCCAGCTCCGAGGGAAAGGCAGACGACCAGCACACGGCTTTGTGCGCTTTCCCAGCCGTGCCCTCGGCTCCCTCGCAGCGAGGCTCACACGGCACGCAGCCCACGGCGGCAGGCTGCCCGCACCGCGCCCGGGCGGACAGAAGACGGACGGACGGGCCGCGGCGGAGGGAAGCCGGCGGACGCGTCCGCCGGGAGCGGGCGGAGCTGACGGCAGCGATACACGGAGAGGTACGGGCGCCTACAGACCCCCCACAGCCCGCTCACCTTTCGCTGGAGGCCTCCTCCTCCTCGGCCATGGCGGCGGCAGGAGCTGGCAGCGGGGCGGCGGCCGGCAGCGCGGCGACGGACAGCGCAACGGCGGCGGCACCGGCCATCACGGGCCCCTCCCTCCTCCGCCTCCCCGCCCGCCGCCGTCGCCGCCTTGCGTCATCGCCGCCGCCCACACCATAGAGCGGGGCGACGCCGGCGGCTAGAGCGGCGCTCCGGGACGCGCCTGGCGGGCTCGCGTCCCCGCACGGCACAGCGCTGGCTGTGTAACGAGGGGCAGGGAGCCGTGGGTGGGCAGAGGAGAGGTTCTGACCGTCCTCACAAGCATTTCGAACCACAGACAGAAACCTCAGCCCACGGAGATCAGCGCTGGATTTTCGAGTCGGTCATTTGTGCTTGTTTGCACGTACAAGAAGCAACTTAGGAGCTCGGGACGCCTCTCAAACAGCCAAGAAGAAAAGGCACAGAACGCACCTTGCGATTCTCCTTTTCGAGTGTTTTGAAGGACTTAACGCGGCCACGCCTACGGGCAGGAGGCTGCGGGGCGGAAGGGCTGCGCGCTGCTGTCCAGCTGTGCGCGCCGTGCGCCCGCTGAGCCCCGAGCCGAGCTGCGAGGCGTTCTGAAGTGGGCTTACCGAACTTTGCAGCGGACCTCAGACACCTCAGAAGGACGGATGGAAGATTGAGTAGCGCACTGTTTGGTGTCTGGAGTCCTTTGATGAAAGTTGCGATGGCAATTCGATAATAGCTGAGATTATTCCCGGCTATTCCCATTCTGCAGTTTTAACAACAGTGATTGTTAAGGTTTCATAATCTCGGCTAAAGTTTGCTTAGCTGTGTCACAGTGCTTTGGTAATCAAACATTTCTCTGGAGAGTTTTTGTTTATTATTGTTTCTCTGAAATGTTCTATTTACTGAAAATACGAATACCTCTGGATGCAGAAGTATATGATTGCTGGCAAACATTTGCAGTTATGCTCTCTGGAATTTGGAAACAGCCTGAAACTACAGCCCTGAATGCTACAATTTCTTCATCTTCATTTCAAGGCAATGACACATTGAAATCTCATTGGTCAGATTTAAGCATGGTACATGCATGTGCTACAGGCAAACATTTCCTAGAATCATAGAATCACAGAATGGTTTGGGTTGGAAGGGACCTTAAAGCCCACCCAGCCCCAACCCCCAGCCATGGGCAGGGCTGCAAACAGCAGCTCAGCTGCCCGGGTCCCCATCCAACCCTGCCTTGAGTGCCTCCAGGGATGGGGCACCACAGCTTCTCTGGGCTGCTGTGCCAGGGCCTCACTGCCCTCTGAGTGAAGAATTTCCCCCAAAATCTAATCCCATCAAGTAACATAGGAGAGGTTAAATTGAAAAATTTCCCTCTTTCATAATGATAAAATAATTTTATGTATATGTATAAGCAACACACGTCTGCTTCCCTTGCTATCCCTACAGCTTTTTTTTTTTTTTTTTTTTTTATAGCAAATGTCTTTTCCTGCTAACATCAAAGAACACAAGTTCTCTTAGCTGAGACAAGAAAAGCAATCCATCTGACCTCCCAGATTCTCCTTGCCCTGTACTGAGATGAAAAATCAATGTCTATGCTAAACAAAGACTCCAGATGACATAACAGAAGTCTTAGTGTCAAAGTCATCTTGCTTTGTCTTTACCTCAGGTTTTTTTGAGACCATTCCTATTAGACATCAGGTTGCAGTAACTATCATTATTCTTTGTTATTTAAAATTTGGAGCTGTACTATTTTCTATGTCAATATATTTCAAATACTTGGAACTCTCTTTTGTAAGTTCTACACTTGCAGTCCTACTTTTGATCCAACGTAAGTAGCTGCTTCTCAGCTAAAGCTGACTGACAATGAAACATGAAAATAGAGCACAAGTGTTTATCATCCACATTTTTGCATGATGACCCACTTAGTATCTTTCTTTTCCAAACAACACAGACAACTTGCTAAAATCTGTCTGATCAAAAGCCATAAGGATGGCTGGCCACGTCAAATATGTACATGCTGAAGGGGAAAAGTTCGCTTATGAGTGTTTTTTATATTAAAGAGATAAAAACAGCAGCTTGATAAAAGGAACATCATATACAGCGCCTGTTCTGATTTGCAAGCAAGCAACAAGTAAGATGGCAGCATTCACACCAGATGCATCCTTGTGGTGCTTCAAAAAACATGTAATTTACTTTCATAAAACCCCTGCAAGCCCTTGCAGTCACGGGTTCTTCCTCTCCAACTGTCTATTCCACATGTTCTCCATGTTTTAGGTCAGGCATGACTTCCAGCTGAAAGTTTGGATCTTGCATTCCAGGTAGCCCAGGAGATACATTTACTTCCAGAGCCTCTCCTGCACAATTTATAAACACACCCACAGCAGTTGAAGTAGGAAGTTGTATAACTGTGAGAAAAGTCACCTCTGGGAAGGCCAAAAAAAGTGCTCCAAGAAGCAAATGTACTGCAGAGGTGGGTGATATGTCTTTGTTATTATATATCACTACCAGCAAGAGCTGAGACCATGACAAGTAAGTGTTGCTAGCCAGAACTTCCACCTTGTACTTGCCTGTTCCATTGTGTATGACTCACATGTGATTAACCTGAAATTTCCTCCTGGATAGAGGAGTGGCTGGGAAGACACAAAATCTTCTGTTTTCAGGTGGGTGGAAAGGTGCTGCTTCTAAGGGTTCTGTGATTTTGTTTTCGTGGGTCATGTGTGCTGACTCTCAGAGCACACCTTGAGACTCTCAGCTGCATCAGACAGGGCATGTAATCTAGGCAGTCTCCCTGTGCCATAACCTTGTTTTGTCTTCCTCATCCGTGAATATGAATACCTACATAACCACACAAGCTGGAGCCCTTCAGGGCTTCTGGAAATGTCCATACCTAGCAAGGAGGCTGATTAAAACCACCTACTAGCAGCTAGCTGAAAAGGTCAGGGTGCACATTAAATGAGACTGTCTATGAAACAGCAGATTTAGTGGTCTGTAGGACCAAAATGAAGAGTAAAAACAAACTTGTAAAACTGGATGTTAGGAGTCCCCTAAAAAGCTTGTATAACAGGTAAAAGGAGGAGTGAATTCACAGGAGCTTCCAGTTCTTTAAAGGAATGATATTAAAGGTAAACACTGGTATTCATCATGAGGGAAAGGCAGAAAGCGTAGTTAAGAAACCGGCTTGGCTAAATTGCCCAAACCTAAGAAAGAAATGTGTTGGGAAAGAAAAAAATAAGTTATGATATTGAAGCTGAGAATAAAAGTATAACTGATGTAGAAACAAACGAACAAAAAACATAAAATGAAATGCAACTAGCAGGCTAATAAAAAAGAATGAGTCTAGAAATATATTGACTGTTTGAGGTAGATGCGGTTCTTCAACTGGAAAGCGAGAAAACTAAAGGTGTCAGAAGGGCAGTACCTCCTAGAGCTCAGTGAAATTAGGAACCTGATGCAATAACAAGAGAAGTTGGGTTTTAGCCTCAGCTAAGAAAAGAACAGAGCACTTACTCAACTCAGGTAATTTCAAATTGACCTCACATCCCTCTTTAATTTCATGCTAGAGTATTTGAAGATTTTGCTGACAGAATCTCAGTGTCAATAATCAATATATTTGAGAATTTTTGGGTTTTTTGGTAGGAAAGAGGGAGGCTATCGTGTGACAAGCACTGTGAAGGGAAGGGTGGAGAGAAAAGAAGAAATATGAAATAGTGGTTCAGTACAGTAAATTTCAATTCTTAGAAAAACAGTGAAATGAATATGCTTGTGCATTGTTGAAAAATAAGAGAATAACTGTCAGCAAGAAGTTATGTCTCAAACATCTAATTGCCTTCATAACAGAATGACCAATTCAGTGGATAGAGAAGAGCTACAAATGTGCTATATCTTGATTTTCGTGTACATTTTAATTTGATTCACTTAAGCAAATTAATAGAATGTGTTCTACATTGATCTACAATGAGGTACTCACAAAGCTTGTTGGAAAACCAGAGTAACAGGATGGTGCTCTACCAAATTGGCAACGCGTACATCAAATGGGATTGCACAGATTCAGCTCCTGGTGCCAGTCATTAATGACCCAATGGGTGTTCATAAAAGTGAAAACGCTTATTGGAGTCACAAATGTATCAGGCAGGAAAGGATTAAGTATGTTGGAGGACAGAGACAGAATACAAAATGAGTTTCAATTAGAAATATGAAAAAAAATAAGGGAAGCTATTCAAGTGAAACAGCTGTAGACCTAGACAGGAATAATCAGCTGTAGGGGAAACTGGTTAGGTAGCAGTTCAGTACAATAGAAACTCTGGCTTTGAGTGGTCACAAGCTGTGTATGAGTCAACAATGGCTTGTTACAAAAAAAAGTTAAGCATCCTGCTGGGATGTATTATATGGATTAGAGTTTGCAAGACTTAGCAAGTAATTCTGCTTTGTTACGCAGTTGTAAAGCCAGTTTTGAATGTTGCATGTCAAGAAGGATGTGGACCACCCGAAGAATGTCTAGATGAGAACAGACAGAATGTAAAGGGGCCTACAGGAAAAACTGGGTGAGTAGGAGAAATGATGACAGTCCACAGATAAGTAAGAATTTATGCCAACATGGGAATAACTTGTTCAATTGGAATCACACCCAAGTTACTTTAGGTTAAACATTAGAACAAATGTTCTTCAAGGGAATAAGTGCTGGAAATAAAGACTTCTAGAAATACAGTCAGAATCTGACATTGGGGTTTTAAGAACAGGCTACTTACATATCATATTCTCTATAAATAGAAATTTCATAGGTGTAGTGGGACTGCCTGGGGGCAGGGAGACTAAGAACACAGTTTTCTGAGGACTAATTAGCCCGATGTTTCCATTGTTTTTAATGTTTTTAATCAAGGCCAACTGAGGTGGCAGAGTGGACTGGCATGGATAGGGGTCCTGTCCTGGTACCTCTCATCATCCCATCATGTGCTCTGGAGTCCATCCCACTCCAGTTGATAATATGTGGAAGGTTTCAGCCCCCTAAAATCTCTATCAGGATTCCCTTCCTGGTTAAATTGTTACCTGTGAAAACAGTGTAGCTTCTCTGTTGTAATCCTGATCTCATCCTAACCCTCTTGGTTGTAAATAAGAACTTGTGCAATGTTTTGGAGTTCTCTCTTTACATAAAGGTACATTTTTCATTGTAAACGTAAGCCTTATGTTGTAATACGTGATTGGTCAACAATCTCCAAACATCTGCCTTTGGTAAAGAGAGGAACTGTCTTGTGGGTATCGTACTTCATATGTGGCAATCTCTGAACCTGAGAATTTCAAGTCATTACTCTTGAGAAATAACTTCATACAACTTTTTTGGTTTTGAAATCATTATTTTTAATGCTTTTCTGCTCTTGAAAGAAAATAATAAATGCCTAATGTTTTCAACCAGATTCATAAAAACTGGTATTTCTCCAGCCAAGTTCCAGTTATTTATGTATATTCGTGACTAAAAAATAATTACCTTAACTAGTAAAATCTTGTGCTTTATATGTGTCAAGAAAGCACTGAAAGCTGTATTTAAAGCCAGTAAATATTTGGTTACAGTTTTTTCATAGTTCTTTCTTCTTTTGAGGGAAATTCTTCTTTATTCTCCTTTGTCCTCTCCCCCCCCCTCTCTCTCTCTTTTTTTTTTTTAAGAACTAAACATTAGGATTCAATAAGGTAAAAAGAAATATTTCTTATTTATACTAATTCCAACTGGTAGTAAATAGAAGTAAGTACTGATAGAATGGACAATACTTACCTCCTTGAAGTTTGGCTTTTCTACTAGAAATATAACTTTTGTAAGGCTATCAAGAAGAGTCAGTGCTTAAAGATGGTTTAAAAATACTTCTATATTCCCCAATGGTAGCCTCTGTTACTGGCCAGATTCATACTTGCAAATATTTTTGTAATTAGGAAACCCAGTGACAGACAACCCAGTTGTATCTGTGAGACACTGTTTTCTATTCACAAGGAATGTACGGAAGTCCTACTTTATAGAAAAGATGAGATATTAAACAGTGGGAGGAAGATTGTTTCCTTACAGTCTGCTATTTTGACTTTCTCTCAGTGTCATACAAATATTTCTCCGTGGCTTTACTTTTCCCACTTTTTCTGTTTGCTTGCTAGCTTATTGCAACACACAAATACTGACTGTCCTTCCAAACAATACTCAGCTTTTGCATTCACATTCAAACCACAGCACTACCCTACATAACAGATGTCTTATGACTACCTCAGCCTTGTCAAACATGTCTAGATCTCAGACAGTAGTTTTTTACTGTGTAAGTTACTGGTAAACACAGGTTTTGCCTGATTAGGAAATCCTTCTTCATTCATTATCTTCAACAGTGTCCACAGATCAAAGTCAGTGACTATTTCCCAGAGATGACAAATCTACAGAATGAAGTGATACTAAAAAGTAAATACATATTTCTGTAATCTTAATGTTCAAAATGCAGCAGTATACGACACCACGAATGTGGCATTTGTGTCTTTCTCCCCTGGTTGAAAACACTTCCAAGGGAAAAGTGCTCTGTTTTTTCCACTGGTGCTTCTCCCAGGACTTCAGTAGAGGGTTGGTTTTGGGGCTGCTGCTTCCCATTCCCAACAGAATGGTGAGAATTTGTGCTGTGAGAGGCAGAGGCTGGGCTACAGCTCTTGCTGAGTCTTGAGACAAGTGGAATAGTTAGACAAATGACCCTGGTACTCCTGGAGGCAGCCTTTTGCTTTCCTGGATGATCTGAGGTCCTAATTCAGCTATTTCCCAGCTCACAGCTGCATGATAGGGGTGTGGAGTGCTCATGGAGTTCAGAGCTTATCTGTGGGTGGGAAAACCTGCAGCTCAATGATAGAAGAGAAGCTTCTGTGAATGGCAGAGTTGGTTCATCTGAGGTGGCAGAAACTCCGCTATTACAACAAATACCATCTGTGAGCACTCAATGGCAGTCTCTGTAAAAGAACTTTCAGTGGAGGGAAAGGCTTTCATTTTTTCTAACCTGTTGGTGGAACAGTTATGCCTTTGGTGTGACCACATCTGCGCCGCATGGCAGCTAGCTGTCATTCACACCTCTGGCTAAGATCCTCTTTGGTGAACAAGTTCTTCAGCTGAACTGACTTTGTCCAAGGTGGGATGCCGAAGATCTTGTCTTTTTATTAAATTAAGGATTTGATTCTGAGTAATCTACAGGAGTTTTATCATTAGCCTAATTTGGATCCAAAGCAGATCCTAATGGTGGTCTGTGAGACCCTGTGATGTTAGTAAATGCTTTGACATTGTACTCTTGTACCAACATCTTCACCCATCATGGCTTCCACCCGCATGTGTACAGAGACCTGACCGACTTCAGCTCTAATCAAGTTTCAGAAATAAAGCTGATCAAAAGTAAATTACTGGGCCAAAATCAGTTTTACTTTATGCTCCATAGAAATTTAACTCAATGAATTGCCCTGAAGCTTTTTTTCAGTTTCACCGCTGCCTCCAAGAGCAGTGCATTTGCTTCAGATCTCTTCCAGTTTCAGAAAATGTTCTGATCAGGCATCTTTTAGTTTCTTTCATTTCTCTTGACGTTGAAGTTATTTCACTAACCTTTATTTATCTTTGCTGTTGAATATACATTTGATTACTAAATTTAAGTGCTTCCCTTTACGTGACCTATTTCTTTTGAGTCTTGATGCTGTTGCTTGGATACACTTTCCTCTTCTAAGTGAGACACTAGGTTTCATCTTGCTTTTTTCCATGCTTTGGATGATACAATTGAATTGTAATTTAATACTTTTTTTTTCAGGCTATTAAATGTATTTTTTTTGTCTAACACCTTTGACAAAAACAGAACTGAGCTGGGAATATCTCTGTGGTTTTATATATAGTATGTTCCGTGCAGTATTGAACAGTTTGCTAGTCTTGCTTTTCTTTACAATCAAATGCAAAAAATGACACCATTACACTGAGTAATGACAAATCACTACATAGCTTGTAGGAATACCAATGTCTATAGATAAACAGATATTTAATTCAATTTCCTTTCTGTATTTGTAATGTGGCTGCAAGTTAATTCCTGGAGCATCCTGTACTATTTATCTTTTTGTTTTAATTCTAGATTAGTAAAAATAGATAACAAGAATAAAGTAAGCATTTCAGTAATAATAATAATAAAAGAATTTTAATTTGGGCAGACGTATTCTTACTCCTATATGCAGTTTTACTTATACCATTCTGAAAAATGTGGAGTAGAGCATGAGTAGAGTGGGGATTTCCCATGCCTGCTGTAGGGAACCTGCTTTGGCAGGGGGGTTGGACTCGATGATCTCTGGAGGTCCCTTCCAACCCCTACAGTTCTGTGATTCTGTGGTTCTGTGAGACCTCCTGAAAGACCATCTAACTAATTGAGGCACAGCTGCTGTCTGTCAAAGGCAAAATACCTCACACCTTTGCATCTTAAAGCACACTTTAAAAATGTCAGATGAGAAGGGATGCACGTTTGATTACTTTGCTAAATATTAAGGAAAAAAAGGTATTGCATAACTCAGTGTTACACATTATTAGTAGCTGTCCAAGCAAGAGATATGGAAAAGCTAAAAAATACTCACAAGATGTTTTTCTGCTATTGAGATGATGCTGATACCTGGAGTCTTGTATCATACTGTATTAGCATTGCCAAGTGGATTGTTACCTTCAGTGTGAGGTTCTTTGATTACGTCATCTTAATATTGCCGTTACTTGCCCTAATTCTGCCCTTAGCAATTTTCCTGCTTTTCGGAAATGTTTCAGAGCCCTGAATATTTTATATTGGTGTGTTTCAAGCCTAGGTTAGTGTGGGTTTCAAACTACTCCAATAAAGTTCTGAAACCAGATCAGTTCTCAATGGTTTCAGAGTACACAACCATATTAAGAAAGGATGGGCCCAGAACAGCCTGTTCTACTAGTTGTTGCACAGATCTACATTTCCAGACACACACAGCAGGTCATGCCTATCTGTCATGTGGATAGCCATCTCTCTAAACACAATTGTTACACACCAGTAAAAGCAGCCTTTCAGCTCAGTCATTTGTAAATGCTGTAGGGAGTGTCTTGTTTGTGCTACTTGTGCTCTTGCACTGTTATAGTGACTACTTGTGGACACATGAAATAATCTCAGTCTGGAGGAAGGATTTAAATTCAGACAAGCTGGTTCAGCTGGGACACAGGACCAGCTCTGCTTGATACTCTCACCTGTGTTAGTGACAACGTAAGTGAGGGCTGACAGTCACACAGTATTTCACAGCATTTCCAGAATGTCAAGAAGAGCAGGCAAGTTCTGTCACAGTTAAGTGGGATATCGTAGGTACTGTTGCAGGTGTGGGTTTAAGAAAGGATCCTTTCACATCTCAGCATTAGCCTTTATCACATAGTTTCCTGCTGCAGCACTGGGAACATGTGCTAGTAGCATAGCACTGCTTCTACTCTCAGAGACATCAGTCTTGTTTGTCTGTGAGGAAGTGGCTTTCTCTAACAGCCAAGGAATGTAGGTCTTTCTGGAAGCACTGCTGGCCCATCCCACTGTGTATGCTAGCCTAGGTTACGTGACCTTTGAGGGAGTGGGGTCTTGCCACATAGCTCAGTGCAGCCAGGGTGTGCACCTCCAGTGCGTGGCCCTGTGCAGAAGAGAGAAGACTCCATCCACCCCAGCACTGCAGTAAATATATTGGATTAGGTTCCCATGAGATGTAGGACCTTACATGCAACACCAGTGGGATTGCTGTGACTCACATACAGCTTTAAATACACCCACTTGCACCCAGGCTGGACTAAGAAAGATGCTCTGTACCCAGACACCTGTCGCTCTCGCTAAATCTGAGTTAAACACAGATTCTTGGTTACATAACATAACACCAAAGAAACTATTTTATTTTTCCTAAGAATGAAAGGAAGACAAAACAGAACTTTCATTCTATGCTTTGTTCTCAGTACACACCTCCCAATCCCTCAGGAGAAAAAAAAAAAATTAGGGGCAGTTCTTGACTTTCACTTTAGTTGACATTCGATTTTGAGAATGGAGGATCCTTCTCAATGTATTGTTTTGCCTTAACTTATCTCACTGTTGAACAAGTATGAAGGAGCAGGCTCTCCTGCAGTTCAAAATGGGGCAAGAACTATATTAGTCTCTAGTTATGTCTTGACAAACACGAGACATCTGCTTCAGAAGGATTTAAATGAGAACAGAAATAGGATTCATGTTTTCTATCACACTGCATTTCTAATTATCGATTGGAGATGATTTTCACTAAAATATAGGCTTTTTAAAATTAGGTCTGGTACAAGCATGCTTCAAATCAAATTATAGTATTATGTGCTGCAGAAATAAAAGACAAATTCAATGACCTTGATGATAAAATTTTTCTGAACAGACTTAGAGAGCTAAATTTTAAGGAGAGCACTTGATACTAATAATGATAAATTTCTAATCTCCAGTAAGGTAGAATTTATGGAAGAAATATCTCCCATGTTTCTAAACGTATGACTAGAGCAGACAGGTCAGGTTAAACATTTTTTCAGTTTCACCAAGTGCTTAGTGCCCCCTGGCAGAATTTACCATGTGTCTTTATTAACCCGTGCTATGAAGGTTTGATGACTGGGCCACATGGGACTCAGATGGTGAAAAACTGCACCAGATTTTGTATTTAGGAAGAAACTAGCTAGATGCAAAAAGCAGATCAGCACATGCAGTCTTTTAACAATAACATATGCACACCTCCTTGTTCTGATACTACTTTGCTTGCTAGCCCTGCAAGAAGAAATCACAAGCAAAATAATTTCTCTTTTGACTCATCCACTTTAACAGCTAGAATTACTGCAGTAATTGTTCTGCAGTCTTTCACTGATCATTTCAGATGATATTACTCTTTTCATGAGTTCAGTATTTTGTTCATGGTGTTGATGATTCCTAAGGGGCCAAGTTCCAATGGTTTGTGAGTTAACTTTGCAAAGTTTGGTGACTAAAATGTCCAGCTTTTTAAAGTAGGGAGTGATTTATTCAAGGCTTGTGATTTTTATTTAGATTTTGGAAACTTGGATGAGTAAATGCCAGTAGGCATCAATGGGGATTGTCTCAAAATGAAGAGGAAGCTATGTTTCTGAGTGTGTAAAAATAGTGCGTAAAATAGACTGACATCATTAATAACGACAAGCTTAGGTCTTCAGAAATAGGAATGAATGGAAATAGGATATCTGTACTTTAATGAATTCAACTAGTTTTGCTATTTTCCAAGCAGCGGTGAGAACAGTCAAGTGAATAAATGTACAGGTCATACTAGCAGACAGCATGTAAGCAGAGAAATGATAAACAGACTTGTAATTACATCATACAATGCAGCAGTGTATGCTGTACGAAAGGAAAACGGAGCTCAGAGTCTTTAGATTTAAACCTGTTGAACAGCTGTCAAATCTGTGATTGTTTTGACAGCAGCATGCCAGTGCTACAGCCCTTGCCTAACTGGATAAGCCAATGCATTTCCCCAGAGAAATCAGTTTATGACGATTTGAAGTATTGGCTATAAAAGCTTACACAACTCATCATTTCACAATCAAGAGCTCCATGAAAGGCCAGTTCCCAACTTATGCTTCAAGTACCTAAAAGTTAGAGTAACACAGACTGATATAGTGAAGATGTAGCATATGCCAGATTCTTTCAGGAGGCTGTCTGTAAGAACATATGAAATATTTTATGAAGCACAATAAAAATCACCATGTGCACAGCTAATGTAGTCTGGAACAGCTGATGATATTACTGCTGTCTGGTTTTGGTTTGCTTGAAAGCCTCAATCTGCAGTTGTTCAGCAGCTGAAAAGCAGCTGAATTCAGGCATACAGGGTGAAAGACAACTGAAATGATTAACTTCTGCAGTGCTCCCAGGACCATTCATAATTCAGAGCCCTGTGAGTAGGACTATAGGGAAATTTATCACCTTGTTACTTTTGGCAAATGCTACTCTGGAAAGGCTAAATACTAAATACTGACTTCCTGAACCTGCCTCTCCCAAACCCTGGATAAGCTCTTTTGCTACGTTCATAATTTAGCAACCTAGTTAAAAGTTAGCATAATTTTCCTCACTAAAGCAGCTCATCAGTCAAGGATTTCTCTGAGGCACATCTGGCCTAAAAAATACACCAAATATGTTCTGCCCAGGTGGAATAAACTTTGAATCTTGATGTCATTTAATTCATTTCCCATCAATTCATATATGAACAAAGATTTATATATAATGTAGATTTTTTTACCAGCTTTCTCTGGGTAATAATTTGAGAGTGGTTTCTCTTAGCTCTTCTAAGGCTTAGGCAGATTTTCTTTTTTTTAATGCTATTTCCATGTGGTTTGGCAGGACAGGGTTTGTTTGTTTGTTTGTTTGTTGCTCTTTCTTGACCTTCAGTAAAATTAGATATCTCTAATTAGCTCGACCTAGCAGAAAATGGAAGAGTTCTATCTTCCTTGTGCCTTGCGGTTTATAGTTGATCAGCATCATATTGGTCAGTGTTTATGAAACAAAGCTTCCATGCTTTGATGCCAACAATGCTAGGTCTGCCTGAGAACACTTATGTGGCAATTCCTGGCAGGATGTAAAAATTGTGCCAGATGTGACTTGATAGATATTTTCCTCTCCATTTGCAGGAAAATACAAACATTTTAATAGTATTTATCACACTGTTGGAAAAATCCCATGTAATGCTGTGTAATCTGACCAGGAAAAAAAAACAAAACAAAAAAGAACAATTGAAGGTGGATAAAATGTTACCAAATCTTGCTGTAACAAATATGTAAGTTTAATTACAAAAAATGTAATGTAATTACCAGTTAACTCTAAACTTTAGACGTCTCACCATCCATTTTACACTGAAATCAGTATGTCATTAGCATGTGACTGGGAAGAATGTGTTGCTGTTAATTGCTTCTTACTTGCTCTGTAATGCTTATACCCCTAAGTAAAGTTGAATCTTAAATGGTTATTCCTTTGTGTGACTTCAAATAAGAGAAAATGTTCATCTCATTTATGTGTCAAGTGTGGTTGTCGTACCATGTCTATATGTATTTGAATTATCATGTTTGATGTATGGAAAAGTGCTTACCTTATGGCAGCTCTTGGTCTTCTCTAGCCTTTGAGCCATTTTAAATCATGAAATTGGAATAAAGCGAAACACAGAAAACTACTTATAGGAGCTGGCAAATTGAATGGAGCCAGAGAAGGATCTGATGAGTGCCAGAGTTGGTGTAATTATGGGACTTTAGAACTGGCAATGAGGGCACAGAGAGAAGAGAACTGTAATGTTGGTATATGGATAAGATCTCACCATTTCAGTAGCAGTGAGATGCTGGATGGATGCCGCTAGTCATTGAACTATACTCCAAATGTGAGCATGATTTCAGTGAGGTGTAAAAGAGAATTTCATTTCCCAGTGAATGGCCTGTTAATTTAGTTAAGTACCATGGTAGCTAGTAGTCCAGAAGGAAGAGGATAAACCGTAGAATAAAAATATGCTTTTGTCTTGAAATGTTGATGGATTCTGTTTTGTCTCTCTTGTATTTTTTTCTCCTTACTGTGGCTCATCCGTTATACTGTTGCTATAGTCTGCTTTGTGACTGACAGAGGCAGACCATGAAAATGCTATAAGCAGCTAACAATCACAAGACTGGACTTCAGCAACAGATGGATGCAAGCTTGGGATTATACTTAGCTATAATTATAGTGCAGTTGGCAATTCAGGGTGGGCAAACCTGATCCATCTTTAATTAGCTAATCCTAATGAAAACACTCTAGTCACTGGAACAGAACATACTTGTTACAAGTAATTTACCTTTTGCCATCGTGGTCAGACTGTTTCCACTGTGCCAGCAGTGTGTACTTATACACATTGCTCTGTAGGCACACCCACCCTATGATTACAAATTCTGTTGTCATTTTGCAAAGGTGAGGTAATGCGGTAACCTTCATCAGTTAGCAAAATGTAAACCTTTAGAAAGCTCGTTGTGTACTGGTAAGAATTCATTGCACAGCAAGAATGTGACACCTAGTGGATACACAGCATTTAAGAAATGCAGCTGGAATACTGACATTAAATGACCCTACCAAATGGAACAACAACTTTGCTGTAAGAAACGACAATGATTTTAAATGACTCTATGCATAGGGATAAAATAATTGGATAATGGAATGTTACTTTGGAAGCTTGAATGTGAAGAAGGTGTCAGGGCAGATGTCAGGCCAAGAAAGCCATACAGCTCCTAAAAGACAGAGACCAAATCCCACAGAGACATTGGAAGATTCTGATGTGATGGACTGGAATCAGATTTCAAACAAAACTCAAGTATAAAGTGAGTCTAAAAATCCCCTTTGTTAAATATACGTCCCTGTTTTCTTCACACTATCTTTGCAGGAGGTGAGTTTTCACAGTCAGAGACACTGAACAGTGAATAAACTGTACAGTTAGGCCACTGGGAGCCAGACTAGACTGAGATAGTTTGAAAAGTCCAATACATCCTGCCTGAACTACAGGTTTTATCTGTTACTGCCCAGTGCAGCATGTAGTACCTAGATTTCAAGTATTCATAGATCTGTGGTTGCCCAGATGCCCTACTTCCTTACTGCTTCAAGGCTATAATAGAAAACTTCAGTACCAGAAACTGACATTTTGTATAATCCCTATTCTCCTCTCTAAAATTTAAACATTTTAAATGCAAATACATTTCCAAATATCTGAAAAATGCATGCTGAATAAGTCAGATGCTAGAGCAAGGATAAAGCTTACCCCTTGGCAGCTGTTACATGTTGTTGGTCTGTACATCGGCTCTGAATACACTCTGAACCCGGGGGCTTTGACCTGCAGTCTCCTTCTCGTGGATAGGTACAAATGGAGTCAGCATGTGGGCAGCTGATTTGTACTGCTCTCGTTTTACCTGATAAACCATTATGAAGCTGCGAGGGAATCCTCTTGTGCAGTTTCTTAGTGCTTCTCTGCTACAGATGGACACGTTGAAAAGGAATTATCAGCACAACTTTAAGTTGCACCAGCAGAGGTTCAGGTTGAATATGAGGAAGAATTTCTTCTGAGAAAGAGCAGTGAGGCAGTGGCACAGGCTGCCCAGGGAGGTGGTGCAGTCACCGTCCCTGGAGGCGCTCAAGACCCGTGTGGACGTGGCACTGAGGGACGTGCTCAGTGGGCTGACAGACTAGATGATGCTGGAGGTCTTTTTCAACCTTAATGATTCTGTAGTTCTGTATCAGGCCGAAGCGCAGGATTTTTAAGCTCGATCTCCAGATATAAGCCTTGGCCTGACAGGAGACAACATGGGTACGAAAGGCGCGCAACACAGAAGGCTGAAGCGAGAGTTCACGCGGACAGAGCGGGCAGCACCGCCTCCGCCAATGGGAGGAGGAGGGCCGGCCCAGGCGCGGAGCCCGCCTTCCGGAGCCCGCCCCACCCTGCGGATGTGGCGCCGCGAGCCGGCGGTGAGTGGGAATCGGGTGGTGGGCCGTGCTGCCGGCGCCGCCGCTACCGCCGCCGTCGCGGGGGAGGAGCCTGCCCCCATCTGCCCAACCCGTGAGGCTCCCGGGGCGGGGAGAGTAACGGGCTGGGGGTCCGGGCGGGGCTGGGGGCGGCTTCTTCTTGGCTGCTGCGCGGGAGGGGTCGCGTCTGTCAGCGCGCTGAGGCCGTGCTGCTAGTGGAAAGGAGAGGGCTGCTGAGGGAAGCGGGCGGGCCGGCCTGCTGGGCCGCCATCACACGGCGGCAGCACGGTGGCCCGGCGGGCTGGGCAGAACTCGTATCCCGCTAGCCAGGCTTACCGCTCTGTGTGATTCCCGCTCTGCGAAAGTGGGAGAGTAGGGGTCCGACCGAGTCTGTGCCAGGCTGTGTGCACTGACTCAAGCTGACTACTTCGTTGTGTCCCGCTGACTCGGTGCTGGGTCTTGCATGTGCCGAATCAAACTGGGTTTGTGGTATCGACCTCGCAAGCACAGGTTTAAAGAGGGCTTCAGCGCACCTCTGTGTTTCAGAAGCAATCAGGCTGTGACAGCTGACAGCGGTCCTGCTCGCGCACTGCACTGACCGCGGGGATTGCGGATAAGCGGTAGGAGCGAGTTTCCAGAAGCGCGCTGTGAGTGCAGAGGCCGTGCTCAGGCTGGAAGGGATGGCTGGAAGTTGGCTGGTGCAGGCCCCGCTGCAGCTGGAACATCCAGCAGTGCTCCTCTGACGGGATGTGTGCAGTGTTCACCGAGTACCGGTGCCACTCAGTGTTGAAGCATGCACAGTGTGGCAGTTACTGTCTTTATGTATAAATGTACATAAAACAACAATGGAAAGTGAAGCAGTAAGGTGGAATGACTTGTCGGGGTGACGTAGTGAATCGCTGGCACCACGATTGCAATGCCTTATGACACTGATTGCATTTCCCTTTGTCTGACTCATTCTGCTTGTACAGATTTGCATCAGAAATCTTTTAAAAGTATTTTTTTAGTCTAATGCATTTTCTTTAAATGTTTGCATGCTCAGGCTGAGTGCTGTAAATCCAAATCAAGTAATTATCCCTGTAGATTTGTTTCTATAAAGAACTGAAGGCATAGTGTCGACTGAACAATTCAGTTTGGTGAATAATATTATACTTGAATAGTCTGTGCTGCTGCTTAGCACTTTATGACCGAACTTTGTCACAGAATACTTGGCTTATAACTTTCAACAAATCTTTTAATTGCTGTGAGCATAATTTGCTTGTCTGTATGAGAAGTGCCCTGCTCACCTACCAGAGGTGCTTTAAGTTTCCTTGGAATACTTGCTTAAAGCTTCACAAGATTAGCTGAGAAAGTACCTCCGTAAATGTATAATGTGTTTGCGTTCTTACCAGGAAAAGCTTATTTACTTTAGATAGCTGTTTGACTAATGTTCTCTTCTGTCAGTGTTTTCATTTGCTGATGATTATTATGCTGTAGGAAGTTGCAAGCTGGAGCTTTTATGCGAGTTCTTCCTTATTACTTTGTCTTTATGTATTTGTTTTCTTTCTCAAAAAACAGTTCTTTGCTATACATAGCAAAAACAGTTTCCAAACTTGGATAGTGAGATGTACGTGGCCCAAAAGATTGAAAGTATCTTGCTAAGTGACGGTCAGGGGTTATTCAAATGCTTTGTAGTACTCTCTTCAGTTGGTTCACTTAAATGGTCATCTGCCACTTTGCTAAGACAGATGCTAAGACAGACTCATAGTAAAATTTTACATTCTTTACATTCATATCTTTTATATATAAATATATATATATGCTGATATACTGTCATTTTTGTTTTGTTTTTATACTTAACAGGTTCTTAAAAGATGAAGGAAACCTGGTCTTTCTTAGATACTTTTGAGCCTAACTTCAGGCCTCTGGTAGTAATTGAGCTTGCAAAAGGCACAAAAAAGGAAACCATAGAATGGTTCACTAAAAGAATAGTGGACAAAAAAGCCAATGGAGGTGAGCATAACAGGATCTTCTGTAAAACTTTGTGATAGATTGGCTGTCATAATATGAAGACAGACAGAAAAATAGTTTTCACGTGATTCATTCACGTAATTACTGTTTAGCCAGTCCCATTCCATTCTTCAGTTTTGAAGTTGCTTGGTGTCATTTGAGAGTAGTGACGTAAGGTCATGTGCCTGCTGAAGTTTAGAATCCTTCCATCTTAGTTGTGAAAGAGGAGTAAACTCATGCAACTTAGATTTGTAGTAACTTAGTTACTTCCTGTATTCATCTTCTAGAGTGTGTTTCTCATGTTGACTAAGAGAAAGTTGTAAATCTTATCAAATAATTACCAAAATGAAGGTGCGGTACATCTATTATTCTGCCTTCAAGCCTTGGCTTCATGTTGTAGAATAAAACTGAGTTAGCAGGAAGCAAATTAATCTTGATAAATTCAAGTTGGCTTTTAATTATCTTTTTTCTACCTTGTATGTTTTCACACAGAGAATATTTCATTTCTTGGTGTTCCAATATGCTTCCAAGAATTGAAGTCAGTTTAACTTTGCTTTGTAATTCTTTAGAATTTTTTCTTTTCCCTTGGAAAGGCACTGTTTATGACTGTTGTATCTGACATCTGATGGTCAGTAAGCTTTCTGCAGATTTTGGATCTGTGACTATAGACTTGCTTGGAGGCCTATTTCAGATGTCTAGTATTCTTAAAACTAATGGGACTGCAGAAGCAATGATTGCTGATGTGATGTGAGCATTACAGGAGTAAATCCAGACTGTCCTCATTCTTACAATTAATTTTCAGTGGACGCTTCCACAGAAGCAATACTACAGCAGAGGGTAACCCTGCAAAATTCTGAGCACCATATGCTGTTGAAACCTTAATTCTTCATCGTTGTAAGGATACAGCTTCAGTGCTTCTGATGACTAGGGCCAGTATGATAGGTGTATGATACAGTTTTCTTTAGGTATAATTTTTATGCATTCTGTTCCTATTTTTCTTGTATTACTTCAAAGGTGCACAACTACTGATAAAACCATTGGTTACAGAAGATGGAGATGAAAATATTTATCTAATTGGAGCTTCCTATTTAAGGCTGTTGCTGGGAGCTGAAACTGTGGGTTTGGTGAAGGAGTGTAATGATAATTCAATGAGAAGTTTCACATACAGCAGTAGAAAAACTTTCAAAGACTTTGCAGGTAAGTGTTATTAAACTTCATCTATCATTACAAAGCCACGAGTACATTTATAATCAGTTTCACTATTAAATCTTTCATGTTTATCCCTTGGAGCGGTGTTATGATAGGATTGTTAACGTAGCTCTTGAAAAACGGGGATTTATTTTGAAAAAGTTTTATACTATATTACCTTATTTTTGTATTCTCATCACAATTAGTTGTCTCAAATAGTTTATCATTATGTTCTATAAACAGTAAAGAAAATATGCTGTGATAATTGATGTGAAATGCTTCCTGAAAAGCAGCAAGCATTTTTCAAGGCCATGCTGGATGCAGCTTTGAGCAGCCTGGTCTAGAGGAAAGTGTCCCTGCCTATAAAAGGGGGCTGGAACTACATGATCTTAAAGGTCCCTTCCAACCCAAATCATTCTATGATTCTATGGTTTTATTCATTTTTAGTTTTCTGAAAAATACTTTGGGAACTGTATAGCAGAAATGGATATAGAGATTCTGAGCTTGGCAAACAGTGGAAACTAACTGAGAGTCTTTCAGCAGGTCAACAGTATCTAGTATTTGCTGGTACACTATCCCAGTCTTCAGCAGTTTGTAATTCTTTGTGTTTGAATTCATTCTCTTAATTCACTTAAGTAGTCAAAAATGCAGTAGCAAATGTGTGCTAGTTATAGAAAGCTTCTTCCTATGATGTTCATTTTAATAAGTGGAGATTTTGCTAAAAGATGTTTGTTGGACTGGTCTTTTTTGGTAATTTTTTGCTGCCTCGGTTGTCTTATTATGCTGCACAATTTCTTACTACCTTCCTTTTTTATTTAGATGATAATCACAATTTCCTTACGATGTCAGAATGTCAGTATATCATCAAGCATGAGCTTGAAAACTTGAGAGCTAGGGATGAAAAAATGATCCCTGGATATCCACAGGCGAAGCTATATCCAGGAAAATCAATTGGTAAGTAAGGTAGTTTGTTGTCTGTGTCTCAGCATCTTGACTTTTTCCACCATGAAGAAATTCATGGTGGAAAAAAAGCCTTAATTTTCCTGCAATTAAGATAAACTCTTGAGATGTAAATCACACTACTAATTTATCGTGTTTTCTCAGATTTTCATGATGATGAAACAAGGGGCAATGAATGTAAAGTGTAACAAAGGAAATTCCAAGTAGATATTAAGAAAATGTTCTTTACAGTGAGAAAAATCAAGTATTGGAACAGAATCTTAGTTTGTGGGAATTCTGCCCTGGAAGACATTTAGATCTTAGTGACCTTGGACAAAACCCTGCACAGCTTGAATTAAGCTGGACCTCCTTTGAGCAGGAGGTTGGACCAGTTGATTTCCGTAGGATCATTGCATCCTGAGTCTTCCTGTGAGACTGAAATTCTTGCTTTACATTCTTTTTAGTTGAATAAATTTTCAAGTAAGTTGATGTTATCTATTATTTTTAGTTGGTACCCAAATAATTTGTGCTTTAAAAAAAAAAAAAAGCAAATGCCCAAACCTACAGCCAAACTGTTTTTTTTTAACAAAATCTACAGGGGAAGGCCACAGGAAGTCATTGAGATAAATGTGCTCCTGTTCATGAATAAGTATTTTATCGATAGTAAGTTTACTTGCTTCTTTTTGAGGTGAAGAATGTTGGTAGAATGACATATGTTTGTTGTTTCAAGAGTGGATTTATGACCTGTGAGTGTTGGATGGAGCATGCCCCGAGCAGTATCTTTATGGTAGCTTCAACTAGTCTATTGATAGAGATGCTACAGTTTCTTAGGAGCCAGTTTCTCTTCTAGAATCCCAATATCATTTTAATAACCGTGTTTTTATCCGTAACTGTCACCTAAGAAAATTCAAGGGAACTTTAGGATTGGTAAATACATTATGTAACCTATTTGCTGATATCAACTTTCTTGTATTTGGCAAGAGTACCAGTACTTCTTTTTCCTTCTAGTGAGAAGATTATTGACCAATGGCATTCTAGTTCAGATTTTCCCACTCCATGACAGAGAAGAATTGAAAAAGCTCCGACACACCTGGTATGGCCGAGTCAAAATTGGCTATCAGCCTTTAGGTATGTGAACACTTGCTCTGCTACGCATAAAGTGCAGGGTTTCTTCTGGAGTAATTTTCTCTTCAGTTGGTGTGAGAAGACCAAAGGTCCTTCCCAACTACTACTCCATCATTTAGCCTCTATAAAAGTGATTCTCCTGTGTGGAAAGTAAGTATTGTAACAAGAAGTCAGTTGTTTCACTTGGAATTCACCTTGCAATCTCCCTGTTTCACTAATAGTTTACCTTGGTACGTTCCCATTTCACTGAGTTTGTCTTGTCACCTTCCCAGATTCCCACTACAGTTCACCTTGTCTAATATTACCTTTCTGCCCAAGATGCTTTGTTAGTTGTCATGGGCTGAAGTTCGCTTAGACTTGCTGTTACTTCTCTTGGAGCCAAGAAGGTACTTTGTACATAGTTTCTTGACTCTAACCTATCTGGACTTGCTGACATGCATAGTCAAGGTCACTTCATCAAATTCTTCTTCATTCTAAAGTGCCTGTAGGATCATCTTCTGCTATGATGACTAGCACTGCAACTTTTCTGGGATGAAGTAGGAGCCTGAGAGGATCTGTAGGCTGCTGTCTCTCAGTTCATAACTATTTTCTTTCTTGAGGCTGCAGAAGTTCTGTGCTATCTAGACCTTTGGCCCAAGCAGAGCAGTTCAAACACCCTGGAGCATGCAGTTCAAAGACCCCATGACTATTTCTTGTAATATTGAGTTTTAAAATTTCACCCACTGTTCTTTTGGGCAGCCCCCTGACAGAGTTCAGGACATGAAATGGTGAGTTTGTCTGCTGATTCAGTGTCTGCACAGTTCCATCTTTGCAGCAGTCTCCTTTTAACAGAAGTGTCCCTATGCATCAGCAAATCAGTAGTGGACCAAGGCAAAACTATTTATTTTCAAATTAACTTTAGGTAGGAAGGCTCCTCTGTGTCTGGGGGGTTGACAAAACTGCACTGATTTTTATGCTTTTCAAAAGTGTGAGTTGTTGGTTGCTAGATTCAGTTGAGTGGACTATATACACTGAGAAAGTTCAAAATGAAATCAAGTTTTAATCTGACAAATGTGGAGAGAGTTAAATTTTGAATTTGCTGAAACGCTGTGAACTTGATATGAAAAAGAAAAAAACTAAGAGTTTGCCTGCTTAATAATCTCTTGGTCCAGCGGTTACTTGAGATTCTTCCTTGAGCTATAGAAGTTAAGGATCTGGCTCAACAATTCCTGCCTCCAGACTAGAAGATTCTGCTCTATACTCTTCTCTTGTTTATACAGGAGAGGTTCTTTTTGAATGACATCAAATACGCAAAAAGTTTAAAAGTAAATTCTGCTAACCCTGCTATATATGTACTAATTTAGGGATCTCTTCTATGTTGTGCACGTGGAGTGTGAAATGATGCTAGTGGTCTATACTAAAACTCATTTAATAATAAGTTCTTGATTAATTGAAAAAGATTTTGGCATACTGATTTTTCTGTTTGTTTGCCTTCTCCTCTGGCTTTCAGAGGCTTATCTGATTGGCAGCTATGAATTTCTGCTGCAGTTTTCTGTAAACTGCATGCCATACCAGTATTCTGGCATTGCACACAAGCTTTTGATCTAGTCTTTCATGCAGAACACAAGTACAGTGTCAGTTCACAGGCCGTGATATTTTATTACGTGAGTGAATACGTAGCGGTGATATGCAACTATAAAGGATCAGGTCTTCCAGGGAGGCAAAGATTAAAGCAGATTTGAGCACTCTAAACTCAGTGTGCTAGTTATTTCTAAATCTTAAGAAGTGATGGCATGTCTAGATCATGATGGGTAGCACTCTACAATCTTTTTGTTACTGGTAATTTAAGCGAGATCTTGTTTTCCAAGGAGATCGTGCATCTGTCGTGTCCATTAGGACTGCACTATCCAAACTTCTAGAACGCTTGAGCAGGCAACCTCAGTGAGCGCGATTGTGTGTTTTGTGTATTGATTTTCTGCTGAAAGGAATGTCTCAGCCTCTGTGCGTTTTTAGATGTGTTTAAGAACTCAGTATATTTTTCTGTCTATTCCTTTCGTTCGGTGAGGGCTGGCAAAGCACAGCTAGATCTTTTAACACTGCAAACTGAAACAAATTTGGTTCCCATGTCTACATATGCTGCTGAGAAATTTTAGAAGTGTCACTTACTTGGTATAAAAAAAAAACACAACCTTATATGCCACCCTAGCCGTTCCTTTATAGATTCTGTTTTTAAGAATACTAGTTTTTCTTCTGCTCTGGATACTGTAGGTATTGAGGTATTTGGCTTCCCTACTATCTGAGTATATGTATGCATTTGTATGACATAACGCAAATAACCTCCTCTGGGTTTGGAATGTAGGAGAGGGAGAAACAAGCAAAGAAACAAAAACAACAGATCAGAAAACATAAATTTGGGCAAGGGATTAATTTGTGTTCAAGTTTGGTATTTATTGTGCTTATATGTCTATTGAGTATCTTAATGGAGACATTTTTCTCTGCAGATGAGATACGCTCCTACTTTGGTGAAACCATCGCTCTCTACTTTGGCTTCTTAGAGTATTTCACGTTTGCATTGATTCCGATGGCTGTCATTGGAATCCCTTACTATGTGTTTGCATGGGAGGATTATGACAAATATGTAATGTTTGCCACATTCAACCTGCTGTGGTCCACTGTGATCCTGGAAGTTTGGAAGCGGATTTGCGCAGTGATGACGTACCGCTGGGGGACACTGTTGATGAAGAGGCAGTTTGAAGAACCAAGGCCAGGTTTCCACGGTGCTTTGGGTATCAATCCTGTCACTGGGAAGGAGGAACCGGTGTACTCCAGTATTAAGAGACAGTTACGCATTTATCTGGTGTCCGTACCGTTTGTGTGCCTTTGCCTCTACTTCTCGCTGTACGTGATGATGATTTACTTCGACTTGGAACAGTGGGCTCTGGATTATCATGAGGAGAATAAGTCCACCTTCAGCAGCTTGATGCTCTATGTGCCCAGTATCATATATGCTGTCGTGATTGAAGTTATGAACCGTATCTATAGGTATGCTGCTGAATTCTTAACATCGTGGGGTAAGAAAACTATTTTTTATTCTTATTTGTACATTATGATTTAGAATCACAAATGTTTAGGACTTACTTTACTGTGAGGTAAAAGAGCTGGCCATTTTCACTTCTTTCTTTTATTCGGAGTGTTACGAGATAGCAGTTTCATGTTTGGTTTAATTTGGTCTGAGTCTAGCAGAAGGGACGATCGTGCCTTCCTCTTCAACCTTTCTCTGATGCCAGTCTCCCTTCTCTGAATTAGTTCTTTCTTGGGCAAGCAATATGGCTAATGTAGCCTAAGGGAGGAGATGAGATCATCAGGGTAGGAGATTAGAGGTAGACAGCAGAGGAGACTGTCCTGGCATCTTTGCTCCATAGTTTGATGAATATTATCTTTGTGTACTGATACATCATTGCAGAGGATAGAGGAACTGATAATAGAATAAAGTCTAAAAACATAAACAAAACTGTCTTACAATAATGTTTGTGTATATTGTATGTATAATGAAAATTGAGATTTCACATCCTTATCAAGATATTTTCTTCTGGGCACTCTCATGGGAGAGTGAACAGATTAGGAGTTCATCTGGTTGTCTCCCACCTGACTTATTTCAGCTAAGATCTGACGTTAGCAGCTGAACTGGCAGAGCATAGGAAAAAATCTGGGTATGGAGGCTGGCAACCAGGGAAGTTGCAGGGTCTGTGCATTGCCATTGCTGCTACTGAAGAAGTGGTGGTACAGTACAAATTGTTATTGCTGTAAATTATTGGAGGGACTAATCCTAATACACTACTACTAAAATGATTTCTAGGTGGAAAAAATGTTCCTGTTTTGTATAACAGTGTTTAGTACACTGTGTGTGCTTCTGCTGTTTACTAATGAGTAATTTTGTTGATATATATATATATATATTTTTTTTTTTTTTTAGAAAATCACAGGCTGGAGTCTTCATATCAGAATCATTTAATTCTGAAGGTTTTAGTGGTAAGTAGGTAGCGTGAGGAGTAAAAGGTTATTTAAAAAGGGAAGTTCAGTGTTTTATTTGTATTTTCCCAGCATTCCTGCTTTGACTTTCAGTTTTGTTCAGTGCCAAATAATTTGATTAAACAGGATTTGTGTTGTGGTTGCAGTGACTGCTAGGCTGTATAAATACCTTGTTTTATATTGCACAGTTAGTTGTTGTTTTTGAGTTGATTGTCCTTTCATTAGGATTCTGGATATGTAATGTAGTTACATTCTCTGTATATATACATATATTTTTCTTTTAGTTGTTGTGGTCCTGGCTTCAACTGGGAATGATTCCTTTTGGCTTTTGCAACATTTTATGGTAAACTGTGTTTTAAGAAGTTCACACATTAACGTGCATTTGTACTAGGTTCAACCAGCTGATCAGAGGAGACTGGATATACTTGCCCATTATTCTGCTTGCGTACAGCTCATAGCATATACTGATAATTTACCTCGGGTCACTGAATCAGTTGCTTTTGCGTGCATACATACCTACTGTGAAGTGCATAGGAGGGGACTAGGTGCTTGTATTGGTTTTACGAGGCTGTGCTGTAAATCTTGAGAAAAGTTCTCTTCTACTTTGGTGCCCGATTATGATTTTTCAGGTACAACACTGTGACTTATTTCTCATTGTAGTAGTAGAGAATATTATTCTTGGGCATAAAACCTCCTGAGCTGGTTAAGCGTAAAGCTAATGTCAAGTGAGGATCAGTTATACAGATCTAAAGAGATGTCTTCCAACAAATAGATTTTGACAACATTTTAATTTGAAAAAAGTCATCACCCTGAACTAAGATCAATGCCAAATTGTGGAAGATGAGTAGAAGATGACAGGTGTTTAAAGTGTTCACATTTCATAGTTCAAATGTATAACACGTTGTATATTGTGCTTTAGGAAGGCATTGAGGTAATTTAATGGAAATAAGAGTAGGATCAATAGGATCAGAATTATTTTTTTCTGATGTAGTTTTAAAGCTGATAAAGACATTTAATTTAATGGACAGTTTGTATCCCTGTGATATCAGAGTAACTGTTAGATGATAGTTGGCATTTTTTTCTCAAGCCATGAATTTCTACTTGCATAATAACAAATATTTTCATTTGCAGTTCAACTTCTTGAATTGTTTTGCATCTCTCTTCTACATTGCTTTTGTGCTGTTTGATATGAAACTTCTGAGACAGGTGAGTTACTCAAACACTAAAAACAGTGATGCAGCTAGGAAAATAAAGGATTGCTTGAAATAGCACTGATTTTTCAGTTGTTTTTCTAAATATGTACATGTGTGTATTGTTGTTGTCAAGTTTATATTTTCTTATGAATACAGCTCCGTATTTCAATTCATCTCGCACAGTTGCAGAATGATAACAGAGTAATGTAGAGCGATCATTTTTCTCCTTGCAGATGAGAAAAAGAAATTGATTACTCCCTCACACTGATGAGGCTGAGGAATTTTCATTTCCTCTTCCTTTATGCTAGAAAGTGTTTTTCTTTATAGTTCTTATTGAGAAGCTCCTGAGGATAGGAGTATTAAGTTTATTACTACAGTGAGAAATTGAAAATAAATAGAAACAACAATAATTTGTCATTGGTATTTTAAATCAGTTTTCTGTTGTTAATACTGCTTGAAATGAAATGCATGAAAATCAAGTAAAAGTAATTATTCCTTTGACTGTAGAAACTTAATATGTATTTTTTAAGTCCATTGTTTACCTCTGTTAGTGATAAAAGATGTATTGTTAAGTGTTTAGCTTTCATTGGACTTTCTGTACTGTCTCCAAGACGTATGAGGACCCACTAAATAGTTAATTATCTGAAGACCTATTTAGTTCTTTTCAGCACATTGCAAAGAATGGGAACCAGAGCAGCTATCCTTCTCACTTGCTATTGCTAGTTTTATTATGCTGGCTGCTTTTGTTGTGATGTAACATCTTGCAGTGTTAATAGAACACACAAAATTGGAAACGATCACAGACTTATTGCAGGTCTATTAATTGTTTTTTTTTGTTTGTTTGTTTTTTTGTTTTTTTAGAGCTTGGCCACTTTGCTGATAACTTCACAGATCCTCAATCAGTTTGCAGAATCCCTGCTTCCTTACTGGCTCCAGAAGAGACATGTGAAGAAGATGAAGAAACACACACGTTCTCTGAAAACAGATACAGACCTGTCATTAGTGGAACAAGTGAACTTGGAGAAAGAAATGGGCACCTATTTTGTACGTTGAATATGCTCATATGTTGTTAGAACATATATTTTGCTAGATTATATGCTGCTAAAAAGTGGTTTCAGGTGAATTGTTGTTAGCTGCAATGTAGTACATTAGAGTAGAAATAGCTGTTTTATTTCAGAAGGAACGCTGAATACATGATAAGTATAGTTTGACCTCTTGGCAGCAGTCATAATGTTCTTTTTAGAAATAAAGAGCAGAGCAGAGTAAGGAATTGCTTGTTTCTCATTATAGAATGTGATAGCAATTGTTGCTTTTGAAACAGGAGATCATTTTTGTCAATTCACTGGGGGATAAGCTACACTTGCAGAATACTAGTGCCCAAATTATATCTTGCAAGGGAAGCCCTGGTGTCTAGATTTTATTCTTATGTGGTGGAACTTAGAATTCCTACTACTTACTGTATTGATCTCTCTGTTACATCACCCAAACACAAAAAGGTGGGTTACTACGTCCAGAGCAAAGGCCCTTCATTATGCTTGGAGCAGTCATCTTTTTCCGCTGTTGTCTTTTGAATTATTTTTAGCCCTAGTAGTAAGAGCTACAAGGGCTACAAAACAAACAAACAAAACCAACAAACAACCAAGCAGCAGAAATGTAACTGCATGTTTCTTCTACTGAAAGATCTGGGTACTCCTGTTTACTTAAGGAAGTCAATTTTTGTTTGTCATTCTCTCTGCCACCTGTTTCTGCTTTTCTATTTCTCTATCTCTGTCTAACACTCACTAGAGATTTCTTGTTCTTTGGAGCCTGTTTACACCTTCTGGCTTGGTCCCAGAAGTTCCCACTGGCACAACAGGTGCTGCAGTCCTGGAATAGCCCAACTGCTATACTTGCTATCTTCTACATTCCTCCTAATCCAGCAGTGTTTCCAACCATCTCCTGTGCTGGACTTGGCAGTCATCGTTCACAAAGGCAACATAAAACTACTCTAAGGGTTAAATTGGTGAGCACAGTAGCCAGTGCAACCTAAGAAGCAGAAGAGATCAACTCTTTAGGCCAATACTACTGCTGAAAGCTTTTGCTTCTTGAAATTACAGCTTTGGTATTTGTGCTGTCTTCCTATCTCAGTTTCTGATGGCTCCATAGTCAGTAAGCACATGACAAACAACACAGAATCAGATCATCAGTTTTACCTGTGTTGTTTTTAGGATTTCCTTCTCACCAACCACAAAGTTTTAAGATGTATTTGTATCATCTTATTACGTTAAACTGGTAAGTTTTCTTGGAATAGGTCTTGCTTAGTATATTACTGTCCCCACCATACTTCTTGATTTGAATTTGGTTGATTTGTTTCACTATATTTAACACATGTTGTGGAATTCATTGCTTGGTGTTCTAGAGGAGTTGACAAAATGCAGTAGTGTCTATGTTAAGGCCTTATAGAGTGCCTGACAGCTTGTTCCATCAAAGGCTGCAAGCACAGACACAAGGGATTTAGTGCTTTATGCCTTTACAGAGTAAGAATTAGATGTAGGTCATGTACTTTTTATGTAAGAAGTAGAGAACATCAGAGTTAGAAATTTATTTTGAAACGTGAGAGTGCCATGAACTGGGAAATGGAAATACTACCTTTGCAGCTGAATAACTGTACTAACGTTTCCCTGGGAGTGTTGGTATTTCTCACTTTATGTATGGGGAGGTAGAGTGACACAGAGCACACCTGTCTTACAGTGGAGAGCACGACAGAAATCTTCAAGTTAGTGTCTGAGCTATTAAATCAGCATGGTCCAGCAAGGAGCCCGAAAACGTGCCAGCGCAGATCCAAGGGTATGAATTGGCAGCAGGCGTCGACTTGCCTGACAGAATAAGCTGTGGCTCCTAGAGCTGAGCTGACTTCTGGTTCTGAGCTGGCACATACAAAGCCAGTGTGGTGTCTGAATCCTGCTGGCCAGTGCCTCTTGCAGATCAGATGTATCTGCACCTGTTGTGTGGTCATACCTTGAATCATTTTCCAAGGGGAAACAATAGGTCAGTTGTGAGGTTATTACTTTGCCTTTGAGTTGCCCATTTCATGCCTTAGTTTCAGTCTGGTACACAGTGTATTCAATGCCTTAGATTTTAATTTCAATCTAAATATTTTGATTGTGCTGTATTTGTGTATATAGTATACATGGTATTAGACCACTTGTTTCTAAGTGTTGAGCTGTCAGCAGAAGAGTATTACTGAAATTACATCTGTCACAAGGGGGAAGCATTTGACTATGTATAGTAACTGAAGAGTCCAGCAGGAGTGTTGACAGAATTCTGTGTTTCAGGATCTTTTCTTTCCTTTTCCTTTCTTCACTTTCCCTTTAATATTCTAATTTCTCTTTGCCCTCCTTGCCCTCTCCCCTCACCCCCTTTTTGTGTCTCTCCAGCCGTTCAACTGATTTAAGGTATAAAAGCTTGTAGTCCTTATTTCACCTCTGTTTCTCTCCTAGTTCATTTTGAATCCTAGATTGCTTTGTTGATTGTGTTTCCTTGATGCCATAGATTGTGCTGCTCCTGCAGTTAGGGCAACAGGAGGTTGATAACAGTGATAATAGCACAGTTAACATCCTGTCAGATGTTTCCTTCATAAAGTGTTGTAAATCAAATAGGAGAAAAGTAAATGCTCGTTTTATTTTCAGACTGCTGTGCTGATAAGTCGGTAGGTACTGAGCAAGAAAATGAGAAGAAAGCAGTGAAAGTGCTGTGCAGTTACCAGGGGGAGAATTATAAAGTGACACACTGCTCCTTGCTTGAAACATGTAACTGATAGCAGGGACAAATGTGTGACTGCCACTCCAGTGAGTGATGCTGCACAAATGCCGCTAAGGAAGGCCTTGCTAAAATTCAGAGTTCATACAGGAAATCTCTGTGGAAAAAAATCTCAATGAATCTAAACATTACACAGCTCCTCAAGGTCTTGCCTGCAGAGCAGGTCTGTTCGTATGTGAGATGTGAAAATGAGCTTGAATGAGGAATGTAGCTAATGAGTGGCCCATGTTGATCTCTGAGCTTGCTGGCTTCTGCTGTCTGTTTACTAGAACAAGAGCACCAGGTGCTAGAGGTGGCAGTTGGTTTAATTGTCATCAGCCAAAAGGTTAGAAAGTTGTGTCTATGGTGCATGGAACCAGAACTAATGTTAGATTTCCTGTACTGATCTCAGTTACTGTCAAATCTTTATTGATAGTTCTGTTGGTTCGTTTATTTCATTTTGAAAGAGAAGAAAATGTGTGGGTCTGGATGAATACCAAATAGCTGTATCCTTGTTTAAGTACTTTATGATATTTCATCACCCTTTGTTCAGAGAACACATGGAACAAAATCAACCCTTTTCTTTAGAAATTATTGGTTTATTCTTCGTTTTCATGAATAATTGCTGCAATCACAGAAAACTATTATTAATACAACAAAATTACTATGTAAATATGTGTAAAGACCTACATGTGAATACTTAATCAGCATTTAAGTACCCAAATTGTTGATTCAAAAACAAGGAGATAGATGTATTGCAGTTTTGCCAGAATAGGGCTTTTTGTTTGCATTAATTGTTCCTTTCAGAAGCCAATGCTACATTTTGACATTTTAGCCTTCAAGTAGGCAATTAATTCTGACTTACTCATTTGAAATAGACGGGTTGCCTGTTTGAAACCTATGTTTCTGGTTAGATCTTTCCTGGACAGTCTGAAGTACTAGGCCTATTAGTAAGAGCATTGTGAGGAGAATGTTCTGCCAGTTACATGAATGATGCTGTTTTCTTGTCCTACCCTGCTCTTTCAGTAGCTGTTTCACTAGAATAGTCAGGAACTTAGAGTGAGTCTGTTTATACAATTACTTATATACTTTATGTAATACGGATCAGTGAATGTTACAGACAGTGCATTAGGCAAAAGGAAAAACCTTGGCCTCCCCATATTAAAAAGTTTTGATTGTAAAAATTACTAGAGAGGCTGTCTTTTTTCCTAATTCTGGTCATTGCCACACAGATAATTTGACATGAGGAAGCATGTTTATAGCTGTATTATTAATTCCACATCTTCATGTATTTTTTGTGAGTAAAAGTTGCTCTTTTTTTTTTTTCTTTCTTCCTCTGTTTTCCAGGGTACTTTTGATGATTACTTGGAGTTGTTTTTACAGTTTGGCTACGTCAGTCTTTTCTCGTGTGTTTATCCGCTGGCCGCTGTCTTTGCAGTGTTAAACAACATCACAGAGATATATTCTGATGCTTTAAAGATGTGTAGAGTCTACAAGCGTCCGTTTGCAGAACCCACAGCAAATATTGGTGTTTGGCAGGTAAGCTTTGTTTCTTTTCTAGGCATTTATTATAAATGATGTTTCAGCAGATTTAAGCTGTGTTTCATCATCAGCTGCTTTTAACTTTTAGTAGGCGCTTTGTCATTTCAGTGTCCTATGATATTATCCCACTGTAGTACATTTTGTTAGGTTTTCAACCACGTGTAATTTTCAGTTGCCTTTGAAAAGAAAGTAAATCCTTTCATTACTACTTGTATGTATGTATGTTGTGATTCTGTTGCAATACTGACAAAGCAAAGCTGCCAGTACAGGACTGCCTAGTAATTCATAGCAAAATTATTCTGAAATTGGTAACCTGTGGGCTATCTCAGGAGCATGGAGCTCATCTCATGTAGTTTCAGAAAATTGAAGAATGATAGGTAAGTACTCAGAATCCTGAGTTATGCTTGGCTGTGTGCTCTCATGGGTACTGGTACTCAAGCTGACTAATTTTGAAATAGCTTAGATCTTTGTGAAGAGGCTGTACTTTTCTATAGAGGTGTAATTTACTTAAACGGTTTCACACTAGAAGTCGGTGAAGGATTTTCTGACCTCAGTTGTTTAATGATGTGCTTGTGCTAATGATGTGCACCAGCTAGTTTGGGACCTCCTGAGTAGACTGTGTTAGTAAACTGATTCTGACCAATAAAAACTCTGCAGAACTCGTCCAAACTCAGAGGTGTTACTGGTAGAAAGAATGGCCAGTTGTATCCAAAGATGTAAGTTTTCTGTAACAGCAATGTAGAAGGCTGGAGGAAAGGTCTAGGAGATGATCTGTATTCTAGTTTAAGTTTTCTGTTGATGCGTGGTGAAGACAGAGGACAGAATAGAGTAGTAGTTTGTTTAATTTGATGTTAGCAAACTATTTTACGTGGGAAGGTAGAGCAAGGCTGAAATATTTCTGTTAAAGAAATACTGGAATTATTTTATCATGGGAGCTGAGTCAACAGCTTACTGTCAAGGAGAAAGTTACTTCTGCTAATTCATTGTGATAATTGCTACATTTCCATATCGGCTTTTCTCATTCAAGAGGAATGAGTAATCACTGTATTGCAAAAGCAGTTGTCATACTGTATTTTCAGGCATTTTGTGGGAACTCTATATACAAGAGCTCCACAGACTCGCATGTTTACAGGTAAACCTTTCTTTCAACAAATCCAACAGCTACATTCATCTTGAAAAACGGATTGCTATTTTAGAAAGGTTCTGAACCACTACGTTTTCTGATCGCTTACCATAAGGACGAAACAAAGCCAGAGTGCTGGGACTGTTAGTTCCTCTAGTTTTGCCTTTTTTCTTTTATTTTGAAAGAAATATGTGTTCAAGAGTAAAAGGATACAGAGTCTTTTGTGTGTTCACATTGAGTTATGAAGATACCAAGGTTATGATGCTTTCCTGACCATGTTTTTTGTTTAATTTCTTTTTTTCCTTGAGGATTATTCTGAATTCTTTCAGGAGGTGATTGGATATTGCCTCCATCTAGGATGTTACTGGTCTTTAAATACACATACACACACAGATGCATTAAATTACAGAAAAATTCAGGGTTGCCAGGTGTGCTCTGTGGTATTACAAACCTTGTTGTGGTTGTGTTGTTGCCCATTTTTATGGTTGACATAGTGTAGATGACTTGCCAAGCTAGTCTACATTATGGAAGTCAAAAGATGGAGAGGAAAAAAAAAAAAGTAATGACTCTTCTGAGGATTTCATGGAGAGGGAGGGAGAAATTTTGTAGAGCACTTTGGGAGTAAATCCGAGATAATGGTCATAACTGTGAATGTGTTTGTGTCTTATTTCAGTTGGCTTTTGAAACTATGAGTGTAATATCAGTAGTTACTAACTGCATACTGATTGGAATGTCTCCACAAGTGAATGCCCTTTTCCCAGACTCAAAAATGGATCTTGTTCTGACTGTGGCACTGGTAGAGGTAAGTCTGACTTCAAATAGAGTTCAGATATATGTTTTAATAGGAAACAGCATGAAGAACAGTGGAAATTATACCAGTAAGTAGATAAAAATCTGCTTATTTTAAAAGGACTTAAGAGTTTTCCCTGCAGAGTGTTAAAACCTTGCTTTTTATTTTCTGTGTTTTCCTGTACTGTGAATGTTGTTGCTACACTTTTGCAATACGTTCTTCTTCTTTATGAATGTTTCCCATAATGACTTATCTGAAACAAGTATGTAGAAGGACTGAGTACGAGTGATTGTAAGACCATCTGAGCTTTATGTTTTCCTAATTCTATGTAGTAAACACTTGAGTTTCTTTTCAGGCAAATGACTGGCCATTTTACATCTCAACAGATTGTAGATCATTGTCCTTATGTATCTTTCTATTATTCCAATTTAAAAATGATGTTATTCTAATTTCCAGGAATATAGGGGGTTTTTGTGTTTGTGTATAGTTGTTGAATTGCCTTGTAGAGGTATAGCCTCTATATTACTTCTGTGTTGTTGTTACAGATGTTGTGGGTTATGCAGTAAATTATGTGCTTGCTTAAAGTTTGCAGTTAACTCTAGATCTTAATCACACGTCAACTGGTTTACTGAAGTTTGAGTCTACCTACAACCTGATGCATTTTTCTATTATGCATGTGTGAACATTTGCATTAGCCTTAGTGAAATGTTTGAATGTAAAACTAATTTGACAATTTAAATGCAGCATTTAGATGGTATATCTGGAGAGGTTATGTTACAAAAACTATGTGGCTAAATGTAACCAGAGTGAAGTTTTAATGTCCGTTTGGTCTCTGAGGAGGCCTCTGTCTCTTGATAGGCCATAGGAGAATACCAGCATTTTTTCTCTCTCAATTTGAATTCTGCCTGTCTGTGATCCTGTACCGTTGTGCAATTCCTGTGCTTTAATTAAGTAGCTCTTGGAATTTCTTTTAAACAGTGCATCTCAAACACATTATCTATAAACCATATGGAAAGGAGAGTAAAACAAATAAAGGAATAAATGACAGGAAGAGTTTGGAAAAATAAATGAATCCTGAAAGGAGAAATGGCAAGAATGTTCTTTTATATGAAGAAACAATTTGGACAAGGCTGCTCATCTAGAGCAAACTACACTGTATGAAGGGACAAACAGAGGGCAATGCTAGGTGACCCAGAGAGGAAAGGCAGCTATTTGGTCATAGAGAAGTCAACTTTTCTTTTCACTTTCTTATTAGTACTTCACAGTGCACTTGTTATAAAAGATATATTTTTAAAAAATGGCTTAATCATAAGTGCCCAGTGTGCTTAATACTTCAAAGTGTGCTGGTTTAATTTCTTCTGCTGTTTTTGTGTTGTTATAAACTACTCATTGTCTGAGAAGTTCCAGACAAAAGAAATCTGCAGCCTAACATGCCATGTGACTTTTTAAACTTTGTTGTTGGTTATAAACAATTCCCAAACTGTTGCATTTGGAATTTAATACTTCTGCAGTCTTTGAGGGACAGAACTGCAGTATTCTTTAATCAGAATTTCACACCTTCACAGCTTTGTTTTCTGAAGAGTCAGAGTAGCGCGGGTCATTCAGTTCTGCAAGAAGTTCTGTAACACCAGATACAGAGCGTTTGGAAGAGTTCTCCAAAGTGAAAGACATCCTAAATATCTATTTCCATATGTAAAATTACAGCAGTGAATCCAACAAGAATAATTTTTCCTTCTGTTGAAGGCAGCTTCCGTTGTGTAGACAGATGTGTTCTCAGTTACAGTAATAATTTTTAACAGTATTTGCATTGAAGGTATTTTAAGTTAGAACACTGAGCTCAAAAGATAAAGGAAGGAAGGGAGAATGACTGGATGCTGTGGGACTGCAGACAGTTTCATCAGCAGCATGATTTTTGGTAGCTTAAGGAGATGGGTGTATTTTTGCCTTATCTTCCTGGGAATCTATTTTATCTGTTACACTGGCATTTTCTTTTATCTGGTGCATGATGAATCAGATCAGGGAACTGATTTGACAGAAGCTGTCTGATCTGGTTCACTGGTGAAAGGGAGAAGGGCAGAAACAGTTCTGTATGGAAGGCAGTGTTGCTCTTTATAGCAGTGGTGTAGGTTTCTGCTGGGTTACATTTGTGGAATTCAGCACCACAGATTCTCTCCTGTAAATCTTGCTTCATCTAGAGGAAGATACCTAACCTAGGAAAGCAACACAAATCTGATGTTATTGACACAATTCCCACACACCTTTGCTGTATTTATTAATGATTGTTGTGCATATTACTTGTGAAAACAATGTAGAAACAGAATACATTACACAAAGCCTCTAATACAAACCTGGTGCTTTTTAAGCACATCAGTGTCAGGGTAGGAAAAAATTCTGTTGCATGTGCCAGGTTGTCAACAGAAGAGCTTTTCAGATCGCTTAGTAGAGATTTTGTGCAGAAGAATGATAGTTACTTTACTTTCTGGTGTGTGCTGCAGGTGGAGGTGAGAATTCTACGGTGTATTTGTGCTCTGTTGACAACGGTTTGGCAGGCAGTGTGAAAATGTTAAGGAATACAAGAAACTTACTTTTGTAGGTTATGTATCCTTTCACGTGTTCAGTGGATGGGGTAACCTACTTAAATCTTAGCTGTCGTTAAATGTTTTTATCAGGTTTAAGTCATTGAGACTCCAGTTGAAAATTTATACCTGGTTTGATGCAAAGCTAAACAGAGAAAGTGTTGTTCTACCAAGCAAAGCATAGATGGGAACAGTGACCTGAATTTTATTTTATTATTTTGTTATTCCTAAAAGTGTTAGTGTTTTCTAACAATGGTACTGATATTATTTCAAATGAAAATGTGTTTACGTGGCAAGATTTGACATCATTTAGCACAGATGTGAAGAGGAATGTTTGATACTCTCTTAAGCATTCTATATCAAGCTCCTACAGGTTTGTGCAAAATAATTTATTAACAACGCTAAATCTACTGCTACCTACATTTTATGGGCATACATATTATATCATCAACACAAGTGCTAATTAAATACAATAAATCAATATGCAGTTGATAATAAATAATACTAAGCATCAAAATAATAACATTTAATAATATTGAAGTATTAGAACAGTGATTTTCCTTTTTGAATGGTTGACCTATTTTCATCAATCCAACATCTGCTTCCATGGCAACATAGTTTGAACCTGGAGCAGAATCATGAAACTCCCCTCTTTTACTTACGGATGCGTGCTAAGTGAGTGAAGCAAGTGCAGTTTTTAAACAAAGAAGTAGATGCATGTTCTTAAAGTTGGAAACAGTAGGCCCTTATTATCATTCTTCTAAAAGAGTTAAGTCACATAGTTGGGTTAGTTCTTCAGGCTCTACCATAGGTATGTATTTTCTTTGTGAACCACCTGTGCAAAGTAAGAAGCAAGGTTAAAAACAAGGTATAACATCAATTCAGCAGCACTTTTGTTTTTTTTCTTTGATAATGAATGTCATGGAGCTTTCTTCTTGATAACTACTTAAAATTTATGAGTCTGAAATAGAAAGAAGAATGCTAACGAAACTGCTTTCAGCCTACTCTGAAAGCTGAGTTCCAGAAATCAGTTACATGTCCAACACTTAGCGATACAGTGGTTGTTTTTTGTTTTTGTTTTAAATGATCCACCAATAGGAGTGTTTGGAAACAGTGTCTGTAAAATATTTATACCGATTTATCCTAAACTCCCATAGTCACTCATTTTGTATCCAGCCCTCGAATGGTAAACTTTTATATGGAAGTGAATGCAGTTGGGATGTTCCACATCACGCATGAGTTTGGATCACACAGAAGCATTTGTGGATGAGTTTGGAAATGCTTAAGAGTAACAGAGGGCTATTTTGATAGCTGTAATATAAAATCTGACCTTATAGTTTGCAAATATGATTTTAGGAAGAATATAATTACATCTGGTATAGATAAAAATGAGTACCGTAGTGTAAGGATAGGGCTAAGGCATTTGTAGCAAACATGGCTTAATAAATGTTTGGGCCATAGAGATTTGATTTTGTAGAATCTCCTTCTGTGGAGATATTCAAGACCTGTCTGGATGCCTACCTGTATGGCTTACTGCAGGGTACCTGCCTTTGCAGGGAGTTGGACTCGATGGCCTCTTTAGGTCCCTTCCAACCCCTGTGATTCTGTGAAAGCTGATTTTTGAAAAGCTATTTGTTTATTTATTGTTTTTAAGAAGCTGCACTGCATGACATATTTTTTTAGAAATAAATTATGTGAATAGCATTATGGCAGGTTGTGACGTGGTTCTGTGTTGGAGCCTTCCAGACATGTGAAGCAAATAGCTTCTTTTTGTGGGGGCTTCAGGAGGTTGGGATTCAGCAGCTGTGTAAAATGGCCAACTTCATATAGTAAGGAAGTAGGAAGAGAAGTGGAGAGAAATGTGCCGCACTGGTGTGTGTACAGATCTGTTATCTGTTGACATGAGTGGAATTCTAACAGTGCAGTGGTCAAGCAAAACAGCTGTGCTTTTTTATTTCTAAATCATTTCTATGTTTGTGACAGGTTCTGGTTTAAAATACGGGAGCTGTAGTGTCACAGAGGGAATCACGTAGTGATCTGTATTGGAAGGTACCTCTGAGGGTTGTTTGGCACAAGTTCTGATGAAAGCAGGAACCTAGATAAGGTAACTAAGCTAGAACTTGAATATTGCCTGTGAGGGAAAGTCCGTACTTATCTGGGAAACTTTTTCCAATATTTGATTGTTCTTATGGAAAATGTTTTTTTCTTATAGCAAAACAAAAACCCTCTGAAGCAGCTTGTGGCCCATGGTTTCTTGTGTTTTTACTGCACACCCTTGTGAAGGGAGCAGCTCTGCCTTCTCTAAAACTACCTGATAGGTGTAGGGGAAGACTGTAGTTAGATCCTCCCTCCCACCCAAAGCCTGCTCTTTTCTAAGTTTAGCAAAGCCAGTTCCTTCATCCTTCATGCGTTGGGTTCTTCAGCCCTGTAAGCTTGGTGGCCCTCCTCTTGGCTTCCTCCGGATTTACAGTGGCTTTTTTGTGCTCATCTCCTTGGAACTTGCTGTCAGTTGCAGTGGGTGTTCTTTCTTTGTCCTCAGTGCGTTCACTCTTTAATTAGAGAAAATTAGTGATCAATTTTGAAGACGTATGGACAACACTTAGCTTTCTTACTGCTGAAACTTTTCAGCAATAGTCTTCAGATATTTGCTTATCCATCTGCTTCCGCTTTCCTGTGGCAGCATAGCCTTTTCAGACTGGTAATGCATATTTGCATGCATGTATGTATGCTGCTTGAGGGTGTTTAATTTGTAATGTCAAGTTGGAATACTGCTACTTCATTTGCAGCCTGAGTAGTTTGTCAGTGTTCAGGTACAAATACCAGTTCTCTTTACTGATAAGTATTTGATGTGTGGATTAAATTAATTTCTGACTGACAGTTTGATTTGATGTAAAGAAGTTAACTGTAGAAAGAATGATTATCCCTGATGAATAAATACTGATTGGAAAGCTAAATATGTGGTTCTTTTTCTGAAATGTTTAATTATAAGATATAAACCTTACTGATAGCTTTACAGATCTTTTTTAGGAAAGTACTTAGTAAGTGTACTCATCCGACGTTTTGTTCTAGTAACACAGGTATTCTAACCAGCACCCATCTGTGCCTGCTATTGTGATGAAAATAGGAAGATGTAGGAAGACTAATGGAAAAATGCACTTTATATAAATTATTAAATTATTTGGTTTATTGACATGTACATATGCAAAATAATTCTGTGTTGTTACCAATTCTGCATGCTAAAAAAGGTTAATCCAAGCCACTGGTGATTTCAATTAACGTATTGTTTCCATCTGAGAATTCCTCAGCAGCAAACATCTTAGTGTGCATAGGAAATCAAATCTAAAAGTATTCTTTAAAAAAAGAAAATGTGCTTTCATTTTTAATAGTTTGCAAAATGGTCATTTGATTTTTTTTTATTTTATATTAGACTTACAGGTAAGCCACTGCAAATCGATTTATTCATAGATTTGCAATTCTGAGCCATAAAAATAGCTTTTTGATGTTTAAATTTCAAGCTGAAATCATGTGGAAAGTTACTGGAAGTTGCAGGGTAGCGTTGGTTAAAAACAACAGCTGGGAGTTTCTGAAGGTTTCTGCAGTATAAAAATGAAGTGTGCTGATCCTTCAGCTTACTTGACAACATTTGAAGACTAAAAATAAACTCAAATTTCAGTGTGCTTTCTATAAATTGTACTTTTCAAGAGGTTGTTGGAATTGTAGGTTTAGTTTGAAATTGAAGATGTCAGATATTTTAGATATGTTAATATTCTATTAAGAGGGGAACAGATTGCTTCTCAGATTTTTTTTCATCTCAGTGAAAGGTTCAACTTCTCAAGGAAGAAAGATTTATAGATTTGTCTATTTAAAATTCTATAAAATGCCTACTGCTGAACCAAATTCCTGCAACCATATCAATGAGGTAAAAAAAAAGATAGTTTTGCAGGCTGTACATGTACAAAATGTTTTAGTTCCAAAATCAAACTTTATCACAGTTCTTCTTATTGCCATCTTGTGTAGCTTTTGTTGTTGTTGCATTGGAGGTTTTTTTTTTTGTTTTCAATTAATGGCAAAATAAATGAAAGTAAACATGAATAAAGTTCTTAGACCTATGCGAGTTTGTAGGTGCTGGTTATATTTCCTAGCATTCTAGTATTATAGAACTGAAAATGCATATTAACATCTATTTATTCTTAAAAGGTCCAGTTGCTTTTTGAAATGTGTATTTTTTTATTTATTTAATTTATTATTATTATTATTATTATTTTTTTTTAAGAAAAAACTGATTTTTTTCCAAAAGATTGCTCATGCAGTATGTGCAGAAAATAGCAAAGCTGGGTTGGATCATTGATTTATCTAGGCCAAATTGCAACAGAGGACAAAGGAAGGTTGTATTCGTACAGCTAAGTATGTAGGCATGTTTCCTCAGAATTAGTTCCCACACTTTGTTGATTTATGGTGTGAACCTTCTTAAGGTTTTCTCATGACTGAAGATGACGTGGCCAGACCTGGTATGGAAGCGTGCAGTGCATTTATACAATGGCGTTCCCTTTTTTTCAAAGGAACTTGAATTATTTTATAGTTAAAAGCCAGTTAATTTAGACAAGGACTGTTAATATATCCTTCTTTTATAAGTCATTGCCATGTGTGTAGGTTCTACCTTGGATTTTTCTAGCTTTTCTCTGCTCTTTTTTTTTTTTTTAGTTGTTTTTCCATGTAAGGTCTTGTAATTCTAAATTAGATGCTGCCAGTGTGGGTGTGACGTGATGGTAGAGGTTGAGAAATCAGTGCCATAGGATGTACTCTAAGAACACTTCTTAGGAGAGGCAACAGTAGCAAAACAGGAATCCTCTTCTCTTGCTGTCAGCCAGGTGGGAGCACCAACAGGGGGCTGCAAAGGGTATGAGGTGCTACTCAGCTAAAAGACTTGAAATTTCCAGAAGGATCACAGCAACGTTTTAACACGTGTGGTGATTCCTTCTCTAATTTCAGCAGGCATAAGTGTGTCTTCTGGAATTGTGCTTCCTCATGAATTTAACATCATTTGGTAGTTCATACTGTAATTTTAAGCCATACCTATTATAGAAAGGCTGACTGAAGAACATACTTTGGGAAGTCATCCAGAAAGAGCGTATTCCTTCATTATGCTAACAATGCTTCAGAGGCATCAACCTGGAAAACTAACAGGAGAAGACTCAGTAGGAATATGTTTTTCCTTTCCTCCTGGGTTTGTGTACAGTTGCCAAAATAAGGCAACTTCAAAAGGCAGTATGAATAGAGAACAGATCTTTGGAGACAATGACATTTTAAAGAGCTCCTAAGAATCAGACATTCAGATCTCTTTAAAACCCACTTAAATTAATATTGCCCACAAAGAAGTTTCCTTTCACGTGTAAATGTTTTTTTCAGCTCAAGCCTGGTGGGGATGTATGGCTTCCTGGCTTGCAGTTGGGACTGTCAAACAAAAGACAAGTTAATACCTATTAATATTCGTTGTTTACCTTCCACTTGATTGTTTATGAATTACTTAATGACAAAATGGAGTATGAACATTCAGAGCCACTTGGCTTTACAGCTATCCCAGAGGTTGGCTTAGTATTTCATGAAACTGAATTGTTTTGTAAATGATGTATTAATTGATTCAGTTAAACTATTTAAATAACTTTTTGCAAATGTGATATTCATAACTGTCAGAAAAAGCCTGGGTAGAGGCATCTGCTAGAGAGTACTTACAGCTATAGGATCTAGAAACATATTCCCATAAGTCTGTGATGCAGTTTGCAACAGCATTTTTTAGGTATTATTTTTGTTACAAGCCTTCCCTTTCTAGGAATTGTGATGCTTTTCCCATTTCCAAAGTTTTGTGTAACTCTTTTGTCTAAGGAGGCTCTTAGTTTAAAATAAAGAAAGAAATAAAAGAAGCTCTGTGTGCCATTTGAGGATAAATCCCATTTATCATTTGTATCTTCAAGATTACTGAGAGTAAAAATGAAGGACTCAGAGCAGGTAGAGGAATCCCAAGGTAGAAAATGCAGGTTTTGCAGCTGTAATTGCAGAAGAAATAGAGAACAGAAACTGAATAGAAATGTCTCCAGATGGCAGGAGAAATCCAGTCATCCTTGTGTTGGAGCCTCTGTGTTGTCTGTTAGATACAGACATCTCTCTTCAGAGAGTCTTCAATGATGTGATACTTTGGCTTGTATATTTTCCATCTAGAAACTTATGGAATAATTTGCTTTTATGCATTATTTTCTACAATAACTACTAGCAGAGTGTTAAGAGCTACTTTAGTATTAGTTTTACTGGCTTTGTTACACAGCTGCTCAGTACAGTAAATGTAATTAGTCATTTATTGGAAAAATGCAGCAGGAGTTATCCAATCTCTTCCAGTCTCTTATTAAAAATGTGCTAAATCAGTTGCTATATTTTTCCCCACACCTCAAAAGTAGTTCAAAAGCATCATTTGCTTTTTTAAACTGTAGTTGTGTTAAAAAGAAATAAAATTAAATCTCTTTCGTTGGGTCGGTTGGTTTTGTTATGGTTGGTCTGTTGTTTACTGGGTTTCTCTTAAGTGCTGAGAACCACCTGATAGGGTTAACTGAAAACTGATTCTGGAACTTAATTTCTGTAAGACAGTGCAGCACTGGACTGAGAAGCTGCTGTATACAGACTTTTAAAAATATTCTCTATGCAAATGTTTTATTGAATGCAGACTGAAGTTGATCACGAGTCATGGTGTAAGGTAAATGTCAGAAGAAGTGGGGTTTAATTACTTTATTTTTGCACTGAGTCTTTATCTTATGCTGGAAGGAAGTGTCAATCCAGAATGTCACTCTTCTGATCAGAAGGTAGTGGTGTGATGTGTAAAATTTCAGAGGGATTTTTCATTAACTGTGGCAGTGTGCAAGGAGCCTGGTATGCTGCTGCTTTCTATGCCAGTGCCTTGAATGGTGCTTTTGATGTCATGAGAGACTGCTAATGTGTGCCTATAATCGGCTGAATTCCTACAAAGGAGATTCAGTTAGAAGCTGCTGAGAATTCATAACCATAGTATGTTTGATCAAGGTTAGTTTTAGTCAGAGGATTTGTCATAAGATATAAAGTGAGTGTGTATGACTGTGGGTGTGTTATGGGGATTACAGATAAACCGATATCAAACATGAGGGTGTCTATTATTCAACTTGAAATGTTATCTTACACTGTTTGCAGTACTTGAGCTTATCTGCATCTCAGTTTTTTGATCGGGAGTTCATAACTGTTGCAGATTATTTTGTGTGTTGCAAGATTAGGTGAAAAGGGAATAAAGGTCATTAAAATAAATGTTTAATTTTTTACAATTATGTATTATGAAGTTACTGATCTCAAATATTTTCTTGTTTTTCTAGCTTCTTAAAAGCTTCATTTTCTAATACAAGTTGTCTGTACCAGAAGTAGTTGGTAACAGATAAAGCGTTAATGCATCCTGAAGGACAGTAAATTGGAAAAGTTGAGGTATTAGTTTAATATAACACTGGTTGCATTTGGCAGTTCTGCTTTGTTTCCTATGAGATTGTAGAAGCTACAGGGGGCAAGCAAGAGAAATAGAGAAATAATGATATCTTTCCAGTGGTTTTCATGCCAATTTAAGTAACTAATTTGGGTAACTAAAGTACCTAAAGTAACTAAGTAACTAAAATACCTATTATATTCTTGTTATTCCTATAAAACATACTACAGTGTGTTTATGGGGAAGATTTGAGGATTAACATTCCTTACATATGAGGAAAGAATCCAGTACACAGCTTATAAAGTGTTTCTGTAAGTGCTTTGATTTCTCTCTGTTATTGCAAGAGACTAAAATTACTTTCAAGTTCTGTTTGCAAACTGTTCTTACAGAGTCAAAAGTACATCAAGTAGTAAAAATGGTATGTGGCCCTATTCCTCCTCACGAGGGTTGCAGATTGAAAAGTGGCACTGGTATCATTATGTTAATGAATTCATTAATTGGTCTTCCTAAGGTTGGATGTGTCATAAAGTACAAGTGGGTCTGCCTTTTTATGACTTTGGGTTTGGCTTCAATGCATAGCTTGAAACCCCATATAGCACAAAATGTAATTGCTGATTTCCTAGATAGCAGTGACTGCATTTCTCTGACCGCTGCGTGGTCTTTTTATTGGTGTAGTTGAAATTACAAGTTCTGAATGTGCTGTCAGTTGAGCTTTGTACCATTCTATCTGCAAACCTCCCTCCTTCTGGTCCTGTTTCTGGAGGTGGAGTGAGTAACATTAATGGCAGGCTGCTTTTCTCTGCCCCCTTCATGGTCATAGATTAATCTCTGAGTTACTCAGTTTAAATAAAATAATAATGAAAATAATAAAACGAGTGCAGCAGTGAGTCAAAAGCTGTATGCTGTAAAACGTGTTCTGAAGTGCCAAAGTACATACAACTGTATGACACATTTCTCAAATGTTAGCCAGGGAAGCTATTTACTAGAATTGTCTTTCTAATACAAATGCTGAAGAAAAAGGAAAAGAGATTGCATCTTCCTTTGCAGTGTCACATTGTATTAAGAACTGCAGCTGTATCATTGCTCAGCTTGCCTCTGAAAATGTCTGGGCTGCAGTGATGCAGTAAGAGATAGGTGCATCATCTTAGAAGCTATGAAGTGATACAGATACTTCATTTGATCCCACAAAGTAATTGTGGCTAATACGTAAAAAGTTGCATTGTGTTGTTGGTTTGTTTTTTTTTTTTTTTTTTTTTTTTTTGAAGTTTGGTAGAAGACTTACAACTTTCCTACCTCTTTCAAACAAAAGAAGCCTCCTGACCTGTCATTTTTCATTAGAACATTGTCTAGAGATTTTGCCATGGTATGGTAACATTAATGCAGTTCTGCTGGTGCAGCCATGTTCTCATGCATATATAATATGCAACATGCAGTGATAGATTAGATTATTTTTGTCATAAAGTCAAGATTTAATATGAATGTATCTTTTAAATTCCTTGTGCCTATTACCATCTATAGCTAAAAGTATCCTTTGTCGTATGTACCTTTGTAATGTGCTTCACATTGCAGAATTGTAGCTACATCTGGAAAATCAGTGTTGACACTGTAAAGAGTCTGAGAGGACTACTCAGTGTTTGGGCTTCTGCCTCAGGCCCAGGTCGTCTCTGTCAAGATGGGACTCAAGTGTACAACATTCTAATTCTGCTCCTGTACACTCTATTTTTCATCAGAAAACTGTGTTTTCTCTATGATAAACAATTAGTGTTATATCAAGACAAGTCTGTGTTAAAATGTGTGCATGAAAGGTAGAAATTACACAGAATGTTTATGTAGGCTAGACAGCTAATTACTTGGTTCTTGTGTTGCCAGAATTTTGTTGGCATTTCTGAAGAAGTGTTCATTTTATATTCTACTTGATAGACTGAGGGTGAGCCACAGTTTCCTGTGGTGACCTCTGCTCAAAACAGGAAGATTGGAGGTGTTTTCTTAGTTAAGGAGTGTTTTGTGAAGGGTGGCAAGTTAACTTTTTCAGCATTGTCTTCTTCATTCTAGCAGCATATGAGATTGCAAAAGCACCAAGGTGCTGTCAGTGAGCTGTTGAGTCATTAAAAATAAAGCAAAATCTCTAAATGTGGCCAAACACGAGATACTCTATTTCATTAGAACTGCTGTGTATGTGTAAATGTGTTCCAATTCAGAATGACTGAACTATGAAAAGAAATTGTGATGAGCTATCAATTTTAAAAGCTGTTCTTTTTGCGTGTACAATTCCTTTGGACCATTGTTGGCAGAACAGCAATTTGCTGGATTGCTGCATTAAAGGAAGAAGGCAAGTATGTGAATCGGAGGATTTTACCCATACTTGCTAATCTAAAGTTCAGATATTTTATAGTATACTAGTGTTCTGTGGCAACATATTTAAGAGTGTTTGGCAGTTTCAGGTCTGATTATATTTGAAGTGTATTTGCTATTTGAGATCAAATTTCTGATGCCTAGGCAGCATTTTACCAATCCAAATGTAAATCACTGCCACAAACACAGGCCAGAGTTGGTGGTGTTTCTGTTTTCAAGTTGCTGTCTAGAGTTTAAAACTGGAGTAAGTAAGTATACATAAGGAAGAGCAAGAAAACCCAATGGCTTAGAATGAGAAGAAAATGAACATTCACTTTTGGAATGATTTTGGTAGTCAGAGGGTTAGGATTAAATGCCTGTGTGATGGAGTTCGTTATCTGTGCATATGCCTAAAATATTCTTAAAATCTGTAGTATTCTGTGATGTGGAAGATGTGAAATTACTTTTGTACCTTTGCTGACAGTCTTATTCTTTTCCTATTCTTTGTTGGTTATGTTTCTATCCCTGGATTTAACAACTAAGCCATGCGCTCAGGCTTGGGATAAAATAAGTTTATTGCCTTGAATGGATAACTTTCCAAAGGGCTCTGCAGGTATGCCTCTAGTGGCTGAACTCTAGTTGAGAGGGACTATGACAATAAGATTTTATCTTGGAGAAGAGGTGACTAGAAATTCTAAATACGGTAGTAGTAGTGGTTGTTTATTCAACCACTAGAGGTCTTATTTGTATAACAGTGAAAAGTGTTCTTGGGAAGCTTGCATTGGTACAGCTTTCTGCAGATCCCCGTGATCCTAGGAAAACAGAGAAGGCGTATAGAAGTGTGACATCGAAGAAATAGATAACAGGCTATGGAGTTAAGAATGTTCTGAACTAGGAATTTGATATTGCTGCTTCTAGATTCAGAAAATGAAATATTATATCTTAATCTTCAGCTAGACATAGATGCTGATTACAGAGTAAGACGAAACTGAAGGAAAAAAGTCTTTAGCCAAAATTGTTTTCAAAGAGTTTCGTCATTTATTTGAACTGTGTTTAAAGAACCTCTTTAAGATAGCCATGCATTTTTGACATTGGTTGTGTTATTATTGTTTCTTCTTTTTCTTTTTCTTCTTTTTTTTTTTTTTTGTTTTGATCACAGATGAACTTTTATTCATCTTTACAGTCTGTGCTGGCAAGCGAGATACTTGCTTGGGAATCTGCTTAATATGGAATGTGCAGCATTCGCAGGGCCTGTGAGAATCTTAGTGCAAATATCTTCTTTTTTCTGTTCATAGAGCCTGAATCATAAAGGCAGCATATAGCATTTCTTTTGGCACTTTCTAGGAGCCTTTCTTTTGTTTTTAAACATTATTTGGCAGTTACTTGGCTTGTCAGCACAGAATCTGTAGAGACAGCTTTCTTGAAAGCTGCTACTAGCTTGGGGTTTCACATGCATATGCTTTTAACTTTAACTTTTGCAAAAAGTTGGTCTGATTCTGTTCTTTTGTGTAGAGGTCCTGCAAATTTTGTTTAGTGAGTCTCAAAATGTGCAGATGTCATTCCACATCTTGAGCCTGTGATTAACTGGTATGGAATAATGTAGAAAACACGGCTTCACGTTTTCTCGGTTCTCTGTAGATAGAGTTTAAAAATAATTTTTGTATATTTTATTGGTTATATACCAAAGTTCTCGCTGGTGTAGTTATGCAGTGGGGAATCTAAAGGAAAGTTTGGTGTAAGAAGAAAAAAAAAATATATCACTTTTTAAAAAGCAAAACAACCTTCCTCGTTACGCCCACTGAAAATCACAGGAAAAAAAGAAAAAGAATAGTCATCAAATTTTTATTTCCATTTTGTTCATTGATATTTCTTTTTCGGAGGAAGCCATCTGTTTGGAGATCTAACAGTCTGTACCACTACAGAATTGTATTTCTGTGCATGTAATACTCCTGCCATTTGGCACAGTGTCTTGCTGTCGCAATGCTGTGACAAAACAAATGGTGGCATGTATCTCCTTTCAGCACTGTCTTGGCTTTTAATGGCTGTAGATTTGTTGGTGGTGTTTTGTTGTTTCTTTTCCCCATTTACTTGCAAGAAGTGTAGAGAACAGTGACTTCTCTCACTGAGCATCTCTGACAGCTGTAAGACCCCCATGCCAAGTTCTGGTTCCCAAGCCTTGACCTCTTTGGCTGCTTGTCTGGTCTCTTGGCTGGCTCCTCTGCTGGTTGCTGTGGCAGCTGCAGAATTGTCTGTGGAGCTGCAAAACTGGCTCATTCAGATTCTGCTTTATTGTTGGTGGTACTGTTTCTCTTAGCTTGGTGAGATCTGTATGTTTTAAATATACTTTGAGAATAAAAATTCTCAAAGCAGTCAAATTGCTGTGATACAAATACTGATTTTTAATTTTCCTGCTTTAAAGAGGTGTTTGGTTCTGCATTACTTGGAAGTAAAAATACTCTGAACACAATGTGGCACAAAGAGCAGCAGTTTTTTCATCCCTGACGTTTTTGCTTGGCACTAGCATTCTGGATAAAATGACAGTACGTTCATTGTATGAAATACTTCATCAATGCTGTAGATTGGGAACGTAGCCGAATTGACATAAAAGGGATACACTGACTAATTTCAAGTCTAACATGTAGTGAATGTGCTACCAATTCATCCACATCAGTACTCAGATACAGCCTAATCTGCTTGGAGGAAGGCGTGGTAGAATTTTAAGAGGGAAGGGAGAAGGCACATGAATGCAGGCTGCAGGACTAGGCAGCGTGGTTAAAATTTGGTTTAAGTGACTGAAATTTGTAAGAAGAAAACAAAGAACAATATTCTTTAAAATTCTTTCTTTTATCTCAGCAAAAAGTGAAATTTTAATGTCCCACAAAATTGTCTGTTGAAATGTAGTATCTTTAAAGCCAGATTGAATGGTGAGAAAATAGAAATAAATGACTACTGACATTAGGACGAAATGGCCGTGACTTCAGTGAAACTATGAAGCAGGGCCAAAATAAGCCTTCAGTGAAGATTACATGGTTGCACTTTGGCAGAGGATGGTGCAGGATTTTAAGAAAAGCTGCTGTAACTAGATAACCTCTCAGTATGTTTATCACAATGGCTGTGGTTCTGTTTCAGAGCGGAAGAGACAGTCGTAAATACCGAGTAGAGGAATGTAAACTGTTTCTGAGCATTTCAGTTGAAAAGATGAGAGGGGAAAATGTTTTGACCCTAACTGCTCACAACATATTAGAACATATGCATTCTTCCTCAAATCACTCCAAAATAGCTATGAAATAAACAAAAAGTGATTCAGAAGAGCCAGTCTCCCATCTTTCCAGAAGGAACTGAAAAGATATTCCTTGTATAAAGAATCATCAATATATATATGACAGTCTGGTACTGATGAGTTGGATTTGGGTAGTTCATATGCTCACGTGTTCTAGGGACTCGCAGCATTCTGAGATGGTCATTGGACTGATTGCATCTGTGAAGAGGTGTAAAATGTCAGATATTTCTGCCCTGGTGCTGCCTCACATCCCACAGTTTTGGTCTCCATTATTTGTGAGGCTGATTTGATATGTGAGGCGGGTTGCTCTCATCTTCTTGTCTGTGAGAAGAAAAGTGGCAGCGTATTGCTGTAATGATTTGTAGGAGAAAATGTAGAACAGCTGGGTAAGAATCCAAAGCAACTTTAGTCTGCAAAAATACTGCCTCAAAAAGAGGAATCACGTTCTGTTTACCAGGTTTTTCATTCCTGCACCATTTACTGACGCTACAGTATGCAGAGTTAATACTCCTTGCAAAGTTGGTGAGAGGCAAAGTTTGTCATATTCTCAACCTCAGTAGTTCAGGAGAAAGAATTTATTAAAAAAAAAAAAAAACCACATACAAAAGTTCAAGGTTTAATGTATGTGTGAGTCATTTCAATACTTGGAGCTTTTCATAAGGAGTATCTGGTACATAAATGTACTGCTGAAAGTTGGAGAAAGAAAGACAGGCTTTGATCTGGACCTATTTGGAATTACTAGAACAAATTAGCATATTGGTTAATAATTTGCTGTCATTTTTAAGACCTCTGTTAATTTTCTAAATTTCTCAAGAAGCATACTGTTATTTACACATGTAAATTAATTCCATAATGTAGCAGTTTTCCAAGTTTTACTACTTACAGTTTAAGCATTCATAACAAAATAAGGAAAAATACTGTAAATGGAAATGCGGAGGTTTTTGCTGTAAGTGTAAAGTTTTATCTAGAACTAACTTACTGTTGCTGATTCATGTCTCCCAGTGAACATACAGTTTAGCAAGACTTTGAGAGTTAAGTTCTGACGCACACGGATGTTTCTGTTAGCCAGTTCTGAATGTATGTTCCCAAGTTAAAATTTCATCCAGACCCACCCCCAGATCCATAGTTCCAGGCGTTCCCTTAATAACCTAAACATCGATCCACTGACTTCTAGAAACCTAATCTCTGCTTTTAGTCTCTGTTGGTGTGTACTTGAATGTAGGTTTCAGTTTATATTCTATTCTGTATATGCAGATACAGCAGAAAACTGCCTTTATTTTGCACAGGAGAGGCCTTTTTAATGCTGAGTACCATAAATGCTGGGAATTCTTTTTAAGATTTCTCTTATAACTGACATGTGAGGAGAATGCTACATTGCTTAAAGAATTTTCCTTTTCTCTTGCTTCTTCATTCCGGTTATTGCCTCATGCTGCCTACCAGAGTTCATTGGCAACCAATTCTAAATTTCTAACTTCCTAATTTTATATACTTGCCATCCTTTTCTTCTATTATTTGGTTGTTCAGTTGTTGTTGTTTGTTTTTGTTTTTTGTTTGTTCTCAGTGAAATCCTATTAATGACCTATTTTTATCTGATAATTGGTTTTCCTGCTTGAGGGGGTCATGAATTGTAAATGAAGGTACTGATTTGACTTGTCCATCCATGATGGTTTTGTTTCCTGATGAACTGCTGTATTGTTTGGTAAAATGGGTTTATTTTAGAACATTAGCTGCAGATACTTTGGGTCAACTGAATTGCAACTGAAGGAATAATTGTAAGGTAAAAAGCTTTCAGAATTTGGTAATCACAAAGTGTGATAACTGTAGTATATAGTGTTCTTCTGTTTATACAGATAGAAGTTGGTTGCTCCAAATCTAATACCATCTATTTATTTTAATGGAAATCACAACAGATGAAAAGAGTAAAATGATGGTATTTGATAGAGCAAATTCTCAGCTATAAAACATTATTTCTGAACATAGACACCACCATTAGCTATTGCACGTGGATGAGCTCATTGAGATGTTGTTCATTTCTTTGTGTGACAGCTGTGCATGGCTGCTCACAACACGGCTTGTCTTTCTCTTTCCATTGCTGAAATGCACCTTGCACCACCTCCCTGTGCTCACATCCACTGTTGCATCTCCATAAACATTCAGTGAGAATCAATGAATGTCATTGGGCACCATTTTTTCCGCATGGAGGAATTCAGTTCCACCCCATTGCTTCATCTGCACTACCGTATCAGACAGCATTCTGTCAGACTGCCCCTCTGCTGCTGTCTGTCACACGGCAACACGTAATGGAATGCTGGTGGGAAGGTTCAGCCTCTGCTGCCGTACCACCAACATCCACCTCTGATGTCGTGGGCCAATGTAATAAAACAGGAGGCGTTACTTTCAGAGCAGTCCTCATATTGAACAGGATGTGTATTTTTATACAAAAAATACTTAAATGAAATATGTACTGAAGTTGGTTTAAACCATAATCACTAATTCTTGATTTGTGAGTTGGAGAACTGAACCTGAGGAATGGCATTGTTTTTAGCAGAGCAAAGCATTAGTCTAATATCTGTGGAATAAAAATGGGGAATTGAAATTCCTTGTTCACCTCACTGATGTAAGAGAAGTGTAAATACCTTGTTTGGAATTTGGTCAGCTTTCTATAGCTAATGCTGCTTCTTCCCATAGATTGGAACTTTGGCCAAAGGCGATTGTTATTTCCAATGTGTAACTCATGCTCGCTTCCACCAGTGATAAGTCTACAGGCTGAACTCGTTTTTCTGAACGCTTCCATTGCATAGTCAGAGGCAGCATTGCTTCTTACTGCTTGTGAGAGTATTTCTATATCTGTGTCGGTCAAAATGAGTTACTGTATGTTACATATATTTGCTTATCTAACTTGAAATCAAGGGCGTATGACTTTCAGATTCTGTACAGGTTGTCTTGGAATAACTAACATGAAGATATCCTAGCACTCCTGGGAAATTACTGTAAGGAAAAGCTCAGAAAAAGGCAGTGCTGAAATAGTTGGAAAATGTGTAGTGATCATCTACTGAAGCTCTATGCAGAGCGTGACCCAGGTGATTTGTGTTACATTAATGACTGTAAGAGTTGTGGCACAGAAGCAATGTAGTGAATTTACCTAGCTGATGTATCCTCTAATTTAAATCCTGAGAATAGAAGTTTGCTGTTGCATGGAAATAATTTATTACAGTGCCCTTTAATTCATAATGCTATTTTGAAAGTTTATTTGCACCAGATGCTCCTGTCCAAGCAATTTGGCAATGTATTTATTGGAGATGCGATTTGATCGTGCATTTGAATTTAAACCTCCAGCACAGAAGTAGTTATTTCACATATTGGGTCAAATTCACGTTTGATCACTGAAGTGCTCTGTACTCTGAAGTACTGTGATTTTACTGTTGATAGAAATGTTTGTGAAAAGATACGCAGATTGAAAGGGATCATTTTTGTGATGAACTACAAAAAAAAAAACCTGTCAATGCTGCATGTTAATGAATTGTCAGCCTATTTTACCTTGACTGAAAGGCTTTTTTTTCTTTTTTGTTTAAAATTGCAAGAATTATGTTAAAACTTGAGCTAATTCAGGTGTGTAACAGTAATCGATACTATTCCAAAGTGCTGTACTAATGTTAGTTTGTTTAAACTGCAAGAAACATCCATGAGCTGGATGTGTAGATTGTCAAGCTGATGGTTAAGTAGCCAAGGCTAATAAAAAAGGGAGGTGCTATGTTTACATCTTGTTAGCAAGGAGACGTATAGCAAATGGGACTGAGGAGACACTTCATGGGGAAGAGCTAATTATGAAAGTGGGGTTTATCATGAGAACTATAATTTTATGGTCCATATATGGGTTATCTCCCTAAGATACAAATTGGAAGCAATATTTGATCTGTAGTTTTTATCTTTGATTTCCTGACTGTGTTTATTCCCTAGATTTTCTTGTACTTGGTATTTTCTAACATACTAATGCAAATCCATTACTGCATTCAGCACTGTTTTGCTGAGTGATGATTGCCTGTGCAAACACAGGAGAAAAGAGGTAGTGCATTCTCATTAGCAGCGTGTTCTGTTTTGGGTATTGGGGGGTAACTCACAAGAAGCTTTTTTTAAACAACTCTTTCAAGTTCCAGTTTGTCATTTTACACTGATGACTCCTCATGTTTATCTTCCCATATGAAAAAAACAAGTCAGGTTTTGTTTGAATCGGACATTTCACATCTTCTGTAAAATACATTGTTGCATATGTTATTTTGTTGTAGCAATTTGTTCTTTAACCATGTCTCTCTTTTTGAGGCACTCAGTTCTTCCTGGAGCACTTTTGTTTCTTACTCAGTAACCTTGTGCCCTTTGAACTGAGTTCTTTATTAGCTATCTTGGCTTTGGCTTACAGGGTTCATTAGAGTACATCCAGGAATACATTGTTATCATCACTGGCAGTGTTGTACTGCACAGGATTGTTCGTCATCTTTGCTCAAAAGATGGCTGTTTTTGTCTTTCATCTAGAGTTATCTTGTAGCTCTTTTTCCAGAATAACCTTGAAATCCAGGAGGTATGAAAATACATAGTTAAGTGCATTTAATTTTACATGAAGAATGTTAACAGTTCAAAGAACCTTAAAATTGTGATTATAAAATTAAAAAAACATGTAACTTTGTTAAAATTCTTTGTTTTAAATAGCACTGTTCTATATTAAATAAATTCCAATGTTATTTACATCTTTGGCTGCAAAAAGAATCTTAAAATGAGAGAGAAACAAAGTTTATCTGGACAGATGCCATTACGTGAAAATCTAAAGCTCTTTCCTCTTTTGCTCTGGTTTGTTTCTGCTTTCTAATCTGAGGAAGCTGGATTGATACCACTGTGATGATGCAGTCCGTTAATTATACTAGCGTGCTGCATGGATCAAGAATCTAACAGGCCTCAAAAGCAACATGAAAGCATCTGCAAGAAATTATGTTGGAATAACCCTGGCTGTTTGAATTCGTACTTTATCCTCTATTAGTGTCACTTCATGATTAGACAAGCACTTAACATTTATAATATGCATTTTGTTATTTGGGAAGTTGCCCTTTCTCCCTGCTGAATTGCCAGGGTATTCAGAGCTCAAAACAGTTACAGTTTCTTCCTATTTATTGTTAATTGTTAAATTCTGTCTGCATTTGCATTTTAGCCACATTCAGCTACTAGGTTTTTGGTTTAGAAGTTCCTTAGTATTGGTGGTGGTGGGAGAGTGTGTGTGTGGATTTTAGTCCAGGTCAGTGGAAAATGTATTTGATAAAGGATAATCTTATGGAGTGTTTTCTGTCAGCACTAAATGAAGGAAAAAAACCTCAAACACATTGAAACGGAGAACTTCTGAATGTTTCTGGAAACTGGCTTCAGTTGTAGAGTTTTTGAAAAACAAAGGCAAATTCATCCATATTTTCTTTTTTTACCCTCCTTTTCCCCCCCCAGACATAATTTGCATTCCTGCCCACAGATGTTTCCCTAGTGACAGGATGTTTGGAATGCAAAAAATAAACTCAATGAAATTTGACGTAAAACAGTTTTAACAGGTAGATATTTATTGTCAGCAATGACATAAGTGTGGCTCTGGAATAAGGAAAATAATGACTTTGGTCATTGAAGAAGGATGAGTCTGTAATGGCTTGAAATCAGAGTCATCAGAGCCCTTCAGCAGAGTTTTTCAGCTGATACTGAAAAAGTTTTTGAATAGACCAAAACCTGTCTTACTGTTGTGTAGACACATACTGGTTTGCAATGCAGAAAAAACTTGGCTGCTGCCCCTTTGAGTAGATAACACATTTTAAGTGCAGAATCATGCTTAAATCATACATGAAGGTAAATAGTCATCCTGTGCACATCACCATATTATCCCAGCAGCTCGGAGATTTCCTAACCACAAGTAAGTGGTCTGACAGAGGCCAGCGTTCTGGGTCATTTTCCCTTTGCAGGCGTGTTTTCTCATGTTTGTTAAAGGTATGTGGAAAAATGTATGATGATGAGTTTAGAACTTGGTACAGGGGAATAAATTTATTCCTTCTCATTATCTGATATGTAGTCATGATAAATGATAATGTTCTTTTGAATGCTTTTATAATGCAGCTGAGATGCTATTTTGGATTCCCAACTGTGGGAAGCAAACTTTGGAAAATATTACATAAGCAGACGGGATGTCATTTGCTCTCCTTTTCCTCTGCTTGACACTGAACTGACTCTGTAAGTCTCCTGTGTATACTCAGAAGAGTTTTGAGCCAAATATTTCAATATTTATATCACATGCAAGCAAACAAAAACAGAACAGGCAAAACAACAGAGCCAGGAACCCCAATGGGTTTAATTTAGTTGCTCTCTTCCTCTGCAGTTCAGGTTTAATATATTCATATATTTAAGCATAGATTAGTCTTTTTATCTTAACATCTAGAAGATATTTTGAGAACTAAATTGTTGTGCAAGCTCATCTTCTTCTGAAGGAAGCTAATGATGAAGCAGAAATGCTAGCTTTGATCGGTACTGTCAAAGCTCTTTTGCAATAGTTGCTTAGAGGTAATATGTATTTTTTGAGTATGTAGTTAGGGTGAGTCCCATGGTGAGGGATGTTCATCTACACATAGAGCAAATTTAATGGTTTAAAAAAAAAAGTCTTTTGATGAACAGTTTTTTTTTTGCCCATTTCCCTCGAGTGGTGCTGCACAGTGGTCAGGTCTCAAGGAATAATTTATATATGTTTTCAGTTACATTTTTGAAATTGTTGTATGGATAAGAACACAAATCCAAAGATCCAGATGCAGCCTGTGGCATGAGAAGCTGCAAAGCAGCAGTTTGCTTGGAGTTTGCTGGGGGAAACTATCGTCATCTACTTGTCTCTGCTTCCTCGTTGTAAAGGCAGGACATTGGATGTTTATATGTACTGTTCTGAAGTAACACAACAGCATTTATTTTCATAATCTTCTGAAAGCTCCGACATTCTTTAATTTCAAAACCCCTGTAAAGTGGGCAGGGCAGAGGAGGAAGGGCAGTGGAGGAGACTCAGAAGGTGAGAGAAGAGATGAGGATTTCTGGGTAGTGTGCAGCCTGACTGCTGCCAGCACAACTGTCTCCAGAGTGCTTTGGGTTAAGCAGGGCAGGTGTTTGTTTTGTTTTTGCTGAAGGCAAAACAGAAAAGTTCATCTCTTGTAGAAAATGCAGTCAAAGCTCTGAGTACAGAGCGTGGATTTTGGGAAAGTCTAGATGCTGGTACAAAGCATGTGATGAGGGGAAAGTAACACAATCAGAAGCATCTGAACAGAGGTGAAAGAGGCTTCTGAGTTCTCTCTGGAAAGGCTGGGATGGTTGGGGGGTGAGTGTGAAGAAAAAGGCGTAGAGTTCGTTTTTACACACTTAATACTGAGTTCTTTGAAATGCATGAGGCTCCTCTTGAGATCTCAGAAGACAGGCTCTCAAGCCATTTTCTTGGTCTCTGGCATCTTTTTGATTTTTCTAACTTTGTTGGTATGGCCCTGAAGCAGTTCCTTGTCAGATAGTGACAAACTATTTGTAGTTATCCACCTCTCCTTGCTGTTAAAGGGAATAATTTGAGAATGGCTTGTAACAAAAGCTACGCAAAGTGCTTGGGGGAACTTCTCAAAAAGCACCTTCTTGATTGTATCAGTGTGAGATTAGGAATTGCATTGACTGCTTTTTTGGTGTGTTTATGTGCATAAGGGGATGGATGCTAAAAAATGCATGAACCCATGCAAATAGTGATTTGAGCAGTTGTAAAATAGTGGTGGGCAGATCTCAGATCGTCTCTCGGACTTGGCTCTGTGCAGGAATATTCAATAGCAGAAAAATCAGTTACTGATTGCATGTGATAAGACAATTCTCTCCCATATATCAAGCTTTAAAAAAGAAAAAGCTGCTCTATATAAAATATTTTGAAGCACTGAATTGTGCTAGGTGGACATCTACCTTACATGTATTTTTCTTGCAGTTTAACAGAGAAGGAGAAACTTTCAAAGCACTACATGGTTATTTAAAAAACTGTATTAAGCAGAGAGAAAAATGCTTTTTGAGATCTTTGCTGTTTTATGTCTAAAAGGACATGAAAGGAGATGAGAAATAAGTGTAGTGGAACTTTTCTCCCACTAGTAATCATGCTAGTATGATTAAATGGTGGTCCTGGTGCTGTGCTTTTCTCTTGTTTTGAATAGCAGAAACGCATTGGTTAATGAGGGCCATATGGGAACTGTTAGGTTACGGCCTGAACCAGTGATTGAGCACCTGGTGAATGGGTGTAGCCAGTCCTGGGAGCACAGGTGGAAGCAATTCACCCCTGTGACTGGAAGGGATGGAGGCTCCATGCCCCCCAACTTCATTTAAGGGCTGGCACCTGCAAGGGAAGTATCTTTTCTTGGAGACTGCCTCCTTTGGAGTGTTTGGCAAGCTCTAATCCTCAGAAAGGAGTAAGTAATTCATTCCTTATTGCTGATCTGGTGATCTGAACTGGTTTAAAGCAGCACTATCTACTGCTGCCTATCATTGCAGGATCTTTTTACTTATGTTGGTAATCTTATTTGACTTTTGAAAGGAAAAGTCTCATGGAGTAGTGGTAGAAACAACAAACTGTTTTAGAATGTTTAAGTATTGCTTGTGTACCTGTAACATCTGTGGTGTGCAGGGGGAAATGTAAGACAAAATATAAGTGGCTTTCTCAGAAACACAATGAAAAAAGAGAAGTGAATCTAAGTTGAGTGGTGTTGATGGGTCTCTGAAAGAATGGTATGAAAATATTCTGAAACCAGAAACATGGTGACCTTCTGCAAGGTCTGGAAATTGACTGTTACTGCTAAAATTGAGGTAAATACACTAAAATTCCAAAGAGGAACCTTTATTATGTGATTCGGTTACATAAAATACATTCCCTTTTATTATAGGCACAAGCGTTGGTATAAATCTTACAGTGCTTTTGTATATAAACTGAAAACTTTGAACTGCCTTCCTTGTGAACGGCTGTGGAATTAATTTCATGCTTATCTATTCTTATCAGAGCTTTGCTTGCAATAGTAACTCTCTGTTTGCTTCTCAATTTTTGTTGAACTTGTGTTCACTTCCTTCAAGGGGTTGAACTTCAAACTCCTTGTTACTTTTTCTCCGTCCTCTACTCCCCAAACTGCCTTGTTTTTTTGTGGCTATTTCTGTATATATCTTTATACATTCTGACCTTCATACCTTATTTTACCTGACATGTGAACTTTCCCTAAGTCCACAGAGGAGCATTTTGTGTACTGGTTTCTTAAAGTCTGGTAGTTATTCAGTCTGTACAGGAGTGATGCTGACCACGGTGGTATTTTGCCTAATTCCTGTAATACTGCCACGGAATGAAACATCCAGTAACTAATGATGGAGAAGGAGCTTTTGGAGTGATAGTTTGTGCTATCTGTGCTGAATAGTTGAAAGGAACTCAGTCTTACAAAGAGTGATGTAGCTTACTGCTTTAGACTGCATTACTTATGTACTTTTGGCAAATATACTACTATTGTACAGACTTCTCACTTCATATTTTTATATATATATATGAGTACTCAGAATTCTGTCACTTTTTAGAAGCTCTTATTTCTTATATATCGTAGAATAATGACTTGGTTTGGAAGGAGCCTCAAGGATCATGAAGTTCCAAACCCTCCTGCCACAGGCAAGGTTGGCAGCCACTAGACCAGGCTGCCCAGGACTCCATCCAACCTTGAACACCTCCAGGGATGGGGCATCCACAACCTCTCTAAGCAACCTGTATCAGAGCCTCACCTCTCAGTAAGGATCTTCTGCCGATGTCTCATCTAAATCTCCCCTCTTTTAGTTTAAAAGCTTTCCCCCTGGCCTATTGCTCTCTATCCATATAAGAAGTTGATTTCCCCTGTTTATGATCTCCCTTTAAATACTGAAAGGCTGCAATGAGGTGTATGACTTCTCTGAAGATGGTTTTTGCTTTAGAACCGTGTTGTCCTATTTCTTTGGAAGATAAAGCTCCAAATAATGTATTTATGGCATAGATGTTCAAGTAAACAGGCAGAGATTCTTATTTGATAGATGGAAGAACAGAGGACAAACCTTATTTTTTGCAGACTGCATTTGTGAACAGTGTACAGGTCAAGTACTAAAAATTGCTTGCTCATCTTTCAAGTTACAAGTGAAATAATTCAGTGGTAGTTGTCAGAAGGGAGAAACTGATCCGTTTCATTGTCTCCTTTTATTTTAGAATATTTAAAAAAAAGAACAGCATTATAACTTCCTTCTGTTCTCAGTGTGGAGGCTTTCTTCTGAGGAAGAGATTGCCGAGCAGAAATTTGAACGAGACTTAAGAGACTTGTTTATTTGAATTTGTGGAAGTGTGCAGATGCTTCGTGCATAGCACACGTAACTTCTCTGCCTTTGGGATGTTTGGCTTACTGCAACTAATATAAAACTCCTGAGTTGACAGATGTGGATTTTTTCAGTTTATAATTACAAATGCAATTCCAACTTCAGTGTGTTGGAATGATGCTTGTTTGGAGCTTCACACAAGTTTTGCCTTTGCAGACAACTAATGACAACTAATTTTTCCTTTAGCTGTCGATGTATCAATTCAGGAAAAATAAGAAAACAACCAGTTCTAGAAAGTGTATCTTTAGCATGGGGCCAGTTAATTTAAAATTCTTATCTAATGCGGTATAAGAGCTTATTAAAGCATGAAGTAATTTGGCATAAGAACTAACTTATGCTGTATTAGGAGCCACGTGGTTATTTTGCAGCTAAGTATTATTGCTTTCTCTTGCTTAAGAAGATTATCGTCTTTCTCTTTTGAAACTGTATCATCTTTCTTGGCTGAAGATAGAAGGACAGCAATTCAAACTTCTGAGGAGATATGCGAGTTCTGTTTGCTTAATAGAAATAAGCTTAATAGAAATTTAGTTGATGTTAATTAAAAGTCAATAGAATCAAGTGCATTTACCCACTTTAAAGCTGCTTCCACACCGCAGTGGTAATTCACAGATGGATCTCATTGCAACAAGATCGACTAATGGAGATGACAAGAAAATGGTGGGTTTTCTTAAATTGGTTATGCTGTTTTCAGAAAAAGGCCTCTGTGTCTGTTATTCTTTCTAATGATCTAAATGCCTCTGTAATGCACACACAATTGTTACCGCTCTTTAAAATCTGAACGGTTGGCTTTAACAGAGCTATAGAGTAGTTTTTCCAATTCTAGGTTTATCAGGCCCTGTGGGTCAAAACGAGCACAGCTAAGTACATGCTTGGATAGAGCCCTTCCTGGGTGGTGCTTGGAGGCTGTGCCTGTGGCATGTGCCTGGCAGCTGCTAACCACTGTCACCAACAGTGCAGTAGAGTTCTTTTTACACAGTGTTGCTTTTTGTCATTCATACATTCTTCTCTCAAAAACGTTTGCGTTATAATTAAGCAGGATGCCTACAGATAAATAATAGGTAAGGAATTTAGAAGGTACAGAGACCAGTGTATTTATTGAAGTCATAAATGCCACACATCTATTTTGTTACTGTTCATTTCTCATTACCTACAAACTTAAGGGAAGTTTTCCATAGGAAACTTCAGCTAAGATATTGTGGTTTTAGAGAAGGAGTGGAGAGTGTGAACAAACGTATAGGTTTCCCTGTATGAAAATAGGGTCCTTCAACAGAAAATAACTAGTTTGTGTAGAATTATGTGAACGGAGCGGATTGAAATTCAGATCAGATATTTCTGGTGTGATAACTTACAGGCTTAGGAATGAGGATTTGTGAAATGTTGTGGGAATGGCTTTGTAACGGCTTTGTAACTAGTGTTGCATAAGATTGTTATATATATATAAAACAACTATTATATAACAGTTATTTTATATATATGTATATATAACAATCATACTCAATGCTAGTTACAAGGTCATACAAGGCATATCTATATAAATAAGATGTACATGCATGTAGGAGAAAAAGCACCACGTTCTTCACCGTTGTTCTTTGTTTCTTGGATTTTCACTTGTTGAGATGTTTTGTAGCATTGTGTGATTTTCTTTGCTGTGGAGAACGTTCTCATCATCTGTACCCCATCTGACTTGAGGTTCATAATGTCCATACCCTACGCAGGCCTGGGTCCATTGATTGCAAAGGGGACGTATTGAGTTAAGCATCTATTTTTAGATAATGCAGCGATAACTACTGCAAACTGTCTTTTTTTTTCCCATTAAAATCAATGTATAGAGATGAGACTTTTGAGATATGCGTTTCTATTCCTGAAGAACACTGCAGTGCTGTGAGACATCTGATGTATGATTGACTAGTTCAATTAATTGCTTTTGCTTTTATTTTCCTAGGTTTCGGTAGCTAATAAAACGTAGTAGACTATGTTGGTTGTAGAGGTTACTGAGAAAAAGGCCTTGTAGCAGGAGGCCTCAAATTTCATTTGAAATGATATTGGTAGAGATAGCAACTTGCATATTTGTGTCCAAATGTTAATGTGTGTGGTTTGGTTGTGGGTTTTATTGTTTTGGTTTTTTTTTTTTTGGTAACACTGACAATTCATATGCTGGTATTTAAGAACTCCATTTATAAGTTCATAACCTATTGAAAAGAAATAGTTACTGGAAAATCTAGATCTCAGGACTTCATACTGTCTTCAGAAACCAAATATAGGCTAGCTTGTAGCCAGTAGTAACTTAGTCAGAAGAAAGCTCTTTATAAAATAACTCGTTTGTCAAATTAAATGCAAGTCTGCATTTGCATCTTCAAATAGGCAGTTTCTTGGAAGCAGAGGATAGAGAAGATACTGAAATATCTTAAGTTTTGTGACTTAAATGCATGTTTAAAGGGCAGTAGTAATCCAGACAGTCCATTGTTAACTGTTGAAGTTATATAACAGGTAATTTATGTGTTAGATCGATTTCCTGCTGTGTTATTAGCAGCAGTTATATGTTATGAAATAGTAAAAACAACCAAGGATAGAATTAATGAGCATATGGAAAATGCTTGCAAGAAAAAAGTGAACAGATATTATCTTACAATATTTTATAGTGGTATAAGAAAATGAGCCTGAGTTTTAATCCAGATGGAAAAGTAATAATTGTAGCCTGTTTAAACAGTGCATAATGACTACATGGACTAACATCTGAAAATCCGCAATAAAAATATCTCCAAAGGATTGAACTGTTCCAGATGTTAAATCATTAAGTATGTTTCTACTTTTTATGCTGTCGTTTTTATGACTGATTTATTCCATAACTCACTGAATTCTGAGAGAAGTGAAGATGAGAAATGGTTCAGACTGGCCTGAACGTGAAAGCAAAGCATCCCAGAGTGCCCAGGGTGAGAGACTTAACCCCATAGTTTAATTTTCTTACTGGGCAATTATCTTAATAGTTACCTTAAAGGGATACTGTGACACATCATAAGTTGAATTCTTTTGAGGTATTTGAGTGATCCCCCTTCCATTAACCCAGGAAGAATGGAAGAGAACCATTCTTAATTATTTATTCCCGTGAAGGTTATCTCTAGTTACTTTCCTGTTCTTCAAGTAAGCATGGCAAGGCTCTTACAGTTCTGTAATGCTGCTTCTAATATAGATATAATGGATGAGTCAGTCTCCTTACCTCTACTGAGAAGATGGCTCATTTTCCCAAGACATTTAAGGAAGGTCATTGATGGCTTTATGCAAATTCCAAGTCTTGTATTTCATGAAAAGTTTCTATCTGTAGAATAAGCTGTTCTTGGAAGCAGCACTTAGAAATTATAATTTTCATTCACTGGTGCTTTATTACTTATTCTTGATCATTGTCACAGTTTCCCAGGTTAAAAATAAAATACCTGTGCCAATTATAGCTGCATACAGTGCCACCTGAATTCTGTTAGGGAGCTCCAATCTGTTCAGTTTTTCTTCTTTCCTCCCTGATTGCATCTTGAGACACATTCCTATTTGTCTTGCGTGTTGATTTTCTCTCATTCCAAATTTAGGAGATGCTAGCACCCTTCTAACAGGGAATATTTCTGTTACTTTGGTGTTCAGTTCTGCTTGCCTGTTAATCTCTTAGTTTAGGAACAGAACAAAGAATGGAGGTCTTATTTATCATGTCTTTTAAATCATTCCAGGAAGTAATACTATAGGTTCTTATACACTCACATTTTCCTCTTGAAAATATCCTCTGTGTATTTTCTAACAGAACTTCCAAAGTATATTGGGAAGTGTCAGAACCCTTTGCTTGTTCAAATGAATGTAAGGTACCAAAATATTTTTGGTATATAGTTGTCTATTAGCTGCTGAAGCTGTGTGCCATACCAGATGTTTTCTCATGTCCCCTTACACTCTGTATAAGTGCTTCTTGATTTTTTTATTTTATTTTTTTTGTGCAAGTTATGTGAATCAGTGGAATTTGTGCTTAGGCCATCTGCTAAGTCCCTTCAAGGTAATGCCATCTTAAGAGGGCTGTCAGGTAAGGTATCCTTTTGGGTAGTTTGATAAACTTAGTTTCCTTTGTCTTACTTTGCCTTACCTTCAGTAAGGGCTGGCTGCCTATGGTTGAGTTCACAGTTCATCTTCCATCTGAGTCCTCTCTGTGGGCTCCATGTCCTTTATTTGAAGCTCTTTTCAAATGCTCTGAGGAGTTTGATTTTTTTTTTATTATTTTTTTTATTTTTATTTTTTTTTTTTTATTTTTTTTTTTGGAGGAGAACTGGTGGGGATGGGGGAGAGAATACAGGTCTTTGGCTTAAAACACATGTGCATAAGGTGTTACTGTTCAGATAGCTGTGACTTATTTCATAGAATCATAGAATGGCTTGTGTTAGAAGGGACCTTAAAGGTCATCTAATTCCAACCCCTCTACTGTGGGCAGGGTTGCCACCCCTGGGTTTGCACTGAGTATTTCTAAAGATGCTGGGTTTCAAGTCAGAACTGCTCTGCTTGTCTTACTACTGATGTGACTTCTGTTGCGTGTTTTTTAGTTCTTTTTGAAGATTTAGTAGCTGAGCTTACATGGAGCATACTCAAGAAGAAAAAACTACTGAAAATTATACATACTTGTACAGAAGTAGTAAAAACTGATCCTTGGTACTTAACTTCCAGTATAAATCATCCTTCCAATTCTTAAGAAATTGCCTATTTTGAAGTTGACTTCCTACAATCTTTTGTCATTAAGTTTAGTTTAGTTTGCCTCTAAGTTTAGGCTTTTTTGCCTTTGATGTCTCATTTGCATGCTTTAATCTGACTGCCCTTTAATTTCTTCCTTAATAAATAGGTCGTCTTTACTTTGTTCCTGTGTTCCTTTGATTATTCAGATGGTCCATCTGTGAGCTTTTCCTGCTTCTTGGTATTTTTCCTTAAATGGGGGACGCTAGATCTATTTTTATTTTCTTTTTACGGGATGAGAATGCGTAGATGTTCCTGCTCTTCTTTGGCTTGGTATGTTTTCACTTAAAATTGCTTTATTGGTTTATAACCTGCTGTACTATATTCTTTTCAAAACGGAGTAGCTCTTAAAAATAAATACAAAATACTTTCTGACACCAGCCTGAAAAAGATTTGGGTTTTCCAGTACTGCTCTCAACCAGTACCATAGGCTAAGGCCCTCTGTTTACCAGGGAAGTAGAACACTGGGCTTCACTGCCGTACGGTGCAGGGAATAACATTAAAATAATTATTAATCAGTACCCAGATAACTTTCTCAAGTTACCACTTGTTAAGATGTTGACTTCCCCCATTCTGTTGCTGATCCTTTAGACCATTTCCAGGTGCAGTGCTTCCCTTGATAGCTCTGAAGAGTCCTGAGTTATTTTGATCATGTGCGTTTCTGCATCAGTGCAGAAATTGCAATTTTATCAATTCCTGGATATGGCCCCAAGCTGCTGAAGTTCAAGAAGTGTTTGTACAAGACTCTCAGGTGCAGTGTTTGAATTTGGGTTGGTGCCGTGCGGAGCTGGGAGTTGGACTTGATGATCTTTGTGATTCCCTTCCAACTTGGGATATTCTGTGATTCTAACGTGTGGGTGTTCAGGGTTTTTTTGCAAGCTAGACTAAAGAAGTGTTGTACTTGAACTGAATGATTAGGATTCTCAGATCTTTCAGTGTATTGAAAGTACAGTTGATGTACTTCCTTTAATATATCAAATGTTTGTTAATGTGGAATTGCTTTTATATGTAGGCTTTCACAAGCTCTGTAGTCAAAGCCTGGAGATTAGAGTGCAGGAAAAGGGAAGTAAGAGCAGAATAAACACTTAACTGCTTAACCAGTTCATCTAGAAGTTAAATGGTGATGAAGTTAAGTAAAAATATATTGATATAACCTTTTTCCTTCCTTTTGTATGTTGCCAAAGTTTTTAAAAAGAAAAATTCTGTTAAGGAATATATGGACTAAGGACAATTTTTGAGCGTGCAAAAATAGAGCTTTGAGTCATTCCTTACTTTATAACTTCATCTTTCAATTCTGGAAAACACGAAGAAGTGTTAACACATGTGCATCTGTTGTCCTTTTTATTCTGCCACTGCATCTCTAGTCAGAATTTGGAAGATTTAAGGTTATAAAGGTGAATGAGGCAAACATTTAATGTTGATGTAATTGTTCTTCAAATGGTTGTGCATGTGTGTATCTACTGAGTGGTTGTATGTGCTTGTCAGGTACTTATCCATGGAGGATTTCTGCCTGGTTTTACAGGAAGTAAGCTGTGCCTTATGCTCTTCTCTAAATGTCTAGATGGTTAAAAAAGTACCTTCTGGGCTTCAGTTCTCAACTAGCTCTACATTTTTCTCTTGCTGTCTACCAGCAAGGTATCCTTCCAGACCTATTAAACTATTTGTGCAGAGATTTCTTTAATTGCATGGAACTGTATGCTTCCCAGTTTCAATTTTGGGTGGCTTTTCCCTTCATATTCTCATTGAGATCACCTGTTCTTTTTAATGTTTTCCATATGTCGCTATTGCTGAAGCTGCTGTCAGTTCCTGATTTACAGCTCAGTACCATTTTGCAAAGTCAGTAAGATAATGGGTGACTTTTTTATTTGGGAATGATCTGCATCATCAGCTTCAGTCTCTGGGCTGGAGAGGTTGATAATTACTGAAGTATAGTTATAGCTTCTTGTTGTTGTTCTTGTTTGGGTTTTGTTTCATTTCTTTCTGGGAGGGGGAATAAATCCAAATCATCTTACCCCAGCAGTGAGATCTTGTTACTGTGTGCACTTAAAGAACACAGAGGGATAAAAAAATTATGTAACAGAGTGCTTCTAACAGCGTACCAGCCTGTTAATTTGTGATGCACATTGTATCAAAAAGCTAGTTCCAAATTTCCTATGGAGAATTGTCTAGAGAGAAACTGTATAGCAGGATGAAACAATGCTTTGGAGTTTGTGTTACTCCTAAACTAAGAGCCTAGAGCTTGGTTCTTGTGTAAAACCATTAAGTTGATGCAAGAACCATTGCTTCTACTTCCTTTTGTGAGGCAAAATGCAGATTCTGAAATTTCACCAATGAATGAATGACTAAAAGGACATGACAGCTGAAAAGGGTTATCATTCAAGCATTCTATTTCCAGAACCACTAAGTAAATAAATAGATAAAAGGACCTGAGAATGCAGAAGGTATATTACTCAAACAGTTTTCCAGAACTACCTATGAGCTCTCTCAACTTGTGAACCCATGACTTGTTGCTGTCCCTGCTGTCTGCAGTGGGTTCTGTACTAGGGTGCCGGCCCTTCCCCGATGTGTGCCTGGTGAGAGCTGCAGGTGCCCATGGGGCTGTCCATCAGATGGCTCCAGTATGGCTGCTGCCTGGTGCCTGTGGGTGCTGGGGAAGCTCCTGCTGTACTGGACCAGTTGTAAACCTGCGTCCCATGTGAGGTGGAGGAGCTGAAGTGGCAGCCGAGGTCTGGCTGCTGCTCTGTGGCAGAGCTGGAGCGGTGCTGGCTTGGGTGGTGACTTTCTTAGGGTGTTGAGTGGCGGGAGTCCCATGGATGCCGCTGTCTCTGTGCCTTCTTCCTTTAGCATTGCCAGCATGTTCCTCTCCTGCCCAGCAGTTCTTCCCTGCATGGGCTGGGCACCTGATCTATGCCTCAGGTGGCACACATTCAGGTCTCCCTGCAGGGCAGGCGCAGCCACTTCTCATCTCCCGAGGACAACTCCTTGCTGGTAGTGTTCATCCCTCTTGAAGTGTGGTTGAGAGTAGAAGAGCAACTAAAAAATGCAAAGGAGAAGAGTTAATTGCTGTCAGTTTGTCTCTTTCTATTTTTTATTCCCAGGAAGTAAGGCTTTCAATTGCTAAATACAAACGTGAGTGTTAAGAAAGACTGTTGGTCAGATTAATCCTACAATCCTGACTAAAACAAGGTATGTTGCAAATCTGTTTAAATAAGTAGACTCATCATATCCTGATTTCCTTATCTTTCATTCCATCATTTCAAACTGGGATATAACCCAGGTTAACCCATGTTTCTTCTACTCAGCAATGCTACTTCTAAAATACATGTAAATAGCCAGGGAAAGAAATGAAGATCAGAATACTTACTGTCACCCTCATCTCCTTTGTTACCAAGTCTTATTTTATTGGAACTTCCATTCCTCCCACTGGAATGTTGTGAGAGTTGGTTGATGTGTGGAGCACATGATGTATCTTTCTGTAAGCACCAGCTGAGAGAGGTTTTTTTTGTAGCCATGGTGTATTTTGGTGAATCCATACAGATATGGTTGACAAATGAAGCGTTAGTGTTTTCAGCTGAAAAAGCTCTCAAAGGTCCTTTCCTTCTCTGTACTTAAACCTGAAACATTTCTTCATCGATTACAACAGTTTTCACTGTGATTCCACCAAATATCTTAAGTTGGTCACTTTCGACCAGTCACCAAAGTTTCTGTGAAGAGCTGAGGGCTGAGGAGATGCTGGCTTTGATCTCGTCAGGAGAAACTGAGGTAAACATTTGCTTTTCTCTTCATCAGAAAAAGTTAGTGAATCCTTTTCTTCCTTCATCCATGCTGAAGCAGCATCCCTGGCTGTTCCTTAATCCTGTCCTGCAGGATCAGGAGAAGGGGAGCCTGAGGACTCAACCAGCTTCTCTGGCTCAGGAACACAAGATGTTTCTGATTCAGGTAGCACATTTTTTATTTTTGTCTCCGTTTGACATGCATTTTTGCATGTAAGTATTTCTGCAGTGAACCTGTCTTCATATTGCCAGTCAGCAGGTGAAATCCAACAGTACTCAGGGGGTTCTGGGAGATGCTCAGTTGTCACCATGACATCCATATGTCATCACAGTGACATTGCTGTGTAGCTTTCAGGGCCTGGCTAACTGGAGCAGCCAGTGCAGATGTCACTGACTGGCACTTGCTGCTGGTCCTGCATAGAGCCATGGATGTTTGAACTTGAGTCCAGAAGCAAATAAACTTGTATTTTAAATCACTTGTCACCTAGACCTTGCATCCTCCTCACTGTGTGCTCCCTGAATAGCTCCCTTCTGGCCTTCTTGCTGCCCTTCTGAGGGAAGAGGGTGGAGGGGAGTCAGTTTCCCAAGCAGTGTTAACAAAAACAAATAGCAGTATCTTCCCACTTTGTCACCATTTCTTGCAAATGCTCTGTGATTTCAGTAGCAAGGCTTCTGCAAGGGATTAGTAGCTGTGTACTTGTGATGTTCTGCAATGTCAACAGTCTCCCAAAGGCTGCTCTGGAGGTTTAACTAGAAAAAGACACTACATGCATTTTGCTGATGACGTAAACTGGAGATGTATGTCTCCTCCCTGGTATTTGTTTTTCTGTTGAATATTCTAGAATTTGGAAAGCCTGCTAACAAGATCAGCCTTTTAAATAAAGCCCTGTAGTCCTGTGTGGAGCCAGGAGCTGATCTTGATGATCCTTGTGGGTTTCTTCTAGCTTGGGATATTCTGTGATTCTACTTTACTGTTTTTTTCTGGAATTTAGTTCACTTCCTTTCCAAACCAACATCATCTGAATATTGATTGGTGCTGTGCAATCATGAAATAGTTCATCTATTGCTGTGGGAAAGGGTGACAACTGTCCTCGCATGGTATCTTTGAGCTCTATCATGTATCTGAATTTTAAGTCTACTTAATTGATATTCATGGTGGTTTATTTAGTCTATGTAATCAAAATGTTATGTAAAAACAGGTTGTGTTTTCAGAGAAAGTAAACAAACTTCATCAAAATAACTGTTTTTTATCAGCCAAGTTTTATGATGTCCTCGAAAACCAATACCCAGTTAATGTGATGCATGTTACATTAATGCAAGTTGATTGCTCCTAATTCTTAATTGTTGGTGTTGATGAGAACTTCTGGCTTGGGTGTGAAATTAGCAGTGATGATATAAACCTACTGTGCTTTGTTCTGTATCACGTCCTTCTTGGGGTAGTTCTGTGTATGCCCGTTCTTTCTGGTCTTCCATAGGTTGGATGATGTGCCATAAAGACGAATGTGTTACTCAGGCATGAAATGATTCAGGAAATTGAGTTGTGATTGTAAATACCTGGGGGGAAAAAAGTGGCAGTGTAGCAGAAACAATGCCTGGCCTAGTAATAGAAACCATCACCATAGAGACAGTCTCCTTGTCCTTCCTGTTGGGACTTGGAAATTTGCATACAAGAGGGTTGTGAGACTGTGTGTAGCATGCAGAGTGTGATTCTCTGCTTAGTAGGTACTTCGTTATTATGATGGGCTCACCTTTAGCTGTGCTCTTCTGTGTGACACTAGTATTCAGTTAAAATGGACTGATGAAATTATCCAATGTAGAGTGCTATTGACAAGTAGCTCTTGATTCTAGTACAGATTGCCCAGCCTTTGCATGATCTATGGCATTTTGCTTTTTGTGATTTTGTGCTTTATGTTAACTTGGAAAATGGGAAAACCAAGACTGCATTTATATTGAAGAGGATTATTAGAAAGCTAATAGAAACAGAACAAAAGCAGAAATGGCTGTTAATTGTCAGCATCAATTTATCTGTCATCTAGAACCTCTTGTTTTCTCTCAAACAGCTGAAACAATTATAATGGAATGTGGGACTGGAAGAACTTCCCCTAGAAGGGAAATTAAAAAAACAAAAAACAAAAAACCATCCTACTTTTATCAGTATTCAGCTACCAGAATGCTTGTAGAATAAACCGTGGTTTTGACATTCTATACACGTGGAAAAAAAAATTGGTTGGATTTGATGCCAATGCATTCCCAAGAACACATTATTTAAGTATGTGAAACCATGTCCTTTAGGTATGAATTAAACGACTTTGTGTATGCAGGTAAATTATATCAAAAGAGGGTTTTTTCCTTTCTATAAAAAAAAAGTAGCTTAAACCCTTTCTCTATGTTGCATGATGAGCTTTTTTTTTTCCTGCTGTAGCAGGTATATGTGCCAACACAGACAAATTATTAGAAGTGCAGTACGCACTTCAGTATTATTCAGAAGCTCTTGTATTACAAATACTAAAGAATTTTTAAAAATACTTTAATAGGCAACTTGTCAAAGTTACTCTTTACGTTTGATTGCTATATTCACTTCCTCATTTACAGCTTTTTGCTAGATTGATAGCAGATATGATGCTGTTGTCAATTGTTCAGTTCTGTGCTCACAAGGCAGGGCTGTCTGGACATGACTACTCAGCATCCCAGCAGGCTTAGAAACCTTGGACTAATCTTTGTAATGACAGTGAGATCAATGCTGCCGTTACGGCTGCTGAGTGCATTTGAGACATAATAATGTCTACACCATACTTACCAAAAGAATTCCAGAAGCATACTGTATGAGGTATTATTGGGTAAAACTTTGTAGGTTTGGAGGGTTGCTGAACTTAAGAAAAAGGGGAGGGGGGGAAGCACTTGCTAAATTAAATGTCTAGACTCTTGTCTGCAGCAATTGATTAACTCTCACCTATTTGTATATTCATAACACACGTTTTAGCAGCATCATTTTTCTCAGCTGTCACTTCATGGTAACAAAGCAGCAGCAGTGCCTTAGACGTGGCATTTATACCTACTGGAACAACAAAACAAGCAGTCATTCCCTATTGTACTGAGGTGCTTTTGCCTTTCTGAATGAAGAGAGGGACCTTTATCTTCTTAAATATTTTTTCCAAGATTAAAGTAGGTCGTTGTTTCTGTTTTTCAAGCTGGTATGTTTTCACTTACAACTTCAGACGCACTTTGCTTGCTTTATTAGTTTTAAATCTGCTGCACTGCATTATTTTCTAGATACAGTAACTCTGTCTGTGCTGCTTGGTTATGCAACTCCTTCCCTGACCTATCTAGCAGCTAGTGAGACTTGGCTAGCAGCATTTCCTCTTGGACGTTTCAGATGTTGATGCACGGAAGGCACTCTTAAGATATAAATGTGAAGCACCTTCTGTCAGCCTGAAACTCTTTCAGAAGCAAGAAAACTGTCCCAGTTGCACTAATACTATTCATGATGGGGGCAAAGTAAAACAAAAACTATTTTAAAATGTGAGCTAATAAAATTGTTTCAAGTGACTGACACCTGCATGCATGAAGGAGTGAGTAGATTATATCCCATGTGTTATCTAGTTTTTTGTTCTCACTTCTTTAATATTACAGAATGTGTCACGAGGTATCTGTAACACTTGAATAATACATAAAGACTATTCTATGTTAATATTGTTTTGGGATATCTGAAAAGAAAGCCCTAGCCTGTGTGTTTATCCCTCCATTACTGAACAATGGAATAAAAGGAGATGGTAAATGCTAATTCTTCTGAGAAATGGAGTATTTTGGTTTCCTGGTGAACGCAGCAGCGATTGTAATGCAATCCTCCCCTGGAATAATAACTGCTTTTCCTGAATCTTCCCTGAACAAAGCTCAGCCTCTTCTTTTCAATGGAGACTACTGCAGTGGATTGTGTTATTAGTTTTTAAATTGGTTTTAAAAAAAAAAAAAAAAAAAAGGAGGAGAAAAAGAAATAATCTTCTGTGAAGAGAAGGTCATGCTTGCGTGGCTCCAATAATTGTAGTGTATATCTTTCCTTTCATGAAAAGGTGTGCATTCCAGCCTCGTGTCATTAAATGTGAAGGTTTTGATTCTGCTGCCAAATATTATCAGTGGATTGCTGCGTATAGATACCTTGATTTCAAGAATCAGATGTAAGATTAAACCTTAAGTAGTAGTTTGGGATTGCAGTAGAAAATCAAGTGCAGAGCAGTGTGAAGGTGAGTGTGTGTATGTCAATGTAAGGTGTTTTTATGGTTATGAAAGAAGTTGTGGGGTTTGTTTGTTTATTATCCTTGAAATACAGGACTTCATAGGGATTGGACTCTAAAGTAGATGTGTCCTGCAAAGCATTTATTTTGACTTGTGGCTGCTGTGGAGCAGAAGGTGTTGTTTGGACTGAGAATTATGTATTTCCCATCCAGTAAGTGCTTAATCTGAACACCTGATTTCCTGAGGGCTGGCCGTGAGTGCCTAGCCAGATGACTTCAGATTGGTCTGTGATTCTCATCTTTTTTTTTTTTTTTTTTTTTTTTTTTTTTTGAAAACAGAGATAAAAATAGAAGCATGAAATAGAAATGTTGCTAGGAAAATAAAATTCCTGTCTTGATACATAAAATATCACAAAAAAATGTATTAAAAATCTAGAAGCAAAGCAGCTGGTTCAGTACAGGTTAACTGATTTCAGAAGCACCTGAAAGCAGCTGAGATCTCTGCTTCATCATCATGACAATTCATCAACTGTTTAGATTAATGGAGATGCTGGTGTCTTTACTTTGAATACATGGAGCCTCCTCTGTATCTTTTAAAGCCCGGAAGACCACCTTCGGGTGAGGAGCTCTGTTTTTCAGTGATGAAAAGCACCAGAGCTCCTTGAGAAGTGCTGCTTTTCATTTTTTCTATTTTTGTAGTGTGGCTTTGCTTTTGTAAAATTAACCTAACGATAATAAGCTGCTGTGTCTCAAGTCTAGTAGATATTCATCTTTCAGCATGTGCTGAGATGGAGAGTTGAAGGTTTAACTGCGCTGAGAGGAGCAGAGATGGCAGAAGATTTGACAGGTGGGACAGGAGGCACAAGGAAACACAAGGAAAAAGTGATACTGTTGCGCTTCTGCTGCAGTGACCAAGTGGTGGCGTCTAGACTTACTCCCTTCACAGGAGTATATGCAGTGTCTCCATGTGAGACAACGTTTATTTGTTAGAGCAGGCAACCTTAAGAGTCCATCTTTCTTGTTTTGTACAGAATCACCAAGGTTGGAAAAGGTCTCTAAGATTATCTAGTCCAACTGTTCACCTATTGCTATACTTTCCCCCTAAACCATGTCCTTCAGCACAATATCTAAATACTTCTTGAACATCTCCAGGGTTGGTGACTCCACCACCTCCCTGGGCTGCCCATTCCAGTGCCTGGCCATTCTGTCAGGAGTATTTCCTAACGTTTCCTGTCTTCTTGGAAGATGTCAGTCACTTGAACTTGCTCACCGCCCCAGTTTCTTGATCTGGATGGTACAGACAATGACTGTAAAATACGTGAAGCAATAGTGTGCACATGGTGTAGTATGTATGTTGTGAACTTGCACTGTCATGATTTCTCACCCACTCTTTGGTTTTAAGGTGAAAGTGTAGTCTTTGCATAATACAGATGAGCTCATTAATTTTATCCTGGATGACTTTGTTTTTGGTAGGATGTCACATTAGGTAGACTGTGCTGGAGCACACAGCTGCCTTTTTTCCTCATTCAGTGATGACAAAGTCAATGTGGCTGAAGTTACATTATCTAGTTCTGGCTTCTGTAATATTCTTTAAAAGTGTTTCCTTGTGTGTTTTGTAAATCAGATTATAAAATATCTGCAATTGTTTAAAGTAAGTAGGTTTTAAAAAAAAAAAAAATCCTCCATTCTCAGCTGCTGGGAGAAGATGAAAAAGTCTTTGCTGCATTCCCTGCAGATTGGCAGAATTTAGATAGAAATGAGTCCTTTTAACCAAAAAGTACTCGCTGTACAATCTCAAACTGGAGGAATGAGTCAATGTTAGAATGAGCAGAAGAGAAAATGATCGATTCTGTAATAATACTTTAATGAGCAACATATTCTTCTCCATTTGTTTGAGAGAGGTTGAGGAGGTGGGATGGAGTGGTCAGGCCATATATGTTAGTGCTGTGGTGGCCAGGCTACAGACATTAATCCATAGCTGACTTCAGAAGTTGCTTTGCCACCCTAATGTGCTTTCTTTTGTTAACATTGATCGCTACCGAATGTACGTGTTTATCATTAATGGACACGTACTACATAACTACAGAAACTTTGAGCTGCTTGCTTATTCTTAAATACTTACTGAGTGTGAACTACTACCCTGGAGATAACTCTGATAGGTGTGTTTAAATGAGAAGTTAAGATATGAAAAGTTTTGCAAGTAAGAAGTAAACTTAGATTTAGTGAAAAAGTAGAAGGCGAGAGCAATATATTTCTGCATATTTTGTGTGTATGGCTTTTGGAAGTTCTTGTTCCCAAGCTTTCAATATAGTATCAATAATTAAAAAAAAAAAAATACTAGTACAATTTTTTTAAAAACACTTCATTAAAACATTTTTTCAAAAAAAACTCTTTTAAGCAACACAGTAAATGCAACAGAGTGCTGCACGTTGCTGTTCTTCTGGAAAACCAGAAGGTCTGTGTGCATGGGTAACTGCAAGCTCTGCTTATATACACCTGAATAGCTTATTTGTTTTTATTGCCTTGAGTGGTGTTAGTCCAACATGAGATAATTAAACTGGATAAAAGCATTTCTGATAATAGAATTTATTAAGTTAGAGGCTTCATATGTACCCCATTGTGACTTTGGACTGGGAAAAAGCTTTCATTTACAGTATGACCTGATCCCATAGGAAGGTTCTTATTAGCCATTTGGTTTGCATCAGCTTTTATTCTTTCCAAGGAATCACTGTTATCTTTTTGCAATTACTTGTCATACTGTGAGAGAGCCTAGAGTATGGATTGGTGTTTATTGTAGAGATTAGGACAGACAGAAAGAAATTTGCTCATTAAAAGAGTGTGATGGTTCACTGAGCTCTTTCTGTCTCATAGGGGTCCTATCACACTTGGATAAAGCTGTGGCTTGATTCATGTGTAGTCGTGGTAAATAGCATTACAGTTCCAGATTTTATCATTGCCTGATGATAGTCTCAGACTCCTCTGAGGCCTACTGGTGTGCAGCCAAACCGAATATGCAGCGAAGTGTATGATTTTAAAGGGGCTTTGCACTTTTTAAGGGGAAATTCCTGCTGGGTACAATATGCTTTATGCTTGAAGTCAGATGGAGTTACTCATATAAATCTGTGGCATGTGCAAGGCTCTGGTTTATTTGATTTTCTAATAGTAATGTAGATAGATCTTCAAGAAAATAAATGTGTGTCTGAGAAGATGCACGGGTGAGAAAATGAGATAAGTGCTTACAAGCTTTATCTTGTGGTTTTTTTTTTCCTGTGCCTGTAGTTGAAACCTTAAGTATTTTTAATTGTTTTCAGTGTTTTCTTCATACTAAGAAGTGCATACTGGAGTCTTAAACTACAGTCCAAGTCTTCGAACATTTGTTAGGAGCCATAATACCTTTTTTCCTCTGATAATTCAGTGCAGAATCCTTTGAACTTTCCTGACCCACAAAATCCTTGCTTTTTTTTTTTTATTTATTTAGAAATTCTCTCTGTCTATGAGTTTTACATTGTATAAGATATAAATAGATTTACAGCATCATACAAACTAGCTAGGAGCTCCCCTGATAGAAGCAAATAATTTTTTGAGAACAGTTGAACCAGATCTGTGCCCAGAGTAAGATTTTGCTTTGGCTGTAAGATCCCATTTTATCTTTCCCCATTGTAACTCTTGTCCATCTAAGCACCTTACTGGAACTACTCAAAAGTGAATTTCCACTCTGTATTGATCTTGAACGTAGATAATACTTAGAGCAGTCATTAATGCTGTTCTTCTGCATTTTTTCATATTTTTAGGTACTTTTGTTTGACCACAAATGCATTTTCCTAAGGATGGTCCTTCTGTCTCTTTGTAATCCAGTGTTCATGACCTTGCTGTATCAGAAATGTGGCTGTGAGGGGAGAATGTGTGTGTTTGGCTGAGACACGCTTCCTCAAACTATTTGCATTAAAAAATAATGACATATGTAAATGAAAGATAACTTTTAAAAACTATTTTTTAAAATATATATAGTTTAATATAAAATATTTTAAAAACTGGAATCGTTGCATTCTGCAAACAATGAGATGACAGCATAGAATGAATGTTATTTTCCAGCTTGGATGTATGTTCAGATTTGTATTTGTGTGGTGTCTCTTGAAACATGAGCATTTTTTAGTGAGATCTGCAGTGTCAGGAAGGACAGAGAGCACGAAAAGAATAATATTTCTGAAATTATCCATTATTCTCATGGGAACTCGTGGCCTCATTTACAGAAGTGTAGTGATATTGGCTTATTGACCTGAAGCACTTGAAATAACTGTCTTTAGCATCTCATGCAGAGTTTGGATTCTCTAGCTGAGCTATCTGGGCACTGAAGTGTCAGTGTAATAGCTCATAATATACAAATGTTTAAAATAAAAAAAAAAACAATTCTCGTTCTCAAGAATTAGGAGAGCCATAGGATTGATGTAACCAATGCACTGGCATAATTGTACATCCGGATTCTTGATAAGGCTTATCATGAAGTGGATTTAAAGACTTTCTTTTCTTAGCATATTTAGTAGTATTAAGAAGGGTGTCTGAGCTGCTGAAGAAGGAGCTTTGTGTAATTTTTATTTCTTTGGCAAAAGTCAGAAAACATGAAGGAGATTGTAATTTTATTCTGATAATCCAGCGATCCTTAATCATCGTATAGTAATTTTAAAATGATTGAAACTGAGCGCTTCAGAACACGTGTGGTGATCTTTCCTAACACATTCCTCAGTACTGTAGTCAGTATTCCTTACATGGACAACAGTAGTTCACAGGCCTTCTTGTGAAGGCTTTTACTTTCAGAAAGCATATGTAAATGTTGTGGGTAAAGAAGATATGTAGTAGCTGTGCAGTACTTATCTTTATTCCGTTCTCTTGTTTTGAGAGAAAAATACGTATTCTGAAGAATGGACCCATGTGTAGTGTTACAAACAGTGTCACATCTTCAGAAAAGTCTATGTTTTTAAATGCTGTTACCGTGCAAATAAGTAGAAAGGGAAGACACAACTCATGGAAACAATGTAAGCCATTGTCCTTGTGACTATGAAGTGCTTCCAATTTACAAAAATTATTGTGGGAAGATGAATACAATGGTTGAAATTTTATATTTTTCTAATAGTCCTAGATGCTAAACTGTTAATATCTAAGATCTGGAGTGGGCAAAGACATTGCTGTGTGGGATGCATATGATGGTCTTGTGCACTCGTGGATTACATGGGCTGGCAGGTTTCATTACCTGAAATCTGGAAAATGACCCATGTCAGTTGCTGTATTCTTTCCCTAACATCAGGTACATAGAACAGAGCTGAGGGCTCCAGAGGCATAATGCTTCAGGAATGTTGATCCATAGCAAAATCATTGCCATGCATTTTTCAAAGGCAACATGTTGAGAGCTGCTGTGCAAGTTGCAGATGGATCAGAGAAGCCCAGTAATTCATCCTATTAAGCATATCCTCTTGCTGAAGGCACACAAAAGACCAGTGCAGCAGCAAACTCTCCTAGTGATAATAAGTTTGACGGTATTCTAAAAGCATGAAAAAACTATATTAAAAATAAAGGTCAGTTTTAATATATTTAAGCTTTAAAAATAATGAAACATAAAGGGAAAGATATTGAATAGGCCACATGAAAATAAGATTGCTGGCATGCTGGGGAATAAAAAGAATTGAAAGAAAGAGATTTGAACTTCTAACCCAACCACAGATAAATAAAATGTGTTCCTCTAAAAGCAGAACATTCTCAGAAGGATTACCCTTTCTAACAACCAAGCACGTCCTTAATGAGATCAAGTAGTCAACTCTCAGAACTGGATAAGAAAGTACCTCTCTGATCAAACCTACTGTACCAGGTTTGTATTGTAAAACTGACCTTGGTTGTATGTCATGCTGATGAAGTTAAGCAGACCTTACTATAATTATGTTCTTTCCTCTAGAAAACCTATTTTAGAATTCTTAAACATGCTTTGTATCTACTTGAGGTAACCCAAATTTACAAAAACAAAAAAAAAAAACACAGTTCATGTACTTTCTAAGTCTTGAAAGAATAATTGTGCTAGAGTCTGGCTTACTTCTTAAGAAGAATCTGGAGTCTTCCTGGTCCCAAGATGTTTTTTTTCTTTTGAACCAACTTACCTAAAGACATCTTGTGTGCCTGAGAAGTCAGGTAAAAATAAGGAAATAGAACGTGGCAAGGTGTAAAGTTTCTTAAACAAAAAAATCCCATCCCTCCAAAGCAATAACAGGCTTCTAGAAACCTGAGCCAGGATCGGTTATGGTGTATTTGTAACTGGTTCAGCAATGCAATATCTGAAATATTGTAGCAGATTTTAAAAGAATAAATAATAATTATTTAAAAACTTGTTTGCATGAACACTTAAAAGCAGTACATTTGGCACTTCTCTAGTTCATGTTTGGCATCCCTATAAATGCTGAAAAGAATCCAGATGCTTTTTCGGGCTTGAGGTGACAGGTAATGTGCTTGTTCCCACTGAAAGTGAGCAAAACAATGTAACTTCACCCTGTTTGTCTGCTGACCAGTGAAAACATTGATGATCCTTGTGAGTCCTTTGTGGCTCAGGGCGTTCTATGATCAGTGGTTCTGAACTTTTTAACTCTGTGTTCAGGCTTAGTCCCTGGTCCAAGATCTTGTCTAATGTGCTTGAAGCCTTTTTTTGGTGCTGTACTGGGAATTGCTACTTAATTTCTTTCAAATTAAATGTGGCTTTCACAGCTGAGGTTGTTTCAGCCAGAGGATGAATCAGCTGCAGGTTCTTATGGCTGATTATCCCTCTGTGATAGTGTTTCATGGCAACAAAGTGATGCCTAGTCCTTCCTTTAAGACCCATATGGTCTTCCTTTTGGCCTCTTTATTCCAGGATGGTAAGAAATTGTGCAAACTGCACTTTACCAGAGCTGTTATATTGAGAAAATTAAACTGATTTTTTTTCTCTTCTATCTATTGTTCTGAAGAACAAACTGTCATCTTGTGGGGAGAAGCAGCTAAGGAATATGTGATTTGTGATGTGTGTTGCTGTGCTATCATTTTTGCTAGTTTTCCTTTTTCCTTAGATATCTGAACTCAACTGAGAATCTCTTTCTAATTCAGACATGATGGTTTTGGGAATGTCCCACGTATCCATTGAATTTGTCAAGGAGTAATTGTTGGGTTGTGCAAATGGAAGTTGTCTACTTTTGAATGGCAGTGCTGCACCGGAGCAGTTCTGTTATCCCACTGTATAGGAGTTATTGCTTTCCAGTCTTCACACTGGGATTCACGTTATACCTGCGTTCTCAGCTGATGAAATTGCTTGATGCCTACCAGCACTGAGTACTGCTGGTGTTTTTTCCTCTCCTCCTCTCTCTCTTTTCTTCTATTTGTCTTCTGGAGCATGCACCTTAAGATAGGCTTTGTGTTCCTGCAGCTATGGCAGCATTTCATAGCCTGCTTTAATGGGAGTGCATGAGATATGTGGACACTGAAAAGCTTGATTGTGTGGGTCTGCTTTAGTTGCAATAACTTGCTTCAGAGTAGATTTGGCTCACAGGTGAGGGCTCTTTTTTTGTGAGCTGGAGTAAACTAGTTATGTTTGAACCTGGTCAGCAGCTGAGATTAAACTGAGGGCTGTGCTGTGCTGCACAGATCTGCTATGGCAATAGAAGTTGACATTAGAACTGCATGACTAGCTTCTAACAGCTTTGATGAAGAACTCTTTTATAGCTAAGGCAGGTAGCATTCCAAAAGAAAGGAAATCTGATGTGATTCTGTGAATACTCATTCACAGAGAAGACAGATAAAGAGAGCTTGAGGACACTCAGGTCTTTATTTTTTTTTAATATACCATTTTTATGCAGGGTTTTTAGGGGTTGGAAACATAGCCAAACACCTGCTGCAATGTTTAAGTAAAATAGTTCAGCGGAATGCAAAGCTTTTCTTCTGACCTTTATTGAAAAGCAAAAGGATGGTTAGAGTTCGCGTTGTATTTTTTTTCTAGAACATCACCTCTTCATCTTTACAGGAAAAATGAAGGCATTGAGTTTCCAATACGGAAATTATTAATTTCTTCACACAGAATAGCATTGTTTCAGATCAGCTAGTTCTATTTGTGTGCATTTCAATTAATTTGATTTCAATAACGTTGCATGGGAATAGAGACTAATTAATCTGTAGCTTACTGTGTAATATACTGCAAGGCCATTATTTTTCTCTGGTGACTCATGGTTGTGACATTTTGTTCATTATTTAGCATTGCATGACTCACCTTTTGGTCCAGATTTTAAAAATGTGCTGTGTCCTGCTGAATTTACTCGCAGGTTTTAAATACACAGGTCACTTTATAAGTAACGCCTCCTATTTGTTTCTGTGGAAGCTGCAACAGGTAGAGCACACTAACACTACTTGGTAGAGCGAATTCTCAGCTACAAAAAAATAAGTTTTTCAACACAGTCACCACCTTTAGCTGTGCATTTATTCCAGTAATGAACAAGAGCCTGCATGCTGCGCTCACCAGAATCTGCAGCAGCAGCTATGACCCAGAGTCACTCTGTGGAAACGTACCACCCACCACACCTCACTGTGCTCACATCCACTGGATGATCTCCACGATGTTCTACAAGCATCAGTGAATGTCAGTAGGTGCCATTTGTTCCATGTGGAGGAATTCCACCCATTTGCTTCATCCGCACTTCCGTGTCAGGTGCCGTTTTGTCTGACTGCCCCTCTGCTGCCATTTGTTGCTCAGCAGCAACATGTGATGGAATATTGGTGGGAAGGTTCAACCACTACTGCTGAACCACAACATCCATCCACCTCTGATGTCTTAGGCCAATATAATAAAATAGAAGGCTCTACTTCAGGTGCAGCTCTCATAGAAGTAGAGGAAATTGTGCCACTTAGAATAGGATGAATGTATAGGAAAAGCTGTGTGTTGTGTTAAAATTACTAATATTTTGGATAAAACACACGTCTAGTGTGATGAAATACTGTTTTGTTTAAACTGTATTTACACAGACATAAGGTCTGATTTTCAGCACTCCTGTGTGGAGTCAGGAGTTTGACTTGATGATCCTTGTGAGTCCTTTGTGGCTCAGGACATTCTATAATCAGTGGTTCTGAACTTCTTAACTCTGTGTTGTGAGCTGATCTTTTTTTAAAAATACACAAATAAAATCTTGAAGAAATGTATTCAAAATGGATTTAGAGTAGAGAGTTGTGTGTAAAACCAGAGGTAGCTGTGGGAGAGATGAGGAATAAATTATAAAATAAGATCTGCTTGGTCAGATAACTTACTATTCATAATTAAGGATAAAAGCTTGGGTGTGTGTCATATCTCAGCAGCCTGTACTGCAGATGTCTCTCGTATTTTCAGAGTTGAGAAGGGTAGCAGCACTTGTCTTCTGTGCTGAGTGTTTATTCCCCCCTCGCAGTATATTCATGTTGCAAATACAGCTTTTCTTAAATATTAAATTTTTATTCAATAAAAGAAGTTGTTACAGGCTTTCTGGAATTCAGCCCCACTGAAAGAATAAACTCAGAAGTACATACAAGAGTAGGTGTTGCTATCAAGTTTATGTAAATAAATACATACATTTTTAGATACACATATATATTAATATACACAGCTTACTGCTACTACACTGTTTAAGGAAAGAGGTGACTTCTGACACTAAGAATACATCAGAAAAGTATTGGTGCTAAGGAACAAATTGCTAATGATTCAAACGACATTTAATGGGAAGTTCAGAGATTTGTTTTCTGCTATTTCCAGTTCATAGTAATAGTCCTTTATCAGCCAAATGTCAGAAGTTTTGCAGCTTTAAAACATAGAAATAATATTGTGCTGTTCTTTTCCACAGAGTCTGGGCTCTCCTTGTTTCATCATTTTCTTCGGTAGCGCGACCAGGTCTTGTGTGTCATCCACATCAAAGGGGTCATCCATGGCAAAGAATGATCTCTTTCTTCTTTGCACCTCCAGATGTTTTGTTTTGCATTTTCATTTGCCTGATGGTTTGTCGGCTTCATCCCTACTTTGCAGTGGAGGTTTGGGTTGGCACTGCTGCTCAGCCAAAGTCAGGGCTGGAGCAGAGCTCGGCTGAGCCTGCTTTCTCCCACTTGCATTGCTGTATGGAAGGCTTTTTGTGGGCAGAGATGTTGGTTTTACAGGCAAGGCTCTGCAGATCTTCTTGGCCTCTGGCAGAGATTCATAAAACTGCTGTCTGTCTGCAATGTTCTTACGCTTCCCATTCACAGGTGGACGTGGGTGTTGCCTTTTGTGTCCCAATGGTTGATCTGCTGTTTTGAATATAGAATGGCCCTTTGTATGGCATTTTGATTGCTCTCTTCCCTCTGGAGCCTGGAATCATAAAATCATTGCATTGCTCAGGTTGGAAAATGCCTTAAAGATCATCAAGTCCAATCTAACCATACTACCCTACCTCTAACAATCCTCGGCTCAGTCATGTCCCTGAGCAGCACATCCAAATGGTTTTTAGTCACATCCAGGGATGGTGACTCAACCACTTCCCTGTGGAGCCTATTGCAGTGCTTAACCACCCTTTCTATAAAGTTGATTTTCCTGATATTCAACCTAAACCTCCCCTGGTGCAGTTTGAGGCCATTTCCCCTCGTCCTGTCAGCAGTGAGGAAAGAAGAGCCCCTCTCCCTCTGCAATCACCTTTGAGGTATTTTAAGAGAGCAGTAGGGTCTCCTTTCAGCCTCCTCTTCCCCAGGCTAAACAGCCCCAGTTCCTCTAGTTGCTGCTCATAGGGCACATTCTCCAAGCCCTTCACCAGCCTTGTTGCCCTTCTTTGGACCTGCTGCAGCACCTCAGTGTCCTTTCTGTACCCAAACAGGTGCCCAAAACTGAACACAGTACTTGAGGTGGGGCCTCACTGGTGCCTTTGGCCATCTGGGCCCCCTGGGCACACTGCTGGCTCGTATTCAGCTGGCTGTCCATCAGTACAGCAAGGTGCCTTTCCATCAGGCAGCTTTCCAGCCACCCCTCCCCCAGCCAGTGGGGCTGCCTGGGTTGGTTGTGACCAAAATGCAGGGCCCCACACTTGGCCCTGTTGAAACTCATAGGGTTTACCCTGGCCCATCGATCTGGTCTCTGCAGGTCCCTCTGTAGTGCCTTTCTCCCACCCGGCAGATCAGCACTCCCTCCCAACTTGGTGTCACCTGCAAACTTAGTGAGGGTGCCATCGTGGGTGATGCAGGGCCTATTCTGTTCCCCATCCCTATCTACCAGCCCCTGGCCGAGCTGACTCTGATCCATGTGGCTCAGTTGTCACACGCTTGAATGGGTCACATCCATGACCAGCAGGTCACAGTTTGTCTCACTGGTTCACACGGCTTGGGTTTCTGCCCTTTGTCGTTGGCAGTCCTTAGTATTTACCTGCTTGGTGGTGATGCAGAGCCTCATGAGCAGCACGCGCAGCTCGTTAATTTCCTCCTGCTGGGTATTGGACTTTCGTGTGGTGCCACCAGCGTGGTGAGCCATGGCTTTCATTCTAAAGGCTACTTGTTCTATTTTGAGGTGTGGGGCCAAGCAGCAGCAGCAGTGCTGCCCTTCGGGCCCCCCTCTTCACCTGCAGAGCCTTACACGGGTAAGCAGGGAAGAGGTGTGCGTTTGTTTGGGTGGGCTGTTGCCGTCGCCGGGGACCCCAGTGTGACATCGCTGTGCTGTCGCCAGGGGCAACCCGGTGTGTCGTCCCACCCGTCTCTAACTGCCCTAACTGCCCCGGTCTTGTCTAGCCCCAGAAAGTGTTACGGCCTTATCCCTAGATCTAAGTCCGTGACAGGGGGCACAGGCCCCGGGAAAAGGAGAAAACAACGAAGCTGTACTAACGGCTTGCCGCGCGACCCGGCCGGCCCCGGGCCGCGTGCGCTCCGGGGGAGGGGGAAGGGCAGAGAGCTAGCAGATAGTTTTAACGAAAACATAACGGCGGCGATCTGAGGAGGAACGATAATTTATGGAATGTAACCAAATCGAACAAAATGAGAGAGACGAGAGTATGCAAAGTGCGAGTCAAACCACGGCGGTGCGAGGGAAAGCACGTGCTTTGCTCCGCGGCGAGCTGAGGCGGCTGAGCCGGGGGAGGAAGGAGAGGTGGACCGTAGGGTCCTCCGGAGCTTCACCTCGCTTCCTCTTCCCGCCAGGTCCTCCGGGGATGCCGCCCCTCCCCTCTCCTCAGGATACTCAAACTGCCCATAGGAGGCAGTAAATGGGACCAGAACTTTAACTCTTTAACTCCCCCTGCTCCACGTGATGTTCTGATGTGGAATACTGACATCAAAAAATCACCAAACCACGACAGTAAGAGTTTTGTGTCAGGCTTTACAGTGTCAAAAGAATCTGTCCTAATAAATTTGTCCCCCCTTGCTGAGTCAGTGAGGAGCTCTGTCTCTGGTTTGGATGTGTTGATCTTTTGCTCTTGTAATTTACCCCCGGTTCAGTGCTATATTTCATAGCCCACCTCTGCCTAACAGGAGGCTTCTGATTTCCTTGGTAAAATCCCTTCCCATTCGATGCTAGTAATTCTCTGTCATCCAAAGTTGGACTGCAATGTGAAGTCCCGGCTTCCAGTCCATCCTTTATTGCAACTGTCTTTCTGTCTTTCTTTGCTTCAGTGTCATGTTTTCCTTGACAGGAAGAGGTGAAGTGCCGCTGTGTTTCAGAACTCCCAAGTGGAGGATGGGCCACAAGTGGCCCATGGAAGAGATACTTTTGCTGCTGTGGTCTGCCACAGCTGGTGTCCTGCGTGTACATAGAGAGGGAAGGTTCCAGAGGTGCTTTTTTTTTTTTTTTTTTTTGGACACACTCACTGCACTGCTTCTATAGTGTTTGCATCATTTCTACCTGTTCAGATAGTGACAGAAGCATTTGGTTTGTGCGTTGCACTGATAGGAATGACTGCAACAAATGCAAGTAGTGACAAGTTTTGCTTATTACCCATTTCCATTTTTATTATTTCCTTTTCTAAAACAACAGCAATGACCAGAAGAACAAAGTAGAGTGTTGTCTACAGACTTAATCAAAGGTATCAGAAAATATTACTAATTACTGCCATTATTTTCATCCCATTATCAATTCCCAATGATCTGCAAGCCCTTTGAGGCTTCTTAATCTTGACCTGAGATCGCTCTGAGCGTATGCCCAGCAAAAGGGCAGTCAGTTTGCGTTTCCTTCGGTGAAATACTGCGTTCAGTAGGTGCTGTCACGTGTGCTGTGAATACCACTGAGTGAACAGCGCGTCCCTTCTGGGACTGATGGACTTGGCTGGGATGAATCCTGCCACAGACTTTGGTTGAGAAGGTGTTGAAAAAACAAGAGTAAAAAATGAAGACAATTCTAAACTCAGCATTCAGGTGCAGTTCTAACCTCTCACGCTCTCCAGTCACTTTGTTCTTTAATGCGTCCCCCTCCGTGTGCATATATGCAGGTGTGTGTTTTGTGTTCCCTGTCTCTGTGGGCTTGTGCCTGAGGTACCTGTATTGTAGAATTTTAGTAGCTAAAAAGTCACACGGCTACCTCAGCAAAATGCCGAAGTAGAGTAAAAACTATTGGAAATATTGGAAAAATATTGTTTTCTTTTCATCTTGAACTTCTGTAAAATCCCGGGCACTCATATTCAATGGGAAGACCTCAGCTGTAACACAGGTTTGCTATAAGTCAAAGAGGAAATGCTTCAATTGTTCTGAGTTTCTTTCTAAACCCGCGGGATGCTGAACAAAAGTGTTGCTGCTGCTCAGCATTGCCGCTCGCTTGTACGGGATTTCAAAATTACACCTCATACGTTGTTTCTGGAGTATTGCAGTGCATTCTGCTGCCATGATACCAACCACAAATTTGTGGTCGTACTTTTACCAAAGGAAAGTTATGTATTTTCATACTCTCCATTTTACTTCTGATTAGAGCTGCAGAGAATTCTTTTCATCTACAGTTGTCCATCAGTTTTCTATTTCAAACTGTCGATGTAAATACAAACGGACACGGGCGTAATTCCAAACAGGCCAACAGGTCATTTTTTGAGAGACAAGTCAGACTTTTGTAAACCCATGCCCAGTGTCCCTGATCCCATGAAGTCCATAAGCACGACTTTAACTCTGAGCACATCGCAGTCCTTTTGACTCGAGAAGACTGCCTGATCTGCTTGGAGTTGGACACACGCTGAAGTATTTCACTTCCATGGCTGCCCAGGTTAGTTTGCATGGCTGTCTTTGGGGAGACTGTGAGATCTGCTGTTTCAGAGCTAAGCTGATTTTATCTGGTGGAGAAGAAGAAAGCCTTTCTTTTCAGGTTTTCCCTGAAAGGTTGTGCACTTAAGATTTGTTGTCAGAAGCATCTGGATTTGACTCCTGCTGTCTCTGCCACTGAACTCAGCAGGCCTCTAGGATGCACTGGCGTGATGTTTGCTAAGTTCTTAGCACTGAAGGACAAAACCATTCCTCCGTTGGTCAGTACGCTTCCGCTAAGGACAATCTGATCTTGTATTTGAAAGATGGCAAGACTTGTGATGTTGTGAGTATAGGGGAAATGCAAAGACACAGCCCGAAGCAGCGATTGAGCACCTGGTGGGAAGGCAAGGCCAACCCAGAGGAGCTCTGATGCATGTAATGCAGCTGAGTGAGAGGAAGGGCGGAGCCAGTGTGCAGCCCTTTGCAGGCCTGGTGAGAGTTGAGAGTGTGGGCAAGGCCATCTCTTGCTGGAGATCTCTGAAACCTTCCCACAGTAAGCAGCTCTTTTCCTTCAATTCCGTATTTGCGGCTGCTGCTTTTGTTCTTGTTCTCGCTTACTGTTGCCAAAGTTTTTATTTCCCCATTATTATCATGGTACTTTCTTTACTTACTGTTACAGCATTACAAGTGGGCACTTGCTTCCTTGGTTTTGGTTAGAGCAGAGGATATTGAGCCCTTTTCTGCAGTCTGTCAGGGGTGTGAGCTCATGAAAATGTTGCGGCTATTAAAGGAAGCTTTGAAATGCTACATTTCAGCATTTTTACCTTTGTAAAACAGTTATGAAGGTAGGCAGCTCCTCATTAGGCAATAGTCATTTACCTTCTACCTCTTATCAGAGTTAAGAAGGAAAGCTGTGCTTGTCTTCTGTGGAAGGCAGTTTGTCTTGGGCTCTGTCCCACTGATCCCTTGGGTGACTGCCCTGGAGACTGAGTTAGAGTAGTCTTAAACAGGTAACCCACTCATCTGTTCCACTCTCTCCTATTAGATTCTACTTCTTTGTAATACTTCAAGAAGTAGATGGCTAAGGTGATAAAGTCTCCCTAGAATCTCCATGCTGTGTTGACATTTTTCTGTGCTGCAATAAATAAGGCCATCAATGTTTAAAAGAGTTTAAATTCAAATGTCAATGCAACATTGCCTTTTCCTAGCATAAATTGAATAAAAATGTCAAATCGAGAAGTCTGATGATTGTCTCAGATTCAAATACGTCAAAATGTACATGCATGGTCTGACAGAGCTGTCCAAAACTCGCTTGGCAGATACCTGTGCACTTTGGCTTTAACTAAGGCATGTGCTGTTTGAGGCAGGTCCAAGCTCAAGAACTGTGGTGCCTGCTTTAGGTGAGAATTTCTCCTGAGCTCTCAGCTGACTTACAGTAATTTCAAACTAAATGGCAGAAGTAATGCTTCTTGTCTCTGTATCAATCCCTGGTCATCCAGTTGTGGAGTGAATGATGAATTTCAGAGTCCTGAGAAGCTGAAATCCTTAAAGTGCATAATTACAATGTCTGTAATTTACTTGCATTTTTATCATGGAGAAAAATGTATGGCTTAGAGGTAGAAAGAAGTATAAATTTTGTAGATTAATAACAAATACCAAACTTTTTTTTTTTTTTTTTCTTTCCTTGATGTGGAACATGAGGCATTTTGACAATAAACTATACCTGTCAGAACAGTGGCCTACGTGTAATGCTAGCAATCAGCTAAGAGGCCCTTCATAAGGCTTGGTATTAATCACCCTGTCGATTTGAATTCTGTGGGCATCCTTCTTTCTTTCCAATTTTCACTTGGAATTTATTTCAGAGCCAAGTCAAGGCTCTGCTATTCATTACGTTCAGCATTAGCTAATTTGGCTTTTGGCATCTCTTACCCCAGTTCCTATTAAACACTTTCCATAAATTGAGATAAGGGTTATGCCAAAACATTTGAGGATTATCAAATGGTTTCATAGAGATTGATGCATTATCATGCTGGTTTAAAGACTGTTGGGTTGCTGTCGAATTAACTATTAGCAAATACTTGAAAGTTCCAAGATAAATTTACACCTGCAGCATTTTTTCACATCTTTAGAATTGACAGCAGGAGGAAACAAACGTGAGAAAAGTTGTGTCTTAGAACATTTCTGAAAGGCTCGTTTGTGTACTTTGCATTTTTATAGACGATTTTAGGAGACCTACCTCTTAACTATTCCCTAGGAGAAAATTGTGGAGGACTTTGTGCATCTAAATCTTCTCAATAAGACTAATGAAACCAGATACCTCTTCAGTTCAGTGGTGCCCGAATACAGTGGATGGCAGCTGTGGTTGAAACACGAGTAACTAATAATCTATAAATAAATCAAAAATTCATGGTTTTGGAATTAATAGAAAATATGATGGTGCTATAAGAGGAAAAAAAGTCATGACTACACAACTGATTGGATTACTTGTGCTTTCAACTTCGCTAGGCTGTGCATTGACAGGATGTAGTTACTTAACAGATTGATGATTTATGTTGAAAGTTGTCTGGCTTAAATTTTCCTAAGGCTTTCAAATAACAGCACCGTGTTTAATAAAGCATACTGGGCTGCTTTACTTATTTTCCAGCTGGGCTCTTAGAGTATTGTAGAAAACAGTACAAAAATCCACAAGGGCAGAAGAGATCATTCCCCATTCCCTGTTCATGAGCTCTTTCACAAAGAGATTACGTAGATGATGTCTGAAATGTCACCTTTTTTTTCTTTTTTCTTTTTTTTTCATTTCCTTGCTTTGCTTTGGCTGTAACTTGCTGAAAATGTGAAGGCATAAGGCCAAGACTGGACTGCAAAGAGCTGTGTGTCAGTCCTGCTGGTGCAACAGGAATGAAACAAATACCGATTCTCAGGGTGTAGCTTCATACTTCTTAAATGATAGAAGCATGCCTCAAAATGGTATGTCATGCCTGGTATCTTTTTCAGTGTAGAGTTGTACTTGTAAGGTTTTCTGCACGAATTAACAGGTGGAAAAATGTAAATACATGGGCACTTTGCAAGGCAGCATCCTTTTTCACTGCAGGCTGAAACTCTCCCTGCAGGACTTGAAGGAACTCATCAAGAGCAAGCGTGTGAGCATTGCCTGTCCTGAGCACGTTCCAGATGAGAGCTGAGATGGATGTCAGAGTGTCAGACCTACAATAGCAAAAGGCATGAAGTCTGAGACAGAGTGACTACAACTTGTTCTCAGGGTCTCCCCTGAGTTTTGGCAGCAAGAAGGAGAAAGCTTATACTTGCAATGATGCAGGAGGAATGGGTGGTACTTGGTTAAAGATAAAAAGAAGGTGCATGCAAATCAGGACAGTTGTTTGGGTTGCAAAGATGTACATGTGTATGTTTGTGGTGGGAAAGACAGCCTCAAACTGAATGGGAGATGTGGAGAAACCTTGAAATAGAACCAGCATGAAATAACATCTTCCTTTTTTCTCATTCTCGCATCCCATATAATACTGATGTGAGGTTTTAAAAGCAGCAGGAGAAAGACTTTTCTTCAAGTCTTCTTGTGATGATTCTGCCCCGTTAGGGAGCTTCTACTGAAGCCAGTTCAGGCTGAGTGGGAAGGAAAGTTTTTTTCTTTTTATTTTTTCTCCAAGATTTTTCTTTATGTCTATTGCAGAAATATGTTCTCATAAATTTGTCTCATGGATTTTAAGGACAATTTAATTTAGTAGAACTTCCTTTATGGAAGTTTTTCTTTGCCTGTGTTGGTCCAATGACCAACCAGGGTTATTTTTCCTCTTCCTATTTTTCCTGCTCTCAGAAGGATACAAGACCCTTTCAGTTAAACACTTGCCACAAAATGAGATAAGTTTATCCTTTGGTCTGTTCTTTGTCTTTGATCTTGGCTTAGTTTAATGTCAGAATGCTGTGATCCAGAGTGCTAGCAAAGACTCTAGTGATCTCCCTGTGTTTGGCTCTGACAGTAACATGGTCCTGCAGTGGTGCTTTCTTTTCCCTTTGTGAAGGCGTTGTGCTTGTAACAGTGGAGAACTGAGGCTGAAAGTGGTGTGTTGGTTCTCACACAGAATGCCTTCTCTACATGCAGTGAGTAGTCAGTGACCATCTTGTCTCTTAGTGCATACTGGGCATAGATTGGACTACGTGCAGATTTCTGATTTTAATTGATTTTTTGAGAGTAAATATTAGATTCTGGAGAAAAAAAAAAAAAAGAAAAAAAAAAAAGGAAAGGGATGTTGTTGGATTTTGTTACAAAATTTTCTTGAAGTATTTCCCAGCTGACTTTGCATTGCATTGAGTAACCAGCCATGCAACTACTGCTTTTGCTCTCTTTTTCCCTTTTATTTTTTTCCTTTTCTTTTTCCTCCAGTTGAGTAGATTTTGACAGGACTCACTGCAGTCAGACAACTGTAGAAATCAAATCAGCTCTTCAAAATTCCATGAATTTACCCCTAATTTGCATTTTCTGTTTTAGAAGAGAGAGGGTTGGGGACACGTTGCTGCAAAACACAGCTGCTGCTACTTCTCTTGTCAGTAGCTGCCACAACAGAATAGTTCCTCCAGCTCTGGAAGCACGTGGCACAAGACCACAGAGTTTGATGGCACTGAGTTTTCCAAGAGGGACAGACTCTTGCTGTTTCTCTCTGTGCCCATTTGGCAGATTGCAAAATGGAGGGGGTGGGGTGGACTTTGCTGCTGGCATCAGGGAGCTTACAGCTTGTGTTAATGTTATCCTGGGTTTTGCTCATAGTGAAATAGTCCTCTTGAAATTGTTATGAAGGGCATGTTCTTGGAAGCAGCGCTGGTTTCTGATGGCTGCAGTGAGAAATAGCAGTTGGCTTTGTGACCTGGTTTAAAAAGATGCCGAAATCAGCTCTGTGAAGTGATTTTAGTATTGGATGGATACATTTACACTAACTGTGTAACAACTTTGGATAAAATAGTGTTGTCTCCCTATCATACATCCATACGAGTGTTAATACAACGTTTCACTATGAAGGATAATTTCGCTGTCTGTTCTGGTGATTTATTCTGTTCACATGAGGCATTTTTTCCTTAAAAGCAGATGGCTCCTTTTCCTGATCTGATTTATGGGAATTAATATATAACAGTATTAAAAAATCACTACAAAATAGGATGATAAAATGAATACAATTACTCATCTCCCTACTTTTTCTTCAGTTTCTCTTGGATAACTATTTGCATTTCCTGTCAGTTAGCAATTCCAAAATGCAATATAAACTGCTAATAAAAATAGGTATGTTTTCTTTTCAAGGGATTGTATGAGTCCAGTGACCAACATTCTTAATTTCTGCCAGTCACCTTCCCAGTTTTATTCATTTTACTCCTACTTAGTAAGTAAGAACAGCAGGAGACACTTTGGGAGTCTGTATATTTCTTAAAGTTGTTACCAGACAACAGCTGCTGCTCTCTACTAAGTTCCACTTAGTTTGCTGAGGTCACAACCTTGTGCACTAAGACATCCCACTTGGTTCTGAGCAATTTATAACTAATAGAGCTTTGTCCATCTAATCCAATCATTTGGAGGGCACAGGACAAGCAAAATAAGAACTTTTCCCCATTTGTATTTCTACTGTGTGGCTTGAAGGCTTTCTGAATTGAAAGCTCTGCTTTTATATTTAGGGCTGTTTAAAGGCTATCAATTGTGCTAGAATGAAAATTGACTTTTCTGGCAGAGAATGTCAAAAGCTGCAGATAACAGGTACATTGCCAAAGCAAACCAAACAAACACACCAAAAAAGCTTTGGAGTACTGCTTTCTGGGTGTTGTTCAGTTGATAACACAGCAATGCTCTTCATATGCTGAAATAGATAAAAACACAGTTTTTTTTCTCCTATTTAAAAAAAAAAAAAAAAGGAGTTTTTAAGGGTTAGCTGCAGCATTTTTGTTGGGAGACCATTAAGCTGAGTGGGGGAAGAAAACTTCTATGCGAGTAGAAAAGTGTTTTACTGTTGACGTGGCATTCTAAATAATATGGTATTACACATTGCATTACACAGCAGGCACTTTAAATGCTTCATTAACCTCTTAAACTGTGCTCAGGTTCTCACTGATGATGTATTACTGTCCTGTGTATGTAAATGTATTACATACACATGTACATAAATCACTATGTACTGTGTGCTGTAATTCAGTTTCTGTGCACCAAAAAAAAATTTTAAGAGCTACCAGTTTTACTGGAATAACAAATACAAAATTAAATTAGAAACTTAGAGAACGCAGTGAAAATAGCATTTCTTTAAAAACTAAACAATGTATGTTCATATTCAGATTGTGAATGAATGTAAATACAAAAAACATGGAGTAGCTGAGGCTAGATGTGGTTATTGTATGTTATCTATGTACTTGTCACAATAAATGTTTTTACATCTATTACAAACACTTCCAAAAATATGCACTTTGAGCTTCAAGCTCTGCGGAATAATATTTTTTCTATCTTTTTCTTTTTTTCCAGCACTTGCTACTGGCAATAAAGTTTGTCATGGCGTTTGTAATTCCTGATAAACCAAGAGAGATACAGATAAAGCTGGCCAAATTGGAATTTGAATCACTAGAGGCTCTCAAACAACAGGTAAGAACTACTGACCTATATAGAAGCTTTGGTGGCCTGAAGGAGAACAAAATGAGAGAGATTCTGCTTTAGTTTTAGGTGAATAAATAAATAAATCCTGAGATGCTGAGACTCCTTTAGTGCTGTATTAAGCATATCCTTTGTCTGTGTGCTCCAGGTGCTGCTGTGTAACCTCTGATCTGTGGTATTTGTGTAGAACTGGAATGTCTAACGTAGAAGCTTGTGACAAAATGATCTCTTAGTTCTGGGCAAACCAAGTCCGAAAACAATGTCCTGCCTTTTCTAGTTATAAAAATCCAGTTCTTGTGTGGTGGTGGAACATCGCTATTGAGGTCAGCAATGTCTTTCATAATCAGCCATAACAAATAAAATCTAGATTACAGTTGAATGTAATGCTTGACAGTTTTCTTTTGCCTTTTCTAGTACTTCGGTGTGAGGTTTCCAGGAGCTAGTCATGGATCTTCTGTGCTTTTTAGATGATATTAAAAGGAGCAGGGCCACAATTCAATTTCAGTTATTATTTCTCTGATTTCATTTTGTAAGCAGGCAAAACTAGGTCATCCACAGGAACCTTAAGCTCAAGCGAAGACAGTCACCTTTGATTATGACATTCCAACTGGAATATATACTGAGTCTCTTTCAACATGAGTATATATGTCAGCAGTCAGGGCTTAATCTGAATTTCAGTAAGAACCAGAAGCCTGGCAGTTTTCATCTATTACTTTCAGACTTCTTGCAGAATTCAGGAAGAATATTGGCTGGTTTTTAGGTGCCTCGGTAGGTACTTTAAACACAGAAAAAATCAGCAAACAGGAATACCTGTTTAAAACAACAGACATATAAGTCTGAGGTAAATGTGCTGTGGTGTCATGCTGCTGAGAAACTGGTTTATATACTGTTCTGGAAGTGTGTAACACTCTTAATGCTATCCAGACTCACATCTCATTGTGTTTTTCCATGCGAGCTTTACATTAAAAAGTGATCTCTGTTCTTTTGTTTGTTTTTTTTTCCAAAGCCTTTAGACCCCTCTGTCTTGGGATATAGCTATTAGAAGGATGCTAACAATATCAGACTGTAAATCTCTAAGATGCCAAAATAAATTATTAAGCTCCGTATGTAGTGTTTAGAGAGGGAACCTAATGCAGCTGCTTTGAGCTGTTGTATTGATTATGTTTGGGATCCTTAACTTTAGGCAGGGTGAGCACTTTCAGATTTTCATTAATGCTAAGATAATTGCTTTCTACCTGGTGTAGTTGAACTGTAACTGTTCTGTGTTCAAATCCTTATAAAGACTCAGTGTCTCTTTGAAAAGGATTTCAGGGAGTACAGTGTTCCAGCTCACTGATAGAGACTAATGGTAATCATTAAAGCTTGTTAACTCCTATATGATGAAAAATGCTGTAATTCAAAAACAACATCAACAGAACACCAACATTTTACATGGGAGTACGAGCACTGCTATTTCAAAGTTCTTTCCAAACTGTCAATAAGAAAGGTTTTTAGGTAGTTCTGAAATGCTTCTCTTAAACGTTTCTTCATGCATTTTATGTTGAGACTGTTGAATAGTTTGTAATAATTTGATTTATTTTGAAAATATTTTTGATACTTTCAGTGTCTGTGGTCAGTGTCAGACAAAATCCTTGAAACTTTTTAATCAAAACTGGGGAATGTGCTCCACTGTGAACTTTGTTTCAGGTTTCCCACTTGACCTTCAGGCTGGTTATACTCTTACTTTTTGGAGGGGAGGGAAGGGTAAAGCAGAGAGTAAACTTAGCACTTCAGCAGCAGATTTGGGAGACTGTGGTGTGAGATTGCTGGAAGAGGAGCAGGAGCAATCCTGATTGCAATCCCTAAAATTCTGTCTGCTGTTTTTGTCACTTGGAAGGAAGCTTGGATGCTGAGCTATGAGAAATGGTCCCCGTCAGCTACTGAGGTAAACATCGTGATCCCTCACTGTCATGGTTTTATGATTTTTGGTTATTGGTATTCCACATCATAACATCACATAGTGCACTGGAAGGAAGCTAACTAACTCTAAAGGAGGGTTAGACCTGCACAAGACCTTCTCCCTGTAAAGTACATGCTTTACAGCTGTACTCAGTTCTGTTGCATCTATTTCTTGCAAGAGCAGAAGCATGCTATGTTATTTGGTCTAATTGCTATTTTAAGGAAGAGACCAAATACTGGTGTGCTGCAAGCAGCAAGAGAACACTGGGTTCATTCTTGGGTGGTTCAGGAATGACCATATTTGTAGGGTTAGTCTCAGTGCTGTAAAACTAGTATGAGAACTGTACAGCTAGCATTTTTAGAGCAATGTTCTAGTAACATTGAAAGCTACATAAGTGTTTTGGCTTCTGGACAGGTTGAAGTTTAATGAGTAGACAAAAGAGTTCAGTGTACCCAGGCAAATCAAATGAGAAATAAATTGAAGCAGAATAATTGTTTGTGTCACTTTCATGCTCGGTTACTTTCTGAGCATGAAATACAGAAAGAACTCTGAAGTATCTTTTTCATATTGCTGTTTTTTCAGGAAAAAGTAATCTTTTAAATAGTGAGGAATGGTGTATCTTTTCACAAAGTGAAAGCAGCTACTGCTCAGTTCTGAAAGCTTTTTTATGCAGTATCTTCCATGGCAGTCATACCACCTGCTTACAACTGCTTAATGTTCTACAGTGTTCTGAATCTCCACAAGCAGTTACTTCAGTGCTTTAGGATGTGTTTGTAGTGCTCCTAATGATTTCCAACATAATAAATAACAACAGCATTTCTAAAGCAAGGGTAGGTATGTGATGTTCACTAAGATTTCCCCAGCAGTGTCATCCCTTTCCTGAAAGTGAGCCTGGTGGTCTCAGTCCCCTTTCCAGGAAATACAAAATCCAGAAGAAATTGTGACTGATCACAGCATCATCTCTGCCCAGAGACTTCTTTAAAACATGATGGTGCATGAACTAGCTTTTCTGTTTGGAAGGGGTGATGAGAGAATAGGCGGGGGCCTGCTGTCTGCCCAGGTGCAGTTGTATGGAGTGCCTCAGCTTTATCACCCTGCTTTTACAGGTATTCTGGCATGTGAGAGTTACTATTCTCTCCAATAAAAATTGCAGTTTCAATGCTTTACCTTTGCAATTCATTGCACTGTGGCAGCTCTACTAACTGCTGAGTGTTGTTCTTGTTGACAGCAGTGGCTAGACCTTGCTGTTTCCCCTGAGAAAGGTTCACACTAGTGCTAATCACATCTTTTCTCAAGGGAATACACCGAAGTTGAAAGAGCTGGCCCTCTGGCCACTGGCCTTAAGCATCTGTGAGCACAACTTTCTGTAGCTCAGAACAAACCACAGAAATACTGCTAACTTGGATGTTTCCCAGTGCAAGAAGACCCTTATGCTTGCCTGTTGTACCTCTTCAGAAAGCTGTTCTGGCAGAGGTTTTCCACTTTAGTAAGTGTCATAAGCATGTCATGTGTCTCAGAATGAGGCTGTGGCAGTGATGGGCCAACAGAGCTGCTTGAACTGTCAGTGAGTCACAGAAATGTCCTTTTTTTTTTTTTCTGGGAGGAGGAGAATGGGAACCATTTTTAATCCTTAACACTGGGAGAGTGCGAGTTGTGAGTGCTAAACGTCCTGCTATTTTATTCTGCAAAATGGGAACTGGAGGCAGTTTTTTTTGTAAGGCAGCAACAAACTCAATGGACTACTGCCTCATTCAGTGTTACGGTTACTGGAATTAGAGGGCTCAGAAAAGGATGATCTGTAGCTTCAGGGCTGCCCTCAAAACGCTGCTGATCCAAAAAGCAGAAGCTTGTTCTGCGCTTCTTGGCACTGCTGAGCGAACACAAGCAGTCAGGAGAGGTGACTGAAAAGAGTTCATTCAGCTGGTCAAGAGTTTGGAAGGCAGCTATCAGAAAGCCTGTTGGAAAGCCTGATGAAGTTTTGGGTAAAATGGTGGATTTGATGAATTAAAGTTAAAACAGAATGGGATGAAATAAAGCACCTGCTTTATGTTTTTTAACCAAAAAATAAAACAACAAAGCAAGCCTTAAAAATGGTATTTTTTGAAGAAATGGAGTCTCAATTTTTCCAGCTTCGTGACTGCTTTCTTTTAAAGGCCCCACTGATTTTTGCAACCAAATGTAACTTACAGTGGATGTGAAAATAGAACTGTTACTAATAATTGTTGTTTGCTGGTTTGGGTTTGTTTTTTTAGAGCTTGAACTTGTTAATTTTACTTTGCAAATGCAATTTTTCCCTAGTGAGTAGTCAGAATGCCTCCAAACATTTCTTAATGTGCCATTTGCATGTGTTTGGTAGCTGCAGGGATATAATGCAAATGTAATGCAAGATTAATTATATTTTCATACACAGCTCTTTAAACATTGGAAGTCTTACACCCTACAGGAGTGCGAGCTGTGTTCAAACAATTTTGGCAATGTATCTATGTTTTGAATATCAATACCTTAGTGCTGGTCTTTTCTTTGGAAAATACTTTTAATATCAAAGTGTCAGCAAAACCAGAACGGTGGTCCTTGAAAGAGAATAATACAAAATCAGAAGTCCATAATTAATTTGGGACAAGAAGTTTTTGTGTTCTCTGTTACGGCTTTTCATCTAGAAGTGAAATTGTACCAAGTCTTCCTAGTTCTGAGCTTCTCTAGCTTCATCTTTTCCAACAATCCCTTCATTCTCTGTGACTGTTGCCAAGGATGAAACTGTCCATTTGGTTCTGTAACAGTTAAGTCACTCTGGAAAGGTGGCTCACTTGAGCTTTTTCAAGTCTGAGCTAGAGCCTGGTGCTGGAATGAGTATCAGTCACTTCAGTTATCTCTTTTTGCCTGTCAGCCCAGATCATTGCAAGGTGTGATCTCAACAAGGAAACCTGGAGTAAGGGGATAGGATAAATCTAGGTTAAAGTTGTTCCTGCTGAAAGCCTGATGTAACCGCAGCATTCTTGTAGTTTCAGAACCCAGAGGGGTTCCCAATTATATGTGAACTGGCTTGAATACAAGGGAAGAGGTTTTTCCATTTTCCATATAAATGAGAGTGCACGGTGAGATTTGATTTCAAGAACTCTGTTAACCAGTTTTCTAAAGGACGTTCACGTGTCTGCAGTTGCAGGCTTTTCAATAATGGATGCACCATATATTGAGAAGGCAAAGGAGTACAGCAAGAGACAAAATGAGATCTCGTGTCAAAATTTCAGATTTTCTTTTTGAGACTAGGTGGAAAGCAGTCCACAGAATTCCTTAAAGAGAGGGAAGGGAAAGGGTGTCAGTGTGTTGCTGGTGATGGCACTTGCTCTATGACAGTCTTTGCACATGCTGTACATACTGATCATGGCAGCTCTAAGAGGAAGTTTCAAATATGATGGATATTGCCAATGCAGCCATTGGGTTTTATTCATTTTGAACACTGGGTATCTCTGTGTTTGCTGGTGGGGCCTTGAATATTTATAGTTTTTGTTGCATGAAAAATAGCACTCTGATCTGTATCTGCCACCTCAATGTGGTGGCTAATAGGTATGCCAAGTAGGCAAGATTTTTCTATGTATGCATTGACTTTATTTGTTCTGAAGTAGAATGTATTTTCTCATCTGAATAGCGTAAGAAGAATAGCATTATATTGTATGTGTAAATTTTGTTTTGATTGCATAATCCCCATGAATAATAAGTTATATATATGACTTAAGTTGCATGTATTGTATGTGTGAGCAGTCCTTAAGCAGATATTTTTTCAGACTTTCAATGTGGGTTCTTTGTAAAGGTGTTTAAATGGACCATTGCTTTTCTCACCTTCTGGAATCTAATTCTGCACCTTCCCCCAGCACCTGAAAGTTTATGTAGTTGAAAATACATTGAGAGAGATGATTTTCAGATGACAAGATGAAGGTGAGCAGTTATATTCATTCTGTATTTCCCCGTTTTGCAGTTTATTTTGTTGGCATAAGCATGTAGGTTAGAGGGTGCTGTGTTTGAACAGGTAGGCCATCCATAACTTTTTTTTTTTTAAGTTGTGCCATACATGTGCAAAACAACCAGGCATAAAAAATATCAAGTACATTAAGCCTTCTCATCTAGTTGAATTAGGTGGAATTGTTGCTTGCTATTCTCCAGTGCTAGACAAAAACAACAAAAAATAAGGTTGCCTTGCAAGAGCTCTCAGGCTTTGAAAGCCTCTGACTCTTGAGGTGTCCTACTGGGACACCTGCCTACTAAGCCATGCAAAGGGCTGGCCCTTAGTCAAATTACTGTCCCATAGCAGCTACTCAGGCCCCATAGCTGAGTAACATACTGCATTAGGGTTTTGGCTTGGCTTGGGGTTCTTCCTTGAGAAAAGCATAGTGTGGCCCAGTGACTGTTATTAGAGATTGCATTCATTCATAAAGCAGGTACATCTTTTGGATCTGTGAAAACAGATGAATGCTAGACCAGATTAGAAATGGAGTGCATGAGGAATTGCTGTATTAAGGACAAAGCAACCCTTTATCAGAGATGGCACGCTGTATCTACCTAGCTACAGATGCCTAGGAAAGAACAGGAAAACATGGCAGGCAGATGTTGTGCATCTTACTAAAAGTCTCCAACCTCTTGATCTTTAATTCTAGTTCTCTAGGCCTAATCAATTCCTTTGTATGTAGGAATCTTCAATGGTTTTCTATTCCATGATGTTGTGCTTTCTCCTTTTGAACCGTTTTTAGCTTTAGCATCCACAGTGTCCTTTGGCAAGAAGTGCTGCAACTCATTATTCTTGGTGTGAAGGACATGGGTTGATTACTTGCAGTTGACTTAGCATATTCTAGTCAGATTTGGTGGAAAAATTCATTAGCTTTTACATATGACAGGAGATGTTGGGCTGAATTATCACTGAGGTCTTTTTTGACTTCTGGAATCTGTGAATTCAAATTTCCATGATTTTTTAAAATGGGTTTTGTGAAAAATATTACTGCCTGATTTACTTTTAACTTTCTAATGCTGCTTGCAAATTTGCTTTAAGACAATTAATCAAAACATGTGCTTCAGGGTTTTAGCTAACTCAGCTCCCCTTTTCCTATGGGTATAAATGGCCAAATAATGTGAAGTGATTCAAAGAATCCTCTTGCTTGGAGACCGTAATACTATTCTGCTAGCACAGCAGGAGCCAGGCAGATGTCCACATTTAAGTAAATCTGTCAGAAATCCTCAGTCTGAATTTTGAGTTTGTTGTTTACAGTGAGATGAGATAGGCAGAAGTTGGTGGTGGTGGCTGAACTCGTGGCCTGTATTCAGATCGTGGCACAGCATAACAAATGACCTTCAGCTTCTTTGTAGAACAACAACAAAGAACACCAGAAGAAGACATTAAACCTGAAGTCATGATTATCACCTGGGACTGGAACACTTAAAAGTCCACCTTCCAAACTCCAGTAACTTTATAGTGGAAGGAAGTGTTGTATCAATCCTTTCTGCATAATGCTTGTTACGTCTTTCCCTTTTAACTACTGTATTCCTTCATCTTTTTAGCAACCTCTTTATAGTCACAGTATGCAATCTTTGAAAAAATGCAACTGATTACAGGGAGCCACTTTTTTCTGGAATAGGTACATTTAGAAGTTACCCTCCATCTGCTTTTGTATTGCATGCATAATGTTTACCAGCAAACAGCAATCACAGTGGGCAGCTTTCAGGGCAGAACTATTGCACTAAGATGCAACATTTCAGAGTCTTTTTTAATGCTAAAGCCTCTTAGCTTTTTTTGGGTTGAATTATCTTGCGTCCTCCGTGCAGTGTTTTTGGACACACTCCAGCTAAATAGTTTTTGTGTTCTGCCAGTATAAATGTAATAATGGTGGTGCAAAAGGAGGGTGTTCTGTTGTAAGAATGTGCTAGGAGTTAATACTTCTGTTAATCAGAATGTGTGCTTTCAAATAATTTACTGTTGCAGTTTTCTGAATGACTACTTTTACATATTCTGTTTTCTGAAAGCTATAAAGAATTCTAACCAAACACAGCTGAAAAAATTAACCTTTGTGTGCTGTAAAAACAGTCTAGAAAAGCCAAATAGAACACATTCCTAAGAGCAGATCTTATTCTTGTGCATGGATATCAGTCAGGAAGAATAATTTGTGACTTTGAATGTATTTGCAGGGGTATATATGAAAACATCTAAAAAGTGGAGAGCTCCTGCTGCTAGCTGGACCTATAGCAGTAGAGTCTTCCTGCTGCTAGCTGGTGCGATGCCGTCAACATAGGTAGTCTGGGGAGGCCAGGGGGTGGCAATAGGTTGTTTTCTAAGATTCCTCCTTAAAAGGCAGGTAATGCCAGGACTGGAAAGCAGGAGCTGCTGGGCTGTCAGCGTGGGGAAGTTACATAAGGTGCATAAGCCCGTTACATAAGGGCTGCCTGGCGCTCGGGTCACTGCTGCTCCTCTGGGATGAGCTGCCGCTTGCCTGAAGCCGGCATGGTGAGCACGTGTGCATCTGAATCTTTCCACAGCAGGACCAGCAGCTTTACATGAGAGGAACGTGTATGTTCCAAAGAAATGAGTGGCCTGGAAGAACAACAAAATCGGTCAAGACAACATTCAATTAATTTCTTGAGTCAGTTTAAAAGAGCAGCCCATCTGTAGAACCTCATCTTGCAGGGGAATTTTCTCAGTATTGTTTGAAACAGTGAGGAGTTTTTAAGCCCAGCCAAAAGGGACCATTGTTCTTGTACAGATGTATTAAACATTTCTTTGCTTTTAATTTGCCAAAAAGAATTGTACCTCAGCTTTTGTTAGCTTTTTTATACTGTTAGCAAAATGTGAAGATTTAACCAGAGTTCACTTATGGGGAAGAGAATGGATATTTCTCTAGGGGGAGAAAAGCAAAGGTGAGGAAAATCTGCTGAAGCCTTTTTTGATTCATCATTATTTAAGAGCAAGAGCAAAAGGTGTTTGATGATAATGAACATGACTCTCAGTCTTTGGTCAGATAGCAGCACCTTCTTGACAGTGTGCCAGATCTAATTTCTGTTACAAGTTAAATGGTCAAGATCACTGTATTCAGCAGTGGTAACAGGTGATAGCTCTACAAGATGTTCTCTTCTCCTGAAACTGCTGGAATGATATGAACTGAATATGCAAAAACATTCTCTTCTTACCTCTGGCCTTGTCTTAAAATATCTTTGAAAAGTCAGGGAGGTGGGACACTCATGGCATGGGATCTTTACAGAAAATATTTCTATCCCAGTCTTGTCGAGCACCAGTGCAGTGCATACAGAAGTGACATCCTCTTGTATCTTCAGGTTCCAGAGGCCAAGCACTAATGGAGAACTGTGGTGGTCACTTACCAAACAAACAGGTCAGGAGCAGAATCCCTTCCTCTCTGTCTGGAAATGCTTTGCTTTGGACTTGAGGGTGTTCAATATCATGCTAAGCTGAAGCCTTCGTACCTGTCAAACATCCTGTCAAACTAGATGAAATGCTTATTTTATTACAGAGATCTTTTGAATGTTGTATCCTGCAATCATACAAGCCTTGAAATTCCTGAGCAAACAGGATGTGCCTGAGGCTCAATGTCCCTGGTGCAAACTGTGCTAGTGCTCTGCTATAGGTCCAGCCTGCAGCCACATTGCCCTGCCGGACACTGCTTTGCACGATTGCATTCACACCAGTATTGTTGTGTCCAGCATGTGACAGTTGGGTTAACGCAGCCCACTGTCGGAGCTGGGGTCAGTTCAGCTATAGCTCAGAACTTCTTGTCAATCAAAAAAAGAAAAAAGTTATGCAGACTACCTTGCAAAGTAAAATGAAGGTAGCTCTTTCTGTTGGCAGTCTAATGTTAAAACCAATCTGCTGTTTGAGCAGTTTTTGGCTGTTGCTAAAGCAATCATAGCTTCCCATTAACTTCATGGAGAAACATTTTGGAGGAGTTTCTGCAGTCTGCTTTCCTCCTTCAGTGCCATGGAACTTGCACATTTCCTGGTTTCTAAGCACCTTCTCTTTTGCTTTGTTAGCATAATACAAACTGAGTTTTCTCCTCAAGGAAAAAAACTTAAATCTGTTCTGACTTCTTGTGTCCAGGATGATCGCCCTGTGAAACCAGCCCACAGTCTCTGTGCTGTTTAAATGGAACATTTCTCGCACACCTCTGGTCCACACGATAATGTGCAATTGTTTGGGGAAGAGAAATAATGTACCTGCCATACTAGTAATGGGTTGTTCTTCAGGACGTGTTGTCTGCATGTATCCTATGATGCACCCTAATTCTTTGCCTGTTCAGAGTTGTGCAACTTTCTAATCCCTGATTGCTGAAGAAGTGGGCAACTGGTTATTCCTTCCAAAGCTGGGACTTGAGAGCAGCCATACCATTGTCAAGTGTATCACAGCAAAATCCATTCAATATTACTTTAAAAAAAAAGTACAAAGCAAATAATGTTTCTTTGGTATTTAGTTTGTAGATTAACAAGGGGTAGTAGCATTCGCTACATGTTCTGGTTCTGTCGTTGATCTGCTGGCAGACTGTTACTGACAAAGAGTATGTGACTATAAAATAAATGTAGTTTATGGGGGCTATTAGGTATTAAAATGGTCTTCTCTCCTTCTTGCTCTAATCTGTCATATTTTGTACCACTTTTTTTTGTCTTGTTCTGACTGTTTTAATTTATTCTTAAGGGATTCTTTTGCTGATTCATTTTGGTGTGCAGTTTCTCTCAGTGTTCTTGGTTTTGCATTTCTTTGTTGTACTTAATGTTTATAGCCTCCATGGGAAAGACACTATCAGGCTGTAAGGCAGTGAGTTTCACAAACCTGATGTAATAAATGCACTCTTTGCCTTGTTGCAGTTCACCCTGAACTCTCATCAGCTGCTAGGCACATCTAGTCTCTATAGAGTGAGTGTTTTGAAAATATCCATTTGTTTGCCACTATGAATGTTCAATAGCTCCACACATGGTGACAATGGAATTAATCCAGGAAAAGAAATGGTCTGAAAAAAGTCATTTAAGTACCCATGCTAGCCTTGCTCTGCTAGGTATTTTGTTTATATTGATTTTATTAGGATACAAACAAAGAACTAAGGAAGAAAAGAACCCATTCTGAACTGTGCTGTTCACTCATCATAATACTCAGTATTTCAATAACATCTCCCAGCCTCTCGAATGGATTAAACTGCATTTACTTTACCCTCATTATACGCACATTTTGGTTAGAGCACTCAAAATACTCTGCTGTGGAGGCCTTCGTTTCAATGAGAACAGAGTGTTCTGGCTTGAAAAGAAAGCATAGTGAAAACAAAAGTGTGAATGTTCAAACCTGGAACTGAAAGTTGAGGGAAGGTGGAAGAGTGACAGGAAAGGTGCCTGTAAGATGTGCTTCATTTGTTCTTTAATTTTACACAGATACCAAAATCAAGCAATAACAGTGTCTTCGTAGTAAAAAAATGGAGTGATTCCTGCCTTCATCTGCTGAATTGTGTTAACTCTGAATTCTCCTGTGTCTATTTGAAGTGCATAACGTTTCCTAATATGCTGAATCCTGTGCCCGTATACTTGTCCTTATCCATAACCTTTATGTACACATGTTAAGTACATCCTTAATGTCCTTTACTGTTGTGTTTTGGTGATACTGAATCAGCCTGTCAGTGACAATTTTGGTAGTAATTGTGTTACTGAATCATTCTGAGGCTCTTTTATTGGACTTCTATTTATTATTTCAGGCTTTTTTTTTTTATTTAAATATTCATTATTCCTCCTCTGGGTATATGTGCAATTTATGTCCTCGATGCTGCAAATGCTTATGTGGAAATAAGGTTTTACTGTATGGTAGAAGGTTGTGCTGTTTGATTAGAAAGGCTAGGCTGGTCATGAGAATTTCTTTTGTATATTTGAATCTGTTAAGCCTTGAAAGTGGAGACTGGTTTAATTTCACTGACGGGGAATAGGGAATGCAGATGTGAGCAGGCCCAGCCACTGAATTTTTTTTAAACAGCTGAGTAGAAACCATGGTTTCTGAAGCCTGGGTGATGATTGAATGCCATGTGGTTGTGCTTTGTCACTACTCAACTCAAAAAACCAAAGCACAACAACCTACAGGAGTAGTGTGAATCTGTAAACACTGTGAGGGAGGATAATGCCATTTTCCAAACATGGCTCAATAACAACAGAAGCATTGTTGTACAGCTGCAGTAAGCTTGAGATTCTTATTGCTTTGAGAAGATGCGTGCTATTGGATGAAATTGTTGCATTTTTGTGCTTCAAGGTGCCAGCTGCTTTGTCTGTTGTGTGATGGACAGTATTTCTGTACTGTCTAAGGACAGTCGTGATGCCTGCTGTATCCATGTGTACAGATCCTTGCCATACATCCTAAATTGTTGAAGTGAGATGCAGATATTTAAGATACTCTTGTTTGAGAGGAAGAAAAGCTGTTTTAACAGTATAAAACTGTTATGAGAAGGAGCATATATTTACATAGCACTAGCATTTGACTAACACAGCAAAATTGAAAGTAAAATGTAAGTACAGTCTCTAGTGAAAGCAAATAAAGGAAAGAAAAATCCTCTCCTCTGTATGCACACTAAAAATTATATAGGTACAGTGGGAGATTTTACTTTAGATAAGCTAGTTACTGAGGAAGGTGAGCAGAAAAAAAGAGATTCCTGTGAAAGATAATTCAGCCAAGGAACAAAACTTTGAGTTGCAATTGATGTATGCCAAAACATAGACCTCCTTTCTGTTATGTGCATGCAGAGAATCTGGAGATGAGTGCCTTAGGCCAAAGTGTGAACGTCTTCACTGGTAGGCACTAGCTAAGACTTTGCTCCATAAGATAAATTCTGCTTGAAAATGAAAAGCCTTATATTTTGACCAAGTGAGGGACAAAATGAGATCTGTCACAGTTTATCAAAGCGTGAATAAGGGGCTTATTAACACAAGGCTGAATTTGAGCTTCAGAAAATATATTGTCCCTATCAAAGATCCTGCTTGGTGGTGTCTCTTTGTGTCTTTTATTAAGCTGCATTTAAATAATGTGACATAACTGGTATAGTTGAGTGGAATGTCTGTAAGTGGTGCACCTCATCTTGTGTCCTTTTATCTAAACAAACACACGTGCTTAAAAATAGAGAGCTGAGGTTTTTGTTTATTCTGTTTGTTTAGTTGTGGTTTATTGTTAATTTCTAATTACTTAAAAAAAATCTTGGTTGAATTTAAAGAACACTAGGATCACAATTATTTTTATCTGTGTATTTGATTGTTTGTACATAAAGGTTTTTCAGTTTTCACTGTTTGCTTCCTCTATTATCGTAATCACCCTTTTACACAGAAGGAAAGTACGTGATTGAGTTTCTTGCAGAGCAGTAGTACACAAGAATAGAGTTTACTGAGAGTGGTGGAAATAATTGGAAAAAAAAAAAGGTACATTCTTAGAAGAATGGAACTAAGAAAGCAGAACAGTTATTATGAACAAACTCCTCTGGTTCTACTCTTAAAACTTTTATGCCTGTGACAGGTAAAGAATTAGCAGTTGGAAATTTGACTTCAAATAGACTAAATTCCTTTAAATGAAAAGGATAGACAGTAGTCTTTGTTTCCAAGGCAACGCTCAGTTATCAAACTGAGGACGTGGAAGATGCTTAAGTGACAAAGCTTCTGAGAGCAGCTTACTAAAGATAAATTTTACATTCATTCAGAATATCCGGATGACTTTCATAACGTGCTGTGTAGTTTTCAGTACATCTTCACTCAGTTGGGAGAAACTCATTTCTTAAAAGTGTATTGCCCACTCAGAATCAGTGTCTACAGTTAGTGCTGCATGCTTAACTTCTCACTCTGCTACTAGACAAGGGGTGATATCTATAGCTAAGTTTCTCTAACGTTTTCAAATACATTTAAGTACAATATAAGAAAGATATAAGCAAAAATTAGACTCCGGATGACGTAGTGAAAAATCAGGTATTTTGGCAGATTTAATTGCCTTTAGTTCTAATGAGCAGCTTTCAGCCCCTTAGGAAAGCATCATCGTGGTGACGCATGATTACTCACTCATACCTGATCATGGTTTTGTGCAATGCCCTTTATACATCCAAAGTGATTTTACTTTTTTTTCAGTACAGTTTACAAATGCTTATGAAGAATTATTGATGTCAGTGTGGCAACATGAAAGAACAACAGTCTTTGAGGCAAAAAGTTGCTAGCAAACATGGCATTTCTCTGGTACAGGGATGAGAAGAGTTGCTTTCCTGTGCCGTAATGGAGAGGGTGGATGAAAACTAGATCATAGCGATTTTCTAAGTCAGAAAATGTTTAGTTTCATGCATAGGAACAAGAAGGCAAAGAGAATTACAATATAGTTGAGGGGACAAACTGGAATGGTTAACAATGACATATTTGTGGGATCTTACGGTTTGTTTTGTTGCTGTTTTTAGTGTAGAGAGAAAGGAATGAACGCAGGTATAAAGACTGAGGCAGAAAAGATTCAGCTACCATGGGAAGAAAAGAATTTGTTGTTGGTACAGGTTACATGTTTGCAGATGATTCTTTGCTGTTTAATTAGACATTTTATTTTGTGAATGCACACGTTGGAGTTCTTAACACGTTTTTATATTTCTGTATCTTGTTTGTAAAGCAAACAGTAGGTTTGGGTAATAACGGTACCGAGGCGGTGCTGTCAGGAAGAAGTGATTTGCTGGATAGTGTAAGTACTTCTGCAAATCCTACGTGATAGAATTCTCAAATTACAGTTCGTAATGCCATAGAATTATTAACTTGAAATTGTAACCTATTTAATTCTTTTTAAACAGAAAATAGTGGTTTGTTTCAGAGCTTTATTAATCAGCAGCTATGCATCTGTGAGAGCAATTGTTGTAATGACTTTGAAAGCCTCAATTGTTTTCTAAAATATAGGTAGTAAAGCCTGTGCAGCTTTCCCATTGAGTCCGAAGAAATGTACAAATCTGTTTCACTTCATTACTTTTTACAAGTTGAGAAGCACAAAAGTCTTCAGCCCAGCTCCATTAAATTGAAAAGCCTTGTGCTCCTGGGAGATGTAGCCCACAGATTTTATTCCTGTGAGGTTTTCTCTCAAAGCATTTGGTGTTTTAAACAGACCTAAAACTTACCAGCCTTATTCACCAAACCCAAACTGGGGACTGAAGGCTTTGTTAATAGTGTATAGTGATTTTAGAGTGGGACAAAACAAAGAAGTAGCAAATTAAAGGGACTTACCAAACCATGCTTTCTGCTCTCTGTGCTCTGGATCAGCGTGTAGGGTTGCACTTTAGTTTTTCCTTTCTTTTCTTCCATTCCTCTTCAGTATTCCTGTCTCTGTCTCTGCTAAGTTAGATGATACTCAGTGAATGAGGCTGCTTTACTTAAAGTTCTTTCCATTTTTGCTGTTCTGTGGCTAGCAAATACTTCCTGCTTAGAACCTAACTGTTACTTCTTGAATTACATTTGCTATTTCAGATACACAATTCCTTAGGAAACATCATCTGTACTTAGCAGTGTAAATTAAGAGTTGTCTCATCTGTGAGTATATGGTCGGACTACGTAAGTCTTGCATTTTCAAAACTGTAGCTGTACTCGCTAATTTTGTGTTATTTCTCCAATGTATGCTGAGTTCTGGAGGTGTAGATTTTGCCAAAATAAGATAAAATAATGAAATCAAAAGCCAAATCTGAGGTTTTTAGAAATAATGTAGCAGATTAAGAGATGCACAGTGGAAGTTGCACACTGCAAATGATGCATGGCCTTCACAAATCTTCCTTTCAGTGCTGCTTTAAGAATTGTGTGTGCTAACTTTATTTTAGTTTATCCTGTTTTTTAGACTCTCCACTTTACAAATCTAGTATTTTATTCATTAATAAAATCTTAAAGCATTTTAAGTAGTAGTTAGCAAGAATTATTATGTAAGAAAGTACAAGAAGTTAGTAGAGATCACAAGAATGACACCACCTGCGTTCAGTGAAGAGCCTTTTACTATTATGTTGAGTGATGCAATTGCCAAACACAAGGCAGAATTCCATTTATTAGTGTTAATCTTGAGTAACTTATATAAGACTGATATTTAGGTTTATCTCCTCCTTTTTCAGTACTTTTTCAGTACAGTTTACAAATGCTTATGAAGAATTATTGATGTCAGTGTGGCAACATGAAAGAACAACAGTCTTTGAGGCAAAAAGTTGCTAGCAAACATGGCATTTCTCTGGTACAGGAATGAGAAGAGTTGCTTTCCTGTGCCGTAATGGAGAGGGTGGATGAAAACTAGATCATAGCGATTTTGTAAGTCAGAAAATGTTTAGTTTCATGCATAGGAACAAGAAGGCAAAGAGAATTACAATATAGTTGGTAGTCTAGGTACTTATAACTGCAAATGATTGGAAAGATACTCATTTAATACAGCAGTGAAGTACCATGTGTTTGCTGCTGCTGTGCTGCACAGAAGATCTTGTTAGAGTGGTCTCAGAGGAGACGTGTGCTTTTGCATTCCTAAAGCTAGCTGACTAGATCTCTTATGCTGAAATCGTTTGTAAATGCATTTGCACTGTAAAACCTCTTTTACTGCAAGTTTCTTCCATTTTGTATGTTGTACAGAATGATTGTTTGCAGTATAAGGGAATCAGTAAACAAAATACTAAATTACTTTAATCCTGGGAGGCTAGATTCCATAGTAATTTAGACTGTGATGACGCAGCTGGATGTTTAATATTCTCTTCTAAAATGCTCTCTAAGAACTGCTTGTCATCAGTGGGCTGTCTCATGCCCGTCAGGTGCTGCATTTGCTGGAAATAAAGTGGTTTGAGTAGGAAGATGTGTAATTATTACCAAAGTTTATCATCAATTTACTATATACATGGAATGTGAAATGCTTAAAATATTATAATGCTTACTTATGTGATATTCTTTCTGCTGTGTGTAGGTACTGCATTGTGATTTGTAGCTTTTTATACCTTCCTGTTTCAGAAATTTCAAAATTGTGTAGTGAAAAGGTTTATGGTGGCTTCTAAATATAAATGAACTTAAAAATAAATCCTGCAAAACGGCAGCGATCCATTTAATAAAATACCCATTTTTATAAATGCACTGAAAAGAGTGGGTGAAAATAGTGTGACACATCATGTGGGCTTAATCTATTTCGTATAAATTTGCTGTGAAAGCTCTAGTTCAATATAGATAATGTGCAATCTGTTCTAAACATCCAGTTGTACAATAAGGGTAATTTGTGGGAGACAGTTATGGATCTCAAGAGCCCTTTCATCATTCGCAGTATTGAATTAATCTCCTAAACGCTCATTCAGAAGGTGCCAGAAGACTGCTCTGTTCGGTTGCCATGGCAGATATTATTCTTCTGGCTCCTTGGAGAGCAAAATTTCTATAAAGCATGAGTGATTTCAAGTTTATCAAAGCAGTAAGCTGTAGTTACTCTGTTTTTTGTTGATGCTGCTGACAGTTTCCTTCTGTCGTATGTTCGCTTTCGTTTGTTCAAATGTTCTAAACTTTCTTTCTTTTACTTGCTCTCACTTGAAGGGAGCATATAAACAGGAGAGGGAACGGCTGTTTATGAGGGTGGATAGTGATAGGAAAAGGGGCGATGGTTTTAAACTGAGACAAGGGTGATTTAGGTTAGATATCAGGAGGAGATTTTTCACTCAGAAGGTGGTGAGGCACTGGAACAGGTTGCCCAAGGAGGCTGTGGATGCCCCATCCCTGGAGGCATTCAAGGCCAGGCTGGATGTGGCTCTGGGCAGCCTGATCTGCTGGTTGGTGACCTGCACGTAGCAGGGGGTTGGAACTAGATGAGTACTGTGGTCCTTTTCAGGCCATTCTATGATTCTATGATATGATTCATAGAACACTAACTTTCATTCAGAGATAAAAAAGGGGAAAAGTTGTTTTGCGTGCAGCCTTTTCCAGATACATCTAAAAAGAAAGGAAAAAAAAAAAGAAAAAAAAAAAAAAAAAGAAAAAAGAAATCTGAAAATTCAGTACCTGTATGCTAGGAGACAAGTGAAAATAACAGAACTGATAAACACAGGTTGTTACCAGGGAGGGGAATGAAAATATTTTTCTCAAGTGTGTACAGGGCAGATACCGTGAAGGAAGTGGGCCTGGTTTCATGTATGCTGAGCTTTTCGGTTTCATGTACTCATGTTTCCACAATCTGCTTATGAGTAGCAGGAACTAATGAAGCCTGGTTTCCTCAGGATTTATGTTCTGTCTACATACAGCTGTACGTACGGCTTGATTAAACATCTGGCAACCACTTACCGCATGGTAGAAGGAATTGAGTTACAATTTCAGTGATAGGCTGCTGGTTATTTCTCTGATTTTCAACTCACTGATTTTCAGAGATGATAAGGTAGTTACTATCCTTCAGACTTCTGCAAATGGATGATTCCTGTTGAAGTGGGCCAGCAGCTCAAAGCATAAAGCATGGTCTGTTTGTGGCCCCTGCACTTTGGACATCAGACTCAGGTGACTTTGAAGAGACACACTGTCACTGTGGAAGCTGCATGTTTTGGTAGGCAGTTATTAGCCAGGACTGAAATTCAGACGCTATTTTGAGCTTCAAAGAATAATTAATGTTTGTTTTGTGGAAATGCATCTTGTCAACTCAAGCAGCACGGTGATGTGTGATGTTTGCTTGTCCCGCTGCTCATTACACTGTGGGTGCCCAGCTGCTTGGAACGCTTGAGCTTGACTTTTTTTTTATGTTTTGGTTATTGGAGGTAATTATACTCAGTATAAACCTGTCACTAGGGAGACCAACTGGATAGCAAGGCATCACAATTTGCAAAGAGCTGCTGACCTGCACTTAGCCACATACCCTCAGGAAATTCTACTGTAGCCCTGATATGGGAAAAATAACCCTGTTGTTCACCACTGTTAGCAACTCTTTCGTTTAAGAGACATCCAAAATCTAAAGCTGTTTGTGGCAGTCCTGTGTAAGCTGTTCAGCTGACAGACTCAAATCTAATTCCTAATTGAGTATGAATGTGTGGGAGGGTGCTGCTTTGAGTCTGTGACAGTGTGAATGATCATGTGGACAGGCACTGAAGGGAGAAAGCTAAGCTACCCATTAATAATTGCAGTTGTCAGAAGTATTTTGTTAATATGCATATTTACCATCTACCTTCTTGAAAGTCTGTTCCTGTCTAGCATGAGGCAACAGGGCATATGTAAACTCTGAGTGTGCTGGATGAGCAAAGAAGTATTTAGACTCTGCATCTTGTTATTCATATGCAGCCTCAGCGTGAAACTGCTGGTTATCTGGTAAGAGCCCTCCTAGAAGGGGAGATTTGTTGTGTTTGCAAAATGTTATGAAAACGTAAGAACAAACCTGAGGGGAGAGCAAGTATTTAGAGAACTGAGAAACTTGGAGCAGGATGATACGTTACAAAGTGCTTGGAATGGACCTGCAAGATGCATTCATTGCATTTCCTCTTTAAATCTGATTTACTTCTGGAGAGGAGTGGGGAAAATTCCACTCTGTACAGAACAGCACGTAGTTCAGCCTGCCAGCAAATCTGCTGTAGCCCATCTCAGTGAACAGCAGCTGAATTATGAAACAATCGAAGTGTGAAGTGATGAAACAAAGAAAAATGAGTAAAAGAAGGTTAGAGAAGCATTAGCATGAGGGTTTTTCTGTGTGTAAGCAGAAGAGGGAGTACATTAGTTGGAGTAAATGAGGCCTGCTGGTTGTTTATGAAGGATTTTTTTTTTTTTAAACCTGAATGTCTGTGACAGCATGTGAATGTTGCCTATCCTCTCATTCTCTTGTGGTGCATCATGTCCACAGTATTTCTGCTGCATTTGAAGTCTAACATGGAAAAATAGCAAGGCTCAAAATTTGAATGATGCGAGAGGCTTTGTGTTCAAAGCAAGATAGTTGGGGTCAGGGGGCATGTCAGAGCTTAACTAGCACATAACTTCCTGCTTGGGTAGTGTGGGGAATGTCTTAGATTCCTGTTGTCCAGTGTGTAGTTAATTCATTATATGCTGTTTTGTAAAAACAGCAAGAAGTTTATTTTTCCAATGTGCAAATGGCCTTTCTGATTATTTGTGCAGAAGAAAGGTGTTCTATTTTGAACAGACTATAAAGCACTGAAATGTAGTCTGACGTGATGTAGAAAGCAGACATTGCTGGAGTTCTCCTATCCTTCTTTACCTGAAATATGCCTCAAACTGAAGTGTTTGACACTTTATTTTTGTCAAATCAGTGTAAGGTTCTGCCAGGAATGTTCTGAAATCATGAGGTGTTTTGCAGTTTCCTACAGCCTGTCATACATAGGCATCATTGCATATAGTAACAGACTTGGTTTTGCCATGTTATGAAAGCAATATTAAGTTTTTGTTAAACAAAATACCAAAGTTTTTGGCATGAAGAGAAAATTTGCAAGAAAAACTAATTCATTTTTGTACATAGAAAACATTATACCATTAGACAAATAGCTTCATGCTCAAACAAAAGAGTAAGTTTTTCTGCCCGTAACTCTCAGCGCTGGCTCTCTCCGATGTGCGATTACGTGAATTGCAGGTAATGTGGCACGCAGTGATAGTGGCTGATATGCAGAGAAGAACACTTTCAGAGCAGGGCTTTTGGGGAGATAATGTCTGCTTGTTTCTGAGAAGCAGTCTGTCAGGAAGTTTCAGGAGCACTGTTGGTCTTTGCATACCAAAGCGTGCCGTTCTAGATGCCAGCTCCTATAAAGCAGCTTAGAGAAGCCAGGAGGAAGATAACTGCATTTAGGTCTCTAGTCAGATACCTTTGTAAACTGCATTGTATTTTAAAGGTTTAGTAAAATAAATGGGAATTAAATGGAAAAGCAGGCCTGGAAATGAATAGGTTATCAGTTCAGGTACTAGGCAGTATTCTTTTTTCCTTTTTCTATTTAGTTTCCTATTGACAGCAAGCAAAACTTTAGGAATCATTTCAAAGCATTGTGCTCTTCTGTAGTTCACTATGCTGTTCAGCCAGTAATCATAGAATCATAGAATCACCAAGGTTGGAAAAGACCTAAAAGATCACCCAGTCCAACCGTTCACCTATTCCCAATAGCTCCTACTAAACCATGTCCCTCAATACAACATCCAGCCTTTCCTTGAACACCCCCAGGCTCGGTGACTCTACCACCTCCCTGGGCATCCATTGCAGTGCCTGACCACCCTTTCTGAAAAGTAATACTTCCTCATGTCCAGCCTGAATCTCCCCTGCCGTAGCTTGAAACCATTCCCTCTGGTCCTATCACTGATGACACGAGAGAAATAGGTGTAGGTGTAATAATAGGTGTATTGTGAACTGCTCAAGGCTGTATCTCCTGCAAAATGGATTGCAGAGGAAAAAAGAGACTTGCTTTCCTAACAAGCATTTGGAAAATATGAAGTTTAGTTGCTGTTTCTTGGTGGGTTTTTTTTCCCTTTTTTTTCCCCTTGAGATTTCTATGATATTTTCTTGTGATTGCTTTAGCTCTTGAACCTTTACTAGAGATGCATACCACGTCCATGATGTTTTGTTCTGCTTGTCTTGTTTGAAAGAGATTGAAAGACTATGGAAGCCCAGAGATGGGGGTTTTGCAGCATTGTCTTAAGGTTATGGATTTTATCAAAAGCTAGAGTACTCCCAGGTATACGTAATCTAAAGGAGAGATAAACTTGCCAAATAAACTTTTTGTAGCTCCTGGTCCTTCCTGCTTCCTTCTGAGGGATGCTGTCAAGTTTATCAGTCTGTCTCTTGAAAAGGCTCAGTCCCCCTAGCTCATATTTGATAACTGGCAGTGAGGTGAGATCCTAATGGAATGCAAGACGGATGGCTTTGGAAGATGGCTTTGATGGAAGTGCTGTTGAGCAAACCTAGAACTGAGCTAATCTGCCAAGTTGAGAAACTGAAAGTGAGTAAATGAGGCTCTTATGCAGTAAGAGGACACCTTTCTGCAAGGGAACTTGCCCAGAGTTTCCCTTGCTTGTTTATAACTCAGTGATGTTGAAATCATCAGGCCAAACTATTAATTAGTTCATCCAGTTACTTTCTGGGAGTGATCATTCCTATTGTTTCCAAGAGAAGCTTAAGAAATAGTAGAGAACACAGGCAAAAGTTTAGAATAATTGTTAACTGAAGCAGTTTCCTACTTTCTGTATTAAGTAGTATTGGGCTCATCTTGTTAATCAGGTGAATTTGCATATCTGGTTCCAACACAAGGTTATTGTAATGGTGCTGTGAAGGTTCCAGTTTGTCACATTGAGATCTCGTACGAGATCATTCATACCAATCTTAAATTCTGTGCTGGATTTTCTTCCCCATTTTTTCACTGATAAGCACAAATCAAGAAAAGATTTTCATCCATTTGGAAACGAAGGGCAGCAACATCTGTTTAGTGGAAACCCTGCCAATTCCCTAAGAGAATCCAATATTATTTGTGCCTTCTGCCACAAAAAAGATCAAATGTACAGTCAGGAAGCAGGTTCAGCAAATGCCAGTTTCAATAATACGTTTCTTCGAAAAGTTGATAAAATTGCATCAGGTGGAGTGCCTGGGGTGCTTCTGAAAGAGGCTTTGGCCTCTTCAGTTACACAGTCAGAACCACTGCTAAAATATATCCTTTAAAGTTGAACCAGGAGGAGGATGGGCAGTTAGTGGCATGGCAAATACAGAGGAAGGTTGTATGTTAGCAGCATCCCTACTTCCCTTTGCTGTTGACTCAGAGACTTGCAAAGGAGGCTTGTTGCTGTGATGAGTGGTAGCACTAGGCTGTACCTGGGGCAGGACGAAGCCTGGGCTGCTGTTGCTCACTGTGCCCAAGGTGACTAATGCTTTCTTGAGAACTAAAAGAGCATGAGGAGAAAGAGACAGAAAAACTGGAAAATGCAGATTTCTGTTTCTTGTATGCCTTTACCTACTGTCTTGCTGCTGGAGAAAGACAAGAAACAGTCACCACACGTAAGTGTGGCAATTCCTTACTGCCATCAACTCATTTCTGAGGTTGGCCTGTTTCAGCTTTCAGTAGCTGTTCTGTCACAACACAGGAAATACCAATCTGGAGTTTCTCTGACTGATTTGCCAAAGTCAGAACTCCAGAACATAGGGAGGTGGGTACGGCACTTCCCTTCCCATTTGTACTGGCTTACGTGGAGCTGCTGCTTCTCCTTTGATTTCAATCCCATTGTTCCACCCTTATTTAAGCATAGTCTTTGAGCCAACCTTGCTTCATCTAAAGCTTTTTCCTGTTATTCATACATTCTTCATTTCTACAGAAGCAGGGAGCAAATGGAGTGCTGTGTCTGTACCAGACTCTCTTACAGCTTGCTGGTAGGAAACTTGTATGGAGTACTTGAGATATGTACTACTGAAACACTGTCTTTCAGTATAAAATATGCTTGTGCAGGTGTGCATTTCAAACAGGACAGGAAGCCCTGAGATGAGATCAGGAGTAAATTGTCATTTGTGACTGTCCTTAAAAACTGTTGGTATCACCTCACAGGTTGGTTGTCCTGACCAAGGCTACATCTGCTGAGAGACACTTTGGGTCATTTTTTATTTATCATGCCACTGCCCAATTCCTTTTCATTTTAAGTCTTTAATTGTATTTTTTTAATTTTTTTTACTGGATGCTTCCCTTTTAATTTAACAGTAATGACTGATAACTCCAAATGAGCCTCACCCTTCAGCTCAGCTGCCTGCATTCAGTTTCGTTGTGGAAGGGGATGCTGCAGAAAGTTGTACAGAAATTCAGAGTCCTCCTTAAGGACATCTTCAATGTCAATAACACAATTCAAGCAGTAAACATCAGCAGAACTGCAGTCTGGGTTCAAATGGTATGGAAAAATGGTGGGGGGAAAAAAATTTCAGGTTGTATAGTTGCATGATAGATTATGGGTGAGAGCTGTGAGACTATTTGAGGAGGATTTGCATAATAATCATAGAATGGTTTGAGTTGGAAGGGACCTTTAAGATCATCTGGTTCCAACCCCCTGCTATAGGCAGGGACACCTCCCTCTAGGCCAGGCTGCTCAAAGCCCCATCCAGCCTAGTCTTGAGTGCTTCCAGGGCAGGGGCATCCTCAGCCCTCCTGGGCAACCTGTTCCAATGTCTCACCACCCTTACAGTAAAGAATTAATTCCTAATATCTAGAAAGTAGTTTTCTGTAATTGTTGTTCAGTATGAAGAAAGACAGTTAGTGGGTTTGTTTCCAAATCTCCTTGAGTTTCAAAACACTATGAAGTAAGAGGCCACTCATATTTCTCTGGGATAAGCTTAATTTTATAACTTCCTATTCTCCATCTGATGTTAAATTGGTTTTTGTTTTTCTTTATTTTCCTGCTGACCAGGGAGTGCATGAGAGTGATCCATTTAATATCTGATGATAATTTCCCTTTTCCTGTCAGTTTCTCTTTCATTAGCCTAATTGTACGTAGTTTTTAAAATTCCTGGAAGTCCTTTTGTAATAGTTTGTGTCTAGAGCAAAATTAAAACAAAATTATTTGAAGATTAATGCTTAGCAACATAGAGTAACATTTTTAATATTTGTGTTTCACATTAGTGCTTCATGCTATTTGTTTTTAATATTTTGCCTGCTAAATAACCCTTTGCTGGTCTGAAGTGAGAGTTTTTCTTAAGCTTTTGGGGGTAGCATTGGCCTGTTTACAGATTTCACAAGTTCCAAATGAAGAAGGCATCGGGGGAATTCTCAAGCTAAAAACAAACAAGCAGAACAGAAAAGCACACAGCAAAGAAAAGCCAAGAGCCTCCCATTAGTACTGGTGATTATGCCTCTTCCCACACAGACGTTTTAGTGAGACTGTTCATTCCTTTGGAGCTAGCATTGTTGAAGACACCTTTATGTTTTCCTCTGTGTGTGCATACGCTTTTCCTTCTTTTAATACCTGCAGGCAGTACACAGCTAAAGAGAGAAAGAGATCAGTGTGTATGGTTGCTATTGAATGCCTTTTGTAGGTGTGTTCTCGTGATGGCATTTTGTAAACTGCAGCCTGTAATTCCATTTCCTTCTACTCTTTAATATATTCCTTTACACCGTTAATAATACCGTTATTTCCTATTAGTAATGAAACTTGTGTGCTCTCTTTTTACTGTGTGAGAGGTGTTTGCTTTCAATTACTGAAGAAATCCTTAGCTACAGTTGTGAATTACTACTTTTTTAGGAAGGCATGTAACTGGCTGCCATGATTTTTGCAGTTCTGTCAATCCTGTAACAGTGTATGGAATCCTTGCTGTTTGTCTTAGCTTTGTTTCTAGTCAGCCAAATAGGAAACATGAGCATGTGAGTACTGACATACCATCAAGCTCAAAGTGCAGAAAATGGATTTCTCCAGCTTGTTAATATTTTGTAATTATTTGCCCTGCCCCAGCTTGCTTGCTTTGATTTGCCCTGAAGGATCTGTGGAAATGTGTGTTCACCTCCCAGCTTACACCATCACATAAATTCACAGTGAATTAAATAAGTGACTCAGTGGATAATATTAACTCACTTCACTGATGCAAAATCATATGATGCCTCAAACGTTTATTTGGAGTCCTTTGACAGCACTTGCTGGAGTGTTTTTAAAATCTGATCTGTTTGATAGCTGTAGCAACCTGTTTTATATGGGTCTTGCTATAAAATGTATAGGACAGAGTACATTTTCTGACAAGTGGTGATGTTGTGCAGTGTTTCTATAGCAATAGGACACAGCATTTTAATGCATTACAGCTAATGTGTTGAAGACACATTATTTTAGATATCTGTGGTGGTATGCTATCGAATATTGTTGTGACAGGTTGGAATTGAGAAACAGGCGTGTGATGGTACCCTGGGTTACCAGTACCATCAAAGCACTTTGCAGTGTGTAAGAAATGTTTAAAAGCAAAGCCTTGAGGTCAGGTAGAGTTAAATGAGTGTGGCTACAGGACATGAATCACAATGGCCGAACTCGGCGCATGCTGAAGCTGGCACTGTTTGCTCTGGTTTCCATTGAGGCAGAGAAGGCTGCTCTAGAACAGGGGCTGGACTCAAATAGCTGCTGTCTGTCCAACACGTGTGTTTCTTGGCTTTGCTTTGTTGCGTGCTTCATGCAGCCCCATAAAACAGCTGAGAAGGGCTGTGCTGTTGGAGAACCGTTTCTCCTCTCCTGCCCTTGAGAAGCAGAGCAGGACAGGGCAGGAGGAGGCCTGTGCTCGTCCCTGTGGAGCAGTGCCAGGCTGCAGCGTGCTGCCAGCAGGCCTTCTCCTGCCTGCCTCTGGGTGTGGGTGAGCAAGGAGCTATTTCTCCAATTAAAGAAATGACAAGTAAAAGTCTGAGGTAGGGGTGCAGCTAGGACCCCCTTTTGTATCTCTTTATTGCCAAATAATTTCATAAATCTTTGTAAAGAAATTGCCAATAGAAAAGCACAAAATGTTGTTACAGTCTCTAAGAGCGGTACAAATAGATCTGAAGGAGCTGATAGAGTATGTAGGGCAGTGCAGCCCTACACGTTGGTTCACCAGTGTAACTAAGGGCAACTTAGTTGTTCTAGTGAAATAAAACAAGCTTTTTCAACAAAACACTGCATTGCTCCTGAGCAAAAGCAGTAGCTAACCCATAGTGAAAAGGATTTCTTCCCACTGACTCCCTGGAAGAAGAGAGTTTCGTTCACTCACAACTCAGGAAGCACAAAAAAGTGAAGTTCTGACTTCAGTGAAGTAAATGAGAGCTTTTGGTAGGTTACTTAAAATTAATACAGGCTTAGCAAAGTAATTTTTAAAATTGCCATTATACCTATAATTTAAGACTGTGCCAGCTGTTGTAACTTTCATCATCTTGGGAAATGCAGAGTTACAAACTACCAAATCGATGTTCTACTTTATTTTCAAACTGTCTGCAGGCTGTTTCAAACCATATTCTGTCTCTTGTACGTACTTGCCAGACAGTCTTCTGTAGTTTTCTGACACTAATGGCTTATTAGGAATTTTGTGTCGTAAATGAGAATGGGAAGGTAGGCAATCTGCACGTGCCCATTGTGCATGTGGCTATATCTGCGTGCGGGCTGTTTCTCTAGGCCAGGCCCTATGCAGGTCCCTAGGACAGAGTGAAGAGCAGGGCATGTGTATTTATGTATAATTATGATGATTATAATGTCATGCTCTATTGTTTTTTTCCCATCCTCTGCCTGTGCTCAGCCCGAGAACTTCCTGAGCCAAGTCAGCCGTAAATCCCCATGACCAATTGAGTAATGGACTTTATCCAACTAGGTATGTGGCTTTAGTTGGTCAGACAGGTATTGACTTAAATGTATTTTTAAACACAAGTCAATGGCTATAACTGATCAATCCTTGTGCTTAGCCCAGTCTTCAATTAGTGGAAAACAAGCTGCATTTTTTCCTCATGCGAAGCCTTTCCTAGGAATGGCTGTTTGGCGGATGGTGCATTTACCTCATTACAGGTCTCTTCGATGCACAAATGAATTCTGCCAGCTGTGCTGTCTATTCTGACACTACCAGCAAAGGAGCCTTTGTTACATTTTAAAATCGGTAGAAGTGATTTCAGAATAATAATAAATCTGTTGTAACTAGCAGTTGGTTACCAGGTCTGTTATTTTTAGTAGGCTGTAAATGGATGAAAAGCAAGAATATAAGGAATATGAAATGTGAAATGAAGAGGGAAAGCTTACTTTGAGGAAAAATAGTATGGTACTGGGAGTGGTGTCAGCAGGGCAGGAGAGCCTCTGCAGGAGAGAAAAACAATTGATGTGAGCTGGCAGGGACTTTCTCCTTCTGATCTTGGTTTCTTAGCCCACTAAACTCTTAAGTAGAACTGAAAGTAGTCTTTCACCAAATAACTTAAATATTGAGTAGTTTCTCCTTCTGTAGTGCAGTGAAATATTTTGTAAATATTGTGATAACAATTACTTCACAATTAAACTCATTTTTCATGCTGGTGTGGCAGATGTGGCTGGGCAGCCTGATCTGGTGGTTGGTGACCCTGCACGTGGCAGGGGGATTGAAAGTAGATGATCATTGTGGTCCTTCTCAACCCAGGCCATTCTATGATATGATATTCTGAGATACGAACTGGGAGGTGAGTTCTTTCTTTAAAAAGAACACCTTAAAAAAAAAAAAAGAAGCACTTGCTTTTGCTACGTATCTGCCCAGCACTTAGTGTGAAAATTGTTTCTAACCACATGGTTTATGCTTTAGGAGTATTTTAATATTTTCTATTTATACTGCTGAGTTGTTTATTTCTTTGTTATCATCTGACATGGGTCTCGGTTGAAGTTTGCTGCCTGCTGCAAGGCAGATGGGAGCTCTGTATTTCTGGTATTTTGTATTCAGTTGCACAGAACAGCACAGCCATGTGCCCTCCATCTTACCTGCTTTTTATTTCAAATTCATGGCATCTGTAGGAATTTCCCAAAGAAGTGCCTGAAGTTGGATTGGGGTCCAACTAGATTGCCTAATTAATCCTCTGTGTAGAGGATTAACCTTTGCTGCTACTGTTACTCTTTTTTGGACACTGTTAGGACTCAGCACTGCTACAGGCACGTACAGATTTGGAAATAAACTTGGGCCCAAGTCATCCTTGGGACAAACGGTGCTCAGGACAGGACAGGCATGCTGTGTAAGCTGCTGCTGGGGAGGGCGCCAGGCTTGTGTGGCTGGGCTTTGTGTGCCCAATTGAAGTGCCAGATGTTATGTCAGGAAGCTGTGGTGTTACCAAGTGCTTTTTGTCTTTTTTCCTTAGTGAGGGGCATAACACAGTTCGAAAGAACTTGAGGGTTTTCATGCAGCCTGTTTCCTGCTGGAACACGGATTGCAAGTCGTGTTGGTGTTTTCTCTCTTTTTGCAATGTTAAATAGTTTAACTTTGTATCTCACTTCTGGTACAACAGAATTTGTTACAGGCCGATGGAAAAACATTTGTGGGTTTTGGTGTGTGTAGCACTGGGATAGATACTCTATGCAGGGTTCTCTCGGTCAAACCCTCTGCGAGTCAGGAGCAGCCTGTGCCTGCAGCCCAGGTTCCCCCCAGGCTTTGTGTCCAGAGGCCTGCTCACACAATCGTAGAATGGCTTGGGTTGGAAGAGACCTCAAGGGTCATCATGTTTCAAACTCCTGCTATAGGCAGGGTTGACAATCAGTATATCAGGTACCCCATCAGGTTGCCCTGGGCCCCATCCAATCTGGCCTTAAACACCTCCAGGGATGGGGCACTCAAAACTTCTTCTCCTGTATCAGAACCCCACCATTCCCTCTTATCATCTTCTTGGCCCTCTTTTGGGCCCTCTGCAGAAGCTTGAGACCTTTCTGTGCTGGGGGCCCTGGACCTGGTTGCAGTACTCTGGCTGGGGCCTTACAAGGGCAAAGTAGAGAGGGACAATTCCCTTCCTCACGCTGCTGGCTGCCTCTTTTCTGATGCAGCCCAGGATACTGTTGGTCTTACGGGCTGCAGGCATACGCTGCTGGCCCACATTAAGTTTTTTATCTACCAGGACCCCTAAGTCCTTCTCAGTAGAGATACTCAAGTAGTTCTTCTCCCAGTCTGTATACAAATCTGGCATTACTCTGACCCAAGTGCAAAACTTTGTTTTGCCTTGTTGAGCCTCAGTAGAGTTTGCTATTCAAGTTTATCAAGGTCCCTGTCGATGATATCCCTTCCTTGTCCTGCATCAACTGCCCCACTCAGCTTGATGTTATCAGCAAATTTGCTGAGGCTGCACTTGATCCCATCATCTGTGCCCCTGATAAAGATGTTGAAGAGTACTGGTCCCAAGACAGACCCCTGGGAGACTCCAGTAATCACCAGCCTCCACCCAGATGTAGGACTATTGATGACAACTCTTTGGCTGCAGCTTTCCAACCAATTCCTTATCCACCTTTCAAATCCATATCTCTCCAATTTAGAAATAAGGAGATGGTGTGGGGGGCCCATGTCAAAGAAGTCCAGGTAGATGACATCTATTGCCTTGCCTTTGTCTGCTGATGCCGTCACACCATCAAGAAAGCCACAAGATTAGTCGGGCAACCTTCCCTTGGTAAAGCCATGTTGGCTGTCTCAGATCACCCACTCATCCCTCATGTGCCTTAACATCTCTTCTAGGAGGATTTGCTCCATGATCTTCCAGGCATAGAGGTGAGGCTCACCAGCCTTTGCTTCGTTGGGTCCTCCTCCCTCCCTTTCTTATAAAGGGGAGTGATGTTTTCCTTTTTTCAGTCACTGGGAACTGACAGCCATGACTTTTGAGATATGATGGAGAGTGGCTTGGCAATATCAGCCAGCTCCCTTAGCACCTGGGGTGCATGTCATCTGGTCCTATAGACTTGTACACATTCAGTCTTAAATGAGGCTGTCTCAGATTTGTCTGCCCGTACAGCGTGGAGGAATTTGCTTCCTCAGTTCCTACCTGGAGGTTCAGGAAATGTGAGAAATACAGACACTGCTCTCCAGTCTCCACAGTCTGTCCTTCTGAACTGAGACATGGTTGAGGCTGTGTCACTTTGGATGCTTCTGCGTAATTGCTTTCTGAGCTGGTCAAACATCTGACTCCAAAATCTGTTGACTGGCTGCTTATTGGATGAGGGGGAATTGCACAACCTGAAGAGAAGAGCTCTTCCTCTGGTGTTCTGTCACACTGTGAAAAGATTCAGAGCACACGTTCTCCTTAAGCACTTAGATATCTCATTTAGCATTATATATTTATCTCTCATTTTGCAATCATATATTCAGAAACAGTGAAATAAATTATTTTTAAAATGTATAAGTTAATACAATTTAAAATGTGCTGAGGGTCAGAAGAATAAATAAGCCATACTTTTGAAGCTGTGTTAGATAGTGTTGTAGTAGTATTTTCTTCTATTAGTACCTCCACATTTTTGCACTACTGAATTAAAATAAGATTCAGCAAAGGGTGACTAATACAGTGAGAATACTATAATGAGTATTAATTAATGCTCTGCAATTTAAATTGAAGACAGTATGAAGTAGATCAGGAAAAAAGTCTTGAAAATATCTACAAATGGCATTGCTTTGTCTGCTATGTCTTATAGCACTATTAATCACACACAGTACTCCAAGGCATGTATTATGTGATTCTCCAAGTTTTCCCTGACTCTGCACTTACTAATTTTGCAAACTTCTTGTTTCATTAATGCTAGCTTTTTGTACTGAGTATTCTGTCATGAATTAGGCATATGTAAAAGGGAAGAGAACTATTTTTTGCACTTCTCTACTGCTGTTTGTTGTAGATTCCTACTCAGGATTTCTAGGGTGCAGACATACTCCTGTGTCACCAGTGCTGCAGGAATAAGTATAAAAACTTTTCAGCCTGGAAGGATCTTCAGGAATTCTACAAACAGGGTCAGTACTGAGTTTAGACCATGGTATTTCATTTTAGAAAAGAAAAGAATAAACCTCGTATGGGTCAGTAGCCTTTCAGTCCTCAGAGAGGTGAGTTGTTCTCATTGCTTTCAGTGTCCTTCTCATGAGAGCTGTGCAGCTCAGCACTTTTTTCTTTGTCTGTTATCTTCTATTTAAAATTCTTCTACTTCCTTATCGAAAATCTGCACTAAAAAGTGTTTATTGCTACTGTAAACAAGCCTCAGTTATCATCTCTTGTGGCGGTTGTATCTTAGGTCGCTGGAAAAATGAGTCCATTCCCTGCAGTCAAATGCTGCTTGCCACAACCCAGAGGGAAGATTGGTGCCTCTAGGCAAACAGTGCAACCTTCTGCCATAATGCTCAGCAGGAACAAATTTCCATTGAATACATTCTCACTCTTCTGCACAAAGTAAAATACTAGTTGTGGAAGAGTCTGACTGAGTCTTGAAGTAGGTGTTAATTTCCCTTGTCTGTAGTTGGCTGGTACTTACTCATGTTGGTAACGTTTTTACAGTTGTCATAAACAGCTTGAGGCCTAAGAAACTGTCTTTGAAAACTGCACACCACTAGGAAAGAGTAATTATAATATGTATTCATCCTGCTCTCTTATAATTGCTTGGAGAAAATGAGAAAGATGGCACATAGCACCGCACTTTCTTTAAGTGGTGAGTTAGGGGTGAGCCATTCAGCATGGCCAGTACAGGAAAACCAGAAGTTAAAGCTGCTGATTAGAAACATCTGCCTTTGTCTTCTTACATTTAGCTGTATGCCTGTTTGTGTCTGCTCGTATATACAAACATGTATGTTGAGTGCACATTTGGAAAAGCACCAAGCTGCTGAGTCATTAAATTCTGCTTTCATTTATTTTAATTTGTAAATTAAAAAAAAATACATAGCTTTCCTCAGGCTGTGGTTAAATTGTGTTTGTGTTACCACACACAGCAGTAAAAGGAGTAATTAGGGGGTGGCTCACCAGCACCAAGCACAACTCCAGCGTGAGGTGGGGAGGGGTGCATTGCCTGCAGGCTGTGTTCACGGTGCTCACAATGAGGGGGTTCTCACTGCCATGAGCAGGCCTGACGTCCAGTGAGGCTGGAACAGAGCACCAGCCCTGCAGCTGGGCTGATTTTGCTTCAGTAGAAATCTATGGTGTCAGTGTGTGCTTCTGTTAGCTTGTGTTGGCAGCTCTATCTTTAACTTGTGTGCAGCAGTGGTGTTCACAGCTCTGACCTTAAGGCGGTCAGAGGCCTGGAGCACCTCTCCTATGAGGAAAGGTTGAGGGAACTGGGCTTGTTCAGTTTGGAGAAGAGAGGGCTCCAGGGAGACCTCACTGTGGCCTTCCAGTACTTGAAGGGAGAGTATAAACAGGAGGGGAAATGGCTGTTTATGAGGGTGGATAGTGATAGCACAGGGGAGAATGGTTTTAAACTGAGGCAAGGGTGATTTAGGTTAAATATTAGTAGGAAATTTTTCACACAGAGGTGGTGAGGCACTGGAACAGGTTGCCCAAGGAGGCTGTGGATGCCCCATCCCTGGAGGCATTCAAGGCCAGGCTGGACGTGGCTCTGGGCAGCCTGGTCTGCTGGTTGGTGACCTGCATGTAGCAGGGGTTGAAAGTAGGTGATCACTGTGGTCCTTTTCAACCCAGGCTGTTGTGGGATTCTGTGATTCTCTGACCTGCACAACTGGACCACCACAGACCTTTTGGTTGCAGAGGGATCTGTCGCTGATCAACAACAATCTGTACTCAGTGTATTAAAATTTATTTGGTGTTTCTGGTTATAAACACACAAGGATAGTAGCCTGCTTTCCAGGTTTGGTACACAACTGTTTTGGTGGTGAGAAGGTATCTGTGATGCTTTATTGAAGTATTTTCAGGAAATGTAGTGTTGAAAAGTAGTGAAGCCCAAGTAAATGATGAAGCCTGTTTGTGAAGCTGCATTGAGGAGTCTTGGTATTTCTACTAAAAGTACTGCTTAATTATATTATGCATGCTTTCAAACGTGAAATTAAAATAGAAGTAGCAAAATACTGCATTACAGCAGAGAAGTTTCTAGAGCAATTCCCACCAGTGGAAATCTAGATTAAGCTAGGCTCTGGAATCTACAACAAATTGATATTGGTTGTAGACCCTCTGTGACAAACTCAATGACTATAGATGCTGGTGCACAGAGTGCTGCTGAAGGCTGAACATGAGCCTATGGGGCCAGGGGTCCCATAGCTGTTGTGGGGGATCCTCAGCTGGTGGTAAACCAAGAGCTGTTCGCAGGGCCGGCTCTGCTGAGCAGCACAGCTCCAGGCAGCACTTCTGGGCTTCTACCACTGCCTGCCCAGCACTCGTTTGCCTTTGCTGTGATGTACCAAGCAGGTTTAAAAAGCAGGCGTTAGGAGTTCTTAACTCCTCTTGTCCTACGTGTTTAAATGTCTTTTTGATGAAAGATTCATAAAAAATCCTGTTGGGACCATTGGGGGGAAAGGTGACCTTGCCAATTAAAATATGCTCCCTTTCCTGGATGGTGTCCTAGAAAAATATTTTCCCAGTTAAAAAAAAAAAAAGTTTCCTCTCAGAGTAAAAGAAGAGAAAATTAAAAAATTGCTCATGCCTAACTTGGCAGGGAGTTGTGCTGAGCCGTGCCACCCCGCATTGCTCACCAAGGTCTCTCTGAGGGGAGCCCGCTGCTGCCAGGGATTGCAAAAGAGGTTTTGGTGTCATGGGAATGATTAAAGTCGAAATATTCAGCTTTTGGGGTTCTCACTCTGCTCTGATTCATTTCCTGAAATATGGGAGTGATTGCGTTTGGTCTGTTTGTGTCCGGGCTGCGTGTGGCGCGGCAGTAAGCAGAGCTATTTTCAGTTTTTCTTCTCACTGAACAATCTGAGAAATGTTTGTTTCTTAGACAGCTTTAAAATACACCAGCAGAGGGTTCCTGGCTGAGCATTCTAGCTGCAAGCTGGGAGGGCCTTCAGAAGTCAATGGCAATCATTGCACTTCTGACTATTTTTGGCCAGATTTGTTATCTAGTCCTCAGAAATAGTTGTATGCTTGCTTGTTGCTCTTCCCCAGACCGTGTTGAAAAATGGAGAAATCAGGGAGGAGAAGCATCCTTGCCCTGTTCCACATTCTGCGTGTCACAGAATGGTTGGGGTTGGAAGGGACCCTTTAGGATCGGTCCCTCATTTAATTCCAACAATGCTCAGCATTTGAGAAAATGTTTCTAAAATTAGTGAATTGGGTTTGAATTTGATAGGTCATTAATTGAGTTAGGTTATGTTCTGTGTCTCCCTCATGTCTTTACATTAGGGATTGAAGTCACTTTAATTAAGATGCTGTAGTTTTACACAGACATTTATTCAAATAAGGGAATCAGGATGCAGAAGAGGAATTTCTCTTCCTGCATTCCATTCCATTTTGCTTTCTCTATGCTGTTGCCATGGAGAAGCATATAAATATTTGTATTGCAGATTAATATACTTCTTTCATAGGTGGCTTGGAAATGCAGATTAAAAATGGCAACAAAAGTAACTGTAGGTGGGTTTTACTGTGAGGAGTCATCTTTTGGAATGTTTTTGATACAATTAGGGTTGACTCTATTTACCGGGCCGAGTCTCTGAAATCAAATACAGGAATAAGAGGAGGAACTCGATCTAACAGTGAACTAACACCTCAATCTCTCCAAAGAATGTATTTTAGAACTATGCACAGCACATGAGCAGCAGACATGTTCTTGTACTGGTAATAACAAATATTTGCTATATTAATGAATAACTAATGTATTTTAAGTTCCTTTTGTGTTTGAGATTATCCCATGCAATGAGCATGTTTCTGACATGAAGTTTGGTTTAATTCATCATACTACCACTGAGTTCATGTGCTTTTTTTCTCTTCTCCCACAGCAAATGAAACTCGCTGCTGAATCACTGAAGGAGTAAACATGAAGGAACAAAGATGACTACAGCAGTCACACGTGGACGTGGGCACTCCTTGAGCCTTTGTTTATGATGCTGCGGAGCTCTGAGTGCACACCATGCTATTCTGTGTGTCTGCACGTGGCACCTGCTTCTGTGATACCTGGTAAATACTCACTACTTGAGGCGGTGAAAAAGAGATCATTTCTCCTACTCCTTTTTTTTTTTCCCCTCTACATACACCAGTTTGTGGAGCTGACACTACACAAAGCAGTCCAGCCTGCACAAGGTCTGGTTGAAGGCTTCCTGACCCACCACACTTCAACTGATGGAAAACAGAACTTGGGATAAGCATCCCCAAGACACCCGGGGACTTCAGCTGTAATCTTGTAAAAGAAAACAGAAAGAAAAAGGTGGAGCAGCACTTCATTCAGTGCGCTGCCTCTGAGCCTACGGCCTGCTTTGTCCCTTTATGATGATAGTTAACCAGTCCTCTCTTTTATTCAACCACTGCTGATTAGCTAATTTTTGCACATAGCAAATTAACTTACGTTATGTAACGAAATATGATTGTTCCTGACATAACCTGAGAAATATCTAAACATAAATATAAGGTGTGCATTACACGTTCCTCTGTGCTGGTTACCCAAATAAGTGTGAGTTAGTCTTCCCCAAAGTTGGGTAAAAGCATTGAGTAGGAAACAGTACTGAGCAGTAACTTGTGAAGATTAAGCAGCAGATACTTACGCATTGTTTTGTTTACATTTGCTTTTGGCATCGCTTCCTTGGGCCTTGAACCACAGCATTGTAAACATGATACACCAGTGCCCAGGTGCCCAGCGAACACTTCATCCCCCCTCCGCATTTCACAAAAGAGTCATTTTCATAACATTTAATTGCTTTTTGGCAGTTACAGGACCAAAATCTCCCCTAACCATGGGTAATCTCCATTCTCCAGCTGTGACCTGAATTTGCAGTAGGTGTACCTTACCTATGCATGACGCTCCTGGGGCTGCATGTAGAAAAGCTACCATTGCAGATTTCAGTGTTTTTTCTCCTGCTGCCTGGTCGGCGTGGTTAGTGGGGAACCTGGGGGATGGTTCCTCTTGAGATGTAAGAGCTGCTATGACTGGAGCCTGTTGTCTTCTGCTTGGTATTGCTTTCAGAGCATGAAGCGGGCAGGTTTGTGATGGCAGCTGCATGGGTTGTCTTTGAAAATGCCTCAGGATTGGTTGGAAAAGGAATCAGGTTGCATCTCAGCTGTAGTCAAATGAAAGAAATAAGTAATGGCTTACCCAAAGCTGACTTTGTACTTGCCTTCACAGTTATTGCATTATTCCAGTTTTCTGCAGCCTAATAGGAAAATACGTAGTAAGGTTTGGGTACCTGGTGATGTGAGCAACCTCGGCAGCCGTCCTTGCCTTGAGCAAATCCATTCACTTCTGCTCAGTATTGTTATGTAGGACTGGGGGTAATAATGTTCCTTGGGTGGCCTACAGCCAGGTGGTGTGGAGGCACTACAACCTCCATAGTGTGTGAGTGAAGAGTATGGCAGTCATTTACACAAATGTAGAGAGTAGTTTGCCCTGGAGAACTCACTGCGCAGCAGCTGCGATGCTAAAATCATGATAGAGCATTTCTGGTCCATGGAGAACTATTACCTGGATGGTGCTGTGTTGTATTTTGTCACTGAACTGCTCCTGAAAGATGAGAAAAAATAAATAAGGTATTTACTGGTGACTGCCTTTTGCAAGCTGTGTAACATGTGTCTGTTCCCAGTCTGAGGAGCTGCGTGCCCAAGGCCTGTGGGAGTGGAAACTCTCATGTCTCAATCTGAGGGGAGAAATCAAGGATGGGTTTGGTTTGGAGGAGAATCCTGGTTGTGGTGAAGAACACATGGGAGTGAATAGCCTGGTCCTATCTAGAGAGCTTGAATTTTATATTGCTGCTTAGCAGCAGCAGCACAGAAAGCTGTTTTTACAGAGAAGTGCAATACAAATTAATGGTGATGGAAAAAATTCTCTCCTCAGGTATGGTTTCAGTTGCAGGTCACAGCATGTGGCCCAGGCAGGCTGCTGACTCAGGACCTCTCACTGGCATTGCTGGCCTGCAGCCCCTCCTGCAAACATAAGGACAGTAGAAGAGGAAAAGTTCCTATTTCAGCAGGCAAGCAATTCTGGGTGGTTTAACCTACTCTGATCTGGGGATACTAGGTCTTACCTCGCACTGAGGAGTTAAAACATCAGTGCACTACTTCCCTGTTCAAGTAAGTGAAGCCAGCAGGCACCCTTCCTTATACTCCCTGAGCCCTCTTTCCTTGGAGTGGCTTTCCCCTTTTTTGTCCAGGAGGTGGAAACTGCAGAGCCTGGTGACTCACTGTCAGCCTTGAAGACTGATGGCCTCCTACCTTACAGAGAATGGGTCTCTGCACCCTGTGGCTTGATTTAAAATGCGGTGAGGATGGCATCTGTCATTGCAGATGTGATGCAGGTGATCCCTGGCTCAGTGTAAGAGAGCTCATCAGCCCTTTGGGCTTGCAGGCCTGCAGCTGAGCTGCACTCCTCCCAGGCCTCAGGCACTGAGGGAGCTGAGTGTATGTGGCAGCTGGTGCCTACGGAGAAAAACAGCTCTGTCCCTCCTTACCTCCTCCAGTCCAGTATTTCTCAAGAGAGAGTAGGAGCAGGAAGATGTTACACAAGAGAAATCAGCTGCTGGGGAGACCTGACATGGCATGTCTAAGAGACAAGTGAAGCCCTTAAAAAAGCCCCAAGTATTTCTTCACAGGACAATTCTACTGCCTGGGAAAGTCAATGGATTTATTTTTTTTTTCCCCTTCTGGTATAGTAGAATTCAATCAGTCACTATTTCAGTGTTCTCAGCTCTTAGAAACTGGTATCTTTTGCAGTACCATGCAAATAGGCCAAGGTAAGTTAACCTTTAACAACTGCAGTTTCAGCCTCAAAAGCATCAGAGCAAGGCAGACTCAAGAAGCCACAAAAACATTGCTCCTAAGGAAGGTGTCCTGGCCTTCCCTCACAACAACGTTCTTCCATGACTTTGATGAGTAACTTGGCTTTAGCCCAGCTAGACAAACAAATGAGTCATGCTCAAGATGGCCCAAGTATGGTTATGTTGTTACTACTCAAACACCTTGTACCGCAAGCAATAATCTAGCATCAGTGACAGACAGCTCTGCTCTGATTTACTCATATCAACTGTACCATTGGAAAGGTTGTCGTGGTGCCTCAGCTATCTTCTGTCATTTTTCAGTCACCTGAGGACATTCCAGTCTGCCAGCCAAGTTTGGTATAACTGGCTGGCACGTTCCTTTATTTGCTCTTGATGAAAGATGTCTGCAAATACAAGTTAATAAGTCACAATTGTTTGCCTTCTCTTAAAAACAGGAGGGGAGAGAGATGGGTTGCATTTTCCTCTGCTGAGGCAGAGGTTGCTGCTGCTACCTCCACATTTTGCATTGACCAGACTTCAGATGTTCCCCAGCAGTGGTCACAGCCACCAAAGCCTATGGGTACATCCTCACACAGATAGCTCATCATAAAGCAGTGGTACACTAATTGCATACAATTATGTAGCTTGCTTTAAAAGTAATGCCTCCTATTTATTTCCATGGAAACTACAGCAGATACAAAGAGCACAATGATGGAATTTGATAGAGTACATTCTCAGCCACAACTTTTTTAAAGGCACCAGTGATGAACATAACTTTTGGAGCAGATAGTACAGGGCCTGTTGAATGCCATCCATCCCTAACAATGTGGTATGGTCACACAGCATTGAGCATCTCTGGTTATGATTTTGTTACATCACAGTTAACTCACCAAGCCCTCACTTACCCTGACCTGGAAATCAGTACGTGGGGATTCTTCCAGCTGAGCACAGAGGGTTCTGGAGCCCTGGCAGCACCAGTCATCCTGGCTATACTGTTAGAGATGGAGCCTGGCACGCTGGGATGCCCAGCCTCTCTCTCCACTCATGGGGTATTGCTTACACAGTTCTTTCCTGAGTCACCAGAGAGGAATCTGTTAGTGGTTACATGCACAGACAGATACAGACAGCAATCAGGCACTTGCAGGCAAAACTGGCAGAGCAGTTTGGAAGCACAAGCCAGCTGTGCTGCTTAGTGGCTCAGCTACTCCTCCCCTCAACCTGAAATGCTTTTCACAGTACCTTGAAAACAAAGCAAAAGAAGTGTTGATCGACTCCGTACGTGTTAAGGCACAGTGGTTTTTAAGTGATGACAGTGACAGCCTGTGCCTGTATTTCAGCTTAGGCATTGCAGTTCTGTACTGACGTACTTCATTTTAGACCAAGTGTTCAAGAGCAGATGTTTACCAGCACGTGGCAGCCCAAACACTGCAACATGGGACTCCGTTGCATGCAGTACACTGTGAAGCAGTTGCAGTAAATAAGCAGCATTAGCTCCTGGCTGCCCGCTACCTGTGACTGCCTACATTCAGACAGTGCTGCACCTTACCTCCTTTCTCTGCACAAAACCAGCAAGCCCTGATACTCACTTTTTGGTTCTTTTTCACTCTTACTGTTCTATATTGCAGAGAAGAACAGTTCTGGGTTAAGGCTGGATTAAAGGCACGTACAATGCCCTGCTGAAACTTCTGCTCGCATACTTTTTTACAAGCAGATCAGTTACCAGGCTGCCTACAGACATGGCAAACTGATACGCAATCAATTATTTTATATAACAAGACAAACCTGAGACAAGTGAAGCACCTTATTTCTAACAGCTGCCAGCAAGGTGGACACAACGTCACTCCCAACTGTCATGGATGTGTGCATGGCTATGGCTGGTCTCTGATGAACACACAACAAATATTTTATCTGCGACTTTGAAACCCTCTGTGTTCTGTATTGCACAGCTTCCGGATGCAGAGAGAAGAGCACCAGCCAGCTGCCCTAGGTTGGCCAAGAAGATGAGTAGGACAGGATCATCACAGATGGTCTCTAGGTGCTGTAAAGTTCACTGAACACTCAACTCCTTAGATCGTGTTGAAGTTCTGCTGAGGAAACAAACATCTACGTTCCCCTTTGGCATCTGCTCAAGTAGCTTTCTGCTTAATTATGACACTCTATAAGCCCAAGTAAGCAATTTATAACTGCAAGAGAAGAGAAGTGGGTTAACAAAAAACCCTGCAAATAAATGTACAGCCACGCACAAAGGTGTGTGCCAGCTTCCCTTCCTGCTATCTTCTGCTTTTGTATATTACTACATGAGACCCTGAGGGGGTGATGCTGAAGTGACTGTCCAGTGTCTGCTGCCAGAATTCATTCCCAGCACGCGTTGCTCTCAAAGTCAAGCCTGCAGTGCAGGGAGATCAGCAGGGTGTGCGCTGCCCTTACACACTGAGCACTGGGAGTAACAAACTGCACTGACATGCACAGCGTAGGTTATGCATCAGTCAAGATAGTACTTTTATTAACTGGATTTTCCATGTCTGTCACACATCATGAAGTTTTATACAATGAAAAAGCCAAACACTGCTGGAAGCAATAAGATCAGCTGCTATTTCTGTACCCTCTTAACACACGCTCACACACACACACACGCAAATTCTTTCTTGGTGAGAAATTTTTATATTTGTTTGTTAATTCTGCTTATTTATACTGCTACTTTTAAAATCCTGTGTCAAGATTGTCACATCTTAAATACAGATGAAGTTGCTAGAGGTACATTATTTTATATATAATATATACACACATACAGAAAAATACAAGACTAGTTGTTTTTGCACAATATTTAATTTATACACTACTGTAACTATATGCAACTTTCAAAGACACGTTAAGGGGTACAAGGAACTGTTTACTCGCTCTAAGTAATAGTTTGGTCCAATAGTATCTTAATGTAGTGGTTCTTCTCGCCCTTCCTGCTACGTGACGACATAATACAACGTACACCACATGCACAGTCATTCACCTATCAACAGATGGATAAGGGACGCCACTCAGACTAACAGCTGTACGCCCAGAGGTCAACCAACCACACAACTAGTAAGGCTATAATACAACTATGCAGCATAAATGATCAACACTGCTGTTCTAAAGTGAGCACCATATATACATTTGTATATAAAAACATGGGAAACAAAATACACCTGGGGTTAGTTAAAAGGTGCCATTCCAAGGCTGTACATAATATCAGGAAAGAGTATTTACAATGCTTGGAAAAAAGCTGCAACAAATAAGTTTATTGCCAATGCCCTTTATAAACTTTTCCTCCTACTTCGATGTTACGCTCACTGTCCGTGAACCACACATCCTATTTCTGGCCCTTTAGAAGATCCCTGCTCAAAAAACGTCAGCAAATATGTTCTATGGCTTCACCCACACATCTCTTCTTGCAGTTTTTCATTTATAAATACCACACTGACTAAACTGCAACTCTCCTAAAACTTACTTAAAAGTAAAATGCTCGTCATCACATCCTTGTTTAGGAAGCAGAATGTGAAATCCCTGGCGGGAAACCCCGCGCAATTCAGGTTCTCTTAGTAAAGTCTTTTACTAACTGAGAAGAGCTGTCATCAACTGTGGAAATTACAACCAAGTGTAACGCAGTTCTTTGGTGCTCTACTCACTCTACAGCAGACACGAAATACATTGTATTGGCCATTCTGCAACGTGACAAGATGCTCAACAGTGTAAACTCCTCTCAGACATCCAACGTCTGGCCAGGGCGCTGCTACATAACACCACCGGTTTGATCAGCATTGCTCAGAAGACCCAGTGCACAGCATGACAAAATGAAACATTCTCGCCCTTCCCCAAACCAGGAATCCGCAATATATTTTTATCTAGATAATAAAATTCCACAAGTAAATTCCACTTCTCTTGTCAAATGCACCCACTGGTACACAAATGCTCTAAAACAAGACCTCGCCGTGGCTATGAGAAACCCAACAGAAAGGCAAATAGTTGTAAAATAAATACTTTCCTATATGCTATTTTCACCAACATTGACAAAAAGCATGTAACTGAGGGAAAATAAGGGGCGTGCGTATGGGCAAACAGCAGTACTTTAAGTCGTACAAGAGCCTGATTTGATAATGAGAAAAACGTAAGTGACAGGAACTACGTCAACTTGAATCCAATCAAAGGTTTTCCATCCCTTATTGCCTTTCGAAATCTCCAGGAGGCTCGGAGAGAACAGGGAGGAAGGCTCACAAGGTAAAAACCTAAAATGCTAAGTGTCATGATATACTAATAATGAAAGCAATTCATACAAATAGTTTATTTTCAGTTAGCACGTAAAGCCTCAGAAGTAGGCTTAATAATTTACCTCTGTTATATTAAAAAAGATTGTCTGCTTGTAATATTAACATATTTCTATGGGAAAAAAGCTGCCTTACAAATCTACTTGCTTCTTTAAAACAAAACAAAAAAACCCAACCCAACCCAACGATGCAACGCAACTGCCTCTAGCAAAACGAGATCTTTTCACTCTGATTTTTGAGCCACAACTTTATCCACTTCATAACTTAAGACAAATAGGTATGGGTTTAAACTCATATTTCAAGATCGCTAATTTTCAGTGCATCTTTGCTTTGTACAAGCCTTGGAACATCTGAAAGCTCCCTGAAGAGTTTTCAGCATCAAAACATTATTGCTTTGGTTCTGTTTCAGACACATAGAAGTATGCCACATATCACAGATTTTAGATATCACAGAAGGTCAGAACAAGAATTAACATTTCACAAGTGAACAAAAGCTCCTCTCTCTCTAGTTTAAGTGCAGAACGTGAAACTTCTAAGTGCTCCATTTACATTAGGATCCAGATAGTCATTTTAATTTAATCCAGATCTTCCATAGTAAAATTATAAATGTAAAAACTACACAACAAAATATTCTGTTTCGTCGAAAAAAAATATAATGGCTAGCAGCATGCAAAGACCATGCATTGTCATATCATCAAGCAAACACAAAATTAAAACGTAATAAATAACTGCTCAAAGCCCACTTAAAAATCTTAAGACAACAAAAGGGGGTTCAGTGACAAGGCGTTCACAGCTCTGAACAGGAAGAAAGATGCGGTCAAATAGATCAAGCTATTAAAGTCAGGCTGCTGTCAAATGACATGACAACAACTGGTCTGACTGGAGGTACACAGCAGGCCCTCCTTTGGGTTCCGCTGAATATTCACAGATATCGTCTTTTCACAGAGAGGTAGTTGTAGCACGTTATTTTTCAAGTTCCTGTTCTTTAGCCGTTCCAATTCATTTGCCGTGTCTGATATCTGGTCAGAAAAGAACTTTAGGCTGCCCAACGAAGAAGCCTGGTTGGCACTTCCACTGGAACTTATACACATTTTCCACGATGATTTCTCCTGTACTTTTACACTGGAGAATGTCAGATTGTTTTGAGGATCAATAATGTATTTAGTGCTGCCGTGAATCTGTGAACCCAGGCAAAGGCTCATTAACTTCAGGCTTTCGACCAGTTCCCCTGCACTTCTAGATGATAACTGCATTGAGTTTCCAGATCCGGCGCATCGACGAGTGGAGCCTGAAGTGTTGTTGGTGCTGCCGCTGGAGTTGCTGGAGGGACTTCCCCCACCTTTGCTATCACCACCTGGGCTCGTTTTGTCCACTCCTCCATTCGCGTTACTTGGTTTGCTTTGTCCACCACCGTCTCCTTGGCTGCCAGGCGGCCCCTCACTGCTATCCCGCCTGTGCCACGAGTAAGTAAACCCACTATCCTTATCGAGGCGCCTCCTGCTTTCCGAGTCATCGTCACTTGTTTCTGAGCTACTGCAACTAGAGCCACGGCCCTGGCTTTTCCTCCTGTGGTAGCGCTTGTGCACTGTGCTAGGCGAAGCGATGTTCATCTTTAACCTGCTGAGCTTTGGGGGTAAGTTCTCGTCCATGTCAAACTCATCATCCGACTCTCCTTCCTCAAAGATCTGATTGAGGACTGGGGCGCTCTTTCGTGACGTCAGTCGGTTTGTAACCGAAGGCTTACGGCGCAGAACAACTTGAGTAGAAAGAGAAATAGGCTTCTTGTCCTCTTCATCCTCCTCTTCATCTTCTTCTACTCTGAACAAGCACTTCCGGCCGCTCGTAGTGGGTTTTAAGCTCACTGCTGGAACTACCGAGAGCGCCGGCCCTGCTAACTCAGGGATCTCTTCTTTCTTTGCTGACTCACCAGCAGCCTTGCTTCTGTGTCCATTGAGAACGTTTTCTGCCGTGCGAGCTGGAGACTGAGGAACAGTTGCATGGGAGAGAGGAGAAGCTGTAAGGTCATCCTCCAGATCCTGGGGTACATCGATTTTTGTTGGCCATGATTGCCTACAGAAGTACAAAAGATAAAAGTCACATCTTGGTGACCATCAAAAAACACACAAGCAAGTTTGAGACCTATACAAGAGGAGCTTAAGAACGGCCACAAAGATTGCCTGAGTTGTGTATTTGTAAAGGGCAGTACTGAGTAACTGAGAAAAAACGTTCTCAAGATGAGCATTCCTTTGGAAATGCTGTTACTTGAAAGGAATGTCATATTTACAAAAGCATCGTTTAGAAATGTTGTTGTTTTCTGTCAAAAGGAATCTTAAAGAAATTCACTACTCAGAAAATGAGGTAAGCAACACAAAGCTTTAAATAATTGCCTTTCCAATAATCTGAAGGAGGCATAGAAACACCAGTGCCACGGAGGAGAGATGCAAGAAGGTTCAGGTACAAGATGAGTAAAAGTGGTTTAGAATATTCTGAAGCTATTGTTACTTTTTTCCCCAGTACTCTTACTACAAAAATCAGGTTAAAATCAACACAAGCGAGGCTGAAAAGCAAAGTCAGAAGGAACATTCTCCTATTTAACTAAGTTTCACTCAGACTAAGCTCTGTTCCACAATAATCACTTTTAATTTCAAACATATGCATCAAGGTCATACACATTTATTTGACCTTACCTCAACAACAGGAATACTGCAGTTCCATAAATTCAGAATTCAGATTGCTTAATAAACTAGCATAATCAAAGTCCAAACTGTATGAGTGTCTCAAAACAAATTGAAGTGGCAGTTGAGAGTAAATCAGGTTTACCATCAGCAGCTGGTGACTAACGGTTTATATTTTACTTTGCATTTGGGAGGTGTAATTTTCCCATCACATACACAATAAATTAAGAACAAAGACTGACAGTCCTTCCTCTCTACCTGTATTTTGAAGACTGATCCAAAAGAACTCACCAGCTTAGCAGTGACTGCGCATAAGCTCCACATTCCTTGTACAGAGTAAGAGTTTTCTTCTACCTTCTCAAAAAGTTATCTTGAAGTTAAAAGCAGTTTCCTCATCATGTGATTTTACATTAGCTAACATAATCTAGCACAACGCACGAGAAGCAGTGGAAAGAGACTTCTGCTCGTGTATGGATGACATTACAAGATACTGCCAACCTTACTTTGGGGCATGCCACCAGAAGGGGCTGCAAAACTCTCCAGCCCAAGTGAGAAACAAAGTATGGCTGGAAAGCAGAGAGGAAGCAGAAAAGTTTCAGATCAGGGTGACCACCAGCTATTCTCATTGTGTTCAAGTGTTTAGAGTTAATAGATGCATCTGTGTTAGAACTGTATTTGCTCAACACTCCCCTCATCCACCAGGCTGGTCACCCAGTTGCAGATGGAGGTGAGGTTGGTCAAACACAACCTGCCTTTCATGAACCCGTGCTGGCTGGGCCCGATCCCCGGGATGCCACGCACACGTCGTGTGATCTCACCCAAGCTGATTTGTTCTGTAACTTTCCCTGGTACCAAGATCAGGCTGACAGGCCTGTGGTTCCCCAGATCCTCCTTACAGCCCTTCTTGTAGATGGAAGTCACATCAGCAAGCCTCCAATACTACGTGTATCTCACATAGTAGCCCACGTTTACCTCCCTGTCTTCCTCCACATTGTGTCCAGTAGGTCCAAGGTGAGTGGGCCAGAAGGAAACCTCCAAATTGTGAGTTATTCATGTTTAACTTTTACATCTTCTAAACTCTCAAAATGAAATTAATGCATCACCGTTGTCCTTTCCATAAGATCACTCTAGATACTTTCCATTTAGAACCACCATGGAGAAAAGAAGTAACTTGAATGCTACCTGGAATTGTTAATGGCAAGAGTTCATCAATTACTGTGGATCTGCTTGTCATGCAAAGAAAATTCACGCTATTAACACAGACTTTAACTACTCTATTCAACGTTACAAAATCATACCAAGATTCAGATTCAATAAATCTATGTGTCCCAGTTCCTCATCTAACTGGAGCAGCTGTTTTACAGAAAAAGTGATACTGATACAATGAAAAAAACAATTTAAAAGCAGACTTTGTAGGTTTAGAACTCATTTGAACTCCAAAGCTTTCCTCTAATTTACAGTTTATAAGTTTTACAGCTTATACTTACTATAAGACACATTTGATGTTCTAATTGAATTTCTTGTAAAAGAGATTGATGGACGTAAGAGGACAGAGAGAAGTGCAGAGCAAAAGGCATATAGTCGTGACCTTGAAAAGAGGTAAGCTGTAACACCAAGCCCTAGACCAGTTAAGTTTCTGTAGATTAAAACCTGTACTTGCAGCAATAATTCTTCTAAAGCACTTGTCACCATGCCACATCAGATAATGTTTCTTACGTGAGCAGACAGAGAGAGATGACCCTTCTGTGCAGCAACTAGATTTCAGTGTAATCTAGCACACAATCTCCAGACAACAAAGATTCTGATAATAGCCACTGTAAGATTCTAAAACAACTTGTTATTCAGGTAGATGGAAGGATATTCAGAAGTGATTCATCTAAGTCCTAAGACTTTCAGCCTAAATCCAAGGTCACAATCAAGGCAGATGATGCATCTAGAACCTGTTTTCCACTGCGCTTACCTTTAATTTGTAACAAGCACTCCTTTTGTTTTTTTTTGTTAAGATTGTATTTGAGATGATAGTACCTTCTATCAATTAGTCCAAGTAAAATATAGATATGCAGCAGAAGGGAATCACAGTATTCATGCTCTTCTGCCACTCTTATATGACTTTCATTGCAAGAAAAGTTGCACAAAAAGCCCTCAAGCATGAATGAGCAGTCTTGTCTTTTCCTTGCTACATTAACAAACCTGAAGGACAGTAGCAACTGAAGCCTTTCGTGTTCTTCTCTCACTAAGAGATTAGCTACCAACAACTGCTATTATTGCTAACAGTGATTATCAATAACATTTTACCTAAGTCATAAGGCAACTTTCTGAAAAGACTGGAGATCAGAGGGCAGAAATTAATGGAAGAGCCTCAGTACCACCTCCATCTTCACTGGAAAGGTTGTCAAGATGGGCCAGTAATGATTTTTCTTAACAGCAGAAGGTTTCTTGTTGTATTCTAACACTTACTCAGCAAACTAAAAAGAAAGCATTTAAGAAACGTAGCTGTTCAAAACTCATATACCCCAGAATCAATGTGCAACTGGAAACTACTCACAACATAAGCATATGCTTCTGTAACTGGAAATGTGATGCTGTGAAAGTGGCCTGCACAGCAAGTGGACTGGTTGAACTCATCAGTGCTAATTACATGGCACAATTCTCCTCTCCTCCCTTTGCTTTACTGCCTGTCAACAAACTGAAGCTTTGAAAACTCCAAGGTGCTTTTTGTCAAACTAAGAATTCTATGGCAGTAATTTTAAATGGATGACTGAAGTTTTCAACCATTTTTCTTACATAACAGCCATATCAAACTAACTGTATTAAAAAGAACAGAACAACCTGAAGAAGTTTGCTCTAATCCTCATTTACAGAACCAAAAGCTAACAACTACTCCTTAACGTCAAATTCAAGTAATTTCTCATCTCTAAGTAACTCCCCATCACATTTAAGGACAATGCAACTGATTTTTTTCTCCCAAGGATATTGCACAGACTTTCTATGAGGACCTGATGGTCAACGAACACGTCTGTTCCCAGCAGGTATTCCTTCATATACAGACTTCAATTTCTTTACCCATCTTCTAAAAACGGTAGAAATTGAGAATATTGGTAACTAATTTGTGAACAGCTTCTCAATTGCCCACTTTATTTGAGCACTTTATTTGAACCCACTTAAAACTGGCAGTAAATAAGCACGTTACAGCTTTATAAAAGTAGTACTTGAACAATTCAAGAAGACACTAAATTTAAAGAAGAAGAAAAAAATCTACCTTCTCTAATTCTTACCTGAACTGCGCTTTGATGTTGCTAGGGCTTGCAGATCTGGTCTGAATTTCTTTCTCCTGTTTTTCTCGCAGAATCCTCTCAGCCAGTAAGAAGTACGTAGCAGTGATGTGATTGTATTTGTTAGTTTCCAGTGCCCTAGGGAAACAACAGAACAAGAAACAAACCGTACATCAGTGGCTTCTAAGAACTGGACACGCAGTTTGCACATCTTGCTGTATTTCTTAGGCACCTGGCAAACACAACTGTGTCTTTCTGATACCCTGACAATTGTCTTGGTCTTCCTAAAAATAAAGAGCCAGCAGGTCTAATCAGTTCACTTTAGGTGAATGAGAATATTTTTAGAGTGCCATTCAAAAAGAAATTAATTCTTCCTTTGCTGACCGTACTTGAAAGAATAAAACTGTATTTTGTTCATGTTATGCACCAGCAGCAGGCTTTCCCATTGGCATATACACAACGTTCCAACACTCATTTATGTAGCAACCAGATGAAAAACTTCCATTATCTTACAGCTGTCACGTTAACTTCACAATAACATTATACTCCTAATCCCAACATAAAGGACACCAGCAGCTAAAAACGTAAGTAGTGACCCTGCCGTTTTGTTATCTCTTTTATTTTTCTCCCCCTCCCCCCAACGTTAAGGTTTTAAGAGTTTTTTCCAGGTCAAACATGAACAAATAGAAAAAAACAGCTACACCCTCTTTCAATGCATTGAATATTGTGAAGAGTTGGGGTTTTTAATCTGTTAGAAGAAACTGTGCAGCTTTCTAGTATGCTCACTCAGTGGCAATGACGATTTTGCATTACACAGACATAAGAAATAGTACTTTGAATTACAAAGATCCATGTATATGCCAGCATACTGAAGGAAAAATGTTAGAATTTATCACCTCTACATATGCATGCGGACAGGCATAACTAGTATGGATAGGTAGCACAAGTCAAAGCATGGATTTCAAAGCAAATTTGCTTAAGATTGCAAAGTGTTGCAGGAAACAAACACTGTTCCAAAACACCTCCTTGAAGTTTTGCCTAAAACTGGATCCATGTCAGTACTTCTCATCCTAGAATGCTCTCAGAGAGCAAGATTGTAACACTTCGTTTGACAACTGAATGGCTTGACATTTCAACATTGAAACACCCAGGTCACCAGCATTGTACCTCATACGGTGGCACAAAATGCACTTCATGTAGGAGACAGAGAACTTACTCCACTATAGTATCTCGGTCTGCAATGTCTCCAAGAACCATGCGCTGTATTATGCTGTTGTGTTCCTCCTCGGACAGATTTTTGTATGACACAAGAGGAATGTTGTACTTTGTTGCAGGGGAAGGGTCAACTCCTTGGAGCCACGCATGGTTCTCAATCTCTTCCAAAGATGCCCTTCGCTTCGGATCTCTCTGCAGCATCCGTGTAATCAGACTGTAAACAAAACACAGATATAAACAAAATGCACTTGCATGTTTAAAAGACAACCATTCTAACAGCAGCACTGGAAAGAACTTTGCTGTCAGCCCAAATAGGTCCTCAGAAGTCTCTACGTAAGCAGTGTGGTAAGAAATTATTCTCAAACAAGTTCCAAATATTGCTGAGCTGAAACTATTTATTTATTAAAAACTACAAATACCATAAGCACTACAGTTTTCATTTGCTATCCTTAGATTCCTAACATCTGATTTGCTGTTGTTTGTTTTTTTTAATGTTTGTATGGCAGCTGTGACAGATGGCCTACAGGCTGGTCTGTACAATAATAGAAATATAATTTCCTACCATTGCTGCTGTCAACAAGATTGTAGAGTGGCAAAACAAGCAGAAATGTTCTATTCTGAGATCGCCTGTAAGACATTTAATTCTTCTGCATCTGTGAAAAGACAGTGACCTCTTCCACCCTTAAAAACAACATCTAGGATGAAGTAACAAACATACTAACAAGTTGACTCTGAACGTTTGCAAGTGCTGGTAGGGCAGTGCATAGATTCCTAAAGTAAGCAGGAAAAGATGACCGTCACCTCCGTGAACTCTGTCTCTACTGGGAAGTTATCCAGGTGAGATGTCACCTGTATTACTATTTGAACACACACAGAACTAACTGTGCAATTCATCTGACTCTTTTTAATGCCCTAGTAAAACATCAGCAGTAAGGTAGTAAAGTGCATCATAAATGCACCACAAGTGCCCTCCTGCTTCAGGCTTTCTTATGCATCCCAAAACATCAAGAATGTTTTCACTTAAAGCAGATGGTTTAGGCAGTTTCAGAGCCATTTCCCTAAGTAAACCTAACCTTCAGAGCACTTAGGTAACTGGCAATACATCACAGAGTGCCACATGCAGAAAGCAGATCTACTTGGGCCTTTAAGCAGATTAGCATTAGCCAGTATATTAAGCAAAAGGATCCAAAAAACAGGAAATTTCATGGCCCAAGCACCACGTGCAACATCTCACAAGATTCACTGGAGGCCAGGCTGGATGTGGCTCTGGGCAGCCTGGTCTGGTGGCTGGTGACCCTGCACATAGCAGGGGGGTTGAAACTCAATGATCATTGTGGTCCTTTTCTACCCAGGCCATTCTATGATCCTTTCTGACAGAACTCACTAATAAGAGCTTTCAAACTCTTCCCATCTGGTATTTTAAACTTCTTCTCGTTTGTAAATCTCTTCAAGTTGCTGAGAGCCCTGATAGGAGCTTTTCCATACCAGAAATGCTAGACACTGTAAGACATGAAAACTCGTTATCATGTTGTGTTATGCATTCCTGGACTGCACAGGTTAAGAGCGTAATGGTCATTTTGACCACAGTTACAACAAATTGCCTTCTCTGTCAAGGAACAGAATCTTAGATGTTCCTCTAGTCTTATGACTCTGACATATAGTAAAAGAACTGATGATGTCATTAATTGATCTTTACTGTATGGGCCAATATTAGAACATATAAAAAATAAAAAAGCAGCAGTGAATACTGCAGAAAAGCATCACATCAAAATGAGTCATGATTTTCAAGCAGCATATGGCATTTTGCAGATAGATGATTTTTCTCCTGTGATTGCCTAGAATGTTGGAGCTTCCATTTCAGTAGGAGATAAGCAAAGCTTGCTGTGATATTCTTGGGCTTTGCCACCTTGTATTCCGAACTGGAATCTAGAGAGACCATTACCTTTTTCACTCCTGCCACAAAGTACTCCGAGCAACACTTTGCAATTTGCCCAGCAAGAACAGTGGCCAAATCCAGTCAAGCCCTGAGTATCTTCTCTGATCATTTATAAAATGGATGACAGATGAATAAAGACACAATTTCACAAATGCTGGAAAAGCCTACTGGCAAAAAAAATCATAGGAGTAACCTAAGAACAAGTATAGGAAATAAAAAGATGCTATACTGCTGCCCAAGATACTCAGTCGACATGAGGAAATACTAAGAACTAAGGAAGAACACAAGTAGCTAGCAAAGAATATTTCCACGCTAATAAACTGCATGAGGACTCTCAGAGACAGTGAAAATCCACTTCTATGAGTGCTTTCAATGCTTGGGTACTCTACTTACTCTTTACATTCTTTGGACACATGAGGTGGCACCGTGTATTTGCAGTCCATTATCATAGTCAGAGTTTCGCTGTCATTTGCTTCTTGAAATGGTGGCTGTCCACACACCAACATGAAGAGGATGACCCCCAAACTCCATATATCTGTAAATATATAATTCATGCTTTAAAGTAATGGCTGAAAAAGTAGACATTATTACCATCAAAACTGATGTATTATTGAGATGCTTCCTGAGTTTACTACTGTACTCTCGATTATCAGCATTACTTACAGAGTTTGCAATTCCTCTGAAACACAGCAGTTCCAGACTGACAGTTTTTATAGCTTATGAGGGGGGGAAAAAAAATCAGAATTCAATTCTTCAAAGATGAAAAGTATTGAGACATCACATCTTTGACAGCAAAACATCATTTAAAGCTGAAGATAATCCGGTCACTCAGAAGATAAGACTTTATTACGCTTTCCTTCATAGGTAGGCACAGATTATTAAGAGAGATGTGTATTCAAAGCACATTCCTTTCTAACAGACTAGTGCAAACTGTTCTCCATCTTATTTGTTACCCTACTCAGTAAGAAATTCTAAAAGCCACTTATGACAATGAATCAGATATTTGTTTTTCCTTCAGGAGCAGTGACTTTTTAAAAGTTATTTGTTAATGCTAAGTAATGAATTAAATTCTCTCTGTAAAGCTGTTGTCTTACACATTAAGGACCAATCATTAAGACGTGTGTGTTCCAGTTGTCTTGCTTGCCTGGTTGGTTTTAGATATCTATTGCACATGTAATGAAGTTAACAGCTATCTCTACTAGGCTATGCAAATTTTCTTGTTTCCATCCAATTCTTCTTTTGTTTAATTCCAAAAGTGTTTATCAATTTCCTTGGTCCCCAGTGAAATGACAAACCTAGGATGAAAAAGAAGCACTTCTAGGTATGAAGTGCTTTTGTTGGTTTCTACTTACTGGAAAGGCTAAAATTTACTTCAGTTCTTCATAAAGTTTGCCTAGAAAAAAAGCATTTCAGGCATCGCAATGCATTCAATACAGGAAATGTAGAGTTTGAAAAGGTTAAGCAACAAAAAAATAGTCAATCAAATGTACACTGTATATTTAGAATGCTCTTCAACTTCAGGTGTCACTTCACACTATGGGAATTCCAGCAGCAGTTTTGGGCCTCAGACCCCAGCATTTCAGAGATCTGCACGCAGTAAAAGAAGCAAGCAGCAGATCCGAGGTAAGTGAAGAGGCAGAAAGCTCCTGAGGGAAGAGCAGCTGGCAGCAGCCGTGGGAAGCAGAGCACACAGCTCTGTCCTGGAGGAGCTGGGAGGGAACCGCGCTGCTAGCTGCCCAACTGCAGCTGGCTCTGTGCGGCCTGCGCAAATACCTGATGTGCATTTAAAGCTGAGGGATGGCTACGGTTTTGTTTAAGAATGTAAATCACACATTCATCCCTAGCATAATTATTCATTTGGGTAGTTACAACACATTCTTCGTATGGTGTAGCTGAGAGAGAAAAAGACGCTACAGGGTAATTTTCTTCAGAGCTCTAATTTGTACTAAGTGTATGCTATTAACTCCAACAATTATTTGATTTCTGTTATGCTACTTTAGGGCCACGATCCTGTATGTGCCCGGCACTTGGAGGCCAGCACGCCGAGCCATGGAGACCTGCAAATTCAACTTCATTGATCACACTGCAAAGTCAGCGAGGGCGTTACTGCTTCACCAGCCCGATGCCAGAAAGCTGCACGGTTTGGAATGCTGAGACTGAAAGAAAGCCTTGCAAGGCAGAGGCAACTTTACCTGAAGGTACACCTTCACTATTGTAAAGGTGCTGGCATCTTCCTGCTTAGTCTGAAAGGAGCCAGAAGTCTCTGGCGCGTTACCCATCTCCCACCAAGCAACAGGTATCAAAACCTCATTTCTGCAGGCACACGGAATGTGTACCATCACGCATTTCTACTAGCTGCCATCTTCTGCATGTCAGTGCCCTTCCTCGATTCCTAACCTTCCCTAAGGAATCGATTTTGCAATACAGTCTATGTTGTGCTGTCAGTATTCCGTTCAGTGCCTCCCAATAAAATGCTCGGTGTCTCCTTCCAGCAGGAAGCGTTTCAGGAGGCACCACAGAGCTCCGTAATTACAGATAAATTATGTTTGCCGTAATAAAATTACACTGGCTAAGCTTAAGCCAAGACAAAAAATACTGGAGAGTGGAATAATTAAACCATAAATTAAAAATGAGCAGGCAAAAAGCTAGAACAGACGATTCCAAGAAACCGAGCTTAAAATATCAGAAAAGCCCCAAGAAGAGGACAAAAATAGCAGTGAGACAACAATTAAAGTGCCACAGAACCACACAGAGGAAACTCCAGCTGACTTCCGAGCGGCTCAGCTCACAGTGAGTACACACTGAGCACCCCTCAGTGTTCTCCTTTAGACAGCAGCGTCCAATCCATGCTCTGCTCAGCACGCAGAACAGTGACACAGCACACTGCACCAGCTGTGTGGTTGGCTTTTATTGGATACATACATTCTTTCTGAAATTTGGGTTTGGAAGGATATGTGATGATAAATACTGCTTAAGTAACTTCTGGAAAATTGAAACACGTACATCCAGGTACTTGTAAAGAACCAGGAAGTCTAGAAGCAGAATTCAATTCTTTCTCTATATGCAAAGAAATACGTGTTCAGATGCTGTACCAAGAGCTGTGGTTTAGTGGGAGGTACTGGTGAGAGGCAGATGGTTGGACTGGGTGATCTTGCAAGATTTTTCCAACCTTGGCAATTCTATGATTCTGTGTAGTTTATACATTAACATACTATTTGCATTAACAAATAAGAGTAATCATTAATCACGTATGAGAATTTTGTATCTCTTTCATTAGCTACTGTATTTTGCACCTCATGTTCAGTCTCTCCTACAGTCTTTGGTACAGTGTATGGTGTGCTGTGTTATTGAAAAGGCACTGCGTGTATGAAAGAAACTATGAACTAAAAACGGTGCTTAAAACTTTCTGCTTCATCTGGACATATTATCTAAGGTATTTTGTGCTCTCAGTGAAGGACACTGGGTCAGCAGTGACCTCATTCTCACACAAAACAGACAAGACTTATGCTTCTTCCTAACAAATACATATTTTGTTGGTCTCATCAGACACTCATCTATTGTGGCCAAGAAGTGGCCACATGCAGAAGCAATTGCATAACTTTTGCACACAACTTATTTTTATAGCTGTGGCCAAAGAACTTCATTGCATCTATACTCATGGCTACTAAAATTCCTGCTGTCAGGAATAGCTCAGACATGCTTAAGCAGATCCAAAAGTACACTAATAACCAGGAAGAAGAGAACGCAATGAAATAGCATGCCTAAATAATTCTCATCTCCACGTGGAAAGACTTAACGTGTTCCCTCCTTATTTTTGCACACACCTTAAGCCACATCAAACACCACCTTGAGGTCACCTTCACAAACTCTCCAGCACCACATTATAGAAAGCATCTCCCCTCAGCTACGGAAGCAGAGCCAAGTGCCTGGATGGCTGCAGATGTATTGAGAAGCTGTATTCAAGAGTTCTGCCCCTCCATAGGCAGTCTCTTCAATAAGATGTCCTAGCCTGTTCTCTGCATCAATTTAAACTAGATGCAGTTATTTCTTTGAAACACTATGTGCAACTACAGCCAAACCAGCCAACCACTTTGAAGAATGAGGCAACATCTTCAGTAAGGTTCTCTTTCTGATCTACTGCACACTGTTATCATGGCAGAGACACAATGGGAAGCATACGTGTTGCTGGAGCCCCACTATCTGGAGTGCGTATCTGGAAAAGGATTAAGGGTTTTGATTCTTTTGCTAAGAAACGCTGACAGTGTATTTAGTGAATCTTCCTGCAGCATTTGTCCTATTCAGAAACGACCTGAGCTCAGACCACAGATCTTGAGTAACAGATTGATGCAGAAGTTTAATTCATATTCTTTTCTGACTGTAAACACAGAAGGCTGGCCAATCTCATTCTGTCTTCTGACACTCGGTATTTCAGGCAACGTTCTATAGGTCTTATTAAAAAACTTGATCTCAGTAATCATTAGTCACAATAATGAGAAGGAGTGCTAACAGCAGGTGGAGGGAGATGATCCTGTAAGGCCTAAGCCAAACTCAGCACATTAAGCCCTCACTGCATCAACAACTTCCTTCTGCCCATCTAGAACAGCACCAGGCAGGTGTTTATTCAAGAAAAGCAAGAACTATAATAGTATTGATAGCATGAGCGTGCTGAACTTCAACGCTCCATCTGAGCCAGCACAGGGTTGTATCTCTGCTGTGAAGCCAAGTCACCATCCGTGTAAAAAGGACGATTTCAAGTGTGAAGGAAGTGGTAAAAAACTGCTAGAAAACAGGAAATGTAGAACTAAGTTTCAAAATGTGTTTGAAATACACAAACCTTGCAATAGCAAGGGAAGCACAGAAACACTTTGTAAAGAACTGGACTATTCCACGGTATTTCAACCTATCCCACAAATTCAGACAAATGCTGCATGCAAAGCAGTGTAATAGCAGTATCTTGTTATTACAACCTAACACTGGATTTAACTGAACAATGGGATTTTTACTGGCAGATCTCCCTACATTTATGTTTCCTGAAAAGACAAAAGAAATTCCTGCATGTTCTGCAATACTACAAGAGTTTTATTTTACGTCTTAAAGCCACTTGCAGCTGAGGGCTAGAAATCTTAGCTGCAAGTATCTCTTTTAAAGTTAAGTGAGCCCATTACCATCCCAACACATGATGAAGTTTGAATGTTTTCCTCTCCTCATTTTCAGCCTGACTCAATATTGAAGTTCTCTAAATCTTTAACGCATTCAATTCCCAAATATTATTGAATTCCATCAAGTTTTAGAAGATTCAGCACATATTTGATCTTTGAGAAATACTACCATTTATAATTCATCTTAAGCTATTCAAGAATGCAAAAAAAAAAAAAATCTACAAATGTGTTCTCTGCTTTTTTCTATTGGAGATCCATAGATGAAATTTTTTTCTGTCAACTTCAGAAAACATAGAGCACAAACTTTAGGAAAGAATGGAAATGCTTTCTTCTTTTAGAGAGATGCTTTTGGTCTCCCACTTAGCGTAGTACCATATCACATTTTGGAAAACTCTGTTTCCAAAACAGTACCTGCAGTTAAGAATTTGAGGAGTGGTTGTCTTTGAGACATTACTAAGCTCAGAATTAGAGGTTATTTTATTACAGAGTCTGTTTACAGCATAATTCCCCACACAACAGAAACGTTCTCTGCCTTATTGCTTTCTGTTGCCGTAATCAGAGCTGTTCTATTATGTATTTCTATAATTATGAGAAAACTCGTCCGTTCTCTGGATCCTAAGGAAGATGGAGATTGAGATGAACTCAACTGATTGAGTGCCACTGCGAAGACTCACTGCTACATGCTGTCCTTTCTTACGCTGTACCCTGCCGATTTCTGCTCACACTGCAGGTGTAGCCAAAGCAGATCAGTTCCTTCTGCCAGGGAGACCACTTCCACTTGCAGAGCAGGCAACGCAGCCCAGTCCTTACTCCTACAGCTCCAAGAGTGTTCTTGTGCTTTTGCAAAAGGAGGGAAACATCAAAACTGAGTGAAAGCTTCAGTCAAGAGCCAGCGCTCTGCTTTGTCAGAGGCATCAGCTCTGCCAAGGCAGCTATATGTACAGATTAGAAAGATGTTGTGGCAGCAGTGAAATAAGGGCCTGGCATCTCAGCACAGCAAGGTTTCCGGAAAGAACACCTCTTATTAGACCAGCTAATAACTGGGGGAAGGGGGAAGAAAAATAACTCCAAGTTTTCAGGTACAGAGTTTCTTGGTTTTTGCTCTTCTTGTTGGTTTTGTTTTTTTTTTTATTTCACACATTTTCAAAAAACCACATACCATAAAGGTTGCCTTCTTTATAAAACGTGTATGTTCTTAACTTGGGTCAACACAGAGGAAAAGCCCAGGCTGAAAGACCTTATTTTTATACGTTATTAGAAAGTTGCAGAAATGCACATAAAAGCAATTAGAAACCACAGAATGGTGCTGGTTCACAACAGGGCTGCACCAGCAAGGAGCTGAAAGCAGAATAAGACCCCCCTGAAAAAAAAATAATAATCAGGCTTTGGACAGAACTTTTCAATATTGCAATAAGTTAACCAAATACATGAGCTGGGCTTTTTGAAAGCACAGTTCCTTGGCTTGGGCCAAGGAATCAATGTATGTCTGCAGCTCACATTTCCTTTTCACAGCCTGGAACTCAGGTGCCAGTTTCAGACTTGAGAATCCTAAGCAAAGAACACAGGGAAAAGAAGGATTACAGAAACCCAACTTCAGATGAGCCAATACAAACATTTATCTTTTACACAACTTAAAGTTTTTCTACTACTCTTAGTAAAGCTTCATCGAGCTTGCTTACTTCCCTCTTCTCCAAATGTTATCCAATTTACCCTCTCCAGAAAATTGTTGCAAAAAAAGAATTTAGGCCCGGGGTGCTGCATGCTTTAACATACTTAGACGTAAAGCTTCCTATCAGTATACTGAAAGGCAGCACACAGTACTCTCATTATGCTGCAGCAGCCAAAAGCTGACTCTTTCAAAAGCACAGCAAAGATCTTCAGAGGCATCTTATCATTTGCTTTGAGTGCTACTGACTTGAAGTCACCACTGCTGTGTCCTGAATAAAATGAGAGGTTAGACTCTAAAAGCATTAGCTAGCCAACTGCACCAGAGGACATTTCATTGCTTTTAAAGCCACTCAATACTGTTGCTGAGGAAAGGGCTGCTGGAGCAGGATTCCCAGAGCCATGACAACCAGGGCTGTGTATACGCAACTTCCTTACATAACATGAAGTCACTGCCATGGAAACCAAAGGACGTCACCAGCTGCCTGTGCTATGCCTGCCTTCAACACAGGGCACTCAAGCATCTGTTCTGCTCAAGTTTGTAAGCAGCACAAGCCGTATCCACATTCATCAGCTTAACTGCTGAACTGGGCTTCGTCTCGTTAGGCATTTATTGCTTTCTAGAGTTCATCACTTAATTCTAAGACAAGAATTGTGGATTTCAGAAAGCTTTATTTTTGTGGCATGGTAACTTCAGTATGAGAGGCTTGCCCAAACATTTGCCAGCCCTTGCAAGTCACACACCTATCACATTTTATATGTGCTACTTATAACTTGTGATTATAAGCTAAAAATCTATACTCCTTTTTGCAATAGACACATTTGCTTTAGCTACATAAATTGAGTCCCATTAATAAAAGGGTTTATTTGAGAAATTCATGGGAATAAGTAATTTTTCCTCCTAGCAGAAGTAGAACTGCTGAGCAGTACGCACTGCATATGCTTTTCTGTTGGTAAGACATATCTTTCTGCAGAAAACATACATTTAGTCAGGTTTTAGAGTAAACATTCCAGTGAGAAGTGTGTAAGAGACAGCTGAATGTCAACTATCCTGCATGACAAGCCACTAAACTCAAGTGTAAAAAAAAAAAAAAAAGAAAAAAGAAAAAACTAACGTATATGGAGATAAGAATGTGTACATGTTTGTTTTTACCACTGCAAAGGTACCTACAGATGGGATCAATGAGGGATGGAAATGGGCCCCGACTGGCAGCATCGCGGACAATTATTCCAATCACTGTGTTAAGATATTAAAGAGAATGTCACTGCCACAGCCTCTTCAGAGCACTGTGAAGAAAGCAGATTTCAAGGGGACCTCCTGAAGATGAGGCCTGAATGCTGAATGTTGAGTCTCTTTCAACACCAAGTTCTTCTGTGCAGAGCTAAATGTGGAAATTTTAATGTAAAAATCACCCACGTCTTTGCATTCTTGAAGGCAGCAACTGAGCAGTATCTCAAGGCTGTTCCAAGGGAGGCACAAACACCCATCCTGAACTACTTCATGCGGACAGGAATTTAGGAGTGGAACTTGCCCTGGGCTCAGGAGTAAAGTCCAGGCTCACAATTCACAATGGTACCGGTGACAAGGATGCTTGCTACTAGTTCATATCTGTTTTCTTCACAGCACAGACTATGGAAAACAATGAAAACTCCAATTTGTAGAAAACTTCACACAACTGTCTGAAGAGTCAGAACACAGCTTGAGTACAAATCCGTATGAAAACACTGCAGGAAGATTTTTATGCACTTAATGAAAACCTACGTAACCGCAGTAAAAAAGAAAAGCTGGTCTCATAGTGATCAGTGCTTCGGGGGGGCGTGTTACATTGGTGATATGTTTGTGCTTCAGAAGATAAATACGCCGACCCTCTGCAGACAAGAAGCTTAGAAGATGCCATCCCTGGCATAGAAAAAAAAAAACACAGAAACAAGACAGTATAGAGTAACCTTATGTTAGCAGTATCAATGTTTGTATGCATCACAGGTAGTTGTACACTACTATATGCACACTGCTGACGAGCCTGGATGATGATGATGACTCTGGGCCAGCTGTAAATCTGAAGAGCATGGGTAAAGAACAAAATAGAATTGCTACCAAAAATGTGATCTTTGAGTGATTGAACCCTTTTTCTGTTCTTTAGCATCCCATGACTTCCAGTAAGCTTGCATACAGACATCTCCACTTGCCAGAGATGCTGCTGTCTGGTGACAACACTTCTAAAGTTTTTGTAAAATGGGATTCACTTCTCCCTTGCAGAAGACTGAGGCAGAAATCTTTTGCAATCAATGACAACACCATCAGAATTTACACGCAGGACTGGCTGTTCTTGCTTTAAAGCTCTGCAAATCCAATTAAAATGACTATTAGAACACATAGACAAGAGAATTAAGAGAAATCTCTTCCTTCCCCTATCTCTTAAAAAAAAAAAAAAGAGCAAAATAGCAAATGGCATTTAGCAAATTATTTTCATAATTAGTTTATCTGTCTGATGAAACAGTCTGTTCTATATGTTCCTTTATTTGACTAAGACATGCTCATCAGCAACTATTCTTATCTTTGGAAAGCACTTTATTTTCATTCAGTTTGGCAACTACTGCTTACTTTTCCCCTCAAGATAATTGCCTGGCTTTTGCTGATTGCATGAAACTATTATAGACAAACTGTTGACGCTCTTTATGAACAAATCAAGAAAACCCACACCTTCAACTTTTACCGAACACTGCCCTCAATCTAGAATAGCCTTCTTTACTCTGATTTGTCAATCCTGCACTTAGAAATGCATTCTTTCTCTTTTGGTTTCTGTTGCTTAGCCACATTTCCAAAACTATCTATTTAGGTCCGCCAGATCTGTGTTACCAAATTAGTTGATGGCTGAATGTAAGTAATTGGAGTAGTTGTTTGTAAGGCACACAAAGTGAAGCTTCTTATCCCATGCACATGGATTCCATTATGATAAATACTTTCTGCACAGCAGTTTGAACTATAGTGAAAACAGTTCACATGTGAAAATGGCAGGATGCTAAAGGCATCTCTGCACTCAAGTTAGGGTTTAGTAGATAGGTTAGTAACCAAAGTCTATCCCGACAGCTTGCCCTCTGTATTTTCACTTGGATACTGGCACAGACCATACAATATTCTTTGTTAATGCCACTTGATGAATGACTGTCATTTTCAGCCAAATGAGCTTCTCTCGCATGGAAGGTGAAGACAAACGAGCCAGGCTGAGCTATTCTAACCTGAACTGCTTCTTGCAAAAAAGGGCACATCTTATCACCTTCCCCCAGAACACTGGTGCAAGCCGCAAGCTCCCATCACTTCCTTAGCACCAGCTCAAAACTAAGTGAGCAAACAGCTCTGTTTGCTAACCTGGCAGAAGTTAAGCCTGTAGAAAAATTAATAGCCTTCTGTCAAATTAACTCATCAGATCAGCTCATCAAATAGGCAGCCACGCAACAGAGTGTAGCACACAGGAGGGGGTAGCTCTGCACTGATGCAAGCAAAATGGAAGGGCAAAACCACACGCTGGAAGCAGCTACGTACCGTGCTATTTTAGCTTTCTGCACCCTCAAATCTTCAGACTCACCATGTAATACACCCAACTGCCCAAAAGTGATGCAGTGCAACATTAAAAAAGGAGTTTTGGAAAAGAAAACAGTCATTAAAAAACTGCTGAAGGATTATTTGCCTCACCTCTGTTTCACTTCTATCGTTTTTGGCTGCAATCCAGTTTTGAACCTACTAGAATTCAAAAGGTAATTCAACACCATATATGGCTTACAAACATCGTACTATTTTTTTCCCCTTTAGCCAAACCTGTCAAATCTTATATTCAGCATTCTCATAAGGTAAAAGGTCACTGTAAATAGCCACTGGCTACGATGCTTACATCAGTCATTTACATGGTGAATAAAGTGCTGTATGCAGGCAGAAACGTCAGAACGAGCTTCGTGCAGGTCAGATGAGGTCAGCTGCATGCTCAGCAGTGCCCAAACACAGGGCAAACCTGGCTGAAGCTTTGAATGGCCACCCACTCCAGCAGCACCAAATGCAAATAAAATAAAGCCCTTGCAAATCCTTGATGCAGAAAAAAAAAAAAAAGCAAAAAGCAGAAGAGCCCAAGATCCCTCCAGCAGTGACAAAGTGGGTCTGAAAGCAACGCAGCTGGCTCCTGCAACTTGACAGAAGGCAGCAAAATGGATTCGGACTCGAAGCTGCCGGTCAAACAGCACAGAGTTTCAGTAACAGTAATATCCTTAGTCATGTCTTCATGAGCAGCTCCCACTATCCCCTTTGCACCGCTGCGAGGACAGACTGCTATACTGGAGGCCCCATCTCTAATTTATCACCATTATTTGTGTATCACAGTACCATTTCAGAGGCCTGTGCTCAATAGTGCTAAATAAACAGCCCCAGTCTCACAGTCTGACCAGAACAAAATTTTAAGTTGTGAGAACACGGAGAACTCCAAGCAACAGAACTTCCTAACTCAGATTCTGAAAAGCCCTGAGAACATATGATCCTTGTCTAATGCTCTTCTTGCATCATTTTAACTACGGCCTTCAACACAAAAGGAAATGACAGAACTAAATTAGGTAGCCTCTTTTCAAGTGTGAAAGCTTTTAAGTAGCATCACAAAGGACAGATTAATCTCTAAGCTAGCTGAAAGAGTTACATTTCATAAAGCAAGCTTTTCCGTAATTTTAAAGCATATAACTTAGTAAAAGGTTTGCCCCGAATATTTCAGCTCTTTGCAGCAACAAAACATAAATGGTATTTTCCCTTACAGTCTTTCTAATATGATTAAGACATCAGACATGGCATTTTGTCACAAGCCTCACAACAAAACCCATGCAGTGAGTTGTTTGTTTTTTTAAATATGACAACGTCAGATAAATGCAAGTAGTACAGTGCTTTGGTTTTGTCACTAAAGAAGTTAGAATAGTAGCCCTGCAATTTGCTGACAAGTTTAGAGGATCCAGTAACTGGCACTGCACTCTGGGGAGCAAGCAAAAACTGACCACTGCATGTATTTAAATATCCTGGGACATACAGATTAACTAGCACCCTTAAATTACTCTAGAAGAAGTTCATTTTCATTTAAGTTTTTCTGCTGTTCACAACAGTGCACAGTAAGTCAGACTGCTAGACACCTCCTCCTCTATGAATCAATTCAATCATTTTCTTCTGCTGCTATCATTTGATCAAACTGCTTATAAATTACTGTAAGAACTGTTTTCTATGATGTCACCATTCTTACACTGAAACAATAAGAGGTCAAAGTGTGCTTTATTAACATATCATTTAATTCAGACTATCTGGTCAAAGCTTTTGGACTCAAGGCAGATTTAAACTCTCCAAGACATAGAAAGGCATCTCTCAAGGCCAAGTCCCAAAAAGATGACTCTCAGACAAACAGTGTTTCTCCATTTCTAGCAATGTCCTAAAATACAGCATTGCACAGAATTTACACTGTGACATTTCTAGAAGTGACCCTCACAAGAGCTGCATGTAATATCTGTACTGCGCTAGCTTACATTCCAACAAAGCTTAAGTCTGCTTCTAATGCTGAGTGAAGTGCAGCCACCAAGAAGCACCACTGCAGCTACTATTTATTCACTACTTTTCTAAGTTTTAAAACTGCAGTGAGAACAAAAACAACTACTTATCACAGAATATGAAACGCAGCAAGAAGAGTCTTAAGGCCACAAACAGAAACCTGGAGATGACCACTTAAAAGCAGCATCTCCGATGTTCAGACCTCCAAGAACCACAAGCATATCTTGCAACTCCCATTCCTTTCAAGTCCCCGTCCTCACTGTTCCCACCTGCTGGTTGCACAGTCCAATTTATCCCTTCCTCTAAAGAAAAAAAGAGCTAATCATTTATATTTTTTAAAAGGCAAGAATAGTAGTTCAACAGTGTGCAGAAATATCTTGTCAGGCTATAAGAATATCTTACCCTTCATCAGCTAGCTTAGCAAGACTTGGACATGTTGAAAGTCTCAAAATTTAAACCACCACACGTTAAGCACAGCAAAATACAGCCACAGTGGTGTACCCAGCCCTCACCAGTATTAAAGAGACTAGAAGCATCACACAACAGGCACACAAGGACAAGAAATAATGCAGCTACGTTAAGTCATTGGAAATGTTATGTACCTGAATGTGTGGTTAATGCTACTTCAGCTAACAGATATGGCCACATGACAGTATTTGCTACTGTCTATATTTAAAAAAAACAAACCTACTTCTAATAGCACATACAAGAGGCCTAAAAGAATAGTAAGACAAATCCTGATAGCAGACAATAGTCTAGCACACTGAGCCATCCAGGTGCAACATGAAGACCAACTTACACATGGCTAATACTCATATCTTTTAGAATGGGAATCAACTGGGAACTTACTCCCTACTTTCAGTTCTCAGACAAGAAAAGAGCAAAGAGGTAATAAAGAGTTAGTGCTGCTCTTAATTTTTTGTTTCATTTGCAAGCTAAGTACATACATACTAAAATGGATTCCTACCACCTAACAGCAGAACACCTAAGTAGCATGAACTCACAGGGTCATTCTCAGATGGCTAAACTAAACAAGAAATAATCAACAGCTTTGGGGATTTAAACAAAAGAAATTAAGAACAGGTACTTTCCTGAAAAGGAGGTAATGACCTTGAACAAAGCAAATTCAAATGTATGTTTGCATCAATATACTGCATTCACCTTACTATTAATGTTAAAGTTTGGTGTTGTTTGTTTGTTTGTTTTTTTAACAACACACACACACTAAAATAATTTCAATAACTTTTTCAGATAGAGATGCTCCAACACTAAGTCATCTGTAACTTTAGCAGCACGATAACATTTCCTGCCAATTAGCTGGCTTCCACATATGGCATTATCTTGAAACAGAAAACAGAGTGGTACAACATCATGGTGCTTCACATTGAGATCAGTTGTAGAATTCAAAGAGGACGTACCCACTGCTGGTGCATCATATTCATCCCCAAGTAAAATTTCAGGAGCAGAATATGCGAGGGATCCACAGCTCGTGGTGAGTTTTTTTCCAGGCTGAAATTTGTTGCTGAAGCCAAAATCAGTTAATTTCACAAGTCCTTGTTTTTCAAAGAAGACCACATTCTCTGGCTTTAAGTCTCTGTGAACTACATGCAGTTTGTGGCAGTATGATATAGCGTGGACTATTTGAGCAAAGTACTTTTTTGCCAGATCCTCATTCAGACCTTCTTCGTGCTTCATGATGTAATCAAACATATCCCCTCCATCACCTAGTTCTAAGATGAGATAAAGCTTAGTCTGGGTGTCAATCACTTCATACAGCCGTACAATATTGGGATGCTGCACTAGTTTCATGCATCTAACTTCTTGAAAAAGATGTCCAGTAGCTAGAGTATCCAGTTTGGTCTTGTCAATTACTTTTACTGCTACTTTTTCACCTGTGAAGACATGTCGAGCAAGTTTGACCACAGCAAAATGTCCTCTGCCCAAAGTCTTATCCAAGTCATACAATCCTGCAATTTTTCCATCGTATCCTCGTTTGAAGCCTGCCATTCTGTTTCAGAAGATGAAATAATGCTCAAGCTCTTTGGAACTGTGATCTTTTCATAGAAGAGTATCCGTTGCAAATAAATAGTCCGTCATCACTGCCAAGCACGCCTGAAAAAATAGAGACAAGATTATATATTTGTATGAAAGTAAGCACAACCATTATCCTGTAGTGATTTTGAAGTCGCACAGGCATGCTGTTACAGATTACTTACAAGATCTTGAGGAGTTTTTGCAAGGAGTTTGGTAAGTTATACCACACTGACTAATACATTTCTGAAGCCACATTACCAGTATGGTTGAAGAGAGTGAATTTCAGCAGTGCATTAACAAAAATTTCACCAAAGCTGTGTGGCATTCGTGTTCTTGTAAGAAACACATGAAGGCATCGGTGCTACAAGGTCTGCTAAAACTGACAGAGCCAGAATCTGCAACTTTTCTGGCTATTTTATTGGCCAGAAATCAGGTGGACATTTACATGAAAACATTTGATTTACCTTAGATTTCAGTTTGTTCTTTCATGTTGCAGCATGTTAAACAAACTAACACACAGGATTTCATTTTGTTACATGTGAGTTTAAGTACTATCGACTAATCCTGTAATTACCACAAATTAACAAAGCTTTATAGGCTGAAATTAAAACATGTGGCTTACAAAAAAAGTTTGGTTAAATATTTTGACTAGAGTTATGAAAACTGGTGATAAAAAGTTTGTGTATTTCAGCAGCCCTGGCAATAAGTCAATAAGAATAGAAAGGAAGCAGAGACACCACAGGAGGTTCAGTTTGTACCGAATTCCTGCTTACAACTAAATCCAGCACACGTTTCAAGAGGTAAGGTCCATTTTACAGAACGTTCATATTCAAACCTGTTTTAGGTCTCATGCCTTATTTTTATTTTATTTCACATGTAAAACACTCCAAAAAAACTTTTTCTTGTGCTTGTAACTTGGATTGGAGTTTAACCATCTGTAGTTATCCAAAAGCTAGCCATTCATCCCACTTCAAGCACAAAGCACCTAGAAATATGAAAACTAGATGGCTTACCGCCAGCTCAATGAAACAGAAAACAGCTCTTTGTAATATATTCTCTTTTTTAGAATACATTTTCTCAGTTTCAAAACAAAACTTCAAAAAGAAAAGCTCTGAAAAGGAAGCTGGCAAGCAAACATCTCCTGACATTAGCTATTCTCAAGTCAGAAACATAAGCATTAAATTAAAAACACTCCCTGCTACACAAGTTATTTCACAGGCAGTAAACTAATGAACTTGATTTCCTATGTATTCCATTACAAGCTTGGGGTCCTATGAGGATTGTCTGATGCTTAACAAGCTCACCTTACTGCTTCTCCCAGCTGGAATCATGGTATAACCTCTTCTCTATCCAGCTGTCTACTTCCATAAAGTCAGCAGGAATGCAGTTTAGCACCTCCACCCCTGTAAAATTTGAATGAAATCAATCAACTTTTGAAACCTCAAAACGTAACCAAGGAACAAAGTGCGATGATTACATAAACATGAAGTATTTGTTGTTATTCTCTGGTGCTTATTTTGGGAGGAATATTAATCAAGCTTTAAAAAGAACAAAACTTGATTGATTTTGTGCTACTGGACCTCTTTATTCAGCTCTGAAGCACTCTACTTCAGACATTCTTCCAAAAACAACTATTTCACTTACAGATACCATAGCATCAAAATGCAGTGCTAAAATAACAAATGAGTTTTCTGTTAAAGATTGTTTTCTCTTTTTGGATTTGATTATTCAAGGTACAGGTGGATATTACGCATCCATAAACTACAATAACACAGCTAGAACTTAAGAGCAATAGTGAAAACCAAAGCAGTTTCCTAGCATATTGGAGGATGGTCATTTAAATCCTCCCAGTGGAAAACAACAACAACGAATCTATTTTCAAGTAATTCCCCAAGCACCACCTCTAAGAGGCATCAAATACTCAAATCAAAGTAAGTCTATTCTTACATATGCAGAAAGGTGAAGTACTACATTGACATGTCCCATCTTGCAAGACATACAGCACAGATGAGCAACCCAAACTCAAATCCATATTCCATTTGGTAAGGATGCCTACAAGTCAAGAAACACACGTTTCTTCTCAGTCTACTTTATGACCAAATACATGGGAGGTAACATTGGATCAACAGGAAAGACAGTAGCAAGGAAGCAAATGTAACTGAGAAAAGCAAACACTGAAGAGGCATCTGAGAGGAGACAGAAGAGATGAGGTTTTTCTTGGTTTGATTTAAAACTAATGCTTCAAGCATCTCTTCTGTTCACACCCAAGGGAACCACTCAGCAGGCAGTTTTCTACCGCACTGAGACAGCAAGGCACAGAGTACTTCCCCAGTTTGGACAATTTTGTATCAGGTTAAGATTGCTGGGTCTGGGAAATTGACTCCATACTTTTTGCAATAACAAATCTTTCCAATTCAGTACTTGCCTTTCACAGTATTAAAACTGTGCACCAAGGATTATTATACAGAAAAGCTTTAAGGGATTGAAGCTTCAGTTGGGTGGCAATATCTGCTCCTCAACACCACACTGCTAGTCTTACAGAATTTCCTCTATTGCCATCAACTAAATCACATTATACATCCCATCCTTACTCCAGAAAGTACAAAACTAGATGATGGCATGCTGCTGAAGACCCATCTTCAGTTGCTTCCTACCTGGTAAGTAACCATTAGGAGACACAAAAGGAAGAACATGGGACAAAAGCAAACAGCAATAAATAATGAAACCCTACTTATCTCCAGCAGATTCAGAACCTTCTTTACAGGTATTAATAACATCTGGTGGATTCTATCCAGATGAAATCAAGTCAGTACTCTATAAAACTATGTCAGTTTTTAGTATCACACCCTACAGCAAGCTAGTTAAGCTGTCAAATACATGTGTGCTTTGAGAAGAACCACTTGTTTGCATTTGGTCTCCTGATAAGTTGTGCATCTTCACACTCACCATCTGCCTCAAAACAAGAACTACCATACTCTACCTCTGCTGGAAGCAACTCACAGATTTAGGTTCCTTCCTAGCTTCAGCTCTACCTTGTTCAAGTCTGAGTTTGTGATTCCTTTTACGGAGGTCAGTTCATAGACTTTGACATTCTTCTCCAAACATTTCCTGGTTTGTCCTTACTCAGATCAATATGTTGGTTTACGTGAAGCTTTTTGTCCTGCCCTTGTTCATTTAGGCTGCTATTGAACACAACTGTTTCCATATAATGCTTTATTACAGTTCTTTGATAATATAAGGTGACAGAAGCTGCACCCCAAACCACTGATCTAAATCCTTAAACAGGCTACATGGCCTGCATGGCACATTCTGAACTTACTGAGAGCAGCCCTTTAGAGAGGCTTAGGGGCTTCAGCAGATGAAAAGTTGGACATGAGCCAGCAGCCACAGCCCAGAAAGCCAACCATATCCTGGGCTGCATCGGAAGAGGTGTGCCTAGCAGGGAGGAGGGGATTGTCCTCTATATTGCCCTAGAGAGGCCCCACCTGGGCCTGGAGTCCTTACCAGAGGACTGGAGCACCTCTTCTATGGAGAGGGGATGAGAAAGCTGGGGTTGTTCAGCATGGAGAAGGCTCTACAGAGATTCCACTGCATCCTTCCACAACTTGAAGGTGGCTTTTACAAGGGAGAGAACAACTTTTTATACTGTCTGACAGTGACAGGACTAAAAGAGGAGAGATTTGGGTTAGCTGTTTTGAAGCAATTCCTTGCTTGGAGAGCAGTGAGGCATTGGCACAGTCTGCCCAGAGAGGCTGTGGGTGCCCATCCTTGGAGGAGTTCAAGTCCCGGCTGGAGGGGGCCATGGGCACCTGATCTAGTAGGTAGCAACCTAGCACATGGCAAAATTTGGAACTGGGTGGTTGTTAAGGTCCCTTTAAACCTAAGCCATTCTGTGATTAAAAAAAAAAACACAAACAAACCACTCTAACCAGACTTTTTATTTATAAATAAAAAACACATTTAAAATTTCTAGTAGGACATTAATCATCCACACAAATCCATCCTAAATTAATATCTTAAGCTGACCTACTTTAAGAGTTTGAGAACCTTCTATATAAGCTATCAGCACCATAAACTATGCTCAACTTCTTACAGACTTCTTCTTGCCTAAATATTAACCTCAAGATTTAAACCTCCATTCAGAAGAATTCATCACAACCTACAAGTCTGACTCAAGCCACAAAACAGGTCTCTGAGGAGACGTGGCTTTAAGAGAGACCCTTCTTTAAAGTGTCCAGATTCAAAGATACCTGTATTTGTGTTCAGACAACACAGAGCTTTCTTACTGCATGGCAAAAACCAGAACTTCAGTACTGGAAGAAGCAAGGATGACTGACCATAAAAAAAAAAAAAAAAAAAAAAAAAAGCTCATTTTAGTTTAGCATTTGTTCCAAATTTAAGGAGGTTCCATTCTTGCAGAGGGCAGAAAGCAAAGCCAGCCAGATGTAAGAGAATGTAATTTGTCTGAATTTAAGTATCTACAACACTCAGCTCTAAGATTTATACATAAGTATGTTGTTCACTTGGCACATTTGCAGCAATGTTTGTACAAACTAAATGTTTATAACCCATAAACATTAACCTGCCAACATTATTGCAGCAAAAAATCAGTTATGCTTAAGCCACAGAAAAATACATCAGACAGTAATCAATAGGATAAAAGCTTACAGAAATGGGAATTAAACTATATTTATTAATGCTGCATTCTCATTAGCTGAAATTAACATAGATTCATTAGTAGTTTAACATAAAGGCTCAGTAAAAGACTAACTTTTAATTCTGTGCTTTTAAAACAAATGCTCAGAGCTGAAGCTCCCACATCTGAACACTAGCTTGCTAGACATACTAAAGTAAAAATGGTTTGCTACTAGGAAACAAGAGACAAAACCCTGATGGTACATACACATACAAAGCTTGGTTACAATGTAAGTATTCTAATTAAGATAACACAGTTGTTATGTTTATACTTTCCACTGATTTTGCTTTTAGTGCTACCATTATCCTGACAAGAAGTAATTTTTTCCTCAGTTTCTTACTAGAGGAAGAATTTTGGAAGTACTTTAGGAGCAAGAAAGAGGGCACAAAGCACAATAACACTATTTGATAGAACAAATCTCAGCTATAAAACACTGTTTCAACACAGTCACCACCATTAGCTGATTTGTGCAGATGAGCTGAATGAGATGCTCTTCATTTTGTGGTATGACAGCTGTGCATGGCCATCCAGAATGTGGCTTGTTTTTCATGTCATTTTTCATGTCATTGTCACCACTGCTAAAACACACCACCCATCACCTCACTGTGCTCGCATTCACTGTTCAGCCTCCAGAAATACTCAGCAAGCATCAATGAATCTCAGTGGGTGCCATTTTTCCATCATGGAGGAATTCCATTCCACAACTCTGCTTTATACACTCTGCTGTGTCAGACACCATTCTGTCCCTCTGCTGCCATCTGTCACACAGCAACAACATGGAAAGGAATATCGGTGGGAAAGTTCAACCTCTTCCGCTATACCAACAACATCTGCCTCTGACATCATGGGTGAACATAAAAGAGGAGGCATTACTTTCAGAGCAACCACTGTATGCACCCCATCTCGCAGATGCTGCAGTTTTCATAGCAGAGGTCTGCAGAAGCAGTTTTGTAATATTAGATGCATCTATTTAAGAGACTGAACAACAGTACAGCAATTCAGTTGTCTCTAGAAGTATCTGGACTGATGTCTAACAGGCCTGTTCAGAAAAAAACAGCACATTTCAGAGACATTACTGTTTCTGTAAGCAACCCATCCTTTCCATGAAGTTTCCATTAGATTATATGTTAAGTGCAACACCAGCCTAGTTCACCCAGCTTTAATGCCTGTATTAGCTTCTTAATTTAGCAGAGTTAAGGCTCCCTTTCAATGTAACATTGCAGCATTATCAAAACAAAACCTTCCCTCTGTTATCAGTCTAACAGACACGAAGCCTGAAGTAATCTTGACCGGCACGCATCTCTCCAGAGGGCTAACCATTCCTGTCTGCCTTCACACAGAATGGAGATTCAGACGAGTCACAAACAAATTGCACCCAGAAGCAGGTAGAATAGACCAAATGAATCATTTCTTAAGAGCACGTTTTCATTTTCTGTAAGAGGAGTTTAAGGTGACAAGTGCTATGGACGTACACATTATACACATCCACAAATTAAATGTCACCCTCCATTTCTCCTTTCAGTCTCTTGTGTCTCAGAAGAATAACAGCACCTACACTAACTATTTATTTACTAAATAAATACAAGTTGAGGATAAGACTTACGTTGCTATTCTAACTAGAAACCGTAAATCAAAATTCAGCACAAGTTGATCATAGATACAGAAGCAACTTTTTGACTCAGAAAGTATCTTATTCAAGTAGTTATAATCTGAGTGCATATCAAAGGAAGTATGTACCCAGTGTACAAACTTGGCAAGGGCAAGTAGGATTTTTCCTATTATTTCACTGTTTCCTGCCAGTGTTTATCTGCTATCCTATAGCAAGGTACCTTCACAGCCCCATCTGTAAGTCTCTGAAGGCAGTCCATTTTTATAAAAGCATCTCTGTGTGTGAGGATACCACACTGTGCTTATCTGCTTTCCTGAGGCTTTTGTTCATTGATTCTCTTACATAATGGAAAGTCAACAGGCTTGAAACAGGAATGCAGTGTTGCATACATGAAGCTTGAAGAGCATGCATGGCTACTGTATACTACGTGCTCTGAAATCTGGTCATGATCCATTTCCTCCACAGTATTACAAAGTAGTGAAACCCCACAGCACCTGATATCCCCTGAGCAGACTGGCACAATACGGGACTTACAGTCTGGAACAATTGTGCTCCCTCAGTTTCCACACACAGGCGTCACAGCACAACAAAGAAGCCCTTCCTGCCTGGCTTTCCTGTGACCTGTGCCTCCACAACTGCCAAAAGTACTCAAAGCAATACCAACCTATGGCTGTCCTACAGCCAAATGCTTTGCAGATACAGCAAAGGGGAGAGGCCAGGTTTTAGGACTCTGCCCTTACATAAACAAGGCTATCTTACACGTTCTTCCCACTTGATATGCTTGTACAGTGTGGTGTAGTTGTGCCTTTCCGTTCACTGATGACAAAACCCACAAACCCTCCCACTCCTGCAGTTCCTCAGTACAACTCTGCACGCATACCTTGAGAGATCAACTACATTTATTTCACTTATTTTGTTTTTATAATAGGTCTCACTGCTAGCTCCCACAGCAGCACCATTCACCTCACAGCACTCTTACTAAAAAGTCAAGATATGTCAGCAAATCCCTCTACCAGCCCCCATAGCTACACCTATGACGGTGAACAGAGAAAAGTTGCCAGGTAGCTCTACAACCCATATAAACAAAATAATTAATTTGCATAATTTAATAACATTCCCTGGTTCTACACATTCTACATATTCCCTAGTTCATAATATTCAGAATTTTGCTCTGAGAAGGTATGAGTTGCCAGCTGCTAATTAAGTTCTGTCATTTAACATTTGTGAAGCGTGTAGTGAAGTGTTTTTATTATTTTAGGATGTGTTGCTGGTATCAGAGTTACTAATGCCTCAGCTTAATTCTTCTTAGAATCCAAACTAGAAGTAACAGACGCTAAATAAGAATGCTCCAACTCTTCGGCCCACTATTTGGGCAATAGTCAGATGTAGAATTATTTCACAGGCCAAGAAACTTCATAAAACAACGCTCCTGGACCTACAAATAAAAGTCCTGCAGATGAGCTACAGTGTGAGTGGTTAGTGTTATAGATTAGGGAAAAATATAAAGTGTACTAGCTTAATATGTTGCAAGAGAATTAGGAGAGCCTGCCACAACCTGAGGATGAAGAGCAAGACATCATGATCCTCCTGCTCTACTCCCTCCCACAAGCCCCCCGTGCAGCAGTGTGGTGCCCAGCACAAGAAGGGCATGGATCTGTTGGTCAGGCCCAGAGGAGGCCATAAGGCTGATCAGAGCACCTGAAGCAGCTCTCCCATGGAGACAGGCCGAGAGAGTTGGGGTTCAGCACAGAATAGATGACATGGCTATGAAAGGGACACGCGTGCTGAGAGTGATCAAATTATGAGCCACAGACAAACCACTGTAAGTAGTCACTGGCAATGATCCCAAATGCCTTTAGTTGTGAAATGTTTTAAGAGCCCAAGATACTTTCACAACCACACTGATAATCACTGCTGTTCACAAAGCACTTTCCATTTCTAAGAGGTAACAGAGAAGACAAATGCAATCAACTCCATGGATTTGATAAACTCAGCAATAGCTGTACACTCTTTAAAGTCTTCTGACCAGCCACAACTGCCAAGGCAGTTAATTTCCAGGTCTGTTTTCCTCCCATGCCTCTTCCCAAAGTCCAGCATGCAGCTAAACAAACAGAAAAACACGTTCAGTGAAACACACACCACCACCCTGTTCACATGTCAGATGCTTCAGCAGTACAGACCACCTAAGATCTGAAGCTGCTCTTAAAATGTTATCGCAGAGAATACCAGACCTTCTCAAATGATCATCTCTGCTAAACTGCCTTCTGTAAAGTAGTATATGAAAACCACCTTTTTTTAAGAGTACTTCCTGTACTTTGTTTCCTGTACTTCCTTAGTCTTTGTTTCAGAATGGTGACATCCAGCTATATAATCAAAATTCTCACTTTGCAGTATCTGCTGGAGAAATTCTCAGCCACAGGAAATTAACATAGATGTTTTAATTACAGATCTTCATAAACCTTACCAATCGAGATCTGATATCAGTCAAGCCTAATGATCACAGAAACCAGCAAGCATTTCAATGACCTTGCAAGCAAGAGAAATAACTCATGGTAGGTATTTAACTCAGAAGTCCATCTTACGTGTCTTCTTCTCCAACCTTGGCTTTGATATTCTACATGTTTCTCTTTGTTCCTCCTCCCAAAATTAGCTACGAACATGAAGCTGGTGAAGAAATTATTGGTGTAACAAACAGAAGTCATTACTGGGATTCATGACAGAATCATTACCTTTTAGACAGGACTTGGCAACAGCCTTTCCAGAAAACCTACTGTAAGAACCCAGCAAAAACCCAACTAGTCAGATTGCTACCCCATCACTCTGGACTCTTTTAGAAAAAAGAACCACCTCATCTACTCCATACTCATGAACTCTCAAGAGTTGTTTTTCCTCTTTTCAAATGTCTATTTATAATGTTACCAAATGATTTTCACATGGTAGACAGCACAGAAAGCCATTGACAGAAGCTCCCAACATTCCACTGTTAACCAATGAGTGCTTCAGCATAGCTGAACATTAATAAATTACTACTAATATTTGTTGTTTAAATTCACAATCACAAACATGATTTTTATTCTGTATCAAGGGAGCTGAAATCAGTAAACATAATCTCAAAGTACTCCCCAGTAAATGCATGCATACTGTTAGCATCTATTACAAGCAATCATTTCTATTAAAGAAAAGAACCATTAAGAACTATCTCAGCTCAAATTCCAGATACTTCATTTCTTTAGCACTTTACCTGGTAGCATAAGAACTGAAGTACTTCAATTGACTCGATGCTGCTGTTTTCCAAGCAGCACACAAACTACCTAAACTGTAAGAAACAGCACCTATCGCAACTTATAGTTATCAATTTCAGTGCCTCATCCTCACTCCTAACATCTCTTATTAGCTAAGATCCTGCTAACACCCCAAATTCACCATGCTCCATGTGAATTAAAGTTACAGAAATCTAAGCGGTTATCTCACCTCCCAAGTCATGTTGGTGTAAGTTATAAGCAGACAGGACACTGACACCAACAAAAAAGTCCATCAAATTCAGCGTAGCACATATGCCCCAATGCTGTTGTAAGGGGTCACTGCACAACTCAAGACATCAATTGTTTTTCAGAAAGCAATCACTTTGTTTCATATTTTGCAGGCATGAGAACTACACAGCCTTTGTACTTCATTAAGTTCTTAACACTGCTAACTGAATTAACTTGTGTGCCAGAACTCTGACAGGGTAAGTTATCCTAGAATTGTGCATGAATATACAGTTTTTCAAATCCTCTTAAAGCCCTTACATAACATTACGTGCATTAAAACAGCAGCTCCTTTACATTATTTCAGAAGCTGCAGCACTGAAGTACTGTGGCAAGGAAGATGAGCAGCACTTCATGTGTTACTAAAGTTAACAGCTTATGCAATTTATTATTAGTGTATTCATCACAAACTGCAGTTCAGCACTATGTGTAAGAGACAATGTCCCGGATCTGAACCATGTTTCATTGATTATTTTTTTTAAGACATAATTAGAAAACAGTACTGAGTAGAAACGAATAGAAGCTCATCAAGTTTTAAAGCGTTTTAGCACATTTTTGAAAGTAGGAAAAAAAAAAAAACAAGAAAAAAGACTGTATTATTTTGTGCTAGCCACACCAGGATACCGTGCCCTTGAAAGCAGGACAGGCAGCAAAGCAAGACAAAGGCACTGAGTTCGGCATTAGAGCTAGTAGGATATAAAGGGCAGCAATATGCTGAAGGTGCAGATCTGCAAAATGACTCAAATATGAGACTGAAAGTACAGAAGTCGGACCTTAGAAGAGACCAGGTTGGTCAGAAGAGTGCATGAAGAAGATGACTACTGCAAGCAGACAGGTATCTGCAAAGCCGTGTTCACATGCACAGTCTTAACATGCTATTTAAAATAATCGTACGGCAGACAGACTATGCATCCACAGCACAACAGGGAACAGTGACTGTGACACACCACCCACACCATATGGGAACATTAGTTCTTGCAGCAAGACAATTCAAGGAACATCGCTAACCCGTACAGAAATTTTGGTACCTAAAAAACACACGAGCAAAGGCAACCTGTTCCTCCTTGCTTCACATTTATTAAGACAGTTTATCCCTAAATTTAAGATGCAACTTCCCCTTCTTGTTCTTGTTAGAACCCTCATATGTGGGCCACAAAATTCACTCAAGACAGTCAGATGATCGCCCTGCCTTAGAAGATGCCTTGCTTACCAAGCACTTGCCCAGCATTCAGGTTAACTTCTCTTCCCAGTCACCTGGAGCACTGCACCACCACTCTACTCCTTTCATGGCCATTTAGAATAGTCAAGAAAAAAGTGAGACAAGACTGGACTTTCCTCCCCTTACCTTCTGCTGTTGAGTTCCCAAATTTGGATTTTTCAGACACCAAGTTAAAGGACATGTACTAATCTATTCAAATTAACCTTTCAACATTTCACAAGGTAAAACCTAACTGCATTAGTTAGCAATGACCATTAATTTTTCTAAGCTTGTTTCATGTTCCTTCTTTCCAAGCAATTGTACCAAAACAATTATCACCTGAATTCCCACTTTCTGTGATGTGCTTACAGCTACTTAAAAAAAGAAACACTCATTAACCCAGTTCTTAATGGTGCGTGCCTTGCAAAAGCTGCCTAATTCTAGCATAACCATCATTTGCTCGTAAACACTTTCATATAGATTTCATTTTGCTGAGATTCATTAACTGGTCCATCCCCAGAGCCAGGAGATCTAAGTATATTCAGAATAAACAACTCCAAAGAGCAGCCTATATGACTAAGTAGTGACTGCACTACAGAGGGCAGGAGTAAGCAGATTTGCTTGCAATTCATTCATGCTGGATGGCTCTAAGTCACACAATACAATTCAGCTGTTCCAGGAACTGCAATGGTACCACTGAGGAAACCACTTCTTTGCATATCTGCTCATAACCAGCACTTGAAAGCAAGGTGATCGGCAAAAAACAGTCCATGCATAAGCAAAAGCCCAGAGCTGTTGTTTGCTTGTTTGTTTTTTTGGGTTTTTTTTTTAATTTCTATATCCCCATCTAAAGATTTCTCCACCTAGAACAGGTGTTCTAGCATCACTTCCCAATAAAAATACCTAAGGCAAAAATAGGTCATATTTGTCTCCAACCATCCTCAGGCCAACGCTAGCTTTTTCCCTAGCGGATGTCCTCCAATACTTCATTCAGCCGACTTATAAAGACAAACATACCACACGCAGCTGTCCTTTAGCTATCCCTGAGCCTTTAAATCGACCGCAAACATCTGCAGAAGTACACTGAACCAGCGGAGCTCCAGCTGGCTCGATGTCCACAAGGCACCTAGCAGACAGCACAGAGATCTCTCCGGGACTCACCTACTTAGCCAACCGATTCGCACAGCACCCCAAGGCGGCACACTCAATGCAATAGGTGCACCGACAAAAGCAATAGGAGCACGGAGGAGGAACACGGGACGCTCGCGCCTTCGTTCTCGCGCTCCGGCTCCCGGCACAAGACGCCGGCTCGCTTTCCGCACAAACCTGTTGGCTTCGCACCCGGTTCCGAGAGGCAAGACGCACCGTCATTCCCCAAACACCCCGCGACCGGACGGGCTCTCGAACCGGATGGCTTTCCAGTTCGTTATTTCCCCCCCGCGAGCCACAGAAAATGCCAGGCGGTGCCGGCAGGGCGGCGGAGGGGCAAACCGCGCCGTTCTCCGCGCGGTGACCCCGCGGGCTCGGGCAGGGCGCAGCGCGGCGGGGACGGAGGGCGCAGCCCGGCGGGGGACATCGGGCCGAGCGCACGGCCCCGCGACAACGGCCCTCCCCCTCCGGCCCCCTTCCCGCGGCCCCGCCGCACCGACGACCTTCGGGGCCCCGCCGCCCGTCTTCGGGGCCCGGGCAGCCACGGGAGCGGCGACAAGGCGGAGGGAGAGGACGAAAGGGACCCGCTGCACCCCGCCGGGCCGGCCCCGTCCCCGCGGCCCCACCCGAGAGCGGCCCGGCAACTTACGGCGTCTCCTCGGGCCGCCGCGCCCCGCGCCGCCCTCCGCATGGGCAGCGCCCGCCGCGACCGCCCGCGGGAACGGGGAGCGCGGCGAGACGAGAGATAAAGGCTCGGAGACGGCGGCGAGGAGATCGGCCGGGCCGCGGGGATCGGGGAGGGCAGCCGCGGTAACTCGCGCCCCGCGCCGGGCGGGATGACGGACGCTCGGCAGGGCCGCGCCGCTGCGGCGGCTTCCAGACGCGACTGACAACAACGGCCGCGGCTCGCGGAAAGCTGGAGAGGCGGGGGGGAGAGGGTGGGGGCGGGGCCAACGGACACCCGCGCGAGCCCGAGAAGGCGGGAGCACCGCGCCTGCGCTGAAGGGAGGCGGCGCGATTGGCGTCACGGCGGCCCAATGGCGGGAGGGCGGGCGCGTCAGGCGGGGTGAGGCCGCCTGAGGAGAAAGCGGGGCTCGGCGAGCGGCTCGGCGTGCGCGGCTGACGGCTCCCCGGGCCGGCTCGTTCCCTTTCGTGTCGGGCTGTCGTTTCTAAACACGGGTAGTGGAAATGGCCGCAAGAAGAAGGGAACCTGATGACTACCGCGGGAAGGCTGAGGAGAAAGTGAAGCCCACGAGGTCAGCGCCCCTCAGCTGCCCCGTGCCGTCGAAGGGCCGGAGCGCTAGGTGGTGGGGTTGGGATACAAGCACGGGTAGTGAGGGGAACGGGAAGCACGAGGAAATAGGCCGGGGTGCGGCTGTGCACGTATTTCAGAGGGCAGCACGTGCTCGTTTAGTGCGGTGCAGCTCCCACATGCTAAAGGTTGTGAGCAAAGCCGTCGCTCAGTATCGGGGATAAGTGAAGACTTTCTTCCAGAGATCGCAGAAAGAAACTCTTTGCATAGCCAGGAAAGGGAAGGGATTTAAAGTGGCACATGTCAAAGTCAGCTTTTCTCAGATAGAAAATGCGTAAGGTATGTCGAGTGACAGAATACAGAACTTTATTATACTGAAGCCCAGTTTTAAGCAAATATCTGGTGAACGCCGTTCTGTTTTCCTCATGCTTTGACAAAACTCAGCGATCGCCCTTTCGTGAATAGCCCATGCTGTGCTGCACAGCTGGGGCTGTTGAGCTGACCTGGATTGCTGGGTTTGCAGCACACATCTGATGTAAGAGATGACAACGGCCAGCCCGCTGTCTCTGACTACCTGACCACCCCTGATTTCTCAGGTCTTCATTTGTAAAGGTGTGCAAAATGCATCACTGGGATTTCTGAGCCTGCTACATCCAGATGGAGCCAAATGTCTCCCATTCTGTAAAAATTAAGCCTAGATTATTTATTTCACTTTCTAGTTTAAAAGAGCTATAATTTCACTTGTTTTTCTGTATGCTTCACTTGCCTCTTGGAGAAAGCAGAATCTTAGAAAGACCGTATACGTATTAAAGTTATCATGAATCTTCAGTTCAGTGCTACTAACTCTCCCTTTGCAAAATTTTTGGGCTAAAAGGCTGCTTTTATTCTTTATTATTTCTTAGAAATCACGTTATCCGTTGAGTTGAAACATGAAGTATCACACTTAGATTTACTCAGGTTCTAAACCACTCTGTGCCTTTGTGCATTTGCTTACAATGGTGAGCGGGTGAGTGGAAAAGGATACACTCAAAGAGAAAAGTGAATATTCTTGCCCTTGATATTGTTAATGTGAGTTACTGTACTTTGAGTCACTACTGTATAACACGAAAGTTCTTTTTCTCAAAGGGATGAGTCTTTGTAGTTATGCATATGTGAGTCTAAAAAGAATGAGAAGGTCAAGGCTGTATGCAACACTTAAGGGGAGATGACAGGGACTGGAAGGAGTCTGGCACTTGCAGTAGGCTGGAATTCAGCACTTGCTAGTTTGCTGTTTTTCCAGCCAGTTTTATTTCTGTCTATATTACATTGCGTGCTTCTGGGATGAGACCAATATCATTCCCCCACCAGGCTAACATAAATTTGCCATCACATACGTGGTCATTTGCACTGGGCTTTGACTTCAGGGGCACAGCTTTGTTTTGGTTTTGTGAGGTTTTTTTTGCGGTGAAAATTTAATGTGAAAGCTACATGCCTGTGAAGTCAGACAAGCTGCAGCTAGGGGAGGTCAGCAGCATAGCACTGATTTTGGTTGTCCTCAACTGGTTTACCTCACAATAAGAGTACAGTGCCTTGTCTCCACATTGGTTTTAAGAGATAGTAATATGCGTTAGTTAAGCCACAGCAAAAATGCAGCTCATCCATCAGTCATAGCCTGTGTGTATTCGTCTAGGCAAGATGACAGCAATGGCCTTGAGTATCTGAGAGGTTGCTCATGGTGTGTATGCGTCCAAATCAGACCAGACAACATTCCTTTTTGCTAAATTCAGCCTTCTACTGTAGACAGAAAATGGTAGACAGTATTTGTTTTTACAGGAGTCTTACTGGCTCACATTAGAAGGAACCTTGTTTTATGTAGGGTGCTAAGAGTATAAGTCACCTGTGAAAAGCATGGAGTATGTAAATACACATGAAATTGTTAGTCTGCTCTACTACGTGTGAGAAGGGATGTGTTTTTCAAAAGATGAGTCATGTCAGTTCCCCTGTTTCAAAAATTAGGCTAATACCTAATGTAAATTATTTTGCACCTCTCCACTGAGATGTTTGAAATGCAAAGTAATGAAAAATTTGGGGATGTTTCAACGCAAATGAGACTTTGGACCAGTCTTCGTCTGTCTGTCTGTCCTCCCTACTAACTCCTAACAAACTGGTCAAATCTAAAGAGGTAGATCTCTACAGAATTACCTGTTTTCTTAAGTGCCATAAAACTAGGGCTAGGTACTAGAGAGTAACCCTACCTGTACTCCCTGTAAAGCAAATGCTGCAGTGTGATCTCACCCTTTATTAGTCATAGGAGAACCCGCATGGATGAGAGTGGCTTTTTCCCCTCAGGGTGGAAAAAGCTTCAGTCAAAATTCACACTTCATTAGACACTGGATAATCTGAGCGTGAGGCTCAAATCCATAGGCCTCATTAATTCCCTTTCATTATTAAATTATTAACAGTTTCCCTGACAAAGCAGAACAAAGCAGCTGCCTTTGGACAGATATAGGAGAGTACAATTTATACTGAAAGTTATGGAGGACATTCAGCTATTACATTTCTTAATAGTCTCTGTGCTTACATCTGAAAGTTTAGTACATTTCTATCATCAGAGTAGCGAACTCAGGTTTCTGAGGTGAAGTAGAAACTGCTATAGACGTCCAAAGGAATCGCGTACAGTCTATTTTCTGAGATCAGAGCTCAGCTAGAGTTGCGATCTGCAAGGACCTCAAGGACAAGAAGACAAGCTTCTGCCACAGCTTCCTTAGTTAAAGACTGAAAAAGGAAAATGTGGGCCAGTTCCTGAATGAGGCAAATGATCTAGTAACAGTGGAAACAGATATTGCTGTGATACTCAAAGCCAGCTTTGCCTTAGACTTACTGGCAGTCTCCTATGTCTATGTGCTTTGGATTCAAGGAAAACAGCCAGGAATAAACGAGGATCAAATCAGTGATTACATCAGAGAGCTCAGTGCATAAACATCCATAGAATTGATTGAGTTGTGTCTGGGGATGCTGAGGGAGCTGCCTGATGTCCCTGCTGGTCTGTGTTTATCTTTGAAAGGTCATGGAAACTAAGGGAGGTCCCCAGAGACTGTAGAAAGGCAGATGTACTCATCTTGAATAAAAGCCAAAGAGAAACCATTGACTGGTCAGCTTCACTACAGCCCGTGTGATCCTCCTGGGACACATATGTGGGCACAGCAAGGAATAACCAGCATTCCTTTGCCAAGGCTGAATCTTTGTCTCACCAACCTGATCACCTTTTATAATAAAATGAGTGAGTGTGGACAAGGGGAGAGCAGTTGATATCATTTACCTTAACTTTATGAAGGCTTTTGGCACCATCTCCCACAGTCTTGTCTCCAGATTGGAATACTATGATCTGGACAGATGGATAACCACGTGTCAAAGAACTGGTCACATAATAGGCATAAGGGCTATGCTCTAAGGCTGTGCTCTATCTGGAGGCTAATAGCAAGCAGAGTACCATAATGTTCTATCCTGAGACCTGCCCTGTTTCATGTCCTTGTCCTAGAGATGACAGAGTGCCCTCTCATAGAGTTCGCAGAGAACAGCAGCTTATTGGGATCAGTCAATGCAGTCAAGCTGCTGTTCAGAAGGTCTTAAAGTGGAGAAACAGGATGACAGGAACTTTGTGAAATTAAGACAGGACAGAAGGTACCTGGGACAGACAGACACCTTGCAGGCTGCTGAGGTGGGGAGCAGATCTGCAAAATGGGGGTCCCAAGTGTGGTTGGGTAAACCCAAGCCAGAAGGCTCCAGGCAGTGGTGGTGGCCAGCAACACTCAGGGCTGTGCCAGCAGAATGGCCAGAAGATCAAAGGAAGTGATTACCATCCTCTGCTCAGCCCTTAGACTGCTTCTGGAATACAGGTCTTTACAAAAGTCTCTCCTCCATCCAGGAAGGGGAATGGAATTCAAACGCCCAAACAGCAATTCCCACCAGAGCCGAGGACTATTAGAGTTGCTGTCCACGTTGAAGGAGGCACATACTGTATCCCTTCATGTGTTGCTTGCTTTTTAGCAAGGCAGCCAAACCAGCTGGTGACACATAAAGTAGAGGCAACAATGCAGGAGACAGGACAGGCAGCCCTTGTATGGAGAGCAATCTTGGGATGCAACACTATCTGACTTACCCCAGGCAAGGGCAACAAAAATACCAGACTCTGAGTTCTGCTTGGCATGGAAGTAGTGTAGAAACTTTGCTGTTCCCTTGATACCTTTGTCCCACGTCTAGCTCTTGTGAGTTGAGGACACAGCTCACAAGCTCCCACTTCACTCAGAAAGGAACAGGATGTTCAAAGAAAATCAAGCATAGGAATTGCGAATGAAGTCAGTTGTGAGGTGGCCTCACAGTGCCTCAGTTGGAAAGGATAAAAAGGTATGAGTCTGCAAGGGAAGGTAGAAACAAGGTCTGTAGACATGCCATTAGTGTTTTAGGTGATAAACTGATTAAACACAGTAGAGTTAGGAGTGGTTCTAAGGTTGGTGATTTGCATTCCTTTTCACTTGTGGTTTTGGGCTTGGCCCAAGTTATTTAGGAATTCCCAGTAACTCTTCCAGGAGAGCTGGAGTGAGAAAATGTGAGTCAGTCCCAGAAGAAAAGTGTCCTCAGTGCTAATGTGTAACTTCATAGTAATCATGAGTTTGACTCAAGAGAGAGGGAAAGGTGAGGCTGCAATATGGAGCGTGGTGCTAAGTTTCTTCATGCAGGTGTCATGCTGGCTGGTGAAGACTTCATATGAACCAAATATTGAAAATCTCCTATCCACCTTGCCAGGGCAGAAGAATAAAGAATGCAGCATTGGCCTTGGAGGACCTAGGGAAGGCAGGTCCTACAAAAATTGTCCTTAGGCTTCTGAAGAACAAATCTATGTCTGAAAACAAAAGGCAGAAAGGATTCTTTTAATTGCTTTATTAAGCATGGGTTTTGAATGGTAGGAAATACATGAAAGCAATCTTATGAATGCTGCCATAAGGAAAAGGTACACAAGTGATTTGTGTTAAAATCAGAATTCTGATCAGCTGACAAATTACTCAACTCCAACATTTGCTACAGAAGTGGTAAGTGCTAATGGCTAGAATGTGACCTATATTCCACAGTGCCACGTCAGTAGACGTCAAAAGACCAAAGAAGCAAGTGTTTAAATGCCATTTTAGCGTTATCCTTGTTACTTATTTTAAGTCTGATGTAATACACATTACCTACTGAGGGATCCTTAGGAATACACATTCCTGGTTAAACTGCAGCAGTTCTTTCCTTGCACTTAGAAGAACAACCAATCACATACAGTGTCCTGTGAAAAATAACACAATTTAACGTGGGGACCTATAGCTTAAGACCTGTAAAAATGCTTCTCAACAGAGTAATGTCACAGATTTAAAAATAAGCCTATTCTTGGAAGGAAAGCTTGAGAATTGCACCTTTGAGAGCAATTGTAGTCATGGAACAGCAGTAATCATGTTTTACACAGCAAGATGTGTTTCCATGGAGTAACTGAAGTTCACCTGAAAGGCCAGTGGTGCCATTTTCACAAGTGCAACATCTTCATTTTTAAATGAAACATTTCAAAAATTCATGTCCACAATTTTGGGCTTGTTGGTTGTTGTTGCTTTTTTTGCAGGGAGGGTGAAGTGTTCTGATGAATGCCGTGTTCACTTTCACATCTGTTTGTGGTGCACAATGACCTCTGCTAGTGCAGTAAAAGCAAATGGTTACAGCAGCGTGATTGAATTCATCCCATGGACTGAAGAGGGAAAGGCAGCACAGCTCTCCAGTGTTAACAAACTTTTCACACATTCCAAAGAATTAGCAGCTGCAGCCCTGGTCTATGCTTCCCTGCAAGCGCTGTGGAAATTGTATCCACCTACAGCTCAACTCCAGTCTGGCCTGTGTCTCAAATCTCAGGAGATGGTCCTTCTACTTTGTTGGGTGTTTTTTTTTCTGCTCAGTCTTCTGTACTCAGTCTTGTTTATGTAGACTGAGAAGAACGGTATGCATTTAATTTATCAGATTTCTGATTTACAGAGTTGCTAGCGAGTGCATAGAATTTCTCAATTCAGGCTGGAAAGAAAAGAAAAGCAGTGTTTTTATAATGGCTTTTGCTGAGTAGGTGTGCAAGAAATTGAGGTCTCTGTGAGAGATTAAGAAAGGAAAGAACCGTTTTCACAGCAAATGTATCTTAGAAAAAAAGGAAAGAGGAAATAGAAATGTGACTTCAGAAACCTCAAGTTTAAAAGATCTGTCATGTAATACAGCAGCTGGAAACAGACAATGCAAAATATCTGTGTTCATACAATGCACAGTTATTTGAACAACCAAGAGGTTTGCTGTGTTTTAGATGATCTCCATGCTGTTACTGGCAGCTTGGATAAGTTCTTTAACATTCTCACTGTTTAAAAAAGAGAAGCAATAACGGAGCCACATTGTTTCAAAATCTCCAGGTTTAACTTGAAATGAAAGGCAAACCCTCAAACATAATTGAATGCAGAACTTTAAATTCCATCTCCATGTTTAGACAATGACATTCTCTTGCTCAACGACATTTGTTGTCCATTTACAACTAGAGGATTAGAAAAGAAATAGGATGTTGTGGTTCCTAATTAGAACATTTGTTTGAAAGAGTTGTCTTCAAGATAAATGCACGGATTTCTCTGTGTTCTTGCAGAAACAATTTTGTAGCTGGAATGGATTTGTTGCTGACATCTCTGAAACAATGTTGACATCTTCTTGAAGTTGTACCCAGCCTTTTCCTGCAAACAATCCTGCAGAGAATCAAAAGAAACCAGATTATTTGGGGTCTGAAACAGAGCAAGTTGTATCAAGAAGCCACTGTTCTGGTTATTCTCTGTTCCAGAGAAAAACTACAATTAGCCTTTCTTAGACTCAAACCAGGGGAATGTCTGAGATTTCAACTCCCTTCTCTCCATCAGTCAGAAGATTGGAAACTCAAGTTAAAAAAGAGCCCTTTAATTTTAGGTTTGAATTTTGTTTCTCCCTGTTTGATAGCTGCCTGCAAAGCAGTGTTTGTGCCATCGCACTGCAACCGCATTCATTCTACAAATATTTTAGAAAATGATCAAGACTATTTATTTAATAGTACTGTAATGTATAAGTGAGCCTATATTACTCGTAGTGAATATGTGCTTTGCTGTGTTGTATCCTCATGTCAGCGTAACCCTATTATTATAAATCAAACGGAGGATTTGACAGACTATTGCAGTCACATCTTGCTCACAGCTCCCATTGTTCTCTCTCACATCCACAGCGTGCTGTCTGTAAAGGGAACAAACCCCAACAGATTATTTTGCTTCATTTAGCAGCTGGGTGCATCCTGCTGTAACATCAAAGATGTTTTACCTTCTTTGTTTTTACTAATGAACTTACCATCTTATGCAGTATCTCTGAAATTAAAGTAAATTGTTAGAAATGTATTTAAAACACTTACAATTCACTAATATGTAAGCTCTTTAGGAGCAACTCTGCAATCTTATCTGCAGGAACCAAATACTCTCCTTAAGAGGTACATTCCTCACCTATTGCTTGAACTAAGAAGGGGTGGGGACATTTCTCAAGCAATCACCCATTTAGAACGTTTCCAGTTGGAATCACACCTGATGGTTTAATACTGCTGAGTATAATTATGGTAAAGTATATATCATAACGAAACAAAAATAAAGCAAACCTAAATGTAAGCCGTTTTGACTGGTAATGCATTCTTTCCTATCTTTTCTTTCACATATCCATAAGCTGTAATTGGAACTCAGCTTGGAAGAAGTTTCTTGAGGATACCATTTTCTCACCATTTGCTTTAAATTACTCATTGAATAGTTTAGTATTTTACTGCTTGTTTTAAAATTACTGACCTGTTTGTTTTATTGCATCCCAAGAAAACACAAGCATGTACATGTAATAAAACTGTTATGATACTTGTTTTTGATGACGAGGCAAGCAATTATGCTAATCTAGCTGCTCAATGCATTTATGACTTGTGCTGGAGTCAAAGCCACACCTGTCTGCCCTATCTCTAACAAGAAATGGGAGTTTAGGAACAGCAGTTCTTCTGAAGTATGGGTAAAACTTCACTAGAGTTCATACCTGGCAGATTCTTTCCACTCCAAACACCCCACTCCCCAGATATCTGATCTTTAGGATATCTGATCTACAGGTCACTGGGAAGGACTCGCTGCTGAGTCATGGAGAGTTTTGAATACTGTTACGACAGCTTTGCAGTCTTTGAGAGATCCAGGATCTTATTCCAATAATAGAATTTCGGGGAAAGGTGGCTAGTAAGAAGTTCAGTCGTGTCACACCTCATGTAATTTCGTGGGAAAATCCACTGTTCTGTCCTTTCTCAAAGGTCTTCATTTCTTGTGGGAAGAGAGAAAGGATCAGCAAAGATTTGGGAATCATGCTGCCAAGGAGAACAAATGTTATGGTTGTCTTTTCTTTATATTCTGTATGAAGACAGGTAGAGAGAGCTGGGATTGCTCAACACAGAGAAGGGAAGGCTCCAAGGAGACTTTATAGCAGTGTTCAGTACCTAAAGAGGCCCTACAAGAAAGCTGGGGAGAGACTCTCCATCAGGGATTGTAGTGGTAGGACAAGAGGTAATGGCTTTAAACTGAAGAAGAGTAAATTTAGATTAGATATAAGGAAGAAATTCTTATGGCTATGAGATGCTGAAACAGGTTGCCCAAGAGAAGCTGTGGATGCCCCAGCTCTGGAAGCGTTCAAGGCCCTGTGTTGGATGGGGCGCTGGGCAGCCTGATCTAGTGGGAGATGTCTCTGCCCAGAGCAGGGAGTTGGAACTGGGGGGGTTTTAAGGTCCCTTCCAAGTTGATCCATTCTGTGATTCTACTGGTTCAGAGCAAACCCACTTTAGGATGGGGCTTGGAGGTGCTGCAATACAGAAAAAGAGCAAGTTTTGAGAGAGCTGGTAGACAGGTGACCTTGGCGCAGAGGAGTCAGGACAAGCATTGGGTCTGTAGGTATCTTCCATTACAAGCATCTTGGAGGTACAGTCTTGCCTTAATGCCCAGTTTCCTCTGGATTGAAATCCACATAAATCTGCCTGCTCAGTGCCTAACACTGGCAGACACAGGTGCCTCTGTGCTCAGAGCTCTGCTCAGACCCCTGAAATAATTACTTAGAAGCTTTGGGGTGCCAGCCAATGGGAAACAGCAGGCATGGGGATTAGGTGGAATTCAGGCCAGCAGAATCTGGGACTAAGATCAATACTTAGATTAATTGAAAGTATTATTCAGCCCTCTCCCTCATTTTGGATCAACCAGCAGTCGGTCTTTTCTCTCTCCTAGAATGTTCTCTCTGAACATTCATGCAACCGGGAACAAATGTATCCCGATGTATCCCTCCTTTAGACTTTTCACAATTAGTCCTACCAGCTGCTCTCAGAACTGCATTCCGTCTAGCAGCCATGTTCAGAGTGCAGCGTAGTGGCTGTCAGCTGGCCAAGCCTGCACATGCTTTGGAGCTCATCTCCAGTTTCCCAGGGAACCTCTCCTGGGTCCTCTCACAACGTTCCAAGACACCCAGGAGACATTTCATTAGTGCCACTGTTCATGGCTTAGTACATCCCGAAGTAATCAGCACATCAAAGGTGCATTTGCATTTTTTATTCTTCAGTTTCTAAAGCAGTAAAATGAATTGCTGGCCATACAAAGCTGATTGTACTTACAGCAGTAAAACTCAAGAGCCTTCCTCTGAAGCCTTGAAACTGTCCCTTATTCATCTCATCTACGCAGCCAGTGTTGGGCTCGCGCCTGGTACTGCTGATATCCATCTTATTATGTTGATCGACAGGCCACTGTTCACCCAACAGCTACCTATGCTCCATTTTATCTGTCCACTACCACTCAGGACTTGTTATTCTCCAAAGATCCAGGTCTCTCTCCCTGCCCATGCTCCTAATGTCATCCTGCAACCATAACAGCTTGTCTACTACTTTCCACCAGCAAGCTGAACTTTCTCCAAGGAGTCATTACTGTATACACAGTATCTTTACTCAAGAATAGGCTATTTATTTCTTTGAAGAAAACGAAGGATAAAAAAAAGCATTGGATATTGGTTTAAATTTTCTTGGTAAGCTTTTCCTTCAAAACAGAATATTTACCAAAGAGCAAATACTGCTGGGAAAAGCAAAGGTTTAATTAGAATGTTTTCAGTCAGTCTTCATATGCATTCATTCATCTGTCTCTAGAGGCTCTGGGACCCCTGTCACAGATGTAGGCTTGATATGCACCTTATCTTGTCTTCTCTACACACACTGGTCACAGATGTCTGAATACTACATTTTCCATGGCAGGCTGAGGCTTTAATGCTTTCCCCTGGAGGAGAGATAAGAGCTAGAACATGTGTAGAATGCATTACCTTTTCATTTGCAATCAGTGATGTGTAAAGTTTCTAAAAGTTGTCAACACTCTTGTGATATATTCTATCTCCATTAGAGAGAGAGAGCGGACAGGGATACATAGTCAGATGATTTTTTTGGTGAAGAACCTCTCTTACCAGCCCAGGACCATCCTCTATCACATCTGTCTCCTGTAACGAAATACATGGCCTTATCGTTTTTCAGTCTTATTCTTCTTTCTTATCATTCATATTTAATGTATTTCTACCTTCTGTTTTGTAGCTGCTTACATTTTATTGATTCTCAGGAACAGTTTACAAGTCAGTGATTTATTATCTTTCACTTCTATTTGTGCTGACAGAGAACATCCCCATTTTTCAACTTGAAATTTAATGTGAGGTAAAAAAATATTTCTGGCTGAAAATGTGAGGTGCACATTTAAGCCGTGCTAAATGTTATTACATGGATTTTTAGAAAAAAAGAGAAGAAAATTCATGGTTAAGGATGACACCTCATTTTCTGCTCATGAAATATTACGTACTACTACATACATAGCATAGACAGTGTATTAGCCGTCACTGGTCTGAGGGCTGTGCAATGTCTGATAAGAGAGATCATCAAGGATTCAGGCCAGACTTTTGAAACTTAGGTGCCAGAAAGTGGGCATCCACGATTTTTGAGGGATGAATTGAAGATCCTCTGAGCTTAAAACTATGGTACAGCAGGACCCGTCCACAGAAATAAAATTGTAATTTCACACAAACCAGCAACTCAGAATGTCCCTTACATGGGGTGTAACACTGTGTCACCTCTCAAGTGTAGGTGCTGAGGAGTATGAGCAAAGGGCAGAGGCAGGAGTGACATGGGGGAGACAGGGACCAGCCACATATGGCCGCTGCCATTTATCTCACTCTCTGCAACTCCCTGAAAGGAGGTTGTAGTAAGGAGGGGATTGGCCTCTTCTCCCAGGTAACAGCGATAGGACAAGAGGGAATGACCTTAAGTTGTGCCAGAGGAAGTTCAGGCTGTATATTAGGGAAATTTTCTTCTCAGAAAGTGCAGTGAGGCAGTGGCACAGGCTGCCCAGGGAGGTGGTGCAGTCACCATCCCTGGAGGTGCTCAGGAACCTTGTGGATGTGGCACTGAGCGACGTGGTCAGTGGGCATGGTGGGGTGGGTTGGGGGTTGGACTAGGTGATATTAGAAAGCTTTTCCAACCTTAATTCTGTGATTCTGTCCTGCTCTTTGCTCCTCTCTCCTTTGTATGTGAGATTTTTGCGGATAGGATAGAAAAAATTTACCTTGCAGCTGAACTGACACAGCAAGATAGACATAGGGTTGCATCTCCAGTCAGCCTGGGAGCTGCAGGCTGCTACCTAAAAAGCGTTTTTTCTAGGAGCAGCAATTTTACAGGATCAGCTGTTGGTTTCAGTGTGAACAGCTTGCACGGGATTTACTTACCGCATCCCTTTTCTACTGTCAAAGAAAAAAACAGAGCACAGATTGGAGCTCAAAGCCAGGGAAGAATGCTTTCAAAGAGAAGCTCTTAGCGTTGGCACTGCTCGAGGCAGTTTGGGGGCTGTGGGGAGGGGATGTTGATGTGCAGGACAGGCTGCCAGTCTCTTGTTTTCCCAGGGTTTTGGAAAGGATGGGCGTAGACCTAACATCATCCCCATTGTGTTTTGAAGGACTTTTAATAATGGGACTGAAATTTGATCCTGTGATCTACAGATGCTTGTGGTGCGCCTCCCACCAGGACCTCAGCCCTGGGCTCACTGCAGTAGGCCTGCAGTCTTCATAGGTACTCCAAGCCCCTGCACGTTGCACTACTTGCATTTTCCTCATCCCCTCTCTCATGCTCCTCCTTGGCTGCTGGCTGTCTCTGCACCGGAGGAAGTGAGAGTTTGTATAGAAATCCTATGATCCAAGTCTACAGCTGATGCCTTCAGGCTGCTCAGTAGCTTAGGCAAAATCCTTCCCTGAGCTGCAGGCTGGATGCTGCAGGCTTGCTTGCTCACCTTGCCAGTGGCAGAAACAAGGAAGCGGGTTTGGGGAGTATTCCTAAACAGATCCACCACACTTGAATCTGCTGAAGTGGAACTTCCTACTGCCAGGGTCAGAGTCAAAATAGTAGGCATTTCTGATGATCTTAGGTATGGCAAAGGAAATATATCCATCTAGCAGAACCAAACAAACCAAATTTCACCATCAAGAGGCAGCTGTACGTATTTCCCCACTTGAACTTTCTCAACACTTGACAGTGCTTGTTAGGGTTCAGTCAAAGGTGTCCTGAGCACATGGGGTGGTGAGGCACCGGCACACGTTGCCCAGAGAAGTAATGGATGCCCTGTCCCCGGAGACATTCAAGGTCAGGCTGGACAAGGCTCTGAGTAACCTGATGTAGCAGTAGGTGTCCCTGTTCACTGCAGGGGAATTGGACTGGATGGCCTTTAAAGGTCCCTTCTACCCCAAAGAGTTCTATGATTCCTCTCACACTGCTCCCTGAAGGGTTTTTCTCGGTCCTTTCTCCAGCTGGTTCTCACTCTGCTTCTTCTTCCTATCAAGTTCTCCTGTGCCTCTGTAAATCTCTTTAAGTCCTTTGAGCTTTGCAGTATCTAAATTCCGAGGTTAATACCTAATCTCTTTGTCTTCCTTGTAGTGAAAGTCTCCTCTTCCAAACGTCTTCCTTGCAAACCAACTGTGCAGGGCTGGTTTTCCTCCCTCTCACTGCACTGTCATCCAACTTCGTGACTACTTCAAAGGAAGCAAGTCTATGGGTGGATAAACTGTCACTGCACCTGACCCAGAAATCTTAAAATACTTTGCTACTCTAAATAGGACCCATGTACCCATTTGTTCAGGACAGCAGGAAAATGTGGATGTTTGAGTTAGATGGGAAAAAAAGAAAGAAAAAAAAAGAAAAAGAGATAAGACTCCTTAGAACACCTCTGGAAGGACAAAAAGAAGAAAAAAATAAATTAAAGACATTGAAAGACACTGCTCCTCTGTTTTGTATGAGGGCACAATTCACTCTACATGCAGATAAAAGACAACACAGCTTCCTACTTCCCATTGCTGTTCTGCACTGCCAGGTTAATTGTTGTCATTGTATTCCCCACAAGAGAAGCTTTGGCAGTGGTGCCAAATAAACCAGATTAGTGTTCAGGGGCATTTGCTGGAAGTGATGCCAAATCCATTCTTGATCCTAATTATATGAAATATGCTCCAATAATTTTCCACAAGGTGAATAAAAATAATGCCAGAACTGCCGCTTTCACTGAAGCTCAATTAGGAGGCATTCACTAATCCCAAGGCTTGTCATAGCCTCTTCTGTGCAATTATATTCCCCTTTTTAGAAATTGTTGTTTACCTAGAGAAGATGAGTATCCTAATTCCTGGCACCAAAATGAGAGTGATATCAGGAGAGAGAGAAAAACATAGATAAGACCTGGCCCGTATCCCAAAGTTAGGCAGGCTGACCTTTGGCTTCAGTTTCCACAGAAAAGCTATTGTTTCTTTGCAGTTCCAAGCTGTTAAAATACGAAATATGCACCTGAATACAACTCATTCCTGAATCTAAAAGAGGAAAGAAGAAGATACTTAGAAAATAAAGTCAGATTAAACCAATTATATATGCTTTGCTGGTTGTGGAACATTTCCCATAGTGTACAATACTATGTTCTGCAATGAATTTCTGATTTCGTAATGACTGATTTGCAGCAACTGACAAATGAAGAAATATGTTTCAATCATTCACAATGAGCAGTTGTAAATTTGGAGTTTTGTTTAAACTATTGAAACCTCATTGTAAGATTGAGGAGCAGCCTGCTACCATATAAGCATAATGAGATGTGCTTTGATTGCATATGAAAAAAATAATTCCTTTACAGCTGGAGCTGGAAGAGGATGGACAAACACATTTAGCAAAACACTGTAACAACAAATTATGTTGATGGTCTGTAGTTGGCATATGGAAGGTGTTATCTTGCAGGATGCTCAAAGCACAGAGCAGTTTTTTTTTTTCCTATCACAATAAAACTTAAGCTTTCTCAGTTTTAAGAATATGCAACTTGTCCCTTCTTTCTTAATGCCTTTTGCTTTTGAGGCAAGTCACACAAATAGCAATGTTAGTATTTGGGAAATGGGCCTGACTTCATTTACCCTCTTTCCCATTTTTGAAGTTTCTTCCACTTCCAGAACTGCTGGGGAGATCAGATTTATTGGTTGTCTGACATGTTGGCTAGCTCACAGCCTAATCTTCAGGATCATGTACTGCTCAGTATGTGATAGAGCGAAACCTGACTCTTAAAGAAACAACAAAATTGTTCCAGTGAGTTAGAAGGTTCATGTGAGAGCATTTGTATGCTCAGGGAGCTCTCTTCAGCTGCCAGGTGAGCAGCTCTAAACTTCAGCTGCTGGTCACACCATCTCCATAGCTCCATCCTCCCCAGTGGGAAAACAGTGTAGATTGATGAAGGAAAAAACAGATCCACTTCCTTCTCGTCTCTATGTATGTTGGGTTCTGGTGCACTTGCCCAACCCCACCACTCCAGCAGGGTTTGGGAAGCAGATGACACACAGTAAGTTGCGCCCATTCAAGCTGATGCACTTGTACAGGCTATTGTTTTTCCACTGACAAAAGTCCCAAGGAGATTTCTATCAGTTGTTGCTTATCAGGAGTAGAGAGAGAAAATGGTTGCTTCCCTGCTGTGAGACTGGTCCCTAAAATCCAGCATGAGACAGCCTTATAAATGCACTGCAGAGGTTTACAGCCGTGGCATCTCCTAATGTTAAAAGTGCCAAGGCTTTCTGGGCTGCTACTGTTGAGTGGTGTGCTGTGTGTTGTTCCACTGACCTCCTAATGCAAACCAGTACCCTATTTCCAGGAGCCAGAGATCTGCAGAGCTGCCAGCAAATAGGCAAAGATGAAGAGGTGATAATAGAGGGTTTAAAAAGTCTCCTGAGGGAAGCCTGAAGGAGATGCACAGAAAAGCACGAGCAGGTGGGAAAGGGGCTGGACTGGCTCTGTATCAAGGGGGGCAGCTCCTGCAGCAAATGTGCCTTGGACTGTCTGTTTGCCATTCTTGCCACGGATGGACTCGTAAGCAGAACAGCAACAGGCTGAGGAAAGCCATTTTTCAGCAAGGGTTGGGGCCTGGAGAGCATTTATGTTCAGTTAGTTTTTAATGAGCTGTTTTAGAACTACATAAAATCTAGCTGTGTCTCTGTGTTTCCTCAGATTTCTCACAAAATGATAACTGGAATGTGGGAGATGGAGGATATTTATAATCTACGGGCTGAGCCTGAGGAATCAATACTGGCTCTTGAGGGAAATATGCGTTTCAGGGAGGAAGCTGAGAGAGTGACAACTGGGGAGAGGTTGTGAGATCCATGGGCTGTACCTCACTTCTGTTCAGGGGTTCGTGATATTCACTGTTGCAACTCCTGATTACATTGCTATTTGTGATCCCAGCCCATGGTTTAGCTATATGGATAAAGGGCATCAGCATACAGAAAAAGGCCGGTGGTGGAAAACAGGTCTACGGCAATCCAGTCTTGAAGATAGGTCCATGGCAACCTAGCAGCAAGCCTCCACCAGGGCTGCATACACTGAGAAATGCTCACCATGGGTTAAATCTTACATCCCATCAATATTCTGCTTATTGAGTTAGTGGTAGGAAAGCTGTTCCTGGTATCAGAAATAATCCATGCATAAAAAGCAGTATCAATATGCAGCACGATGATATTAGTGGAGCTGGCCAAGCAGCGTTGTTGTGTGCCTCTGCAATCTGCATGATGCAACTTGCCCACATTAAACTCCCTGCAGGCTATGCTAGAATCGGGGCGAGAAAATGTATGCAGGCATGAGGTGAAGCAGTTGCAGTAAGCATGTCTTCCACTGGAGCAAACACAGCTAATTAATAGGGCTGTAAAATGACCTGGGACAAGCTGGCTGCCGTCTCTTCCCATTGCCAGGAATGAATACTTTCTAGTTGTTGAGATGAAGTGTGTATGTCAATTAATTATCTGTTTGTTTTTTGTTTTTTTTCCAGCTAATTGTAACTGTGACATACCTATCCCTAAAGAAATTATTGCACAATACAACCAGAACTCAAACTGGATGTGTCACTGCTGAGAGCATACCTGACTGCATTTGCAATTTCTACTAACCAAGTGTCCCACGCTTCTTCAGGTAATGAACAAAAGGGGTAATTTGAGATAAACATCTGTTCCCAGACTTCACTGATTGGCATTCAGCTTTGTTCTTATTTTGTCAAGTTTGCTTAGTGTGATGCTGATGGTTTTGTTAGCCAGTGACCTCAGTGAAGCTTGAAGCAACCTGGATGTTTGCATGGACTGTGCATTTTCATTGTGATGGGAACTAATGGAGGCTATCTTCACAGAGACTTCTGTGGTCACTGGTTGTGATTAACACACTCCTAATGAGCAGCTCTTGCAGTCCCATTAGAGAAATTGCCTGCCAAGTGTAAGCCTCTTTCCAGATTGCTATCACCGTATTCATTTTCCCATCCAGAAAACAGCACTCTGTTTCTCTCTTCAACAGATGAAGCCTTAGATTGGGTCTTCTATCATATAAATGCATCACAATTCATTTTGGTGAGGACACTTCCTCCCTGAAACATTTTGAGCTGCAAATGCACTCCATGGGCCAAAAATCACACTCTCCTATTGTGCTACATCCTGGAAATGTGTGGTGCTAGAATTCAGCTTTCTATTTACCTGGATGCCCATCTAGAGGGTGGGAGCAAATAACTAATAGTCCAACATTCCTTGCAGGACACCTGCTGGAAATAACATTTGCCTTCACACTCCTTTGTAATAAACAGCAGAAATTGTTGAAAGAATATTAAAGCCTGAAGCACTCTTGGTTTGGTTGTTACTGTTTCAAACTATTTTTGAACCTCTGCTAACCTTGGAAGACTTCTCAGAGGAACAATTGATTAAATTAGAATATCTAATTCACATGAAATATTGGGAAAGAAGAGGAAGGGTTATATTAGCTGTTTCATTAGCGCTCATTCCTAGGGTCTGTATCCCAGCCTGCAGCAGAAATGTCAAGAGGAGCAGCTGCTGCAGCACACAAGCCAGCAGAATACTTCCATTTCTGAGCAAGGCAAGGGGGGGATGGAGAAAGCTGAGCAAATTGCATAAGGCACAAGTATTGCAAAGCAGCAGGGAAGGGTTATATGTCAGCAGAGATTGAGCTGAGTCCTTTATCTGTCCATTTCCAGAGATTTAGCACTGTTTTATTTAGGAAATTTGGAGACCTTTAATAGTGCCAATGGGCCATTTGTTTGGGGTTTAGAGTGGTCCCAGAAGCATGTGCTGCCCACCTCGGCCCCATTTAATGCACGTCATTGGCTCAACATTTTCTTGAGTGAGAATTGCAACTGCTCTCTTTTTACTGGGTGACAAACAAGCAAACTTCTCACCCTACTATGCTGCTCAGTGCTACCAAATGACTCCTGCCAGCACAAAAGTAAAGCAAACTAACAGCAAAGAGCAAGGACAGCAGTCTTCTGTGTGGCATTTCTTAGCTCTGGTCTCACAGCCTTTCCCTCGCTAGGTGAGCCATCAGCAGTGTTATTAGGATTTATTCTTCTGTCATATATTTCTGTGGCTGCATGAAGACAGAATCCAGATCTTCCTGGGAACTGTTTCGCCTTGTATTTCTTCAAATATTGCTTAACAGTAACACATTGTACTCATAAAGTATGTGAAAGGGCTGGGTTGTTGCTATGCCTTGTTAGTCAATGTCAGCATGTTGGACCGGTGTCTCACTGTAAAGCTGTCATGGTAAAATGCCAAGTTTTGGAAAAAAAAATACTAAGAAAAAAAACTGGCACTTAAAAAAGTATGCAAAATACATAGCAAATTGTTGTGTGTGCTCACTGTCAGTACATACTTTATTCCATTCCATGGTCCTTCCTCCAGACTTGTAGCATTCACTAATAAAACACCTCAACAGTGAAAAAAGCAAGTTAGTATATGGCTTTGGGTGTTTCACACATGACTGAGCTGCTGCTTTTTGACCAAGCCCAGTCATGGGTGACATCTTCTTAAGGCCAGCTTAAGAGGTGACCACCTGTAGCTCCCTGCTATTCCCCACATCTCTATCCAGCCTCATCAGCTTGCTGGGCAGGTTGTCTGAGTATTTCCTACCCCCTTAAGGCCATTCAGTGTAGCTAGTCCCTTTTTGAGAAAAGAGCTTGGCAAACTTTTGCCCACGCAGCGTGGACTCAAGGAGAGAGGCTGCAGCAGAGCTGGGGCTGCTGATTCTAGTTCGTGGTGACTTGCTCAAAATCAGATGATCTCGCTCATAATTTTTAATTTCCTATTAGCTCTTCGAGTACTGTCTAGGTATACTGACCCCTATCCATTCTGTCCTTTTGGAGCTGCCGGGACAACATTACCCGTTCTATCGTGCAAGAGCAACATCTAGTAGAAACTCTTCAATTTAAAGAATGAATTTGCTTGGACTAGGAATTTCTTATCACGATTCAGACTTGCTGTGCCATATCCAACATTGCAGCAAGTCTTCATTGCAGCATGTTACTATTGCTCTGTGTAAAGTCCTAGTGATTCATCATTGGGTGAATATAGAAATGCTTTTATTTTTTATCTAAATAGGGGATAGTTGTGATATATTGTCTCTGACCAATAAATGAATTGCTTTCCGTTCAGTACGAATACAGAAGTGGGAGGGACAGCTGGGTCCTTCAACTGTGGTTCCACACAGTTTCTGGCAATCAAGTGGCAGACATTTATGGGCCAGGAAGGTCTATAGGGCATTCATTTTCCCTGTCCATTATCTGTCTTTTGTACAGATTAAATTGTTTGTTACTGTAACATGACCACCTAAATAGATATGAAGGCTTGGAGATGACAATCAGTTAGCCTGACTTTTTCATAATGCTTGTCCTAGTGTTTGTTCCTGCGGTGGAGGAAATTAATCTATCCTATTAGTACTGTCTAAGAAAGCTAGAGTTCAGATCAGTCCATTTGCAGTCCTTATTAAATAAGGACCCCTGCTGGTGTTTATTAGATAAATGAAGGACCATAGTGAAGTTCCTTGTTACTTAAATGAAACACCATGTTTAGCAAAGCTGTTAAATCACAGCTGAAGGCAGACATCTTGATGAATAAATCAGCATTCATGAATAAATAATTGACAAGAGTGCTAAAATCGGATTCTTGTCTTCATACTTTCTCTGTCCTTGGCCAAAAATTGAGACAGCATGTGTCAGCTGCAATGGTGGCCCTTCTGGCAGAGCCACCTAAGGTCAGGTTTCCAAAGGTGTAGATGGGATTCTAGTAGGACCAACAGAGGCATCTCGGTCTGTGAGGGGCTCCAACGCCTTTGTTTCAATGGTTCTGGTGAGTTAGGGAGCTGGAATGAGCTGTACATTTTCCACAGGACATCCAAGAGCATGAATCAGCACCGCTGTGGGACACATTTGCACTTTGATCTAATAGTTAAAGGCTCAGCATCCCATTACCACTGCCAGGCGGCCACCTTCCCCTGTAATCCTGCTGGTTATTCACACCAGTGGAGCTTCACCAGCCAGCCACTTCCCCAGACAATTATTTCCCACTTTGCATTATGAACCCCAAGTGGATTATGAGTCTGGCAACAAGTAAATGAAAAGTTTTAAGGAGGACGCTTGTTGAGGACTCTTTGTGGCTTAGGGAGCGTGGTGTCTGTGTCCTGGCTGAGAGAGGGGAGGAATGGCTTCCAGTTCTAACTTCTCACAGAGCTGACTCTGGGTTTTTGCCTCCTGCCTAAGAGCTGCTATCCAGAATGCTATCTTATTTTGCTAAATATTTAAAATACCTGTGGTTACAGGGAAGTGCCAATTCTGAAATCTTCCACTTTAATAATACAAGTGGTTTTCAGATGCTGAGGATAAAGATGCAGCTGCTCCAAGAGCCCTGAGTGCTGGTATTCCTAAGAACTGCAGCCAGGCCCTTACAATGCACTTGTGTCTCAAAGCCACAGCAAAGGGCTGGAGCCAGTGCCACCCGGGAATCAAAGGCTGCCATTCGTGTCTGTGCAGAGCAGGCAGGCAGAGCCTTGGCAGTGCCCACTGTATCAAAACAGGGCTCAGATGGGACTAAAGTGATGCCAAGCTCTTGTTACTGTTGCTGGGTTTTCCTCCCACTAACTTCACGAAGGGCTTTCGTACACATCAGCACTGTTTGCTGCATGTGAAAGACCGGCACAACATGCAAACATTGCACAGAGACAGCTATTTGCTAAGGAACAGTAGGATTCCCCATTTTAATTCCCACTTTTTCTGTGCTGAAAACAGTGGTATTTCACACTTATCAGAGTGCTGGTGGCAGTGAGAAGGCTATTAGCTTGCTATAGAGAAGGAGCATGCAGAAATTTGGGAATCGTTTCTTTTGTGCATGTTGACACAAATACAGGAGAACTTCAGGGGGAGCACTGTGAAAGGAGCAAGTGCACAGCATCAGCATCATGAAGAAGAGCTGAAGCTGCATGCAGTTTGTAAAGAAATTTCTAAAAAGGCAGCATGAGGGTGAGACAGGGAGCTAGGAATTGGGATGTTGAACTGCCTGGCAAAGCTGGCCATGACCATGCTCTCCTCCAGTCTTCTTTTCATAACTGTTGCAGCAGAACTTCCTGACAGCTTCTGACTGCCCTAACAAGTCATGTCAAGTGGCTCTGTTTCATTTTGGGTGGAAAGCACCTCTCTGGGATAGAACCTGTTATTTGGTAGCTACAGCATGTATCTAGGGCATGCATATTTGTACTTTTTTAGAAGAGGAAATTATGCCTGGGATTCCCGTGTTGCGGAGGAGCTTCTTGCTGTACAACTATTGGGGTGGGTAACAGAGTAAAAGTAGTTCATTTTACCTAACTCCAGCAATAGAAAAGCTGCATCCAACCACATTAGCAGCATCAACACATGGGCAGTGGATCACTTCTGACCTTGCTCTCCCATCAGAGAAGTGCCTAAATACTGGGGCTGGGGCATCTGCGTAGGAATTTTGGTGGTGTAGATGCTGTGTGGTGAGCCCATGGGCCAACACGTTAATGTCTTCTTTTATACATAATCTCAGCCATGGATTTGCTTTAGATGGCACTAAAATACATGATCACGAGAGACCACTGGAAGACATTTGACTTTACGTGGCTCTGTTTCTGAGTGATGCTAAAGCCAGCTTCAGGAGTGCCAGAGCCTGTTACTTTAGAGATCTATGCCAGTGGTGCAAGGCTCATTGGGATTTATATAGACCTTCTTCAACCTTGAGAAGCAAGGTTTACTGAAGACATCTTGTGGAGTCTGTGCTATCTACGGATGCTCCGTTTAGCTTTCAAAGGGTTTCCAGTTCACTTTTTCTCTTGGGCATCTCAGCAGGAAACGCTGTTCTTTTGAAGTTACGTATTAGACTTCTTACCACCTACTTCAGTTGTTCCAAGATTTTAAAATCGTGATGTATATTTTTCCTTCCTCTATTTATTATCCTGCTGGGTTTTTTTGTTTTTTTTTTCACACCGCCTTGGTGGTACCTGCATCTCTTCCCTACAGATCAGATGTTGTAGACTCCTCCATGCCAAATTTCAAAGGTGTGAAGAACTTTAACAAAGCTGAAGAAGCCCAACACTAAAGATACATTCACATTTTTGCTGTCGTACTGAAAAATGTGGGTATGTTGCAGTGGAGTCCCAGAGGAAGACTGTGCTCGTCCAAGAATTTTTGCAGGAAATTCTATTGTTCTCTGCAAACTTAGAAAGGGAGAAAAACCTCACTCATTAATGTGCATACCACCCTGACTCCTTAGTGACTGTTAAGGGCAGATAACAAAGCTACAGGCTGGTGTTTGTTTAATGTGAAGGTAGGCTAAAGTGGGATTGGGGTTGGCCTTAATCAGATATTCAGGGACTGAAGAGCTCAAGGAGCACCGGGTGTTGTGCACAGCAGGTAACACATTTTGCTGAAGCAATCTCTCTGTCCCAAGTAGTTTCTGGAGCACACATCCACAGCTGATCACTCAATCTGCTATAGGAAGCCTATTGCCACTTTGGTTTTTGCTTGAAATGTTTAAAAAATGTTTTTGATTTTTTTTTTAATACATATTCTAACATTTTAGCATTTTCTAGTCAAAACTGTGCTTTTCTAAAACATTTCTAAGGCTTTTTTTCCAAGATTTCCATTGACTGCAGTAGGCTTTGGCACAGGCTATAACTGTACAAAACCTAGGACTATAAATATAGATTCCCAAGGACTTGACTGGAGGGAGTGACAGATGTATAGCTTGACTCTGAGAATCTGCCAGGGCAACGTTTTCCAGAAGCAAAAATGAGAATCATCTGTGTTAAATTTATCCACGCTTGGACTTCTTTGGTACGTGCAGGAAGAAATCGCAAGGGAGCGGATGACTTTTAATCTGCAAGTAGTGTAAAGTTTGCATGCTGCCTTTGCAGTGATACTGTTTATTAAATTCCTTGGGTAAATTTTACCTCTGCTGTACAGTATATAAAACATTTTCACAAGGTAGATCAATAGCATATGGTGAGTAGTTCACTCAGTGCCTGCACAAAGCATTGCCGTATGCTCTTATGACACAGTTTGAGCTCAGGTCCATATGGCCACTCTTGTTTCTGACAGTATGTGCTCCCGGAGGACCTGATCCAACCCCCTGGAATGGAAGGAGAAGCCCCTTCAATGGCTTTGGAATCAGGCTTGAATGTATTGATCTTCCACTGACACTGAGCAACCCACCAGAAACCTTGTTGCTCTCAGGATATGGGACTTTTTTGTCTACTCTGGCTAGTGGTTTGATAGCAGGGCTGTCTTCTTCCTCCATTCCTGGTGACCTTTGGTACTGGAAGTGCAGTTTGGATGTAAGCAGAGTGTTCTGCTTGGCCCTGCCACAGCAGGTACGGAAACACGAGTTTGGAGGGAAATCCTGATTAAGATCTTCAAAGCATTTCCTTTCTTCAACTCAGTCCTTCACAATGCAAATGCCGCAAGCCAAAAAACATGATTTAATGTTTAAATCATTAGTGGAGGTGTTGGGCACAGAAAGGAATTTCTCATTTTTGATGAATGAGGGAGTATGCTCTGTGTTGGTCTCACTGGCTCGTTCCCTTTCTCTCAGCACCCACTCGCTTCCAGGATAGATCACAGGGGCAGCAGGAACTTGGCTTGGCCCAGCACTGGTGCTCTGCTGTTGGGGTTGGGCAGAAGTGAGCACGGAGGTCTTGTGTCCATGTTTCATGGCAATAAGCATGGAGGCCTTGTGTCCGTTTCACTGCAGTGAACACCGAGGCCTTGTGGTGTTGTTTCACAGCAGTGAGCACTGAGGCCTTGTTCTCTGCCACCACTCCTTCCATTGCCTTCTGGTTGATGGGAGGAGGCTCTGGACGGACAGTCCCACAGGGCTTTGAAGATGAAAAGGCCTGGTGCTGGCTGACTAAACCATAGGGGCTGACACATCTTTGCAAAAACTTCCTGCCAAGCAAGGTAAAGCAAATACCTGTTCAAAGAACCCAAGCTGAATTCTCTCCTCCCCAACCCCAGATCAACTCCATCCTCCCACAGACTGCAAACAGCACTGGGGCCATTGGGAGCAGGAAGGTCATCCCTTGGGGGCTGCTGCCATATGGCTCGTATCAGAGCATCCCTCAAGCAGCTGGGCCTGCCATTGCTGAAGCTGGAGACAGAGCAAAGTGGGACAAGGATGCCTTGTTGGGTCATGCTGGGCAGGCTTCAGGGCAGGAGGGAATATCCGCTGTGCTCCTGAGGCTCTTAGGTATGCTAATGGAAGGAAACAGAGACATAGACAGAGAAAGGACCCTTGGTGCCAAGTACTGCGTTAATACTGCCTTTGAGCTATTGTGTATACCAATGTTATTATATCAGTGATGGCTGGTCCTGAAAGGCCTCACAGCTGAGAAAAGCTTAAGAGTGCTAGAGATTGGTTTGCCAAAGTAAGGAAGGGTGCCCTAGCAGAAAAGTGCATGGTGAAGCACTGGGGCTTTGCTGGACATGGTTGTACAGTGCTTGCTCCATTCCTTGTGTGGAGAGAGAAGCTGCTGTTCCACTGCCTGCTCCCTTCTGCTGAGGGCCAGCCTGGCTTGCTGGAGCTCTGTTTGAGAAGATGGAGCCTCCTAGGAATAGCAAGTTCCTTCCTCCCCTACTCAAATCTGCATCCCACAAAAGATGTCCTCTGTGATGATGCACAGACATCTGCTATCGAAACTCCAGGTTCATGTTTTTCAAATATAAATGATGAAGAGTATGGTGCAGAGGGAGGAAGGGGGAGTAACAGAGCTGCAGCTTCACCCCCCACAATGCTGCATGTTCTTCTGGATCCTATGACTCAATCATAGGCATCCCACTGGTGACTGGACTGCCACAGCCATGAATGCCCCTCCTGGGGACTATGAAGTTTCTGGTCACAGTGGTGAAAAGATGGGCTTAGAGAAAATGCTACAGTTCTCAACAAAATCACTCTGGCCTTTTTTAACCACTGCTGATGTGGTGAGTGAAGAAATTGTTTCACTGGAGAAATGAGAGTTCTAAAGAGGGTTAAGGAGGGTTGTCTGAAGAACAAGAGAAGAGGTCTTCCAGATCTGCAGGGTACAAAGAGTGGGACAAAACAGGGTTGTGGTTGAGGCTTGAGTGCTGCGCCATGGGATTTCGGCTGCTTGGAGAAATATGTGAGGGATAAATGCAAGATCATTTTTCACCCAGCACATCACCTTGTTTAAATTTCTGCGAGGAGAGCAAGTATATTATGGTATTGTTATCCTATGCAGAAAGTTGCTCATTTTTAATTATAGTTCATGAGAAATGCGGACTCTTGCAATGTGTCATCTGCTCAGATATATAAATCTTAGGGAAAAAATAATAGTGCCATTAAATACTGTTCTTATAGAGTGCCAGAACAAAGCTCATGTGCCCATCTCCTCACAGCCAGCAGGAAAATAAATGCAAAGGACTAAACATAGAAATGTATCCTACAAATATGTATAGCAGCTAACCATGAGCCAAGGGAACTGCTCTGTGTAAATCCCTCCTCCTGTGTTGGTGTGTAAACAGATTTCCCGCACCCCAAGGCTGACATTCAGGAATAAGGGCACATCCCGTATTTCCTGATTTGCTTCCTCCTTTTTCAGAAATCAGAAAAACACAACTTAGGAATGAACATGGGAGCCAAAACATCAGTGCAGTGTGGGGGACCTTCCTGCCCACCATGGGTGTTGTCCTCAGTCCCTTGCTGCTGACTGCTGACAGCTGCAGAAAATTAAGCCTTGCCATGGCCCTTTGTCCTGCAGGCAGCAATTTTCTGCTTCCTTGTGGGAAATAATCCTCTTTTAATTTAATTATTCATTTTTCAATTATTTAATGCACCATTTTGGGATAGCAGCAATGCTTTGGGTTAGTTTCCAATTGATGGCCACCCCAGACAGCAGAGCATTGGGATCCAGTTCCAGGGGAAAAGGATTGCTTGCTGCCTTGGAGCTGCTGCTTTCCTTAGGGCTCCTACGGCTCCCTTCCTGCTGCACCATGGGGACATTCCCATGTGCTCTGCCTGTGATTCTCTAGTTCTTCATTTTTCATTCGGACTGATTTTCCACTCCAAGATGCATCTGTGCTCAGTCCTGAAAGACATTGGCTCTGATTCGAGGAGCAGGAGTATGATTTCAACAATCCTAAAAGATTATTGCATCACATAAAAAAAAGGTGTTTGCACAATATTGATACAAAGAAGCTTAAAAGAGAAAAGGCCATTTCTGCTGCCACTGGCACCATTTTTTATAGAAGTATGGGGGCTGCTCCAAGAGTAATGCCTCCTATTTTATTATGTTGGCCCATGATGTCAGAGGTGGTTGATGGTGGTGTGGAATGGAGTTGAACCTTCCTGCCAACATTCCATTGCATGTTGTTGCCATGTGACAGATGGCAACAGAGGAGCAATCTGACAGAATGGCATCTGACATGGAAGTGCATCTGAAGCAAAGGGCTGGAATAGATTTTCTTCCATGTGGAAAACATGGCACCCACTGACATTCACTGATGCTTGCTGAATGTTTATGGAGACCAACCAGTGGATGTCAGCACAGTGAGGCAGTGGGTTGTGCATTTCAGAAGTGGTGACAGTGGCAGTGGGCCACCTCCACTGGTGCAGATTTTGATGAATATATCGCATCCAGGCTATTCATTGTTGGTGAAAATGCATAGCTAATGGCAGTGACTGTGTTGTAAAAACAGTATTTTGTAGTGAAGCATTTGCTCTTTTAAATATAAATAGTGTTGCTGTGCTTTTTGTATCTGTTTTAGTTTCCGTGGAAATAAATAGGAGGCATTACTTTCAGAGCAACCTATATATCTCCATTAGTTTCTCTGTAGCTAATTTGTTTTATGCCTGCCTAAGTGCGAGCAGAGTCAGGCCTTCCTCCTGCAGCATACAGAGTGAAAAACATTTCTATTTTTAAAGCAGAAAGCATTTCTTACTCGTATTTATCATGTGTCACTTTGTGGGCAGAGCTGGTACAAATGGCACATAAAAGCTAAATTGGCTATTTATGGCACTGCTCATGACCCTAATACGTGCCATCATGACAGCAGCCGGGCATTGCCTGGGCAGCAGAACTAATGAAGCCTGGATTCCTGTGCATAGATAAGAGCTAATCTCATTCACCTCTTCCATGCTAAAGCCGCTAAATGGGTTCTTCTTTATGAACGCCTGGCTTTGTACTGCTTCTGGATGCTTAATATCTCTAAGCTCTCTAGACCGCTGTAAAATTTGGACAAAGGATCCAAACCATATTATAGGAATAGCAAGACAAGAAAAAGGGAGATACCCAACCTCCATTTTGGCACTTCAGTGGATGAGGAAGAGGGCTGTGCAGGATGTGGTTTGGGCTGGCAGCGAGGGCTGCCAAGTTGCAGCATTGCTTCTGAAGGTGAGGACATTGTGAGGATGGGCAGCACAGAGTGGGTGCGTGGCCGTCCCTTGGCTCTTGAGGTGGCAGCCCTCTCTTTCCCCTGGGAAGACAAGGTCATGCATCTTCCCCTCTGTGTTGTTAATAAATTCATTGGTAAGGTGTCTCGTGGAGACTTTTTGTCCCCTATCACAGGAAGAAGTTTCCCTGCGGCTTGGAAATTTATTCACTGTAAAATTGAACAGGAGAATAAGATTTCCTGAGAGAGCCTGCAGCTGTAATAAAGGATTATTGCCAATTTCTTAGGCTGTGTGCACCGCACTTGGCAGGCAGGTAGCAGCCGTGTGCTCACTGCTCCGTGGCTGGGGCACATGGCCACTGCCAGATATGGGCACTGGGGGCAGATGCTCACTTGCCGGTCACGATTTACCTGAGGTCCTGCAAGGCTTTCCAGTAGGATGTGAACTTCAGGCCAACACTGTTTTTCAGATTTCCAATGGAGCTGACGGCCAAGCAGCTCAGCTCCCCATCTGTAGGGGCAAAGGCTCTTTTTCCTACCTCACAGGGGGTTTTGACAGCAATAGCACTGAAGAATGCAGCACACTCCAAGTGCTGTGGGAACCGTCTAAGTATCACAGGCAGAGACAAATGTAAAATGCTATAATTTAAAGGTTCTTGTCTTTCAGTTGCTAATGGCTTAATTAAACAATAACATTTAGCAGATGTGCTTTTTCTCCTCCAATAATTCACTCCATCTGTGTCAATGTAAGTAGGCCCAGATTAGTGCATCACAGTGTAGATATGAATGTCTTCTTTCAGGTTTTGTGTATTAATATACATTTGCATATATATTGTTTCATCTTGAGATGAACACATCCATGGAAGGAGGTATGCACACTGTGGAGTTTAAAGATCTCTTAGTATCATAGAATCACAGGGTAATAGAATATTCTAAGCTGGAAGGGACCCACAAGGATCACTAAATCCAATCCTGGCTCCTCACAGCACCACCCAAAACCCAAACCCAATGTCTGAGAGCACTGTCCAAACGCTCCCTGAACACTGGCCCATGTCCATGCTCACTCCAACTCAGGTCCATGCTCACAGCTGTCCATGCTCACTCCAACTCAGGTCCATGCTCACAGCCCTTGGCAGGCTGCTCCATGCCCACCGTCCTCTGGCACAGACCCTGTCCCTAACTCCCAACCTGACTCCCCTGACACAGCTCTGTTCTCTTGCGTCTGTCACACAGAGCAGAGCTCAGCGCTGCCCCTCTGCTCCCTCTGTGAGGAGCTGCAGCCGTCATGAGGCCTCCCCTCAGCTCCTCTGCTCTGGGCTGAGCAAACACAGAGACCTCAGCCGCTCTTCACACACCTTGCCCTCCAGATCATTCTTCATTCTTGTAGCCCTCCTCAGATCCTTGCCCTTCAGACCCTTCCCCATCTTTGAGTGCCCTCCTTTGAGTGCTCTTTCATAGTTTTATGTCATTCCCATATTGTAGTGCTCAAGCCTGCACTCAGAGTGAGGCCACACCAGTGCAGTGTAGAGCAGCAAGAGCGAAAAAGCACAAATACAGCATGGATACAGCCACCCTGCCAAGCCCACTGCTGGGCACGGCCCTGGTACCCTGTGTCACCATGCAGCAGCCAGGATTGTGGGTGGTTGGGTAGCATGAAGTGTTCCGACTGCTCCCGACTGGTCCTATGAGCTGGGCAGACCCTGCACTGGGTGATGCATGGGCAGAAACACTTGTAGGGCTGGATCCTTCTTTCTCGACAGTATTCTTCTTAAAGCCTCAGCTAGGAAATCTTATGAACTGACTGGGTTGCTTGACTTTCCCCTAATTTAATTTAGATTCATTTAATTTTAATCAGTCTCTTTTCTCAGCATCCTATTAACCTCCCAATGAACTCTTCCTGTAAGGGGATTGGGGAAGGAGGCAGGCTGCATCTGTTACAGCATTAGCCTCCTCCTTAGGTTGCAAAGCATTAGGCAGCAGAAAAGCATTGACAGGCATGACACACGGTCAGAGGGATGCCGAGTGGTGTCCCAACCCCATTCTTGCTGGGAACAAGAGCAAAACTGATCCAGCATCTCACTTGGTGACCCCCGCTCTCAGTTCACCCTGCCTCTGGCTCTCTGCCCTGAGGCTGCAAGCACTGGGTGGAGAGAGTGGCACCTGCATGGGCCTGCCCTGGGGGACGTATATGACATGGGGAGGCAGCCATCCCAAGGCAGTAACAGCCTGCACACAGCTGGTCGGGGCCATTTCATGTCTTTCATATGTACCAGGATAGATAAGAAGGTAATTTAGCTATTAAAGTCTTGGGGAATGTGTGACTGCAGTACTTCAGTGGTTTGTGTGTATTCCATTTCTCATCCTGTGAAATGAGGAAGGTGGCTCCCTGGGCTCTGCAGTGTCACTGAAGTTACGGTGACAGCCACTGAAGTTCTGTGTTGCAGCCCTTGCCTCATTCCCACTGGGATTATTCCCTGTGGCTGTGTCCGAATCTCATCTGGTAAGGACTGACACGTTTGCAGCTGACGGTATTTCCAAGACTATTTTGTCTCTTTAAAAATAGCTAGCTAATGAATGTGTCCTATTAAAAGAACAGATATTTCTGAAAACCAGTGGTCTCTGCCAGCGGTCTATGGAAAAATTGTGTGCCATTTGGCTTGGCTAAATTTGCATCCAGCCTTTCCAAGATTTCTGTCCTGCACAGGCAGCTGATGCATTCACCACAAGGGCTGTTACCCAGACATGATCATGAGGAGAAGGGCTTTGCATTATCACAAACAGGGTGGAAAGACCTCCACAGAACAGTCTTTCCATTAGAATGCAATCTGAATTTGGCTGCAGAGCTGCTGCGCTGTCCCTTTGTTCATCTGTTTCTGGACTCAAATGCTCAGCAGGACCATGGACTCAGGATGTGCTCTGGGATGCAGATAGCCCCTATGTGGGCTCTGCAGGGCTTGCTGCAGGTCTACTTTGCCGGCACCAGCACTGACCCAGGAGCAGCTGCTCACACTACAGGGCCAACCTTAATCTGGAAAGCAAAGTCTTCCCCTGCTTACTAAGGACAGCTGGCCTTGATTCTGTTAATACCCCACTGGGACAGATGGGCTGTGCCGCCCCCGCCACAGGCAGCCCACATGCATAGAGAGACCCCAATGGCACCTGGGGCTTTTAGGATCAGTTAAGTGATCTACTTTGGCAGACTACCACTGCGTCAGTCCCTTGAAAATGAAGATTTGCCGTGGTCAGTGCATAGGATAGAAATTGCCTTTGGTAGCCAGAACTGATTGCATTATTTTGTTGTTCTCTTGCCCTACTTCTCTTCCTTACCTTTCAGTCCAATTTCACTTTCTTTCTCCCCATTGTCATTCAGTTTGCCACGAGTGTTTCCCCCATCACCGCCTGCCCACCACGTATCTGGGCATCAACCATGCCCCTTTCATCAGGCTGAGCACCCCTTGGTTAACCCTGGATGTCATGTCTGAGGGGACTGAGCACCTCAAAGCTCATCCCTGACCTCAAGACTGGCTGCCTTTCAGCCCTGCCAGACTGGGCGAGAAGCAAACAGAAATCACTTCTGTGCTGGATGCAGAGCAGTGTTGGACTTGGCCCGGAAGGATGCCCTGGTATCACCAGCCCATGGCCTGCTGCTGCTTGCCACTCCAGTTCTTCATGGCTAACAACCCTTGGGCATGGCTGTTGCCTGTCCTGTCAGGCCAGAAAAGAGTGTCAAGCAGGCATCTCCCAGGGGCTTAATTAAACTGTAAGCAAATGACTAATCTACTATGAAGCAAAACACCCTCTTCCTCACCCTGGCAGATCTCAAGAGGAGACCTTCCATCCCCTCAACTATGCATGTAGCATGACCATGTAACGTGGGTTATTTCACTCCAAGTATTCCCTCACTCTACAGTGGTCAGTGGAATGAGAGCAGTGCTCCTGCTGCCAGCAGTGGTATCTGTATGGGGACCCTGGGCTGGGGACAACAGGATGGACACCCCACATCCAGCACTGACATGGAGATGGAAAGGGCAAGGATCTTAAGGACAAAATTATTGGGGAACACCACCTCATTTCTAAAGTTCCTACACGTCTTAACACACAGCCTTGCTTTCCAAAGGCTTATACCTAGCCCAAATTTGTGAAGATTTTCACAGGAACAGCAGAAGGCAGACCCCAAAGGCCTCTTGCACCTGCCAAATTTCACACTCTGCTCCAAACCACAGAAAAACAGAGCCTGGAAAAAGGTCACTGCTATTTTTATCCTTACTTCATAAGGAAACAGCCTTGCAGAGTACTGCCTCGCACTCTCTCTGCATTCCCCCCTTCTATGCTTGCATTGTTGTCCAGCCTTTGCCAAACTTGTCAGAGGAGTAGACGGCGCAAAGATATTGGGTTCTGACAAGCTTCAGCAATGCCTTCCCTCTGTAACCACAGCCCTCAGGACATATCCTTGCCATGTGTGTGCACTTTGCAGTCTGCAGGAAGAGGGTCCATGGCTCCTTGGTGGGGAGTTGTAGCTGTCAAAAGAGCTCCCACATCAATGCCCTCAGTGTGGCACTGCAAGTAGTGTGCAAGAGAGATCTGTTTGGTGACAGTGCTGCCCAAAGCATGGTCTGATATTTGAGTGAGCTTGCATTTGGCAAAGACTCCTTCAAAATCTCTTGAACCTGTGGATTTTGCTAAGATACTAGCCAAGCAAGCAATGTTTAAACAGAGATGCCTGGTATCTGAGGAACAGAATTTAATTGCATTCCTAGCATAAATATGGGATAATTGCTTTCTCTCTTTAATAAACATACCATGTTTATGTGGCATATAATGACCTGAGAAGACACAAACTGTGGCACACAAGCAGGAGGCTATTAAGCCAATGATATACTTGCCACACTGCAATGACAGAAGGACGTGTCTGTAAGTGAGTCTCCACACACCCTGAATTAGCAGCCCCGTGGTACTGGGGACCAGGGGGTGAGCAACCATCTCCTTCATCCCTGGAGGCAACTGGGGTGTGGGAATCCATGAAAAGGCAACACCTGCACACCTATCTCCTAACTCAAAATTGTGATTAAAGGGAGTTCTGAAGCTCTAGTAAGTCCTTAGAATATCAGCAGGCAGAAAAGCAAGCTCTAGGAGAAGGAGTTGGGCACAGAGCAAGAGTGTGCCATCCCCTGTGTGCTGCTGAATGGGGCAGAGGCTCTGCCAGCAGCTCCTAGGGTATTAAATTGCTGTAAGGATCCTGCTTTGTTGTCTCCTGGCCCTCAGGTGTATGGCTTTGTGCTCAGTTTTGTGAGAGTGAGTGCTCGAGTGCTTCTTGCTCACATGCGGTTGCCAGGCAGTAGTGCTCCACAATGTCCTCTTTTTGTCACTGATCCACCAGCCACCTCTGTGCCACCCACAGGCATCGCCGGCGGTAAGACCAGGCTTTCTTCTGAGAAGTCAAGAGCAATGTTAGCTGGGATGAGACAAAATAAATGTTCCCTGAAGTCTGTGTGCAATACACACAAGAGAAGATGATTTCTGCTCATGATAAATTCAAAGATGTAGACATTGAGCAGTGTGTAGTTGCTTAATTTCATTTAACATTGACACGTTGATTTCATGCCGTTCTGCTTTCTAAGACACTGTCATGTGATACCAAGTGAAACACTTTCTATTTCTTCCAGCAAAATTCATCATGTCATCAAAGGCATCCATTTAGTTTGAGAAAGTACATTTATTTATAGCAGTGTGGGTTGCCATCGTTTTTAGTGACCTCTGTCAGGTCCCCAAGCACCGTGCCAGCTGCTGCACTGTTTGGCCTGTATCTTGTTGCACTTTATTAGTCTGAATCTCAGCCCTGTCCTGCATCAGAGCCCCAGAGCAGACATGTAGACATGCGGCTGTCACAGCAGCTTATATGGAAATTACCAGGAAGATTTTCATACTCGGAGTTTCCTCATTTTATTCCAGTCCTAATCCAAAAGTAAATAACAAATTTTGAAGCGCCCTCTGGAATTAAAAATCAATTGTAAAAGCGTATTTTGATTTAATTGAAAGGTTTCAATGAAACAGCAGATCTGTGATGTTTTAATAAGCTCAGAACGCCTTTTTTTCCTGTTTGCTTAAACAAAGAAAAGAGTAATTTTATCAAAATCAATATCCAGGGCATTTTGCTTTGCATAAAAGGGCAATCTCTGACACTGAAATGTTTGGTCACAAGACTTTTGCTCATCTCAGCAAAGGACAAGCGAGAAGACACGGGGCAGCACTTTCCAAGGCATTGGGAGGCTCTTGAGTCCTGTCCCTGGCCCGAAAGCGGCACTCCTCTCCCCTGGTTTGACAACCCCATAGATCAACGGTGTCCTGTGCCCGCAGCTGACTGTGCACACTGGGGTTACCGTTGGTGCCTTGGAACCAGATATCACAGAATCACAGAATCATAAACATTGGAAAAGACCACTGAGATCACCTAGTCCAACCGCCAACCCACTCTCACCATGCCCAGTGAACACATCCCTCAGTGCCACATCCACACTGGTTCTTGAACACATCCAGGGACAGTGACTGCACCACCTCCCTGGGCAGCCTGTGCCACTGCATCACTGCTCTTTCTGAGAAGTTTCTCCTAATACCCAACCTGAACATCCCCTGGTGCAATTTGAGGCCATTTCCTCTTATCCTATCACTGTTACCTAGGAGAAGAAACCAACCCCCACCTCACCAAAGCCTCCTTTCAGGCAGCTGTAGAGAGCAATCAGGTCTCCCCTGAGCCTCCTCTTCTCCAGACTGAACAATCCCAGCTCCCTGAGCTGCTCCCCATAAGACTTGTGCTCCAGACCCTTCACAGCTTCATAATCCTCTCTGGACACACTTGAGGGCTTCAGTGTCCTTCTTGCAGCGAGGGAAACTCCAAAACTGAGCACAGTACTTAAGGTATGGCCTCATCAGTGCTAGCATCATGGAAGGAAGGTATGTAATTAGACTCTTTCTGTGTTTGTGGTTCTTACAATAGAGGGAAATGTTCCCTCCATGTATTTATTAACATTGTGTTGAGGAAGCACATCTCCTTTACAGCCCAATGCAAAACCTACTGCCTTCTGTTCTTACTGCATGAAAAAGACCCTTAAGCAAGGAGGACAAAAAAACTCCATGTACTGCAGATTTCCAGTGTGTTTTCCTAAAAGCCTCATGTACTTGATGAACGTTTATCACACTTGTGCGTATGGTCTAGCTGTGTGTCTCAGTGACAGCAGACAAGATTCAGCAGTGTGTCCCCCTGCTGTGGCTGCTGGGAACCCTCTCCTCCCATAGCCAGCCCCCCCCCACCACCTCACAGAGTCTAGAAACCGACCACAGCAAAATGAAATTTGCTCTTCGCAGAAAGGTAAGAACTCAATGCAGCGAAATAATTAGTAGGGATGATTAAAGGCAAAGATTATGCATTAGCAAAGGAAGATAAGCATTTAATTTCTAGCCTTATTGCATTTCAGACTAGAATATTGGTTCCAAAGGTTGCTGCAGACATATTTGCCTTTCTATATATGTATGTGCATAATATACATATGTACGATTACAATCTCCTGCCTTGCTTTAATAATACATTTAATTGCTTTCTGGCCCCACCTCAATCTGCCTACATTCATTTCACAGAGAAGATATTATTTACTGTTAGCCTTTAGCAAATAAATTGTCTGCCATCCTTAACACGGGTAATAAAAGGCACTGCATCAGCCTGCTCGCAGTTCTGTGCATTGCATCTGCTTCCATACAAAGTATAGATGACAGCTGTTTTGCTTGTGCCATCACCAGCAAATTGAGTAAGTGTGCAATGTAAAATGTAAACCTGATGGATTTGCTAAGAGTCATGCTCAGCGTCTTCCATCACTGTTGTTGTGACAGTAAATAAATATTTGGGAATGATATTTGCATTACATATTACATCTACCTGCTATCTTTTTTAATGCCATACATTATAATGCATAATAAATATACAGGTGCAATACTCTGAGCAACTCACATGTTTGCATATATGCATACTTAGACACAACAGCACCCCAGCATGCAGGAAATACATCTATACATCAAAACTATGGCTATAGTTAATGCTGTCTACAGCAACAGACATTTACCTCAAGTATTACACAGCTGAACACAAATTGAGCTGGAAAGGGGAGAAGACACACGGAAAGAAAGGGAGATCGATGTCCAGATCATGCTTTTCCATCTGAGCAGAAGCTCCCGGTATTACATTTATCCTCAGGGGAGGAGGCAGCATAGGGGGAACACTGAATCCTTTCACATGGGGACTGTTGGGACGTCAAAGTTCCAGTGGCATGAGTGCAATGGCCAGAGATATCTCAGGACATCAGGTGTCAGGTCCAAAGATGAGAATTTAGAAGTAACCTAGAAGGAGGAAGGAGTTACTGAAGATACCATCATCTCCTCCATGGGGTGCAAGCTGCACACCTGGGCTTATATTTGCTCTAAATGGCTATAATCATCTTTGGTAGAAGAATAGAGGACACTGCAGCTCCCAGACTGTTTTTATTTCCCTCCCTCCTTTTTTCTTTTCTTTTTTTAAAATCAGGAGTAAGGGGTAGCAGTTGACAATTTTTTCTCTGATCAATATCAGACACATTCCACATTCTGCTTAGCAGTAAATAGGGACAATGCTGACAAATGTCGATGTGCAAATTTTGCCGTAGCCTCCTTTTGTACTTGTTTTGTTCAGCTCCCCATTGAGTGAGTAGCCAGAAAGGGCATGAAACAGCAAGAACTGTGACGTGGTGTACTGGAACACAACATGTGGCAGAGCAAATTGATGAAGAAGAGGAAGAAGAAGGAAGAAAAAAATATATTTCAGCATGTCCTTGCCCTTTGAGATTGTTGGCATGAATGCTGCGGATGCCAGAAGCTGTGTAAGATTTGGAAAGCAACATGACAAGTTCAAGAAAGAAGAATCTCTCAAGCGCTGGTATTCACATGGACATCACCAAGCCATCAGGTGGGATTGCCCTGAGAAAGACTTTCTGCACACCTGCACTTTTCTCACACCATAGTAGGGATCTGCAGCTGGCCTGGACTATGTGTGTTCCTCCTTTGGGGTCTCTAGATGCCATTTTGTTGTGCAGTTTGATGAATCTTAACAAAAACATTTCATTAAAACCTTCTGGCAGCTCTCTGTTCCTGTAGCTCGGGCTTAGAAATACAAATGTGCAGTGAACCCTCAGCTCAGCTGAACTCACATGTCCATAAAAATAGCAACCCCATAGCTGTGTGCTCAGACCTGCTGCCTGGTAGCAGCAAGGAAGCTGATTTTAATGTCAGAGGTGCAAATTAAACCAGACAGGAACAAACTGTGAACTATAAAGAGTGCAAGTGAAACTCCTAAACATCCCATTGTGTAAGGAAAGAGCAGACAGGCCCTGTGGGCTGGGCTGCTTTGAAGATCCCTTGGCCAATGGGGTCCCAGAGGCCAGTGCCTCACTGTTCCCTGCACTCTGCTGGCGGATGGGCTGTGTAAGAAGCTTTAGCTTCTCCTTATAGCCCTTGTCTTTCAAGAAGAGCATTGTTGGCCTTGGTTTCTGTTAGAGGAAGGCTCTGGGTGACACTCTGCCCTGAGTCCAATATGTGGATGCTAGCATGAGGCTCCTGGTGCTGTCCTTCCCCAAACCATGACGCATCCTGAGTGCAGGCCCCAGGGCTGTGCATATCCTCAGCCTTTCCATTTATTTCTAACAACATCAGGGGTTGCCTCTGTATGTAAATCATTCTGATTATTGCCATTTTATTGCAGCACCATCTGCTTGCATTGTGCCTTGTGGCCATAAGGGTGGTGTTGCCAGAGCTGTGTGTATGGATGTTTGGGTGTTCTGTGGGGGCCAGGGAGCCTGACCTCTGTGCAGGCAGAAGCCCCACTGGGGGGCTTTCACTTGATGTAGGACAGGGCTCACTGTACCCAACACCCTATTAGGCAAGCAGGCCCACACAGTGTAGATGCTTTGGGGTGCCAAACTGAGACATGTCACATACCAAGACAGAGAACCTTCCCATTCTGATGCCTGATAAATTATTTTAGTGGCCACATCTCAAGGATTTAGCAGGACAAGGACTGTAGCAGGCGAAGCATCAAGTGTGCAGGAAAGGGAGGTGTGAGGAGAGAAAGGAATAAATCTGTTAAAAGATCGAGGCTTTGTATATGCAGCAGAAATAATGTTTCAGACCTGCAGTAACACATAACTTTAAACTGAACATAGTGTTTGGGCTTCTAGTGTATCCAGTTGTCATTTTTCTGCTATATTTGCTTTGTGTGGAAGGAACACAGTCTGAGAGCCGAAGCCAAATCTTGAGGTTTATAAAACAGAAAGGGTGTTGTTGTTTTTTTCTTTATTTCAACTAAATATCACATCCGCTGCTTAGTTTAAACATTCTTGCTGGGCCTGGCAATAGAAACACAGCCGTGTTTTCTGATCCACGAGAAGGACAAAATGACAAAGGCAACTGTGTGGCACAGCTGGCAGAAAGAAGCAGTTATCCCAGTGCAGCCCTGCCACCGGCCACCCATGCCCTTGTCAGAACGGGGAGAAGGACATGAGGTGGTTGAGCACAGCCACGGCTTTAGCTTATCCTTGGTCTTTGATAGTGCTTTGTGCATCTCAAAATGTAGCCTCCTTGCAGAAGAAGTTCAGCTTAGTGATGGGTTGCAGAGCCCTGGCCGGGCCTGGTGTTCGTCAGCGAGGGGAGGTAGGCCAAGTTTCCCATCTGTGTATTTAACAGTGATTATTTGTGGTGTTTTGAAGAGATTCTAAAGATACTTTTTAAAAAATGTTTTCTCCCTTGTCTGAAGTCTTTGAAAACTTTGAAGTTGGTCCCATCCTCAGGGAACGGAGCCTGGCTGACAGCAGGATGGGAGCTGAGGAAGGGACGAGAAGAGAGCCCTGCTGCTGGAGTGGCATAGCCTACGGCTGCTTGCCATGCCCTGCCTCAGGCCTGAGGACTGCAGCGGGGAGGTGGGCAGGAGGGGGGATCGCTGCGATGGCAGCACTCTGCAGCCAGTTTCTAATGAAACCCGTGTGCACTGGTGGAACAGTGAGGGGTGAGAGCTGCCGAGGGAGGAAGGCGCAGTGGGAGCAGGTGGTGGGAGCATTGCCTGCGGGGCTGCCAGCTCCTCAGCTCACGAGCAGATGGCACGGGGAGGGCAGAACGAGAAAGGTTTGGCTCTATCTTAACATCCACTGTCAGGGGGACGTACAAAAAGCACTACAGAACTGAACCAAGGTGAATGCCACGTGCTGTGATTTTCCCTTGGGTGCATTTCCTTGAGTTGTCACATCAGGTACAGTGCAGGCTCCAGCTCTGCGCACACCACCAGGCGAGATGAGCCCTACGCTCCTAAGTTTGCCTGCCAACAAGCAGTGGGATGCTCGTTACACAACACTGCAGTTTTTAGAGCAGGAGGCTGGTGCTCAAACCCACCCATCACTGGGCCCTGCACACCTCCCTTGTTGTCGATGCTCTAATATTTTCCACTCAGTGCACCCACAATAAACACAGTGTGCAGGCCCAGCTGGACAGCCAGATCCTCCACAGCAGGATGTCCTGCTGCAAATATTTGGGGAGGCGTGTTTTGCTTTGAAGTGCCTGGTGTGAGACTGGCCTGGGGCTGGCTGCATCCTCAGAGCCACATCCCACATGCCTCAAGTAGATACAGTAGAGCTGCAGGCACAAAACTGGCAAAAAGCTCAGTTGGGATTATGGCAGTCATAATTCTTATCATTTTGTATGTCCCTTTCAAATATATCGTGGGGAAGCAAAATCTACACTGAGGGAGGAACACTTATAGAAATAAAGCTAATTGGCTGGTGAGGTGGTGGCTTAGGGAAAGGGAAGGGGAAGGAAAGGGAAAGGAGGAAATTCTGCCTCTACCAGCAGCAGGTCCCAGGATGCCAGGTCCAGCAGAATGCCCTGCTGGAACAGCCACAAATCCTGAGGAAAATGATGTCAAGATACTCCCTCTTAGTCCAGAAAAAAACATCCATGTACTAAAATATAAAGCACCCATGGATGTGATTCTGAGAATTTTACTGAATGGCAGGGCAGCAGCTTCCCTGTGTTTCCTATAGAGCTTGGTCAACCTGCCACAAATGCAGGATGTGGCACAACAAGATGGGATTTACATACTGAAAATCCAATTTCAAAAGGTTAAAATATGTGCTCATTAGCACGTGAGCCTGATGGACAAGTTTGTTTAATGCAGTAGTCTACAGTGGTCTGGAAAATGCTAAGGATAGGTCTCACCACACTTAAAAACATTCTTATAGGTGCTGTGATGTGTGTGTGTGTGGCCCTGGGCAGCCTGGTCCAGTATTAAATGGGGAGGTTGGTGGCCCTGCCTATGGTAAAGGGATTGGAGATTCATGATCCTTGAGGTCCCTTCCAACCCGGGCCATTCTGTGATTCTGTGATTCTGTGCTAAGAAGTTTTGCTGAATCAAATCTGAGGAAAGGACTTTGTACTGCTGTGGTCAGCATGTTATGTGTTCATGGGGAGAACTGTCAAAACTTAGGAAGATAAATTGCTTATAGGTTCAAAAAGCATGCCTTCAATTTATATTTTCACATATAAAACAGTGTCACAGCAGCAATAGTTAAGTGATAAAGCTGTGGTTCAAGGCAGCTCAGCAAGAGTGAATAAATCTTCATAATTGACAAGCCGTAATAATAATAAATACATGAAGAATTTATTTCTCTCTATCCTGTTGAAAAATGATTACATGGGAATCCTTACCAGCAGCTGGGCCTCTTCTAAATGACTACCAAGCCAATCCACTCTGCAACCTCTGCCAGCTCCAGCATCTCAGTAATTAAAAAGGTTGTCGCTAGTACTAGAGAGGACAGATGCTTCCCCTAGGAAGTCCTGTCTTCAATTCCTCTGGTATCACTAAGCTATGCTGTGGCCTGATGTCCTTTGATTGCTACTACAACCATCTGATATGTTATCAGTGCTCAATAAACACCATGGTCGTGTTGAGGTGAGATATAAGATACGCAATAAGAATGCACCCTCTGTTTCTTTTTTGTGCTTACAAGATGCTTACTGTACCACAGCATCCCAAAAGGCAGCATGTTTACTGCTGTTCCAAATTTGTATTTTACCCTGAGAAATGAGGTCATTGCTATTTGCTATATTAAAAATACCTACAGGAATGTGGCAGGTCACTAAAGGGTGTTGGCAACAAAACTGCAAGCACTTTGCTACCTTTAAAGGGAGTCTTCCCATTCTAGGCATACGATTTATGACCATACATTATTCTGGATTAGCACAGAAGATAAACAGAGTTGCTGGCTCTGGTCTCAGCAAAGCTCAGTCCTCGTGAAGCTGATACACAGCAGCACATTAGTGCCATTGACATCGCTCTCTGCTTGGCTGAGCTATTTGTGACTCCGATCTTTCCATCCATGCACAGTGCCTGAAGGATAACAGTGGCCTATCTGCTCTCCTTCTCGGGGAAATGCAAGTACCTTCAAATTTAAACTGTCAGAAGTCAACCACAGGGTGGCTGGCTCATTGAGCTAGAGCAACTCAGGCACATAAGAGGCTGGTGTGGCTCACACTGCCTTCAGCCACCTCCGACCCCTGGAGCCAGATGTGCACTGATAGGTAGACAGGGGAAAGGCAAGGAAGAAATGAAGCACGGCAGTCACTGGCTCAACTTTGGACCCATAAAATGTGCATAATTTGTCTTGCCTCTCTCAACTTTTAGGTGAAACTTTAAATGTGCTTGCGTCCTTCCTAAAGAAATGAGGGACTGGGTGAGGCAGGAATATCCTCATTTCCCTTTCCTTGTCCAAATATCCTTTGCCCCGAGGGGCCGCACAATGCCTGTCTGCAAGGACAGCTGGATAACGTCCACATACAGCACTGTGGGGAGCATTTCCAAAAGCAGCCGAGTGACATAGGTGCTAGTATCATCTTGCAAGACTCATGCTCCTTTGAAATCCTCCGCTCCGCATGACCAAAAGCCTTTAAATATTTTTAAAGCCACTCCAGAGGCACATCAATATTTGGGTAGAGTCAGCCACGTTTTAGACAAATAAAACTGCTTACAGGGACTCTCAGAAACGCCAGAGATCAGCGCAGGGTGATGTCTCCCCTGAAGCCTGTTTGTTTGATCTAGTTGATGTTCCAACCCCTCTTGCCTCCTCCCCATGGGCCCCTGAAGTTAAAGCAGTACCATGAGCTGTGGATGCATGTCAGAGCATTTGAATGTTCCCAGTCAGCTTCTTCTTTCTGAAACCTGCTCTGGCAGCTGCTGCACCAAGGCCTCCCCATGCACAGGTTCAGGACAAATGAACCCCTACCTTCACTCTCTTTAGAGAATCACCTCCTCCTACTATTGCATTGTCTGGTACTATGATTTTTTTTCTTCTTATGCAGACAGCAGTATTAAGCCTGACAGAGAATGAATGAATATCAATAAGACAGAACACAAATGGAATATGGAGCACTTCTTCCTAAAATTCTAATGAAAGTGCCTACAGGGAGGTGGCACACACAGCAGATCACGTACATAAACACATCATGTTGGGGAATCGTCTATTTTCACTGAAAAATAGCTCCTATGTAGGCAATTTCCTAAACGTCTATTCAAGTTAATGTTGTATATATTCTCTAGCAATTGTATATAGTAACTGACTTCTCTCTCTTAGAAATGAAGTTGTAGCCAGAGCCCTGGGAGGGGAAAAGAGAGACCTGTTTCTAATGGAGGACAGAGAAAGAGAGACCGTGTCTGACCTGTAACCCACCAGATTGTCCCTCCCAAATTTTCTGCTTTCGCTCCATGTGGCTTTCCTCTGGGCTTCCCCCAAACAAGAGCGTAACAGAGCATTGACTCCAGGGGCTTACTGAAATGCCTCCTGAAATGCCATTGGCAAAACACAGTGCTCATGTTTATAGGCAAACAATTGCCAGACCTGTGAGGTCCAAGACTGTTCCTGGGTCTCCTCCTACATCTTTCTCAGAGCCCAAGCTGCTGCTGTCCCTATTAGTTCTGCACAACCAATCATAGAACAGCTACAGGCTGCCAAGTTTTTGCAAAAAATCCATCCTTACAGCTAAGGGATGCCAGTTGACGGGTGCTTGGTATGTAACTGCCTTCTCTTCTCCAGCTATCGTGGCAGCCCTGTTTTGGAGTGTGTCCTTGGGAGCAGACAGCAGTGAAATTTTTGCTTCTGTCATGACTGAAGACCTTATCTTCCCTTCATCTTCATACTATACTCTGTAATCACCTGAGAGCCAAGCATATATGTATATTTTTTTTTGCTACAATAAAAAACTCAATGCTGCCCTCTGCCAGAAATGTGGTAGCACTGGTCTTGAACTGCTTTTCCTTAATCCGCAAGTGATGCACCTTTTTTCTCTGGGCACTGCTCTTACCCACCAACACCCCCCACCACATTTGAGTCACCAGTAAGGCCAAGGAAGTGATCTCCTTGCTTTCCGTAGCACATTCTATGTGCTCAGCTTGTGGTAGTGACGGAGAGTGCATGCCAGCCACCTGGCTATTTACAGTGACTGCAAACTGAAGGAAGGCCTAATGAAAAGAAGACATATTGCTACCCAGGTATAAAAAGAGAAACAGTGCTGTTACTGCCTGTGTTTATTGCAGTTTAAGTGGGAGAATATGTGGTACTCCTTTAACTCTCATTAAGCTGCCATGCAGGATGACTTGCCATCTCACCAAGCCCAACCCTGTGTGCCTGGGGCATGGCTATGGTGCTGCCCAGACCTCTGCCCAAGGGTGGGTTCAACACAACAGCAGAATCTATTTATCATAAAGAAAGAAAATGCAGCTCTTAATAACATGGCTACCAAATCATAGAATCATTAATATTGGAAAAGACCTTTAAGATCACCTACTGCCAACCCACCCCACCATGCCCAGTGAACACATCCCTCAGTGCCACATCCACACGGTTCTTCAACATCTCCAGGGACAGTGACTGCACCACCTCCCTGGGCAGCCTGTGCCACTGCCTCACTGCTCTTTCTGAGAAGAAATTCTTCCTATTATCCAGCCTGAACATCCCCTGGTGCAATTTGAGGCCATTCCTTCTTGCCCTATCACCGTTACCTGGGAGAAGAAGCCGATCCCCACCTCACCACAGCCTCCTTTCAGGCAGCTGTAGAGAGTGATCAGGTTTCCCCTGAGCCTCCTCTTCTCCAAACTGAACAATCCCAGCTTTCTCAGCCCTCCCCATCAGGTTTGTGTTCCAGACCCCTCACAGTTTCATTGCCCATCTCTGTACAGGCTCCAGGGCCTCAAAGACTGTTGCAGTGAGTGGTGAACAAACCAAGACACCCGGCATGGTCCCAGCACAGTGCCATCACAGGGATGGGATCAGGTTAATGAATTATTCAGGTGAGGCCACAGACTGCATTTGTGTGGATTTTGAGAGTGATATACACACACTGGGCACCCCACAGCTCCCCAGTGCACATTTGAGACCTTCTCTCCATCACTTTGTCCCACAGGCAGATGAGATTTCTCTGCATCCCAGTGATGGCCAGGAAGGGGCTGGAGAGAGGTATGAACACCTGACCTCCATTCTTCCACCTCCCTAAGAAGCCCCTGCCAAGGCCACCCCCTCAACCCACATGTCCTTGGGAAAGTGCAGAGGTCTTGGAAAGATATTCCTCAGTGCTGACTAAAGGTTTAACTTGGCTTCATGGTGAGTCACGGAAACTACGGAAAGGCAACTCACCAGGGAAATCAAAAGGAGTAATTAAGAGAACATAGTAATTAAAGATGTATCCTAAGAGATCCTGTACGTGACATCCACACCAGGCAGGGGAGCTTGCTAGGCATGAGAGCTTTCCTTGCCCACTCTGGACTGCAGAAGCTGGGGAGAGATGCAGCCACAAAGTTGCCATGGCTACAGATGCACAAACCTGGGGGCTGGGATTGGCCCTGCCCTGTGCTGCCCAGAGCTCAGCTCCCAGCTGCAGCTGTGTGACTGACCCCGAGCTGTGCAGTGTAAAAAGAAAGAATGCCTGAAAGTCTTAACATCTTCAAGGGTAGAAAAGTAGACTGACTTGAGGAGATGTTTCAATATACGCACACCGTGCCGTGTGTGAGGAGAAATATACATCATGTTATTGAACTGTAAATGGGAGCACTCATTTTGTGGTCTTCATTCTGTGTCCAAAACTTCTGCTTAGCTTTACTTGTGTCACCTTCTCTCCTACAGGTACCTGCATTCAGCCAGCAGAGATGTGCTAGAAGTAAAATTGTGTGTCTATGTACCAGGAGGGTGTTATAACACAGGATGGAGTTCTAACACTTGGAGTTCTATCACAGCAAGCCCTCCATACTAATCATTGCACGCTAGCAGAGCATATTAACAGTGCATTAGATTCCATCAAAAGCTGATTTCCTTTGTGTACGAGGTGCCAGACCCAAAAGTATGTGGTCTGATCAGAATAGAAATGATGGCTGCACAATAACCATTTGAATATACTTTCCATGCCATTTGCTGACATAAATCCTACTGCTAAAAGCATAAGAAACTGCCAAGGGTTTTAACAACATGGTGCTTATTGCACACAGTAAGAAAACTGGATTTCACTGTCTGAATGCTTTCCTAAGGGCATGCTGAGACACAGACAAGTTTCAGGATGGCATTAGTAGAACCCAACCTCACTTTTCAGGTCCGTGAGCAGATCTGTTTGCTGGGTCTATAAGAACAAACAACTGACCTACGGGTAAGACCAGATCTGGGTCCTGCCTCTGGCCCAGAGGCTTCCCATCACCATCCTTGTCCCAGGCACCAAGGACACAGTGGAGCAATGCTGCTTTTATGGCACTGGGGCTCTTTCCCCCTCTTCCTACAGATATCCATGTGGGACAGAACATGATGTGTTCCTTAAAGAGCTGTGGCTCCTGGACAGTCAGTAAGCCCTGCTGATGTATGTGGGTGCAGTGTGTTGCAGGCAGGCTGCAGGGAGATGTGGCAGAGCTGGTCCTGGTGAGAAGAGGGAACTAAACGGCAGCTCCTGCTACTCAAATATGGGAGCTTTTTTTTCCTTTTCAAAACACAGGTGTTTAATTCCTATATGTGGCATGAAAGGTAAAACAATTTTCCTTGGCAGCACCAGAAATGCCTGCTATGCAGGTGATAATGGATCGTAACACAGAACAAGCCCAGCTTCCATGACTGCTCTGAGTGTCAGCAAACCTGTTACAATTAGGGGTTTGGAGGCAGTGAATGTTCTGGCAGCATCTGGCTGGAAAGCATTTTAACTGCTGGGCTGGCCCCAGCACTAGCATCACATGAGCCCAAATTAGCGAAGCAGACGTTGTCCTCCCATAGGTGATCACACTTTAGCCATGACACACTGCTAGATTTCTCCATAAGCAAGCCCTGTTCAGCCATGCACAGGATGCCCTTGTCCCAAAGGGGACAACCCACACTGCTGTGTCAACTGAAATGGGTGCTAAAAGCTTAACTCACCCACTGGGCTTTTCACTCTGAAAAACGAGGTTTCATAACCAGCCATATCCCAAAGCCTGAATGTTTCTGAGCAGCTTCTTTTTTCTGGCTACCCAGGCATTTAATTGCACGGTGCATCGAGCTCAGAGCCTGCAGTCCTTGCATGGGTTTTGGTGCTTTCATCAGCCCCGTTGCCTTGCCTAATTGAGATATGGCTTTTCCCTTGAATTGTTGGCATATCAGCAGGGGGCATCACTGCCCGTGGCTGCTTGCTCTCAGAGAGCTGTCTGGGATTACGTTCCTCTAAGAAAACCTGTGCCCATGAACCCACTGAGTGGCTACTGGAGCATAAAGCCCACTCCTCTGGGTGAACCTAATAGGAATTAACAGCCCAAGTGTGACAGCCACAGCTGAGAGAATGGCACCATAACCATTTTGTTAGGTATACTCGCTATTTGAAAACATGATCTGTGGCATAAACGTGTCCATAAAGCTCCCTTCAGCAGAGTTAGGATGTTTATAGCTCAGATGAGTTTTGTGTGCAGCTTTTCTACGCTAAATATCATTATGTCTCATAACAGAGGATTGAAGAAGAGCAATATAGTCTATGCAAGTTAGGTTAGAAGATAGTAACACATCTCAAGGTTTACACCCAAGAGAATGATTGCAGTTTTCCATTTAAAACACTTAGATTTTGAAAAGAGATGAAATCCATTCACCTTTGAATTTTCAAAAGGTATCAGCACTCAGAGACTCTCCTCTGGACAGATTTTCTTCTGTAGATCTTTGACTTTGTAACTAATTAAGGCATCTTCAAACATGACCTTCAGCAATACTCTGCCATGGGCTTGTGCTCAGGCTCTGGGTACAGCTCATCCACATGCAGGGGGATCTAAGTGACACTAACATCCTAAAAATGGGACTAACGGGGGCTCTTTGCATACTCTGGTTGTAAAGAGGAGTGAATTTAAAATCAAAGCTGGAATTCATCTTTGACCTGAAATGAGATTTTAATGCCTTGGCTTTGCTTACTGAAGATTTCTATTAAAGCCATGGGACAAAAAATGCTAATCCAATACTTTTCATCTTTTTGGAATCTGTTTGGAACATCTCATTCCCCAGCTATACCCTGGGGTTGTTCTGGGCAGAAGGACGCTCCGCAAGACAGACTGAACAGATGGCCCCATGTGTCTGTAAACAGCTGTGTATTTAGCCAGGAGCCACTACTGAAGAGCTAGAATTACTTCTGTTGTGTTGCCTTCTCTATGGAGCAGCTTAATCATTCACTCCAAGAAGGAGTACAGGAGAAAAGCCCCTGCCGTGATGTCAGATCTGCATCACATGGGAGAAAAGGGCAAGGGACTGTGCCATCCCTCAGACTGGAATGCAGCTGGGAGCACCAGCCTCACTGAGGGAGCAGCATCAGAAAAAAAGCCTTCAGGCCTCCTTACCTGGGGTGCTTTCAAAGAAAGGAGCCATCACTATCTGACTTGGGAAGAGATACAAGAAAGCTCAGTACTGATGCTATGAAGGTTAGTTTTGTCAGGCAGTGAGCTTTTGAACGCTTAAAATGTTATGTTGCTGGTGAATGTAACTCTTGGCTGTGCTAACTTTCCATAAGGCAGTGACCTCTTTCAGGCTGATAATAAAGAAAGCCAACGATCAACCTACATTTGCAAAGAATTTGCACGTGTAAATCAAGCACAAAGGAAAGAATCCACTTCCCATGTGTCAGTTTGCATGTTTACTGCATAGTATATGTCCCACACCAAGAATTACTCATTCCTGGCAGCATTCATGCCCACAAAGCACAGCAATTGGAATTGCACTTTCTAAAGTCCAATACGTCACCTTGCACAGTCACAGAATCATAGAATCATAGAATATCCCCAGTTGGAAGGGACCCACAAGGATCATCAAATCCAGCAATCCACATGCTTTCTGCCAAGCTCACCTGTGCAGAACTGCTTTAGATGAAACCTATGAGATGTCACACCAGCTGTCAGGTCTGACTTTAATGACAGCATTCCTTTACAAGATGCATAATTTTTGCATGTGGAAAAAGCTTTAAAGATGTTTCACCACTGGGTGCAACTGCCTAAGCTCACCACTGTGCAGTGTGCAGACGTTCTTTTGATGCAACCTTTTTCTACTCTACACTGCAGGTTAGTTAGGTTCTCTGTGAAGAAAACAGGGAGATACCCAGTAGGGGCCTGAAGTACTGTGTGTTTGCTGTCATCTATCTCACTCATTGGAGTATTGCACGAGCCAATGTGTCTGTGAGTTGTTTTTATCATCATTTGATGCAGTTGCTGGCTGTAGAAAATCAAAGAATCAAGGAGAGAGGGCAGATTTGAAATTCACAATTGAAATCCAAATGCCACAACAGGAAGAGCTTAATTCTATAGATCATTTCAGGCGTGAAGCAGAAGGTGACCCTGCGGAAATCATTTTAATAACATGAATGAGATGGGATGTGGCATCTGTAAGTGAGGGAGAAGGGAGAAGGTAGCCCTCCTTCCCTGGGGGCTTTGGCTGCTTAATCTGGAGATGGTTTTTCCATCAGTGCAAAGCACGGGATGGGAGGGCTGGGCTTTGTCAGGAGAATGCTGCTGACTAAAAGCTGCCCTCCCATGAAATTAACATGAGGAGATGAACACTGTGCCTCAAATACATGGATAAAAATGCCCCCAAAATGAGCACGCTTCTGAGTTAGCATCAGCTGGACAAGCAGGACAGCCAGCTCCATCACTTCCTAACAGCCTGGTCCCCAGTGAGGAGACAAAGTGCAGAGAGAGAATTTGCCTCATCGTCATTAAAGAAAGGTAACAAAATTTAAGCTATGGATTGTATGCTGGGAAAAGTTTCACATCACGTGAAAAGCACTGTCACAGCTCAGCCATCAGGTGAAGCAGGAATGATAATCTATGTACAGATCTCAAATCTTTTCTATGGAGGTATGAGATATAAAACTGCTTTTCTTACTCCTAAAATAACTTCCTAAAAAGAGGACACATGCTATCAAACTATTAATGAATGAAGGGCACCATAGCTCTGCCGAAGGCATTCAGGAGACCTAAAACAGAAACATTCTTAAAAGACAGAAAGGAAATTCTCTCCTGTGGGTTGGCTTAGCACCAATGTCAGCAGTCACTGACTTCAGACAGGTGACATGAAGGAGATGGTTGAAGAGAGTCGCCAAAGGACTGCTCAGCTCAGTGGATTTCAGATGTCAGCAGCTTAAACTCTAGCATACGAACTAGTTTCAAACCCAGTGACACGGCCACCTGTTCAAATTAGGCATCCTGAAACACATTCTAGCCTCAAGCAATAAATATTTCCCTGAGAGTACAGATGGAAACTTAGGAGCCACAGCACAGGCACAAAAAAAATGTATGGCAAATATTCTACTGACCACAAGTTGGCAGAAAGAACTGTTAGAAATCCTATCCCTAAAGAGCTCAAGGATAAAGGAAAGGAATGCTTGGGAACAAGAGATGGAATATTTGAAAGTAGAGGATGTCGCATCAGTATTTGCCATCAACAGCTTGATGAGTTAACTGCTTTTTGATTTTGTTACAAACACACACAGAAATAAAGTGAAGACTTTGTTTTGTTATTTTTTTAAAGAACAAATGACACTTAAATTCACCACTTGCTAACGTTGTTAGTTTTGACAAGCAGTGGGTACCCCCATGGTACTGAAGCCCAGCTGACTTGTCACCTTGGCACTTTTAGCCATGTAAATACTGTTTACATACCACAGTAATGGTATTTCATTTAGTTTGCAAAATCAGGTGCCTAAGGTTTGGTAAGGACACAGCTGCAGCCTTATTCATCCCCTTGTGTGTATAGAAAGGAATCAGTTTGTATGTATGAGCAGCTTATAGGAAGTGGGAGGAGGAATGGATAAATGGACAAGGATAACCACAACATGAACTGTTAAATTATACTTCCTCATACTTCCCCCTAGCTCTGACACCATGTTTGCATGGGACTCAAGCCCACCTCCTCCCATTTCCTACCACAGTTCTCCACCTCAGCAGTCAGCCATAGCCCAGTGCTGTTATTTACAGCAGGCAGATTACAGAGCACCAGAAATAGCAAAGCATCATCCATTCAGTCGCTGAGCAATGTGAGGTACTAAGAATGATGAATCCTTCCTACCCAGACAAGAAATGATTGATTTGAATAATTGCCTGAGAATATTCACATGACACTCAAACACAGTCGCTGTCATGATTACCAATGTCTCTGTTCCTCACAGTGAGTCTATAATTGGCATAAGTGTCTCAGATAATTTATACAGCAACACGATTTTCACACTTACCCAGTTCTGGATAGTTGCTAATATTTCAAGTGACAGTCACTTTATCATACAAAGGGAGCTTTCACAAGCTTTTGGCACATCTATTGATACCGACTGTCACTGAATTTCTCCATTTCCCTGTCTTTTTTATTCATTGTCACTAGTAACTACCTATTTCTTCTTTGTGTTGTGGAGATTAGACATGGTATTAGGTCAGTACAAGTCTTTTCCTTTATTTAAGAGAAAGACCTATTTGCCAGTTCATACACAAATCTGGTTATGATTCTGTTAACAGGGAAAATTCCTTATTTCTCAAGTCCTCCTAAATGACTAGGTAAACAAAGGAAGTATTTGCTTACTTAACAGGTCTCTATCCCCCTAAGAAGAAGGCTACTTCAAAACTAATTAGGTGCTGTTGCCACTCCACGGTGAGCAGGAAAAGAGTTGCTCTCCCTTCAGCTCTGCTGTCTCTCCAGCCGCATGTTGTTCTCGTCACTGAGATCTGATTGCTGGGGAAGAAAACAAGGCTGTTCTCTCTGGTTTGTTCCCTCTAGATTGGCCTCTAACTAAACTACTGGATAGCCCAAACTGACACTCTTAGAAGTTCTTCCAGTCTCTCTTTAGACACCATATTTGCTTTAACAGCGCATGTACGCTTTTTACTTCATTTTAACTGGCATTCAAGAAGCAAAGCCTTAAACTTCCTTGGCAACACCAGCAATTTCCTTGGCTTGCAGAGCAAATCACGGGGATCCCAGTTGCCTTTCTGGGGCACTCAGTACCCTCCCCAGCACACACACCACTCACTTCAGGGCAGTGCTGCACAGCAGCCATGGCAGATTCTTGATTTCATTTCTTCATTCTTGCATGTACTAGGTATCAGCATATGAAAAACTGCTACTGGGGCTAAGTACTCATCATGCTACAACTATTACTGACTGTCAGGTTCATCAGAGAGGGGGGTGGCTGCTTGGATTTTTGAAATAAGAGACATTTTAATGAATTTGGCTCTTTGGAGGGAACAAAGTGTCTATCCCGTCCATACACATTCAGATACCTGCAGCAAAATGATATTAATATGCATCAATCCTTTAGCAAATTACACGAATCTGTAAGAGGGCTTTGAGGCATGTAGCACTTCCAAAATCCTTAGTTCTGCTCTCTCTTCTGTCTGCATTTTGAATTCGCCGAGCAAATGTGTGGAGCCCTTAGTCCCAAATGGTTTCACTGACGTTTTTGGCTGAAGCAGAGCTCTTTGGCAGGATGATCAGGCAGCAGCACACTCCACGGATGTTGCCTATTACCTTTTGCAAGACTTGAATCACTGATGCTAATCCAAAATTGTTTGAGTTTTATATACAGACTGGCTGCCCCATAGGCTCTGTTGAGCTGTGACTACACAAGCTGCCACATCCCTTGGTTTAATCCACGTCCACCCAGCTAATCATTTACAAAATTCATATTTAAAAAATCCAGGTGGCTCAAACCCAGCAAGTTTCTGGCAGCAACATGTGTGAATGGTTCTCTTTCCTGGCATATAAATGTTAACAGCTCAAGTGCCCACCAAATGCACATTTGTGCAGCACAAATGGAAATGGTAAAAACTAACAGAGAGCAGAGGCAGTAGAGAAGGCAAACAGACTAAAGAGCTGAGGCAACACTGCCCAGAAGCACATACCAGAGTGCTCTGTAGCACCAATTGGACATACATGAACGTTGCCAAAGAGAAAGGTGTCATTTACAACTCACTAAGCTCCTCTCCGTGCTCCTGCAGGTAGCTGACTTGCTTTGCAGCACGGTCCTTCAGACATGTGGGGCTGCAAGCAGCTTGAACACAAGGGCTGCCTGCTCTGTCAGATCATAATGGTGTTGTCCTTGCAGCCTGGCTAGGTTCTCTCTGAAAAATCAACACACAATAGCACATAAAAAACCTAAAGGCAGCCTTCTCTTCCTCTCCCACATCTGACAACTGTCCATCTAAATTTTCCAGCTGCTGACGCATCTGTCCTCCAAGGGCTGTGCCACCACATCCAGCCACCAAGCCCCATTCCCTGCAGAGGTCAGTCCTGTCCAGATAATGGATCATGCCTCAGGAAGAAAGCAGAGAGCACTTATAGCTCTCAATTAGAGTGCAGGGAGTTGCAAAACTAGTGGTTTAAGCATCTACAAAGGCACCTGCTTGGTTTTATGAGTGGTGCGTTTATAAACTGCTTTGATTTCCTCTTGATGGACTGTCTTAATGTTAGCTACCCCTAGCCTGAGGCAAAGCAAGAGCCTTCCTTCCCAGTCACAACAGAGAAGCTGGTAGATCTGGATGACTTCATTTGATCAAGGCTGGGAGTGCTGCAGTCCAGCTTGCTGATGTTCATGAGCAGGAACATCACACAGCAGTGTCTGTGCTGGAAGGAGGTAGCTTCTCATATCAAGCGCTCTGTTATTTTCTCATTAAAAGAAGTTGCACACACAAAGGGAGCTATAAAGCAAAGGCAAAGCGTGAGGATGCATGAAACCAAAACATTTCAAAGTTTGCTTATGTTGAGGCTATTGCTTTGTCTACTAGTCTGTAAAAGTTGGCTCAGCAGTTCTAGCTCCTTATCGTGGGTCCATCCTCCACTTGTATCCTGAAAGCTGATTTGTTCCTTGACAGTCCTGTTGGGCAAGCAGGGCCATGGACGTGCACAGTGCCATGCTGGATCTCAAGCTCAAGCCAGGCCTCTGGCTGCCATCACACTGAGCGAGGGTGTCCCATAGGTCCCATGTCACATCTACCAGCTCTGCACTGACATCTCAGGCAGACAAAGCTGCCTAAAATGGCACCATATGCCCATGTCTGGACACTGTGTGTGACTGGCTCTGCTACATCCATGCTGCTTTCAGTAGGCACTCCTCGTAAAGCCATATAGTATGGAGAACACCCCTCATCTCCTTACAGGTGATAGAATTAAAAATCCTATCAAGTTTCTCTACAAACTCAATATTCCAGGAATAATGAAAGAACAATTTTGCATGAAAAGCTTATCGAATTATACTCGCTTTCCATTGCAAATTATCCTGAAACAGACATGGCAGTAAATCACCACAACCCTATGACTTTCACACAAACATCTCAGACTATCGATACTGGTCGGGCTTTTTATTTCTGAGCTATGTCTGTGTCTGTGGCCATTCCTGGTCTGAGATAGGAGCACTCTGAGTCTCATTAAGGCTGGGATGCGACTCACAAACCTAATGAGAAGCTCAGCAGATGGGACGTCTTGCAATGGATGCTGCTAGTGCAATAGTTGCTGGACAAACTCAGGAAAACAAACCTCAAAAGCCAGTCAGTCCACAGGAGTCTGACACTGAAATACATAGAGTTTTCAGTGAAATTAGTGCATAAGCTCCATTATCAATACCAGACAATTAGGAAAAATAAAAACATGAAGAGAACCCAACAAAACGTACAGCTGCCCTCAGCGCTGGGGCGGGGCCTACAGAGCCGCGAACTACAGCTCCCACAAAGCCTTGCGCCGCGCCGCGCCTGCGCCATAGTCCCGCTCACAGCCCACGGCGGGCGAGGGGCTGCCCGTCTCCTTTCCCACCTTCCCCCCGCCGCCGCCGGAGGAGGCGGTAGTGGCGGCGCGGCGGGGCCGGCCGGGTGCAGCCGTCGGTGCCGCGAGCGGCAGGTGAGCGGGCGCGACGGGGCCGGGCCGCAGGGGGGCGCCATTGCGGGGGGCGCCGCGGGCCGGGTTTCTCTGGCGGGCGGATCTCGGGGGGAAGGCAGGAGAACGGGGCGGGGGTGCGGGGTGCCGCTCCTTCCGTGTGCCGATGGGTGGGGAGGGGCAGAGGGAGAAGCCGACATTGGGGTTGCACAGGGCGAACGCGGAGGCATGGATCGTGGAGAGTTTTCTGCTTCCAAGCCGGGAGCGAAAGTAGCCGGAGGGCTTGGCTGGGAGAGGGCGTTGATGAGTGCATATGGGGAAAGCGGTGTGCTCGGGACAGGCTGCCGTGGGAGCCGTGCGATTACAGCCCTAATGACCTCCTTAGAGCTCAGGTGCAGCAGGATTGGGCTTACCGGGTCCAGCAAGGATGTAATTATGTTCTCTTGACAATGCTCACTGGTGCCCGAGTGCCTCGGGAGTCCCCTGTATACCTGCCTGCAGCTTCGTAAGCTCACCAGCCCTTCTGGGTTGGCCCCAGTTAACGTGCGTGCTGAATTAATTGCCTCCTGCCCCTTTCAATTACCGCGTGCTGACTAAGCACGGTGGGAAAGTTTTCACGGTGTGTGTCAGTGTGGGATGCGTTACAGCTGCACGCTCTGAGCTCTGGCTCAGCCGTCTGCTTGTGGTCACCGCGTCCCCTGGCTTTCTCCTGTCCCCTCTGGGTTAGCCCAGCGCCTGAGTGTGCTGTGAGGATAATGGCTGCTGCCTCAGCAACGTGTGGAGAGGCGCTCTGCTCTGGTGCTGATCATAATGACTGTATCTGAACAACTGGTGAACGCGAGGGAACATATTGGTGTTTTCACACCAGCACCGTAGTTGGATAACTATTGACAAATGCTGACTTTATCACGGTGATTGCTGATTCGGGAGGATCTGTTGAGTTTGGTAATATAGCAGTAACTGTGCCTTTTAATATCAGTCTCCAACTCTTAAAACGGTTGAGCTGATGGATCGGCTTCTGTTAGCCTTCCTGAGCTGAGAACCAGAAGAGCTCTCCTCTGGGACGACCTTCTCTGCCAAGCACATGGGATGTATGCTAACACGTTGGCTGAAAAACAGGGTGTTCATTTTGCAATGTCGCTTTCTGAAGCGTGGTGGATACCAAATGCAGAGCTCAGTATAGGATTCCTGCTTTGCAGTCTGCGTCTTTGCAGAAGCACATTGTGAACGGTTTGTGATTCCAAGGTGGCAGTTTTACTTGGCCTTCCCTTTGTGTTTAATTAAGTATCATAAAAGCTGGTGTTGAGCCAGTTTGTGAAGTGTGCTATGAACAGACCCTGGGTACCAGCTTAATGTTTGGGGATTATTTACCTAGAGCCCACTGTCTGTTAAGCAATGCACAGAATGGAAGGAATATACTCAAGTCTTTTCCTGGTTATATTTTCAAGCTCGCTGTGAACTTGTTAAAGTGCTCTTAAATCATCTGACAATTGGGCATTCTCGTTCTCATTGTTCTGCAATAAATGTTACCTTGAAGTCTTCTGTAAGTGCTGTTGGTTTGAACAGGTCTGGTTGACAGCAGCCCATGTTCACTTACTGTTCCCTAGGGTTTTCTTTCAGATTTATATCTGGCTGGTGCTTTGACATAGAGAGGCCTTTGAGAAGTGTTTTAAAACGTACAGTGTTAAGAGATCCTGCACTCATCATTTTACTCAAATAAACAGAGCCATGGATAACTTCTCTCAGCAAAAGACCAGTTTTCTGTTCAGCATGGCTTTTGCAACCAGAGCCTCTACAGGTTGTGGAAGAGCAGTTCTAGGAAGTAGTGGAGAGAGGCAGGAAGAATCGTGAAAAGGAAAGCAATAAGCCACGGAGCTCGAATCCCATCATCTGTCAGAGGTTCTCAGCTGTGCAAAAAGAATTTTGCCCTCTTTATGGTCATCACCCAGGAGCACTGCAGAATTGAGACGTGTGGTTCAAGGTGGTGGGCAGAGTGGGTTTGTGGGCCCATAAAGCTTGGGGACGTGTGGGCTAGGAAGGGTTGTAATGGGCACAAATAATCACTGAATCACTGAATCATTAAGGTTGGAAAAGCCCTCTAAGATCACCTAGTCCAGCCGCCAACATGTCCCCACCATGCCCACTGACAACGTCGCTCAGTGCCACATCCACACGGTTCTTCAACACCTCCAGGGATGGTGATTGCACCACCTCCCTGGGCAGCCTGTGCCTCACAGCTTTGCTGCTCTTCTCTGGACATGCTTCAGGACATCAGTGTCTCATAGTGAGGGGCCCAAATCTGAACACAGCATTTGAGGTGCAGCCTCCCCAATGCCAAGCACAGAGGGATGATCACCTCCCTGCTCCTGCAGGCTGTGCTATTTCTGATACAAGCCAGGATGCTGTTGGCCGCCTTTGCTGCCTGAGCACACTACTGGCTCATGTGCAGCTGGTTGTCCTTTAGCATGCCCAGATCCTTTTCCTTGTGCAGCTTTTCAGCCACTCTGCCCCATGTAGTGTTGCATGGGGTTGCTGTGACCAACATGCAGGATCCACACTTGGTCTTGTTAAAGCTCATATGGTTGGCCTCAGGGCATTGATCTAACCTGCCCAGATCCTTTGTAGGGCCTTCTTACCTTCAAGCAGATCAACAGTTCTTCCCAACTTGTTGTCTTCTGCAAAATTACTGAGGGTGCACTCAATCCCCTTTTTCAGATCATCAGTAAGATGAGATTTTAAACAGTACTGGCCTCAGTATTCATGCCTGAGGAACAACATTCATGACCGGTCACCAGATGGATTTAACTCCATTCACAATACTTCCTTCATTTTCTGCCCACCCTCCAGAGGCAGCAGAGCTTGAGGGGACTTTGCCTAGTTGGCACAAAGCTGAGGGCTCCTGGCTTGGCTTAGCCGGATGGATGCATGCCACAGGGACTCTTCTCCTCTAGACCTTCTCCTGCATTAGGATGTGCTCTTTCCTACATCATCAGCTCCCACACCTTCCTGCCTCCATCCTTGAAGCTGCCTCTCCCCACGCAGGTTTCTTTCCTTACCCACGAAGCATGCAGGCCAGCCTGGCTGTGCAGGCAGCAGAGAGGCAGCCACTCGCATTCAGTCACGTGAGGCAGCCCTCAGCTCTGTCCGTGCTTGGAGCTGTGAACATGGCATTGAACTCAGCATGGTGGAATTTAAGCTGTGAGTTTTCGAAGGCAATTACTGGACACAGGCAGGGTCTGATGAGCTTGGGTTTCATTAGCTGTCTCCTGGGAGTGCCGAGCCACACCACTCACTCACCTTTGCGGAGATCAGATTCTCTTCTGTGATGCTATTAGATGTTTTCAAAAATAGCTCCATCAATCTGTTTTAAAAGAACCGGTCTGCTCTGATAAAAGTGCCTGCTGGTGCTTCGCCAGATATGGGCTTGTCACTTTTCCTCCTGTCTCACATGCAACTTCCATCCTATATAAAGAACAGCTTAAAAGAGACTGCCAAATGACCACCAGCCAAATGTAAAGATTTACTTTGTGTCTATGCATATAATCTATAATTATTTCATTGCACACTGGGAAGCAACCAAACAAATAATAAAAACAATTTCAATCTTTCTGAGGATCTGGAAAGTAGATGCGTGTTTGTGCATACCAGTAGTTTCAGGATGGAGCTGCAGTTGCATGGCATACCTAGTAACTCCATTTGTATTGGTATATGCAACAGCAATATTCTAATTTACTCATTTCTTTGATGCTGTCTGAGCAGATGGTATTTTTGAAAAGGTCTATTAATTCTGTGAGAATTTGATAATGGCTAATTGCTGGGGGATCAGAAGTGAGCGGCAGTCAAAGCGAGCTCCTGACTTCTCCCTGCTCCGCAGCCTCATTTGTAAGCTGCTCTCCTCGCAGCAATCCTTGCTCAAGAGTATTCACCAGTGTCCTCAGCGTGAATTGGGGACTTGTTGATAGCTCTTGATTAATTGAACTGTGCTCCATGAACAAGTCACATGCTATCACAGGGAAGAGTGAGGGGAAGGTCACATCCTGTAGGACCAAGTACACTGGGAATTTTCATCAGAGAGCCCTTTGCCTCTTTATCGCTTGCTTCTCGTTCCTTTCCTTTTTTCATTTTCCTTTCTGTGTCTCTCTGTCACCTTGCCTCTCATTTAGGTCTGTGTTCTTTGAGCGCCTACCTGAGTGTTTGTAGCAGGGGTCACAAGTGCTCTGACATCAAAGGATCGCGTTTCAGAATTACAACTTTTCCTTTGAACAAGCAAGAAAAAAGGTTCCTGGTTACTATGGCGATGAGTGCTATAGAAGTGCCTATAAATAAATAACGTAAACAGCTGATTGTTGGACTTTGGTTTGCAGTGTTTTTGCTCTGCTAATCAGATAATTAAATATCAAAATAGAAGGAGGTGATATTTCACCAGTTTTACTATACAGATAATGTTTTTATGCCTTCACCTTTACAGTGCTCCTGCTGAAAACATTTAAATGGCAATTTGTTTTGTTCTACCTCTAGAAATTTGATGTTTTGGAAAATCTTAGTCCAGTATTTATGGAAAGCCTTCCAAGAGTTAAAAAGGTGGTATCCATTTTACGTTTAATCAGAACATACACTTTGGCTAAATGCCTGTTCATATCTCTAAGAAACTATTATATGTTGTCACAACGCTTATATTCCATTCTGGAGTGTCAGAAAATGTAATTATGTTCCTCTGCAGTATTTGAAACCCCACTAGTATACAACAGCAAAACTTAAAGAGTGTATAATGGAAATAAATTCTTCAGGGGAAAGAAAATGGTTGTTTCAAATACACAAAAATAGGTACTTGACTAAATGCCTTTTACTTCAGAGCTTGTGTAACTGTGAGGACAGGGATGCTTCATATTTTTTTTTAAACATGGTTAAACACAGTTGCTTTTCGAAGAGCAAAGTATACGTTTGCAGTGTGTAATGAAGGCAGGGAAAGACCTGGGCAGTAACAGGGCTAACAAAGTAGGAGGTATTACTTTTGCAGCAGCCCTTGTTCAAGAGCAATGTGGAGTTGGGTAGGGTGGGGAATGGGAGTGGGTTAAAAGTCTGCAGGTACTTGCAAGCTGAACGGCTTGGGTTTGGTATAACTAGAGACCATGCAGATGCTGGAGCAGGGCCTGGTTCCCAAAACATTAGGAGTTTCTCAGTTGGAAATCATCATCATTACTAGTATGTACTGCTTTTAACAGTGACATATTTATTTAGACGCCTCCTCTTAGGGTAGGAGGACGAAGCATGCATATTGCTATTAATGACAGGACAAGCTGGTGAGGACAAGAGGTGGAGCTGTTGCTTGTCTCATTGCCTGGAACGGGTAGGATAAAAGGGGAAACAGTGCATATACCAAATCTATTTTTTTTTCTTCTGGTTGGAGTTGTTTGGTTTCTACTCTGCATGTGTCTGCTTTTTCCTTCATAGGTGTTTTCTTCTTTTTCTTTTTTCTTTTTTTTTTTTTTGTCTTATTTTCTTTCAATCGTTGGATATGATCCAACACCATCTGTTGAAATTTGTCGATGTCACATCTGGGTATTCTGATGTATTGCCTATCAAGTTATATTGTGTGTTCAGATGAGTTTCTCGTATGATGCTTTGACAGTTGCTGACAGTCCTGAGATGGGAAGCTGGAAGCCTGAGAGAAAAAAGAGAGAGGGGAGAGTTAGCCTTTAAAATGTAGCCTTGATTGGTTTTGATGGGTGGGTTTTCATTTGTGGTACCTATGGTTGTCTTCTTTTTGAAATAAAGAAAGGGGAATGAATTAACTTCAAACCAAGTGCATTTAAGTGGTCCTAAGATTCTGTAATTAACTTGAGAGATTTCTAGTCCTCTCCTACCTTTGTCATTGATCTCTTTTTGTCTTTGACACTGGGTTCCTCCCTCAATCCTGGTCTCTATTTATAGATGCTCTCACACTTACTTGAATTGCAGCCTTTCTTTCTTCCTTTACTTCTCAGTTCTTCTCTCCTCCTTTAGAAAGTAGATCTCAAAATGCCTCAGTTCTTAATAGAATCTCTATATCCGAAACTGTTATCCTACTTTGGATTTGAAGAAGCATCTGGACGGTGGTCTCAGGCATGGTTTGATTTTTGGTGATCCTATATGGAGCCAGGTGCCACTCTCCATGATATCTGTGGGTTTCTTCCAGCTCAGGTATTCTACAATTCTTAGTCATCCTGTAGGAAAATTACTAAGATTTTTGCAGACCTTTGCAGGCAGATCACATGTGCCAAAGCAATAAGCATCTCTGAAATAACTACGATTTTTTTTTTTCCTTGATGGCTTGCTACTCAAATAATGAAAGCAAAAAATGTTTGTTTGTTCGTTTTTTTGGTGCAGAGGTATACAGTACTTGCATTTCCCTACACACTGATAGAGATAACGCTGTACTATGTAAACCAGAGTCCAAACATACTACAGACAGTTCATTTTCTGTTCTGCACTTTTTTCCTGCAATGATTGCTCTGAGTAGCAATTAGACCAGAGCTGAGATAAGTTTCCCAGCTTGTTATCGTTCTTCATTTTTAGATTGGCTAAATCAACAGAGAAATAATTTATGTTTAAATACAAATTTTAGCCCTGGTATTGTACTGGTGGAAAGCATAACACAGGTGTTTATGAATGGGGTGTTTGTGAGATTGCACGTGCAGGTGTGAGTTATGAACAAAGACCGTTCCCTCTCCCTCCCAAAGCCTGGGTGGTTGTATGGGGCCTCCTCATAGCACAGATGTTGATGAAATTGGAGTTTGCCCTTGGAAGGGAAAATCTTAATTCTATGGAGGTTTGAAGGTGAGGACACCAGACCCCTAAACTGAGGGGGTTTGCCCCCTCAGAAAGGAAGGAAGAAGCTGGAAAGCATTGACTTGCCTCTCCTCATTCCTCCTGGCAGTGTTGAGGCATGAATTTCCTTGTGTTGCTTCCTGGCCTGAAGATTGATGCCCTTCTGTAGCAGTACGGAGATGTTTTAAAGTGATGAGGCCATGAGGGCATGAATACAAGGAAGAACAATCACTGCTTCTTGCTGTGATCTTCTGCAGCTGCGTACTTTGTGAGTATTGGATGAGGCCAACTGGAAATGATCCAGCTCTTGTGCTGTTGTTCATGAGGGAGTGGGGCATGCAAAGGTCAGTGTGAGGGTACAGCAATTCTTCACAGTGGTGGTGGGTTGTGTAGCACAGAGCCTTTTTCTCATAGTTATCGAGCGAGAGCTCAACTATCTGCAGAAGTGGACTTCGGAGGAAACCCCATAGATGGAATACGGCCAAGTTCTCTGCTTGTAACATGTTTGATAGCACTGCAGGGAGCCGAGGCTGGTCTTCAGTCCTTAAATACATTAAATTAACTCTGAGTGAACTTGCTGGGAAAAGGGTAATGAAGCAGGTCAGAAATGGGATGTGTGTGCTGAAGCACATGCAGCAGGCTTAGTGCCCCAGGTGGCATTCCCGCAGGCATGTGGCTGGGGAGCAGCCGGGTCACGGAGCGTGCTGTGCTGCTCATTAAATGCACTGCAGTCCTCAGATACAGCCAAAATCACTTGTCCAGCTAAAAAAGATAAAGTCGGCTGGAAGGAGAGCAATCCCATCGGGAGAAACTTGTGAGAGGAATGGGCTGCGATCTGCTGTAATGCTAAGTGTGTCAGGCATGTAGTAGCCAGCACCCTCTCAGGGAGTGCCTGAGCTCGTTGCAGCCAAAACTTCAACAGCTGATAGCAGAGACTGATGGAAATCTCAACACGTTTATTCTGTCGTTTCAGGTGGAGGCAGGTGCCAAGTGGAGCTGCAGTGTGATTGACGTTGCATGGTGCTTCATCTTTATTTCATGTGATGAGGAGGTGGGAGGGTGGAGATTGCTTGAAGTGCCTGGCTAGAGACAGAACGTAATTTATCACTGCTCATTTGTCTGGAGGGTTACACGGCCCATATATAATTTAGAAAAATGTTTAAAAAATAAGGATCTGTTGTCTTTAAAATCACTTGGCGCTTGAGTCTGTTGGCTTAATCTAATTTCTGTGATACATAAATGCACTGCTGTGCATTTCATTTTTATTCTGTGTACATGTATAAACAATATGCTTAAAAGGAATCAAGAAAGTGTGTATAAATAGCACTGATAAAACCAAGCCCTTCACAGTCTCAAAGTAGTGTGAATTTTCCATATTTAGGCTGAAAGATGTGGAATTGCACCTGGATTTAATCTTGTCAGTTTTCCTGAGATCATGTTTAGTATGAATGTTCTTGTCACGTGGTCTGCAAGTGGACTTTTTCTGATTCAAGCCTGCTGCTGATGCTCTACAGCTGAATTGTCAGCAGAAAGGGACACCTCTGTCTGCTGCCTTGCTGTGGGGAAATCATTTTTTGGTGTGAACTGATGTAGATGAGATCCTAGTGGTCTGGTGTTTGCTATCCTATGTATGTGCACTTCCTTTTCTTGCTTTGATGTTCTGCCCATGCCTGCTCTGCCATGTCTGGGGTAGGTTGGTATGGTGTGGTTTGGCATGAGGGGCCAGAAATGTTATCACAGAATCATAGAGTATCCCAAGTTGGAAGGGGCCCATAAGGATCAGAGTCCAACTCCTGAAGAAGAGACAGGGGATGTTATGAGACAGTGCATAGCATATGTAGAGGGTTTCCATAATTTGCAGACAAGCCTCTTGCCCTCTTGCTCAGTGTAAATAAGATCAGAAGTTCCATATATTCATATACTGGCAGTTCACTACTAGCTTAAGAAATCCAATTCTCCAGAAGGTTTCCAGAGGAGGAATTTCTTTTCTGTGCAATGACCTGAGTGAGTCTAGATCTTTTCTTCATCTGATCCCTATTCTGGTTGTCCTCTGGCTGCTTTGCTTTCTCTTCTCCATTTTTAGTTCCATAACACATTTCTTGCTCTTTTCTGTTCCATGGTGTATTTTCTTCTCGAGGAAGCAGCATATTCTGTGCACCGGATGCTGTCTGCATGCTCCTGTTGGTGTGAAGCCTTCTGTCCCCTTGAGCTTCTGATGGGAGGGGTGCATCATTTGTGTGTGCAGATGGAAATATTTCTATTGTTGATTTCTTTTTTTGGTGTTGAATTAGATATCATCTCTCACGTGTCCTTGAGCCTTCAGCAGAGATACGGGGACTGACTGCTTCTGATGCACTGATTTTATAGCATCATTTATTTTCTCTGAATTACCTCTGCCTGGTCCTGTAACACTGCAGCTGGCACTGCAATTCTCATATCCATCTCCTGTATGATAACTGATATTCTTTACTTTGTGCAGTACGATGAGGTCTTAGGGTCATCACTGGAAATTCCTTAGTGCTTTACTGATTGATGTAGATGAAAAAGATAATCTCCCACTCTGGTATTTTTTTTCTTTGGTGCTGTCTTTGAAGGTTGCACATTCTTCTGCTGTACTTCCTTTGTGAAAGTGACTTCTTTTTGCTCTTTCTTACCTTCTTGTCAATTTCCTTTCTTCCTTCCCTTTGTTTCAATGAAATGCTTTCTATATTGTTTGTTTAGTTTTGTTTCTTTTTGTGAGAGAAACACTCCTGAGTTTAAGTATAACAGTGTATTTGGGCATAACTTGAGAGTTTTCTTAGAAATGCCATGTAAATGAAGACTTTGATTGTTAGTCCCTTTAGCTCTTCAAGCTTTCTCCTTCAGAAGCAGAAGTATTTCACCATCCAGCCTGCAGCTTTTTATTGCCATTTGACTGTCTCACACAACAAAGTTTGCTTTGTCATACCTATGACAATCTTTGCTGCACAATTTTTACATCTGAACCTACTGACATTTCCCTTTTCCATCATAAAAAATATTAAGACTTCTCCCTTCAGAACCGCCCATGCAAGTGTTTTCCTCTTCCCCACCATTTGACTATAAAATTGAAACGGGTTTAAACAATCATCAACAGCCAGGCTCTTCTACACCACTGGATTCAGGAGCACCTTCTTCAGTTGCTGAACGCTCTGAAGACCAACGTATGGGTAAAAAGAGGCAACGGGGGAGTTTTGATGTTAAACAGGGATTTGCTTGCTTCATGTCTGGAGGCAGGGTTTAAGAACGAGGGAAATAAAAGGTTGTTTGGTTACAGAAGTTTGGTTTGTATTTCTGAAAAAAATTGGATTTGATGTCATCCAGAGTTCAGTTGAGAAAATGTAGCTCTCAGTAAATACGGTTTTGTTTTTCAGTAGCAAAGATTTCTTTGTATGTGGTATTAATGTCTTTTCTACCTTGTTACTGGAGTGCAGCAGCAGTGAAGGCCTGATGTTTCTGGCTCACCTTCACAATTTGATTGCAATGTATTTCTGCTTTTGAGAGACGGTGGGCATGAGGCAATTTTGGTATTGAACAGTTGTCATGTAAACAGCATGTTACCTTTATTTGTCAGTTTGGTTTTTGCTCAAGGAGCAAAGAGAAGCTGAATGAGATTTGGGTCCTCGTCTGGAGGTTCTTGTTGTGTAAAATTGGCATAGGCTACTTCTATTCCAGGGACCCATATTTTTCTTCACCGCAGAGGTATGTAATGCTAAAACTGTGCTTGCACAAAGCGAAGGAATTGTAATTGAGTAATTGTAATTGAGTTTCCTAACTGCACTCAGTGTAACTTTTGTATGAGGTGGATGGCCTTGCATGCAGGAAGGCCACCTCATTCATCCAGTTATGATGACCCAGTTGACATAGGCTTTGTTTAGCAGAATATAAGTTTAAGGACCAATATATTAGTCTAGCAAAAGGAGTCAGTGAGTTCTAATTCTAAAACTTCAATTTCAACTTTGCTTCATGTGTGAACAGCCTTTTTTTCTCTTAATTCTGTTTCACAAGAAACACTGGAGTCATAATAGACTACTTATCTTTGCATTTCACCAGGGCAAGGATTTTCCTCAGATTGTCACATACACTGTTTTGGAAGTTGCTCATTGTGGCCTATCAAGCAATGGAGATTTGCCAAGTTGGGGAAAAACAGTTAAGGGGCAGCCAAAAGTCTCAGTTATAAAGCTGATGATGGAAAAGTGAGGATGAGGAAAAGTGTGTGTATGACCACCTAAATGCAACCATGCATGCCCAGAGGGACATTAGCATATATTAATGAGTTATTGGAAAAGAATGAATATGTATGCCAATGTACTGCATGTGTATGTATTAACTGTTTAAATAAAAAAAGACCTGAATTCTGAGAGCCCGCATTTGTTTGTCACATCTTCTGGTACATATCCTGAGGAATAAAGGAATGCTGCTTTCTAACACCACACTGGAGATAGAGGGTATCCTTGGATTTTAATGTAGACCATGTCATTTCTGAAGATTACTTTATGGACCCTTGTGGCTACCACTGAAAAATAAGCAGATTCTGAAGCTTTGCTCTTCCCTTCTTAGGGCTTCTTGTCTTCCAACTAGTGTAAAATACTGTAGGATTGAAAAAGTACCCTAAAGAAATTTGAAGCCTCCTTGCTCTGTCCTTTTGGCCCAGGAAAGGCTCTCCTTAGTTTGGGCTCTTCTGAAGAGGAATGCTTTCCGTTGTCAGTGACTTGGATGTGATGGGTCTTGTTTGCTTCTGGCGAGAAGATAATGGAATTTAGGTACAGGATGACAGCAGTCCATTGCATTGGACAGTCACTTGATGAGCCTTTGATGGACTAGAAATGGGTTAGCTGTGAATTACTTCATGTCTTAGTTTGCTGTTGCTTTATTTCCCCTCTTCCAGTTGAGCCCCTGTAAAGTAAATAGATTGGAGCATTAAAGGTCTGTGAATTGAAATCCCTCTGTACTGGCAAGAGTAATTTTCAGTGCTTGCTCTCTGGGTAAATGAGCCTTTAACCCAGGTGTGTGACACTAGATTCGTGACCTCTGTATTACTTTGTACTGACTTGCCATATCAATGCGGCTTGGAACTTGATGGTCCTTGAGGTCCCTTCCAACCCGAGCCATTCTGTGATTCTGTGATCATAAGCTCCCTCGTATGAGCCAACCAGACTGAGGCAGTATTAATTGCGTTGTGAATGTATTTCAATTTTGTTGTGAACTACCCATATTTTCTTCTTCATAAATCACAGTGGATGAGAGGAGTGGAGGGAGGGGAGAGGAGGAGGAATGTAAAATAAAAAGGTGCACAGAAATTAATGTGCTGCGTAATTTCCTCTTTTAGAAGAATGGAGAGAAACACCTGGGTAAGCAGGGTAGCAGACCTCCACACACAGATGAAATACTATCCTTTCTAATAGACACGCTGGAATCGCGCTGAGGCAGTCACTTATTCAGCACTAAAAGTATATGACCAAATTCATTTTGAGGAGACATGAGGTGGTTTCTTGTGTGTGTGTATTTTTACTGCCTACAGCTAAGTTAGGACCCTTGGTGCTTAGTACTTTTTAATGATCTGTTCTTACCCCTGTTCCTTGCTTCTGGCTGTTTGTTCTTTACTACGTAGGTTATTACCCATGGTCACACAGAGACATGAGAATTAATAGAAAATGGAGCCTGGAGTTGCTTTCCCCTTCCCTTTTCCTGTACGGTTATCTGAGACAGTTTCACACACGGCTTCTTGGCTTCTGCCTGTGTTACCATTGTGCATAAAACTTCAGCCAGGAAGCTAGCAGCTTATTGGAAAAAGTTTTTTAAATTAATAGAGCATCATCTTTTAATGCAGGTATCAAAAGCAATATGTAGACTATACATTAATTGTAATATTTTATTATGAATTCTGTAGTAGTCATACATGCACATATATTTACAAATATATATTTAGCATTGAAGTCACAAAGAGAGGTCTTCATTCAAGAAGCACTCTCAGTCCTTGCTTAATTTACATGCATATCTTTGTCCCATTGGAACACAGGGCTCTTCAATACATGCTTGTTTTTCATCATTGAGTGTATTCAAGTAAATTGGAGAAGAGTTTTATTTTAGTGCATTTTGTCACCTGGATGGTAAAGGAACAGTGGTTGTTTTGTGTAACATTAAGAACATTAAGTTAAAATGGCAGTTGCCTGGTCAGCCTCTGACTTGGGTGCTTTCTCCTTGCACGTACTTGCTGCATTAATACAGGTGCAGATGGAGTCTTCAAAGTTGCAAGAGGAGCTTTTTGTGGCTGCAGCTCTGATCCCTTTGTGGGGGAAGAAGGGTTGGCTATCTCAGCAAGCTGTTCCCAGCAAATTCCAGGACAGCCTTATAAGCAGTTCATTGTGCCATGGAGATGCTGGAGCTGGGTGAGCCAAGGCTGGAAGGTTCTGCCTGAGACTATGTATATCCCCCATCTCTGACCCTTCTAGACTGAAGATGAGTCTGCCTGCCTATGGCTGATGTCTATGTGTATTTGAGTCTTTTATCCAAGGTCACAAGAGCCATCCTATATGAGAATGGCTCTGACAAGATGTATGTTTTCACTATGGCTCATCTTGGTGATTCTTGGCAAGTGAGAGGGGTTTGACCTGCTCCTTCCCTTCCAGTGCTTGGGTAACACTGCAGGGCTACTGAAATGGCCTGACAGCTTTTGCAAGGAATGGCTGTGTCAGCAGCAATGCTAGCAAAAGTCTAGAGGTGGAGAAGCACATCTTGATGCTGCTGGCGGTGCCTTTGATGTCTTGAAATACTGTGTGAAGTAGCTGAAATACTGTGTGAAGTAGCTGCTTTCCTTGACTTCACAAATGTTTTCACGTGGATCGAGAGCTGCACATAAGCAGTGGGGTCACGTATTCTCAAATGCAGCTGTTTTAAACAGCAGTTGGTTTAATAAGCTTACGTTGCTTTTCTCTGAATGACAGTCAGGTTACCTTTCAATTATTATTTTAAGAGCTTCTCCTTCCCAAATGCTTGACTCAGCGTTTGACTCAACAGGCATAGTAGATCTTGCTGGTGGAAAAGAAAGGAACAGAAGTGAGCTGCTGCGGCAAGGGATGTGAAGGGAGAAGGGATCTCCCATCACTGAGGGGGCACCAGTAAGTGGCCGCAGTGCCAGTGCCTTTGTACTACAGATGTTTCCCTCCCAGAGGAACATCTGCCTCTCAGGAGGTTTTGCCCTCATGTGTCTATTAAGCATCACTTCAGCTATTTATGTGGCTGCTGTAACCTCCACAGAGGTGGGGTGAGAAGGAATGCTGCAGAGGAATGCAGATTGATTTGCTGGTAGGATTTACAGGGCAAAAATCAACCCCTTATTTTTGTTACTATTGAAATAAATGGAATGGTAAGTCTTAAAGACCTCTCAAATCAGGCTTGAATGTTGTCCTCTTGCTACTGTGCCCTTGATAGATAAGCCTAGATTCAGTTGTTCTTCTGTGAATTTTCTGTCTGCCAAGGGCATGAAGAAGTTCTTCCTAGCTATTGAACTGTAAATTGTTGCATATGACACCTGGAGAACTTAATGTGGTTTTCTACAAGTAACTGAGTGTATTCATCACTCTTCCCCTATTGCGTGCAGTGGTTCATATTGAAGCTGAGAAAGATTATTCATATGGCTTTCTTCTCTCCCTTTTGTCAGGAGCAGCAGTAGCCCTCAGAGCAACATTTGAATCCATAAATGCCTGGCCCACAGCCATGAGCTGTTACTGCCCTTCCGGGCTTCTGATGGTACTGTAATCAGATGAGAGACGAGATAAGAATTGTTCTTTTCCACAGAGAAAAACAGTCTGGGATATTTAATTATTAATAAATAATTTTAGGGGAATGTTTTAACTGATCAGAAGATATTCGTCAGTCCTGTGGCCTATGCTGTCAGGTAATGCACTCTTTCTGTTCTGAGTTGTTTCAGATGATTCATGAGATCTCAGGCTCTGTAGTGGATCTTCAAGTATTAGCAGCTCTGGAATGAGCTGCCAACCCAGAACCCCAAGCCCATGTTGTTGCACTCCCTTAGCATCAACCCAAATGGTTATGCTAGAGGGGATTACCTATGGAATGTGTCACCTCTCCTACAAGGCCAGGCTGGGAGAATTGAGGCTGTCCAGCCTGGAGAAGACTGCAGGGAGACCTGAGAGCAGCCTTTCAGTATCTAAAAGAGGACTGTAAGGAAGGAGACAGGCTCTTTAACAAGTCTGCTGTGACAGGACAAGAAGAAATAGTTTCAAACTGAAAGAGAGATTTAGATTGGATATAAGGAAGTAGTTTTTTCACAGTGAGGGTGGTGAGGCACTGGCACAGGTTGTCCAGAGAGGTGATGGGTGCCCTGTCCCTGGAGACATTCAAGGTCAGACTGGACAGGACTCTAAGCACCTGATGGAGCTGTAGATGACCCTGTTCACTGCAGGGGAGTTGGACTAGGTAACTTCCAAGGGTCCCTTCCAACTCAACTGGTTCTGTGGTGCTATGATATTCAGTAATACTGTGCTCCTGGTAGCTGTTAATTTTACACTGCAATCATATGAATGGGGTTGGGGTACATGATGGCTGCATTCCTTTAAAATGGGGGTCAGTGCTGTACAGGTGTGCTTGAAGGGAGCATTGGAGATAAAGCAATCTATTTGCAATCTGGTGACTCAAAATGGCAGTAAATATTTTTATTTCCCCTGATTTGATTTTAGCTTCTCCTTTGCCTTGGCTCTGAACTGCCTTCCTATCATGCTGCTGTGCTATGCACCTCTAGGCATTTGTCAGAGACTGCCTAATTGAAGCACACTCTCCAGCTTGGATCGAAACTGCTATTTTGATCAGGTTTGTAGGCGCTGTTACAGCCTCCCCATGGAGCTCTCTCTGTGAAGTACGATAACTTTGTCTTGTGGCTTTTGGTTCTCCATGGTTGTTAGGAGTGGACGAAGTCTCTGAACAGAGCAGAAAGTGGAAGCTCAGAGCACAGGCAGGGGGCAGTGCTGCTGTAATCATGCTTGTGAGTAGAGGTGTTTCTCATCGGTGCTGAAGCAACTGCAGGCCATAAACTAATAAGTGCATAATCTAGAAAAGGCAGTGAAGTGCTTGAAGATCTCTACCCCTGTCCTTCATGTACTTTCGCATGTTTGTTAGCTCTTCTCCCCTATAGATCCATCAAAGTGCATGAGAATTCTGATTTTTAGCCTAAAAGGCAAGTTTTATTTCTCTGTTATTTCTCTTTTTTTCTATACTCAACCCCCTTTCCTAAGACGTTCAAATTCAAGGATGCTTTTCCTTTCAAGAGCTGATTTTTGTTGTGGCAGTAGCATCTTTGTGTCCTGAGACGTCCATGAGACTTGCTGGTTGTGACTACCCTGTTTGTTTCAACGGTCAGGAGGAATGGTCTCTCTTCCCTTCCACTCTTCAGAATTCAGGAGTTGTGGTCCAGGCTGACAGGATTTCCAGCTTTAGACTGCCTTGTGGCTGCAGTGGGTCTGATGTCATCATCCTCCTTGTCCCTCTGATCTTTATAGCATGTTTAAACTGTCACCTTTGATTTTGGAGACCCTACTAAATCCTGTCCCCATGCACCATATTGATGTTTGTTAAATCCCTCCTGGAGCAGCAGCTACACCAGCTCTGGTTTGGATGAGAATGAAACCTTGTCTGTGGAATAGTCTTCCTTTATTTTTTTAAATTTATCAGAAAGGAATGCAAGCTGTGCTAGGGGGCCTCTTGTAGATCTGACTGCCTCTTGCACGAGCATGTGCGACTGAATCCAAACCTGTGCGCGTTGCGCATTACATGCGTTGTGATACTTGGAGTAATGCAGTGATTGCTGATAACAGTATTTCATTCCACCTACGTGTGGGTGTGCCTGTGAAGACACGCTTTTATTGGTCAAGGTCAAATATCTCATTTTATAATTTTGTTGCTTGCTTCTTTTTTTTTTTTTTAATGTTTTAATACATGTATTTTTTTTTTAAAGTTTTGTTGTTTATATGCATTAACTTTATTGTATATTTTATATTTGGCCCAAGACGATTCCTCTTCACTCAGTGTGGCCCAGGCAAGCCAAGAGGTTGGATACCCATGCCATGGCTTCTGTCTGTGGAGATGCACACAACATTGGGGTATACCTGAGGGTTTGATGGTTGGTGGGTATTTCTCACACAGCTGCACTTCATTTGTGTGTCTCGCCCAGATCCCTTTGTAAATTTCAATCTTCCCATCTGGAAGATGGAAAATGGAAAATATGGTTCTTGGGTGATGTCGTGGTGATAAAGGCCTGAATTATAGTCCGAGAGAGGGCAGATGACCTTACTGCTGCCTAAACGATAGTTGTTAACAAGTATTGGGCTGTGGGAAACACCGTGGCGAGGCCGTTCAGTTTCCCTAAGCCATAGCAGCATTATCTAATTTCAGGTAGTCATGAACAATATCCAAGAGTGTCACAAACAGTGTTTGACCTGTGTCTAAGTGAATGTTGTTTACTTGCCAAGCTACTCTTACAAGCATGAATTATCATTGTCTCATACTCCCAAGCTTATAAAAAGAGGCTATCTTGTTGGAAGCAGTTGAGCAAAGTGGGGTTTGGCCATTGAGTTCCCTTTCAGAAAATCTCACTCTTGCTGTCAAAATATATCATTGCTGGGGTGTTTTCAGTGATTGGCTGAAGCCCTGGGCCTTTTCACATCAACCTTAATGCTACCCTGCGAGGAATCGAAATGTCATCCTCTGTGTGTGGAGTCCTGATTCTTCTTGGTGTCCAGAAACCCAGTGCTGCCTTTGTCTCCTTGCATATTTATTAACACAAGGACATTTTTTTGTCCGTTCTTTTCAGGCATGAATTTTTTTGTGCTCTCAAACTGAGATGTACTTTCGGCTGAAAAGCACTGCAGGAAGAACAGTTTCTTGTAGAGTGTACTTCTAGGCCTATAAATAATAAATGTCATAACTTGGAGTGACGCAGGCACCCCTGCAACATATACGTGCAAGGCAGAGATTCAGTAAATAGCAACTTACCCGTTGTTTGTCAGTCCTAAACCAAGAGGGGTCTATTCAGACTTCTTTGCTAGATTAATAAGTTTGGGTTGTGCTGTATAGCTTTGTAGGAGTCCACAAATGTTAACTGTTTTTTTTTTGTGATGCTGTTTTTGGAGGTTGGAACTTTATGAGGCGCATTAAATATTTATCAAACTCTTAATGGGGTTTGAATGGGCTGTATTGGCTCAGAACTGACTTGCAGTAGGCTGATAGCACTGATTATTTGGGAAGAACTTGGGGCTGCCACGCTTGGTATGTGATAGTGCAGTTGTAAATGACAATTAGTTGTAATTTTGGAGTTGTTACATTTATTTGCTGTTTTTTTCCCCTCTAATGAAATAATGTTCAGTTCATTCACCCAGTGGTATGACAGATTGACTACGAAGCCCTTTCCAGGACTAGGATTTAGCTGTCTGACTAAATGTGATGCAAGAAATTGTACTTGTGAAATCTATGCAAATACATCATTGCGAGAGTAGAGGAGGATCTTACTCATAAATGAAAGACCAGTCTGTAAGTATTGTGTTTCCTTCTCCATTAAAATCAAAGCTTAACTCAAAAAAAAGAGCCCATTATGGTATTTCTGAGTTATCAAGGGTCCCACCATTAAAGTCTCTAACCAGAAGTGGACTTAGAGAAAAGATTCCTGTTAGCATCAGTGAAGCTAAGTTATGCAGTGGGGCTTTCAGGAGTTCAGAAGACACAAAATCAAGGTGTTTCTTAGGTGAAGATGACTACAAATCACACTGAATTCCTCGCTTTTGAAAGCTCAGGTGAAAAAATGTTTGGCTTGTTCCACAGCAGACTGAAGCTTTGCGTTCACAGAGGCCAGAGGGCAATAAGATGGATTAAAAAGAGAAAGGTATCCCTGGGTATCCTTAGTTCTGAGAGGACAGGCTGGAGATCTCTTCTGTTTGCTCAGTTTTTTTATATATTTCCCCCAAGCAAGCTGTGTCTCTTTTGGGTCCTTTCAGGTAGAGGGTAGGCATAGGCTTGTGAGCCCTCCTTGAGGTGGCGCAGGCTGGAAAATGGGGTACTGAAGTAGATGACACCTTGTCCTCTTAATCCTAGCAGCTGTTAATGTTTCCAAGTTGAGCAGAACTGTTTTACTTATTCTGCACAAAAAAATGTAGAGATTTAAAAGTGGCACACCAGAGCAGATGAGAAAATGTCTGTTTTATTTCTGTGATGCCCTAGTTTAGTAGATAGCACAGTTCTGTTTATTCATCATGTTGGCAGGCTCATCTTTGGAGGTCTAGCTTCCTGAAGAATCTTTTGTCGATTTTGCAGAATATTATTTGGGTTTATCCTTTGTTTCCTTAAGCTTATCTTTTCTTGTGCATTTGGCTTTTAAATGGCACTCAGAAACCCGAGGTTATAAATGCTGAGGTATTACAGTATTTCTGAGCATGTGCGATGCTGGATGACACCCACCTTCCTCAGCAGCGATGGTGCAGGGGCTGTTTGAGGCCTAAGGACTCCCTAACATGTAGTAACCCAAGATGCTGATGGATCCTTGCCCCCAGGGTTTTAGGTATATTGCAGTACTTCAAAGGATGAGAGGGAATGTCCTCAAATTGCACCAGGCGATGTTCAGGTTGGAAATTAGGAAGCATTCTCAGAAAGAGCAGTGATGCAGTGGCACAGGCTGCCCAGGGAGGTGGTGCAGTCACCATCCCTGGAGGTGTTGAAGAACCGCGTGGATATGGCACTGAGGGCTGTGGTCAGTGGGCATGGTGGTGATGGGTTGATGGCTGAACTAGGTGATCTCAAGGTGATTACTAGGTGATCTACCGTATTGATTCTGTGATTCTGTATCATGCTTTATTGCAAACATGATTCAAAAGGTGTTGCTCCTCACCACCCTGTAAGTGCTTCCACCTGTCACTTACAAATTTGGCTGGGCCTTCTTGTCTTGTTGCATGGAAATAGACGGTTTTTCAGGGTTAAGGTTCCACATTAAGTAGGGAGTTGTTCATGGACAGAGAGATTGGAGACTTGGTCAACAGCAACCAGTTGATGCAGTGTGACTCCATAGTGCACTGGCAACAGTTGCTGTAAATCCATTTATCCTCTCTCTCCAACATGCTTTGGGGAGGATAAGAAGCTGGACATGCAAGGTTATCCATGGTGGGTATTTAATGTGAGAGTTTCAGTTGCGTGCCAACCCTTGTAGCTGCTAAGTTCTCGTGGTTGGAATCCTACCTGTCTTATCTAGTGGCTTTTTTTTTTTTTTAATGCAGAGCCCTTTAAACTTTGTTTTAGCAGCAAGGATAATTTCTGCCACAAACAAAAACCTAGGAATGCTCTTCTGTTTTGCCTTAAGTAAAAGGGTTGCTCTTCGTTGAGGCTGTCTGTATAGACATGTGCATGCCTGTGGGTGCTAAAGAACTTTTCCTCTTTTCATCATTGTTACTTCACCTCTTAAGTCTCACTTAAGGGAAAAGAGCCTCCCAGATAATCAGCAAGATGTATTATGAAGCAAGCCTCATATGTTTCATTGTGATGTGTCTGCAAATATGCCCCTGCATGGCAAGGATGTTGCTCCTGATTACAACTATACTTGTGTTCAGGGATATGATTTCCTTTTGGTGGGCAGAACTGGGATGCTTCTGTGGTCCTACATGGAGATCCAGTTGCAAGATAGGAATTGAAATGTTTCGGATCAGTACTGCTTGCTTTGCCACCTCCTGGAACCCGCTCAGTGCCCACGGGTTCCTGCTTTGCTGATAAGGTTGTGTAGGACGCTTTTGTCTTTGTGACCTTCAGCTTGGATGCAGCAAGACGCTGTCTAAAAAGCCCTGGCTCGTTTTTATGCCTTTGTGTTCAGGAATCACCGTTTCCACTGTAAACGATAACTTCATTTGAAAAACAGGGTTCCCTAGGTGTGTGAAGGAGGGCGCTCACAGCGTTGTTCAATACTGAGCCATTTGCTGACCATCACAGCTAGGAAATAGCTTCCTTAGTGCCAAGGGAATTACTAGAAAGCATGCAGAATGGCTTTGACATCCTCCAGCGAGGGGCAGTTTTTTCCCTTTCTCTGCTATTGTTATGTTCTTTGTTGCAAAGTGTTTGGAGTAGCGGTGGCATTAATAACACCCAAAAGCAGGATGGCTAAAATTAGCATCCCCGGACCGGTTTGCCGTCTGTCTCCCATGCCATGCTGAGCTCTGCCAAAGCGGCACGGCAGTTTGTTTCAGCGTGGCCGCCCTTTGGGCATTTGCAGGAATACTGCAGCAAATCATCCTGCATGCAAGGCTGACCTCTGGGAGGCTAACAAATTGAGGTGAGCCAGCTGGAGCGATAGGACACTGCCGGCAGACAGAGCATGCTCAGACCTGGGGGAGAAAGGTAGCTCGGTCTGCAGATGGTGCACAGTTACTGTGCCGAGAGCTGGGAGATGCAATTTTTTTCCTTCTTTCTTTCTGGTCGTGGGGAAAGAAGAGGACTGGAGAGTGTTCGTTCCCCTGCAAAACATAGCTTTAAGGTGTCTTTTTGTTTTTTCTTTCTCCTGTGAAAAGAGAGGCACCGGAGAGCATTTCATTTATTTAGCAACACCAGGTATGCGTGCATGTGCTGAAACACTGATCTACTAGTGATAGTACTTCCAGGATGAAAAAGGTTGCAGATGCTCTGAATGAATGTGTTTCTTTGCTGGGTGCTGTTGTAACTGTGCTCTGTTTGCTGTGCTGATCACATACGGCTCTGAATTCAGTTCTGTGGGCTCTCTTGGCTGCGGGGTACTTCTGCGGGGCTTCAGTGTGGGTTTCTGGCTCTTCCTGTCCCTTCATACACACCAAACCTTTCTTCTGTGGCTGTGCATGCTTGGGAGGGAAGGGGAAGGAGGTCAGCAGTTTCTTTATAATCCTATGTCTTTGTAGCCATTCTTTGTCTGGCTGGAGGTTTGCTTTTATTGTTTTTAAACAAAAAGTCTCATGGGGAAAACATCTCTGATCTGGACAAAATTCTGTGGGTTTTCGTAAATTTGTTTCCTACTGGATGGTTACTATATATAATTAGTATGCGTGTGTGTGTATATATATATATGTGTATGTATATTACTCTTCCCTGAAGACATGGTACTGTAGGGCTTGTGGTAACCCAGCAGGGTTACTGCTCTTATTGGCCATGCTGTGCTCCCAGCATCTTCGTCCCCTGCTTAGAATTTGTAGCACACAAGAGTGCTCTCAGAACCACACTGAAGGGAAGCAGGGAGAGCTCAGGCTGTAAATGCTGCTAAGTATCAGTGCTAGTCTCCAAATAACACAGGTACTTTTCCCGTCAGAGAGAGTGGAAAGAAAAGGTAGGGAACATGCAGAGAAATAGCAAGTTGCATCTAAAGCCCAAAGGCATAGTTGGAGTGACTAAAGCTCATCTTGTTTGGTGCTTCCAGGATTTCACATCATATTATTGTAAATTCACTTCTGTAGCATTGGGAAATTTTACCCTCAGCCACCCCCACTCAGTCTTTGCTTTAGACAGACCTAAAGGCCCATTGCTTAAGATAAAACTGTTGATCTCTGACACAGTTTTGTTTTCCACAAAGGTATATTGCTTACAGGCGAAAAGCAAGGGACCAGGCAAAAGGAATTTTTTTTTTTTAATTTTTAACTCCTATGCCAATGCTTTTAGTACCATCATAATGTGATAGGTTTAGATAGGATAGTCAAATGTGCAAAGATAATTGTTAAGCTGCCCCTTCAGTCTAACCATGGTTATTTTGAGAACCTTCAGTTCTCATCTTCAGCTGTGGGACTGTTGGACAAACCTAAAGGCTTGGGGGCTAAGAGAAATACTTCCTTTTTTCTTTTTTCTTTTTTCTTTTTCTTTTTTGCTGATTTTTCCTATACCTCCTACTCAACCTTGTTTTATCTTCATCAAGAATACATCTTATGTAGAGGATGTTTCTGGAGGTCAGAGTTTTAATTTGGGGACAGGATTTAGTAGTCATATCTTTCTGGCTGGAATGGAGATCTGGGAGAAGCAGCTCTTAAAAGCCCAAGAGATATTCTTTATAATTACATACTTCAAGCCCAGTTCTGTGATTTTCTTATATGTATTGGCTGCTTACTATTGGAATTATTATTCTTTGCATGCTGTTTTTTAGATCAAGACAGCAGTTTCAACAAATATTAAAATTGATGGCTCCTAGTCACCCTGAAAGTCAGTTTGAATCTCTTCCTATTCCAGCCACCACTGATTTGGAATGAAATTAAATTGAACTCTTTTCCATCCATAAGCACAACTGGTAGGTGTGCATTAGCCACCAATATTCTCATGTTCATACAGAACATATGTGTGCAGTAGGGACCATGGGACAGAGCCTCCTTGGTTGTGGGCTTGTCATAGGAAGGCTTACAGTTCTGCTTTATCTTCCTGACTTAAATTGCTAAACCATAAAAGCTGGAGTTAAACCCAATTTTGGTTACTACTGTCTGTAGACAGCAAATGTTTTTGTAAAACAGTTGTGTTTGGTTTTGGTTTGGTTTTATTCTTTTCCAGGTACAGTTCTGTTTTTTTAAATTTAATTTGATAGTATTGAGTTAAAGTATTCTTATTTTTCATGTTCCCTTTTCGTATCAGGCTTCATTAATGCTATTTGTAGCTTTAACTACCACATTTGTTCCCTTCAAGAATCTGCTCTTTTCCTGTTTAAAAAGTCAGCCTTTCTACACTTGGCTGCTTTTTACAAAGAAAATATTTCAGGATATCAATCATTCAGTGTACCATCCTTTCTTTAATGTGATGTGTACTGTGAAAGATATATGTATCTCATTAAACAAATACAGTGAATAAGATGATAACAGCTTTTTGGGCTGTGGGGATTGACTTGCTGGTGGTTCTGCAGGAAATCTCTGACAGAGCTGAGGATAAAAGCCAGTTCATTCTTGGCTGTCAAATCCCAACTCCCCCTCCTTCCAATCGGGAGAGTTGCCTTCTAGCAACTTCTGCTTTCAGTATGGATGAAGTAGGTATTTAAAACTGTATGTATTACATATACCGCGTCCTTTGCTAAGCCTCTTGCCTCACGGATGAGAGAGAGAGCGGAAGACATTTTGCAGGGGGAGTGTGAAATGTCATGTTGGCACTCCTTACTTTTACTGTGCTGGTCTTGGAAAGCCAGCCTAGCAAAAGATGGATCTGAGGGAAGAGAGCAGTAATGGAGAGGCTGCCCTCAGTGAGGGGATGTCTGCCCCCGCCGCATCCACTGGGTTGCCATAGGGGACAGTGTCCAGTGCCCATTCACTGCCCACAAGTCTCTGCCCAAACTCCTTCCCTAACCCATGGCAGGAGCACCCAAATCTGCTCCCAGCTTTTTTCTTGGACGCTTGGATCTTTGGAAAATTGAGCGCTGTCTTGGCAAGTGTTTGGGTAATTAGTAAAAAGAGCTTTGTAAGACTTCAGTAAGACACAGGCAGAACCTGTCGTTCGGTCGTGTCCTGCAGGACTTGGAGGTCCCTCCGTAGACCTGCTGTTGACCCTTGTCCTCTGTAATCAGGCTGTTATTTGTTGCTTTGGGGTCTTAGTGCTGAATATTTGTGGCATTTGGGGTTTTTGGTATGTTGGATTTTGTAGCTTTTCTCCCAGCTGCTCACCTAAATAGTAATTATAGAAATGAGCATGAGGTTTAAAACATTGTCCATCACTTCAATATCTTTAAAGTAGCGATTCATCCTGCCCTAGCTTCATAATTAAAAAATAACAGCACAACTCTTCTCTTAAGTGAATCCAAACATTCTTTTATGCCAACTGCATATTAGTAGAAACTCCTCTCTCCAATTCCACCCACTCTGCTCTCCTCTACGTGTTAATAAGAGAGGAACAGCTTCTCCATCCATACTTTCTGTTGCTTTCGCACCTCCTGGAGATGGTTAGCACATCAGATGACCAGCAGTTAAAAGGCAGAATCATAGAATCATAGATTCATTAAGAGTGGATAAGAGCTCTAAGATCACTAAGTTCAGCTACCAGCCCACCCCCACCATGCCCACTGACCACATCCCTCAGTGCCACATCCACACGGTTCTTCAACACCTCCAGGGATGGTGACTGCACCACCTCCCTGGGCAGCCTGTGCCTCACAGCTTTGTTGCTCTTCTATGGACACACGTCAGGGCCTCGATGCCCTTCTTGCAGTGAGGGGCTCAAATCTGAACACAGCATCCAAGGTGCAGCCTCACCATGGCTGTGTTCAGAGGGATGATCACCTCCCAAATCCTGCTGGCTGCATTTCTGATATGAGCCGTGATGCTGTTGGCCTTCTTTGCTGCCTGAGCACAGTGCTGGCTCAAGTGCAGCTGCCTGTCCTTCAGTACTCCCAGATCCTTTTCATCCATGCAGTTTTCCAGGCTCTCTCCCCACGCCTGTAGTGTTGCATGGTGTTGCTGTGACCAACATGCAGACCTGACAGCTGGTCTTGTTAAAGATCATACAGTTGGCCTCAACCCATTGATCCAACCTGACCAGATCACTCTGTAGGGCCTTTCTGCCTCCAGGCAGGCCAGCACTTCTGAGCACCCCTGAGAATACCACAGACATGATACAAGTGTCACAGGGTCCTTACTGAACCCACCAGATGCATGCTCTAGAATCTTTACCTGCTCACAAGTGCTACGGGAGCAGTAACTTGGCAAAGAGGATGATGCTGAGAATGGGGTGAGCTTTTCCAGCACAGGGTTAGTATGTGGGCAGCTGGAGGTGTGACCAGTCCAGGTGCTGACGCACATGCAGAAAGAAATGGAGCACGGAGGGCTTTGAGTTCAGGGAAAGCAGTAGTGCATCTGGCCAGCTGCTTGCTGCCCACTTTCAGTTCTCAGAATGTTCTCTAGTGACACTGTGGGAGGCGAGTTACAGCTCTAAACCTGTGTTGTGGGGAGGGTTAGTAATAAAAGTAGCTTTTATAGTGAAGCAGCTACATTTACGTGGAAGACTAAATGCTTTCCCCTGTTTTCAGAGTTGCATGCTGCCTGCTGGGTAGGTTCCCCATGCCTGAACAATTGCTGTTGGTAGCACTTAACTGATGAATTTCAGCCTCAAGGGACATGGAGAGTAATTGCTTTGCCTCCCTGATGCAGCCCCTCCTAGGTGTGCAGGAGCAAGCAGGTGGCACGTTGTGCTGCTGCTCATGTTCTGTTGCTCCCTGAGGGACCAGAGGTTTTATTCTCCATGGCGTACACTGCAAGCATCAAATAAAAAGTAGTGGATGATAAAATGTGAGAAAACAGGCAAAGATTCAAGACTGTTCCCTGAGTACCTGTGAAATTCTTTTCAGTTCTGCCTATGACAGCCCATTGCTGTCCATTTTCCGTTGTTCACTTCCATCAAAAGCAGCTCTCAGCTAAGCAGCATGAACCAGGATTTACAAATCAGCAGCTAGAAGCAAGAATAAAGATGAATTCCTTCAGCATTGCTAGCTTGTAATATTCATTCTTGACACTTAGTCAGATAAAGCACATACACTTGTTTTAGCTAAGATGCAAGGAAGTGAGAGAGCTGCATCCAGGAAAGAGATGGAGGAGGGCTAACAGGTGTTTTTTATTAAAAAGCTGGGTAGCTCATTTGTAGCCATTTAGCAGGTATTGCCTTAGTGGAGTCTGAAATGAAAATTGCTAACCTCTGAACATCAGCCGCATCCGTCGGGCTGCATCTCTGCCTCTTATGCCCTTCCCTTGGGGCTGGAGGGGAGAGAACAAATCAGTCAGGGTGAAACATTAGAATAGGCTGTATGGCTCAATGGATTCGTAATGGTTGCTGGAGCTCTCCACCCCCGAGATGCCCATGAAATGCAGGTGCTGTCAGTGATGTGTTGTGACTGTTGGTTTCTAATGCCTCTGAAACACCCTCCAACACACACTCCCTGCCAGACTGGAATAATAAAAGGGCCGTGTGGTGTTCTCCTCTGCCAAGTTCTTGCAACTCTTGTCTCCTCAAAGCTGTTCGGACTTGGTCCTTTCTTTGGTAATGCTGCAGAAGCCATTGAAAGCAGCACACTCAGTAGCTGAGATGTGTAGTGGAGATGTCATGTGGATAGTTGGGTGATATCGGAATGTCATTCAGCTATAGTGAAGAACAAAAATGAAGCTTTAGAAATCTCACTAAACCACTAAAATAATGTAAGAGCTGTTCCCATCAAACACCTAAGAAGGGTAGGATGGTTCTTTTCCTGAGAATTGACTTGATTGCGTTAGTTGGGCCTGAAAGCACACCATGTGAGGCACTGCTGTCCTCAGTAGGTTTCCATTCAAGGCTGGCCATGGAACAGCCTTAGCTGATAGCTGCAGAGCCATCAGGAGCATCAGTCATCCCCTGTTCTGGAGATAAGTATGAGAGATGATGTGACAGCCATTGTTCATCTGTGCTGGATATCTGTGGCATGTGGGACAAGACCAGATTTAAATTGCTGCCAAGGAAATTAAGGTGGAAAGTTAGGACAGAGTTTATGGTAATCCTTCATGCCATTAGTGCTACAGGCTGGCTGAAAAGCTGAACGAGTATTAAGAAGAAGAGTGTCTTTTGGGAGTGGAATAGGGAGATGATCATTCAGTGTCCTTTCTGCCTTCCTTTTTCATGGCTGAAGTCAAAATAGCACCTTTTTAATTTGCTGTTTGCTTTTAGGGAGTTGCTAAACGAGCCAGTTTTTCAGACTACTTGCCAAAGGAGGTGGGCTTCATTTCTATTTCCTTTGAGTCATTGAAGCTGCTCCAAAATGAATTTGTTGCTAAGGTCCCCAGAGACTACCTCTAGGATCTGCATGACTTACTAGCTTAGCAAGCTAGCACTTGCTTCCAAGGCATTATTCAGTCTCTCAGGTATTTTCAGTTCTTAGTTAAGACAGGGATCCTGCAAGCTGTAGGGATCCCACAGGCTATGGGGATTCTTTTTAACCTTATTGAATTCCGTGAATGGTTCTCCATTCATTTCCAAGCTGCATGAATCAGATTGTAAGATCAAGCATTTAAGCTGCAATATCTCTTTTCAAAAGAACTCTCTTGGCAGTAGAGAAGTGTTTGCGTATGTCCTAAATGTGCCTTGCTGTCTTCCTCCACTCTGGCATATAAGAAAAGTGTCTCTGCATTAAAATGCTAAGAGACCATTGCTTGGGATGTTGTAGCGTGTGCTTGAGCTATTGCTTTTTTTCCCTCTCTACAAATTCGCATCAAAGGGAGTTTAAATTGCACTCTTTAAAAACTGCAATTAGAAACAGACTAATCAGGTATATAGCAATGAAAAATTTATCTTCCTATAGTTCCTCATGAGTCATGACCACTATTATCTACAGGCTGACTAGCAGTGAACCTTGATGCATAATGAAGATCGGAGCCCATAAATACTGTAGGTGAATCAATATCTCAATTGAAGTTCACAGTTGAAAATATAATCAATGCTCTGATATAAGCCACTAGCATTTCTGCTTAGAAAGAAAACAGTGGCTTCCTGTTTTCTTAAGGAAAAGAAACAGGGAGACCACATAGCAGCACAGAGGAGACTCTTGGGCTGGAATGGGAAGACACTGGGAAGTGCTGGAAACATTTATAATGTGTTACTCACCTTTGTGTAAGGATCAGCCGTGCTGGTGCAAGTCAGACATTCTCAGTCAGTGAAGGTTTGATTATGTCAATAAAACATCAGTTCCTTGTTTAAAGAGTGCAGCCCTCTTCTCTCCTATGCCACTGCTTTGCTTCTTCTGAAAATGTTGGCAGCTACCAGCCTGTGGTCCTGGATTATAGCCAAAGAAATGGCAGACTTGATAGTCTACCACAGGGCAGCTGGTACAGCAGCATATCATGGGTTCATAGAATCATTAAGACTGGAAAAGATCTCTTAACATCACCTATTCTAACTGTCCACCTACCACCAATACTGCCTACTGAACCACATCCTTAAGTACCACGTCTGCCCTTTCCTTAAACACCTCCATGGTGACCACCTCCACCAGCAGTACGTTCCAGTGCCTCACCACTCTTTCTGAGAAGAAATGTTTTCTAATACCCAACCTGAACCTCCCCGGATGCAACTTGAGGCCATTCCTTCCCATCCTATCGGTTACCAGGGAGAAGAGACTGATCCCCACCTCACAGCCTCCTTTCAGGCAGCTGTAGAGAGCGATCAGGTCTCCCCTGAGCCTCCTCTTCTTCAGACTGAGCAATCCCAGCTCCCTCAGCCGCTCCCCTTAGGACTTGTGCTCCAGACCCCTCACAGCTTAATTGCCCTTAATTACCCTTCTTTGGTCCTCCTCCACCCCCAGTAACAGAGCATTATGTTCACCAGTTCACGCTTCATACTGGAACGGAATGTGTCAGAATCGATTTGTGGCAGCACTCCTTGTTGTGTTATTCTCTCTTATTAATTACATTTAAGGTGAGGGACAGAGTGGCCATGGCCTGTCAGAGTGGCCAATGACTGTGACGCTGCCTTTCCTCTTGCTGTTGGACTGGTCTGCAAAAAACAGAGTAAGCCAAAGTCCCAGGGAGAGTAACCTTTTCTCTAACAAAGCTTCATAGAGCTCATCCTTAACCTTTTTGGTTGTTTTTGGTTTTTTTTTGTCTTCTTCACAAGGGTAGAAATGGAAATGAGAGAAGAAAGTTTCTTCTGTTTTTTTTTTTGTGTGTGTTTTTTTCCATTTTCAAGTACTGCTTTGGCACACTTGCTCCCTTTCCCCTTGTAAAAGAAAAAATGCTGAAAAATCCCTACACTCTTGAATAGTCCATGAAATATGAGTTATGGTAAGTCTGTAAACTTGATGTTTAAATGTTTTTTTTCTTATTTTATTTTCCGCAGGTCTTTGCCTTCACCATGTCAAGGAGTGTTAATGATGTTCTCGCCTTCTGTTGCATTCCCCATCTGTCATTTTGCTAGGGTCTAACTACAGAATGAACATAGCAGCTGTGTTTAATGCCCTGCTCGTGTCTGTCCTCGCTACGGTGCTGTGGAAATACATCAAACTACGAGAGCATGCCTTCATGGTCGAAGAGGAGCTGGTCCTCATGCGCCAGTCCCAGGAGCTCTCTCAGGTTCAGATTGACTACCATGCAGCTCTCCAGACCCTGCTGGAGGATGGCACTAGGATGGTGTGCACTGGCAGGATGCACACCGACCGCATCTGCCGCTTTGAGTCCCTTTGCTACTCAACCGAGGCTGAGGAGTTCATCTATTTCCACAGCAACTCCTCGGTCATGCTGCCCAACCTGGGCTCCCGTAGGTTCCAGCCAGCTCTGCTCGACCTCTCCTCTGTGGAAGATCACAACACCCAGTACTTCAACTTTGTGGAGCTGCCCGCTGCTGCGCTGAAGTTTATGCCAAAGCCAGTCTTTGTGCCTGACGTGGCACTGATTGCTAACAGGTTCAACCCGGATAACTTGATGCACGTCTTTCACGACGACCTCCTTCCCATCTATTACACCATGCAGCAGTTCACTGATTTAGATCCGGAGACACGGCTCTTCTTCATGGAAGGGTGGAGTGAAGGTGTTCATTTTGACCTCTACAAGTTATTGAGTAACAAGCAACCGCTCCTCAGGGAGCAGCTGAAAACCCTGGGCAGGCTCCTGTGCTTTACCAAATCTTATGTGGGACTGTCCAAAATCACCACCTGGTACCAGTATGGATTTGTCCAGCCACAAGGGCCGAAGGCTAACATCTTGGTTTCTGGTAACGAGATCAGGCAGTTCACCAAATTCATGATGGAGAAGCTGAACGTCAGCTTGGAACAAAGCACCAGTGAGGAATACATCGTCGTGTTCAGTCGAACAATCAACAGACTTATCCTAAATGAGGCAGAACTAATCCTGGCCCTCGCCCAGGAGTTTCAGATGAAAACCATTACGGTCTCTCTGGAGGAGCATTCGTTTTCTGACATCGTCCGGCTGATCAGCAACGCGTCCATGCTGGTCAGCATGCATGGGGCCCAATTAGTGATGTCTCTCTTCCTGCCAAGAGGTGCCACGGTGGTGGAGCTCTTTCCTTATGCCATCAACCCTGAACATTATACCCCTTACAAAACCCTGGCAACGCTTCCTGGCATGGACCTGCAGTACATTGCCTGGCAGAACACTGCCAGGGAAGACACCATTACCTACCCGGATAGACCTTGGGATCAGGGTGGGATTGCACATCTCGACAAAGCTGAGCAAGAGCGCATCATTAAGAGCACAGAGGTGCCGCGGCATCTGTGCTGCCGCAACCCTGAGTGGCTGTTCCGTGCCTACCAGGACACGAAGGTGGACATCCCTTCCCTCATCCATGTCATCAGGCAGACTGTGAAGTCTAAGCCCGGGACTAAGAAGAAGTGGTCTGGTAGCCTCTACCCTGGCAAAGTGAGGGATGCCAGGTGTCAGGCCTCTGTCCAGGGCACGAGTGAAGCTAGGCTTTCTGTGTCCTGGCAGGTCCCCTGGAACCTTAAGTACCTGAAGGTCAGAGAAGTGAAATATGAAGTGTGGATACAAGAGCAAGGGGAAAACACCTACATGCCTTATATATTGTCCCATCAGAATCACACCTTCTCGGAAAACATTAAGCCCTTCACAATATACCTGGTGTGGATACGCTGCATCTTCAACAAAAATCTCTTGGGACCTTTTGCAGATGTGCTCTTGTGTAGTACATAACCTGTGCACTACCTGTACAGCTCTGCCCTCTATGCCATCTGTGGTTTAAAACTGATGGTCTTGTAGTTGTAGAGGGCTGAAGAGGACTAGACTGTACCAGTGCCTCAGTGTCCATCTGACTGCACTCTGTGTGTGTGTGTTCTTTAGATGGTATTTATTTCCAGTGAGTGTTAGAAAAAAAAATAAAGAAAACAACTCTCTGTTCTTCAGAGAACTTGCAGAGGTTACATTACATGAATGCATCTAATTGAAAACAGAATGGAATTGAATCGTGTGTACCTTAGTCGTGATTTAAATTTGTTTCTATTGTGTGATGAGTATCTAAGCACAGCGTTACTCCGCAGTTAATTCCGTGGGTAGGTGAGCAGTTCTCATCAGCTTTTTCATTGTAAGTTTTTTTTTTTTTCAATAACTAAGTTTGAGTTAAGGATTTGGTATGAGAGCTTTCATTAAACTGCTGTAAACCTCAGTGGCATTTTTGCTTTATACCGTGTGTCAAAATGCATGTTGTGATAGATCTGTCTGTTGCTGTGATGAAATGTGTATAAGGTAGCTTTTTATTTTGTTTTATTTTGACTGAAGGAGACAACAATGATGGCGCTGTGTTTGAAATCGCTGCACATGCCTTATGCACTGTGCCATTGCAGTAGCACGTTGCTTCCGACACAAAAGGCTGGGGCAGCAGGTGGGAGGTTGGAATGGATAAAAGAACTTACTGTGTTTTAGTGTTGGTTTTCATTTTGTGTGTTGTATACATTTCTTTGGGAAGGAAAAGGGGTGTTTTGGAAAGAGGCAGTGGGGAAAGAGGCCTGCATGAAAATCCTCTCAAAGAAAATCCTTGTTTGTTTTCTGATCAGCGTCATCTGTTGAGATCAGCAGCTAATCAGTGCACGCTTTGTAAAGTGACAGGCAGGACCCATGGGGAGGCTTTCTGGGCACAGATTTAGCTGATGTGAAGGAAAGGAAGCAGAGTCAGGCAGTGGCAGTTACATGGGTGCTGTTGCATTAGGCTGAATGAAAAATAAAAGGAAGCTCCGAGCTGGAGCTGTGAGTCCTTGAGGGAGAGGGGAAGAAAGGGACAGAAGTGTGAACGGATTTTGTTGATCGATGTTAGCACGCTCCATAGCTTATAACCAACATTAAAGCAACAGGAAAACTGCTCTCCTCTCTCTCTCTCTCTCTGCTCCCTGCTGTCCTGCCAAGGTCTGGATGGATGTCTGAGCAGTGGGATAAATGGCTTGCTTTCTGAGTGATGGACTGGTAGGTGAGCATCTCAAGGCAGGTTATAATATGAGTTTCAGTGAGAGGAGGAGAAAAACATTGATACAAAAATCAGACAAGAAAAAGGAGGGTTGAAAAATGAGTGAAACACCACAGTACAACATTGGACCTTCAGGCTACTGCTCCTTCTGTGAATTCATTTTCATTATGTCTCGTTTCATTTTCAAACAGTTTTTTATGACATAAAGGGAAAAAAAAATCAAAAATTCTGTCAAAGTCTGTGTTTGCTTCACCACTGTAGTCTTGCCCACTATTATTTGTTGCCCTGATATCTTAAAGTGGTGCCTGAATCCTCTGGCTGTTGTTTTCGTGAACAACATGGTTTTCTTGCTGAAGTGAAGTGAGTATCTGTGCTGTGTCCTAAAGTCTTCATTTGCCTGCATGTCACGTAGCACATACATCAGAACTCAGATGAGGAAAACTTCATAAAGAAGAGACAGATGTGAGATGGGGCTGCTTGGGAAAGCCATCCTGTGGCTTCCAGCCACCTCACTGGCTGCTGCTCCTGCTCACAGCAGGGCTTTTTTGCAGCCTCACAGCCCCACAACCTTTTAAGTTGAATGTGGCCCCATGGCCATGGGCTGTTCTCTGCTGGCTGTGGCAAGGGTGGTAGTGCCAATGCCCTAAAAGTCAGTGTTCAGTAAGCCTTCGTAGGCTGAAATGTAGTCAGAGTTCATTTTGCATTAGTTTTCAGAAGTGATTTCCTTTGGGTACATGAGCTGCCTGTGGTCTTAATAGCCACCTTTTATCATGGGTGGGCTCTTGGTCTGCGTGCTGCTCTTCTGCCCATCTTTCTGAGTGCCTTTTTTAGCTGTTCTTTGCCCACAGTCAGTAGGCCATCCTGTTTCATTTAAAATTAGTTTCACACAATTGCCAGTTTTCTAATGTTTGCAGATTGCTTGCAGCACATTAATCATTTTCTTCCCTTATCCTAATGGTTCTAATCAACAAAGCTGGCTACAGAGCCATAGTGTCATGTATGTGGGTTTCCATACACTGTTATCTTGAGCCTGAAAAAGTTTCTTGCATTCGGAGTCTTCTTTTTTTCCAGAAGATAATCAAATATGCTTGCCGAAAATGTGCATTCAAGCTGTCTTCCTTGTCAGTGCTGTGAATACTGTATGAGATGGAAACAAAGGATTTTTCCATTTCGAATTCTGAGGGAGCTGAACACAGAAATTAAGAAGATAATGTTACTATTTGCCTCCAACACCTGCTCAGTATGTGAATGCCTTTACCAGAGCCTTGATGACTTACCCTGAATATCTGCTTTCCTGCAGGAAGCGATGTTGGGAGAGCACGGCCCAGCCTGTAGATGTCCTCAATCAGGCATGGTAATATTATGCTGATTTATGCTACCTCAAGACCTGCACTGGAGTGCTAGCATCTTACCATGATGAATTTTCTTTCTCTTTAATAACCTTGCCATCTGCAGGTCTGTTCCGTTTTTTTCCCCATCCTTCCCTGTCCCACAGGCTGTTTGCTTCTCTTGCTTCTCACACAGCCTCCAGGCTTCCCGTTTCAAGAAGACCTGGTGGCACTTTGTCAATGCCACTTCACTGATCAAAAGGAATGCCAGCCTGGCATTGCCTAAGTTTTTTTTAAAAATGTAGTTTTTTTGTACCCAGTAGCTGGGGATGCATCTCTCACACATGCAGGAAGTCAGGGCTAAGAGCTGGGTTGTACGATTTCCAAAAGAGTTTATTAATCAAGCAAGCTCAAGAGCCTCCTTTTGACAAGTTGTTCTGTGCAAGAGACTCACACTTTCCACCCCCACATCATTTGTTTATGCTCCCAGAGCAAGTACAGTAATCTCTGTGGTGCTGTCTGGCCCCACTGTCCAGGAAAAAGAGAAATGGCTGGGATTAAATCCAAAATCCTCCTGGGGCAGGGCATGATGCTAATAACAAGCTGGGCTGAAGCTCACTGCTGCCCGGCCTGCTTACAGAGACGGATGGTCCAAGAGGATTTCCTCTGGCTGCCATTTCCTATCTCATTTTAATTAGCCAAAGCACAAGGAGCAGCCAGCTGCTGCAGGAGTACTGTTGGCTGGCAGGACTGAGGAGGAGAAAGAACCAAATGGAGAGTTCACCGGGTCACAGGTGTGCAGCATTGGAGCAGCAGCTGCAGGTTGTGTGGGGTATGGTCCTATGGGACAGGACTTCAGAAGCATGGAAGAAACAGGAAAGTTCATGCTAGTGTTATTCTCGGTTGCCTATAGAGCTAAGCTTATAGACATTCTCAAAGTGTCCAGGAAAAGAAATATTTCCAAAGATATATGGATCATTTCCACATTCTCCACACACTGCCCTGGGTGTGTTGGGAAGACTGAACATATAGATGATGCTTATCTTAGTGGATATCCCTTTGCTTGGCAGTGGAAGAGCAGTTACCACGGAAGTGTAGCCTGAAGAGAGCAGGGAGCAGGCTAGAGGAGTGCAAACTGAGGACTGAAAACCCATTGAGTCACACTGTCTGCAGGGAAACCTGTGTGAACAAATAGTGGGGAGATCAGGTAGGCTGCATTTGATATGGTCACCTGCAGGAGCTCATGTCAGAATATTTAAGAGCACCTGTATGTCAGTTTCTCAGGAAATAATAATAAATAAACACTAGTTTTATTTTAGTTATGTATATTATTATGTATATTTTAGTTATTTAAGTAACGTCTTTTTGAAATAGGCACATGGCAGGACACAGGCTATCAGCATCATCTGCATGTCTTTCCAAGCCTTGCAGGGAGCTATCAGCCTCAAAGCCATCCTCCATGTGACGAGGAATAATTTAGAGCTTGCTCCCTCTGCTGTGAGCAGCACGGACACAGATCACTGTCTCCTCACAGATCCATGCTGTCTATGTGGGAGAGGCAGTCGGGTAGAGCAACGCTTTCCTCTCAGTGTCACTTGCATCCTCCCAGGTAGTAAACCTCATCCAGGAAAGCTTGTACCTACCATAAATCATTTTGGGCTAGCTTCCACTTAGCAAAATTACTGCTCTATATTGCTGTTATTATCTTTTGGCCCTCTGAGAGTCTCCTACTTTTGGCTTTTCTTGATGCATTTTTCTAGGTGGGTCATCGTGTGCAGGTTTCACACCTCAGGGTAGGAAGAAGTGGTAGGAACACTTTCTGCCTTCACTAGGAAAGGTGCAAAACTACTGCATGTATTGCTGTGTGCCCTGGCAGCCCAAAGGGCCAACTGTACCCAGGGCGGTGCGTCAGACCCACACTACCAGGGGCCAGGGGGGAAAGTTTGCTCTGCACTGCGTGGCCTCACCTCCAGCACTGGGTGCAGCTTTGGGCACCACAATAAAAGGACATAGAATGATTAGAGAGTGCCCAAAGGAGGCCTGTGAAGATGGGGAAGGGTCTATAAGGCAACATACGAGGGGTGGCTGAGATCTCTTGGTTGGCTCAGGACAGGCAGAGGAGGCTGACGGGAGACCTCATGGTGGCTTGCAGCTCCTCGTAGGGAACAGAGGGGCAGGCAGGATTTAATTTGTGTTGAACGAAAGGGTGACTTCAGCATCTCTGCTTTATTGCTGTGTCTCATCTGCCAAGCTATATAAATAGCAGACTTATTTCTACAATATTTTTGGTGGATAAGAGCACTTAATTCTTTCCCAACGGACTTGGGGTAGAAACACTCTTGGAATGGCTTTCAGTGTGATGACTGACAGTCCATCTGTGCTGTGGGTGGCAGGAGAAGCATCACCATCTGCGTGTGTGCAAAGCACATCTCAATCTTTATGTAAGGTAAGTCACCTCCTCCACTGCACGTCCCCTAATGGGCCAGCAGCACAGAGCTGGGCATGGCTCGGCAAGTGTGTGCACAGGGCGAGAGCCTGGCCCTGCTCATTGCCTCTCAGACCATCCCTCCAGAACATGCTGACTGCTGAAATAGTGTTGGTGCATTCAAACGAATAAACCGACAGCCTCCTGCTTTCTCCAAATAACTTGGCAACAATCATCACCTTTAAGTGTTGCTCAGTCCCGACATTTGAAAGTGTGTCGCCTTTAAAATTTAATTGAGTTACCCTTTGTTATTTCCTTTGTTTTGCTTATTTGAAAGGCTCAATCAAATTCTTGGCTTCTCCTCCTGGGCCAGCCATTTCTGTGTATGCATAGTGCGGCACCTACAAGTGAACCCACTGCATGTATCACCCTGTCGGGCCCAGAGACTCCCTCTCATTTGCTCCCAGCAACAGTGGCCACCTCCTACATCTCCTTGGCTGCAGGTAAAGGGTGGGCTGAGATGAGGCAGCCTGCAGGCTTCCACAGTCCTTCAAGGTGAGCCGAGATAATTGCTGGGGATTCCAGCAATCCCATCACCAGCAAAAGTGTCATTTGCCTGTTGTGAACATTTCTGTTGGCATGACATTTCCAAGATCATCCACATCCTACTGATCCTTATATCTGCTGTCCCCATCTTTATCCCTTACAGGTGCAACTCAATCCAGGCATCCCTCACCACGTTTTGCTTTTCCCGGTGTAGCTTACCACCATATGGGCAAGGTGTAGACCTTGGGAAACCCCTCTTGAATGCCTTCAATGAACTGTGTCTGGTTTCTGAAGGGTTCTCCTGCCGCAGGAGTGAAGCAGTGGGAGGTGGCACATGGAGTGCTGCTGCCTGGGTGAGTTCTTACAAAGCTTCCTGGTTTTCAGGCAAACACCAGTGAGTGCACTCACCCAGGAGCAAGTAACCAAAGGAGGAAGAAGGACTGCTGTTTGCATCTATATTTCACAAACAACTTTTTTCATCTGTTCCCTTCAGACAGAGAAAGATGCTTTTCTCTGTGCATGAATGGTTCATAGTTTGGGATGTCTCTGCTGCAGCTCCAAGGGGATGCTCACCACGACTGCACATCCTGGCTGCTCCTGTGGGAAATGCTTTGTTTCTCTGGCAATTTTTCCTCCCTCACTCTCTCCTGCAAAGGTCTGGTAGAGAGATAATCACCATATTAATTGAAAATTTGAATTCAGGTGCCAGCTTTCCTCTGAAAATTAGTTTTGAAGCATATTTTTCAATAATTCCTGAGGGGAGAGAAGGTATTTCTGATTAATTGGTGTTTCATTCAGACCATTTTCCTTTTGCTAGGCCAGAGGGATGGCTGCAACTCCCACTGGATGTCCTTCAGCGAGGATATGAGGGCCCCCACCTGCATTGCAGAGGTGCCATGGGAATCTCAGGGGAGCCTTTCTCCCCAAAAGCATGCTGCAAAGCTTGAGTGTGAAAACAAGCTCTGCCGAGGAACAGCTGGCTTCATCCTCTATGATGTATGTTCTCCTTATAGGCCGTGATTCTGCACTCTTGCTGAGCACCCCTGCCCTCAGGTAAGAGCTGAGGTGGGCCATGGCACAAAGCACAGCACAGCCTTCAGCTCCTCTTCCAAGGAGCTTGAACTGAGCAGCCCACAAATGCTTTCAAGAAGCACTGTGTGATTGTTGATGTTCACACATTGCACCAGGAACATGAGCAGCTCTGTGAGGCTTCACCCGTGTGGGTACAGCTGATAATCCTGCTTAGCTCCTAAAAACCAGAGCAGAGCATATTCATGGTCAGTTGGATTCTTCCTTATCATTAGCTCAGACGAAGGCTGCTCAGATGAGTGCTGTGCACAATCAAGCCACAAAATCCTAGGCAAGGATTTTGGCCCTGCTTTTTCAGCTGCCTTTTAAAGCAGTCATGCTTCAGGGGGAAAAGAAGAAAATGATACAGGCACAGCAGTAGCGCACCTCAGTTTGTGCTGCCCTGGGCAAGATGAGTGACTCATTTGGAAATGCTCTCTGCTTGGTGGAAGGAGCCTGCAAAGCCAGTCCCATATCATCTTGCTAATTTTTCTGAAAGAGTTACCAACAGCATGGAAGCATCAATTTCAGGAGCAAAATGCCAAGACCTGCCACAATGCAAGCAGGTGTAGTCAGTGCATCCAATTGCAGAACCAGGATTTATTTTTTTTTTTCCCCTCCTTTTCTGCCTTGATAGCTTTTGTCACACTCTTTGCGTTCATGTAAATAGCCATGCAGGTTGCAGAGGAATAAACAAAAATCTGTCCCTTGAATACAACTGCTCACCGGGAAGAAGACCAAAGCAGAAAGCCGTGCAATGCACTCAGGCACAGCCAGACTTGCTGGGCCAGGTCCAGGCAGGGCTCTGCAGTGTGTGATACTCTCTGAGCATCGCTTCATTTAAAAAGGCTCTCACTAGAGGGGCATATTGGAAGCTGTCCGTGAAAGGGATCAATTTGTGACTTAACTCTGAAGCTCCCTGATTGGGATAATTAATTTTTCAATTCACCCGAGGAAGGACCCCCATCTGCAATGCAAGGGCTTCAGAGGAAGGCGCTGCTGCTCGGGCTCACTGTGTTTTTCCATTCCTCAAACTGTGTCTCAGCAGACCCTGAGGTGATGCTCAGGGGCTGGCACAGGGCAGTGGCTCCCACTGTGCACTGGCCAGACACCCAGGCTGATCTCTGAGCTGGGGGCTGCTTCCTCCTCAGTTAACTCCATGTGGCAGCTCCAGCTGATCCAATCCATACACTAAGCTACACCTTGAAATCTGAATTCCCCGCATATTCCAGTGCAGGCACCACTGTAAATTCTGAAGAAGAAAAGCCATGAAGAGCTAAAGCGCTTTTAAAAGAGGAATGCTTTATGTAGGGAAGGAATGCAGCACAAAACACACAGCCAGTAGATACTTTTTCTCTCTGGCTACTTGCATTTTAAAATGTATTTGTTACAGGGAGGGGAGAAATTTCTACCTAAAACCAGAGCCAAGTTATTAATCCAGACTGGAGGGAGAACGCTCAGCTGAGAAATATTTTCCCACTTGTCAAGCCTCCTACAACACATAGAAAGACTGTTTCCACACTCCTGACATGGGATTGTAGCTGTGATTTGTGTCTCAGGAGACCAGTGATTTTTTTTTCTCAGCAGTGTTTTGTTTTGAAATTCTCTGCTTTTTCAGCCAGAGAACAAAGGGAGAAATGAATGTGCTTATCAGCAGGGCTGCCGGAGAAGGATCTCATCAGGGATATTTGGATAAAGCCAGCCTTGGTCCTCACTCCCCAATCTCCAGTAAGGTTGTGTTGGAATGACCCCATCCTGCTCTTTTTTGGGCCCTAGCAACCCAAAACCTTTGGTGCGGGGTCTGGACAGGCTCCCCCACCCATAGGTCTTGGGAACAGAGCTGGGATGAGGAAACTGGTGAGAGGCTGTATAATCAGAGACTATTAGGATGCTATAATCACAAAATAAACAAGAGAGTTAGGCAAAGCAGACTACGATAACAAAAGAGGATAAATGGAAGGCTTACCCCCTATCCTGGGCTCACCCACAAAACACCAGCAGAGGCAATCTCCAGAAGAGACCCTTCCCCAGTGGTAGCCAGCTCTTAAATAGGTCTAGGAGGGATGCAGCCAGGCTCCACCCCTTCTGGCAGCTCAGGTGAATTGCCTTCACCTGTGCTCCATGGCTGACTCAGTGCTCGCCTCAGGTGATCAATCAGAGGTTCAGGCTGTGACTCAGTAGTTCCCATACAGAGGCAAAGAACTACCTATGAGAACTGTTTAAAAGAACTTGCTTTGTTGCACTCAGCTGCAGTGGCTGGGCACCAAGCACCTCATCCCCCTTTATGGAGCCCTGGCCAGAATCCAAAGTATCTTCCTCTCAGAATCCTGTGAGGACCCCCATTTCCTCACCCTCCATGGGTGTGTCAAAGCAGGGACATCTCTTGGTGGTGGTGCAGCTGCAATTTGCTCCTGCAGCCTGGCAGAAGATGCTGATGGCACCTGTGAGAGCATCTGCATGGGTCAAAGCCAATGGCCACATCTCCAAAGGCCTTGATAAGTTCTTTGCTGAAAAATAAATCCATGTGAGACAGCTAACCAAGGGCACAGTGGTTCTCTGAAGACATTGCCTTTTTAATAAAACAATTTGATTTAACGGCATTGGGAAGAAGCCAGCAAGTCATTGATTCTTCACTCACAAAAAGGCACACTTTCAGCTTCCCAATAGCACTGGCAATGGTTGTTCCAAACATAATGTCTGAAAAAAATGGGAATAAGGACAGCTCAATGTTTTCAAACATCCTCAGCAGCCTGCTTTAGTGTCACCACGCTCACTTTAAGAATCACATCAGGGTTGTACATGATCAGACAGCACAGCACTGTGCCACGTCTCTATGGCCTCTTCCTGCATGATCCACTGTAATCCAAAGCAATGAATAGCAACCCCTGACACAGCCCTCCAGCCAGCCTCCATCCCAGTCCCCTGAGCACCTCAGGACCCATGGCACAGGGGTATCTACCTCTTAGTGAAGCAGAGCTGCCCTTCCCCATGTGGGGTGTGAGCGATGGGAAGATCAGATGTAACCAGAGGTGAGGGGTCTGGGACTGTGGGAGCTCAGCCTGGACATACAACCATCGCTACCCCTGCCTGTTCACTGTGGGCATCACCCCAGTGGTTTCCCACAACAGGGCAGAAAATCAGTGAGAGATGGAGAGATTGCATTTCAGCTTCCTAGGGATGGAGCCCTGATCCCTGAGCCATCTCAGAAATGTAAATTTCACAGAGTAACTCCTGTAGACCTGGTTAGCAACAGCGGCAGCAGACAGCCTTCTCCCCAGCATGATTAAAAACTGATTTACAAGGCGCAGTGGACAGATGGCATCTGTTTTTTGCATCCTGTGGTCCCCACTGAATAAAGGAGACAACCTTCAAGGCTGCAGCTCTGCAAAGACAGAGAAATGACTTCATTGCCCACATCCCTGCAGGTACTCACATCAACAACGCCTCTGCTTGCACCATCCATCAGCCCTGTGGCTGCCTGTCATCCCCACATGCGTAAAGGGAGCGAGACCATTTTGGAGGGACTGACTCAAAGCTCAGTCCTCTTTGCCCTCTCTGACTCCTGGGCAGTACCAGCACCCCTGTGGGGCTCTGGTGTGGTGTATGTGGGGCTGGTGGAGGCAACAGGCCACGAAGACCACTGTGGGGCCGGTGGGGGCAGCAGGCTGAGCGTGTGACTCCACATTGCCTGCCTCAACCTCATTTTCCAGCCATGTGGAGGCTGGCAAGGGAAGCTGCTCTTCATGTTAGTGCTGGAAATGTATGGTGAGACAATTGCACGTGCAGGAATCAACTGTCCCCATGAGGTTGTCCCTACTGAGCCTCCAGCTTTGGGCAGCAGCCCATCATCTGCGATTGATGGCTGTTAAAACATGGGTTTTATGGAATCAATGATTCAGCTCAGTTGGAGGTAATGACTAATGTTTTTGCTTAAGACCAAAGAATTACAGCTGTAGTCTCTCTCAGCTGCTATAAGCCTGGATCTCTGAAGTCTTAAAAGCTGTTTGCTTGAGGAACATCCACATTTTATTAGATTTTGACACGGATAACACCAGAGCTGGGGAATCACAGTGAAAGCATTTCTTCAAGTTGCCTCCTAAGCTGTCTTACTGCAGCAGCAATTTCCCTTCGCTCCCTTACAAGCAAACACTATTTTAATTGCACCTCAGCTTCTGATGACATTACAAAAGTTCCCTTCCCCCCAAACCAAACCTTTCTTAGCTCACACTGGGATCCCTTTCCCGGCTCAACCTCCTCCCATCAACTGGCACTAGCCCTTCTGGTGCTTCAAACTCAGACACCAGCCCTGCTACAGAATCAGCTGTCATGCAGAAAAAGCAGGTTGAGGCTGGTGCTGAAGCCAGTCCTTACTGCTCTCCAGCCAAGCGTCTGCAGCTCCCAGCATCCAGGCAGTGAAAGTGCTGGCTTCTCGCCTTGTGTTTGCTCTGCAAATAAGACACTGTCTGAAGTTCATTGTTTGTGTGTGTGCTTTTGTTCAACTGCAGCATGGAAACTGCTTTTCTCTGGGCTCGGGCTATCTGGGATATGGGAACTCCTGAATCAGGCTGACCCTGCTGTAAACTTCCTCCTTGTAAGGGAAAAAAATATGAGTTTGTGAGCTTGGGAAGCTTGTTTCTTAGGCCCTGTGATGAAATAGAGTTGGAGATGATGGAGGTTGGGGATGGCTGCTTGCACCAGCACCCTGCAAAGCTTCCCAGCTGTTTGTGGCAGCAATTCACTCACCTGTGACAGCACAAGTAGCTGTACCAGTAGAGCAGAGCAGACTTGTGCAGCTCCGTTCCCCATATGCTGTGCACATATCTGCATTCTTGACATTGGTGAGGCCAACAAGGGTTGCTAAAGGTCCCGACTTTCCTGAAGAACGAATGTCATTTATCTGGATACAGAAAGAGCTGTGCTGTATCCCATCCTCACCCCCCAGCTGGACCCCAACCATTTGGAAACACTCACAGCAAGTTTCCACATCCTTCTGAACAGCTGAGGATGACAAGGAGGAAGGGCAAAGCAGGGGCAGGAAGGGCTGTGCTCCAGTGCTTGAGACGAGCAGGGATCACCTGCCAGATGTGACAGCCTGCCCCTGAGCTGCTCCTCAGAACATTGCACTGGCCTTCACTGGGAGCAACGAGGATAAAGACATCTCTGATCTTTGCAACTTTGGCTTTCAATTTCAGTTTAAGTGGTAAGCATGAGCTCTTTATTCTTATTTGTGCCTTCCCATGTGATTCCTGATTTCTCTTTCAAGATACAAACTGAACCATCACTTCCCTTCCAGTGCCAAGGGAATGTAGGCTGAGGTTCTTTATCCTGAATATATATACTTGCCACTTCCCTGCTCCCAGGCTATTTGCTCTGGGCAAGAAGCAGAACTGGCAGACCCTGCTAAACTGAATAAAAACTATTTAAGGAGCTTTGCTCCAATTATTGAAATCTCAGCCTCCTGGTATCCTGTCAGCACTTTCTAGAAACCCAAATCTGCTGCTTGGCTTAACAGATCCATTTTTTTAATGTATTTAATTCAGAGGAGCCAAGAACTTGTTTCAGGAGAGGTCAAAGCGATAAAAAATTCATTTGTTTATGTACATAATCAGCCCTGGGGCTTACGTGATGCAGCCAGGATGGTCAATTAAAATCCAGCACCTGCATAAATACTCACAGCAAAGCCTGTGCCACTGTGTCCCATTACACTAATTCTGGATATGGGGAAAAGAAAAAAAATCAAACGGAACAAAATCTGCCCAAAAAGCAGGAGTGGGAGAGCTGTTCCCGTGCCTGCAGTTGCAGGCAGTTCAGCCAGCAGCACACACACAGCTGGGGAAGCACTGCTGGGCAGTCAGTGACAAACCACAGAACTAACTGTCAAGCAAAATCCTTATGCAAAAAGTGAGAGGGAGGCAAGAGCTCATGAACCGAGGGAAAGATCAGACTTCTCTTCCCTGCCTCCTGCTTGTTGTTTGTGGTAGATATGCCACAGGTAACACAAGTCCCTATGGTGCCTGGATATCACGAATCACAAGAAATGAGAAGGACTAGCAATGAAAATAGTTACTAGATGAAATAGGAGTTAATGTCAGTGTTGATGGAGTGGCCTCGTAGCCTGTGCACTGGAGGCTTCTGCTAATCTCCATCAGTTCCACAATACTGAAAGGCAGCTGGAGTTTTAGGAGGGAGAAAAGGAAGTCAAAATAGCCCCAGAGAATGAGTTCTGGGGAGCTTTGCCTTCACACCATTCAAGGTTTTTGACCCAGACAGAGCCATGTAGACATCCAATTGAGGACCTCAAGCAAGAGGCTTGAGGTGTGGGCCAAAACAACCCTGCAAGGGCTGGTTGGACGGAAAAAAACCCACAGGTGTCTGTGTGACATGCAGCTTGTCCACACACACACAGTCCACCTCATAAAAGCCTCAGTATAGGGGTTGTTTCATCACTTCATCAGTAATGCCTGTGTGTTTAGGATATTCCTTAATCCACATCTGCAAAGTGAGTCAGGGAGATGACCCCAGTTTCTGGAAATGCAAACGTGGACCCTTATAGACTACTCCTTCTCTGGAAGAACTGCTTCTGATTCATATTTCCAGCTGCCAGCTCTGGTGGTGGTTGCACAGCTGTATTCATCCATCAGCCTGCTTTTGCAGTGGCAAAGGGAAAGCACGTTGGAAAGGCACACAAAAAGAAGCACAGTAGGTGTGGTAAGAAGGTCAGAGTAAAGAGAACTCGTCTTCTGGATGTGTTTCAGATAATATTTGGATAAAGAGTTGGTGAAGTCCCCATCCTTGTGAATACTGAAGAGATGTGTGGATGTGAAAGTAAGAAACATAGTTTAGTGATGGGACATGTAGTTCAGGTTAACGGTTGGACTCGGTGGTCTTGAAGGTCTTCTCCAACCTAGATGGTTCTATATTTGGATCCCTGTCAAGCCCATGCCACCTGCTGGAGACAAACCTTGGAGATTTATGGCACCATTTAACCTGGACTTTCTTAGGCGTTCTTACACCAAAGCCCCTCCTGTGCATCTGGCCGACCTGAGCACATGCCTGTGGGCTGTGGCTATGGGCCACTGTGGGGAAGGGACTGCTTCACAATTTCCTTTCCCCTGCTTGCCTAATGTGACAGCTATTTATCGTTCCAGAGATAACTGGTGGAGGAGCCGTATGGGACCCATGAACCTTCAGTGCTGTGGGATTTTTTTAGAAGAATCAAAAGACAGGCAACGTCCTAGATGTTATTGTTGTTGTTACTGGTATTACTATTACTGCTGTAATAGCTTCCAAACCCTTCAAAATAAGTTGTGGACAGTGTTATTGCTGCACAGGCTCAAAGACAAGGTTATTTTCCCTAAAGCCTAAGAGGTTTTTAATTGGGGAGAAATAATATGTTCATGAGCTCTAGCAAGGGAGTAAAACAACTGGCAGCCCTACTGCAGTGAAGGAGGGTTTTCCCTGGGGAGCCACGATTGGGGGTGAAGCCCACCATAACTCCCAGCAAGCCACAGAACTGCCTGCACTCAGACCCTGACAGAGCAGGGCACCCACTTTCAGAAAAACCCCTGGGGAGAATGCCTTGTGTCAGTCATTCAGACACAAAAATGAGTTCTGATGCTTTGACCATGAGCTCGGCTGGGGCAGCCACGCTTGTGAGCAGACACGGGGTTTTATGGGGATATTTCACCCGAGCACCAGGTGAAAACCAAGCACTGCCTCACTGTTTCAGCCCCTTTTTTTCTATAAGCTGTAAATCTGCTGTATGCCGGCGAAGCCTTCAGGTTGTGCGTGGAGGCATACGTTGCTTATCTAATAAGCTGCTTCCTAGGCTCCAGTGATGCTGCTACTTATGTCATAAATTCCATGATCTCCCCTCCACTGGTCATTAATCTGCTCCATTTCCCGACAATTTTACACCCTTTTGATAAACCGTTTGTCCAACCACTTGACGGAAACAATGTTGAAATCTTACCTTAGGCATTCTCTCCACTAATGAAGAAAATCCATCATGAGGAGAGTTTATCTATTTCTTTGCTGGACGTAAATAAAACGTCAGGCTAATTTGCTCCCATTAATCTTAAAGCCATTGCTACAATGATATTCTTATGTCAGAGAGGTGTTTTTTTTTCCTTTTCCACATAAATATTTAAGCAAGTACCTAAAGCACAAATAAATTGCTTTCTGAAAGGCGGGTTGTTTTTATATCCAGTGATTTAACAATACATTTGCACAGGGCTGAGCTTCCAGGGCTTCCAGCCTTCTGACTGTGTGTATGCCTTTACATGAGCAGGGATCTCATGGTTCTCAGTGGGTGCTCAGGATGCTCAGCAAGATCTGCAAAGGTGGAAGGATTTGGTGTCTTATGGCTGCAATGGGCAGGTCAAGTAGCAGCCTGCAAATGCTGCAAGAAGGCCTTCTGGAGAAACTTTCCTTCTTCCACAGGCACTCCTCTGTTTTTCCAGGTGGCATGCTTTTGGGGGATGCTTATGCCAATGTTACTGGGTGTTCGTGCCTAGGGTCACAGGAGAGCTTGTTTGCACTGGGCAGATATACGAATTTTGATTCAGGTACATTAAGGCTCACAGATGTTCCCATATCTGTTAAGCCAGCAAACTCATGTTACAGGTAAGGAAATGCCAAAAAGCTAGAAAGATCCCCAGTATCTCATGCAATGCTAAGGTCAAGCCGATGCAGTCAGAAGCACAATAAAGGCTGCCACTCAGCCCAGAAAAGCAAATAGCTTTAGCCACTGTGCATCACCCCTCCTTCCCCTCTCTCTTGCTGAGAACTCGACTTGCATGGGATGACGAACTCTCTTTTAGTGAAGTTTCTCATTTTAATGACTATGACTAATGCTACACATCCAAACTAATGCCACAGCTACCATGGAGCTTACCATGGTGTGTTTTCTGGATTTCATTATGTTCCATTGCATTATGTTTATTATGCTCAAAGAAGTGCAATGAAGCTGTGAAGGTCTGGAGCATAAGGGAGCTGGGGTTGTTCAGTCTGGAGAAGAGGAGGCTCAGGGGAGACCTACAGCTGGCTGTGGTGAGGTGGGGGTCAGCCTCTGCTCCCAGCTGCTGTAACAGCGATAGGATGAGAGAGAATGGCTTCAAGTTGCACCAGAGGAGGTTGAGGTTGGATATGAGGAAGAATTTCTTCTTTGAAAGAGCAGTGAGGCAGTGGCACAGGCTGCCCAGGGAGGTGGTGCAGTCACCATCCCTGGAGGTGTTGAAGAACCGCGTGGATGTGGCACTGAGGGACATAATTGAGTGGGCGTGGTGGTGGTAGGTGATCTTCTCTTTTCCAACCTTAATGATTCCAGCCTTAGTGATTCTACGATTTGATTATTGATATGATATGATATGATATGATATGATATGATATGATTATCAATCTCATTTATTATTATGGATGAGACATTTTGGACCCAAGATGAGTTATTTTGTTCTCCTCCATTCTTACAAACCTCCTCAGAATGAATTCTCATGCAGGCCACCCTGGCAGAGAAGGAGATGATGATGGCAGATAGGCTTTCCTTTGCCAGCACCAGGGCAGGACCACAGCAAAGCGTTCAGGATGCTGAGGTGCAGGCAAGGCTAATACCAGTGCTTTCTGAGAGCACTCACCCTCACTGATTAATGTCACTCCAGCCTCACTTCATCTTCTCTTAAGCAAGAGGAAAAGGTAATTGCCTACACTTATCAGCACGGCTACAGAAGTATCCCCTGGCAGGCTCTAAACCTGACACACTGCTGAGATGGATGCAAGAGGAGCAGTGTGAGTGCCTGCTTTCTGCCTCTCTGGCTGCACGGGTGGACACTTTCTCCAGCTCAAGGGCAACAGGGCAGCAGTGTGCAGAGGCACCCCTGATGGTCTCCTCTACTTCATTCAGGGCTCTCAATCCTGACTATTGTATCAATGTATACACTGCTCGACTGGTGGGCAATGCTGGAAGATATGATGAAGGGGGGACAGGCTCTCTTTTGTTATCAGCATCCTCAGATGGCGTTTTGCACTTGGTTGCCTTCTGTTGAAGGTGTCTTGGGTGTTTGGTAAGATTTATCTGCAAGCCTTAGAGAAAGCTTAATGCAGACATAGGCATACGTCACCTCCACCACGGGAGAAGGCAGAGCTCAGCTCTGGGGATTTGTCCTTGATCATTAGGGTTCACTCTGCTTTTCCCCACACCACTCCAGAGTCTCTACTTTTGTTATTTTGGGAACATCCAAAATCTCACAGATGTTCTCCTTCTTTGAAAACTCCACGTTGAGCAGATTGTGTGATAAATCTTGCTTAATGCCTTTCCAAACATCTGTTGGTTGTTTCAGAAAGTCTCCTCTTACTCTTTCCTACACCCCACAACCCCTTGTCCTTTCCCAGGACATCCCACTAACAGGGGTTAATAAAAAGACACCTTTTGGAGAAGCAAGAACCCACGTTCAGTTTCACTTTGCAGACCTGCAGGGCTCAGCGCAGGGTGTCCCTCACCACAGTCAGGTTGTGCTCCTGGAGGTACTGCAGCAGGATTTGTCCCCGCCTCTCCAGGACCTGCAGCAGAGGCCACAGCCCTGCAGCACCTCCCTGGCTCTCCCACAGCTCCTGGTCCCTGTACAGCGACTTCAGCAGCCTGTGGGTCAGGCAGCCCGACCTCAGTGTGGCCACAGCTGTCTCTGGGAAGCTGAAATGATGAACGGAGATGGAGTCTGCCATCAGGTACTCTGACCCAGAAATCATCAAAGCCTGCACATGAGAAACAGGAAGGTAGGGAGGAGATACCCCACCAAGTGCTCACGCACTGCCCATCTCACCTGTCTATGCCCTGCAGCAGCCTGAAGTTGAGCTTTGACTCTGGTTGCTGTGGCCGGCCTGCGTTGTCGATAAACACCAGCTGGGACGGAGCACTCCTCCGAACCTGCCAGCAGAGGTGGGAAGGAGAAGCTTGCCTACCGTGGGGAGTCACCAGCCTAGTGTTTTAGGCTGGCTTTTTAATGCACTGAGTAACCCTGGGAACCGGTGGGATCTGCAGCTGCCAGCACCGCCCAGGGATCTGATATTTTGTCCAGAGCAACCTCTGGGACATGGGCAGCAGAAAGGGATCACAGGGGCTGGGGACGTACCAGGATGTGCACCAGGAACAACTCGGATGGGTTTCGACACTTTTCATGGAGCATCTCCTCCACGCAGGGCTCGGAGGCGTCAGGCTCGAATCCACAGCAATATCGGTCCAGGCGGTCATGAACCTGTGGGAGATATTTGGGGTCCTCAGTGGGAGCAGATGCCCTGCATGGGCAGGTCCAAAGTGTTTCTCACAAGGAGATTTTCTTGTTCAGATGGAAATAACATGTTTTTAAGGATCCTAGGTGGTCATTAAGTAGAAAAGCTGCTTACACTAGTGCATGAGAGAGACAGGGAAGCACCCAGAAGCTGAGACTTGCAAAATGCCTTGGGACTGGAGAGGAGTCTGACAGAGGTGACAGTGACAAGTTTTCCTGTTGGAGTTCAGACACCATGTGCTGCACAGACCAAGTGGGCTATGCTTGCAGCTGAAATGAAAGGAAGGGCTATGTAAAGGGGAATGCAAAATAACTTCAATACGACACATCAAGGCTGTGAAGCAAGGCAAGTTCAGCAGCAAGCAGCCCAGCTGCAGCACAGAGTTTGTTGAGACGGCTGGTGTTGAGCCAGGAACCAGGGCTCAGCATGCACAGAGGTTCCTGAAGCAGTTGCAGAGCTGTAGACTGTCAAGGGTGAGCAACTTACAAGAGGTACCTGCTCATCTCATCTGATAATTAGTAAAATTTAACAAAGTTGTGCTTTGAGACAGAGCCCAGTAGGAAACACAGCTATGCATTGGGGAGGATGCCACAGGAAGTGCAAGGTTTGTTTTCCATGGCTATTACTTCCATAACCCTGCAAGAAACAGATTAGTCCCACTCCAGAGATCCTTAACAAATCCCTCTATTTCCTGACGTTTAATGAAGCACTCCAGTCAGCATTTCTCCACTGGGAGAGCTACCCATTAAAGTGCTAAAGTTCCCTTTGACATGAAACACATTGAAATGAAAGAAAACATCACATTTCTTCCATACATTTCCTTTGTCCATATACTAAAAAGCTCAGCACACCAATTTCTCTCGCCCGCGGTGTTGTTTTCTTTCATAGCAGAATAATAGTCTGCACAGAAGGTGAAGACAGTCTGGGATGATTTATGCAGACATTAAATGCACTCATGTATCAGGGAGAAGCAAGCTCTGCACAGTCCTGTAGGCACCACACAGAAGCCCACGATAGTTACGGTTGGGAGAAGTTTTGGGCCAAATTCCCAACAAACCAGCATGGTTGTGCAAAAGCCATGGGGTGTGGAAATCCTGAGTCCAAGACGCCAAGAAGGAGAAGGAGACATTGCGGTAAGGATGCTGTGGTTATGGTGGTGGTGATGAGTCAGTACTTCCCGAGCACCCCTCTGAAGTTTGTCAGCACTCCCAGCAGCTGGAGGCAGGGAGTCAAGTTGGAGTGCGCCTAAAGAAAGCCCAGGAGAAGAGAGACGGGAACAGCATGCACAGAGTGGGGCTGTGCCCTGTCCCAGCCACCTCCAGTCCCCCGTGGACATCTGAAACCAAGGACATTTGGTGCCAGACTCACGAGGTGTATGGTGGAGGCTGATTCTGGTGTCCCAGATGAGATGGACCAGCTGGGTAGTGGCACATTTAGAGCACCTCCAAAGTTCTGACCAGCTGTACCCCAGCAGCTTTCCCTGTGTCATTTATGTTCACATCCAAATGACGCTCGCAAAGGGTGCATCAGGTCCTGCTGCTGTAACACAGATACATGAGTCACACCTTCTCTCATCTGCTCAGTTCAAGATCTGTTACAAAGCACCTTAGATTTAAGTTTCTCTTTGATTCCAGGTTTGGCTGGGATGGGGACCACTTCTCCCATCACCAAGAGCCACCACTTCCAGCTTCCTGATAGGAGAGGAAAGGGGAAATTGCCACAGAAAAGCCCATAACAGAGCGGTAGCCATCATCAGGAAGAAGATGGGCCCACCAGGACCACTGCATCCTGAAGGACTGAGTCAGCAAGGTAGTCTGGGTGTTGAACAGGTGATGAAGTACCAGCATTTGTGTGGTTTTTTTTGTCTTTCTGCTGGGTATAGGGAGGAAAAAAAAAAGGAAGGACCAGGACTTTGCTTGTGCAGCCTTGAGGGGAAGGTATTTATCAAACGTAATCTGCGATTGCTGGAGCTCTCAAGTAGAGCATTGACAAGTCTGAGTAACTCTTGCATCACCAGAAAGAGAAGAAGGCCAGGGGGAACCATGTGCAAGACTCCTGGACTTGCAGAGCCCTGGAGACATTTATGGCCACTACCACAGCATTTGGATCAAGTCCCGAGTTTCTACATTCCCTGTTTTCAGCAAAAAGCTCTGAAACACAGAGGGAGAACAGATGGGAAGAAGTCAAATTCTAAAACCTTTGAGAAGACAATGAAGATCTCAATGCATGGTTGAGGGCTGCATGGGAGGGCTCCAAGCTCATGGCTTCCCACTCTCCAGCATGTACTGCAGGATGCTAGAGCCATTTCTGAAAGATGTAATTTCTTTTCTACAGCATCCTGCTGGCTTCGTGCCTCTTTGTGTGATTTTTCCACATGGGAGGATTCCATTGGAGCTATTAAGAAAAAAATTTGTGGATTGCTCTTTGATATATCATTTCACTCTTTCAGGCCTCTGAGGGAAATTTTCCTTAAAACTGGATGGCTTTTGCTTCTGGAGACTCAGCTTTTCCACTGTGCTCAATAGGATTTGGGCCTGGGGAAGGGAAAGGAGTTGGTTAATCTTCCCATTTGTTTGGCTGTTTCATCTAAAATACTTCCAAGCCCAGCCACGACTGCTCCTCCTCTGCCAGCCACAGTCTGATGTTATAAAGATTAATGGTCAGAGTGTGGAAAAAAAAGAGAAAAAAAAAAGAGTAACGAAAGCACACATTTAATCATCTTTTTTCTCTTTTTTTCTGCCTTTTTTTTTTTTTTTTAATGTATGTATCTATATATATAATTGCCCTTTCAGATAGTTTGCCCTTGTCCACTAATTGAAGTTGCAGCTGTGAGGTGCCTGAACAGGTCTTCTTTCCATAGCAATCCCTTTTGCCTCCTCAAGGTTGCCCCATAATACGTGATAACTGCCTGTGACATGCAGTAATCTCTCACAGCACAGGCTATGATTTTCCAGACAGAAAAAGACACTGTTCACTCTAAGGAAGAGGAGGAGGAGGAAAAGGCACTACCAAACAAAGCTGCGTGAGTGCTGGCCCCCATGCAGCACATCTCTGGAGCAAGCACATGGAAGCCCCAGGGCTGGTGCAGGAGATGCTGCCTTCACCAAGCAGTGCCCTGTCCTGAGCCACTGCAGCACCCACATGATGGCAAAGGAAGCCACGCTGGGATGAAGCTGTACCACATGAGAGCAGACATTCATATCCTCTAAAAAGCCAGCAATTATGAAACTAAAGCCTCCAGAAAACGCACACTTCATGAGCACGAAAAATGTATTTTTTTGTTTAAAGACAGCCTACTCTGAAAAGAAAAAATAAATAGACTTGTGCCTTCTTGTGCTGCACTGTGATGGAGAGAGGAAGGAAAGGTAGCAGGGATTTTCTTTTTGTTGTCAGAGGGACTTTGCCTGGGCTTGGAGCCTGGAGGATTCACTATGTGTTAAAATCCCTGGAGCTGAGCAGAAAAAATTTCCTCTTTGGTTTGAATTTTGCCTGGCAAACCCAACCATCCAGAGCCAGACTCAGCAGAGTGTCTTCTCCACAGGTGTCCATGTTCCTTGAAAGGCCATGTTTGCTTCATGGCTGAGTGTGCAAAGGCAGAGATAGGCACCAGTGTAGGTTTTGGAGATATTCTTCAGTTTTTCAATTCTGCTGTTTACTGCTGCTCGCCACAAGCTCGCCCAAGTCATGTGTGAGAGTCACCACCTGAGACAGGGTCGTGTGGAAGGTGAAGGCACTGGAACATGTTGCCCAGTGGTGTGGTTGATGCTTCATCCCTAGAGACTTTCAAGGTGAGGCTGGATCAGGCCCTGGGCACCCCTATCTAGCTGTGGTGTCCCTGTTTATGGCAGGGGATTAGATGGCTTTCAGAGGTCCCTTCCAACTCTAAGGATTCTATGATTCTATGATCTTTGAGACATCCCAGAAAGTGCCAAGTGATACCTCAGCAGTGATATTTTGGCTCATGTTTTGATACTCTCACCCAAGAAAACACAATTCCTGTGCTACCCCTGGTAGAGAAAGATGTGATGGACAGAGAATTGTGGCCAGGTGCAGGAGGACCTGGTGTCCCATGCAGTGTTAATGGCAGCCTCCCTCGCCCAAGCCCTACCTGCAGGAGGAAGTCGAAGAGTGCCAAGCGGCCCCACTCACCGCGCTGGATGCTTGCACAGGCTGTGTCTCCTGCCACCGGGGCCACACTGTGGGACCGTAGCATCTCCTGATACTGCAGCCACCCCAGGGCACAAGAGTTCTGGTCATTGTTGGTGTCCTCCAGGTGCTGGACGTCAGGTGCCCACCAGATGAGGGGCCGGGGGACACCATTGGTATAGCTGTAGGGTAGGATGGGGCTGGAGAAGCGGCGGGCCACTGCGGGCAGGCTCCTGTTCAGCCCTAAGACCCTGTCCAGGTGGAAGGCCACCACCTCATAGAGGTCTGTGGAGCGCTTGATGAGCCCACATCGCCCATCCCCACAGTCCTCCCCTGGACTGGCAGGCTGGGTGTCACCATCAGCACGCAGACGGATGCGCAGGACCTGCCCATGGGCTGGCACACGGCGTTTAGAGACTACTTGGCCACGGGCCAGCAGCTCCATCTTCTGGATGTCATCCTCTGAGAGCCACGGTGGGACTGTCTCACCAAAACACAGCCTGTCCTCCTGAGGTGAGCCGCCCCACCTGCATGGCTGATCCGCACAAGGGGAAGGCATTGAGGCACCCCACTGCCTCAGCCAACGTCCTTTCCCCCTGTGTCTTTTTGCTCCCCGGCTGGGGGGCTGGTCCCTACATGGGGTGATGGCCACATCTCGCCGGGGCCGGGGTGCCAGCAGGAGTGATGCAGGTGCTGGAGGTGCTGGTGCCACATGGGGCAAAGGGGCCTGGCCATGGTCCCCATTTGGTGGAGAGGGGAGGTAGGAGAGTGCCAGCAGGGCCAGGGCCAACAAGATTAGCAGAGCCAATAGGGAAGGGTGCTTCAGCCCCGTCCTTCTCCACGGTCGCTGGGCCTGTGGATCAGAAGGAAGAAAGTCATCAGGAGTGTCTGCATTACTAAGCCACTGTGTCTGCTTTGCCCTAAAGCCATTGCAGGTATCACAGCACCAGCTGAAAAGCCACCCTGCTGGCTGTGACCTGTGTTGGTACCAAGCTCTCATCTCCTTGCTGATGGCCAGCCTACTTTATAAGTCTCTGTTTTCCAGCCCAGCACCACCCATCTGCTTTACAGGGACATTTCCCAGCAATTCAGCAACGAGGCTTGAGACAATAAGTAGGGAACAAGGCCTTGTTCCTCCTTGCTTTACAATTATTTATTTTGGAAGTACAAGCATATCCACAGCAGAGCACGGTGGGACAATACACTGCCAAGGAAGGGATAAGGAATTGTTTGTAAGAGTAAAAGCTTGAAAAAATAAGAGATGAAATGCTGTAGGAGAGGGAGCCAGCAGCCAGTGTCTTCCAGAAGGCAGCACACAAGAACCACAGAATGGTTTGGGTTGGAAGGAGCCTTAAAGACCACGAAGTTCCACCCCCCTGCCATGAGCAGGAACACTTCCCACTAGACCAAGTTGCCCAAAGCCCCATCCAGCCTGGTCTTAAACATCTCAATGGATAGAGCATCCATAGCTTCTCAGGACAGAATGCTTTGCTTACACTCAGCTTACACTGGCCTCCTCCCATAAATCTCCAGATCCATGTTAGAAACACAGGACAAAAATAAACAGGAGTTTCTCAGAAACCTCACACACACCTGAGTATTTTTCAGAGCCTTGCTCCAAACAACCCAAATAACAACAGCTCTGTTTTTTGCTTTCCTAAAATCAGACCTTAAGTGCTGCCATCGGTGTTCATGAATGCACTTGGGAACTCATACGTTCATGGTGCAGAAAGCCTTGTGTGTGCACAGCCACCAAGACCACCTGTAATTACGTAAATTCACACCCTTGAGGGTGCACACAGAAGTCATTTGAGAAACACTGAAAGTTCAATAGGAAAAACCCTGTTTATTCCAACGGGGGAAAGCATCGCTGGTCACAGGGAGCCAAACAGATGGTAATAATTATCCTTTCTTTAAAATGTCAAGTTGGTTTGCAAAGTGAGTGGTTGAAGCATCCTTACTGCCTGAAACTGCTTTGTCCTCGCCCTGGGCAGGTTTGCTTCAGGCACTGCAAGTTACAGTCAAGCCTGAAGTCCTTCAGTGTGAGCCTGGACCACCATTGCCCTTTCCCTACTCAGCTTGCAGAACCTGGTTTTCCCTGCTACAAAGACAGTAATAAGGGAAAAAAAGTGTGAGTACATCCTATATGTTATTTCTGGCAGTCGATATTGCAAATTTAATAATAACCTAGATGATACAGCATTGCAGAAATGGTGCTATATTTACAAGCCATGGGTAAATCCTTTTCTAAAGAGAACTTCTCCAAGCTCATGCAGTAAAAAATGCTGCACTTGAAACTATGGCTTCAATTCAGCCTGAAATGAAAACCATACATACTGTTCCACTTTGCCAGCTTGACAAACTGACAGTGCAGCACGTCTTCTCTAGAAATTAGGTACATTTCCCAGCAGGCAAGCTAACTAAAAGCCCATAAAAAGGCTTCAGAGAGGTACTGCTCATTCCAGGACACCAAGGAGCAAACAACGTTGCAATGCTCACGCATCACATGAACATACAGCACAACCTGGGTTCCTGAAGGCACAGGCTGGCCTTCAGGAGGGATAAAAAACTTTCTGAGTGTGGGTCAGAGGATTTTATCCTTGATGCTTTGTTCCCAGGGCGCCTGAACCTTGGCGGAATTTGCAGTGGAGAAGCCTGTTTTCAATTGCTTTCCAAAGTGCATCAAATTGGCTTTGTTGAGCTTGGAAGAAAAGAAAAACAAACCCAAAACTTCATTATCCAGGAATGTAAGAAACAGCCTTAAAACCACAAAAGATGCCATAGAAATACATGGCCTTCAAATGCGAGATTCATACCCGCTCCCCTCTGGAGTCTGCCAAATAAACCACAGAATTGTGTGGACAGCAGGCAACGCAGCCCACCGTGACCAAATTAACAAAGACCACTTGAGCGGCCACCAGAAATCCTCATCCACAGCCCACGCTCCCAGGAGAATCTGCAAAGCCTTGCACTCATCACAGCTGCCCAGGAACGTGGGGCTGATAGGGGCACATCCACACAATTCACCACATGGCATCTGCTCCAGGAATGGCACAGCACCATTCTTCTGGTTATGGTTGGAAAATGCATGAGTTTATCAAAAGGAAAGCTCACAGCAGCCAGGAGACCAAATCCCTTTCTCACCAGAGCACGAGCTGAAAGAAATCCCCAGCAGAGCCCATGATTCAAGTGCTAAGTATCTTCCTATATCATCCTGCCCGGGAAAGATATACAGCTTGCCAAGTGAGGCTTTACTAAGACAGCTCTTGAATTACAGCCACCAGCTCTGAGGCAGCCCCAGCCCCCTTCAGACCCCATCAGATGTACAAAAGTGGCCACAGCAACCCAGGGGCAAAGGGATGCTGGATCTGCTGCCACATGTTGCTTGGTCTGTCCTGCCAAACCTTTCCAGCTGGCACACGAAACGTTCAGTTCTATGATTGATGGAAAGGGCATTTTCCATCTTGATGCTATCTATGGTGCAACTCATATTCCCACTAATTTAATCCCAGGAGTCAGCACATAGCACCACCAGAGCAAACAGTCTCTGGGATGCTCCACTTACAGTGTTTGAAGCTTGAGCCTGCCGCTGCCTGCTGGGTTTTCCTTGCCTCCTCTTCCTGCTGTACCTCAGATGCACACAGGATGGCTTCCCCATGTGCGTGGGGAAGCTGCAAGAGGGGCCCCTTCCCCAGCAGAACAGATGTGGCTTGCCTTTGTGCAACATCTGCGCCGCGTGTGCCCGAACGTCTCAAACAGTGCTGCCTTTGTGCAGTGGGAGCCGCACAGAGGATGCTCTGGAGGAGGGCAGAAGCCTGCAGACTGCATGCTGGGGATGTCCGTGTCTAATCCTGCACACACGCTGCTCTGCATGCTGGTTTCCTTCTGGTGGAGAACAATGCTCTTTCTCATGACTTCTGTCCAGCTGCAGCATGGGACTCAGCTGCACTGCTGATTTCTCTGAGCATGCCCAAAGACAGGACAGCAATAACAGCAATGAGCCTGGGGCCACCTCAAGTCCCTGTTCTCACAATGTCCCTGACCCCAAAGCTTCTTCCTTCCAGAGCTGCTCACCGACTTCGGCTCTTCACCTTCAGTGGGGTTGAGCTGGTTCAGCTCCTTTCTGCATTATAGCAGCAAAGAGCAAAAGTGCTGGAAAGTGACATCTTTTTGCAGAGCGTTTTGAGCTACATGGGCTACAGGGAGGAATATATTAACATGAAATCAAATTCTGTTCCCTTCTTGCTCTTGGTGAGCTTACCAATCCTGTTGATGAGTGCCTGAAGAACTGCCAAACCTCTCTTACACATTTCTGGGACCCGATCCAGTTCTATTTGTTTTATTGGGGGTTACATTTTCCCCGTGGCTGAGCTTGGGGTGAATTTCAACCCTCTTTTGATTTTCAGCCTTCGTAGACTGGCTGCAGAATGCTCTGAGCGCATTTTAGTGGAGGCAGTGCAAGCGGGCTGGCTCCATCTCCTCTTGCTTGCTCCAAGGGATTTTTTTCTTCCTGGAGAGCAAAGGAGTGCATTCGTAGGATTCCACAGCTGCAGCCAGGAGTGGGGGGACAGCGGGGCCATTCAGCCCCAGGCTAGATTGAAAACAGAATTGTTCAGACGTGCCCATCCTCAAATACAGGAAAGTAATAATTTCATTCAATTTAAACCATTCCTTCAGTTCCTATGCAGAAAATTAAAGGGAAAGGAATCTGCTCCCTGCCTGGCTTTGCCTCTGCTTCTCACTTTCCCTTCTCCCAGCAGACCTCACCAGGTGAATGAATGGGCACTGTCCTAGGGCACGGTGAGCAGCCGCAGAGCTCTGAGCCTGCGAAGCAGGAGGGGCAATTCTGGCATCTGGCAGCTCTGCAAGAGCAGTAATAACATGCAGTCAGCCCCTCTTGGTCATAGTGCCTCATGCCGGGAGAACAATGGAGCTGCTGGAAATTCCTTGCTGGTAGATTTTGAAGCCGGAAGAAGTCAGAAATCATCTGAGTGTCTTGCTTAGGGTCCATGCACAGATGAAGCAACAGGACGAGCAGCTCAGGCACAGCTGGAAATCAATTCCCTTCACTGTCACTAACCTGCCTTTGAGGGTCTAGATCAAACGCCAATTAAAAGTGAAATCAATCAATACAGGAATTCACCAAGAAGAAACAATGGCATCATCAGACCTGCTCTTGCAAAGGGAGAATGGAAATCCATTGTAAAGTGAATGCCCTGCTCCAGCACGGAGTCCACAGCAGCAGCTGGCACACATTGTGAAAGGCTGCACAGTGCAGGCTGGAAGGGAGGGCAGCGCTGCAGGGGGAGCCTGGCATGGGGAGAGCTGCCCTGCTTCTTCCTTTGTGGGGAGGAGCCACTTCCGATCCCTAGATGTGCGACACTCTCCCCATTTGTTCTTTTTTTCCTTTTGCTGAAAATTGTTAATTGGGAAACTCAGACCAGTGTGTGCAAGTGGTGGTGGGATGGACACTGCCAAGTGCCACATCTCCCTGCACAAACACACACATGCACACACACACACACACACACACACACACCAGCAAGACTGCCCCAACACACTCACCAGCTCCCCTGGTCACGCTGCTCCAGGGACAAAGAGACTTGAGGTGACATAGGCAACGCTGCCACAGAGATTCACTGTTTCTGATTAAATATTCTTTCTCCCATTAAACCACCAGGCAAAACACATCACCGTGCCTGATAGCAGCACCTCAGCCCAAGGAACTGTGTCTGCGGATATCCTCACGACTGGCTGTGTGCATTCCCCATACTATCGGCAAGGACAGACCCATGCCGGACCCTCGCCTACATGTCCCAGCCCTGGGAGAGGTCCCTCCACACTGATTTCTCCAAAGACAGGTCAGCTGGGGGACATCCTCGCATCGAATCCCATGGGGTTGGTGCATCTGAAAAGGCTCTGCACCTCCTCCCACCCACAGCTCGGCAAGGAGACCCCCATATGTTACCATGGCTGGCAGTATCTGTCGGCTCGCTGCTCCTCGTGGGCTTCGCTGCACGCGGTCACCGTTGGGCTGACACTGCTCCCCAGCAGCAGTTCCGTGGAGAACCAGGATACAGACTGCATTATTTCTATATAAAATATCTGGGTGGCTGATCCACATCCCCTGTCCCCCGGGCGCCAGGCCAGGCACTGCCGCCCCGTGCCCTTCAGGCTGGCGGCAGTCCCTGCGCTGAGGACGCCTGGCCAAGTCCGGCCGCCAGTTTTCCAACTCGGCAGCAGCCCGGACCCACCTCCTGGTGGGGGGAGCAGAGAGGCTGGGAAGGGGGGAGCAGGCATTTGAAGAGTCTCTTTTTCACAATAAAAGCCCTTCTTGCTGCTTTTTTTCCCTTTTTTTTCTTTTAAAAACAGAGGACCGATTTGATCCAGGAGGTGCAGGTAAAGGGTGAAGTGACATGAACTGCTCCTGAGCCCCTGAGCTGGGACAAGCGGCAGAGCGGCAGAGCCTGGCGACCCCTCTGGTCCCACAGCACTGCACCTGGCAATGAGAGCCCCACGTCTGTGTGTGTGTGCCCAAAAATACCTTTCAAAGGTTTCTAGCAGTGTCTGCTGCTGTTCAGTAGCTGGAGTGGCGGGAAGAAGATTTCTGAGCAACTGGAAAGGAGTTCATGCTTTAAAGGCCATTTCTGGTGCTCTGGCCATTGAGATTGATTGGCATCATTTGTATTATGATCTACAATCAATAATCTATGATTAGTCATAGAATCACAGAGTATCTCAGGTTGGAGTGGACCCACAGGATCACTGAGTCCAGTTCCCAGATCCACACATCACAACCCAAAACCCAAACCCAATGTCTGACAGTGCTGTCCAAACGCTCCCTGAACTCCAGCACTTGGGGCCGTGCCCACTGCCCTGAGCAGCCCGTTCCATGCCCACCACCCTCTGGTGCCATTGGAACAGGCATGGATGGCTGCTGCAGGAGGCAGACATAAGGGATCAGCAGCAAAACTGCAGTGATAAATCCACAGCAACTAGAGACAGGTGCTCCAACCTCAGCATTCGGAAATTTTGATCTCATTCCCACACCTTCCTACTTCCCATGGAAAAGCTCTTTAACAGTGCTCACTGCGCAAAAAGAAAAAAAAAAAAAAATTAAATATGTTCACATTCTACCTGAGCTCTGTGGCCCTGAGGAGTCCATGGGGCATTGCTGTGGGAGGAGGTGGGATGCAGGATGCTGCAGGCCTGGTCACACCTTCTGCAAATTCATGGAATCACAGAATCACTCATAGAATCATAACGTTTGAAAAGCCCTCTAAGATCGTTGAGTCCAGCTGCCAACGCCACCACCCCCCCCCCCCCCCCCCGCTGACCTCATCCCTCAGTGCCACATCCACACGGTTCTTGAGCACCTCCAGGGACAATGACTGCCTCACTGCTCTCTCTGAGAAGAAATTCTTCCTCATATCCAACCTGAACCTCCTCTGGAACAACTTGAGGCCATTCCCCCTCATCCTATTGCTGTTACCTCGAAAAAGAAGCCAACCCCCACCTCACCACACCTCCTTTCAGGCAGCTGTAGAGAGCGATCAGGTCTCCCATCCCTGCTCCTGCTGGCTGCATTTCTGATACAAGCCCAGATGCTATTGGTCTTCTCATCCACCTGGGCACTCTGCTGGCTCATGTGAAGCCAGCTGCCCACTGGCACTGCCAGATCTTTTTGCATTGTGTGGCTTTCCAGCCAAGTTTCCTCTCAAAGAGCAAAACCTGGCTCTGAAATGACACAGAAGGTGGCATGCAGGAGGCTCCCTCTGAACATGAGACAGCACTTCTACTACTGTGCACATGACAGAGATCTGGCATAGGCTCAGAGAGGCTCTCGGGTCTCCTCTCTGGAGATCTTTTCCCCTTTACCTCAGGAGCAGGGGCAGAAGCTCCTGGAGCAAGGGTGGGTACAGACATCAGAAGGGACAGCAAGGTCCAGAAAGATTTGTACCTCTAAGAAGGTGAACAGATAAAGTTGAAGGGTATCTTTTCCCCATTTAGAAAAATGTGAGGCTCTAATGGGTTTGAGGAGCTGCGAATACAACTTTCCACATACACCAAGATAATTATAAGCTTGAATGGATTTCTGAGATCCAATCACTACCCGCATAAATCACTGCCTATTGCCCACTGATTACAAATGAGCTGCTAAGGAAGCCTTTGGATTTCTCTTTTCTCCTTGTTATCTCTTATATCTGCTGGCAGTGGGCCTTGACACCACTAAGGAGCAGCCTACAGAGGACAGTCTGAAACTGCAGCCACCCCCCCTGGCTACTGCAAAAGGACGGCAAAGAGCAAGCAGGAAGAGGAGAGCCAGGTAGCTGCCAGAGGTACTGGGCTTGGGGTTTGCAAAGCTAGAGATGCTGAGAAATTGACAGGCTGCTAAACCAGGTCCTCATCTGGCTTCTGAGCATGATGTGTCCCCATTCCTGGCCACTGTCCCCAAAGAGGACACAACCTAGCTCTCTAATGCAGGGAAAACACAGGTAATGGGAGATTTCTGCATATCTGGGAGGTAAGGAAAGAGAATCTGCTCTCTCAGGATGTCTGCATTGCTCTTATGGCAGTGAGCCCACTCAGGTCACCAACAGCACTCAGAATTCCCATGAATAGGGCCCAACCAGAGCATAGGGGTGCATTAATGTTGTCAGGTGCTTCTGTCATACCTTTTCTGACTCAATAAAAGTCAGAGGGCCTCATCCTGAAGCAGAAGAACATCTTTATAAACAGCATTCACAGTGCCAGACAGCACTACAACATCCACACAGAAACCAGACAATCCCTAGGTGTAATGGCTCCATGCCTCCCACAAGCACCTATGGCATCAGGCTGCTGTCATCACTCACATGCACACAGAACGAGGCACAAAAGTTTTTAAGACTTCCAGAACCTGTGGGTTAATCAGAAAAACACAGTTTCTCAGTCTGCAACTATTTAAAACTGGAGATTCAGATTTCCCATTATGATTTACTCATTATTATCTCTCTTCATTATTAACCTGAAGGAATGGCATAGAGCTGCATCAAGGGAGGGTCAGGTTGGGTGTTAGGAATAGGTTTTTCACCAGAGGGTGGTGGGCATGGAACAGGCTGCCCAATGCAGTGGCCACATTCTCAAGCTTGAGAGTTTAGGAAGAGTCTGAGCAATTACGTTCTCAGGTGCGTGATCTTATTTTTGCGTGGTCCTTTGCGAAGTCCTTTGCGAAGGAGTTGGACTTGATGGTCCTTACGTGTGCCTCCAAACTCAGGATGTGCTGTGATTCTACAATTCACCATTTCTCTAATCTGCAGACCTCACCAGCAAATTAAGGTGTGTGGATGTCTGTGTGTACCCTCAATTTTATCACTGTTTAAAAATATTGGAAATCTGATGAAGAATGGTGCACTGATGTCTCCTTAGAAGAATCCTGAAATCAAATATCAAGCAGCTTTCTCATCATAGAATAACTAAGGTTGGAAAGCCCTCTAAGGTCACCTAGTCCAACCATCGACCCATCCCTGCCATACCACTGACCACTGACTCTCTCAGTGCCACATCCACACAGTTCTTCAGCACCTCCAGGGCCAGTGCCTGCACCACCTCCCTGGGCAGCCTGTGCCACTGCCTCACTGCTCTTTCTCAGAAGAAATGTTTCCTTATATCCAACTTGAAATCTGGTATGTGGAGCTCTGACTGTTACAATTTCAGGACCCAACGGGTATGTGGTACAACACCATTACCTTAGAAACACCCAAAGTGCTTTGCTGGCATGACCACCAAGATCTGACCATGAAGGTAACAAAGCTTTTCCTTAAAGGAAGTTACTTGAACTCCCAAAGATGCTTACATTGACTACAAATGTACCTTTGTTACTAAGGCAGGAAAAAAAGTATCCCAAAAGGCTAAGCCCAGGGGACTGTGTCCTACTGGCTCCCTGTGGAAGAAGATAAGAGCAAATCCAAAGAAGTACCTCGGCACTTCCTGCATTGTGATTCTGTCAGGTTTGTTCTGTGCTCCACAAGGAAATTTGCACTGTGAATAGGGACGCATCATTTAAACTTCACAGCAACTCACTTCTTTTTCAGCTAATCGACCTGAGCTTCCATGGACTCCTCTGTGAAAAGGCATTTTCTCACCACCATCTCCAGCCCCACAGCTGTCTCACACACAGGCTGATCTTCAATAGACTGGTTTACAGCACTGAATAGGACAGATTCCTCCACAACCAGTAGCAATTCCTGGGACACCTTATCACAAGGTTGTGGACAGGGGCAGTGTGAACAGGCTTCAGAAATTCGACACATTCACAGGCAAGTCTGTAAGAGATTCTGAAGAAACTGGGCAGGGGAGAGCCCTGTAGCAGTGCTGGTCCTGCCCCTGTACACGTTGGAGAAGGGGAAGGGCCACGCTCCTGTCTGTGCCCACCCAGCACCTCCCAAGAACAGTTGTTTCTCCTAGATCACGTTCAGGTGGCTGGGAGCTGAGGCAGCCTGCTCACGTATGGGGTGAGGACCTGCACAGAGCAGCAGCTTGCCAGACTCCCCCTGGACTCTGAAAAACGCTTTGAGCATCCAGAGCAAAAATGATGCCACTTTTAGCTAGTCAGAGTTAATTTGCTTCATTATGCCAAAAACCCTCTGATTTTTTCCATTATCCACAGAGGCTTCCAGGATGAGCTAAGGCTCACATATGCAATGTGAATGAGACAAGCAGCAGAAATAAAAGACAAACAAGCTTCCCCCAAAAATCCATTTAAAGCTATTCTGAAGCTCCGGGGGGAAGAGAAAGGGGAAGAAAAGGAAAAAGCCCACAAGTCTGTTTCCCATTCTTTCTTTATATCACCTTTAAACAGCATCAATCAGCAACTCAGCTAGGAGCAGCTTTTCTTTTGTTTGATGGCTTGGGTAAACATGAGGTTCAAACAGCGGCTCTAAGACTTGACTGCTGAGTTATTGTGAAAAGTATTCAGATGTTGTGCCCTCCCACTGGGTGTCTTCAGGTAAAGCTCCAGCTGATCTCACAGACAGTATTTCTCCCTTCTATTTAAATATCAACACTATTCCTTTTCTAAGGCATATACCAAAGCAGAGCATCCAGGTGAGATCCTGCCACACAAACCTGCACCAAGGGCACTGTGCCCCAACAGAGCACACAAAGCAGGCATGAAAAGGGCTCCCCTGTCCATCACGGGACCACAAAACAAAATATCCTGAGACACACCTTCGTGCCATGAGGCCAATGGAGAAATGCTGAGAAGCACCTGTGACAGATGCCCCATCCTTGAAGGTGCTCAAGGCCAGGTTGGATGGGGCTCTGGGTGGCCTGATTCATTGGGTGGCAGCCCTGCCCACAGCAAGAGGCTGGCACTGGGTGGAATTTGAGGTCCCTTCCAACACAAGCCATCCTATGATACTATGATTCAAACTCAAAACATCAAAAACTATCCTGAACGTGAAAAAATGACAGGAATTATAAAAGGAAAGAACCAAAACACAAAGACCTGAAACAGGACAAGCAAAGATCACACAGCCAGTCCCTTGATTTACTCCATATATTTGTAAGCCTTAAAATGCTTATCATTATGCAATCAATAATATCCTGAATAAAAAGTAATGTCTTAACAAAAGGCAGCATATGGAATTTTCAGATATCTTATCAACATGGACTGGGGGGAGGAGAGGGACACACAAGGCTAGAAATGTTTGAGGGACACTGCAAGCAGAGGAAGACAAAAAGCAGAGGGAATTCAGATGAGAACCACACAAGTCCATGATCAGCACTGATGGCACAGGAGCTCAGCCAGTGCCAGCGTGAATTGCTTTTGGGTTGAGTTGCCACTGTTGCATCGAATGCCTAGAACAGCCATATTCCACCTGAGGAGTGACCCAGCCCGCCCTGCAGCCAGCCCCTGCCCCACACCATCATGGTAGCAGCTCTGCCACTCAGCAGCCCAGCCCAGCCGAGTGGCAGGCATGCACCCATTGCCCAAGGGAGCCATGGCAATTCTTCTTCATGAAGTGTGGCCCAGACAAGCCCAGAAGGGACACACACACACACCAAGACATGTCTCTCAGCACCACACTGACATCTATTAAATCCCTCTACAGAGCAGCAGCTGTGGTTTGGGTAAGAATTTGCCTGTGGAAGAGTCATTTTGCCAAAAAGGAGCACAAGCAATGCTAGAGGCTCTGGGAAGGTGCCTCTTGTGGAGCTGGGGAGCCCACTGGGCATAAGTGTTCAAAATGAAACTTCAATTATGGCGAGCACAAGGCATGGCAAGTTGATGAGTTGGCCCAGCACTGCAGCCTTGCACAACACTGCACTAGATTATTGTAAATTACACAAAGGGACTCCAATCCTGCTCCCCTAGTTGCTCATATCTCCCAGACTTGGCAGCACCTGCCTCTAACTGCAGTTTAGGAAGTACTTATCTGCTAATCCCAGGGGTAAAATCGCCCTCTCTACTCCCAGCATGCCTCCTATGTGTTCTGTGTGAAACCAGCTAATAACATCAATGCCAGGACTTCACCTTAAGCTGCTTCAGAACAGCAGATCCAATTTCTTAACACTCCACAAAATAAAGAAGTACACGCTGACCGGGTCCAGCAAATTCCATCTTAGTCAACTGTAAATGTAAAATAAAGATATGGATAAGCACATCCATCACTGTCAAATATACACACCATCACCTTTGTTTGGCACCATTCCCTCGTATGCAAGGGCAGCAGTTACCTTGAGGTGCTGTGAAAAGCAAATATTGCCACCGTGTGGTAAGCACTAGGAACAAACCCATCCTTCTGCCTTGTTATGTGCGGCCTTCAATCCGACCATCCAGCACCCAAGGCACAGCACCCATTGCTCGAGGTGCACCCCTGACACCATGCAAAGCCCCGGCAGTTTGAGAGCTTTCATCACTTCTAAGGAGCAGCACAAGAGGCTCACACACAACACGCTGTCAGAAGGTGAAGTTACCCCAAAACCTGGTACATTCTACTGTTTCTCTTTCCTCCAGACTGTAATCCAACATAACATCTCCAGGTACTTGAGTGCAAATTCTGATCTCAATTTGCATTGTTTCAGAGGTTTTTCTTTCTTAGTTACACCATTCACACCAATTGTACGTTTCAACTCAATTTCCAGAGGCATAAAACTGTTGTCTCAAACTACTTGTAAGTGCCTGAGGAAACGTGCCCAGTATTAGTTAAAAGAACAGCCAGGCACATAACTGTTGATAAGCATTCATTTTTAAAAGCACACATCATCGGCCTACTTGACAATATATGAATGTATATTTGACAGGGTCCTTGAACGTCTTACAACCTTCATTTTTCAATATTCTCCTGCCTCCATTTTATATTTGACTTTAAAAATAACTTCCCTTTATACAAGAGAACTCAGATCTACAATTTCTCCACTCAACATGAAGAAAATACATCCCCTGCCAACAGACCACACCTGAGAAAGCATGGAAGATGCTGACACTTACAGATGCAGACATTAAAGTGCAAAGACTAAATCAATTTGAAATACTGAATTAAATAACTATTTTTTTAGGTCACGTCCCTTTTTACTTAATGGTTTTGACTGAAAAGTGGCAATTGTGTGCTGTATAGTTTAAGGAACTCAGGTGTGTAAGGTACTGATACAAACTATCAACTACAAACACACTGAAGAGCTGGCATGCTAAACAAAACCATCCATTTCCATCTTGTTAATAAACCACTCAGCACAACTGCGTGTTTTTAGACATTTGTGGTGCAGAAGTATCCCAGGTCACTGCTCACAGATCACTACATGATATCTGAGGATATGAACTATCTTGAGTTAGGAAAAACATCAACATTTCTAACTGTCTTGGGAGCAAAGTACTGAGCATGTCTGTATGGTAAACAGAATGTGACAAAAACATTTGTGTGTTCCAGAGAAACCCTTGAGCCCAACGCTTGTAATATTAATAAATGAGACAGACAACAGAAGCAAAGTGAACTTGATTACAATTTAGATCAGCTCTTTTACCACTCGTCACTTCTGAAGAATCAGAACATGGACACAAAGTGATACACAGCTAGAAGCTCATTTTATTTCTGTTTCTTCTCTGTCTTCTTGACTTTCTTAGTTGTCTTCTTCTGGAGCTTCTTAATTTCATGCTTAATGATCCTGTTTCTCTGTAAAAACAGCAAAAAATTACTATTAATCAGATGGAAACTACAACAGTTCAAAACCATTATTCCTCAAATTCAGTTCTAAGCTTTCAGATTCTGCCCTTTCCAGTAATAAAGCCTTTGCTAATCTGACTGTATTTTAGTAAGTCAGAAGATTTACCATGTATTACATTTAAAATGTGAAATTCCACCTAAAACCGATCTACCGAGCAGTAAACATCACTCTGGCTGATGTGGGGATTCCAATATCCCATGAGTAAGGAGTTTATTACAGAACAAAATGCTAACTGCATTCAACAGAGAACATCTCATTTCAGCAGCAGGTAACTCCTCAGCTATGACTCACAAGACTGACACATGGGCCATGTGAATTCAAGTCTGACCAATGACAGACCAAAGAAATATAAAAAATTCAAGGCATCCCAATATTTTCTGTCACTCTATAAGCCAAGCCAACTATAAAGGCAAGACTACCAAGGATCTCCACATAACTCTAAAAGTAAAGTTTAAAAGCATTAACCCTGTAAAGAAACTACAAACACTTACCATCTTCTTTGCCTTCATAACCTTGTAACGATCGAAGTCAGTCATTTTGGCTTTCTGTTTGAAAAGAATCAATCATGAGGCTGTGCTACATATCCATGCAAGTTACAGAACTCAGCACTTCAAAATGTTCCACAGTTAACTCTGATCCCCTCCAAATTGGGTCTAGCTACTCAACTGGAAATAGTTCAGTACAGAAGGCCTTCACTGGGATGCAGTGCACTATGACCACATTTAATCCTAGCAAGAGTAAATACATAGTTTATCCTACTAAAACTAATTTTCACGAGCAGAAGCAGTAAGAAGTGCATTACAGATCCAGTTAAAACACATACCTTTTCTCTGGCTTCAATCTTCTTTGCCCATCGTGTTGCTGCCCACTTCTCATTTATATTCTCCTTCTCCCAGGCACGACGCACACACTTCTGACGAGCGCTGTATGAAAAGAGCCAAGTAGTTATATTGATTATCTGTACAAACCGTTCTCTCTGATGCCATCTCAACCAATTTCACAGAAGGGAAGATCATCCTTCTGCATTCCTTCAAATGCAGAAACCAATCCTTCAGTTTAAGCCAGTTATACCACAGGGATGCATGTGGCATTCAAATTTTGTTACGTATCCTTTGCTCAACCTATGGATTTCCAGCCACACACCCACACTCCTAGCAATGGTTCTCAATCAGAAAAGCAGCTCAGATAGCAACTAAATTGGCAGCCTCCTAAAACTCCATGCAGTTCTGCAAAGAGTGAATGTTTTTAATGTCTGAAAGTGACACGAGCAACAGCAAACACACAGCAGCACAGTACTCCTACAACTGCTTCCACTTACTCCTCACATCCCACTCCTAACTGCAAGCTGCCCAGGTCAGGTTGTATCCCATATATTCCTGGGCAGCAGTTATCCACCAGTGGTGATAATGGAAACCTACCCACAATCAACTGTTGTAACATGGTCTGCACAATTTTAGCTGCATACACATCACTGCATTGTGTATGAACATCTTTCATCAGATCAGGCAGCGACAATATGTTTTATACAGGCGGAAAAACAACTCACCTATGTGGGAACTTGAGAACAAAGTCAGTCAGCTGCATGCATTTGAAGGGCATGGCTTGTCTCCTGACCCCACTGCAGGGGCCATCCACTAGAGCCTGAAAAAACGAGTTACTTTTTAAAGGGTTTTTTTTTTCCCATCATACTCCACTTAGTTTTCTAATAATTTAAGAACTTCACCTTGATACCAGTACCTCAAATCAAGACACACGTTATTCAGACAAAACCAGAAATGACATCTCGTGCACATAATCTAAGCCTTACAGGCTCATTTTCATCTCCAGAAGAAAAAAAACTTAAGAAACACACACAATAAGATCTTTTTTCAGCTCCTCAGGAGAGAGGGATCAGAGGGATCTTTTCATATAGTGAAAAGAACCTGTCTGTCAGGCATCAGTGCCATTCCATTCAAAGGTTTCGGCCTCCAAGTGGCATTTACTCAGCCACTTATTTTTCTCAGGGAGATGGGAGAGGGCAATGTACAGCCTGCTACCAGAATTTTAAAATACGTAACAGCTGTTTAATCCCATTTGTATCAAACGCTTATTCCCTTGAACAATCACCGCCAGAAACTCCCTTTAAGCTCTATATACAAGGCCTGAGTGCAGAAGCTGTTCAGAGAACGAATGACAAAGGCACGGTGCTCTGGGCTGACCCTGTTCTGGTCGATAACATCCACGATGGCCACCAGCTTGCCAGCATGCCGCCCGAAGGAAACGAAGGCGATTCTGCCGATCTCGACGAAGCGTTTGAACACCTACAGGCAGAAGGATCGGCACGAGTCAGCACTCTGCGCCTCCGCCAGCAGCTCCCCGTACCCTCCCTTGCCCACAGGCTCCGGCCCCACCAGGAGAAGTGCTAGAGGAAAGCCGCTTGGCGAGGCCGCGGCACCCCCGAACGCCCCCCAGAAACCTCCCCTCGCCAATCGCAACCCATCGGCCACGCGCGCCCCGCTCCGATTCGTGTCGGGCGGCCTGCTCCGCGCCCTGCTCCCAGCCCGACCCAATCCCCGGCCCCCGCCCGGCCCCGCCGCGGGGCCAGGAGCAGGGAGGCCTCCACCGATCTCCGCAAGCGAGCGGGAAAGGCGAGGGGAGGCCCCACCGGCACCAGGCCCCGCCATCGGTCCCGCAGCCACACGCCCGCACCATGATGGCCGCCCACGAGCAGAAAAGGAAGGGGGGCACTCGCGCAGGCCGGAAGCCGCCCTCGAGTCGCTACTGCGCATGCGCGGAGGCCACATTTTGCTCTCCCGACGCAGAGCGCCTGCGCAGAACGCCTTCCCCGGCTCGAGGCCGGTCGGGAATGGCGGCGTGCCAATACGCGTGCGCGGCGCTGTGCCGGACGGAGGTGGCTCGGGGTGCTGCGCGCCATCAGGGCGTGGCAGAACGGCTCCGGAGGTGGACGCAGATGATGATAGAGACGGACACGTAGTTTACATTCTGCAGGATTTTATTCTGTAGGCATTAGCCAAAAACGTGCTCCGGGAAAGAAGAGTGTAAGCAAAATGCAGAGCACTGATGGAAAATAGGTGTGACCTTTATTCTGTCAGCAGTGAGAGTAAAGATCCCAGTTTAGCTGTCTAAAGTAGGGTCTGTATTGTTCTTGTTTCTAGAAGAAATCAGAGCAAGTAAACAATGTCGTAGAATCCTCAGAGTTGGAAGGGACCTTTAAAGCTTGTCTAGTCCAACTGCCCTGCGATGAGCAGGGACACCTGCAGCTACATCTGCTGCTCAGAACCACATCCAGCCTGACCTTGAATGTCTCCAGGGATGGGGCATCCACCACCTCTCTGGGCAACCTGTGCCAGTGTCTCACCTGCCTCACCATCCTCACTGTAAGAGACTTTGACCTCATATCTGACCTAAATCTCCCCTCTTCAAGCTTGAAACCACTTCCCCTCATTCTGTCGCAACAGACCCTGCTAAAGAGTCTGTCCCCGTCTTTCTGGTAGCCCCCCTTTAGATGCTGAAAGCCTGCTATTAGGTCACCTCAGTGCCTTCCCCTCCAAGTTCTCTTAATTGATGTATTTATTATGCAAATGCCTGGGGAACCGATCATAAAAACCTTTATGAGCACTTAACACCATCAGGTATTTTTGAGAAGTCCTATCCAGAATACCACTATAACATATATATATCTCATATGTTTTACAGTAGCGATATATTAATGCGTGTATTAATGTTTTTAACCAACATGCTTGAGGTCAAGTCAGTCAAAGATGCTGTCTTTTGGATTCTTCCATTCTGCAGTGATCTGGAAAAATATTTCTCCTGTTGTAACAGGAATCATTGCTGAAGCTTTCACAAACTTAGATGCATCTTGGTTGAACATCTAGAACAAAACTTCCAATGCATGTTTGAAAATCTGTTAATAGGCTTTCTGGGTCAAATAGACTAAATAGGCCTACAGAAATGTTGCCAAGCAAGCAACTCTAGATACAGCCCATGTACTAAACAGCATTGCGTATTGTAGGTAGCACACAGAAGGAAACACTGGTAACTGAAGGTGAGCGCTGTTTGTAAGACATTGGCTTCACTGCCATCCAAGTGAACACAGATTGGTACTAAAATAACAGAATTTTAAAAATGAATAAAAACTCCCCGACTTGGGGCATGATTATCACCCTGTGCTTTTATTTACTTCTTTTTCTGTCCTCCGAACTTATCAGTGTTGTAAAAGTTACTGCTTTCTTTTGCATGCTGCTTTATGAGAAGTTTGTCACTTCTGCCCACCCTTCAGTGATGCCTGCAGGCACATCATCTCTTATTTGTTTCTTCTGCTTCTCCATAGCTGAGATTTTGCTCTGTATTTCACGCTCCCGCTCCTGATGCCTGACAGATCTCTTTCTAAACAATCTGTATCATGACCTACCTCAATATCTGGGAAGTTCCTCTCTTTGGCACACAGCCTTTCAGATCTGTATTACAGCAGTGAACCTGAAGCAAACCCTAAAAGTGTCAGTGTCCCTGAAAGAAATATCAAGTGTTCAAAAGTAGAAGTTGTTCATATGTATTGTATATATATGCAGATTACATGCATGTGTATTAAAAAATAATAATAATTGGGAGTGGCTTGGTTTAAGCCGCGGTTGTTTCCTCATTGAGAACACAGATTCTGGAGACAGTGAGCACTGTCCACTCCAGAAACTCACAGATGAGTTCTACAACTTGCAAATTTATGTCATGCAGAAAAGCATTTCAGTATTCCTCTGCTTCTAATAGGAATAACCTGTCTGCCAAGGTGAAAATACTGATATTTGCAAAAGATGGGAAAAAAAAAGTACAGTTGGCTTAGCTTTTCACAATTTATTTGTATTAATCTTTGTAAGCAAGCAGTAAAGAGTACAAAAAGATAAATAAGCTGTAGTTTGTACATGTTCCCAAATCCTGTTCACCTCACTGGCTCCCCACCAGATCTGTTCAGTGGTAGATGTGGGGAAGTTACACCTGCTGACCAGGTTCTGACTCATACCTGGGGGAGGATTTAGTCAGAGTTACATCTCCATCGCTCCACCTCTCCCCCAGAAGTAACGACAGCCAGGGACAGCCAAGCTGCCTGTGTCCAAGCAGTACTTTTTACCTCTAACGCTGCATGGGGATGATGCTGCTGACTGGGAGGAAGCTGTAAGCTGCAGTGGTGCTGACTGAAGTTCAGTAGTTTCAGCTTTCCCAGCGGACAGGAGACATAAGACTGAGTTCTTAAACTTAAAAACTTCAATGCAAGAACTGAATAACCATCCCTTCAGAGAAGCTATGACACAAGCAAGGGAAACTTCCTGCAGAAGGAAGCAATCCTGAGAGGCTGAAAAGGGAGGAATATATTAGTATGTTGGCAGCAGCTATTTGTAGGACATCTGGGGGAATATGGTGGGTGAACAGAGCTCCGTGCAGGTAGTGAATCTGGGCAAAAAGAGATGGCAGAAGGTTGGAAGAGAAACAGAGACGCTTTTTCTCTTCCTGCAGGTCCTGAACAGCACAGCAATTCCCTCCTCCTGCCAACTCCAAAGCCCTAAGGGTATGTCCCCCTCATACATTCACAGATCACGTTAAGGCATTACGAAGAGGAATAGTGACACTGTACAAAGGGAGGAGTAGGCAGATGACTTGGCAGAAGTCTTTTCCAAGGGCTAGTTCAAAAGCCAGCTAAGGAAGGACAAAGCTGCACAAAAGACAGACAGGGGAAGGAGGAATTTCCATGAAGGACACCTTGAGCATCAGGTAAGTTTGTACTCCAAAATTTAAGTAGGTAAGAATTAGAGGTTTGGTGCAGAATGCCTGAGCTTTCAAGGAAGGCAACTCTTAAGAGCATGAAGGTAGTTGTGTTCCCAGTAAAGGTTTGGAGTTAATGTCACTGACAAAAGCATCTGCTACATATATCCCAGTGCTGCTGAAAGAATGCTGAGGCCAGGACAGTAGAAAGGCTGATAAAGGCAGCTGAAGGCAGCAGTTGTGACTGCAGCTATTTGGTCTCAAACCCACTACATAAAGGCGGTTCTTCTGACCTGCAGCTTGCCTCCTAATCCTCTTAGCCTTGAAGGCAGGGCTGAAGTTTTTGCCTACTCACATTAATGCTTCAGAAGATCCAAGACAGTTGACATAATATGTACCTGACAAACTGGTACTTACTGTATCTGAGATTAGGAGGAATACGAGTCAGAAGTAGAAAATACCAAAAATGTTTGCCATAGTTATTACAGAAAAAAAAAAGGACCCTGAAAACTCTATAGGCTTCTGGAGGTAATTATGATACGTTGAAAATTAGGTTCCCTTACTGAAAAGATTTTACTTTTGCCTTCAAAGCAAATCTAAATGTGCCATAACAGGCTTTCTGAGATCTTTGTAGTGCTAAAAGTATAGCTCAGCTTTAAGTTGGGCTTCACAGTCCTGAAAGATGTTGGCAATGTGTTACACCCTAACATGATGGGGATCAATTGTTTGGAATAGCAATAAAAACAATTTGCTCCCAGCTGTGCTGTTCCTGTCAGCTCATGTGATTACCCAGTGCTTGTTCCACTTTCAGAAGCTGGATTGTTTGGGGGATTTGTGTCAGCAGCACTCACAAGAACAGCCATTATGTTCCCTTCTCTCACAATTTCCACTGACTCATTCTTAGATTTTATCATGAACAACCGCTGCCATTGATCAAATACATCACTTATCAGGTGGCACAGAATTAATGGACAAAAATTCATACATATCTGACACAAAGACACTATAAAAACATGAACAAGCAAAGCAGCACGCCTGCCTGTGCTTCATCTGCTTAACACTGGATACGCTCATTTTACAGAAACAACTACCAAAATATTTCAGAAGCACTGCAGTTCACCATATCACAGACTCCTCAGTGCCTCTTGTCTCCTTTATTTATGCTTCTGGTCTTTTCAGGACTTTTCACCTGTCTTTAACTATGTTTTTCAAATATAAAGCTCTACGTAACTTTATAGGATTATGAATTTTTTGGTCAGTCTTCAGGTAAGTTTTTTCATTCTGGAGTAAATACGTATTCCACATGACTGTTGACCTTCTGATTACGTGACACAATACACAGGTAAACAAGGAAGAAAAGACACAACAGTGCCAGAACAGTGAGGAAGATGAGGAGCCCAGCAAACAAAGAAGGTTTCAGAGGTAACTGGATCAGCTTGCCTTCTGCTGGAATCATGTTGGTGAGGCTCAACATGTAACCAAGTGACCATGCTATGCTGCTGTTACCAACCTGAAATACAGACAAAAGAGTCCTATTCCCATGTTCTTTTCAGTCAAAGAAAAGAGCTGAACTGCTGATGCTGGCAACTGTCTCCTATGTTATCAAGGAAAATTGCTTTTTTTTATTTTTTTTCTAGTTCAAGAGGATGCTAATAAAACTGATCACAAGGATGGGTGATACACAAGCAGACAGCCAGTTGTTATGGGCTTTTACGTACATAGAACATATTTTTAAAGAATCAGCACTAGTGCACATTCCTAGAATCACTCTCCTGTTGTAGCCAAATCCTAGGACATCATTTAATTCAAGTAGATAAAAAACTCACAGTCCAACTGACATGAGCAAAGAGGAAGCTAGGGTAAATTTAATGTTAATTAACAACTTTAAGCAGTCCTACTGGTTGTAGGAGACTACAAGGACCTATAATATTTGGTAATTTGTATGGTTGTGTATATTCTAATACCTTTTGTTTAAATAATATAGAAAAAGCTTCAGCAACAAGAACTGAAATGCAACAGATTGAGCAAAGCAATAAATGGACTAAGTTGATTCTTCATTCATAAAAGAGGGTAAACTTCTCATTATGGGGTTCAGAACCTTTGCAAATCATCCAGTTCTACAAAGGCACAGATCTTAGCATTGTGTTAAGGTTCTTAAGCTTTCACCAACTAAAAGCAAATATCCTTTTATAGCATGGGCCAGAAAAAAATCTCCACACTTCTCAGTATATACCCTTAGAGACAACTGTGCTGTTATTTCTGGGATAGCTAGCCACAGTAGATGTGACTAGTTTTAGCTCTTTGAGGGGCAGATCTGATTAAGAGGATGTAGTCTTTCTTTTGGACTTTCACAGTTACCCTGGTGCAAATTGTAAGTAGCAAATAAGCCTTTGGGGTTTCCATTTTGCTCAGTATTTTTATGGTCTTGCTAAATACAGAAAAATATTTCTGGGTTTGGTTGCTCCCACCTGCAGGGGGCAACAAAACATACGTTTAAAAAAAAAGAAAAAAAACGATCCACTCTTTAAGGGTCCAGATTAAGATCCCAGAGTAAGCTTTGCTGATTTCCTGGTAGAAGGGCTAAATCTGATTTGATTCTTTAGTACATTAATAGTAGAGTATGACTGTTCAGAAAACATTACTTAAGATTACTTATGATTTCTCAGTGAAAGCTTGTCAGCATACCTTGCATTTAAGAACTCCCTGCATGAAGATCTACAACCATTTATTTGTTGTTTTTGCACACAAGTGCCAAAAAATTTCCACACGCAAAGGAGATCAAGAGACAACCTAGGACAAGGTTTTACAGTTAACAGAGAGGAAAGGATGCAGTCACAAAGCACTGCAGGGACTATATTTCCTGATGTAACAGCCAGGCTTACATAGTGGGCAATGCCTTCTGAACTGGAAGCAAGGATTTCTTAGCAGCAGCTTTAGAATGAATGTATACCACTTCATCCCAAGTATTCTAGCTTTTAAGAGGAAAATCAGAGGTCAGGGAAGAGTAGTGTAGGTATTACACAAACATGGTTGCAAGCCTTCTGTCTGCCATATCCAAGCCAACAGTCTACCAGTATAAATTCTTATTCCAGAAAACCAGATTACAGCACAGGTGGATGTGCCATCTGAGGATGATGGCTGCCCTAGTTGCTTCATCCCCTGACTACAAACCATCTCTGCCCATTTGCCCAAGGCTCTGGCAGCAGACAGAAAGGCTGGACTTCTCCTGTTCAGCCCATCAGGATTAGCTCACTGACTTTGACTGGAGAAGAGTTTCAGGCCTTAAATGAGCCAATACTTTAACTGGGGCAAGGTTAAAAATATAGTATTATTTAATATTCGACACACTGTTAATGCTTTCTAAAAGAATGTAGCCAGCATCACCAAGTAATGATGCAGCCTCTGGAACCAGGCTGAAATTGGTAATGAGGCTTGAAAAGTGGCTTTGTTTTATGCATAACATTTGACAATCATCTATAAAGACTGTTTACAACCATAATATTTTTGTAGGCTGCTGCATCTTCTGTTTTCTTCTAGACATCCTTGGGTTAAAATTTGTGAAGAAACAATTATTACTCACCTCCTTTTGAAAGTGTATCTGTGGCCAATTCCCTGCATCAAAGTTGTAGCCATGTACAAGCAAGTAATAAATAAAATTGGCTGAAAAACAGTAGGATCTAGTGTATATTTCTTCAGATTTAGGTAGCATAAACTGGAGCTGAAAGCACATAAAAAAAAAAAAAAAAGTAAATCATAAAAAACAATTTGTTTTAAAAAAACAAAACAAAACAGAACCCAAACCAACCAGAATACTTTGGATTCTAATTAAAATGCATTAGAAACAGCAAGTAAAATTGTGGACAACTAGGAGATTTACAGTGAAAACACCCTGATGGTGAGACAGCTTACATGGTAAAGAATAATCAAAATAAACATAAAACTGTACATAAGTGATCAAGGATGTTATCGTTCCTAAATTTTCCATGTCATCTTTATAGTGTGGTTAAAACTGTGGCAGTAAACCAGAGCCACAAATCTCTTTAAGAGGATCACAGAGTGCACCTTCTGTGTGGCAGTCAGCTACGAAGCAGTGATGATGGTAAATTGCAGTAGGAAATGCAGCAAAATGAATGCAAAACAGGGAGCTAGTCTGGTAATGGGAGGTACTTCCCTTCAAATTTAATACAGGTCTATTCATTTATCCTAGTTTCACACTAACTGCTGAGATCAGAACAGAGCATAAGGAGTATTACAGGAGTAGAAAAACACTGAGTTAAACCTGCAGTAACAGGACTGCTCTCTGGATGTCAGTTTTGACCTAAGATGCTCGTTTTGAAGATGAGCATCAGCTGAAATTCACAGACCCAAGCAAAGTGCTTTGAACTCCCAGTTGCAAGTCCCATCAGTTACAAGAAAAGCAGTGTATCACAGAATACACAAGGCATCCCAGACAGATGAAGTAAGATGGAAAATGAAAAACTGCTGGGTGAAAACAGTGTGGAAAAGGTCATGGAATGCCCGTTGGGGCCAATTTACTATTAAATTTTAACAATTTTTTTTACCTTTTCCTCATATGAATGCTGTGGGGACAATAGTGAAAAATCAATTTGCCTTCCACCAGTACAAATTCTTCACAGCCAGTGTTAGCTCCCATTTATGGCTATACTGCATCAGCTCTGCTGCACTGTGCACTTGCTGATAAATGTAGAATACAGCTGTTTGCTACTAAGTGCTTTGAATATATCATGATACTGCTGACAGTGTGAGATCAAAGTGTGTTGTTAATAAATATCTAGCTAAGTCTTGTTTTAAAGTTTAAATTGGCCTGTTTTATCAGCCTTCTAAATGCTTCCATCATGGCAATCTCCAATTCCCTGGAATGAATAAATTTACACCAAGTATGAGGGCTACTCTGAAAGTATCACAGACCTCAAGAATCATGAATTTCCAACCTCCTCGCCACAGGCACGGCTACCAACCTCCCCATTTAATACTAGACCAGGCTGCCCAGGGCCCTATCCAACCTGGCCTTGAACACTTCCAGGGATGGGGCATCCACAACCTCTCTGGGCAGCTGTTCCAGCGCCTCACCACTGTCTCTGTAAAGAAATTCCCCCTGATATCCAACCTAAATCTTCCTCCCTCAACTTAAAACCATTTCCCCTTGTCCTGCTGTTATCTACCCTTCCAAAGAGTTGACTCCCCTCCTGTTTACTGGCTCCCTTTAGGTACTGAAAGGCTGCAATGAGGTTGCCCTGCAGCCTTCTGTAAGGAATCCCTCTGATTGGAAGCATGGTGGGAAAACAAATGTTAATACTGACAGAGACTCAAAAGTTTTGGATACTTGAACAGTCCATTTCCTTTTTATATCCCATTCACAGATACAAAAAAAAAAAAAAAAGAGAAAGAAAGACAAAGAAAAAAAAAGGCGCACTTACCTGGGCCCAGCTTTGTGAACAGAAAAACCACATACTTGAATTGAAGTCAGCTAGAGAAAAGTGCCCAGATAAATTCAAAGCATTAATTGTATAGTAGAATCCTGAGAAAGCCTATAGAAAAGGAGCAGATGAAAGGCCTGTTACTTTCAAAACTACTGAAATTAAAAGCAAAAAAGTTCAAAAGGAAATGCTGATTTGAAAACCCACCACAAAATTCCCTTTAACTTTTGGTTGATGGATTCCACTGAATGGACAGTCCTCCTGGTTTCTGCAAGTAGTGAAGTTAAACAGTAATGAAACCATCTCCTGACACAGACCTGGGTCTCCTGTTCCATGGAAGATTACAGATTGGTTTGGGTAATAATTTGCTGGTCTCAGAGACTGTGTACAAAGACTGCCACAGAAGTACTTCACTGTTAAGGCAGCCTCATAATTCCGAGGGTAACATGGATTATCCACACTGGAACTGGTGCTTGACTTCTGAAGAAAAACAAAGACTACTCACGAGCATGAAGGACTTAATGTGACGATAACTACAGAAATCTTTTTAACCCACATTCACGTGTTCTTGATCTCTTCTCTGTCATGGCTGAACACTGTCATTCATATGGACTCTCTTCCTCAAAACCAGCAAAATCAGCAAAACACAGAACCCATTTTTTTTTGTCTAATGTTACAAAACTCAGAGCAATATTTAACAAATATGAAAACCTTTGAAACCTAAGTGCTTTTTGGCCACAGCAACACAAGCTTTTACTGGGGTCTCCGAACTCCACCAAAGGGAAGAGATCACAACCCTAAGAACCTGCTGAGACGATTACGGAACAGCTGCAAGAGCAGCAAACGGTCTTAAACAGACCTGGAGCAACAATGCTAAAAGCCTTTTCTCAGCTTCTTCTCTCCCATAACACTGGAAGCTGTGAGTGTAGACATTGTAGTCGTAACCATACAACTTCACTTGCATGGTGTTATTGAAGTTCTCCTGAGAGTCCTCTGGGATAAAAGAAATTTGAGTGGAAGCTCCTCCAAGATCCAGTGCACCCATGGTCTCTTTTCTGTATGGATGGACCCATGTCCTCCAAAGGTTTCTCTGCACATAAAAATAAAAACAAAGCTAATTAGAAATATCATCTGATTGTTCTCCCTTCAAGCTCTTCTACTTTTAACAGAACTTTTTTTAGATTTCCCCTCCCTCTTTATCCTTCACTTTTTCCAGAAAATTTTAGCTCTGAGGAAAACATGCAGATGTTGTTTTTAGGTAATGAGAAGTACTCCCACAGAGCAAAGAGTCTGAAGGATGGAAAAAGTAATACAGCATAGCTTTGAAGACTGAGGACAGCACAATAATCAAAGCACTGGACTAGTCTGATCAATATCTATACTAGAATGCAGGAAATTGAAGTCTGGGTACCTGGGAGATCTGAATGGAATTAGCATGCAAATTTGCTTGTTTCAAGGCAAGATAAATTATTAAAGGAATAGAATACTATTATACACAGGAAAAGAAAAGAGAATGAATGTAGAGTAAAATAGAAATCAAAGGAACGTGAACCCTTAATCTGTACATTTCCATCACCAAAACTGCAGTGACAATACATCTGATCCATTCAGTTGGCATTTTTCCCTGTTATTCAAAACATCCTCCAAATGCTGCATTTGACCTACACAGTCACTGTGCAGAATACCTTTTCTGTGTTAGTAATTCCCTCCATATTTACTGCAGTATAATTTACTATGGATGGTGATGTGAACATAAACAAAGAAGGAAAAAGAAACATGGGCTAGCAATCATACTTATGAAAAAAATCTACAGTAATAGATTCCTCTTAAGAGTCCAAAGGAGAATTTCACTCCTATCTCCATTCTTCTTACAAGAATAGTGAGAAGCTTCTTGCTCCTACTCATGATAATCTACACTTTAGTCTTCACACAACTCTATACTAAACTGGCTTCAGAACGTCTAGCATTCTCTTCAGGAGTCCTCATGAATCTGTCATATGGAAATTGAGATCTTCAGCATTAAAATCCACGTGGCAGGAGACTGACATCACCCTGAAGTTCATGAAGTCATTTTTGTTGCATAAAATAAGAAAAACCATGCCAGAACATATGATACTACTATTTAGTTTTCTTAACTTAGCAGGGACCAACAACACATTCACCAAGTATCACCTGGATTGCCAACTCCTGCTTACTAATTTCCACAGCTGAACAGGAACCATTCTACCAAGACAGTGAACAATACTCAGAGGTGTGGTTGGAATTATTTTCAGCCTAGCAAGACTATCTGGAAGAACTGCAATAAATGCTAAGAGCAGCACACAACTGCCATGAAAGCATATGACCAGCTGCAGGAAAATACTTCCTGTTATGAAACGCCTGCCTGACACTATTACAACTTCAAGGGACGGTGTAAGCATCTTTATGTTGCTATCACTATGGACAAAATAGGAGGACCCACTAAGTGATCTTCCCTCCCAGCTACAGACATGACAGTTGATGTCACAGCCTGCAGCTTTTCAGCAGTACTGTAATGAACTGTATCAGTGATTCCTGGCCCAGCTGAGGCATATTGGGCCACATAAAATTCACCGCTTAAGACAACTGCCTTTTTTTGTTAAGACAACTGAGCTAACATTGCCAAACAGTTTGGAAACTCCTAAGCGGCGTAGACTCTTCACCAGTACGGCTGCAGAGGCAGCAACTACCTGCAGAAGTCACAGAAAAGAAGGTGGAAACATCCTTAATTGGCATCACTGTCAAGATGGTCAACACTTGTCACATTTTAAAATACCAATGCACTCAGGAGCAATGCAATTTCTGTTTCTCAGTAAGGCACTGATGTCATTTATGGAAGAGCCCAGTTTAGTGGATCTACAGTTTTACCTTTCCCAGGTCAGATTCCTGTCACATCTTTTCATCTGTGCTTCCTTTGTTGAATTACTACCACGAGGCCCTGTTATATGTTTCACTGTGAAATGAAAATTATAGCTATGACGTTTTAACAGGCATTTCCTCTCAAACCTCTCATTTATAAGAAAGAGAACAGTGAAAAGCATGCATTTTTTTCCACACACCTCTAAGAAATTGCCCATTAAATAGTTGGCTGTTATCCATCCATACACCCCTTCCTCTGGCCCAGTTATGATATGCGCACCCCTAAATCGAAAAGGTTGTGCTCTGAAGTAGTTTTGAACGCTTGCGAGGACTTCGTTGGCTGCTGTTTCATTTTGCAACCTAAGCATTTCACAAAACATGAGACACTGAGCATGTGGAAAGGCAATTTCATGTTTAGTATTCACTACCTAGCAGCTCAAGAAAAGCCTTAGAATCACCTAATAAAAACTGACATTGTTTTAGCCTAAAGGGGATGCTTATTATAGGGAACAGCCAAGGGACCCAGCATCATTGCAGCAAGCAACTCACCCACTATATGCAAACTTCACTCTTCATCATACAAGTTTATAAGTATTTTGTCTCAAACATGCTCTTTTCTTAGTGAACTGAGTGCTTATATGATATCTGTGGGCCTGAAATCTTTCTTCTCACTCTGCTTAGTCAGAGACCAAACACATAAAAAAGTCTGTGCCACAGCTAAAGCCACAGACAGACCCCAAAAGCCACATTACATCACATCCATATCAAGAAAACTCTGCAGTGTCTAGCTTTTTTGCTGCCCTCAGATATGCATAAACATCATCTGTTTACATAGTGCTGGATTTTAAGATAGCTTTGAAAGAGCAAATTAAAATTCTGCCTTCTACAGAATAAAGAAAGGATTTATTTCCAAAATCGTACAAGAGAGGATTTTCATATAGCCCTGCTTTCCCTATTAAAAAAAATAAAATAATTTAATTGGCCGGGCTCCATTTCCTTTTGAAAAGATCAGTTTCCAGTGGACAGAAATGTGCCCAGTACATTTTTCACATTCTTTCTTCCCAGACTGCTATAGCAATACACATGTAGAGGAGTTCAAACTTCCACTGTACCTCAGTAGCCTCATGCCAGCTGTAGCCCCTAGATAAATTGAAGTGCTCTTATGTAGATGAACTGGGATTCTCTCCTTGACTTTATTCAGGCACTCATCAAGCGGTTTCGCAAGGGCTCCTGTGTTATGCTCATAACTGGATATACCAGGACCTAAAAGAAAACAAGTAGATTGACTGCATTCTGCTTTGCCAAGTACAAATTAACCTTATTAAGCAAACAGTTGTTATGACAAAGAGGTTCCCTCTTCCCTCTTGTAGTTGCAAACAACAGAATGGTTGAAAACTATGACTATTTAAGGAATAAACAATGTAGTGACTGTCTGAGCTGTGTGTGACAGAGAAGATATCGGAAACTTCTTGCTTGTATGTGTATGCATGTGCACCTGTAGTACCATGCATGTAGTAAGAGGAAGTATTACTTTTCAGAAAGGGTGGTCAGGCACTGCAATGGATGCCCAGGGAGGTGGTGGAGTCACCGTCCCTGGGGGTGTTCAAGGAAAGGCTGGATGTTGTGTTGAGGGACATGGTTTAGTAGGAGCTATTGGGAATAGGTGAACGGTTGGACTGGGTGATCTTTTAGGTCTTTTCCAACCTTAGTGATTCTATGATTCTATGATTCTAAGATGCGTATAAGAGCATAACCATCTGATGTCATCATGACAATACTACATGAAGAAAACAGGTTTACTCATAATGCTATAGAAAATAAGATGTCTAGTGGATGTGAAATTTCTCTTATCTATTAAACTGCAGCATATACCTCTTTACACATGTTAAGATTAAGATTTCCCAAACTGTTTTCCATAACTTTTGCGGGCACCATTGCACCTCTATAGCTCACTGCTTTCAACTAAAACTAAAAAAGCTGCTGCAAGGAATTGCTGCCGAAATTCCAAGACACACACAAAAATGGCTCTTGATGTCACTGAGGTACAAATTTAGGTTGGTGCATGAACTACTGAGAATTTTACAGCTTTCCAAACTTCCAGCATCAGAAATGGGAGTCACACTGTGGTACATAATGCATAACTATTTGAATAATTTAAATGAAAGTCTCTCCTCCATTACTCAACACTACAAGGACCAGCAGGACCTCAGCTTTGCCAGGTTCAACTTGAGACGTTCCTCAGTAAAATTCCCTAGCTGAGGATGTGGCACACAGAGAAATCCAGGAAAGCAGAGGAGCAACTTTGTTTCACATCCTCAGCAGCTGTTGCTGCCTCACACTCCCCATACACTCTCTTTTGACAACAGCCTCTACTCCTCAGTGTTCAGAACAGGCAGAGCAGGTCACAGGGCAGTAACTATCCATTCTGGACAGCCTACTTTGCTGATGATTAGAGCCTGACCGGGACAGACTATCTGCACTACACTGAAAGGTTTTGATTTTGGGCTGGTTCGAACAAACATGGTAGAGTTACCTAATAAAACATGAAATGAAATTACAAGAACACCATAGAAATGACAAATTAGTTGATTGTTTGACTTACAAGTTTAGTAAGTTTGTGCAAGTCTACCTCTTGGTGGGGCCCAGAACCACCCCTGCAATTTAAGTGCCTAGGGCTACCCTCAGATAAAGAAACATTACCAGACACTTTTGGCACTGTACTTCCCCAACTTACCTGAGGAACACATAAACCCTCTGTCTCCTCCAGCGCAGAGGCACCCAAGACTAAAGCAATGAAATGTGCTGATTTTATACACTGGATGATGAGAAGTACTGTGGGTGACTCTGGTTAAGGCCCCATAGGGCCTCACAGCAATTTGGACTCCTTTGTTTCCCAGCATTTTGTTTACCCAGTTGAATTCCCAAAATAATTCCCTGTCCGTTTTAGAGGAGAATAGAACTGCAACTTTCCCACTCCAGAACTCCTATAGGCAACATTCTGAATGAGTTAAGACATAAGCAAGCGGAATGTACCCCCAGCCCCAGCAAGCAGGCTGCCACACCTGTAGCCTGTGAAGAACACCTTACGGCACGTGACAGTACATTTCTTCTGGGTACATTACATTTGTCTTCTTTCCTTTGTTGCTCTAAAATCATCTATACATATGTTTAATGATGATGACAGAAAGATTGGTGCTGTTGAGAAACTGTTCCCTCCTACTCGTCTCCTAGTCACTTACGAACCTCTGAAGTTACACCTCTGACAGGTATGTGAAATTTTGGTATCTTTGCAAGCTTAGCCAAATGTCTCTGACATTTCTTAGGAAGTAATCTACAGCAAACTGCTAGAGCACATAGTTAATTAACCACACTGCAGTCTGAGCAAAAGTCAGTACAGTTTAGTGTCTTCTCTCTCAGAGGAGCCAGTGTAAAACCTCAGACAAAAGACAAGGCAGGCAGCCAGTGGTGGTTGTTGTGAGATATCTTCAAGCGGTGCAAAAGTCCTGGTTTTCCTGTGGCAAGGACCTGCATATTCGTATTTGAAACAATCTTGTAGTTTAGCTGTTTTACTTAATTTTATTAGACTCTCCCTTGCTATCTAGAATTGACAAGCTCTTCCAGCTCACTTTCTTCATGCCTTTCATAGTTCCCCGTCTTGTCTCTTTCAAAGTAATTACAGAATAATTCCAGATGAACTGCATAGGCCTCATTTGTCTAGGAAATTTGACTCAATCCACAAAAGTGTTTTTAAAACACAGCTAATGATTTTGGAAACTAAAAACTAATTCTTCAAACTCCAGTGGCATAACTGGCATCCATTTTTGCCTTCATCAATGCCAAACATCTAACAGGGGCTAAATTTCCAGTTCTTCTCAGAGATTTCTAATTCCAAACTGTTTTTAAATATATCTTATGCTTTCCTTCTGAAATAAATTATTTCAGGGTGTAAGGACTAAGCACATAAAGACTCTCTGTAATCGAATTCTGTCTGCACCACTCATACACTGCAGTGGAGTAAGGCAAGTTTAGCTATAATTTTCTCTCTGTTGGAAAATAGTGCACCCTACCATAGCAACAGGGAAAAAAAACCAGTATAAGCTTCCAGATAACCTTTTCCCAGAGGCTACAAAAAGTAAGGAACTACTATCTGAGCTCACCTTTCACATCACACTTGAAGGTTTGGCTCACTACTCCCGTATCATTTTCTTTTTCTGCTGGCCATTCATAGACATAGACTGTAGTCCGCGAAGATCCAGCATCAAGGACTATTCCATACTGTGGAGAAAGAAGTAACTGATCACATCAAGAGACAAACAGTGACATCCTCAACACCCATATGCAGCCATACGTTTTCAAATCATCAAAGTAAAGTGTTTGAAAGTGTATGCACAGTATAGTTACAGGAGATACGTTAATTCTAGTGTTAGGTGCTTAGACAGGGATCTAACAGAAAAGCATAGAATAAATCTGGGTGTGAAACAAACAGCATACTATATATCCTCAGTAATGAATTCAGTGAAAATGGAAAACACTCATCTCCTTTCGGCATCAGGTTTAAAATCCATGCTTGACACATACATAGCACTGTGAATTGCCTTCCCATTAACCCAGCTAAACTCACTGGATACTGATGGGTTTGATACCAGAGCACAGGCTTTAGATTCAGGGATACACAAAGGATCTATAAAGACACAAACAAGGAGGTAGAAGTGTATAATCCACAGATAGAATGATGAAACAAGTCTGGTTCTTTTCTAGTTGTGCAATAAAAGTTTTCCTTTGAGTGGTTAGGCAGTCCATCTGAGAATCTGGCTCTGAAAATAGTCTATGCCAGAGTGCGAGACAACGGGGAGGAAAAGATAATCAATACTACTGCATATTTATGAAATAAATGAGAAATATTAATGTGACCTATACAAAATCACTGGGTTCTCTGTAGGATTAAAGTGCACGTTTTTCCATCTCATTCCACTGCCCAGCAGATCAGTGTTAACCTCTTTCCTACCTTTTGTGGCAGCAGAAGACTATGGCAACTGAAAAGGCAAACTGACAAAGGAAAGGCAATGAGGCTGCACCTGGGGTACTGTATCCAGTTCTGCCCTCTTCTGTACAAGAGACCTGAACATACTGGAAGGAGTTCAGGGGAGGGTCACCAAGATGATCAAAGGTCTGGAGCATCTTTCCTGTAAGGACAGGCTGACAGTGCTGGGACTGTTCACTCTGTAGAAGAGGACATTCAGAGGTGTGAATTTGTATGAATTCCTGAAGGGGTTCTGCAAAGAAGACAACACCCAGCGCCAGGACAAGAGATAATGGGCACAAACTGGGACACAAGTTGTTCTTTCTAAACATCAGAAAGCAATTCTGTGCTGTGATGGTGGTGGGGTACTGGCAAAGGTTGCCCAGAAAGACTGTGGAGTCTCCTTCCTGGAGATCTTCAAAAGCCACATGGATATGCTCCACTCTGGCTCTGCATGAACAGTGGTTGTACTGTTCATGGGGACTCCAGAGGCCCCTTCCAATAGAATCATAGAATCACAAGGTTGGAAAGGACCTACAAGACCATCTAGTCCAACCATCCTTCCATTACATTGCTACCACAAGCTACTAAACCATCTCTTGTAGCTCCTCATGCAGACGCCTCTTGAACACTGCCAGGGATGGCGACTCCTCCCTGGGCAGCCATTTCCATGCACAACCACTCTGAGAGAAAAAGATTTTCCTTATGTTTAATTAATCTCCTCAGGTACAACTTGTGGCCATTTCCTCGGGTCCTGTTTGTTGCCTGAAAGAAGAGGCCAAACCCCTCCTCATCACAACCTCCTTTCATGTAGCTGCAGAGTGCAATGAGGTCACGCCGAGCTTCCTCTAGACTGAACAATCCCAGCTCCCTCAGCCGCTCCTCATAAGACTTGTGCTCCAGACCCCTCACCAGTTTCATTGCCCATCTCTGGACACGTTCCAGGGCCTCAATGTCTTTCTTGCACTGAGGGCCCAAAACTGAACACAGTACTCAAGGTGCGGTCTCACCAGTGCTGAGTAGAGGGGGATGATCACCTCCCTGCTCCTGCTGGCCACGCTATTTCTAAATCAGGCCAGGATGCCATTGGCCCTCTTGGCCACCTGGGCACACTGTCAGCTCATGTTCAGCCGAGCATCAACCAACACCCCCAGGTCCCTTTCCTCTTCACAGTCATCCAGCCACTCATCCCCAAGCCTGTAACGCTGCATGGGGTTATTGTGGCCGAAGTGCAAGACTTGGCACTTGGCCTTGTTCAACCTCATCCCATCCACCTCAGCCCAGCGATCCAGCTTACCTAGATCCCCCTGAATGGCCTCCCTATCCTCAGGCAGATCGATACCACCTCCCAACTTGGTGTCATTGCAAACCTACTGACGGTAACCTCAGCCATGCTCTAATTCGGTAAAAGGAGACTTGTTTTGCTTTTCCTCTTCGCTATCCCCAAAAACAAGGTTAGCTGCTCCCTCTTCAAAATCATCAAACTGGTAGGCATTGCATAGTGTAGGGTTCACTTCTCAGTCAACTTTTTTTCTTTTAAAAAAGACAGAAGGAGCTGACAGTAGTGAAAAATGAGAGCCTCCATCTGGCTGCAAACCAGTAAAAGCAGTTGGAGCGGGCTAGTTTATTTCATCACACAGCCTCCCTTGGATGCCCCAAATCTCCAAGAACACTGCTTCAGGTGGCACACCATTCAACCTCTGTACCTCATTAGTTCTCAGTTTCCCACTGTAATCCTACAAGCTCCTGTTCCCCCAAGAATTACCAGTGGTATCAGTCTCTAGTCTCCAGTCTGTTTCTCAGAGGTTGCTAGATAATGAAACTTCCACTCATATTTACTCAGATGACGTTTAACCTGATCAGCTACAAGGTGAAAAGTTCCACAGATACCATCAATCCTCTGTGCTGTCAGGTTCCATTCAACCACTGTTTTAGCTGAAAACTATTCAGTCACTGAAAAACTATTCAGTAACTCCAGAATCAAACACAGAGCCCTCCATATAAACTACAGCTTTCTGGACAATCAGGCTTACAGCCCCAAAAGAAATCCAAAGCCAAGCATCAGGCAGAAGAATCGCCAAAATTCCTCTGGAATCAGCCATGAAATTTGCTGTGACTGAGGAAGCAGACCTCCCCAAATAAACCACCTCCAGATAATCCAGGTGGATCTGATATTTCCTTGAAGAGCAAAGTAAACAGCTTTGTCATTCTGAGTTGAAACTAATGACAAACAAAAGCAATACGTAGGTTGTATTTTAGATAGTGTCCTTGGCCTACATATCAGTGCAGTTTTGCCTTGAGCGAAAGCTGTTAGGATGTAAGACTGCTCCAAGCAGAAATTTAAGTCAAACAGGAAGTAAACGTGAGGCACTGTGTCCATGCAAGTTCCAGCACACACACCCTGCCACACCAACACTTAAAGCTGGTATCACAATACAAATTCTAGGCCAAAAACTGATTCAGACAAACCCAAGATTATCATAATCCCATGAAGTGCAGTAAGCTATTAGCCTATTACTATTACTACGTGAACTACTCAGATAAATATGTAGAGGGAAAGGTAGAAATGACTTCAAAGAAGTATCTGACAAATTATCTATGCTTGTAGCTATAAGAACAAAAAACTGGACTGCATAGCATCCCTGGAAGGCTAGTTTCTATAGCATTGTCTTCAGTTGTTCTCTTTGAAGAATTGACATGCATAATCCAGCAGCATAAGGCAAAACTTGAACCTACTTCTCAGATTGTTTCAGTTTGTGTTTTTCAGTTTGCTCTGCTGCTCCTTACGTAGCTAACTTTACTTCTCTTAGTATCTAGCAAGTCCCAACATGTAGTAAATCAGAACATACACACTTGCAGCCCAAATGCTTTATGATCCACAGCAATGGTTTGCAATGATTTCAGTAAGAACTTCCTAAATGTGATTGAGAATAGAATTTTAACTCCAAGAAATATCTGAAATAACTTCAAAACAATTTTGAATAATCTCAAAAAGAATTTACAATTACTTCTAACTTCAGACAAAAAAAAAAAAAAAGCAGTGTTTTTTTTTTTAAATTGTTTGGCCTTTGTTTAGCCTGCCAGTCTTGAAGAAGGCATTGTGTGATAGGCATCACAGACATTGAGTTAAGGAATCCTTTTCCACCTTTGCCACTGTAACCTTGGCCAATTCTCATTTTGCCGCAGCCTTAGTCTTCCCATTACAAAGACATAAGGAACAACTAATTTGTGGGTGTAAACACACTTGAATTACTCCATAAAACAGTGTTTAGAAATGATGATTATTAAATATCAATTCCAAATACTGGTCTTCCTTACCTATTATTATTACTTACCTATTTCTTACCTACTTACCTTAAGGCCTGGGGAAAGAATCTTCTGCTGATTAATCTGAATCACTGCAATAGCAATGATAAGAATTACACTTAGAAGAAGGAACACTTGGGCAACAACGCTCGGCGTTCTGGTAAGCATCCTGAAACAACACAAAAGGCAACACTTCAACAGTGTGAAAGGATTCAGTGATTGTGTACAGTACCTGAAGCTCTGAATCAGTTAAGACTTAAAATCTCATAAAATCTCATTTCCTCAATTAGATTATGCTACATGAAAATTCTGTATGCTACTTAAAAACTGTTTGGCGTTTTGCTGTCTCCAACTTGCCATTCTCTAGAAGAGGTGTACGTACATTGTCATATTCAGGATGCGTGAGTTCACCCAAACTGCCAGTATGCTCATTTCCCACAGTGCCTACATGTAGATGCATGCTGACCATCTCCCATTGCCTCAGGAAACAAGGCCAATAGGCAGGCTGAGACTAGCGCACACTCAACAATCCTATGCATACCTGTAACCAAGACACAGCCACAGCCATGTAGGCATAGTGCTGGTAGCTGCTAAATACAGCTCAGTGTTCCTACCAGTGATACAAGCTCATGGTCTGTACTAGATACAGGTTGCTTCAGCAAGAAACAAAGGAAGTTTTAAGAATACTAAAGTAGACATCTTCTAACTGCCAACGTGTTCATGATTTAGATTCATGTGTATGCACATATTAACATAGTTAATACCAAAGATTTTTATGCTTTACAGGAGTTGAAAATGAAAGAAATGGGAGGTGACAAGCTTACAGTTTTCAGAGAAAGAAAAGCCTTGTTGTTCCAGCAGCTGTGAATGCCAGCCTATGCAAGGACAGGAGGCCAGGCCTGCTGTGTGCTCCAGGGCTACAGCACACTGGGTCAGTCTCACTGCACCTTTAGCACAGTGCCTGTTTCCTTAGCTCCAACCAGAGCCAGAGGGCTGAGGAAGAAGGATAAAGTGCTCCTTTATGCATCTTCCATATTCCAGGTGCCATGAGTTTTCAGCTTATGTTAGCTATAATAGAGAAGTGACTGAAGGAAGACTTACCTACTTGCAACCTAGTTTGTTAACATTCAGTCCTAGATCAAAGCACTGACATTCAGATCTGGAAATGGTAAGTAATTACCAAGGGAAACAAACAAACAAACAACTCTGGGCAAAGTATTTGAAAAATTTAAGCATTGGTAAGAGCAAGCAATAATCATTATCACACCACTGACACTGAAAAATACTCCATGATCACTGAATCCACAGAACCACAGAATCACAGAGTGGTCCAGGCTGGAAGGGATTTCAAGGATCATGAATCACCAACTGAAAGATTTTCTGCTATAACTTTTTATACAAGGGACATTGAAATGTGGGTTTGTTGAAGTTCTCACATGCTTTCCTGGTACTGGGATTTGCCTTCATCAGACACAATTTCTTATTTAACAACCTCTTTCGGCAGAGACCGCACTGAGTAAGGGAGTAAGCTGCTCATGGGACATTCATCATTCAATTTTGTCCTGCCGGCAAACAGGACAACATCAGAGGGGAATAATCTGTAAATCCCAATGTAAGCAATGGCCTTTGTGTCAGAAGGACATCTTACACTCCATGCCCTCTTGAAACTGTTACGCAACTGATATCTTATTATCTGAACTGTGCAAGACGTTTTATGGTTTTATGTATTTGGATCAGATGTGCAAGGCTGTGCTTAACCTTACCTGGGCTCACCCAAGCTGCACACGGGCAAGGCAACACAGCGACACCAGCTGCATTCACTGAGATCTGAAGAGACAGCAGAGAGGAAGGAGTTTGTTTTCTCCGCGGTGTAAGCAGTTGTCATGTAAGCATTTCATGTCCCGCACTTGGAAGGAAAAAGACACGTAAGATTTTAATTAAGTTTCAAAGGCAGCAGCCTTTTAGCAATCATTATTAAAGCGTCGCCCCGAAGCAAGCAGCAGCATGAAGACGTACTTCCCACACCCAGGTAAGCGCTGTGCACCGCACAGGAGCAGATGGGAGTGTCATTTTCTACAGCTTTCTTCCAGCAGAAGGAAGGCTGCCTGCCAAGGGAAGCTGACCACAGCAAACCTCTTTGTGCCCACAACGTTTTCCAAGCTCCCAGGTTAAAGACACGCCGCTTTGTTCACGTTAAGGACGGGTATGCAAGAGAAGTACCTTTCTTCGCACTGTAACCGGAGAGATACGCGCACGTGAGCATTTATTTCAAAAGCAATCCGCAGCTGATGGAAAGCAATAAAAAAGAAAGCAACACACAAACCCCCAGCAGCCCGCGGACGCTGAGCACCGAGGCCGCCCCACCGCCCTCCCCTCGGCGGGCGGCCCTGGGCGGGAACCGCGGGAACCCGCCCCTCTGCGCGGCCGCCGCCCGGGCGCAAAACGAAAGACATGAGGTGCAAAAATCCCGGTGCGTACGGCTGAATGGAGGAGATGGGTGCAGCCGAGGCGCGCAGCAACCTGCTTGGTTGCTAGTTTTGCTGCATCCTGTGCCACATCAAGGCTTGGCAGCAGCATATGCATTCTTGCATATGCTCAAATGCATATGCAGAAGTACTGTCACTAAGATCATAAAATCACAGAGTCGTTAAGGTCTGAAACGACCTCTAAGATCACCTAGTCTAACAGCCCGCCCATCTCCTGAGCCTCCTCTTCTCCAGACTGTGCAATCCCAGTTCCCTCAGCTGCTCCCAGAAAGACTTGTGTTCTGGACCCCTCCCAGCTTCGTTGGCCCAGCCCTCCAGCCAGTTTACCTGCTCAAGAGTACGTCTGTCCAAACCATAGGCTGCAGGAGAACACTATGGGAGACAGCATCAAAGGCTTTGCTGGTCTAAGTAAACTACATCAACAGCGTTTCCTCATCCACCAGGTGGGTCACCTGGTCATAGCAGGAGATGAGGTTGGTCAAGCAGGGGCAGCCAGCGCCTGTCTGACCTGCATGGTGTGCTGTAGACAAGGATCATGCTACAGCCTGCAGCACAGATTGACAGGGAAAAGAGCTCTGGGGTCAGTGAAACACTTTAACCACCCAGCTGCCCTAGTTGGATTCAGGCTCACATGAAGTAAAAAAAAAAAAAAAAAAGCACTCGATTTTTTTTTCTTGTAATGATGTTAATGAATCATTATCCTTGATTTTTGAATAAAGAAAGGGGAACAAGGAAACATCTGCCACTTTGTGACTCATCTGTAAGGTTCCTTCCATAGTACACCCATTGTGGGGCCTCTGCTTTACTGCTAGAATGAGATATCATTTCTTTCTTATGATGACAGCACATTATTAAAGTAGGGTTAATGATAACCTTAATGGATCAGTTCAGCTATTGCCAGTTAAAGACAAAGCTTCCCATTCCTCCTGATTGCCCGTCTGCTGTTTCTTTCCTTCAGTGTCATTTTCTGAGATATCTTCTTCTTTCACCCACTGCTCTGCTGGGCAGAATCTGTCTCAAGTGTCTCATTTAAAATGTCGGATGAGCTTACAGCCCCACAGTCAAGCATATTCTTAGCTTCTCTCAGACATAAATATTTTGAAGTAAAAAAAACAAAGCACTGACATCAATCACTATTTCAGTTAGTTCTACTACCAACTTGTAACTGTGTCTAAAGTGCAACGTTTGCAAAGAAAGCAAAGCCCTACTCTCAAAAGTATGCACATACTTCCATAAAAACAGACAGGAGAGATTCTTTTCTGCACCATTTCCAAGAGCTGAGCTACTGTACATACTGCTTTTCTTGCTAAAGCTATGATAGTGACAAAAGCGATATGGGCTGTAAAATCCCTCAGCTGCTTTTAAAATCCAGAATGCAGGTCTCCAGGCCTAGCATCTGTTGCATGGTGGGTAACCAGTTTCCTCACCAGTTCACAGAATCACAGAAGCATTAAGGTTGGACAAGACCACTAAGATTATCTAGCATGGCTGTCAACCCATCAACACCATACCACTAAACCACATCACTCAGTGTGACTTCTACCCTTTTCTTGCAAATCGATAGGGACAGTGACTTCACCACCTCCCTGACAGCTGTCCCTTTGCATTACTACTCCTGAGAAGAAATTTTTCCTAATATCCAACCTGAACCTCTCCTTGGCACTACATAAAGCCATTACCTCTTGTCCTACTTGATCTTCTTTGTTTCCTAAGCCTACCTCTTCAGCTTTTCTTCAGTTCATTCCTCAGCCCTACCCTTTATTTTGCAGCTCCCTTACCTGATCCTTCATCCCTTCCTCACTCTCAAGGCATAGATTAAACTTGCTGCCATTTTCCCAGCTTTCATCATGCTTATTGCATGCACACTTTTCCATCATGATTTCCTTTGCTGTAATATCGTTTTTCTCCTCTTCAAGTATCCTTGTTTTAATGCATTTGGTGTAACTGACTGTATTGATTTGCTTTGCTTGGAGAGAATCTTTCTTAGGTGTCCATTTAAAAATGATGAACTGGACTGCTGGCTGCCCCACAGAAAAGTTTATTTCTTCTGGTGGCATTGAGCACAAACATGTCAAGTAAAAATGCAGTGACTGATATTGGAAGATTCACAGATAAATACCAGTTGCTAAGATCAATAGCAAATCTCTAGAAACTAAAATACCGCAGACATGAATAAAGTGCTCATGACAGATACATTCTGCAATGCATTTATCATATCACACCTACACAGGATACAGAGCAGGCACTGCTTCATTTCCCTGCACAGTGACAGCAGCAGAGGGGATTTGTATGATTATATATCTCAAGAGACAACAGAACTGTATCCATTCCTTCTGTAATGCTCATACAGTATTTGATGCTGGAATATTAAGAGGCCTCAAAATATCTATCCCCTGTTGAGAGAGAGATACAATGGAGAGAAATGCTATAAGATACTGGTGGCTGCAATTAATCTGTTTTTTTGCATGGTACCCCTCAGTTCACAGGACCAAGGTCCACCTTCCAATTCTTTGCATTCTTTGCAAGGTCCGAGAAACAAAGGAATTCTCTAATTCATCCTAAGCCATGGGTGTCCAACCTTTTGGTGCACGTATACCACATTCAGTGAGGAGTCCAACAGTCCACCTACCACTGCTGTTACCCACTAAACCATGTTCCTCAGCTTCATTTCATTCTCTTCTCCCTTCATACCTAGTTTAAAGCCTTTTCAATGAGCCTAGCCAGCAGAAGGGCATGATGCCCTTTAGCTCAACTTCATCTGGTCTATCAATCTTCCCAGGACTTTTCATCAGCATTGTAAAGACCCTTCATTCATTAGCTTCTGTGCCCAAAGACCAATTTACCAAATTATCCACTTTACTCATGATCACTACTCTATTTCAAGAACAACTGTGAGAACCGGCACTGCAGGCAGAGCCATCTTAAGAATTTGGAACAATCTGGAGCAACAGAGGTCTGGATATTGAATTCAACTATAGGAAACTGAAGAAAGATTCCCAGCCCCTTATATGCTTAACATTTTATTCAAAGTCAAAAAGCACTTTTTGTGATTACTTAATATGAATGTTCTACGTATTGCAGCATACCTTGTTGGCTGGGTAATTTATGGAGCTAGGATTATAGGGTTACAAGTAAGGAAGTCACAAACCATGTCTGAAATCTACCTTTGAAGAATGTCAGATGTGATTCTCCTCCGAGTTTAAAGATGCAGTTCTTTTGTTTTAGCACACAGTTACAAAACTCATTTTTCATTAGCTTTAAAAGCATCTGTGGTTTTCTATCAATAAGGATGAAAAAAAAACAAAAACAAAACAAAACAAAAAAAACCCAGCAAGTCACAGCTACAGCGTGAGAAATTCAGCTTTGTACCTTGTGCCTCTTGTCCAAAGAATCAAGAGCTGCTTTAATCACTTAAACCTCCCCAGGGATGCTCTTCATGATCACATGCTTACGAGCCTGGACAAATTGTATGCAACAGCAAACTAATCACATAATTGGGGCAGCAGATTGCTGGAAAAGCAGAAATGCATATCCTTTTGTCTATTTTGCGTAAGCCTTAGTTTCATAAAGCCAAACTAGCTGCTGCTGCAGGGGAATGTTGGACAGTCATGCTGAACTGCTGGAAAAAGAGGAACTCTCCCACCCTCTTTGTGCTCTGTGCTCTCTAGTTGAAAACTAAGCTCACAGAGATTTATAGGAAGTTTGTTTGAGACATTTAGCGACCTCTGCAAGCACAGCTTGTGACTTGACATCTATGTTACATTGTCGTACAACTGGCCACAGAAGGCTGATAAAGAAATACTGTACTTATACAAGAAATTCACTGTTGTACTCAAATCTTCAACCTCCTGTGAGGAGGGATACATTCCAAAAACTACTCAGTGGGAATTAATCCTTTCAAAACTGCTGTTTAAAGACCCTGCTCAACATGGAGTATTTCTGTGAGGCTGACAGCTCTAGATCAGTAATGTTACATTTTTCTCAGTACAGAATTGCAGACAAAATGCTGCTTCAGGAGAATAGATACACCCCCCATGTTTTGAAGAAGTACTAAGAAGTCCTTGTAGCAGCATTTCTATCATCTTTTTGTATTCATCTAGGATGAAATTGGCTGAGAAATTCTAAAATTCCTAGATAAAATCTTTTCCATTGCAATTCCACTGTCAGATTATCACCTTGAGTATGAGATCTGTGGATGAAAAAAGCTATTACAGTACTTCCCATATCCACCTGCAATGTTGTTATTCACTGTTGCATTGCTTCACTAACCCTGATGTAATATAACAAGTTCTTTTTGTTGCTTTCTGTACACTGACATTAAACCACAAGTGAGCACTCATAGGCTCAGTAATGCAAATAAAGTCATTAAATTCAGTTGTGCAGAACAAAAAGTCCATGGGAGAAAAGAACCAGCATATGAAAAAGTGGAATGATCCCTGCAATACTGATTATAACAAACATTTCTACATGCAGATTCACCATTATGTGGTGCCTGCTTGAAAACAGCCTGCACTAAAAAGCTTCATCAGATGAATAAATATACGCACCACCATTTTTGATTTTGGTAGATTGAAAACTGCATTCTTACCCAGTAGCAGGGAGATGACTTCTTGCTCACTGCATTACAAAGCTGGGCTGGGTGAAGGGCATGAGATGCATATTGATTGGTATATTCCTACAGTCTTCATCCTGCTTCGTTACCTTCATTTACCTGTGCAGTCACAGGCACAGTAACATCTCTCCAGATCATGACAGCAGTGGTAATTAACATGCTTGATGTGAAAAAGCACATTCGGTTTTGGTAGATCTGTAAATTTTCTTTGTATTCAGCCTTTCTTTTTCATTCTTGTGTGTGGTTCATCATATGCAAGGCACGAACACATGCTAAATGAAGCAGCAACAAGCTCCCAACTTTCTGACACCAGCTGTACAGATATGACCCATTGAGAACAAGCAGTGGCAGGACTGAGAGCAGGTGCACATGCACAGCATATCCCCTACACCGTTAAAGGGACTGTGTTATGGGTGGGTTGCATTTAAACACATAGGAGCTCCTGTGATACAGAGCCAACACGAGTTTGTCTGACGTTTTGCAAAATTGTGTATTTTTTCATATATCCACATACTCCATTTTGTGCTTTACGACCTTTGTTAAGGCATGTCACACACACTGTTCTAGCGTTGACTAGTTGGCGAGTTTATGATCACACCCAAGGCAAAACCTCTGGTTTATGTTGGGTAGGTTTGTGCCTTAGTCAGTGCTGAATGTAGTCATGAGTGACAAAAGGTAATATAAAATATGCGTGGCAGAGATACTGCCTGCAGCTTGAGACTGTTATGTCAGTCATAAGCAAGAGGCCATTGTTAGCCACAGTAGTTGTACAGGGACAGTAAAGCCAGACACTTTAAAGGCAGATGATATATGCACCACTCATGTCCAAGAGTACTCTCTCAGATAGAATACTGCAGTGCTTGCTTGTCCATATCAGCAGTATGATAAGAAAAGATAAGAAGGGTGCTAATTCTGTACAAATACTTTGAAAACTGGTGTCAGCCTTTCTGTCTCCCTAAGTCAGATCAGTGGTACCCTGCCCTGTCTTTCCTCCTCCAAAGGCAAACCCAACATGGTAGTCATTCTGCTCCTTCTTAACCATCTTGCCTTGCCACTAGCTGTGCTGTTTCAGTGATAGAGTATTTCTCCTCTAATGATTCAAGCGTAGAAATCCTCTCTCCAACATGTTTCCAGTTGCAGCGAATTCCTTCAATTAAATTCTGGACAAAATATCCTCTCTTTAAAAAAGTATATGTGTAGTGATCTTCTGTGTCCATCTAAACAAATGGAACAATAGCATGGTGAGAATTAATGTTTTTTTTTGTTGTATCCTGGGGGTGTATGAAGAGATGAGTGTGCTTGCAGCTGAGATGGTCTAAGGACATGGGAGAACAAGGTTTTCATAGTGGTTGTACTGAACCTTGTAGAAAGATGGGATAGTTGGAGAAATTTGACCGCTTTTAGGGCAACCAGGCCTTCTTCTGACCTGAAATAGCACCATTAGACCTCAAAGCTAAAGAAAGATATAGAATAGTTGCTTGGATTTTAGGTACCAGGTAGGCTGTTTCTGAAACCAAATTCTTTGGAGTAAAGCAGACATTAGAAGGGGGAAGACAATGTCAGAATACTTATTTTGTAAGGGAAGGAAAGAGGTGGGAATTGAGAATATTTCTACTGAATGCTTGATTTTAAAAGTTCTTGGGCCTGATACTGAGCAGGTGACCAAAAGCTAAAGGTCCTAAGAATCACTGTTTCATTGCAGTCATGGGGGCCCAGGTTAGCTTTCTACAAATTTTGGTAGCACTGGATAATTGACGGGGATAATGGCAGGGCCTCAACCCCTGCCAGCTGCTTGCTGACAACGGACGTGGCACTTTCCTCATTTTCCTCCAGTCATGGTCTGTTCTTTGAGTTCTCTGAGGAAGGGATTACCTTTGAAGTGGGAGAGGCAGTGCCAAGAATAGCAGAGCCCCTCATTTGGCCAGGGTACAGGACAGAGCTGTGACAAAAGACACTAATCAGCATGAAATAGGACTCCATGGAGCTGCATGTGCGCCTAGCCCAGATGACCTGTCTGTGAGCACAAAGGTTGTCCTCCCTGGGGTCACTTCACATCAGTGCAAACAATCATCACTCACATAAAAACACATCTGATCTACGGTTTGCAAGCCATTTTATTTGCCAAAAACAAATTAGTTTCATATTATACCGTTTATGTTAAGCTTTTTTCATAACCTTCTATATGGAACATTTGAAATTTGGCCGGCTGCCAGACAGGCATTTTCATTTTGACTTCTACCCTCTGAGCAACATTAATAAGCCGTATTTCAGGAGCCTGCCTATGCATACGCTGTCTTTCTGAGTTCGATTCTCCTTCATCACCTCAGTAATTCGACACTGCTTTCTCAGTACGAATACAAAAGAACTAAGAGATGGATCAGACAGAAGGTCAGTGTATCTTGTCCCTGAGCATCAACAGGAGCAGATGTCTATGAGAAGGCTCTTGGGAACCAGGATACTACATGTGGCCAATTCCTCTGAAATACCCTCTGAGTTGCTGCCATCTCAGGCCTTAGAGACTTCTTGAGCCAGCTGTCATATCCGATCTATTAGTGCCTGATGGACATCACTGTCCCTGGATGTATCTGATTGCTTTGTGAGCATGCGGATATGCAGCAGGCAAGGTGCACCACAAGTTGTCTGCCTGTTTCTTAAAAGTTCAGTAGCAGCTCAGATGCAGGAATCATCTTGGTTCTCAAAGTTCCACACTTACAAAGAGAAACCTTGTCTGAATAACGGGTCCTTTTTAATTCCACTAGAAAGTGCTTAATTCTTCTATAAGATGAGGTGTATTTCTTCACTGTTATAACTGCAGTTGTTTTAGGATGTATTTATGCTCACCTACTACTTAGGATTAGATTGTTTTAGAATAATGATGAAAAATGAAAACTCGAAATGCACTCGATATTGTTTCAAATTCCTAAATCTAGATATGTAAGCCCAAATTGGAGTGGAAAAGCCTATGATTATAATAACCATAATAATTTGCAGGCTGCTAGCCTTTCATCTAGAAGATGAGGTAGGCAGAAGGCAAGTCCATTATGATAACAATATAAAAGGCACTCAGACTCTGTAAGGTATCATTTAAATTGCAGTTTACTAGAGCTAGCACTATAAAAACAGAATGGTATGGATAACCACAGAATTACAGAATATCTGGAGTTAGAAGGGACCGATAGGTACTATAGAGTCCAGCTCCTGATTCCACACAGCATCACCCAAAATCCAAACCCTATGTCTAAGTGCATTATCCAATGAACTCTGTCATTATCCTTGAACTCTGTCAGCTTGAGGCTGTGACCACTACCTTGGGCAGCCTGTTCCAGGGCCTCCTCTGGTAAAGAATCACCGAATCATTGAATGGTTTTGGTTGGAACAGACCTTTTTCTTATATGAAAAAAACTCTATACTATTCATCATTTCCACAGCCAAACAGAAAGGATGTATACAGAACTTATGGCTGCACACATAGTGAAAAGCATGGACATGCAGGTGCCCAAATTGCTGGTAGCATGAGGGAGCTGCCTGCAGTCTCCTCCACTGAAATTAAGTGGGAATATTTATCCTGAGGTCAAGGGATTTGTTCAGCAGTAACACAGACTGAATGCCAGGCTGTATGTGTGGCACAGCACAGGACAGACAACGGGGGACACCAGACATCATAGCAGTGGAGCACACAGAATTTGGGGTCTGTGTTGGTGCTGTGACTGCGCTGCATGTTACAACTGCTATATCATGCTTTTAGTGTGCTCTCATTACATTGCTAAATCAAAGTACAGCCATGTAAGGCCAAATATGTTGAGTAGGTAAATTTGGTATTAACATTAAATTCTCATTGCGTGGAACACCTGAGGTTACCTGTATTGGGTTCTGACAGCATCAGAGACAAAATCACACTGCACATACATATAGTTTTTCCTTTGGCTAAAAGGTCTTTCCATGGGGTGCTCAATGAAGAGCTTAATGGGAGAGCAGTGGATTGAAAAGCATTTTTGCTGGCTCCCCACACAAGCTGAATTTACTTGCTACGAAACTCTCCCCTTATCAGCTTATGAACACTTATCACTTTCAGACCTTGGCAGAGACTTCTGACCCAGTCTTGAGTTTGAAATCTGATGTCTTTTTCAGAGCCTGGCTGTTGACTCTGGCCTAGGACCTAATCTGTGACCCAGGCTATCTCTTGCTGGTCCTCTGTTCACTTCTACATGTTTCTAGCAGACCTTTAATATGTGCAAAAAAGGTATAGTCTTGCAAGGCTTTTAGAGAATCAAACACATAAGAAAACCATGTGAACTAGAAGCTTTCATAGCCAGAATTTAAGACTAAAAAAAGAGTTAAAGACCAACCTATATATTCTGAGAAACATAATGTTCAATTTTATGTTAGTTTATTTACATCTGTTACTGCACAGACTCTTCGAACAACCTGACCCTAAGAAGAAATTGCTTTAATTCATGCATAAAGTCGTAAGAAAATTCCAGCAGAAGTAGCTTAGTGCTGTCTCATTCTAATTATAAGCAAGTATAAGGAAAGTCCAAAATTCCAGCTCTTTAACCTGGAAAGGGTCAAAAATTGCTACACCTGCTTTCATGTCTGCCCGCAGGGGCTGTCCACACTCCTGCTACTTATTGCCAAAGGTATAGAGTGGAAATTAAGGAACCACTCAAATGAAAATTTCTCTGTTGAATTGCCAGACTCCTTCGTGAGATACATTGAGACAAAGAAGCAGCTTGCAAAAATGAGGCCAGGGGCAGTTTTCTCTAGCTGACAGAGTAAGTAGGTTTATTGAAGAAACAAGTGGGAATAGAAGAAGTACAGCATGCCCAGGGCGAAGAAAAGTGTGTTTGTGCTCAGCACATCAGAGAGGTCATCAATGAATAGTTCTGCGTGAACGTCCGACCTCTGTGCTGCTGCCAAGGGCATGGAAACTTGGTAATATGAGAAGCAGCTTTCACTGGGCACCTACTATGTCTAAGATAAAAGCTATAGAAAATACACAATACACTGCACTCAGTTATTTCATCCACTTTCCCTCCTCCTCCACCATCTCATCCCTTTTACCTGGAGACATCTCAATACACTTTCCAAACAGCAGTAAGTCAGAAGGGCAATTCCGTCTGATTCAGATACCCTTTACACTCACTCTAGAAAGAAACAGAAGATCCAGGCATGAAAGAAAAGAATATTTAAAAGAGCTTCTGCTACAGGCATTTGCAATTATCCCTTCATTGTTTGCCACAGCAAACTCCTAGAAACCGACAGCCAGCAAACAAACTGATCTGTTGAAACCCTGATAAAAGAAAACATGAGAAAGATTTATTCTTTTGAGGTCAAATTCTCTATTAGCCAACTCCACTGACTTTAATTGAATGATGGAGTCATAAATTTTACAAAATTAAACTTCTCAGACAAAATCCTCTCTTGTTCTCTGCAGCATATTTTCGTATGTTGAAGCTAATGAATGATTTGGACTGGTGAAACAGTTCATACAACGAATTCATATAATTATTTTTATTCAGTGACATTTAAGATTGCTTCAAGTCGCATTCTTTCCTAAAGCTGCGAAGGAGATGTAAATGAAGAGTCTCATCACTCATCACATAAATAACGCACTTGGACTCTCCTATTTTGGAAACGTGATTACTGACCAAGATTTGCTCTCTGCAGAAACTTTTACAAACCTCCCTGCCTAAAAAAGTTCTGTTGGTAGAAGATGAAAATTTGACACAAGGACAGAGATTTTTGATCAAAATATTCCTTCCAAAACAAACTTTCATTTGTTTCATTTCAGCACTGAATGATATCAAATCACTGCACAAAAACAAGAATTAAGTACAAAAATTGGATTGGTACAACAAGAGAGATGGAAAATAATCCCCATCCATCCCACGACAGTAGTTTGTAGCTTGTTGGTTCCAGCACCTTTGTGTGAAATGGAAAGTGTGAATGTGAATCCTTGGAGAAGAAGGACCAAAATGCATCTGTCTCTCTCATGTCAGGGAGTGCTTTTCACGTCATTATTGGCAAAAAGGATAAAAACATCTGCCATCAGATGAGATTTTCCTCTGCCAGTTTCAAAGAAGGACCTTAACAGAAAAAAAACGCAAGCCTGGACTTCTGGACTTCTTTCCTTGACCACTGACTGAGGGAGAACGAAGACTGGCACTGCAACATGCCCTCTCTGGATACAGATGGTAAGGAAATGGCTATGGCAGAACTTCATTTCCTTCTCAGAGCTTGTGGTCTATACTCTTGGGTCACACTGGTTTTGCCAGCTATTCCAACCCCAGAAAGTGCAATACCATGCATGGTCTGAGGAAAAAAAACACTATTTTTAACCTATTTTTAAATAAATTGATAAGATTTTATCTCTTAATAAATACTTGCCTTGCAAACATTTATTCCCAGAGGCTTAATGTAAGCAAATTGGCCCTTATATCTAGATCAAGAGGAGGCTGCATGAAGCCAGGACAGAGCTGTGCTTCTGAACACTGTTTTCCCCTGAGAACCAGTTACTTCAGAGTCTTTGGAAAGCAGCAGAAGTGACTTCAAATGATAACCTCAGCTCTTCTGTGCTTAAAATGCAGCCACAACACTGCCTACATGGTAACTTAATCAGGCTCAGGACTGAAATGGAGACTGAGAAAAGTTTAACACGTTCAAGGCAAGAACCGAGAAGGGCTCTGAAGAAGAAACACAAATAGCAAGATATGCCAAGCTACAGAACACAGAGATTTTGGCTCTTTCCAAGTAATTGCTTTGTTGACTTTGGAGTGTTATGCACTAGGTGTTGGGGTCAATTAGCAGTGGTCAACCAGCAGAACAGAGGAACTGAGGCTGTTTGAAGATCTTTTTTTGTTTGTTTGTTTTAAAATCTGTTGGTAGAGAAGGGTAAAGGAAGACAAAAAGGCAAAGAGGAAGAGTTAGCAAGAGCAGCTGGAAGACAGAAAGAAGGAACATAAAGAAATAAATACCCTTTGCAATGAGAGAGCTTAATAGAGAATTGCAGCCATTAGCCACTGCAGAGCCTCTAGCAATTCTCCCTGGAAAGAAAATCTGTAGGCAAAACCCTCAATTGATATTAACAGAGCTCTCAACCACTTTAGACCAGCATAGGATCTTCCCCAGGGAGGATCATAGATTGATTTTATGAAATCCTACACCCCTCCAGGAAAATGGCAATTTTCCTTTGCATCAGTGGATTTCTGCCTGGAAACATGATCCTGGGCCTCAGGGGAGCTCCCTGCTCCACACACCGGGAACATTCAGCTCCAGCAACCAATGGGGATTCAGTGCATTAGCTCTCTTCGTGTATGTTCATTTTTGCAACACCTTAACTGTACAGAATCACATCTATGCACTTATATCATTGCTGTGACCTTCTCTTAGCTCCTGACCATATTTAGATAGAGAAAGTGTCCCAGAACATTTTCCCACAAGCTCTTGGAAGCTCTGCTACCTTTGTATCATTGGCACTTTAAAATCTACCCTTTCCAGGAAAAAAAAAAAAAAAAAAAGAGACTTAAATCAAAACAGGGGTTGTGGTAAGAGGCAATGTTGCATTAGGGCAGAGACAAGTACTTAAGGCTTGGCAGCTTCTGATTAATATCAGCCTTAGTCCAGTTCCCAAGGAAGATTTTCCAATTGATTTCTGTGGTGTTTGAATAAGGTTGGCACTGTACCTTGTGGATTGTTCCTTTCATCCGAGGCTCTCAAACACACAGAACAAACGGGAATGAACATAAAAGAGAGAAGAAAGGTCCCAGTTTTGCCCTCTTTTTACATGGATAGGTTCAATGGGACTTTCAAGGAGTAAACTAATTGTCTGATTTCTTTTAATTTGATGTCTTTATTCTATAATATTGAGAGGAGTATCATGCTGTACTTGCAACACCCGTTCTCTTGTTACTAATTGCCTTTGCAATCATCAGTAATAACACTGTTCCATTGAGAAGCAATAAAAATGTACCCAAAGCTACAATTTCTCTGATCACAAGCATTCACTGTTAAAATATTGAGAAGTATTTTCACAGTCTTCTGTGGGGGTAAAAATAAATAACCCACAACAATTTAGTTTTCTGCATTGCTGCTGCTCTCTCAAATGTCCTCCTTCTGGCACCAGTTCAATGATAACAGAATTGAGCAATATGGCTCCATGGGAAAAGATAATGAAGAATCAATGTCTAAGCAATTTCAGGATCATCTCTGAATTTGATGTCCAGCTGATTAGTTTATATCATAATGGTTCCTCGGTCCTATTTTAAGCATCTTAGAGAAGAACACTTTGTAACCCAGTTAAAATGCTTCCTCATCGGGAAGAAATCAATATCAAACAAGGCAGAAATGACCTCTGTCAAATTTTCTTATGCTCACCACAAGAGTGCTTAAAATATAATTCCCAGGGAATGTTCTGCAAATCGGAGTGAGTTTTAAATAATCCAGTGTAGTAAAAGGAGCTTCTAATGGTTCATCCAGAGGAGACTTCCATGCACTGAAGGAGGATGAATTAGCCTTACGTTTAAAATTCTGGCTTTATCATCATCATCTGATTAGCTCCAATCTCCCTCCTTCACCCAGACTGACAGGCTCTGTTGGCTGCACCTCTTTGACTTGATCCTGAAGACAACTCTAAACACTCCTGTGCATGTGTGTATCCTGGAGGGAGGCAAAGCAAGTCACTCTTGAGAGCATATTTTCTGTGTGTTTGGACTGGAAAAGCTGATTCATTCCTTTGTTGCCTTTAATTCTCCATATTTCCTTTGACTTTTAGGCAACTTTTTCCAGTGACTGGGAGAAGGGAAACATCACTCCCATTTTTAAGAAAGGGAGAAAGGAAGACCCAGGGAACTACAGGGCGGTGAGCCTCACATCTGTGTATGGAGCAGTTCCTCCTGGAAGCTATGTTAGGGTACATACTGGACATAGAGGTGATCTGTAACAGCCAGCACAGCTTCACCAAGAGCAGATAGGAGGGAAACAGACATTTTTACATGGTCTGGTAGTAATAGTACACTGGGGAACGGCTTTAAACTAAAGGAGGAGAGATTTAGATTAGATGTCAGGAGGAAATTCTTTACTCAGAGGCTGGTGAGCCCCAGCTACCCAAAGAAGCTGTGGTGCCCCATCCCTGGAGGTGCTCAAGGCCAGGTGGCAGCCCTGCCCATGGCAGGGGGTTGAAACTGGGTGGGCTTTAAGGTAGCTTCCAACCCAAACCATTCTATGTTCTATGATTCTGTGCTGTCTCGTTCCTCTCCCTCTCTAAACAGAACAGATTGTGGCACCATCCTACAAACACTGGTGAACAAAGATTAGATTCTTCGGCCTTGGTCAGTCAAGAGCACAGGATCTGCGACAGCAGAATTGGGTGCTGGAGAAATATCACACAAATGAGAGGCTTCACAATCACTGCTTGATGGAAATGATCCTTTGGAACAATACAAAGCATCATTTAGTGTTCCAGTGGGAAGTTAAAAGGATGATTAGGCTACTCTCTGGAAAAGGTACGTAGTTTCACATATGAAGTGTGTCAGGATGATAGGCAATTTTGTACTGCTTATATTAGAAGGCAGATTCTAGTCTTCTTCCTCAATTGCAAGAATGATTAAATTCTAAGCCAATAAAACAAGATAGTAAGTACTTTGCTTGTTTGAATGTGCCCTTTAAAAATTATGTATCATCACAATCATCAGACTGGTGAATGCTTACCAAATGCTCCTCTTTTTGCTGTTGGTGGTCAGAGAGCTCCTGGGGCTCTGGCATTCACACCCCAGCTGCTCAGTCCCACTCCTGTTGGGAGCTAGATGTGTCTGGGCAGCAGAGAAACAGCTGGTGTGAGGTGTTCAGGAGAATAGCAAACCAGAAGAGAAGGACACCCCCCACCCCTTCTTCCTTGCTACCTCTGAGCCAGCTGCTGGCCACAGGGCTGGAAGGCAGATGGGCAGGTTGCCATGCCCTTCCAGGGTCACCCCTCTTAGGGAAGTGAATAGCACTGCTTTCACATTCTCCTCCGCTTAAAGCCCTGCTTGCACAAGCCATCCCAAACAAAAAACAGCTTTTTTTCAGGTAACACCATTTTGTATGGAGTGGGAGTTTGAGCAGAAATGGAGAAACAGTCCAGACTTGGGCTATAGCTGCAGGAAAATATCTTCATCCTCATGAGACTTTGGTTATAACCACATTTTCACATTAGCAAGCTATTTAAAGAAAAAGAGCAATCTCTCTCATGCTCAGCTCTGGTCTCCTACTTTGTATTCCAGCCAGGAAGTGCCTGATAAAGGCTCAGTATTTTTCCATGAATTAGGATGCCTTAATTAGTAGAGACAGCTAACTTAAATTAGCCGTAGGAGCAGGTACAACCCTCAAGAGAGCAAAGAACAATGACTGCAGTACAGTCAGAACAGCATGAGGAGAAGTTCTGTCTTTGGAAAGACATTCATCCAGGCAGAGCAAGGCGTCATTGAATATGCAGCTGGTCACTTAGGAGCACCCATTTTTGGGGGCGACGACAGGATGGCATGCTGTACTTTCCCTAGCTCCAAGTCAGGGGGCACAAGCAGTTATTTCTATTTCTTCCCTTCTTGCACCACCCAGAGGCACTACGCTGGGTGCAAGCCCAGTGTGCTGAGGGCACACACCAACGTGGTTCCCCCTACACATCAGCACATGGAGCATGGGTGGGAGTTGAGGCCAGAAGCCTGCAGAGGAGCAGGAGATCCAGGGTGGGTCCTATGAAAAATCAGCTGGTTCATGATTCAGAAATGGGCAAAAGGCCCTTTGAAAGAGGCCAGCTGGACAATGAAATGTATTTTCCTTATCATTTGCATTACCACACTTTTATCCACAAAGATGGACATGGGGAAGATAAGATGCAAATTTTGATCAGCAATTGTGATTGTTCTATCAGCAGCTCTACACTTGAAACTCTCTGAGTGCTTATTGCTGCGGGAAGAACTTGTTCTGCAGAACAGATATGGCAGTCTGCAGGTGCAAACAAATCTGCAGGTATAGCAACATGCCAGCAGAATGGGCTGTGGAAGGGTTTAGATGCTCTAGATACAAATCAAAAGTGCTCACTTAAGAGAAAATTGTTCCTGAAAACTAAAACTGCTGGAGCCAGATGGAGTCCTTATCACTGGCACAGATGCATAAGTAACAGCTGCCCTAAACTCTCTAGCTATTGAAGCAATGGCAGCAGCTTTTTGTCCTTGTACAAACAGCTGCAGCTGGACATTGTTTGCAAGGTCACAATTTATTTATTTCTCCTGCATTATTCTCTCCCATCAGTTGTGAAGCAGGGCCCCAAGCCACTGACTTGGACTACTTGTGACTATGCCTCCTTTTCTCATCCAAGAAATAAACTAAAAGACCACATCACTCTGGCCCAGCAGGAGCAGAGGTTCACTAGTGCATGTGAGACAGACAGCAGATTAAATTTAGCTCTGGAGTTCAGCTGATCTACTTTCTTCTAAGAAGCACATCAGAAAAGGGACATTGAAAACACGCTTGCAAAAGTCTCTGTGGGGTAACTCCTCTCCATGCAAATAAGGATGCTGTGTTCCCTACCTTGCCCCTATCAGCTCTGCCTGGGACACCTCACTCACCACTCAAAAAATCCCAAAGAACTGGCCAGTCTCGGTGCGAGGTTTTTTAATGTGAGGACATTTTTAACACATTTTTCAGTTCCTTTTTCAGGATATCTGGATTGATGTGTGGGTTTTTTTAGCTCTTGTGTTCTAAAAAGGTAATCTCTTGAAAAGCCTGACTGCTAGTAAATACATCAGGATGGCCTCTTCAAGAAAACGATTAAGCAATTACAGTGAAAGATATTAAAATAAGGTTTCAGCAATACCACGAGATTGATTTGAGGGTGTTACAGGAAGCTGAGACCTGCTGTTCTATGATGAATGAGTTCCCTGAGAAAACCCAGTAAGAGACCATAACATAATCACATAATGGAATTGTTCTTGAAAAATCACTTGCTCTGGGATTTGGAAATCAGCGGCCCCCAGTGACCTTGCATCTGACTTCTCTGTTCATGATCTAGGAAAAGAAAAGGTCGACAGCGACAACCAGTAAACAACAAAAGGCCTCCAGCTGAAGTAGACACAAGGCAATGTCAGGTTTTTGAGCCTGTGGAGAACTCAGATGGGACGAGATCTGATTAGAGACCTTGAGCAAGATGTTGTTGGCTATCTAAGTAACAGGTCTAATGAGTCATCTATCAGCAGGGAGAGATAAGGGAAGGGCAAGCACAACCAAAGGAAAACTGGACTTTACTGATGTGTTGTATGGTCATATGAGAAGTCCACATGGCGCCTCAGACTTAAACGTCAGCCAAGGCTATAAAACCAATAGTGCAAATTGATCCTTTCTACCCCTAAATGAGAGTGGTTACAGCATCCCATAAGTCACATCCTCTGGGGTCACTGGTAGGGCAGCTCTTGTGGTTGCAAGCAGATAGGAATTCTGCTTTTCTCCATGAAAACAAAAGCATGCAAGGGGACCTGGAAAGGCTGGCAGTGGCAGTAGCTCCAGAAGGGATTGGTCTCATGCATAAATGAACTGAGCACTCTGTCCCCTATGACAGAAACCTTCATAGACCAAAAATTGTGCCCAGAATCACAGAGTTGTAGGGGTTAGAAGGGACCTCTGGAGATCACAAACCTCTTGCTGAAGCAATTTCCATATAGAAGATCACACAGGAAGGTGCCCAGGTACATCTTGAATATCTCCAGAGAAGGAGATTCTGCTAGCTCTCTGCACAGCCTGTTCCAGTGCTGCATCACACTCACAGTAAAGAAGTTCTTCCTCGTGTTCATATGAAACTTCCTGTGTTGCAGTTTTTGCTTGTTTCCCCTTGTCCTGTCACTGGGGACTACCAAAGAGAGCCTGGTCCCATCCACTTGATTCCTGTACTGTAGGTATTTATAAGTGTTGATATGATCACTTCAAATATTACTTCCTGCAGCTTTGTACAGGACAGAAAGCTGTGGCAGACAGCTCACATATGGTGAGCATCCATGAAACAAACTGCAAGCAGAGAAGTTACAGCTCAGAAATTTCTGTGCGTCCAACCATGCAGCCTCCCCAGCCATGGCAATATGGATAGCCTGCATTTGCAGTGCTATCCACAGGATTCAGCCACCTCTGCCACAGCGTGATGGAGCTAAGGCTGCTTTAAATGACCCAATTTTCAGACCGTGTGCATATCATACTGAAGTACAGTCTCAACTCCAGCCTTATGCATTGGTCACCCAGCACCAGCTTTTGAGAAGCTTTGATTGGTTACAGAGCAGAAACCTTCAGCTTGAATTCCACGGCCAAAACTGAAGGGGTAACTATTGTGCTTAAAGCAAGTACTAAATCTCTTTGTTCAGTCCAATCCAGACAGGGACAAAAACAGTGATGTCTGCCTGTTCTGGCTTTTCCTGCAAACCACGCCTGGTCTTACAGTCGCTCGTATTCCCTGTGGAGCAAGAGTGGCACCTGGTGGTCAGATGCCCTTAGCACTCATAAAAAACTTTTTTCTTTCTTTTCTTTTTCTTCCCAATTGAATGCAGTGAAACGTCAGAGGAGCACTTTGTATAACGCAGTCCTGACTGGCCCGATCAGTGACAACTGCTACCTGCAATTATTCATGTACCTCACTGTTTTCCAGCACAAGCAGCACCAACTGACATTCCCACAAAACATCAGCTGCACAGATGATCCTCCCTCCCTACATCGCAATTCTCCTGTGAGTCGTAAGGAAGGAATGAGGACCTGCCCTGTCTTACTGAAAAGATTTTTTTTCCTGACTGCTTGGAAAAATAAAAATGAATCGGGGCTTCCTATGAGGGCAGAGATGAAATAAGCCTATTTCAAGCAGCTACCAAATGTGCATCCCTAGAGATGCTTAGGGCCACATGTGTCATGGAAGAAAATGTTGTTATTCTCCTGTTTATCAGCCATTCTATGCCTCATTGGGACGGGACTTCTGTAAGTCCCTGCACTCTGCAAACCCTGTAAATAATAGATGTGATCTGGGACTGAATTTATGCCACGAGTGCTCCTCACATCAATGACACTCATCTGGCAAGAAGTTCTGATGCAGAAGAGCTCTGTCTGAGGAACAAGCCCACACAAAGCACTGAATCTCAGACATCTGAGCTTTGGATTCATATCTTGCTGCCCAGTGATTATTGTATGGCTCATTACAAATTGGAGACTGAGAGGTTATCCCCTTAGATCCGCCTTCACCTGTTTGAGATCTATTTTTTGCCCCACTGCTCCTTTTCTACAACTCACACAAGATGGAGACATCGAGATTGGTAGATTCCTGCAGGTGTGGCAGGAACTGCCCAGAAGTGGCTGGGATGAGCACCAAAGGATGTGTGTAACAGTAGCATAGTCACTGCACTTACACAGTAAAACAGACTAGAGCATCAAGGACTGTATGAAACAAAATCCAGCTCTCCATAGCTGCTGTTCAGCAAAGAAATGATGAGAGCATGGATGAAGCCATTATACAGCGATTACCAAAACAAAGCTCTCAATGGCTGGTTTTCCTGTGTGCCAGGCTCATGGTCCTGAGTACCATAACTGCACTCAGAAGGAGAAATTCACCTGTTGGGCAACTTTCTGTGAGCCATCAATTTTAATGAAGATCTGCAGGTGCAGCCTGTGGATGGCTTCTCTGCCTTTTATACCCAAGATGTCACAAATGTGACAATTCATGATGTATCTTATAAAGAAAGCAAAGCAGTGTTAGCACCCTTCCCTCCAGAAGGCATTTTCTCCTGTCCTGCTCAAAGGGATGCCTTCCACCAGGACATAACTGTCTTCATAGCTTAAGAAGCACCATGATACTGCTTTGTGGAAAGCATGTGGCTACAAGACATGACCCCACAAAGGGGCTGGAGCCACACAATGTCTTCTGCAGGCTGAAGGTTAACAGCACAGAAGTGCTTACAGACAGGAAAGCACAAAAGAAGAAGTACAGAACTAGGTCATGTGAAAGCTGATGTAATTTTTGGCAAGGTCTTTAAACCAGTTGCTGAAGTCACACACCTGCAAGTACCTGCAGTACTGAACGGAGCAGAATGTGTGCACAAGTCAAAATGACTAAATTAGCTGCATGCCATGACTGCACACACTGGGATCTGTTTGCAAAAGCAGTCTCCCCATTTTCACATCTCCAGATTTCAAGCACATTATCTTCTTAGCTTTTTTTTGTTTGTTTGTTTTTAATAGCTCCCATATGTTTTGCCTCTACAAGAGTCTGAAGGAACTCAAGAAACTCATCATGGTCTACATGCACAAACCCAGGTTCCAGGAGATGCACACCCTCCTCTTCCCCATATAGGAATAAGCCTCACGGCCCTCCCTCTTTGCTTGCTCCCCACGCTGAATGGTGCAGACCTGCAGATACCTCAGAACCACACTGAGCGTGTAGCAGCCAGGGAGAGCTCTGCGCTGCTCAGCATGGGCCCCAAGCTTGCTTTGGCTCTGGCCACAGCCGAGACAAGGCAGGTGGAAGCATGCACAGACACAGGCACTGTAACAGTTCATTTCCCCTAAATGATCACATGTGTTATTTGCAGAAATGTGAAAACAGAACTGCACAATGAATGACGGATACTCCCCCTGGTCAGAGCTGTCAGGAGCCCCAGGCTGCTCTATTGTGCAGGACAGGAGGCTGTGCTCACAGGATTTTATGGTCTCTATTTTATAGGGAAGGAACAAGCACAGCAACACCACAACATTTACAAAATGATTGTAAAATCATTTGCATTCATTCGCATGAACATAAAATCTTGGCAGCCCCCCAGACCTTGCACATCATATCAAGAAGCTATCACAGCCATAATAACTGCCTTGCAGCAAATAGGGACCATTTCACTGATATTCTAATTGCAGAGCACATCCTGCCAGGGCTCCTGGGGGAGGAGGAGAGGAAAACTGTGGGGAGGACTGCACAAGTGGTTCATTTGCATCAGATGCCCTTATTATTCCTCCAAGTTCTTACTTTTTGAGTATTAATTAAGGCTCACGCTGTGACAGCCAGGAGGCAGGCAGGCACACTGAAGGACTGCCACATATTTCAGCAGGTTTCACTTATCCCACTGCCTAACACTTTTTTCAGGTCCCTAAAATCCTAAGTAGGATATGAGGGGACTCAGGAGTAAATTCTGCTTAGGGATAAAAATCTGATGGGAATAAAATCCTACTTTTGTACAAATAACCCTCCTGATCTCCTCCATGGACAATGTAGAACACCAGTGGGCATCCAGAACTCTCTTCTGCACCCAATCCTTGGGAGCCTCCCAAATATGAGACATGCTCCTGACTGCTTGCTGTGCGCGGGGTTTGCTTTTACAGCAAGGGGAAACAGTGCCTTGGGGCAGCAGATAGATTAGCACAGGGCTTGTGTCAGTGTCTCTGACACTAATTTAACTTCAAAAAGCAGGGTCTTTTTTAACAGTCTGCCCTGCATGAAGTCTTGGGTGAGCAGTAGCGTAAAATCTGGTACTACCACCAAAACTCTGCAGGTTTCTGCTCAAATTACGAGAGTTCCTTCCACCCTTTTTTTCTTTTTTTTTTACTCCCCAATGGGAAACACGCAGTTTTTTGTTGTGTTCACACTGCCATCATTGGATGTACAGCAGCAGGAAGGCTTGCAAATCTGTTCCTTCAGACCAAGTACCATCCTTTTCTCCTGCTCAGTTATATCCTGAGCTGTGCCACATCCTGGTGTCATGGAGAGAAGATACAGGGAATTCAGGGGCTAATTCCTAATTAGCACAGTCCTTTGTGTGTTTTGACCAGTCTGGAAAACCTGCTGTGCTGTCAGTGAGATTAACAGTTAACACTCCCTCTTTTAAATTATATTTTGCAGCCATAGTGACACCATTGCCTGTGGGCTTAAGTGAACAGCTGGGCTCTACCAATTATATTTTCATAGAATCACAGAATGGTTTGGGTTGGAAGGGACCCACCCAGGCCCAACCCCCAGCCATGGGCAGGGCTGCCACCCAACAGCTCAGCTGCCCAGGGCCCCATCCAACCCTGCCTTGAGTGCCTCCAGGGATGGGGCACCACAGCCTCTCTGGGCAGCTGTGCCAGGGCCTCACTGCCCTCTGAGTGAAGAATTATTAACATCTAACCTAAATTTCCTGTGTTGGGAAACTTAGCTTGTCCCATCACTGCCTGCCTGTGTAAAAAGTCACTCTCTCTTGCTTACAAGCTCCCTTCAAGTACTGAAGGCTGCAGTGGAGTCTCCTCACAGCCCTCTCTTCCCCAGACTGCACAACCCCCGCTCCCTCAGCCTTTCTTCACAAGAGAGGTGCTCCAGCCCTCTCATCATCTTTGCTGCCCTCCTCTGGACACGCTCCAACAGCTCTGCATCCTTCTTGTGCCGAGGCCCCAGACCTGGACGCAGTACTCCAGATGGGACCCCACGAGGGCAGACCAGAGAATCGCATCCCTCCCCTGCCGGCCACCCCGTGCAGACGCAGCCCAGCTCACCGTCGGCCTTCCGGACCGCCGGCACGTCACTACCTCTCGGCGCGAAGCACGGCGGCGCGAGGGCTGCCAGCCAATGGCGGGCGGCGCTGAGGGGAAGAGCCGCCCAGGCAGCCGGCGCGGGGCGGGCGCCGCAGGAGGGGCGCGTGGGGCCGGGCCGAGAGCGGGGCGATGGAGGCGGGCGAGGATCGCGTGCTGTACTTCGCTTACGGCAGCAATCTGCTGCGAGAGCGGCTGCTGCTGCGCAACCCTTCGGCGGCGCTCTGCGCCCGGGGCCGCCTGCAGGTGCGTGCGGGGCGGGCGGCGGGGGGAGCGGTTTGTGAGCGCGGAGCGGCTCTTCGGGAGCGCAACCCCGAGGCTGCCCTGCGAGCAGCAGCCGGCTTCAGCTGCGTGCTTCCCTGCCTGCGGGGCCTTGTCCAGGGTCCTTACAGCACAGCAGCGCTGATCAGAGCCCTGATACGTACAAGTAAAGCTGGGCGGCTGCATAAGTTTTTTTTTTTTGGTTGTGTTGCTGTTTCGAATTTTTTTTTAATTTTTTTTGTCTTTGCCACTTTGTTTTATTTTCTTATTGCTCAGGAAGTCTTCCTTAAAGCTCTCTTCTTTCCTGCTAGGAAAGGGCTACGCATTGTCTAACAAGTCGGAATGAAACTCTGACCTCTGTGAGATCAGGTGTGAAATGACCCTGGGAAAATGCAAGAACAAGTTGTTCTATTTTGCCTCTATGGCAACATTCGGTATTAGCTGTAAGAAAAAAAGCACTTGGTTTCTGAAGCAATATTTTGACTTGCAGTACTTGCATGGGGTTGGAGACAGCTGGCATTTAAGATCCCTTCCAACCCAATCCATTCTGTGAGTAAGGCTTGGTCAAGCAGACATGTGTCTCGACATAAAAATACCCAGGAATGTTCCAACTGAGCGATGAAACAGCATAAAACATGAGAAAATACACAAATGGTATCTTATGCCTGGGCACCTCTGTTACAGAATGAGGAAAAGGCCCAAAGCTCTGTGTCTTGGAAGCTTCATTATTACCTCTTTTCTTACAGCACTAGAAATGTTTGGTTAGTAGTTAGGTGTCTGCAAATGCGACTTCTGCCGGCAGTGTTTTCTGGCAGACCTCTCTCCCCTTTGTCCCTTTTCATCCTGCAGAGATGGAAAAGGCTGACTTCTGCCCCTTTGAGACCCTGCCTTTGGGACTATCACTTCTTCTTCCCATAGCTCCAGATGGCTTCTTGCAGGCTGTGCTTCAGCTGCCCCTATTGCATCAAGAACAGATCACAGCCCCTATCTTAAGCAAAGTAGAAATTCATTGTCTGCATTGGTTTCATTTGCAGGATTTTAAGCTCACTTTTGGCCATCATCAAGGCAGGACAAGTTCTGTCTGGCATGGAGGTACAGCTACCATTGTTCAGAGCCCTGGAGACGAAGTGTGGGGAATAGTGTGGAAATTGAACGCTAGCAATATAAGTTCACTGGATAAGTAGGTGACTTAACTTCACTGTCTTCTATTACTTTAGAGAGCAATTCAAAAGTAATAGGTAACTTTCTGTGACAAGCAGTGTGGAAGCTTTTGCTGCAATCAAGAAGATGCTTTGGATTTTAATATGTGCATATCACTCCATTGTATGTGTTTATTTTTTTTGCATTGTATGCTTTTAAAGTATTTGAGATTAAAATAGCTTTGTTTTCAAGTAAAAACTACGTTAGGGATATTTTAGTAAAGTATGGATGTTGATTTGGAGCTGATACATTGGGCAGGTTACACTTCTTTTTTTTTAAACTCCTTTCCTCAGAATATTCTGTTCCATAAATGCCTCTAAACTTTGTCCTTAAGGAAGATCCAGGCAGGGAGCTGGGGCAGTATTGTTTCTCCCTTTAAAAGGGAGAGGTTCTGTGCACCATCACAGTGCATGGTGCATGGTGGAGGAGAATGTTCTGCCTGTATTCAGTAATTAAGACAAAGGCAGTCTGAGCAAGTTGTTCCCAACCTGTACTCAGGTTAGAGAGTCTGGAAGACCATCTGGGTAAACAGATGAAGGAGTAGCAAAACTTCCTGCAGGGCCCAAGGAAGGACTTCACTTCTGGTGCAAGAGGATCCTTTGTTCAAAGCAGTTCGTTACTGTCATATAACTGTAGCAGTGGGCTAGTGAGGATAAAGAAGCAAGGCATATTAAGCTAGGTAAAAGCATTCGGCTAACATAGTTCTCCTGCTTCTGGTACTATAGCAACCTTCGTTGTGACTGCACTGTGCTACATAGGTATGTTCTTATAATCTTGGCTATGAAATTTGAAGCTCCAACTTGCTTTTCATTGCCTACAGTGAAGCTGGAAGATAACAAACTATTGACTGATAATGAGAAGGGGCACAGTCAGCACTCTCATGTCCTGTTTGGGAGTGCTAGTCCCAGAGAAGGCATCTAGGTAGCATGCTCCTGGCTGGAGGGAGCTTCACAAGTCCCTGCTTTCTTATCTACCTGGTTCCCCGTAGGCTAGGGATGGAATTGCAGATTCCTGACTTTTTTTAGAGAAAGAATATCCTTTAATATTAGCTAAGATGCTAGAGACTTAAGTGCTATAACTTCACCAAAAAGGCATTAAGTTTTTCCTAGCTACCTCACTGGTTCCAAGAATGTGAACTGGAAATGGATGAAAATAGGATGTATTCTTGCCTTTTGTAATGATAGTAGAACCTGTGAATATCCTGAGTTGGAATAAACCCACAAGGATCATCAAATCTAGCTTCTGGCTCCATATAGGACTACCAAAAAATTAAACCTGAAAGCACTGTCCTAACTCTTCTTGAACTCTGTATTCAGACATCCATTGGTAGCTAAATGCTAAAGGTTAAAATCAAAAGGTAGCTCTGGTTTTGTACTTGCTTTTAATTTCCTAAGGCAGCATGATTTTACTAGTTAGAAAAACTATATCTATATCTATCTATCTATATATATATATATGTCCTGAATTAACTGTTTGTTACTGTACAAGTCTTGCACAAATTAAAGGTTGTCTTGGATTATTCACTTTGGAACGTTCATTGCAAGAGTTGTGCCAGTTTCTTCTTAATCAAATGTAACACAGTGGCAAGATACAACTTTGCAAATGTCTAATTATTTGTAATCTGATAATCTTGATTGAGTTTCTCTTGTAGATTACCAGACTTGCACAGTAATGAAAGTAATTTGCACAAAAGTACTGTATTATGTTTTGCTTTATTTCTTTAAGTTAGATAACTGCGCAGATCAGTGTTCTGAATTATTATGCTAAATGTATAGGTTTAATTGCACAGTTTGAAAGATGTTACTCCACATTGATTATTAGGCATGAAAGGAATATATGTCGTTTTTAGGCAAGAGGGAGTTGAAGATGGCATTTATGTCCCAATAGAAGTTAATGTCCATGCTGAAGAAGGAAAGGTTCTGACCTGTCGAAGCTACCAGATGAAGGACTACGTTTGTGGTCCTCCCTCTCCCCAGTATAAAAAGGTGGGTATTGCATCTGGAGAGAGTGAACAGAAATATATAATGCAGCACTTGTGTCCTGTTTAATAAGTACTTTATTGACAGTGGATGAAAGGCATGAGTAATTCTAACGTTAAGGAACAACTTAATCCTTGTGCAATGTACTAGTGTAATGGTGCTTGCAGAACATCATAAAGATGTACTAAATCAGTTTTATTGTCTGCTTTAGTTCTGCTTTGCATGAAGCCTCTATTTAACTCATGAATTAGTGAGACTGACACATGGATTTCCGAAAGATGCCATTTATTTCCAATTTTCTGTTTGGAACTAAAAAATTAAAATATTCCACTTCAGTGGAGCATAGTTCTAGGACAGAGGAAACTTCCATGGGGTGAACACAGTACCTGGCTTGTAGTCTAGCTATCTTCTAGTACATAGGTTCACCTGCCTCATTTTACCAGTTGCATCCTGAGTAGATCACAGGTTTCCACCACCACCGTAGGGCACTGCAGGGTTCTCACTTGGTGGCTGGTGAGGCAAAAGTGTTTCAACACTGTTCTGGAACTCGCTGAGTGTAGAGAGACATGATTCAGTCACACAGCAGGCTTGACCTGCTTAGCTTGCGAGATCTGATGAGGACCTAGCCTCAAGTGGCACGACTGCATGTCTGGAATTCTGCAGTTGTTAGCAACTGCAAATAGACACCACTGTAGCATTGTTTTTTTGTTTATGTTTTCTGTTTTCAACCAAAAGCAAAGAAACTGGGCTCAAGTCTGTTATAGCTCACTTTCCTATCTGAACTAAGGAAGTGACTCCCTCAAATCATCTTCTGGGAGCACAGCAAAGACCTGCTTTGCTGCTGCAGGATTTCTTAAGAGAAAGCTTGCGTAGAAAGCAGGCTTTGTTATTTCACAAACTTCCCCCTTCCCCTCCTGCTTCCTGTCAAAACAGATCTTCAGGGCTTTTCAAGGAATCGATTCACTGAGTCTGTTCCTGCACCTGAGCTCTCCCTAGTATGCTGTAAGAGCAGACTTCCAATTTTGGCAACTTTATCCAGTTAAATATTCCTTCCTGCTGTTATCAGGGTAGGTTGTTCTCTACCACCCCACCCCCCCCTCCTCCCACCTCAGCCTGATTTATTTGTTTAAACTAAAGTAACCAGGTAAGAAGGCTAGAAATTTATAAAGGTGACTGCATTTGCATCCATATGTTGTTGTGTACTTCTTGTGGTAAATTAATCACTTCTAGGCACTTCATCCTTGGGTATCCTGGCTGTTCAATGCATGAATGAATATTTGCAATACTGTCAGTTTCTAAAGTCTGTGCATTTATCTCTTTCACTCCTATTTGACAGCTTGCTAGTGAGTCCTTCAAGCCTGGGCTCCTACATCCTTCTCTTTTCCTCTCACAGTCACCAAGTTTCTCTTGAACTGAAAGTTCAGGTTTTCTTTTTTTTTCTTTTTTTTTTTTTAGTGTAGAAGGAAAGCTGCAGTAACAAACAAACAAAGGAATCTGTTTTCACTAAACCAAATATCAATTTCTGTTAATCCTGTAGCCTATCTAGGCATTCACTGTTGTGCTTTGGATTTGATCTGAATAACTGAATGAAAAACTTAATTGTGGACTCTTGAGCATGTTGGTAGCATTTCAAAATCTTAGGTAGCTTTGGTACTCCCTGGTTTTCTCATGTTGCTTTAAGTGGTTCTTTCTGTTTCAGCAAATGTTTGGAGGGATCTGTTTTTATTAACATTACTATTGAAGTCTTTTTTTCCTTTCCTTTTAATCTGTAGGTTATCTGCATGGGTGCAAAACAGAATGGCTTGCCAATTGAGTATCAGAAGAAATTAGAAGCTATTGAAACTAATAACTATGCAGGACCGGTGCCGATCCTAGAAGAAATTGAAGCTACTATTAAAGCAAACAAAGTAAATTTTGCATAGAATAATTCTGTGCTTGCTTGGCCATTCACCTTGAGTTAGATCCTTCTCCTCACTGTGCTGACCAACGGTTTCTTTATTTATCAAGAGAAGAGGAGCTTGCTGTATATCTACAGTAAACTATTAGACATAATTTGCAGTCTGGAGACACACTGACACTGACAACTTCTTCACTTTGTATTTATAGCTTAAGTACATGCAGATCGGTGAATTAGCTTTCTGTAATTCTTATACAGCTCTGCACGCAAATTTGTGCTTTCTGTCCTCTTTACAGACCATTAAAAGAAAAGGCCCATTTTGCTAGCTATTTGCAGCTCAGTTACTCTCTGAGGAATAAGGGCTGCAGGATCAGGCCCTTTGTTCACAAATGTATACACAATTGTCAAGATTTTCAAAGATTTGTTAGAGTCCAGTCTACTCTGCACTCTAAAGCCATACTGAACTTTTTTCTGTGTTCTCACAAAGGCTTAAGCCCAACCTATCTGAAACTGTGGTGTTACTGTTTCCATTTATATTAATTAACAAAAGAGAAATATTTTTAACTATTTCCATGTTTTAAAGTGTTAACCTGAAAGGGGACTCAGGCTTGAAAACGGCATTCAGCAAAGGATCTTACTCGAAGTATAACTGCCTCCCCTTTTCTAATCAGCATAGCTGAATTACTTAGGTACAACCAACAGATTCTAAATAATCATTTTTGGATAATTCTGTGCTTTTTAACTACTTCTCTAACTGTCTTGGTTTTTATCTAGGATTTGCAGATTTCACTGTACTTCAGACCAAATCTCCTGTGAATTAATCCTAGTGCATCTGTGTCGTAGCATTGTTTATTAAACCATAGGTGAACAGACGTTGCCTTTTTCTCACAGCATTGACAATCTCCTGCAAAACTGGTGGCACTTGTAAGGTTTACAGTACTTCTACAGTACTTTACAGTCCATGGTACATGGCAGCCCCTTGTCTGAGGATGACAAAGGAAAACTGGCAACCTGTATGATGTGAAGCTACTGAACATCGGCTTCTCTTCTGTGCCATAAGATATAATCAGTGTCACTGTGTGGCAGCTTAGATGGAAAAAATGAAAAAGTAGCAAATTTACCATGTCTTCTCTGTGTATTTTTTCACTCCTGTGGACTTCTGCCAGGGATGCATGTAGTTGCTGTCCTGATGTCACGTACAACATGAGGGCTGTTCCTAAAGCCGGGCACCACAGATGCTGTAAAACATGGTACTTTTTTGTATTAGCGTTGCCTGGTCTGAACCTGAGTACATAAAAATGCAGTTATCAAACCCCCCCGTGCCTGTGCAATGTGTTCTTTGGGAACTTATTTAAGCTATAAAGTGGGTGATGTGGAAGCATAACTGAAATTTTCTTTGGCTCTTTGTACTTCTCATGGATGCAATTTGCAGTATAGAGGGCAAAAAACAAACGGCCCGGCACCTTAATGCCACAATCGCTTTCTTTGCTTTACCTTTAACGGGCTCCTTGGGCACTTTTAAGTGAGTGTTTTAGCAAGAAAAAAATGGAAAATAATCACCTGGCTGCCCCAGCGGAGGGAACTGATGGTGGGTGCTTGATGGCTCCTGCTGAGGAAAGCGGTGTGAGCCCGTGCAGGACGGGGAAGGGCTGTGCCTCAGGGGAGGAGGAATGGCGGGCTTTGCGAGGAAGACGCCTTCGGCCAGCTGTGGGGAGGAGAGCAGGCTCACGAAGGAAATAGGCCTTCGGCCACGGCCACGCGGGGAGGAGCCGCTTTCCGCCCGGGAGGGGAGACCGCGCGTGGGGCGGGAGCTGCTTCCCCGCGGGCCGGGGCGGGGGCAGCGCCGATCCGCTCCTCCCCTTCGCGCCGTCCGCGCCGCGGTGAGTGCAGGGGAAAGGCCGGGACGGGCGAGGGGGGTCGGGCGCTGCGTTCTGTTGTGCGGGCCGGGCGGCGGGAGGAGGAGGCAGTATGGCCGGAGCCCGAGCCCGAGCTCGGGGGTTCAAGGGCAGAAGTCAAAGTTTCTGCCTCTTCTGCTGTCGCGCTCGAGGCTGTGAGCCGGTGCCACGAGTGAGAGCCGCGGAGCGTTCCGTGCTCCTGCCGCAAGGCCACTCGCTGGTGGCGATGTAACGCGCCTGGGGATGGGACGAGAGCGGCGGGACGGGTTGGTGAGGGCCTTGTCCTTCGGAGGGGGATACAGACATTAAATGGCGTTTACTTGTCAACTTGACGGAGGATCCATCTGCGTGCACTGACTCACACGGCAGTCACTGAGGCCTCGGTCGGGTGGATGTGAGAAGTGAGAGCTGCCTGCCCCATTCTGGCGCCTACACTTTGGTGCTGTTCTTGTACTATGTGAAATAGTTGATGTTCTTTTAAAGATGAGGTTACAATCAGAAACAGCTCTGAAATTAAGAATGAGCAGAAGTAAACTCTCCTTTATTTGCTGTGACGTTGTGTCACACATGAATTAAGATTGGTAAAATCAATTTCTTTTTCAGTGTCTCCCAGAGACAGCAAATTCTTGAGTTTAGACTGTCCGAGTGAGCCAGGATTGCCATCGTTAAAGAAAACACATCATGATCCCCAGTTCTCCTTTCGCAGTAGCGACCCTGCAGTGGGATGGTTATCACTGTAAAATAGTTTGTCCCAGGAGACAGATTGGTGCTGGAGGCACAATGGCTCGTGCTTCTGAGGGAAAGAGAGCCACCTCTGTAACTTCTAATGCTGCTGACAGAAGATTTGCCAGCAAACATGGGAAAGTCTCTCCAAGACTCCACTTGCCCTGGGCTGGCACTGAGGTGTATGCACATACTTAGCTGTTGCCCCTGCCAGAACTGGCTACAGGGCGCTGTGAAATCTTGACGATATTCCAGCCGCTGGCTGCTAGTAGCTAGTGCTATGGCATGGGACTTCATTTCACAGAGAATTATAGGAACAGTTTTTGCTGGATTAACAAAACTGCAGAACAAAATTACTATTGATTTAGTTTTCAGCTCTTCAGAAGTATTGATGTTGGTCTCAAATAAGCTTCTCTCAGTGTCTGCTATTAATTAGTTTGCTCCTTCTATGGGCTTTGTTGCTTGGTCATACCCTGTCTATTTGGGAGCAGCTGATTCGGTGTGGGGTTAATTGTTCAGTTTACCCAAATGTGGAGTTCTTTTCAGCTATTGAGACCTTTCAACTTCTTTATCTACGTTTCCTTTTAATAAGATCTTGTAATAAATGCTATTGCTACCAGTAAACCAGAGCGTTCCTCACTCCAAAGGACTCGCAGAACTGGCAGTTGAGCAAGCATGGCAGTTTTGTTAGAAGGAAAGTAAGTGATCTTAGTGAAAAGAGGATATAAGAAGGGCAAGGCCAGGAAAGCTGTAACTGTATTTATGCTTGCACAATGCTGAGGACTTTTAAATAAAGGGAAGTCAGAAGAAGCACTGGATAGATGTGCAGATACCTTCCCTCAGAAGCTATCAGCAGTGCTGCTGCTTGTTGACATGGATTATATAAAACCTTGCTGTAACCTCTGATACTGTGAGAAATTTCACTTCACTTTTTCATTTCCCTCCTTATTCTAAGCCCGGTACCCATCTTTCTTCCTCTTTGTTATTTTCACTTTTGCAGGCTTATGATAAGCATCCCTTGCCAGCCTTGCAATTGCTTTTGACATCCCTTCTGTCCCCACTGACTCTTCATTCAGACGCCAGGGCTGCCCTCTGTCTTTTCTTTGCCTTTACAATGGATGGGTGAGCACTCTTCTTTCTGATTCTTTTTAGTTCCTGATAGTTTTCTGTTCTCTTCATTGGACTGAAGCTGCTGTCCCCAAAGAGGCTATCTGAATTTCCTTTACAGCACCATTGACAGCTGCTTGAGTAAACCATTTTTTCTTTCCCCTTCAGGAAGAAGTCCATTCTATTCCCAGACAAGAAGCTCTTCTCCAGTTGTGCCTGTCCCCTTGTCTTTCCATACCAGACCCCTGCTTTGCCCAGGTGTATTGCTCTTGCCTCCCTCTGTTCCTTCTTTGGTGTTCTGCTGATTTAGAGACTTCACATAGCTGGCAGTTATTTCCATTTCTCCCTGTGTGTATATCCTTTGTACAAACCTCACTGCTAATGTTCAGCTGTAGCTTCTAGAACAGCTGTTATCTCTTCATTGTAACTTAGTGATATCTTAATTGGACTGTAAGAAGTTTGGGGTGGCTTTCAGGAAATTCTTTAATTCATTAGCCCTTTCAGAAATGGGATGGCTGCTAAATGAGGCAATGGTTCTCCCCTTGACTGATGCACTGGAATTGAATCCAGCAACTGGAGTGCCCAATATAAGAGAGAGAACTCTGTGGTCTAGCATGTGATTGCTTCCAACACCTTTTTCGAAGCCACATAAGTGTTTGCCCTTAAACATACCCCAGCACTGTACATCTAGTACATCCATGTAATAGGAGACTCGGTGCATTGTAACCCCATCATCTATCACGCCAACAGGCCACGCTGTGGAAGCTGGGACTCTTGCCAGAAAGAAAGATGATGGACTTGCAGATAAGTTTGGTACCTCATAACATCCGTGCATTGGTTGCCTGTTTCCAATCAATTTAAGCTAGACATACAGAATTATATACAGGTTTTTGGTGTTTTTTTTAATCTGAATGAATAAGCACATTTCTCACAGTGGTGAGGACTTTTAGGTGCTGTTGCACATGGAACTGCTATGGTAGGAAATTTTTGTGTTGACTTTAGTCTAGGTAGAACCTGAAGTTTCTTCATGAAGCCGATACACTCTGTTACAAGCATGCGTGTACTTGCCTTGCTGTTAACTCTATGTGTCTGGTTTTGTTCCAGTACCACTTAAGTTGTTCATCTGCCATGACGTTTTCTTAGTCCATAGATGGTGGAGGTTTTCCATTTTTCTTATTTAAAGAGATCAGTAAAAAATACTTCACTGTATTTTCTACTCTTTCTCCATTTTTTCCCCTTGTGCTTGGCCTCACCTCCCAAAGGAATCAATCAGGTTCTTTGCTGACATAGACTTAGTCAAATGGGAGGCAGACTTATTTGAGACCTTCTGTTCTTTCCATATTTTCCTTGTTTTAAGATGGAACTGAAAGAGTAAAGAAACGATTTCTATTTATTTTCTGCTCTTGACAGTCATTGGTCCATTATTGTGTGTTCCTGGATATTTGCCTTAGTTGTCACAAATTAGAAAGAAAGAACATGGTCCTAGAAAGCCAAAGGAAGCAGGAGGTGTTGGGTAGAGGCAGTATAGGAAAGGGTTAATGTTTCTATTGCCTGTATTTTAAAGGTGACTCTATCTCTTTAAAAGCTTGCAAAAGCTTTGGAGCGAATGATGTCTTCAGCATTGTTTGGTCTTCATGATAGTGTTCATTTATGAAACGAGTTTTCTTAAACAAAGAGATGTGCCAGCGTGGCTTCTAGGAAGCCGAGTGACTCAGAAATCAGCCACTTCATCTGGCAGGTCATGTGGAGAGTGCAATGAAAGCTCAGTTTGTCTGGGGAGCTGCAGGCACTCACTCATGTGGTGAGAAAGTCAGATCACTTGCTTCTGTTCCCTTTGGCTGAAAGAATTTTGCTGTTTTTGTGTTGACTGAGTCCCAAAATAGTCGTGCTGGGGATTACCCAGTCTCTGCCTTTGTGGGGCTCATCTGTGCAAGTCAGCAACCATAAGATGCAACCTACTGGCTTCCTGAAATCACAGGAGCTAGGCTACATGGTTCTCAGCTACACAGGCAGTAATCCAGCAGGAGTGTAAATCATGTCTTCCTCCAGCATCAAGGAGAAGCTACGCTTGTGCAGAATGCAGTTTCTCGTGTGGAAAATGCATAGAGATGAGGTTGTTTCAGGAGCATGTCACCTGGAATAATCTGCAAGCTGGTATGCCTCAGTTACACCCTGTCATGGGAGAGCTGGAAGGAAGTTTGTGGCATTGGCTTGGGAAATAGGAGAAATATAAAGCTCCAGAGCTGGCATCTCTACAGAATTGTTGAAGAAGGAATTTGTCTTTCATTTTTTTTAATACATATATAATCAGAATCTAAAAATATTCTTCCAACTATCCCTTGGCCTGCTGAGGCAACAGTACTTTTTGCCCTGTTACCACAGGATGCCAGTAGTTGGTGTTAATCATGCAGGTTCTTGCAAGAAGTTGTCTTTTTACACTGGAAATGGTATGTACAAGGTTCATGCCTAAATAGTACCTAAATGAATTTATTGTTGAATTGCAATTGCAGCATAACTTCATGACTTCTATGTGGCTAGATTAACTAGAAATAAATTGGGAAAAAAGCCTTTAATAATACAAGAGTAGTCTTGTTGTTCTTGATTCCTACTGCTTGTATGCCTTGTAAAGAGGAATGGAAGCCATCCAGAGAGCTCCCAAGAGCTGGTATGAAGCACAAAGGCAGAAACAGCGTATGTATTTGAAGGCAAGGAGAGAGCAGGCGCACTAACAAGCACTATTTCTGCACAAAACTTCTACAGCACTGGGAAGGTTTCCTGAGCACGTGGCTGTTGGGGTGCAGTCGTGGTGTGTCCCTAGGTGCGCATACACGGATAGATGTTGGGCAGCCAAGTGTAAGCGTTTGTGCGTGTTTCAAACTGGCACCTTCATTACAAGCTGCATTGCGTGCAAACTCCTGCCTGTATGCTTGGGGAGGTGGCTTGGAGCCCAGTGGATGCCAGCCTCCAGACACAGCTCGTGGTATACAGAAGAGTCTGCAAATTCAGCAACTGTGTGCTATTCAGGCTCAAGTAGAGGTACAGATTTTTTGTGTGAATCACTAGAGATGAGCTCTTATATATTTAAAATCATTAATTTCAGACCTTTCTATAGCAGTTATTGTTCAGATCCAGAAAGACTGTATTTTTGGCTTAGTGGTTATTAATTGGAATTTGATAAGCTTAACCAAATTAAAGCAATGCAGTGGCATTTTCCCCTTTTCACACACTGCCTGAATCAAGTGTTCTAAGAGGTATGAGGTGCTCTGTGCTCCTAAGTGGTATATTGGTTCTTAAGATTGTAGCAGCATTTTCACAGTGGGCATCACCTTGCTTCCTTAAAATAGAAACTCTGACCTGTGGTATTCTCACAGCCTCACTTCTGCCTCTCAAGTCTGCCCTGAACCAAATCATTTTGTATTAGCAAAACTGTCATATTTTAGCACAAACTCAGTTGACAAAGCTTCACTTCTGGGGACATGTATCTTACTAGAAAAGTTTCACACAGAAACTTCTGCTGTAACAAAAAGCAAAATGCTACTATAAATTAATTCTATTCTATAAATTAATTCTTCCTACACAATTAATTGCTATGAAATAATACAATTTTATTCCACTTATTTTATTGTCCATATACGTTAGGACAGATGCCCTGCTTTGTCTACTGAGATGGGAGATGCTATTAAAAATACTCAATTACGTACCAAGAACAGGCAGTTAATAAGGCATATGGAAGTATTGTTAGAGGCAAGCTGCAGTGTTTATATTACAGGAGAGACTGCCTGCAGTAGATGATTTTTTTCCCTGAATGGAACAAATGAATGGAAGTACCTGAGGAGGATAGACTTTTTTTTTTTTTAATTAAGTTGGTAATGGTATTTCACAGAGGTTGGAAGTACTCTTCAATGGCCAATAGGAGGATGTATCTGCAGAGGGTAATGTTTAAATTGTGGTTCTGTGCAATTAATTTTACAGGCTCAGCAGCACAAAAGACAGAGTGCCTGTTTCCTTGAAGTTAACCCCAAGCTGAGTCCTCACTGCAGACATAGTTTGCTGAAGATGATGCTGGGCAGAGCAGCTTCTTGCTGTGTCAGCTATGGAAGGCCACCTTTGTGCTAACTTGAAGACTTGTGTGGAAAAACCTCTGGCAGCCAGTCCTCCATCCTGCATTGCTTTGCTGAAGGTGTACCGAGAGCTTCTGGTCAGTAAGATCCGGCACACCCAGTGTTTGCTTGACAACTTGATTAACAATGAGTACTTCTCCACTGAAGATGCAGAGATTGTTGTCCAGTTTCCAACTCAAGCAGATAAGGTATTGTTTTTATTTCATTAACCAGCTTAAATTTTTTTATATTTTCAACTTACTGTTAGATTTCATGGGCATAATGTTTTTCCCAATCTTCATTATTTTGGACAATCACCACCCTATTCCATGTGGGCGAGTGTCTCCAGAAGCACAGCCAGCACTGCTTAGAAGCCTGTTGGCAGCTGCAAAAATGATCAGGCTGATAATTGCTGTTTTGTCCCCTGAGCTGCAGCTTTGCCCTGTGTAAAGAGCTGACCACAGTGGCTGTTAGGCTGTGACTTTGATGCTCGCAAGCCTTCATTATCATGCAGAGTATTACAAGGAGAATCTACTTCAAGATGCTGAGGGACAGATCAGCCTACTTTAGAGGAGATGAAAATTAAATATTATTTTAGAGTTTATCATTGCGTGTTGTCTGTGTGCATACTTTCCCTTCTCTTTAAAGTCCTGTGTACATTATGAATGTTTGCTTGTAAAACCGATTCAGCCTGGCACACTTGGGTTTGTAAATCATCTCTGAGTATCAGTAGTAAACATTTTTTCCTGTTCCTTAGACAGGAGAAAATTATCAGATGTACACAATTGCTCTTTGCATCATAACTTAAAACAAGCTCCTCATTTATTTCCCTGACCAGTCATGCAGCTTCAGAATAGCGTCACAATTAGAGGCAGACAAATCATAAAAGAATCAGAGACCTTGGACTTCACAAACAGCCCAGACTTTCATAAAATAATCATTCTTCCCAGGAAGTCAAAATGGTAATACAGTGCTCACAGTGTAAAAGCTCAAAGCTGAATAAATGCACACTGTATGATCATCTCCATTTCTTTTTGGTCAGCATAATACACATGATTGTTGTAACAAGGCTGGAGGGGGGGCTGTGCATCAAGAGCCTGAGCAGAAACAGAGAGCAGGCCACAATCATAAGTGAAATGGACTCTGTGGGAGCTTCTCTGAAAATTGCCTTTTAGAGCATAAATATTTGTCCAAAATACAGTGCTTTTGCTGTGTGCTATGTACCTCACAAGAGACTGTAGTCTGAACAAATCCTTTCTCTGCTTTAGATCTGAATTATTGATTCATCCTCAGCAAGAATAGGATCCAGACATTCAAAACGGGTAGTACAGTGCTCACTGTACTCTCTGTCCCAGGGAGGGTTCTGCTCTGAGGTTGCTACATACTGGTGGCACAGAGATCAACCTCTGATACGATTTTAAAGATAACTCTTAGCCTTGAACTGCTTCAGCCTCTGTCTGACAGCCATTAGTTTTAGTAACAGTTGCAAGCAACAAGTACATTGTACAGAGAGAGAGAGAGAGAGAGCCCATTGCTGTGTTAGGAGAAAGAAATGTGGGCTTTTCAATCTGCATTAAAATCTAGAGAGAGATTCTGCCTACCCCATTATGGATCTCACTGTATCCGAGGTAAATCTAAATGTGACTGGAATATCTACAAACTGGAGGAATGAATCGAGGGCACTGAGAAATCCCTTCTTTCTTTTTCATTTTAACCAGACTGGGATTTAAAATACGCTCTGCCAGACTGAGCTAATCCTTTAGATTCCTTTTTGGGGGAGTAGTATTTATCCACACTGGTTTTGGTTAGCATGTGACTTAACTACAAGTTCAGACCTTAACCTGCAGAGCTATCTTTCTTGCAACATCTGAAAACAAACAGAAGATGAGTTTTGTAATGGTTAAAATTCAGGACTAGATTTTGAATTCAATTTTTTGAAGCACTGGTTTTGATTCTGTTTTGTTTCATTCCAAAAGGGACCCTAAGCAGTCTAGCAGTTTAACTGTGACAAAATGCTATGCATCAGTGTTCTTTCTTGTGCTGTTTCTTCAGGTTCGCAAAATTCTAGACTTGGTTCAAAGCAAGGGAGAGGAAGTTTCAGAATATTTCATCTGTGTCCTGCAGAAAGTCACTGATGCTTACTATGAACTTCAGCCTTGGCTGGATGAAATAGGTTACCAGCCTTCAGAGAATATTGGTAGTAAACCTGTGGTAAATACAGATCCAGGTAAGATCATCCCTTTCCTTAGAACATCCACTGTTTGGGAGGTTCTATCCAGGTGAGTGAGAGTGAGTGAGCCTAGGCAGGCACAGCCTGAGAAAATAAATGTGCACCTGCTGTGTTTGCTAGCAGAGCTGGCCAAATAATTAAAGGACACGCTGTATAACGCAAGAGTCGTGTTGATACAGTATCCTGTTTTGCTGAAGTCAAGCTCTTTTTGCATTTGTTTGTGGATATATAGCATCACGGCATATCCACTTTCTGCCAGGCTTCTGTTACTGTTTATTAGCAACACTGTCACATTTTGGCAATGGAATAGCCAGTATTTCATGCTGAGGGCAGTCGACCAAGGAGGCAGGCTGCCCGGAGCGGCTGTGTCTACTTGCAGGTTTTCAAGACCCAGATAGACAAAGCCCTGAATAGCCTTATCTGATCTCACAGGTGGTCCTGTTCTGAGCAGAAGGTTGGACTTGAGACATCTCAAGATCCCTTCCAACCGAATTAATTTACGGTCCTAAATAATGACTTTTTGTATAGCCAAAGTGTAGCAGGAATATGTGTTTTCCTTGTGAGAGGTCTTTCATACTGCATAAATACAAGAAGTACTTTGCCCCCATCAGAGCTAAAATTTCTCTAGTAATAAAAACATGAGTCAACATTGCACAGTAACTGGACTTTCATTTTTTGTGTCAGTTTAGAAAAATATCATTTGGGGTTCCTGCTTTCTAAAGCACGTTTTCTATTTGCAATAATAAAAAATAACAAACAAATTAGGAAAGAATGGCCACCTGCCTGAATCACAGTAGAATATAAATAAGTGAAACAGCAGATTCCAAAACTAACCTGTGACCAAAAAACCCTGCCTTTGCTGAGAGTCAAACAACCTCTAACAGAGCTTCAGGGGCTTGACTTTGAGCCCCATCTGAAAGATAGAAGCCTCTTATTGCAGTGCAGTGTCTTGGAGTCAGAGTTAGATTTCAGGAAATGGTGACTCATATGCTAAGCATCTGAATTTTCCATTATTATGGCAGCCTGAATGCATAGAGGTCATCTGCCAAAAACTGATCTTGAGTAAGAATTGTTTTAACCTGCTATCCCTCAGAGTTCCCACAGAGGTAGGTAGCAGGCTTTTTAATAGTTATTTTAATAATAGTTCACTGTCTTTTTAGTTAGCAGGTACTGCCAAAAACTCAGATATGAACTGGGACGGGACTCCAAATTCGTTATGTCGTATGCGCAGAGGGAAGAGATGCTGCTGGAAGAAATCTACTCTAACAGTATTATGGAGATGGTCAATTTTACCAATGAGAGCCTGGGCGAAGTGTGTCAATTACAAGCCCTTTTTGATGATACAGTTGGGGTAATAAATGAAGATGGAGAGACTGTTTATGTCTTTGGTGATGCAGGAATTGGAAAATCTATCTTGCTGCAAAAGATACAAAGTCTTTGGGCCAAAAAACAGTTGGATGTAGGGGCTAAGTTTTTCTTCCATTTCCGATGTAGGATGTTTAGTTGCTTTAAGGAAGATGAAGCTGTATGTTTGAAAGACTTACTCTTCAGATATAATTGCTACCCAGATCAGGACCCCACAGAGGTGTTCCACCACATCTTGCAGTTCCCTCACACGGTTCTTTTCACATTCGATGGCTTTGATGAGATCTATTCCAACTTTGATCTCAGCGGTGTTCCTGAGATGTGTTCACCCAATGAACCCGTCCACCCTCTGGTGCTGCTGGTAAGCCTTCTCAGAGGAAAGCTTCTTAAGGGATCCAAGAAAATTCTTACAGCACGGACAGGAACTGAAATCCAAAGAAATATCATTAGAAAGAAAGTATTGCTTCGTGGTTTCTCCAGCAGTAACCTGAAGGAATACACTGCCTTGGTTTTTAAAGATGCGGGGCAGCGAACGCTGATACTGAACCAGCTGGAAGCTAATCCCAACCTCTGTAGTTTGTGTTCAGTGCCTTTATTCTGTTGGATTATCTTTAAATGTTATGAACATTTCCACTCCATGTTTGACAGCCATGAGCTTCCAGACTGTTCTGTTACATTGACAGATGTATTTTTGCTCATGATTGAAGTCCATCTAAACCGGTCTCTGAAAACAAGTTTGCTGAAGAACAACGTCAGGAGCCAAGCAGAGGTGTTCAAATCAAGAAAGGAAACTCTTCTAGCTTTGGGTAAAATTGCATACAAAGGGATGAGGAACTCTATCTTTGTCTTTGAGCAAGAGGAGGTCTCATCAGCAAACATCTCTGAAGAAGATTTGCAGTTGGGTTTTCTCAGGACAGTTAAAGGTTACAGTGGCTGTGACGATCAATCCACTTATGAGTTCTTGCACTTAACCCTTCAGTCTTTTTTCACCGCTTTGTACCTAGTTATGGAAGAGAGGGTGGGGATTAAGGAGTTACTTCAGTTTTTCAATGAATGCTCTTCTGCTGAGACTGCCCAGCGTACTTGCTTTCACATTGCTTGGCTGAAGAAACCACTCACAGGGGAGGATCCTTTCCGAAACAATGAACACTTCCATTTTACCAATCTTTTCCTTTGTGGCCTGCTTTCCAGATCCAAGGAGAAGCTCTTCAAACAATTAGTTTTGCCTGCAGTCATTAGAAAGAAGAGGAAGACACTCATCACATACCTTGGGGGGAGCATGAAATCCCATCTGAAGGGTGTCACTCGGTCCAGGCTTCTAAAGTACAATCAGGTGCAGGTTCAGCCAAACTTTGTTTGGATGCTGAGGTGTCTTTATGAGACTCAAAATGAGACAGTGGGAAAGCTGGCTGCGAAACGCATGCATGCCAATTACATCAAGCTTACATACTGCAATGCCTACTCTGCTGACTGCAGTGCTATTTCCTTTGTCGTGCATCACTTTCGAAAGCGCTTGGCTCTGGATTTGGACAACAACAACATCAATGACTATGGGGTGAAACAGCTGCTACCGTGTTTCAGCAAGCTTGCAGTCATCAGGTAGGAGTCTGTGCAAGCAGATTGTTTCTTATCCTTGGTTTCTTCTACAAACTTGGGCTAGGGGAATCTGTCTTCAAAGTGGAGAAACATGAGGATTCTCATTGCTGCTAGAAATTAAAGTGCAGTTGGCCTTGAAAGCAGAAACCAAACACTCAAAATAGCCCCAGGCAGCTTGATTTGGATTAGAGGTTTGACTATCTCCAACTCAGCCACTTTCAGGTCTTTTGGAATATTTGATGAGGCACGAGCAGGAGGAGGGGCAAGCGCATTTGAAACTCAAAAAACCAGGACTAGTTAAGTCTGTAGGTTTAGTTAGCTGTATCACAAGTAGGTTTTTTCCTCAAAAGAGGATTTTTACAGGAGAAGGTGCTTAAGGGAAACAGAAGAAAACAGAAGTGTTTCATCCATTATCTAAAGATTGCCTGAGCCTATCTCTGCCCTAGGACATACAGGGTAAGAGAGAATCTATCATTCACCAAGTAACAAGTAATGCCTGACAGATACTATGAATTTCTTGCTTTAACATCCTGCTCAGATGGGTGGTTTTCACAGAATAAAGCTGACGTGTACTTACGTTATGAAAGAATCTAGTTGAAGTGTTAGCTGCATTATTCCTAGGAGGTGATTTGGAGGGGAGACGTGAACTGTTATAAGCAGGGCAAAGAAACTCCACCTGTAGCATCAAGGCCGGTGTTCCACCTCTAATCTTTTGAGGTCGTGCCATGTAGCGATGCTTTATTTCTCCAGACGTTCAAGTGCCAAAAAAAAAAACCCAGAAATTTCAAGTATTCATTTTCTGAAACTCCTTCAACCTTAAGTGATTTATTTTCTACATGGATTTATTACTCCTGATTGGCCTCGCTGTGACTTTCTTTCTTGTATGGGCCGTTTAGGACTAAATCGAAGCAAATCGTTTCCCAGCTTGGTTGCAAATCAACTGACCACCCAAAAGAAAGCAATAGGAAACTTGTATAAAAAAGACTCCAGTCTTCAAAACAAAATGGAGAAGAAAAGAACAGTATTTTGTGTTTTTTTTGTCTGTATCACATGATCATGCTGTGATCAATGTGAGCTTAACACCACCTCCAGCACCAAACCAGACTGTTGGGAGGCTTTGTTGTCTTTGTGGCTCTTCTGATGTTATGATTTATCCTGCCCTGTTAATGACTTTTTCTGGCCATTAAAATGAGGTGTTTCTAACAGCTTTACTTTCTGTTTCAAAGAACAGGCTGCTCTGATCTGTAGAAATGGCATCTTGATTTGTCCTTTGTGCAAGTGCATTTCAAAGTGACCAAGGTACTACCAGGAAGAGCCTGGGAGTCTGCTGGTGATAAGAGCTCTCAGCAGTGAGTGTTCAGCTTCAGCATTTATGGAGAAACCAAAACAGGTCTAAATCACTGGGACAGTTTTCCTGAGAAAGTGTGATTTTTCAGAATTGGAATGTTTCCCAGGAAACTGTCCATTCAGCCAAGGTGAAAAAGCTTCAGGAGCATAGAGAAAAACTGTGTAAAAAAGAGTGTAGAGAAAACAAGTGTTTTTTTATTCAATGAATGACTGACATTGATTTATTTTGTGTCTAATTGGGACAATAAATCAGAAACATCCAACACACCCATGGACTGGAGTTCCACTTCTTGGACAAAGGTTTTCACAGCCTTTATTAAGTGGATCCTGATTGTGTTGTGCCTTTCAAGCCTGGCTTTCAGCAGGTACAGAGAAGGCTGTAGGAGTGGTCTGGAAAGCTTGCTTTTGCTTGGGTGTCAGGTGGAATTTCTGCAATCCCAGTACGCACAGGAGGAAGATGAGGTGTTTTCTCTGGTTTCTGATTCTCTGCATTGTATTGTTTCCAGTCCTATGGACAGCTTCCAGAACATTGCCTTGCTGATTTGAGGCTTTTTGTTTTCTTTCATTTTTGAAGTGAACCATGTAATACTGAGGTCACATTTCCCTTCATTGCTTTTAATATATGGTGTAAGAACTTACTGAAATCTCAGAGGGAAATGCATAGACCTCCAGTCTTTCATTGACTCACGGGTGATAAACACATGTAGTCTGTATTGACTCAAACTCTTTTCTCTCCCCTCATTCCAGGCTCAGTGTAAATCAGATCACAGATCATGGAGCAAGGATATTGTACGAAGAACTCTCCAAGTACCAAATTGTATCTTACTTGGGGTATGTACCAACTGGGAGCGAAGCACTAGGTTCTGCTACTGGAAAATAAAACTGCTGTGCTGTGGGAGCATAGGTGGGGTGGAAACCAAAGTTACCTCCTCATCTGCTGAATATGATGAGGCAGCATTTTGTGTCAGATATGATTCAGCTCCTGTCCTGTAAAAGCTCACCAGGAGAAGGACCAAAAACTTCCTCTCCCACTGCACTGCTTCAAGGGATGGCCTCCCACTCCAGTCAAGCCCATCTGTAACAGAGCATGGACTGCTGTCAGGTTACTGATCTGTGTGGGCATGCTAGCTTTATATTTGAAGGCTTCTGCTAGCACTTTTTGGAATGTTTCCCAGGAAACTGTCCATTCAGCCAAGGTGAAAAAGCTTCAGGAGTGTAGAGAAAAACTGTGTGTGTGTGTGTGTGCACGCCTATGGATATGTGTATAGTTGGCTTTGTAGCCAGGGCCTTCTGCTTTCTCAGTTGCAAACTGATTTATTTCTACTGTGCAAAGCAGATAGAGTTTGGTAGAAGGGAGGACAAGAAAAAAGCTACTTTAGATGTCATGTTTACAGGTCCCTTTTACTGTAACCATGTCTTTTATCATAGAAAGTAGCAATTTTTAAAAACCATTATTTTTTAATCAGCCTAATACTGGTAGGTGTGTTAGTGCTGGCTTCCCACTTTTGGTTGAGAGGCTACATAAAAATGACTTTTTGAAAAGTGATCATGAATACCAAGAATTCCCTCCTCCTTGCCGTGCCCTTCTGCTCAGATGTCTGATCTTCAGGAATCCCCTTTGTAAGGGGATTTTATGGCTTTTAAGAAACCAAACACATGTCCTTCTGGTGGGCTGCCGTGCTTTTTTTTCCTTCTGATTTATTGAATAATATTTCTGTACTAACACAGGAATAAAGGGAAGATTTGTTTGCTTGAGAGGACCATGTAATTAAAATGCTTACATATAAATGTTTTTCTCTGTTAAGTCTATTCTTGTATTTTATATCTACCCCTTCACAATATTAACTGTATATCAAAATAGAAGAACAACCAATTGTATATTTGTACAGAGCCATACAAAAAAGATGGATGCTGTCTGTGCATTATAAATCACCCAGGTTGTAAATATAGAAGTGATAGCAGGAGTAACCTATTTTTACCAGTGTGATTTTTCTTTAAGCTTATACAACAATCAGATCACTGACATTGGAGCCAAATATGTTGCAAAACTTATTGAAGAGTGTTCAAGCCTTGAATATGTTAAGTAAGTTTGTTTTTGTTTTTGTTTTATGCTTATACAGTATCATAATTAAGATAAAGAAACTTGAAAAGAGGAAGAGTAAAGAAAAATGACCAAAAAAAACCCAACTGTTTCAAACAAAATAAAATAGATTGTACTTACATATTTTTTTTTAATAGTAGCCTAGCAGTAAATGTCAGCATCTTTAATCCATAGTCTTTACTAAAAACTGCACTGCACTATCAGCAGTAGTAGGCACCAGACCTTTTCTTAAATCCAGTCTGATTACCTGAATGAGACTTAAGTGCTGCATGAATCATACTGGCCTTTGTCGTGAATGAATCTGCTTGCATTTAGTATCAACCTTCTGGTATCTGGCCTTTTGTGGGCTATGGCAGTCATGCTGTGCCAGTGTCATTCCCTCAGCTCCGGAACAGCCCAGATTCACTTGAGAAGTTGTCTCCTTTGAGTCCTGGAATGTCTCCAGATAGGTGTTTGGCCATACACAACAGTGACTTAACAGAAAGGTACATCATTAACTGATGGTTTAGTTGTGACCACAGCAGAACACAGAGGTAACTACAGCAATAGCAACTGCTGGTGTGAATGTAGCAACCAGCAGCCAGGGATTGTTGGGTTCTAGGCGTTATTCTACCCCTAACTTGCTGTGAAACCCCACACTGGGCACATAATTCCTGCTTGAAATATTTGCAGAATTTTGAAACCCAGGAGCACTCTGGCTCTGTCACTGCTTTGACAGAGTGCTCTGTTAATTTAATCTTCTAACTTTCACCAGAAAAAAAATGCTTGGAAGACAGTTTCTGTCAGGCTTCCTAGTAAGATTCGAGATGGTTTTGAGATAGAGTGCATATTCACGTGCCTGAAGTCAGTCAAACAAACCAGACAAAAGTTTTAATTTATGCAAATGTAGTGGCTTGAGGGGGCTTTTTACAGTAATGTATATGCAATTGAGACTTACCTCTCTCTTGAACTCCAGCCACTTGATATTCCCACGCCAAAAAATGGAAAGATTCTGTAGAGCACCAGCCTCTGGCCAGTGCTGCGCTGATCTGTGCCAGCGCCTGTAGCCAATGCTCAGAACAGGAAGACTTGAAATTATCAGTCTGTACTCATCCGCTGCAGTCTGCTCTCAACCTGCGCTACCAAGAAATGTTCTGCTCCCTGTGGCATCGTAGAACATGCTGCGTGTAATTCATGTACTTTGCAGCAACAGCTGGTATTCTGAGCTGTATTAAAAGCTAGGCAGGGAGCCTTGCCTTCAGGATCAGTTCCTACAGCTTATTTCTGACACACTTAGCGCCAAAATCAAGACTTTACAGTAGTATGTCCAGCTTGGAGGACCAACGTACAAAATATGTTTTCTCTTAATTGAAGGTCAAATGCCTGCAGTATTTTTTACTGTAGGTTAATCTTTGTTAACTGTAACTAGCATCCAGGGTTAATTAGCCTTAAATACCTGTATTGTTTCATGAGCTGGTGTTCTAATAGCTGTACTGCTGTAAGTGGTTTACCTCATCAACTCTTGTATTTTATGCAGAATAGGAGCAAACAAAATAACTAGTGAAGGGGGGAAGTGCCTTGCCCAGGCCATCCAGAAGAACACAACAATGTTTGAAATCGGGTAAGTTCAGTGCTGAGGAGAAGAGCACAGGGCTTGGGCTTGGCAAGATGTTTGTGAATTCCTTGGGCTTTCTTCCTTCATCCTTGCCTTCCTCCTCCCAGTCCATCCTCCCCAGTGGCAGCAGAACAAACTGGTGCAGTAGCACAATGACATTTTCTGCTCAGGGCAATTAGGTGATGCTTTATGGTTCCTCCAGTTCGTGCGATGATTTTCTTCCTGTTCTGATGGAACCATAAAGGAGAGAGAAAAACTAACAAGAGGGCAGAAGATAAAGATAGCTTCTTCCCTTAACTGCACAGTAGCCGTTGTAAAGATATTTAGTCATTTTTAAAGGTCGAAGTGGCTTTATGACTATTGGCAATGTACATAGCTATGGCATGTCAAGGTTAAGATTACTGAATGTTCCACACCAAGTCCTGATAAATTTGTGAGCTGAGAGAATATAAAGGAATTCCACATCATCCTTCTGTCCTAAACTGGAGAACTTGTTATTACTGGAGAGAGGTCATAATGAAAACACATGGTCCATGCCCGCTTTCGTAGGATTGAAGCTAGATTGATGCTTGTTCCCTCTGGCAAATCCCATTTTCTCTTTCCATTCTGCAGGAGAGCATTCTTCTTAGAATGTAATACTGAAAGGAATTAAAACTTCTCTTTGGCCATGATCACAGTAACACTTAAATATGAAAATCAGATTTGAACAATCAGATTTTGGCCTTTGTTTTGTTTGTTCTAGAAGATTTCAAATATAGAATCAACAGCATACACACTTCTGTTGTCATACAGATGGTTCTGCAGTGCCATTGTGCCTGCTGTATTTTTCATGAAGGATGTTTGTTTTCTCCTTTGGAGGAAATAATCCCTCCAAATGGATTTATGATATCCTGGTAGTCGTGTTTAAACAGGTACTTTCAGCATTTTTGTAACAAACTGCTTTTCATCTGAAGGACAAAGAAACTCTTGGAAACTTACTGGAAGTAGATGTATTTAGTAGATACCACAAAGCTCAATGGATTTTAAGAGGTGCCAACTAATTACCCATCAAGCTGAGTGTGGCTTAGAGCTGTCAAGACAAGAGCTCTGTAAAAGTAAATAAGCAAGTAAATGCACTTCAGCAGAGTCTTTCAAACTTCAGAATACATGGTGAATTGACAAAGAATTTGTCCAGCTACTGCTATTAAATGTTGATCAAATCCCTGCAGCTGTTACCTTCTCTTAGTGCTTTGTGTTATTAGGTTGCTTTGCTGTTAGAAACACTGTTCCTTAGAAATGCACAGAAGAGACCGGGGTCATACAGAGCCTGTGAGATTTTGATCCCTCCCTGGTGAGCCAGTGAGAGAGGAGATATTGCTGGGTGTAATGCTGATTTTTAACCTTTTTACTAGACTGTTCTGAAGGAGACGGTGAGCTTATTGAATGGTTGACCTCAGAAAGTCAGCTGTTTGGGTATGGGCCCCTGTGCAGCTGTACTTCTGGAGGTCATAGCAGAATTATAGAACCACAAAGCAGGTCGGGTTGGAATGGACCTTAGAGCTGATCCATTTCCAACCCCCTGCTGTGGGCAGGGCTGCCACCCACCGGATCAGGCTGCCCAGGGCTCCATCCAACCTGGTCTCGGGGCATCCACAGCTTCTCTGGGCAGCTGTGCCAGGGCCTTACCACCTTCTGAGTAAATGATTTCCTATTAACATTTAATCTAAATCTCCTCTTTTCTAGTTTAAAACCATTCCCTCTTTTCCAATCACTATCAGCCCATGTAAAAAGTCCCTGTAGAAGGATACAAGATTCCTTTATCCCAGAAGGGTACAGGGCAGCCGGAGGTTCACCCATTGCAGCAAGATAATCCCAAAGCACTCAGGCTGCAGCAGGCTGGTTGTCTCCTAGAGCTGCTCCTATGCTGTGGCCTTCTGGTAATGGTGAGTCAGAGAGGTGGATGGTGTGATGTGCAGGGAATGGAACAGGCCTGGCTCGGTGAGATGGTACCTGCCAGGCTTCTTGCAGCTCTCAGAGGCTGGGGAGTAATGTTGGGGGATGAATGGGGTGAGAAAAAGAGAATGCAATGCTGAGGGGCAGCAGAGCAATGCATCTGATATCTCCTGGTTTCCTGTCTTCACTAGGATGTGGGGCAATCAGGTTGGAGACGAAGGTGCAAAGGCATTTGCAGAGGCCCTGAGGAACCATCCGAGGTTGACAAATGTGAGGTAAAACAGCAGCTGAACTTGCCATGGAGCTGTCTTTCCCAGTGCTTTGTGAAGCAGTGGCTCTTTGGACCAAGTGTTAGCTTGGGCCACCATCTGGTGCCATGGTCATTGTTCTGTAACAGGCTCCTGGTGCAAGCAAGAGGCCATGTTGTTCGAATTGAAAAGCCCTGTGCAGCCATAAAGCAAGTTAAAACGTTGCAAGGCTGTCATCCCTTTGATCTGTCTCCTTTCCTCATGCTGTAGAGGAACTGGCATTTGTGAAGACACCTGGTCACTGGGTGCCATTCTGGGCTGGAAGCATTAGCAGAGATGATGCCAAAGCTGGTGGAGAATCGGCCTCCAGGGAGCTCAGTGTTAACAGTTGCTGTGGTGAAGGTACAGCAGTTTTTACCAAAGTAACTCGGGATGTGCTGTTTGGATAAAGATAAGCACATAGAGTCACAGAATCAGTAAGGCCAGAAAAGACACCTAAGATCATCTAGTCCAATGGCCAGCCTACCCCACCATGCCCACTAAATTGTGTCCCTCAGTGCCACATCCACACGGTTCTTCAGCACCTCCAGGGATGGTGACTGCACCACCTCCCTGGGCAGCCTGTGCCACTGCATTACTACTTTCTGTGAGAAGAATTTTTTCCTAATATCCAACCTGAATCTAGCAATGAGATGTAGTTCTTGCTGGAGCTCAGTGATTACTCTCTAAGTAGCCCTCTGGAGGCCTTAAAGTGGGTGAAGTTGGCAGCACAGCACGGGGTGCAACCAGCGGTGTAAAACCAGCACCTCCCATGCTACAACTCCTGACTAGGGATTTATAGGTGTGCATTGTGGCGGCTGCTGCTGCTGTTGAGGAGTTCCTCCATGCGGCTGGAGCGCTGGGATCGTTCTCTCCCAGTTCCCTCGGCCCCCACGTGAGGGAGGAGGCTCCTGGCTTTCCCCACTAGGTGGCACATGGCACTGGTTTCTGCAGCAGTACCGGTCTCAGGGATCTCTCCAGAGCTGCCATTTCACAGCCAGGGATTTCAGAGCTGGTGTCTTGTCCTCCTTTCAGTGAGCGTACAGCCAGGCTTAAAAAATTAAAAGCTGAACAGGTGCAGTGACCTAGATATATTTAAACTTGAAAGCTATCAGAAGTAGCCATCTTTCCCTAATTGCAGAAGCCATCCAGCTGTATCAGACTTGAAAGAAAACAGTTGGAATCTGAATCAAAGCTGCGTTGCATCCGGGATTCTCAGACAAATACACTGATGAATGTGCTTGCAAAAATAAGGAGGAGCAGCTGCAGGCTGGAGCCAGGTTTTGCTGGCACCTGTGCAAGGTGCATCTTCTGCCCTGCAGTGTGCTTGCACTGAAGTTCACTTCTGGTCTTCCAGTGGATAACCCTGGTTCGTTATTTGAATGCACAGATGGTACCAGATAACTGTGGTAGCTTTATGCAAAGGTGAAGGGAAGTTGGGCCCTGATACATTTTACTTCTGTGTGTTTGCCATACTTAGGCTGAGAATATATGGTTTCAGCTGAAGTTAGGGATACTAACACATATGCTAGCCCTTAATTTATGCCATTGCTCCAATTCGTCCCCTTCCTGCCTCTTTTTTGAGGCCATGCACTATTTTCAGTCTCTGGCCTGTCTTCTAAGGATGGAAATGCTTTTTGAACTCTCAAAGCCTGAAGCATAAGTTTAACTGGGTGATTTTGCCAATGTCTATTCAAAGAATGAAGAGCAGACTAAGAAATGTTTGTGGTTTGTAATGGAAAGCATGCATTTACAGGCTTCTCTCTCTCTGCACTACGGAAGGTATTGTGTTTGGAAGGGGAATGGGGCATTTAAGTGTCTGAACACCTCACTTAAAGAAAACAGTGCCTGGTTTGTAGTGGGATTTGGGATGACAAATGTGTGTACAGATCAATGTACTGCAAAGCACCACCCTCTCCTTGCTGAGAGCCACAACTTTCAAACTCACAGCTGCAGCTCTGCCATCAGTCCCAAATTCACTTTGCTCTCGCTGACAGCAAACCTTATGGTCTGTGTGACAGACCTGCATCAGGCTGCAGCCTGTGAACTGGTTTCACATGTAAAAGTGGGAAGGGCTCATTTATTTGCAAAGTAAGTGAGCCTTTGAAACAGCTCAGTTCAGAGCTGGAAAACTCAGACATGGATCATCCAAGACAGCCATTAGTATTTGGTAGCAAGAAGGCCAAGCAACACTGGCTGCTTTTTAAACCTTTGTGTCTGTTTATTTCACAGTCTCGCATTTAACGGCATCACAACAGAGGGAGGCAAAAGCATTGCTGAAGCTTTGCAGCACAACAACTCCGTGAAAATATTCTGGTAATCAGTGGTGTGCCCTGCTTCTCCTTCTCTTCCTTCTCCAGAGCAAGCTGCAGCCTAATTTTACTGCTTCTTTCTTTCCCTCGTGCCACCTCTGCATTTTCACAACCAGCGCACTCTAAGATCACAGAATCATTGAGATCAGAATGGACCTCTGGAGATCATCTAGGTATATCTTTGATGAGCAGTGGATTCGCTTTCCTGCCTGTAGGAGCACCAATACACCTTTGTTTCTGTGGGAAGCTGGGTCTGCAGCGTGAGCTCCTTACATTCCTGTAGGTTTTGGTATGGTGGTGAAGGACAAACCCCTCTTTACACTCAACATGCTTAGGTGAGGCCAGGCCCAGCTTCACTGTTCTCCGTGACAGAGGAGCTGAGGACAGCTTGCATTCCTTAGTGCTATTCACAGACCTCTGACAGGGTCCTGTCCAGCATTTTGAGTATTATTCCTCTGGCAGTGGAAGCAGTGTGCATAGAATCATAGAATCATCAAGGTTGGAAAAGACCTCTAAGATCATCTGTCCAACCACCCACCTACTACCAGTATTTCCCCACTAAACCACAGCCCTTAGTACAACGTTGAGCATTTCTTGGACACCTCCAGGGAGTGGTTCTGTATGTCTGTATGTAACTTTAGGAAGATCGGTTGGATTTTGACTGATGGGAGCAGAAGTCTTTTAGTGCCTCTGCAGACCATTGCCTGAAAGCAGTGATTTAATTCATCTGCCTCTGCTTTTGTTGTGCCCAGTAATGAGCTGGAGCTTCTCAACTCCCCTTGTCCCTACTTGTAGTTCTGGTTCATGCTTAATTCTACTCCCTCCATCTTGCTTTCCCCATCACTCACAGTTTGTGCATCTCTTCAGTGCTACCTGTGCCTTTCCCTCTTTTTCCAGTGCAGATAGATCAGTGCTCTGAGAAATTAAGATCTGACATTCCTTTTGCCTTTTTTACTCCAGGGCTTCTCTTATAGCATGTCTGTGTGTCCAGACTTCAGAGGTTGCTCAGGGCAGAAACAGGGCACACACTCCACTTTGGCTTTCTAAAATGAAGTCGCTGACGAGTTGGAAAAACAGGAGACTGAAAAATAATGATAGCATCTTAAGACAACGTTTTCTCTCCCACCTAGGCTGACAAAAAATGAGCTGGATGATGAGGCAGCAATGAGTTTTGCAGAGATGCTGAAGATCAACAAGAAACTGGTGCATTTATGGTAAGTTACATTCCACAGAGGCACAGTCTCTTTGGCAGTAACCGCATTAAAGCTTCACCTTCCAAGTCTATGTAGGTCACAGTACGCTCTCTGTGCATGGTCTGGATGCAGCTGACTGGTTGTAGACAGCTTTAATGGAAAGTTAATAAAGCTGCTGTCTAGTGTTTTGAACCTGCTTTCTTACAGGGAAAACTTTAAGCTGGCTGTGTGTCCTGGTAACTTTTGAACTGCACAGCTGCCTTGTTTATCTGTAGCAGCTCATTACTGGCCTCAAACGTAAATTTCAGAAAAATACTAGCAGATATCTAGCATAAAGTAATGTTATTGTGATCTCTACTGTGAAAGTAGCAAGCTCAATTGCTTGCTTTCAGCCAATATCCTTCAGCCAAGAACCTACACAGAACACTTATGTGGCCATTTGCCCCTTGCTTTCTTCTGTGGCACTTTCACTGACACAGGACACTTAGCCGTGAGACACAAATCCCTGGGAAAGCAGAGGTTCTTGTTTCTAGCAATCACAAGGATACTTGTTAAACTTCTGGGAAACCACAGGCAGGCAGCCCTAATCCAGAGGTTCACAATAATTTGCCTGTGAATGGGGTTGGGCAGATGTGGGCTGTGAAACAAACAGCCATCCATTCATGCCAAGTGATTGAGAGAACATAATAAACAGAGTCCTTTTACAAGCTTGTACAAAACCTTTGCTAAGCACACTTTAGCATTCCCTGTGTTTAATTGTAGTCCATGCCCTTAGGAAAGTACTGACTGCCAGAGGGAACAGATACTTGTGGTCTCTTGTAAAAACAGCAGAAGTTCTGGTGCCCATCACCCTGCAAATAAAAGGGAGATGGGAAGAGCTTGATTTCTTCATGCACAGCTGCAGATACATTACACTGGGCAGCGTGTCTGTGTCAGAGAGCCCCCAACATTGCAATCTCATACCAGCAGTAAAGAGTTCCCAGCAAAAATGTGTCAGCAGTGTCAGCTCAGTATCTCCAGAATGCAGCCACAGGCAAGCTTAGAAGGAAGCGATTGACACTGAGCTCCACTTCTGAAAGTGCATCTGCAGGCATCTGACAAGCACTGCATGCACTCCTCAGAGATGGAAATCGCAACTGTCTTCCTGTTGCAAACTGACAGCTTTGCTCCTTGACATCAAGCTGAGTTCAGGCCGTGCATGTGCTATGAAACAGTTTGTGTGCCGGGCTGATATGAAGTGCTTTCTTTTTAGGCTTATCCAGAATCAAATTACAGCCAAAGGAGTGAAGTACCTCAGCGAAGCTCTCAAGGAGAACACAGCCATCAAAGAAGTCTGGTAAAGATCCCCTCCTCAAAAGCTCACTTCTTAAACTTTCTTTTCCTTTAAAACAATAGCATTAACTTTCTAGCCTAAAAAAAAAAAAAAACCAACAAAAACCACAAATAGAAAAACAACAAACACAGAGCAAGTTTCTATAGAGCAGAGGATGCAGTTCCAGCAAGTTTCAAAGAGGTAAAAAGCCTTTGTCACTGGAACACTTCCCTGTGTATTATGATATCAGGGAGCTCTGTTAGTTCATGTCTGTCTGTACTGCCGACTTGCAGAACGTGTGTTTCTGCAGAGCTGGGCCATTGCTGTGACAGGTTTTGCTTTTTGTGATTTATTTTCAAACTTCTTAACATGTTTCTACCTCTAAGGAGCTCAATCCCAACAAGCAGGAGCTGGCTACGTTTAATTAGCATTACTGATTTGGTTCATATTATTTGTGCTCGGATTTTCTTTGGGCGGTGCTCCAAGCACAGAGAAGTGCTAAGCTCTGAGGAGATTAACTTTTTTGTGAGATTTGCTTGTTTTAGTTTAGGCAGGCATCAGGCAGTCACGCATGTGCATTGCAGGGCATAGTGCCAAGCACCACATTCCTTCCCTCACCTCTGGGAGCTTGGGAGTCAACAGAGTGGTGCTGGTTTTAGCGCTGCTGCTTCTGTATTATTGAACGTGACATTTATTTTTTAAAAATACGTATTGGTTTTAATGAAAGGACACTGAATTCCTGCTCACAAAGACAGTGACTCACTCCATCTGACAGAGGGCTCCCCAGGGATGTGGAAGAAGCTTCTTTCAAAGGCTGCTGCCAGCTGCCAAAGAGGCTGCAATACCCACCTTAGAAATTCTGAGTTTTCAAATCAAAGCCTGTCTTTTGGTTCTTGCTTGGCTTTTCAGGTGTGCTTTCTAACCCTCATCGTTTCATAAACTTTGTATTTTAATAGCATTTCTGGGAACTGCACATTTCAGGCTACTTATTTTCAGGGGTGTAAATATCAATGTGGCCAGATTTGAACATTTTGCCATGTCATCTCACGTTAATTATGTCCAAGTACTTAAGAGCTTGCTTTCTTTGTTGTCATGGAAGACTCAAAAGGCTGCGAAGACAATATCAACTTCTGTCAGCCATATGCTGCTTTTCACAGCAGTGCTGTCACCATTTGGCCCCAGGCAGCACCATGTTCCTGTACCCCTGTTGCTTACGGCCCTGACTTCTCCAAGTGAGCTCATGGAAATCAGCCCATCATCCTGCTCTGTCCCATCCAGCTCTCCACTTCAAACCTTGGTAAAACAGAGGATGGGCAGCAGTCACTGCCTCCCTTTCACATCCCTTTTATGTCCCTACTTCTCTCCAATAGTTTGAATGGGAACCTGATAAGTCAAGAAGAAGCCAAAGCTTTTGAAAGTGAAGAACGGATCATTTGCTTCTGAGTGAGGACTTCCCCATTTGGACAAGCTTTGCGTTACAGAAGCTGCCACGCTTGGACTGCAGCGTTACAGAGGCAGTGCTCGTGGCAATGCCTGCTATCCCTAATCCTTTTGGTGAGGGGGAAATTGCCTTGGTAAATAATTAATATCTGTACAGTGCTTTGAAGATGGAACACCAAGTGTTAACAGAGGTAATCCAGGGGCATGTGTGTGCATTTTGATAACTGAGCTCAGATTTATTCTATACACTGCTGTGATTAATCTCTAACTTATTTATCTACATGAATCTACGCACACGCATCTACATGCAAGAAGACACAGGCTCCAAAGCACACAGCACTACTTGCCTCGTAACTGGAAATAATAGTCTGGATGGAAACATAGACTGTCTCAAAAGGCTGCATGGTACCAATGCTTTCAGCATGAATCCTCCCGTGCCTAGAAATCAGACCCTCATTTTCCCACTGACTTACAGCAGTTGTAGGCACTGCGTTTTTTTGGAGAAACGGATACATGAGGCTCCAATTACTTTCCATAATCTTTTTTCCATATTGAAGCCAATACATTTTCTTTTATACAGGCAGAAAGCTTCGCTGCCATTTCTGTCAAATCATAACACAGGCAGTAAAACACTTTTGCCTAACATTTCCTGAGGGCTGCACAACAACTGCCACCCCCTGTTCTTACAGTGTTTGTTCTGGGGAGAGGGTTTGGAGATGTATGTGACAAATTAACGAGGGGCTGTGCACTGCCTTGGCTCGTGGCCTGGATGTGGTGCTGGTGGCACTACATCAGTGTTAAGTTGCCTGGCTTCACGGGGAGAAAGAACAACTGAAAACCAATGGTGTCAGGTGGGAAATCTCTCAGTAACACATCCACAGAGATTGCTTGGAAACCTTTTATCTGACCCTTGAACTATTGGGAGGCACCATGCAACGGGGATATAGCAATAATAAGACCAGCAAGAAAACATTATCCCCCTCCAAAATAATTAGTGCTCAGGGAGTGTAACTTTAGGAACCTCAAAGGAAGGCAGTTTAAAGAGAAGCAGGCTGTTTGGTTTTTCAGGGTTTTTTTCCTGATTCTCTTCATAAAGGGAATCTCAGATTCAACCCCTGATGCACATGAAGAACCAAAAAATGGAGGAACACAGTCCATCCTCTGTCCTTCTTTCATGTTGTCACCTCTAAGAACTTTACAGACCAACGCTCCTGCTGCTGATGTCCCCACAAGACATTGGTGGGCTAGAAGAACCACCTTCCATCAAAGTGCCAAATCCCATTTCCTGCAAAGACAAACATAAAAGGCTCTCTGGGTAGGTGAGAGTTTCTCCTTATCCTGCCTGGAAGCAAACCTTTACCAGCCCTCAGTTGTGTTTCACTCCCCAGCTCCCTAACATATAAAATACTCACTGCTTTTCACAAAAAGAATAGTTTAAGAAAAAATTATATATATATATAAATATATAAATATCCACATGAAAACCAATGTACCAAACGTTACTCGTCAGTGGCTTTTCCACCCTGCCTGTGCTGCCAGCACTGGCTACTCAGAGGTAGACAGGAAGGTGAGGCTCTCAGGCTGTGCCAGCTAACAGGAATGGTTCCTGCTCCTGAGCCATTTGTTTACTGAGAACATGAGAGTCTCTTGGGCTGCAGCAGGTTGAGGCAGCCTCAGAACTGGCAGATAGAGCAAACAAGCCCACCGGGGCACAGCCCAGAACTGATGATGGTGCCAGGTGCACCCATTCATCTCGGAGCAGATTTCAGGTTGCAAGAGCTTGCTTGGGCCAGTCCCAAGGTCAGGGCACTGCTCAGGCTGCTTTGGCAGGAGCAGCCAAGGCAGGGGACAGCCTCATTCATCAACTTACGGCCAGAGCTAGAAAAGCTAGCAGCTGCTGCAGGCAGGCTGAGTATCCTTGTGAGTTGGCTTGGCATGTGGGGCTGCATTCCCTTCCTTAAAGTCTTACCAGGCTACTTGTAGAGAGCTTCTGATCTTGGCTTCACAGCAAGGGCCATCTGTGCTTAAATTCAGACACAAGTATAACTTCTATTTTTTAAAGACTTGCTTGCTAAGATGTTCTCTGTATGCAGCATTATGTTTTTTCTACTTGTGCTCTGTGACAACAAACAACTTTATAAAGAACCCCAACAGCTTTCTGCAAGATCTTTGGCTTTGCTGACACTGCTGAGCAGCCCCATGGCTGGACTGAGGCAGGAATGAGGCTGTCCAGCTAATTCTGGCTGCTGCAGACAGGGGAGATCTGCCACTCGCTTGACCTTGCACAGGGCCACAGACTTACCAGCTGGTGAAACGGGTCTTAGAAGCCAGCAGCAGTGGCTGAGCACAAAGGAGCCGTCTCTTGCTTTGGTAGGTGGGAACAGAATACAAGGACCAAGCTGGGTGAAAACAGCAGCCAGGCTGGGAGCCACACTGAGCCATAGACAGCAGTTCCTGTTGGTTTGTTCAGGGGTCAGAACAGGTGAGGCCTCTCAAACTGTGTTTACGTGGCAGCACTGCACCATTGCTCCCTGCCAGCCAACAAGCTGTGAAGTTCTGAAGTAACTTACCCTGGGGTATACAGCAAAACTTGAAAGGAGGGTCAGCGTTCTGTAGAAAATAGCAACTGCATTTTAGGGAATGGCCACGTGTGGAGATCCCCAAGCTCGAGCAGGCCCCTGGCAAACAATTAAACTGCTGCCTACCATGTGAGTGCCAGAGTTCGGCCCGTGCAGGAGGCAGCGGCTTAATCGGCTGCGATAGCCTTGCCAGGAGGCTGGGAGGCCTCATGCTGGAGCAAATAAAGCCTGCAAGCGTTTGTGCTCCTGCTACCTGCCAGGCAATTTAATCCCGACTCTGGCAGATGTTAATCCTGGCACGGGTGGCTCCTAAAGAGCTTTCCTCTGAACTGGTCACCAGGTGCCCCGGGCAGGGAGTGGGGTGAGGAGGCCTTGCCGCATGGCCCACGGTGGGACTTCCAGTCGGTGCCAAAGCCCACAGGCTGTGGGTTTTCCTTCTAACATTCAGAGCCTGCTTACAGAACCAGCCGGGAGGGGAGGGGAGAAGAGCCTCGGTTAAAATTTAAACACTTGTTCAAACAAAGACATCAGTAACCAGGGCAAAAAGGAAAAGCAGGACAGGAGCCTGACACAAAGCATGGCTCTGAGCACAAGGGGCCGAGGCCAGCGAGCACCTGCAGCCCCACCGAGCTCGGCCAAGGGCCCATCCCCATGCTTTTAATATCTGTCTCTATTCTGCTGCCTTTATGAGGAGTGAGTCATCATGCGTCAGCCGACGATGGGCTTTACACAATTATTTATTTATGTGGAACCCTCTTCCCCACCCCCGCACATCCCTGATCTCATCCCCCTCAGAAAACAGATGCTTTATGGAACAAGAGTGGAAAGCTCCATCCCAAAGGCAGCCCGTTGTCACTGCATAAAGGCACAGCTGCCCACCAGGTGGGACAGGGCCAGGCACCTGCACTGGCACGCAGAGCCCTGGACAGAGCATGAAGCTCTCAAAAACCAGGACGGAAGATGTCCCTACCCAGCCCCAGCTACCACAAGAACTCTCCCTGATATATCCCTTGGCCATCAGCCACACGTTCTCCTCCCCTTGCTGCTCAAAGCAGTGCTGCATCAGGAAACAAACACTCAGCTTCTGGTATGGGATGCTGCAAGCAAACAGCCTGCAGCCATGCTGGTGGCCCCAGAACAGCCCGGTGTCGCTGCTGTCCCCAGGGTGAGCAGCCGGGGCAGAGCTGGCACTGTAGGCTGCAGGGAGAGTGAGGTGCCAGCAGGGGCCACTGAGTTGGATTTCCTATGTGAAATCCCCTACCTGCTGGAAGGGACTCACTCCAGACTTTCCCAATGCAACACCAAATCCTGCTCTCAGTGCTCAAGTCACTCATAGCAAGGCTCTGATTTCATGGGCCTAAGAGCAGAACACAGGAGTTACTGGTGAGAAAGGAACTCATCCTTCCTAGAAGGCAACAGGAGAAAAAAGTTCCTCTAAGAGAAAGGAACTCATTCCTCAGCACTGACACCCAGCTGTCTCCATGTTAAAACTCATTTCCCGAGGAGAGAAAGCTGCAAGGTGGCAACTGTGCCTTAGCATGCTGCCCCAGGAAACGCAAAGCAGAGGACAACCAGCCCCAGGACACCTGTGCTGAACGCCCTGCTCTGGGAGCAGCAGGGCACCACAAGCAGGTGCTTCCTGTCTGCAGGGTGAACTCGCTGCCTGCACACAACCCCTGGTAGCGCGCTTCGGGTTTGCTCAGAGCAGCCGCAGCCTGTCCCCAGCTAGGTGATGGCAGAGGGGAAAACCAGCATAGCATCGCCTGCACATCCGCAGCTCTTCACCTCTTCAAACCACCCGTGCGCTTCCCATCTCGGGTTGGCAGACGGGGCAGCTCTAAATGCTAACCTCAACGGCCATTACGCTCGTAAGGAGCGCCAGAGCAGCCAACCACAGCCCAGCCACCTCACACAAAATGGCGTCGCCACGGCCGGCGGCCCGGGGCAGGAGAGCTGCTGGCTCCTACCTGCGCTCAGCGCCCACTGCTCCTCCAGCCAGGGGAACCCACTGCTCCTCCTTCCTCTGCAGCACAGGCGCGCAGCAGCTGTTGCCACGTTCAGCAGGACTTTACAACAAAAGTCACCTGGAAGTGCGGAGAGAGCTGTGCTTCAAAAGATTTATTACATATATTTGTACATATTTTACATGAATGGAATGTTAACGTACAACCTAAAAATCAATAAAAAAATATTTTCATCCACGATTACGTACTGGCAGACCATCGAAAAGAGTACCTTAGAACAACTGAAGTCAACTTGCAATCATACTGCTCAATTAAAAAAAAAAAAGAGCACGTGTTACATCAGACATTGCAAATTACATTCTGATTTCTGCTCAGGGTAACGAAGGAAGACATCTTGTCCATTACCACCGCACGGCCGTGTGGCATGGCAGGAGCACACAGCTCACCACTGCTCCACGGGCAGGGCTGGGAAGAGGCGTAGGAAAGGGGGACATGGGCTGTGCTCCAGCAGCAGGGCGGCCTGCCAAGTGGGAAGAGAGGCAGAGCGAGACTCTCGATGATCGGGTGATAAGGAGAATGCCGGAGCACCACTTGTTCCATGTGATGCCTCAGCTTTTAAAATTAAGTAGTTCAGTAAAACATCCCCCTACAGCTAAGCCTCCTTTCTTCCTTGAAGGTTGTAGTACTTTGGCAATACCAGCTAAAAGAGAATTTCGGACTGTATGGTAGCGAATGCTTCAGCATCACACACACAGGAAGAACACAAAATCATGCTTTGCTGTCTCCTCCTGTTAGCATTTCACATCTTGGGAGCTTGTGACCAGTTATGTTGAACAAAATTTACATTTACGCATAACAAATCAGCAATGGAAAGGACAGATCTGAGTGAGAACAAGAAGAATGGAATTCGGCAACAGATTACGTACTTGTAGCATTGGATTACTTACATTCGAGACTGCCAGAATCGAGCAAATCCTACTTAACCATTGCAAAATCTTTGCCAAAGCACACCCAAGGTCAAAAGTCTCTCAAACAAACATAAATAGCTTAAAAGCTGCCAGGAAGATCAGCAAATAGTGGCCCTGCTTCCTCCTAGTTACTGTACACTGGCAGCTTATTATAGCAAAGCCAGAACCAAGTCCACTCTTCTGCTGGTGCTGCATGTTGCTGCGATGGTTTATCCGAGCGAGTCTTCAGCAAACCATGCCACCATGAGGTCATTGCACAACTCGCCCTGCCATCAGCTCTGAGTACACAAGTACAAGGTTACTTCACAGAGCACTGTGCAGAACCTTGGGAAGCCAGCAGACCGCGTAGCACAGCACTCACAAGAGAACCAACTGCAACTTGAGGCAAGCTGAAACTCAAAACACTGTGGTTTTGTTTCCCCCCCAGTGAGCTAAAATGTCTTCAACCTGAATTCAGCATCATGTTAATTTATGCTGAAGAAACGTCACAGAAGTTTATATTTAGGAAACAAATACTGGACACTGTTCTCTTGTGAATTTCTCTGTTATTTTCAGTGCCAAAAAGTGGGACAAGCTGATGATGCTGCTACAGAAAAAAGCATGTTTGATTGGGCTGTAGCAAAACCTGTAACAAGTCCTTCTCTTCTAAAGAGCCTCCTCCTCCACTGTTCTTGCAGATGTCAATGGAAAGCATTTCCAAAGACTGAGGGGATATGGTCCTAAGATGTAGCATGTCTTCCTTCAGCTAGGAAAAAGAGAAATGCATACTAAAATGACTTTTAAGCTTGGAGGAGTGGAATGTGAATCTCAAGATACAGCATTCTTCAAAAATGAGACAATCTTCCATGGCACAGGTGAGCTGGAAGATCCCATAGCAGCATGTCCACATTGCCAGGTATGCAGTATTCTCTTGGTAGGATCGCAGCTGCACATGCAAATTTAGCAGATACAAGACTGCAATACCAAATCTGCAATACCAAATCTGCACATAAATATTCTCTTTCAATGTGACAAAGCAGCAACATTCACAAAGATGACATGGCCTTCATCACAACCAGCGTGAGCTTTGTTGCTGTTTACTACTTAGAGATAAGTAATAGTGCCAAGTTCCCTGGGTTTGGGTTGAACACAAGAAATGCAGCAAATTTCTGAAGCCCTTAAATGGAAAAGGCCATAAACACATCTCAGCTATTAGGCACTAGCCATCCACAAACAGCAACACAAAGATCCATGGTTCTGAAAAAAGAAGATATTTTCCACATTTGCTGACATTTTAGTCTGCTGGAAGTCCCCAGACTCTCAGCAAAGACTTAATTAAAAAGCCAGTGCTGCTTCTAGTGTTAGGAGCTAGGATTAATACATAAATCTGGAAACTAAGCTGTAAAACCTCATTTACATCATAAAGGGGGAGAAGAAGGGGAAGAAACAGGTCACAAGAATCCACCCACACCTTCGTACCTTACCTACATTTTCCACTTCAATATACTGCAGTACACTTACCCTTGAATACAAAAATTAAATTGATTACAAATAAGACGATGTTTTAGGCTTTATTCTTCCAGAATAAACCACAAATCTGCGGTGGGCTTCAAGTTTTTCTTTTCCCTCCCCCATCACTGAACTCACAATGTCTAAAGTACATGTTGAAAGAAAACTCACTTAACTACTTCCTAAAGAAAATGGCATTAGGGAGATACAGATTTAAAAGAGACAACCAGTGCCCCGTGCTGACAGTAGCATGGCTCTCTTGGCATTGTATAGAGGACAGCTGCACACAGCTCAAATCATAGCCTCCTCCACTAAGAGCTTCGGAACACAAATTGCTACTCAACACACGTAGGTATGTTACAAGCTCAAAAAACCTCACATTTCAGGACAGCGTCGAGTCTATTCTTCCCCTCTGGCAAGCAGCATGTCAGCATGTTTATGGCAGACCTGAGTATGGGAATTATTTCATACCCTTACTTACTTAGGGAAGATATAGGTCAGATGACTCAAATACTCTGAAACAGCACAGACTTGGCAATTTTAATATATTTACAGGCAAAGAAGCATATCGCACCAAAATAGAAGTTATTGCTTCTTGTGGACAAGTGCGGTATTCCTTGATTGAGACACAAGACTTGTTTGATGTTTATTTTTCCCTCCTGAAGCACAACGATTCAGGACCACTGTGAGGTTGTTGTTAAAATGAAGGTGTTGCCTACAATGAGCAATGAGCATCTCCAACTGACTGACACAGCTGGTGAGAGAACACTTACAAAGGTGAATTTCCACAGGCATTTTCAGAGTCAAACATCGATCTCATGCTTCCACGTCATTCTTGGCTTGGACTATATTACACATTTTGATGGAAGAAAACCTTTCATAGGCTTTCAGAAGATATTTACAGATACCAAGAATGCAAAACCAGCATCTAAGGTTGTCCCCCGTATCAGTTCCTCAAACAATATGAAGTAGTGCAGCTCTACTGTGCTGATGGAAGCAGGAGCAGACTCCTTCCCAGCAAAACCACGCTAGTGGCATGCTTTGCAAACACTGACCCTCAGCATAGGACAGCAGTTGTAACTATTGGGTCTTTAAGCAATCTGTTTGCATCTGAAAGCAGAAAATACAGGTGCTCAAAATGGCAATAAATGAACTAGAGGTACGAACTACCAAAATCAAGCTCAAGTTGTAAACAGATTTATGTTTAGAATATCTATCTACTTAATTCCCAAGCCAAAGACCATCTACGACCTTGGAGCACAGAACACCCAACACTAACCTACCCGCGGTACACATCACGTTTCTGCAGGCATGAAGCCAGCAGCAAACACCAAATCAATGCAAATGCAACATCTTCAATTTCAGAAGACAGTAGGAATTTAGAACACTGGAAAAGTGGGCCTGCAGGCAACACCACTGTGAGTGTTACAGGTGCTGTAATTCTTCCTACTCCCCACCCCCTGTGACAATACAAGGCAACACAACACTTCTTGGCTAAAAAGGAAATCGTGCAGGGAACTACTGTACATGTGATATGACTTCAGAATTAAAGCGTGACAAAATGGTTCTGCTTCCACTGAAAAAGAGAACACAGCAGGGCCCCACAGTTACAGGTTCAGCTGAAACTGGTGATGGAAGCCCAAAAATGTAGAAACAGCATCATCAACTAAGAAAACTATCTAGTTTGGACTCCTTTTCTTTCTTTCTGCAGCATAACAATGGCATTTTACAGTGCAAAATTCAGGGAAAACTGTTACCCAGGAAATAATTGCTCGCAAGCAAGACATGGGAGTCTACTAACATGTACTGCACTTGTTCTCCCATATAGCAGCTCCTGTCCTTTGCCCTTTTTGATATGAATCACAGTAACAACAGAGACATGTATGAAACAAAAACCAAAAGAGCAGAATTATGTATGTACAAGAAAAAAGTTTGAACTGTGCAGTTTATTTTCACTATTGAAACCCACTAAAACTGCTGTCATAAATAAATATTCATGAACTCTTCCCTGCACTGTGAAATTCAGATACTGCTATGATTGATTCTGGATATAGAAGTTATCCTTCTAAGCCCTGATATCTCTTCCAGTTTGTCTTTTTTTTTTTTCCTTCCCCTTTCTCTTTTTGGAACTGCAATACTTTATGGAAACTAATACTCATCCACAAGTTTTCCTTGGTGTGCCCCCTGCAGACAGCTGGTGATCCACGGAGCCTTGGTTACACCAGTATAATAAAGTATAATAATAATAAATTAAACAAATGCAGGTGCCTTTTTAAAAAAGAAAACAAACCACACTGTCAAATGTTAGCCTCCACGTGAAGAGACCAATTATTTAGATTGCAAAGTACTACAAATCCTGCCATCAAATGAAAAAAAACATTCAAACAAGGAAACAAAGAAAAACTTGCACATTAAAAACTGTGTTTTAAAAGTTAAACACAAATCCCACCTGGATGTTATCTCACCCATGCTCACTAACAAAAACCCTCTTGCTGTGCCCACATTTGCAGTTATTCATTTCCACCTCAGGAGGCAGCCTGGAGATGAGAGTAGTACAATAAAATAATTACCTGAAACATTTTTAAAAAAATACCCGTTAAACAAATTACCTTAACTGGCAGCACTTAAAATTGGTAATTCTCCTTTTTTTTTCCTACTAAAAAAAAGTTGCATAGCTGTAAGATTTTGCTTTGCTGCTTTTTTTGTTTGTTTTTACTCACAAGCAGTGTAAGAGAAGTTTTAGTTACTGCAATAGCAATACAATGTGCAGATTTCAACAATTCCTATAGCTTGGATCAATATAAATTAGTTACCTGTCTCAGATTTACTCTTTGGACTGCATTGTGACAAAGGTTTAATTAGAAAATTTTGATGTATTCCTGTGCAGAGAAGTTTATGTTTTCTGTTCTTGTAAAAGTGAAGAACATAAAATAGGGTGTGAATTCAGGAAATAAGGTCACGCTGTTAGATTACACTTAAATTTGCCATTTACTCTTCTTCAGCCAACAAGAAGGTGAACATGTTCCCACTCAAAAATGGGGCCACCCTCCTGCAAGGGTCTCAGACAGCACGTATCGAACGTCTCAGCTTCCACTTGAAGCAGTAGGAAACGTGTCCAATAACCTGCTTCTTCACAGAACCAGAAGTTAGGCTGAAATTAGGAACTTTGGCCTTCCATACAAAATAGTGTCAATAGCGTCTGTTAGGGGGAGTAGATTGTTACAGAATGTGCAGCATTTTCAAAATCCCTGTGTGTCCTTTGCATGAGTGTTTGGTATACTGAGCACTACTGGCAGGTAAGTGGTGTCCACAATGCTTTTTCCATGTCAATGTCCATCTTTGCCTTTTTCAGCCACAAAGAACAGTTACTCTCAGGCCAGGCACGCTGTGTTCAGCAAGGGAACCTCAGATCTCCTATGTTTTCTGACCAGTGGAAGCAGCTGTTAAGAAAGCAGAAGGCAAAGTATCAGCATTTCAGCTACTTAAGTATCTAACACACAGAAACATCACAAACACGAGCACTTTCATTTCCCCTTTTCCCTTGGCCCTCAATTATCACCATCACCACTGTGAGGAAAAAAAGAAAGCGAATTGGGTTTAACACAAGGTTAGACACTTACAAGCGTTTACAGACACAAATGTGTTCACAGACAGCACGTGGATTTCTTCCACAATTCAGCTGCTGGGGGCAATTCAGAACATGGGTTGCTTTGTTTAGTAATTCTAGCTCATACCACCCTGCCTTTTAAACGATCATCCCTATAACAGGACACCCTCCCTCAGGTTTTCTCTGCTATCCATTCAGCAACCCAAGCCAAGTGAAACAAATGAACGCCAACGGTGATGTCTTCAGATTATGATGATGATTCTCACCTTTAGCAAAGCAACCATTTTCTGTATCGATTTTCACCTACTGATCAGAATTTCAGTTACGATGTGGAATACTGGTAGCCAAACATCATAAACCATGACACCACTCCTTTAAGAGAGCTGGTGTTTTGCAATGCCTGGGAGCAGTAGTTCAGTGCGAGGCAAAGATTTAGAACCAGCCAACTAAAGGAATAAACTTATTCTTTAAGCCTTTGACACTGACTGCAGATCTGAAATAACAACAGCTATAAGCTGGAAATAATGAATCTCTGTGGGATAGGATGGGTAAAAATGTTAATTTTTTTTTTTTTAACATTCTGGAACGCATTAAGATGAAAGTGATTTTGGAAATACCTAATTTCAACTTTTTTTAATGATTCCAAAAGCTTTCTTTCAGAAATGCATGCCATGAAACAGTCCAAAATTACACGGTTATGCTATTTTGATCTTGTTTCATTTCCATGGAAAAAATACTCTTTAAAAGTTAATGGTAAAGCTTTACTGGCACTGACTTGCCACTTTCCAGCACTAAAACTGGAATACATCATTTCAGACCACACCATAAAAGGATGCAAAACCCTTTTATATATTGTAATATACGTCACTGCTCACTGATTAATATTGCAGTTCTGAGACACATTAGCAAATTCACAGGTTATGAAAACAGCATCAAGAGTAATTTCAGATAATCAATCGTAATATTGTTAGAATGTATGTATCTAAAAATAAATATTACCTAAGAACACGAATCTTCCCTTAATCTGATGGATGCTCAGGGCAAGATCTATTGACTTCAAACCATTCATCTATGCAGCTGTCGGATGGAAGACAAAAATGAAAGCAATTAACATGAATATCCCAGTAATTCCCAGTAAGGAATGCATATTAACTGGTTTCTCATGATTTCCATGTGCAGTGGGATTTTACATTAACAAAGAAAAACACATATATACGCACATGCCTGTCCACACCCTACATCTTTATATGTTCACAAACAAAAAAAATGTTAAAATCTGCTAGGAAAGCCTTTCACAAATTGTTAGCCAGCTTTTGTACACAAGTTACTTTACCACTAACACTATCATCTCGTTACACCAGGCACTGACATCGTACACACCGTAATTACAGGCAGTAGTGAAAACTATTAAGAAACAGTTTTAAAAAGCACTCCCTCTTAAGCCTAATGGCATTAGACAAGGCTGTTATTACAAAAGTGTCTGCAATCCAAGCTCGATAGCTGTGATGTCCACTTCTGCAGAAGTGATTTTGGCCTTTTTTTCATGTAAGTGGGAGAAGCTAATTGGGGAAAAATGCAGACAGAAGTCACTTAAAGATCACCTTTAGTGTGGTTACTGCTTGGCTTTTGTTTGTGTGAAATGCAAAAAGCAACCAAGTTTTAGTGAAGTTACTCTGCAAATGCAACTTTCAGGACTTCTGGGTATGCACCATAAGGAATACTTGCCCTTTATGATATATGCAGAGGCAAGGCAGCCGTGCTATAGTATCTCCCTGCTGCAGCTCTTCCAGGCATATTGCACACTCCCCAGTATCTTTACTCAGCACGTCCTCTGAAGAAAGAGAACAAAGTTGAACAGTCAAAAAGCAGGCTACCACAAAGCAAAACATTCTCTGTTCAGAACATCAAGGGCAGCTACAGAAGATAGTTCTTGTCCTGCAGAAGGAGCCGTCAAGGCGAGTTTGGGTCATGCATGCCATATGACAGAAGATTCCTGATGAGAGACATCTCAACAACTCATATGATTATGGTTCAGTATCTCGCTTGAACACAGCCATAGCTCAAAATGAAGCCCTGCAGGAAGACAACCACACAGAGGGGATGGGTAGCCACAGTCAGCAGTCAGTAATCCTTGGGGGTTTATACGCTCCCAGCAGATGGACATCCCACCACAGACTGCTCTGATCCAACTTGGGAAACCTGAGCTCTGAGCCAGGCAGCTGCTACATATGCAAGCTGTGCTGCTGACCCCAGGAGCTTAACACGGGGAAAAGTTGGTACCATCATCCAGATGGCAACTACTGACTCCTGGACTTTGAGGCTTCATTCTGGGGGGGTTTGCTTAGCCAGCCCCTCGTCCCCGCATTCAGCTGTCTTGATGGAGGCTAAGTCCAAGCCTGAAGATAATATTTCTCCAGACAAGACACTGCAATTAATTAACTATTATCTTCCTCCTTCTAAACACTTGGCCTACCATTTGCTTTCTTCTGCTCTCTTATTCATTTCTCTTCTATACATCTGCCTTTCTCTAATTTTAGCAAGCCACTCCAGGACTTGTATTCCATACCTTCGACCTGAAGGTTCTAAATTCCTGGAATTACTTTTTTTTTTTTGCATCATTACCAAATCCCATAAGAAATCAGGAGACAGTATGTTACTGAGAACGCATAAGAATTGGCTTTCAAATAGAAGTTTCTGGGAAAATGCATTATTTTTAATAAAAACCTTCTCTCTTGGACACTGCTGTTAGCCAGAATATAGGACGCAGAATTCAGTCTTGGCACAATACAAAGCAGGAGATGACAGAAGGCCCCGTTTACCAGAAGCAGGTTAGAAGCAACCTCACACAGTGCACAGCTACCAGAAAGGGACCACGCAGCAACCAGCAAGCCCTGGCAGGTCAGAAAGGTGCACACTTGGCTGAAGTAGAGACCACGTGTTCAAATTTCTGCAGCTTAACCAGAAGGAGCCTAAAGGGATTCTTTATGAGGATTGTGATTTCCTGACTGAGAAACCATCAGTTCTAAGCTATGCTCTCAGGTGTCTCCTGTACTCATCACTATGGCATTCCAAGCACACAAAATGACAAGCATACAACTAAAAAGTCATCACTGTGGGAATAAGTAAGAGGTATGAAATCAGATCAACTGTGTTTCTCTAGGAATTGTAGCAATGTACCTTACAGGTGCTTGGATTTCTAGAAGAGTACTCATTGCACGCTAATCTTCATTGGTTATGCTTGAAAATACTGCGTGATGCCACGTGCCTTCAGGGGCATCTTCATGGGGATATGTGAAATATCTCTAAGGAACTAATCAACAGTACACACACTACAGTGAAGAAAACTAAAACAAAAATGTATTTCACAAATGGTAATATTATTTGTAGGCATCACTTTAAGAAATTGCTTCGGTTTTTGTAAGTATTACAAGACATACGGATTCAAGAACTGAAGAAGGAAAGCCATCTAAGACAATGCAAAAGCTCTTAAAAATTCATCTGTTGTTAGAGAATCCCAACCTGCCCAGAAGAGCACCCTCTTAATAAATCCTTCCTTGACTATTATACTGTATGAGGACATATTTTAATATCTGGCACCAGGAGACAAAGACTGTAGAGACAGCCCAGTCCTGTTACAACAGAGATATGAATCTCCACCTGACACTCTCAGGCTCTATCTTAGAACACCTGTTTGCACAAATACTCAGCCAAAAGTCCTACCAGCAGATCCACTCTTCCCACAGCTGGGTCACTGGAAGAAGGGCCATTAATGCTGCAAGCATATATCATACACACACTTAATAAAAGTCAAGTTCCCAAAGTTATTTTTAATCAGATTAGCAACTGGTACCCAAAACAAAATGGCACTGAGGTTCCTTCAGTGGATTAATTCCCAGGCTCCCTTCCCCAGCACAATCAAGAAGGAAGCATTTAGTCAAGCCTTGATGACAAAAATTAAAATGCTGTTCAGTAAAATATAAGAAAACCTTTCTGCGAACTGCTTTCACATTAGTCCCTACTGTACACGATCTGCTTGTCACATGTTCCACACACAGACTTCACAACACACGGCTCAGAACTCCTGCTGAGTGTTTTAACACGACTTTGCAGCTTTTAGCTAACAGCAGGGCGAGATGCCAGTTTAAACATCTTTATCTCCCACCAGCCCTGGTGTGTCTGAGACTCTCCTTGTCTCCTCCAGGGCTCCCATAATCTCTCTCCCCAGGTGCTGTTGCTCTCCTTCTAGCCAATACCAGTCCTACCAACCAAGCCCCAGTCCCTGCCTTCAGCCAGGGCTTTCCCCCTGGAATGCAAAGGTCAGTGCAGGCCATACTTGGCCCAGCCATGCCATGAGCAGTTGCTGTGAAGGCTGATACGATTGCAGAATGTGGCCTTGGGAACACAGAAAAGATTCTGTTAGCAGGATTCAATACTTTCATTCCTCTGAAACGACACAGTTAGCACTTTGCACTTCTTCCATTACCCCGTGAAGGCTAACAGGCTCTCATGCAAGAGGAAAGATAAGTACTGAAGAAACTTAATACCTAACTGTTATAAATGCCCAAGCACAATTTGGTACTGCTCACCAAAAGCAAAGAAGAGAGGATGTAACATAAGGGAAAAAAAGAAAAAACCACTACTGAGATTTCAACAATACTGTATTTATAACGTTCTTATCAGTGCATTACCTCAATGGAAGTGGGAAGCGGAAATAAGCAGAGGCCACACTTTTCCATTTCGCCCACACGTGCAAACACATACAGACACTCACCACACGCCCACATCCACCTGCCTTGCACCAAACAGAAGGTAAGCACTCCTCCACCTTCCAGCCATTGCAACAAGCACCTACTGGCTGAAGACTGGTGTAAAGATGAACTCTGGCAGAAGAGCAGAGTATTTTCCTCCTGCGTCTGCACAAATACTTTTCCTCCTTTATCCCTGCTTAACACTACTAATATTTTAACTTCTGGACGTCCGTAGCTTTTTTCCTCCTAGAATCCTGCTTCAGTCTCTACTGAAAAATAAACTGTATTTCATTTGTGCATTTGTAGCAAGATAAGTGGTAACGAAATAAAATGCAATCAGCCTGGCAGTGTCGCATATCAACTTGATTTAATACATTTTCTGGAACTTTTTAGAAATATATACAATAACTATCAGCTGCCAACTCAGCCATGGTTAAAGTTACAGGTAATGCCTGTGAAGAAACAGCCTGCCTATAAACTGAGGACTGTGAAAGTGCATACAATACATACCCTATGCATGAAGTCATTACAATCTGTGTTCCTGCTATTGTTTTCAAATACGGAGACTCAGGAAATAATGTAGCAAATCACAAAGGCTGCATTTGGATAACTATCACCTTAGAGCTGCAGTATTTCATTGCTCTCTAGGCATCCTGAGCAACACAAATCAGAAAGATCTTCCATTTAATCCCATGTGACTTTCAAATACAGACTTTTTTTCTAAGACTTACAAACTGAAATTTCCATGGAAGTTGCCACTGCAGCTAGCTCACCAGTGAAGAAGACACTGAAGTGCATTCTACCATGAATATCACTAAAACTTTTTGAAATACACCTTCTGAACAGTAACTTATCAGCATGAAAACTGGCAAAACAAGGGCCTTAAGTTGAAAAACACTGATCAAATTAAGTAGTACACGTTACCATGTGTGTGTTATATATTCATTCATTTTCATTACTGATTACTTAGTTAAGTACTAAATATTTATTTTTTATAAAGGTATACATCAAGCTTTAGGTGACTGGAATCAATGTTTTTCACTTGTTTTGCCCAAAATACTTTACCCTGCTTTTTCTTTATGCAGGGCATGTTTCTTTGAGGCAGCTCAGGAACTCTTTGCAACTTCATATTGGCTGCAAACAAAAGCCTTCTCTCCTAGTCCATCCCCAGCACTGTTAAAGCCAGATGTTTCTTTGACTTGCTCCCTGTACTTCGATACTGCGGTGGGACAAGAGGAACAGCCCTGATTCAGCATTCTGCACTAGGGATCGTTCTTGGATGACCAGATCAGTCCCCTTCTGCTGGCCAAAAACTGAGGCAGAAGAACAGCTGATTCGTACAGCTCAGCAGGCCCTCGATGATCATGCAGTTGCCACTGCAGAAGATGCTGATTTTGCCTCTCCCAGCTTTCCAAGCTACAGGGTCCACCAGCACATTTAGTGAGGCACAGCTGAAGCTGTTGGCTTGGCTCACCTATGAAGCCTGCTCTTTGCAGCCATAAGGTACAGTCCGCATTGCCTTCAGCAAGAAACACGTCTTCAGAAGAAATGCTGGGTTCCTTACACATCTAATGCAAACAACTCCCTGTAGCTCAGAGGAAAAGGCATGATTTTTGAAGATCAGTGCCTCTCCTAGAGCCTCAGCTGAGTCATTTCCAGGATTCACCAGCACTACAAAGAGTAGCACATGGAAATTCAGAATCCAGCTTTTCTGAATAACTTGAATTAAGCTGCTTCTTATTCCACTAAATAATAATAATAATATCCCCGCGCTACTGAACTACATAAACATTGCCACTTTCCATCCATTTCCAACAAACACAACCTCAAATACCACTGCACTACTTGCCAATTTGGAAACACCTTCTGTACTACAATGCACACAAAAAATAACCTCTCTAAAGACAGCTACAGAAAATGTGATATTACCTCGAGTACCAACAACATGTTTGGTGGATTTGGGAGCAGGGAGATGTTTGGCATCTCTCTCTTCACTGCTAGCAACATGGCAGCTTGTTACAATTTCCTACGTTAAGTCCAAAAGCTACCACTGTTTGCCCTTTATCTCTCAGCTTCTCAGTATGGGTCCAAGACTAAGTTAACTATACACAAAAAGCTATGCATCGTGAAAGACTTCCTGAACAAACACGTTGGGCCTCCCCTCTCCTACAATACAAATACTGTACTGAGGCAGCACACATACATACACAAAAAGGAGGAAAGTGAAAGTCACAAGAAAAATATTTGCAACAGAGTAAGGGCTAATTTGCAATGTTCCTATCACAAACACCTCACTGAGCTACAGGGAGGTAGCTGGAGAAGTTCCACTGCTTCTCAGCTAAACCCAACATTTTAGGAATCACATTCAGATTTTTCTGCAACACTTTCAGCTTTCAGAAGCCAATCCCAAGAAATAACTAAATGCTTCCTGTTCAATCAGGTAAGGATCAGGTGTGTGCGATAGTGAAAAGTATTTACTTCTCAATGAACAACAATAAAAATCTAATAGATGTATGCTCTATTCATCCTGCTTCCCAAAAAGTCTGTATAATTCTAGGTACCTTGACACAATTCACATTAGGTGTATTAAATAACAGAGAGGAAAGGTGTTTGTGCACACTCAGGGAAGCAGCTCTTTGGTACAGAAGTTTACCTCAGTGGCCACAACGTAAATCTACCTCCAACTTCAAGATATGCTGTCTCAATAGAAGATACAATATGGCAAAAAACTTTCAAGTCACAAATAATATGGCCATTACACAACATCCAATTAACATTCTCACGTTTACATCCAAGGACTCACAATGCAGAGCCAGGCTTTGATAAACGGCTAAGTAGCCTGGAAAACAAAGCTGCTCAGCTCCAAACAGCAACATCCACATCCAGTCAATCCTATGTTAAACTGATCAGCTTACCAACTTTCTCAAACCATATTCAAGCATCTCCTATGGAGTACTGTGGTAAAATAAGTACTCACCCAAGTTAGGTTTCATTAGCCCAGTTGGACACTCCATTTGGAAATGCCTTGTGCGCCTGTCTTTTAGATTAATTGCCACAGTGACTATGTATTTCCAATGTGATTTAAGATTTGCTTAGCAGACAATTATCTGATTGAATCTGAGAGATATGCTTGAAAATGCAGTCTTTCCAACTTCTATTTAATCAGTCTGCTTGCAATTCAAATGCCCTTGAACATTAAATCATTCCAGGATGGTTAAACAACTTTCTCCTCTGGCAAAGACTTCTAATGACAAGTTCTATTCACCACATTTCTAAGAACACTTCCAAATTCTTGTCTAGATATGAGCATCTCTTTGCAATAGAACCAGAAACATTTCATTCCAGAGCATGACGTAAAGAGATTCTAGATCTATCCACTCTATACTGTCCCCATTCCAGCTTAATTGGTGCAGTTACAGTTTGAGTGGCTCAAGGGTTAACTTCTCGAGCAGTCTTCCTTGGGATGATGTGTTTGTTTCAAGGCTTTTCCCTTCCATTCAGAAACTATCCCTGGGAGATAAAAATACTTGTAAATATTTTCCATTCTGTAGGGGACCACATGATAAAGCCTTGAATGCTGAAGGACCGAAGTAGCACCCTGCAGTCCAACCCCATCATGAATGGTGTACCCAAGCACCTACCAGTCTCAAACAACTGAAACAAACACTGTATTATTGCAGCTCACGGAATAAAAATAAGCTGGTTTTTTTTTTCTTTCCTTATTTCTTATTTCTTTTTTTTTTTAATCAATATCACAATCTCCCAAGCATTAGTCTTGAATGTCAGGAGTTAAATAAAAACTAGCAAACCCTCAAGAAATGCAATGGCAGCAAAATATAGAGTCCTTAGTAAAAAAAAAAAAGAAAGAAAACCTGTAAGGAACTATCACTCTATCACTGGGGGAATACCTCCTTCTCCTTGCTCCATTGCGAAAGAATGATTTACACTTCTGGAGGCTGAGTTTACCATCAAAGGATCTTGTACCACAAACATGCTACAAAAGAAGGAGTGCTTGAGTAAGCGGCCAGAGGCAACCAGCATGTATTGCTGACAGACAAAGAGTCTGCAGCAGCTGGGATTGCTGCTTACAGAGTTGGGAGTTAGGTTGGATGGATTCAACTTACAGACGTGAACAAGAACGAACTATGGCTGCAGAATCCATACGTGCAGATCTTTTTTGGGGGAGGCTACACAATGCTTCTTATCTTTGAAAAATAAATCAAAACATTTAGAGGCTGTTTACACAACTATTTATACAAGCAGTAAGAAACTGCTATGACAGATACAAAATTAAGGTCCAATGAGAACCTTGGTTCACAATCCAGAGACCGAAAACGGCTGAACCATGTGGTTTCTCCCAGAGCAAGAAGTAATACAAGAGAATTTTGAAGTGTAGTTTGCCTTGTGCAGCAAATACAACTTACTTAGCAAAGTTAGTAAGAACAAAAAAAAACAAAACTAACCAAAAAAAAGAAATCACAAGAAACAACCAGTCATAAAACTCACAGCAGTTATCTCCAGAAGCATCTTACTGCAGCAAATCACTTGGAAATCTGACAGAACAAGGAAAAGATACTACTAGTCAGGAGGGCTAGTTTCTCTGACCTTGCAGAGACTGTTACCTGCAAAGAGCTTTATGGTCAGAATGAAGACTCAACTACTATGCTCCATTCTATTAAAGCGATTCATTTTGCCAGTCAAGCATGGATGGCATTACCAACAACATTCCCAAAGACTAGGAGAGGGAAACAGAGTGCAGATGTGGTGAAATACATAACAGAATATGACTGACTGTGATCAACATGAAGTAAAGGTCTGAACTGACAGAGATCTGGCAAATACACAACGTTGCTGTGACTGTACAAAAGGATTCCCACCAAGCTTAGAAATCCCTCTTTTCTTCGGAAGCTTAAATGACTTTAAGCTTATTTTTGCAACACGAAAGGAGACCAAAATGATCACAGAAGAGAATTCTTTCAAAAAGCAGGGTTCCAAGCATTAATTGTCACTGAAACCATGGTTAGAAGACAAAAGAAAAATGAAAATCATTACCAAGCAATTAGGAAGTTTTATTCTAGTAATGGTCTGTAAGAAAATGAGAGTGTTGATGGGGACCTGCTGGCTTAATGAAAGTTACTTATGAGAATTCTTATCTACCACAATGTAGTGAAAGCAGGTAGATTAGAAACCTGTATGGAAGAAAACAATATGGGAATCAGTGTCCTCAAGGAGCATAAGGAGAGAGGAAACAAAGGCCAGCTACAGTTAGCCATCCTTCTACTCCAGACACTGCTGGTTACTTTAATACAACCTTTTTTCTTTTCTTTTTTTTTTTATTTTAAGTTGACTGTATGATATGCTTCAGTGTTTTTGACTCTTTTTCAGGCCCTTTCCACTCTTCCCTACAGGTACCCTGAGTACATTGAGTTTTCCCAAGTCTTCTTAACAGTGGCCAAATAATTGACTCATTTCTTTACAAGCTTGGAACAGAGTTTGCTTTGATCTGGTGTAAAATGAACACACAGAGAGCAATAACGAAGATGCCATCAAGGCTGAAGCCATGAGACAAAGAGCAAAACTACTAAAGGGGAGAAAAAAAACAGGTGTGTCTGACTAAGGTGCTATTCTTACAGCAGATATGATGAGTACCATAAAATGAAGAATCTGGTGCCAAAACTTAGTGGGTACAAATTCTGGCTTGTTACTGCTAGTGCCAGGTGCTAGGCCAACAGGGCACCCTTCCCAGAACAATCCAGATCTCTTTTCTCCAAGCAAAAATTGCACGTTTGGTGTCAATGTACACATGCAGTAATTGTATCATGTCCTGTATAATTTTTAATTTGTCTTCCCTTCCTGTTCACAGCAGCCAGACTGCTTCTACAAGCTATTCCTACTTTAAATTAGATCTGTTATTCTACAAAGATGGATCCCCAAGCATGCCTGAATACAAAAATTTCTGATAACGAAAACTGAGTCAGAGTTTTCAGAGTCATTTCAATTTTTCTACTATACACTAACCCTTCATTCAGTGTTATGATTTATTCCAGCAAGCACAGATGGGTGCATCAGGCACAGTATTACTAGCTAGTCAAGGGAAGCAGTTGCCTGTGTTGCAGCTTGCTAGAAAAATCTCTTAAATCTCTGCTTATTGTTTTCCCCCCTTCCACTCTTTCTTGGCAGCTTTGTTAGCCAAAAGGGCCAATCGTACCCAGGGTTGTGCATCAGGCCCAGCACTGCCAGCCAGGCAAAGGAAGGGATTGCCCTACTGCTCTGCACTGGTGAAGCCTCACTGTGAGCACTGCATGCAGGTTTGAACACCACAACGTAAGAAGGACGTAAAACTATTAGAGACCGTCAGTGGCAGCTGGGTTGGGAATGGAGAACCCTCAATCCTCCTGGAATACACTTGCTACCATCTCATCAAAGAGACCCCAGGCATGGGATGAAGAAGAGACCAGAGCCCCTGCTGATCCCTGTGACCAAGAGAAAGCTATTCTCTCTTGCAAGCAAAATGGCATGGGATGCTACCCCAGGAAAGGGGCCCTCAGTATTCCCACTCTTCCTCTTTCTTCAAAACTAGCAAAACTTTCAGGCCATGAGCATCTCACCCTCTACACAGCTGTTTTTTTGTCACCATGGGGCACTATTAAATCATGCTGCCATGGTGTCACAAGCCACCTTCTGTTCTGAACACTATAAACAGGGGGACTCTGGCTGGAACATCAGTCACTGAGTAGCTGAGGTTAAAATTACCCGGACAAAGGAGGGCTACTTCTAGAGTGTTAGCTTATCCTTGTGTGGGACATGTTGAGGAGGTTCTTCAAATGAGGGAGGATGCATCCTCCTCCTCCCATCAAGAAGTGGCACCTTCTAGGAGGAGCAGACATGTGTAGCCCAGTGACACTGATCTCCCCAAGAGTGACCTACTTGCCCTCAGAGTTAGATCCACCTCCACAAGAACAGCAGCAGAGGGAAGTGGATTCATCTCCATCTGCACTGAGCAGACACCAAAGCACCACGCCTTGCAAGAGGCAGCAACCTATAGACCTCTCCATTTCCCCTAGACAGCTTTCTCTATTCCAGTGGTGAATATCCTACAATGTAATACTACAATATAATACAATACAGTAAGCTGGAGAACTCTAACTCCAGGGTCATCCCACAAGCTCACAAGGATCACTCATTTCCTAGCAATAATAGTATTCAGCAATACAACCTGATTAACACAGGAGTCAAATAAAAAAATAAATAAATAAATAAATAAATAAATAAAGAAAGATGACCCCAAAAGACAGTTATCTACCACCATTTTAAAGGTTTTCTTTCTCTCATTGTTCTTAAATAGACAGGCTATCAAAGCTACTAGGTGCCATTACGACAACAAGGTATATTAGCTAATAGAGGCATAGATCAAAACAGACTCATTTGGAACTGGAAGAAAAAAATAAATAAAAACATCAACCAAACAATTCCTTACCCCCTCTTCCCTCCGCCAAACAAGCAAACATTGCCTATAGGCTAACAAATTATCATCAGATACTAAGTTATTACTTAGTTACATGAACCTACTATCTAACGTTATCTATAAAAGCTACCTGAGTCTATTATCAATGAAGTTTTTCCTGTTTCAGCTGTGTGGTAGAATTGGGCTTATTTCTGCAGCTGCACAAATCTGTGGCCACGTGAGACAAAGTTATACAAACTTTAGAGTGCAAGGAGGTTCCTCCAGGGATATGTACAGTAGCCTACTATCCTAGGTAGGCTAGTCTACTTCTTGGCAGCTATGTCAGTGTACAGTCAATGTAACCACTGTCAGTAGAGAATTTACAAGCTGGTCTAGAATCACTGCATTTCACTACAAATACTTAAAAAGCTACTAAATTTTTCTCCCATGTAAGCCGTGATCATCTCCAACTCAGACTTGAGAGCACTCTGTGACAACTAGAGTTTTCATGCAGCTTGTTTTGGAAGTGTTAGACTTACTCTACCACCAGACACCCTCACCCCTTCTCCCCCCCCCCCAAGAAATTGTACTGACTTTTATCATTGATGTGTTGTCTGTAAGTCAAAAGTACAAGACAATTTAAATGATCACAGGGTAGCAAGTTTTAAAGCAAGATTTTAATCTAAAGGGAAAATCAAACAGAAACCCTTACAAATGGTATTTCAGGCTCTATTTTCAATTGATCTGCCCTTGGGGCCATTTCTGAGCAAGAGGGAGTGCTGCTCATTGCTTTGTATGTCTTTAGGGGAAAAAAAAAAACAACAAAAAACCTGAATAATCAGTTCTAGCTCCTGCAAAACAGTAAGGAATCTGAGAAAGAAAATACAGGGGATTCCTACACAGATCACTCCTTAAGATGCAGTTTGGCATTTATTTTTAAGAGCTTAGGATTTTGAGTACTTATATTTCAACATCCAGTCAATGAAAGTTATTCTCTATGGTGAGGAAAAGATGTATACTTTCAAGAGTATTGTTTCTGCAGAGCAATTAAAGAAAAAAAAAAAAAAGAGTAAAATACAAGGATTTAGAGATATCAGATTTACAAACTGCACAATTACCATTCAAAACAAGGAACATTATTTTCCCTGAAGCTAAATTCCCAGCAGTCACAAGACTGCAGCACTTGCAGACACGATTTATGACATCCTCCAAATGACCTCTCAAAGCTGAAGACTGATTAAGTGTAAGACATAGAAGGTAGCTCCTATCTGCCTGGATCACATGCTGCACAGTCACAGCACAGTGAGCATTTGCTATTGAGCTAACAGAACTGCTCCTTAGCTTTCTGCTGCGTGCAGCACTGCACTGCCATTGTATAACACCAGAAGCACAATGACATACAGTAGAATATATCAAGTCCTCTTCTAACCTGATCTGAATCACTCCTTTCTTCACATGCAGCTGTTCTTTGCAGCACTGGTTCACAGGTGTATCTATAATTTTCTGGGACATGAACTGTCACTTGACTTCAGCAGCACTGTCAGTACCAAAGCAAGACAACAGCAGTATCTGAAATTAGGAGTAGTTTGTAAGGAAAAGAAACAACTTGAACTATTCAGAGCATGAATGATCCCATTTTCAGAAATGGGCTTTTCTATAGTTGTCAAAAGCTTTACTGCACTTATTCAGTGCTGCACTGAAAATATTCCCATGGCATATGTATGCGCTTATATAAAGGCAACTTCAAACTACTGAGAAACACTTGTCATCTCACTCTCAAGAGCTGAAATATGAGGTGACATTATGTTGACCAAGAGTGATTTGTGATGGCTCCATCACAGGAAGCACTGTCCAGATTTACAGCTGGCTCAAAGGCAAATATGCACAGAATCACCCAACAAATACCCTTCTCCCCAAAGGCTCATTAAAAACAGCCAGTAGCATTCAAGACAAATTGGAGAAAAGTAGAAGGATGAATGGATGCAATGTCTGATGTCCTGAAGTTGTACATTCCTCTGTAGGATCCAAGTGTGTCGACTTGAATTCATTACAGTCAAGAAAATTTACTGTAATCTACTAAGCATTCCCAAACTGTACCAGCGACAGTTACTTTACAAAACTATGCTTCCTTTTTTTCTTACATGAAGAGTAAGCTAATGAGCAACGCTGATATTTAAACCATCCCCACTAAGCCTCCAAGATTGTATCTTAGCAAGATAAATGGAGTAGCCTGCAGTTCTGAGAACTGCTGTTCCAGATACGTGAAGCACTTCCCTCACAGTTGCACTGCGTTCCACTTTTGGGAGCTTTCTTCATTGCCACACTGTTAAAAATACACAATTTACCTTTCTTTCCTTGTGGCAAAGAGTTAAGAGTTTTTGGGTCTGGAAGAAATGCTAGAGATGGCAGCTCTGAAAATGCTCCAATTCCATACTATCAAAGACTGACCCAATTCTCCCACTGAGACTGAAATGGGATCACAGAAGCAGGTCCCACCTCCTTTAGCAGGTAGATACACACTGCAACTTGAATGTGACCTTACTTTTCTTCATAGCTAATCCAAGGCCTACAAAGGTGAAAAACAGTGGAAGTTTCCTCCTTGCTGAAAAGGTAAGCAATTCCCAAACAGAGGAAGCACAAAGTAATCAATGTACTTTGATCAAGATCTTCAAAAACAAGTTTTTCTTGAAATTGTAACATTTGCAAGACGAGCTGATGTTACACCCATTCACAGAATAACAGCTGTGTTTGAGATGAAAGTTTAATTTTACTATTACAGTGTTCTTCTGTCATTAAACTACAAAAAAATCCTGAAATTCAGCAGATGTTTAATAGTTCTAAGTATTTTAAAGAAATGCATTAGAAAACAGTCGTAAAGCATTAGGGAAACTGAATGAGGCTCCTACATAATCAAGAGGGTTTTAATGAGTACACATGATCAGAACAGAAGTAAAAGGCACTATTTTAACTGCAGACACAGGCTAAGTGTCTGTTCGTGTCCTACTGTGCAGAGTGCGCTCTTTGCCTGTCACAACACAACCCCAAGGACAGAGTGCAGGATCTCCTAGGGCAAAATAAGAAGCTAGAAACTCTAGGCCAAGGATATTTCTCAACTCCAGAATGGAAGAACTGAAAAGTTCTAAGGAGAATTTCAAATCTTGGAATGAAAGAACTGCTTTGCCTTGGTATTATTCTGTACTGCTCTGCTGAAAGTCTAGTCCTATTAAAGGATGAGGACAAGGAGGATGGCTTAAGCTTTTCCAGGCAGACTGGCACCATGCCCTTTTGCAAGGTCTCTTAGGGTATGGTCTCATACCCTGAGAATCCTGGCAGGGACATGAACTTGAAGTTGGTAATTCTTATTTTCTTCTCACTGATGTTTTCAGAGCATCAGGAGACAGAGCCGCTGGGTAAAATACCCTCCTTTTTTTCAGCACAGATGTAACCAAGGAAAAGACATCATTGCAGAGACAGAACTACCAGAATCACAGATCTCGGTGATTCAAATGCTAAGTTAAGGTGCAATCTTTCTCTTCCCTTCTACTGAGCAGTATCAGCTGAGTAAGTTCAAAACCAAAGCTTTTGAAACAGCCACAAAACCAAAACCAATACAACTTGTGATAGGAAAAAAAGAAGTCTAATTCCCAAAGAATATTTGGAAAAAATACTTGTATTTAGTCCTTTGGATGATTTATGCCAATCTCTCATCGATCATAACGCATATGCTAAAGTCGTTACATAGACGTTGATAACTTCTGTAACAAGGTCACTGCTCTGCCAGATGCCAATTCAGGATTACAAAGCTCACTCACATGCAGGCCTCAAACATCAAACAGTATTATCATTCCTCTTTTAAACTGTTTTAGAGTTAGCTGTATTTACACCCTTCATAAGAAAGCCCTGCTAACCTAAAAGAAAAATTGCAAAGCAGTTACCTTGGGTCATGAAAAATCCTCCAGGAGCTTGTGCAACGGATGTCTTAACATTCCCTAAAATCAGTCTAGCACACGTTTTTCTCCTGAACAAAAAGCTCAGTAAATACACTGGCTGCTAATCAGACCCACTGCCATATTTGAATTAAACACAGAGCAGCCCAAGAGAAAGCAGCGCTGATGCCAAGCAGCTCTACCCTGAGCACACGGCTCTAAGGAGGCCCGCTGAGAAAGTTTCCAGTAGAACAACGTTCCGATGCAAAGTGCTGACTCGATGAAACCCAAAATATTCCACAGGAATGTGCTAATTCAATGAAAACTTTTGAGAGAGGAGAGGCCGGCTGGCCGAGCAGCCAAGGAGGCAGGGAGCTGACTGGCTCTCCTAGCTCCCGGGGTCACTGGCTTCCCCAGCTGGCAGGCTGCCAGCCTGCTAGTCCCTGCTGGCAGGGAGGCCCTTTAATAATAATAAAGTCTTACAAAGTGTCCTGAGAACCAAACAAAGGCATTTCAGAAAGACAAACAGAATTACTTCAGACAGAACCAGCTGCAAGGTTTGTTCAAAAGGATTCAGCAGCGTTAGTTGCAGGAGAGCTAACATTAGTTTGCTTTAAGCCACCAGCAGCCCTCTCGCTTGGGTCTTCTCATTTTTAAATGTCTTGCAATGAAAGAGTGTACCCATACTGTAAATACACCAAGCTACAATTGCATTCAAAACATACACTTCACCAGGTTAAGTCTAATCACCTGCCTCTCAGCAGCTGGAATTGATGCAATTGATGCACAGAGGTCAAGGCAAGTTGGTTCCAAAGCACTGAGTGTTACTTAAGCAAACAGCTCTGCCAGGCCAAGAGGGCTCTCCATGAGCAGCACCTCTGAGAGTTGCCTCTAAGTGAGCCCTGCATGTCACTCACCATTGCAGACAAGAAAGAGAAGACGTGCCTGGAGAAGTTGAAGAGAAGAGGTATGGCTGTGTATGATGTTAGCAGTTGTTTTCAACAGAATCCCCCCCCCTCCCCCTCAAACACACAGAGCAAAAGAACTCGACAAAAGGCACAGGTCAACCAGCCAGTAATCCACTTTCTCCATAAAAGTGGCTTCTAGCAACCTGTGGCTAGCCAGTGCACAGGACCTATTTGGTCTTCTCAGAAGCTCAGCAACACTACGAAGAGGATTCTTAATGGCTAAAGACTGTCTTAAACAGCCTTGCTTTAACATGAACCATCACAATGTTTTCAATGTTTTACAATTCACCCATGTAAACAGCTTTTGTATCAGAACAACAATGTACTGGTCTGAGCACCACAAGTAGTTTAAGAGACACTTGGAACAAAGTTCCACAGAAAAAAGAGTTCTCAGTACATGACAAACTGAGAAATCAATGAGATCTCTGTTGGAGAGAAGTCGTATGATTTTAAAAGAAGGCCAATAAAATGTACTGATTTATTTATATGAAAATCAGAACAACTTCCAGCATAGAACTAGGACAAATCTGTGACCACTCTTTCAGAAAACATGAAAAATCAGCCAGCTGCCACAAACTGCTGTTCACTGGCTCTTCCTACGGCCAGAAGCAGAACACAAAGGTAGCTCAGAAAGCAATGACAAATAGCCTGTAAGGACTTGTTTCTTTTTTTTTTTTTTAGCTTCAAATCACAACTAAACAGTCTTATTACATTTTCTGGTGAAGACGACATGCCTTAGGCTTGCATTAAAAAGAACACCTGTCTCAAAATCGCACAAGATGCACAATTTGCTCCCTGACATTTCCTAGAAAGAACAACTCATCTTCATACATTTACAGTACGAGGAAATGTAACCAGTACAGAATTAGATATACACACAGTTTAATCCAACTGCCCAATTTTTAAAACATCTCCCAACCCCCAAAAGCCTAAGGCTTCCTTCAGCTACTTTCAATTCAAGATGAAGAGAGAAGAGCAAGTAAAAGAAATGTAAGCATTTCTCTTCTAGACAGAAGCAGGAAACCATCAGCGACCAACATAAACAAATGATGCCTACATGGGTCTAATTGAGTATATCCAGCAAGAGCCCAAAATAACCATGAGAAAGTAAAGCATAAAGAGATTAAGATCCCCTTTGGGAAAGAGATCAAAAGTCAGTAGCAACACTTTTTCTTCTTGCAAGCAAAATTCAAGATGCCCTTCCTATAGCTTATGGCAAAAAGACAGATCCATCACTGATCTCCTTATGCTGGCAAACAGCAAAAATACAGGAAAAAATGCAATCATTTAGGTATTCATATACAATTCTAGGCCTGTAATCACAGAAGCATTTGGTCAAGTTATCGATCTGCTAGTTAATTTTCTTTCATTATTCTCTTCAAATGGATCCCAATTATGCCCCAAATTACTGAGTGATACCCAACTCTGAAGCCATATTAATTTCTTTACACTGCAGTATAATAAGTAACTTTATACTGTAAGATTTAGTCTGAAGGTCCAGAAGCTAACCAACTGTAATTTAAATGATCAATGCACACTTCTAGTAAGGGTTTATGAGAATGAAACTATAATTCCAGTTAAGTGTCTCTCAAACCAACGTATGTAGTTTTCTCCTTTCAAGCTTATATCACCACTTCCTATTATAAGAGACTGCCCTAATTTAACAAATCACGTTTCAGATAATACCTCATACTATACTGTCCACAACTGACTTTTGTCACTTTGCAGATTATTTCTGCTCATTTTAAAGATGGGTTGTTGTTTCTTTTTTGTCTGAGGGGACTACGCAAAGATAACAAGATGGCCTCAAAGAGCTCCAATTAATTGTGGGCCAGCTGGGAGAAACAATGCAGGAAAAAAACAGGCTGAATGTGGCACCACTGTGGTACAATGGAACACAACCAGAAATATCAAGAGGTTGTTACGCAATTGCTGTTTCTTTGGACAAAAATGTTCACTGGATGAATGTGCTCGCATGTACGTGTAAGAAGCAGTGGAGGCAAAGGATTTCAGTCTGTCAGTTTGTAATTTGTGCGCATCTCATGAGTTGGATTATAGCCAGAGCTTGCTCTCTGCCAGCCTGCCTCCTCCTGCTCCATTCAAACTGACCCTATGTGCTTTGTCCCTCCCTCACTGGGCTGCCTCGTCTGCTTCTCCCTTATGTTCAACATTTCTCTGTACATAGTTCTCTAAAAACCTATCTTGGAAACTGTTCGATCCAAATCTAAATGAAAACAACCACCACCACCACCAGATCAAAAAGAAACATAACTCTCTGCTAAATGAAGCAAACCTCCTCAAATATATGTTGCAACAACAGGATAAAAAATAAATAAATCTATATTTACTTTACCTGCATACTGCACTTTGACATGGATTTCACAACTATATGATTTCAAATCATTTTTGCAGTTAATGTTTTGTTCCAGTGTCCCCAATGCTTTATTGCTATCCAGACAAAGAACAAGATGGGCCAAACCATCCTTCAAGACTTATTCCAAGACAAAGTACAATTAAGATGTCATAAAAGCAAAGGAATAAGGAAGTCAGTGAGTCCATAGCACTGTAGGTTATTTATACATCAACTTTTTTTAGAAAGGACACTAAATGGACATTGATCAATATCTGACCTTGTGATGAAGAATGGAATAAAACACACCCAGGAATAATTTTATGTATTTCATGTATTTTACACATTCAAAAGAATTATTTTGAAAAAATTAACTACAGATAAAACCATGCTATTTCTGAGTTAATTATATTAGTTACTTGAGTATCTTAACAAAAAAATTATTTACACTATGGTTTAAAATAAAGAAATAATGATCAGCTTACTTCTTTCTTACCATTGTAGGTTATCCTTGGTTTTGTCAAACACATCACGAGATGTAAATCCATTTCATCAGAAGATACAAATTTTGAACATACAGGGCACTTGAATCCTATGAAAAAAAGAAGTAAGTTGAGTACACTTGGCCATGTAGCAAATGTTTACATTCAAGCCAAAATTAATAAATAAATACTCTGAAAATATTCAAAGCCAAAAATAAAAAAAATAAATCTGTCAGGTTAAAAATGAAAAGCTGACATTTTTTACATGAGTTTAATCCCCTTGATTTGCAAAGACCTCAAAACAGACTGCTGCTTTGGCAAATGGATCTGTTGCCAATTGTTAACAAGTTACCATTTCTGGAAGGTAAAGCTTCACAACCACTTTAAGTTCAGCTTAATACCAAAGGAAGAGTGTAACAATCCTACTAAAACAGAAATTGGACGCATAGGGAGCACTCAACCATTTAAGCATGTTACCTGCTTTATCAGGGGCAGGGGGGAAGGGTTGAACTAGATGAGCTCTGAATCAAGTTTCACTTTTACCAGGAGTAGCATAGAACATTTAACAAAGAATCTCTGTTTTACATCCCACCTTTACCAGTCTGTAGCACAGGGAAAACATTCACTCAGAGGTGTCACCTCATCTACCACATCACTAGTATTTCCTGTAGCACTGAATTTGACTTCTCCCATCCCAGCCAAGCACAACGTAGTTTAGTTTGTGAGGTCAAAGCCTGAGGCAATGCAGGATAAAGACTAACTAAGACAGTCTGGATTGTGATGCAACTGCATAAATTATTAAATAGTTTTGTCATAGACTATTAATTTATGTCATTACCAAAGACAGCAGTCTTCCAGTTAAGGAACAAAACTGGCTGGCCAAGTTTTACTACCAAAAAAAAAAAGTATGAGCGGTAGACTGAATTTGATCTGCTAGAAAAGTTAATACACAAGTGAGACAAAAAAGCACCCAGCAGGGATCCTGATGAACAGCAACTGTTAAGCATACTGACAAGACAACACAGAGCAAAAATACCTACTTGAGATTAATCAAAACCCATACTCAATACAAATTTCTTCACTGACATCGAGGAAAAGCAGTGATACCATATAGGTGCATATTGTGACTCCCACCAACATCTGCACCCATGTCTGCTTCCCTATTACTTTGTTGTCCCTTGCTTTTGAACTTACACTTTTGGGAGCCCACAATGAACCAATTCAGCCAAGGCTATTTAATCACTTGATGCTGCACTTTCAAGTTACTGATGCCTGAGAATTTTGATCCTTACTGTTAATTATTATTCAGATGTAGATGAAGCAACTGACCCAAAGTATTGCACTCCCTCTATCAAGAGAGCACTTGCTTTTGGTACAGATGATAGGAAGCAACTCAAAACAGTCAACTGGCAAAACACATGAGGAACTCTGAGCAGCAACTGAACATGTCTGCCGAAACCACTTCCTGAGATAAAACACAGCTCTGATTCTTCTCATTTTAGTTGTAGGTGGTTCACATCTACTTGTTCTTGTTTCAGTGCTGCACTTCATTTCAAATATTGCTCCTCTCTACGTATTTAATATGCCTCTCCAAGCTCACACATTTATTAGCACAAGTTACAACTACAGTTTAACAAGCACAAAACAACCAATCACATATTTTGAAGAACAGGTTGAAGGGATTATTTACTTGGAGAAAGCTTTGTCAGACAAAAGATAAATTAAAAAAAAAAAGCTTCAGCCACTGCGTAATCTTTCCCCAGGGCTGCAGCTCGACCTGACTAAAATCTAAATTAGTATCTTAGTCCTCCAAAGACTCAAAATCACCCATGACCATTTCGTTACATTTTTCCTCAGAAAGTGACCTAGGGGTAAATTCGACTGTTATCAGCCAAATGCATTTGATTGCTTTTAAGTCCAGTCACAGCCAAGAAAACTCCTAAGACTCATCCCTTATTCTCATTCACATGCTTCTCTGCAGCATAACTGACAACTTGTTCTGATGTGAAAAGCATGCAACTTCCTCATACACTGCAGACAGCCCTGCTGGGCCAGAAGGATGTGTTTGCATTACAGCAGGTTAGCAATTATGTTTATGGCTAGTTAAGCAGTGGGACAGTCATTAACAGGATATGTCTGCTTTCTGCACAAAACCCTTTGAGCTATTCCCTAGAGTCATTGGCATGTCTAAGCAGAAGCATAGGAGCAAAGGAAAATCAAGAAGTTTTCAGAACCACTTCTAAAGTTAATAGGTTTTTTAAAAAGGTACTTCTTCCAGGAATGCTGGTATGGAAGACTTAAATACAAAAAGAAAAGCAGGGAGGGACTGAGCATATAATAACATTAATAATAGCAGCAGCGGCAGCACTCATCAGTGAAAGCAATAAAGATTTTAATTTAAAACTATGCTTAAAAGTAGACGGCCGTGAAAGATCTTTTTGGCTATCCCCCTAAAGTACTCAGCTGAATATGTTTTTCCTGTGCTGTGGTTTATCTGGCAGCAGCTCAGCACCACAGAGCCACGTGCCTTCCCCAGGTGGGATGGGAGAGAGTCAGGGAGGTAGAAGTGCAAGAACTTGTGGGTTAAGATAAGAACAGCTCACTAGGTAAAGCAAAGCTGTATGTGCAAGCACATCATAACAAAGAATTTATCTGTTCGGTTCCCATGGGCAGGCAGATGTTCAGCCATTCCCAGGAAAGCAGGGCTCATCTCAGGTAGTTGTTTCTCAGGAAGACAAACGCAGTCATTCTGAATGTTCCTTCTTCCTCCTTTAGCCTAGCTTTTACTAAGCACATGGTATGGAACATCCCTTTGGCCAGTTTGGGTCAGTTGTTCCAGATCTGTCCCTTCCCAGCTCCTTGTGCCCCTTAAAAGACCCCTCACTGAAATGCCCTTGCCTCTGTACAGCACTGCTCAGTAACTAAAACACTGGCGTGCTATCAACACTACTTTCACCTTAACTCCAAAGCACAGCACCACGTTAGTCTCTATGAAGAAATTTAATTCTATTCCAGTCAAAACCGTGATGTGCTACTGTATGTCTGTCCTTAAGTCCTATATTTTAACAATATGATGTCTCATAACATGTTCAGTATCAAGGGGGATCTGAAGGTAACAGATAAGCAAGTACAGACATCCTCTTGACGCAGCAAGTCTGGGATGTCCAACTGCTACAGTTGTACTTAGCACACAGAACAACACTGTAAAGAACTCCAAAGGTAGAGGACACCACACTTAACTAAGACCAATGGACCAAGCTAACAGCCACTGGTAAAGGTATCTTTGTGAAAATATGTTTTTCCACTGACTAGCATCAGCTGTGAGCCAGAGACCACCATTAGAGCAGAGAAAGTGCCTTGAACTTTCAACATCTACTGAAACATTTTCTAAAGCAAATGAAGTCCCAGTTGTCATTCCCTCACGTTGTTCTGTTGTAATCACTAGCTTCTGGATTTAGCTCTAGAGATGTACAGTGCATGCTTTGTGTGAAGGTATTTCCAACTTCTCCAGCAACCCCAAACAAGTTATTCTGAAGTTAGACACATATATTTAAGAGCACTTTTAAAGATAAATAAGTGAACATTCACCACTCAAAACACCAGTTCAAGTCCTAAAAAAGCTGGTGTTTTCCCATCTTCTCTCAAATCAGAAGGCAACAGTTTCATGACCCAGTTTACAATTAAGTACTCTATAAGAACAAAGACTCTATTGAGCTCTTGCTCAGCAGGATAACAACATCTATAGTCCTTGTTTGTTTTTACCACCAGTTTCAACGATCAACTCTGATAAATTTATGAAAGTTTCACATTACTTCAACAATCAGCAACTTGCTAAAAGTAACTTGCTCTTTACATGGCTTGTTTCACTGAGTTTCACAGATAAAGTATTCACAGCCACTTGGAGGATGTAGTAATCAGATGAGGTGGCATCAGTTGAAGTGTCCTGCGAAAACTGTGAATTGCAATTAACTACTTTCTCACTTACACAGATACAAGCTAAGAAGGATAGCACAATGCACGACACACAGTTCCAGATGAAAATACAACTCGTACAAGGTTACCAGTTTCTCAGCATCCTTTATCTCAGTCATGTCCCACCCATGGCCCAGCCCATGTAGCAGCCACCCACCGCTCCTCATTTCACCATCACCCCTTATTCGTGGCACTGCTCTCTGGCGGTACGTACATTTGGGAACAACTATTGTCAAGGATGAAGCACAAGAAGAGTAGAATTTCAAAGATCTCACTAGCCCCTGCCATCAAATTAGATTGATGCATTGGTTTCACAAATAAAATCAGTGGAGTACTTGACTTTATACGTTTGTTGCCCCTTTTCTTGTTTGTTTTTCAAAAATTACTAAATGGTTAAGATAAGTTTGTTGCTTATATACATAACCTATGTTATGTATTTTACAAGAGCTGCTCTGAAAGTAATGCCTCTTGTTTTATGATGTTGGCCCACAACATAAGGGACAGATGCTGGTGGTATGGCAGCAGAGGCTGAACCTTCCCACCAATATCCCATTACACGTTGTTGCCGTGTGACAGATGGCAGCAGAGGGGCAGTCTGACAGAATGGCATCTGACATGGAAGTGCAGATGAAGCGATGGGGTGGGATTGAATTCCTCCATGCAGAAAAAAGGCACTCAGTGACATTCATTAATGATTGCTGAACGTTTCTGGACACCAACCAGTGGATGTGAGCACAGTGAGGCGCTGGGTGGCATGATTCAGCAATGGCAACAGTGGGTCACCTCCACTGGGGCAGACTTTTTATTTTATTATTATTTTTATTTATTTATTTCATGAGCCCACTGTGCAGGCTCTTGCTCATCACTGGTGAGAACGCATAGCTAATGGGGGTGGAAAGTGTTGAAAAATAGTTTTGTAGCTGAGAATTTACACTATGAAGTACTGTTATTATGCTCTTTATATTCACTGTACTTTCCATGGAAATAAATAGGAAGCATTACTTTCAGAACAATCTACACATACGCAGTTCAAGGCAATTCCTCTTCCCTCAATGTGGCTCAGGAAAGCTAAAAAGTGGGACACATGCTTTATTTCATTAAAGACAAGCCACTATTGCCCTTGTATTAGGTCACTGTTAGATCAGCATATCATTGCAAAGCTGCCCTTTTGTCTCACACTGTAGAAAACATTACCTGCAATAAAATAGTACACTAGGGAAGAGTCAACTCTCATTCCTTTTCTCATTCTCATTTTCTTTCTGTACAGCAGGAAAGAACTGAGTACCAAATCTGAACTAGCACACACAGCTAGCCAACAAGTGCATACTTAACACACACGAGACACAAAAATTCTTACAAACTCACATTGAGTTTCACTACTTTGAGTACAGTACTGAAAGTAACACATTACTTACAACAAAACCACAGTTGTGGAAAAAAGCAGAGTTACAAGAACAGAGACAGAACAGCCGGTTGCAGCGAAGGGACAAGAAAATCTCAAGGTGGCAGAGAAAGTCTGAAATAACTGAACTTGCTTAAATAGCAGGAATTCAGTACTCAGAGGTGAATTCTCTCATTCCCCCCTGTATCTATCACTTTGATCAGACTGCTATCTTTTGCAAATGAACCTACAGGTAGTCAAGAAATCCCACCATTTCTCACTTCTATCTATAGAACTCATAATTTTTATCTCTAGCAGGCTTGGAAACTGTCTGCAAGGACAGGTTGGTGGGTGGCCACTCACAGTATCCATATCAACTTCAACCTTCTGTTGATATCTTACTGTGTTTGCCTTGCTTTGCAAACAGACTTTTGCCTGCAGTTTAGCAAACAGCAAAGCAAACAAAACCAATCCAGCAAATGATAAGCTCCTCAATCTCTACAATATTTTTTTTTCCCAAGAAACATTTTGGCATTTATCACTTTTGGAGTAAGAGGAAAAAAGTTTAAAAACAAACAAACAAACAACAAAACAACTTCCAGACGGCAGCACAGTGCAGCACCGCTGAGCTGCATATAAAGGAAATTGTAAAGCAGTGTTAGATCTGCACAGAAGAATGGATGTTCCTTTTGGTTAATGTTAAGCAGTAGTAGCAAGAAGCAACCATGAATAACATGAACCAAAGAGACAGCCTCAGTCTGACCCAAGTGAACTTTCAGCAGCAAAGTCTCAACAAGGACATTGCTAAAACCAAACTAAATGCATAGCAATACTTATTCTCCTTTAAAAATAAATACCTAATAAAGGCAAGTTTCTATATGCATGTTTTCAAGTTAGATGGAAAAAAATCATCTCGGTTTACATTTAAGCAAGACATAAACAAAGAGAAAGATTTACATACAAGTACTTTTATAAAACGTATCTGAGAATTAAGAAGCCTGGCAAATGTTACTTACATATTTGCACTTGTCCTTCGGAATTCAGGGAAATAAGTACAGGCAATCTGGAGGCACAGCATCCAGTAAATATGACGGTATGCAAGAATACTGTCATGCAAATAAAGCCTGCATAACAACTCTTAAGATAAAACAAAAACGAAAGGTCCTTCCCCATTATAATGGCGAATACCTTACACAGTCAGAGAAACACTGTTATTAAGGGCCTCAAGAGGTCACCAAGTTCATCCCGAGCAGGGAAACTGGGTAACTGTACCTTGAGGAATTAATCTACCCTTAACAATTCACTAGCAAAAGATTTTACAGTCAACCTAGGCAACCTGTAATGCTGATCGCCTATTCCTAGAGCGTTAGAAAATCTTCCCTTATGTCTAATCTGACAGCCTTCTCTTACAAAAAGAGATCATTTACTTCTTATGTGTTCAGCAGACACAGAAACCACCTGGTAACTGTCCCTTATGACAAAATACATGCTCTCACTACAAAACGTGCTCCTCATCTTTTTCCTCTAGCCTGCACAAAACCAGTTACTCTAATCTTTCCACAGAGGCTCTGCAATCTAAAAACTTTCATTTTTTTTATTGCTGCCTCTGGACTCTGTCCAATTTTTAAATATTGTGTTTCCAAAATTGGGCAGAGCTTTCAGGCTAAGACTTTCTAAGTCCTGTGTAGAAATGACTAGTTACCTATCGTACCGTTTAGCTGACACCAATACTGAATGAAGGATGTATCCATCCATCCTTTACATACGTGCATGCTTATCCTGTAAACAAACCAACTGTTGTGTCATTTCATTCATAACCCATCAGCAATCTGTGAATCCCCAGCAGATTTGTTACAAGCCAGGTCCAGTGGTCCAGTTTCATGGGTGGTGGCAGTTGTTTAATTTCCCCTCAAATTCAGTATCTGTCATGTAGTGGGGTTTTTCTGTTTGTTTGTTTTTGAGAAATCTTGAACATCTTTCTAATGAGTCAAAAACAGTGCTGAATTCTATGCAGCTTTGCCTCCAGATCTTAGAAGTTTGGTACTGCATTTCATTTCTCAAAGTGCTCCCCAAGAACACTGGAAACAGACCTAATGTAGACCACTGCTAAATGCTTGAACTGCTCTCTCGAAACAGATACAGGAGTTTTTCCTTCTATTTCTGCATCCACCCTCTTTTCCATCTAGATCACATTCTCTAAGTTAGTTGATAGGAATATCAAACAGAATAACATATACATGTTGTGCAAGTATAATGCCTCTACTTTCACTTTTTTGTTTCACATGTAACCATGTACAGGACTACCAAATGAGATTCTAGGTACAGCAAAAAATAGATAGAAATAATTCAGACTACTGCTAAAGTAACAAAAGTACTGGTCAAGTCAAGCTTCTGTTACACCCTTCTGTACTCCAATCTGTAATATTTAATGAAAAAAAGAAAATAAATCCAATCAAGACACCACATCAGAGTTATTTGCCCACAGAACGTTCTCTTCTTTCCTTCTCAGCCAGCTGAAATGGAAAGACAGAATGAGTAATTCCTTAAAAAACTATGAAGCTTTCTTGAAGCAATGTGCTTTTATGTACAAAACTAACAAAACCTGGCAATCTTATTCTCAAAGAGAGATTATTTCACATTAAATTCAAGAACAGAAAACGTGCACTTTTTTTTAAAGCTAGAAGATTAAAAAAAAAAAAAAAAAAAGCAATACCAATTCCAAGGAGCACTCTGAGTGAAGATTTCTAAATGCTGTAGCTACCAGTACAAGTGACCACATGAAAAGTTTGTCATTTTATACAGAAGAGTTCTTTTTATAAGGGAGAAAGGATACAAATTATTGTTTGGTTTCTGTCCTTCCTTATGCTGTCAGTAGCTTAAGCTGGGAGAACACAGCACCACCTGGAAAGACTTCTGGAGACAGAAAGAAATAAAGTACTTCCTCCAATTCCAGAAAGAAGTAGGAAATAATAGAGACACAAAGAAGGCAATATAAAAGTTCCAAACTATCATTTTAGAAAATTGAACCTGATTGAACACAAATAATTTGTTCCTCTCAGTACTTACTGATTTGTACTCATAAGCTATAGCAATTTCTTCTCTGTTTGTGCTGTGAAACTGAAGAAAATACATGTGCAAATTTTTTTATGACAAGAAGGAATCTTCTATTTTCTCATTTAAAGCTCCCACAGCATTCAGTGGAAGAGGGAAGAATATATGAAACGGGAAAAGAAATGAACAAGCACGAAACATTTTATTTAAGGACAAACTTACAGGAGCCAACAGAAAAATCAAGCAGATGTTTGGATAATACTTCATTTCCTAAGCAAAACTCAAAGATGGACAATCTTAATACACAAATTAACTCCCTTCATCCTGTTAATCAGGTGATATATCCAATAGCAATCACTGGCAAAATAACGCAGAACAGAATCAGAATGAAGAATAGGAAATGAACAAGCCTTTTTCTTACTCAGGAGTAAAGCCTTTATCAGCTGCACAACTTGAGGTGTCTAATGCCAATGTTAAAGCATGATGACAATTGTAACTGATAGCTGAGTGCTTTTAGAAAGTGAAGAACAATAAATACAATCACCAGAGGAGAGATGGAATGGTGAAAAGCCCTATACTTAATACCTTGCAAACCAGAAGATAAAATTGGAGGTGGGAAAGATCTATTGAAAAGTTGTTTTCATTTCTTAATACAAAAATAAGCTGTTCCTAGAGGAACAATTTTATAGGACTGATGTTATAGATCAATGCAAACCCAACAAAGGGAGGAGGGAAGAATCCTCAGCTCCAACTGTGTGAGAGAGGTGTATGGTTGGACACTGTCCTTCTCATTCCACCATTTACACTGACTACAGATCCCTACAGATGACAGACTTCACATCTTTGTTTGAAACTCCAAGTGGGTCTATGCATTTTCAAGTTTATAAACACGGTAACAAGAACCATTTTTAAAGTGACTTGTACCACACCAATTAATTGTGTTTCAGACAGGTCAAATCTCCCATCAGATCCACATCACAAGTTTCTTAACGGAACAGAAGCAGCTTAAGAAAAGACAAGCATGAGCATAAACTTGTGCTGAGGGGGTGCTTTCAGTGGATTTAAAGGCTAGACCAAGCTACAGCAGTCTTTGTAAGAAAAAAAAATTGCACATGCAGTCAAAATCCAAATATTCTGAATTGCTGCATATGATAAATACCCTATCAATCAGGGACTAAAAACTTTACTTACCTGCAACACCTTCCCCAGATTCCCGTTGATTCCTATAGCAATAGGAGGTATGTGAGCGGAAAGGCCAAATGAGCATGCCCTCTTTCATACAGGTGTAATAACTCCCTTCCAAAATCTGATTTAAGGGGAACAAAGGAAGGTAATGTTTCCTCTCTCATGTCTGCCCATCATCAGGTCTTTAGAAAGAGAGTTAAGTGCGAGGTCTCCATATATCTGCACTTGCCAAGTAATGCTAGCTATGTGGGAAGAAATGAGTTCTTCACCTCAGAAGCTGGTGTACACAAGTGAGGCTCTCGCTACCTTGAAATAATTTTGTGAAGATGTGTGGAGGACAACAAAGTTGCCTAAATATGCAGTTAAGCTAACTTGGACACATTCTGGAACCCAGTGAACTAAGTGATTCAGAAAACAAGTAGTTAGAAAACACAGTTAATAGTTCTGGACATTAATATTTTATTCGTATGTTGTAGGCAGGATTGACTTAGCAAGCAAGCTTAGTTTTTCCAATACCAAATGATGCCAAATAACTCACTGCAAGTCATGCTGGAGGTCTGAAAATTTCATGTAAATGGAAGTACTTAAAACTCATATTTAGTAAATACTACATATCCCCACCACCTTTTTCCTACTTCATCTATCACTGTTTAAGATCCAAATTCCATTCTCTCATTCCTAATCTCTCCTAAACCTAAAGCTGTTTTGTTTTTCCTTAATTTTCCAACTCCCTTGCATTTTTCTTATTCCCTGGAGCCATATTTTCCTCAAACACGTGCTAAAGAAGGCCTCTTTCCATTCATCACAGTGTAAGTTGGGAAAGTCAGGCAGGGTAACAGCATTCCACTGTTCTTTCTGGAGTGACGAAGTAATTCAGCAGGACAGTGACATTATTCTTACACAGAGGGAACCAGTTTGTCTTTACCCACGTTCTTCACAGTGTCCATGAGGCCAGTATTTTGACAAATACACTCAGATTAAGGAAAATGCTTTCATTACAAGTCACAATTTAAAAGCATAGGAAGAGCTACTCCAAGATGAGAAGAAAGTATGAAGTCCTAGATTTTGAAAAGGCACAGAAGTCTCAAAAAAATTGCAATGTACAAAGCAACAAATCTGATTAAAATTACACAAAGCATGATAATAAGAGAGGGGAGGGTGGCTATATCATGCTGAGAAAATATATAATGATAGCTAAAAGGAAAGAGGTATGATGTGAAAATGGCTGAGTAATGGTTGACAAGTATGACTAAACTGAACACGTGAAACGGAGCATCTTGTCAGATGCAGAGAAGTCTTCTGAGCAAACTAGCCAAAATGCATTTAAGGCCTTACGGGGAAAAAAAAAGAATAGGAGAGACAAAGTAAACACTGCACTTGAAAGGCAGCAGAAAGGAAGGAGGGAGCAAGCCCCTGGAGAAGGCAGCATCTTAGAGGACAGCACAGATATGGATGCTGCTTGAAAGCATGCAGAAGACAAAGTTTCTTGGAGAATCTGAATACTATTGTTCTACTACACAAACAAGGTGATAATGGAGACCTGAGAAAGCACAGCATTTACAGACAACTGGTCTGCTGTCTACAAAGTTTTGACCAAAATAAGTGAGGATACAAGAAGTCCTCACTAAGGCAAAACTTTGTGAAGTTTGATTCAGTTGAAATACTTACCAATAACCTACTTGTTCCTGCAGAAATAGAGGTAGCAGTGACAAAGAAAAAAGGGGAAAACCAATCAATGCCAAAAAAAGTCAGTATAAAATATAAGAAAGAGTACAACTGGGAAGAATCTATGTAAATAAGAAGCTAAGTTGTTACATAGGATGTTCTCAGAGTTTAAATATTAACTCTAAACAACATTTCATATTTTAACAGCATAATTACGTATCACAGATAGTTGTAGTTAAATTTAGCATACTGTCATTCAGTTTTACCTATTAAAAGTACAGTTTCAAGAGAGTCCATAACAAATGCTTAATAAAATGGGAGAGCAGGTTTTTAAGTTGGAATAATACTGAAGTTTCATAATTACTAATTTTGTAAAAGCACCTATTTCTAAGATGGAACATTTTAATATTAGGGGAAATATCAAAATGAAGAAAGCATGCAGAATGCCTCAGAGGAGAAAGAGCAAAGAGGAGACATAATTGGTTCAGAAAAAGATAGAACAAGTGACACCCCCAACTAAGTTTTCTTTGCTGCTGTCATTAAAAGTAAAGGAAAATCAAGCTGTTAATTTTCATGCTGCAGCCATTCAATCACTACAGATCTGCCTATATTTCCAGGTTTTTTTCTTATCTTTTAGAGAATGTGCAACATCCACGCCATATTCTGCAAAATCTTACAGAATATCCGTAAATGAGAGGCCAGTTTTGATGTAATTATTCTTTTTGAACAAAATAAATATTTTGTGCATCACTTGTGCTTTAAATGATCATTGCAGAGAATGCTACTGAATGTTTTCCTCGATTTATACCTGCTGCATTGGTTTACCCGTCAAAATTGTCTGCTTAGAAATTTGTTTACGCATACTTACTTTAAACACCTACTCTTAGAACAGAAACACCTTGTTTACATTAACTAGATCACGCTAAAAAATGCTCATATGCAAGAATACACAAACACAATAGACTGCAATTGGAACAAATTAGTTCAAATGACAGGTGTTTTGACTTTTCATCAGATTGAGTAATAATACATTAAGTAAAATGCTTTCACTTATCCAATTATGGCTTCCGTTTAAACAAGGATATGCCTCCAGTACTTATCCATAATATTACTGAAAGTAAAAGAAGCTATGTTATCTATTGAAGAAGTACAACTTCAAACATGATCTGACTTGAGTCTGTTTGAATACTGAGATTGACAAACTACAGTATGCTAACAAGTTATATTTTTAAAGTTTTAAAAAGTTGTGGGTTGGGTTTTTTTTGTTTGTTTTTTGTTTTTTTTTCCAACTGGCTGAAGAGCAATCGTAATTTGTATTCTGGGAAGTCTTTATATCATCAGGGTCACAGTGTGCCAAGTCCGTGTGTGTGTCTGCACATACGCACTAGCCCATCCCTTGCAGAACCCACATACTAGAGTAGACAAGGAAAAACAATGGTTACAATGGGAGAAATATCTGCATTAGAAAGGCAGTAAAACTTGTCCTAGCTTACATAGCAAATCAGGTGATTCTTTTAAGTCTCCAGGTATTACAGTATATAAAAGTGCCTGGTTGCCTCCCATGACATTGACACAAGGGTAACAGAAGAAGCAAACCATGACACAGATTAGCACTACCTACCCCATAAGATTGCTGTCGTAACCAGAGCCTTACCTAAAGGGAGAGGAAGGCTCTTTTGTAGTTCCCTAAAAACAATGACCAAACAGAATATAAGGAATTAAATGCACAAAAAATTTTTTCAAAACCCTTTTAGGACACCAAGTTTAAGTTTGCACACCTCTTAGTCATTTTATTTGTTCATTCCTTCCCCTCACATTTGCCTCTCAGCAGCACTATTTCCTCTGTTCCTGCTGTCCATTCCTGTACATGCCTGTCAACCAGTGAGAAGCCAGTCTGAGCAAGCATTGCTTTAAGCTTTCCCACTGCACACTGCTGGCTTAGCTGGCCTGCCAGCAGAGGCTAAACCAGTCAGACACCGATGGGATCAAAACAGCAGCTAGAGGGCAAAGACAAGTGAGGTGAAATGAACACCTGCATTGTTTAAAAAAAAAATAATTAAAAACAAGAAAAAGAAACCACAGCCAATCAAATGCAAAAGACTGTGTACTTCTAGAACAAGGACGACATAATGAAGAAAGCACGTGTTACAGATGCACTTCAGCCGCCAGCAATTTACTTAGAAGACAAAAACCTTCCATAATGCATGTTAAATAACAGAACACATAGGCATTCTCAAGCAACTAGGATTTCATTCTCTTCTAATTTCTGCTTTTTTTTTTTCTCCAAGTGTGAGGTACTCACTAAAACTAATTTATCAACCTTCCATCATTACTCAGAGATCCAAACCCCCAAGTTAGACAATACTAGTAACCTAACACCAAAATGATTAGAGAGATTTACTTGAATTTTTCATTGTAGCCTTTCATTCTAGGATTAAAAATATAAATATTGCAACTTCTCAAAGTCTTCTATGGAAAACCAAGAAATCACCACTGTAGTTCTGAAAAGGAACTTTCAGTTAAAGACCAATTCTCCACACGAAATATATGTGTAAGTTTACCCTTAAGTAATCACCTACTGAGCTGTTACTTTCACAGATCAGGTTTTAAGAATTGCAAAGAACCAGCATCATTTATAGGCATTTCAAATCAGATCTCCCCCCTTCAACTAAGGGATGTATTAAAAAGAGTTTCTGTTTCAGTATACAGAAGACATCCTTTAATGGTTTATAAAAGAAATGTCCCCATTACACTCTCGATGGATAACTGTCTCACTCTTAAACCTTGTTGCCAATTTTCAAAATGTTTTCTTATTCTGGACTTCAAGAGATGTCAAAGCAAACCCTTTCCCACATGGACATCAACCTAAATCCACATCTTTCTTTACAGATGCCCTCAGAAGACAAGCTCACTGCACACAAGTGTGAGCAGTAACAGCAACTTTGGTAAATCTCACACTATGGCCACCAACAAATTCCTGAGATCAAGCCAAACAGCAGTCATTGAACTCCAGTGGGAAAAAAAAAAACCAACAGATCTGTTCCAGTTCTTCCATTCATGTTAAAGACTGCTGAGTACTAAGGCATGGACATATGAAAAATAGCCTATGCCTCCAGGCTTCTTTAATCCTGAAACATTACAAAAAAAAAAAATCAATGATCTTTTATAATTATCAACTAGCATCTTCAGGAACATCCAAAAGTTCCCAAAAGAAGCCTAAAACTCCTGTTGATCTTTACAAAAGCACACTATTTTCCTCCCTTGTGGAGGTCTAGCTGTACCTGACCTTTCCAGCAGTTGCATCAAATTAGAAATCAGTAAACTGGGAGATCTGTCAATAAAATAAATCTCCTTTTATTGTTGTTGTGTTGTGATTTTTATTTTGCTTTTTTTTTTTTTTCCCCCTGTGAGGAACAAAAGAGTCAGTACAATTTCCTTGCTGCGTAGTGAGAATACCATTTAAACTTGTTTCTTTGCTTTCTAGAACTGTGTAGATATTGTACCATTCATTCTATTAATCCTATAATCTACAACAGCAGTTTCTGTTTTGGAAGACATCTCCCTAGGGCAGTATGAAGGCTACAGAAGACTAACAGCTGTCTAATCTTTCAGGGAGATCCTCCAGCTCAAGCCTGAGAACAAGTGAATGCTGAACTTGTTCTGTTAACAAAGGACATCAGTCTGACATGCTGTCGCCTGGTACTTTCCACGAAACTTGGTAGGGCAGACTGAAATTCTGCTCTTGGTGTAAAACTGATCCTTAGCTAAAACTGTGACCAAAACAAAGATGCGTGTAGAAGGGTTGTATAACACACATGTGAATTAAATATTTACACAAAAGCAAGTGCTTTTGGATTCAAGACAAGTTAGGGAATGGAGTTCAAAGCACTTAATGATGACCTTCAGAAAGAAAAATAAAAACTTCAACTCATTAGTCAGGATTCTGCCCAACAAAATTCACATAAATTGCTCTAGATGTTGAGATAAACTAATATTTTCATACTATCAGCTAGGTTTTTTTCACTCAAGTAACATACAATAGTAACACTTCATGGGAAAAAAAAAGTTAATTTAAGCTCTTCAGAAAAGAGAAACATTTCAGACATGCTTATGTTATCTCAGCAGGTTACTCTACCTGCAACACCAGTGTGACTGTAAAGCCTGAAGTTATTTTTTTTTACTCTTGACCTAGCCTGGTCTGTCATAAACCAATCCAGCAAAATAAAATAGCAAGCCTTCTGGAATACATTCAAATTACTAAAAAACAACACAGTCTTCTAATCCATTAATCTTGTGGAAAGAACAAAGGCTCAGTCTTGTGTATATACAAGATCGATTTAGATGAAAAAAATTAGATCTCAAATGTATTAATATGAACAGCTACAAAGTTATTTCTTGTTTGTTTTAAAAAGACAGGCTTCTTGTATATAAGCAATTTATAAAGCTATCAGTTACTATAACCTTTATTATCAATCCCCATTCCCTCAGGGACAGTTTTACTGAAAGAAAATGAAAGTACAGCCAGAAAAAAGAAAGCCTCCTATAGTACTACTAGATTTATAGACGAGCCAGTGAAAAAAACAAGTATAAAATGCATTCCAATATAAATGTAGATGCTGGGTTTCACCTCTGAACCATGCCCCCTCAGAGCAAGCAAGCATGAATTTTGTTTCATTCCCTATTCAATCTTCATACATTTCTTTAACTACGCAGGGAACAAAAATTCTTTCATCAAACCTAAGAAACCACAGTACTAGGGAAATACCTTGTAGAATATGACTTCACTAAAAATCTTACATTCACAAGAAAGATGTGTTATATACAATACCTCCAATCAAGTTTAAAGGGAAAAAAAAAATCCAAAAAATAGAAGGCAACTCCAGCTACTACCCAATAGCTTGCCTCAGTACCCAGATACACGGCAGAGGCCCATCCTAAGTAAGGTTAACAGTAAATTGTTATCAAAGAACGGCTTGGGTTGAAAGGGACCTTAAAGATCATCCAGTTCCAACCTCAATGCTGTGGGCCAAGTTGCCAAACAAGTGACAACTGACTTAGAGCTCTTCCAGGACAGTGAGAAAAATAACACTGACTAGTTATGGTGTTTTCTTCCCCTCCCCCCCCTTAAGTTGAAATGCATATATTCCAACAATTGGAATAGCAAAATCAGAACTCATTCTCCCCCACAAAATTCACTCTTTCTTCCAGTGGGGAGGGAGAGGAAGAAATACACAGAATCATAGAATGGCCTGCGGTAAAAAGGACCTTAAAGATCATCTAGATTCAACCACCCTCCTGTGGGCAGGGTCACCAACCAGCAGACCAGGCTGCCCAGAGCCACATCCAGCCTGGCCTTGAATGCCTCCAGGGATGGGGCATCCACAGCCTCCTTGGGCAACCTGTTCCAGTGCCTCACCACCCTATAAGTGAAAAATGTCCTCGTAATACCTAACCTAAATCTTCCCATCTTAATCCATCCCCCCTTGTTCTATCACTATCACATGGCTTCATTTTTAATAGGTTTATTAGTAAACTGAACAAAGCTACTGACGTTCTTAACAGAAGCAAGTGTAATGGCACAGCAATATACCAAAAGCACTTCTGTGTAAAAAGGAAATATTTACTTTATGACTCTCAGCCCTAAGGAAAACCCTGCAACATTTCTAAAAAGATAACAGTCAGAAAAAAGCATGCATCTTAAATAAACTGCACTTAACAATAGGAACAAAACACCAAAATCCACACAGCTCTCAGCATGCAGGGTCACACAAAAAAAGCAAAGAGATCACTGAAGTTTTTACAGACCCTCCTTTCACACATGAATCAACATATTGTTGTGTTTTCCATCCTGGCTTTGAAAGCTATTAAGTGAAATTAAATATTTACATGTTTTGCTCTTTTTCTGCAACATAAATGATGGATCTGATCTCAGCACTACAGAATGCAAAACTGTTTCAGAAGTACTTTAGAACACTAATTTCTGAATTTTAACCTCGTCATGAAAAACTGATGTTATTTCAAAAGGTTAATCCCTCAGTGAGCTTCATACAGCTCAAAGCATTTTTCTTACGTTAATTCATAACATATCGGATTCATCTACCTTGAAGTTCCTCCAAATTTTTAACTTTTAAAGTCAAATATTTCATTCATTCCACTTTAAAAAAGGGATGTCATACTGTGTCAAAGATAGCATGATAACAAAAAAAAAAATTTCTGTATTTTCATTTTTCTGCTTCCACTTATTAGAAGGAAACAGGCAGCAGAGCCCAGTTAAAACTACAAGATTAACAAAACTTTGAGTAGGAAGAGTGAGATCTACCCGCAGGAAGTCCTTAAACTACATTAAAAAAAAAAAAAAAAAAAAAAAAAAGTGAAACTAATAATAAGAAAATAGATTGCCAATGTCTGTAAAAGCTGACAAGAAATCTCTCTCCTGAGACAAACGAAATCACAAATGAGCTCTAAGTGTGCTAGTTAAACTTCTGAGCCTTCCAGAGAAGTTTATCCAGCCCACCTCACGGCAGCTGTCAAAGCTGCCTTTTGTACAGCTGGGACCGGAGAAGAGCCTCCCGCAGGCCCCAGCGCAGCTCAGCGCCCCGCACCTGCTCTGCCCGCCGGCTGCAGCGCGCCTGGAGGGGCTCCTGCCGGAGCTGTCCAGGGCGCGGGTGCTGAACGGGCCGTGGGCTGCCCGAGGCGGCCTTCTGCGGGTTAGGGCCAACCTCTGCTGAGCTCTGGGGAGTAACTGAACACTGAACCGGTTTTCCTTGATCATCAATCTGCTGTTAAACCAACTCAAAGGGCACTTAGACAGGTACTACAACGATGACATGAAGAAATACATTAACATATTTCAAGCCAATCAGAATCAAGTCCTCTGAAAGGTTTTTTTTTATTATTATTATTTTTTAACACTTGCTCTTCAGGCAACATTCACAACTTGAAGGAAAGACACTACTTTCAGTTTGCATAAAGTTTGATGAGACACACAGAAGCATAAAACCACCGTAAATCACCTCTATCTATACAACACTACACTACAATACAACACTAGTGCCTTTCATATACAGTCACAACTGCATATCTGCACTACAGAAAGTTTTTTTCCAAGTACAGTTAGATGCTTAGAATTAAAAAAAAAAAAAAAAAAAAAAAAAAAAAAAAAAAAAAAGCTATAGCTGGCTTCCTTGTTGTATGGAAAGAAATAGTTTCAAGCTTACCAGTTGTAGAGAAAGGCAATAGTAAATATATCTGCTTTAAAACCAGTTCAGGATCATCCACACAAGACAGAGATCACCGTCTCATAATAAACAAGGAAATGTTTATCCATTTCCAAGGACCAAGGCAACACCAAAGGAGGCGACCTCCAAGTAGAGATCCCTCTCTGGTGGCAGCCAGCCCTTAAATGAGGTTAGGGACAGGTAGAGACTGGCTCCACTTCTGCCTGTCACACAGGTGTATTGCTTCCACCTGTGCTCCCATGGCTGGCTATACCCACTTACCAGGTGCTCAGTTACTGGTTCAGGCCATGACTTATTCCCATACACTAGTCAACTCAAACAGTAATGTAACACAACTCTCTTTAGCAAGTTAATTTTTAAAGAGTTCTGTTATCAATCAAACCTCCTCGATCTGGCTAGGCAGACAATCACTGACAGAAACAGCACTGAAGCGTTTTAAGACAGTTTTTTGTTGTTCAATATTGGCTGTCTCATTACTACCCTGGTCCTTCTTTGTCAAACACCTAGCAAATTAGAGCTTTCTACAAGCTTAACTCAAAGTAGATACAAAAACAGAGATACTAAACCATAACAGCACAGTAAATGTCTTTTCAGATACATTTTGAGACTATAAGCGTTGCTGAAATCGTATCTAACAGCTAGAATGGACTAAATCTATCCTACACTTCAGTGCTGAAAAGGAACTGTTAACCTCAAGGGCCCCTCAAACACCATGATCATCAACAAAAAATACATTCCACTCACCTCATTACCTTTCCTTAAATGTTTTTGTAACCCTTTTGTGTAAACTTTCGAAGGAAAAGACATTGTCTGCCTACAAGCCTAAAAACAAACATGAAATTCTATTTACAACGTTAAGAGCAAGGCCCATTGTTTTCCAGCACAGTGCAAACAAAGGAAGATGCAGCGTTGAGGTACTGTATATACATCAGGAACTGGCTGAAGTTAGCAAAGTATCTTTCTTCTGTCCATACCCCTCTGTGGAGCAGTAACAGTGGAGATATTCCTGGACCATTTAAATGAGGCTTATTTTTCATACAATTCACTGAATTTCAGGGTTAGGAAGGTATCAATAAAAATAGCTTGCTGTTTAGTAAGAATTTCAGAAGAAAAAAAAAAACACAAAAAAGACTATAAATTTCCTATAAATCTCTCTATCCTATACCTTATTTTTCAAGGCAGATTTGTGAATATGACAAAAATTTTGCATGCGCAGGATTCATTGATTTAATTACAGGGGCTTGATACACAAGCAATTATTTTGGCATGTTTAACTTCAATGATCCTCCCCCATAATAACTGGGGGTAAAGACTTAAAAAAAGAAATATAATCCAAAACTACATCTGTCTAGGAAAAAAAAACACTGGAGACACTTTTCTTTTATGGTTTTGATTGCGTTTTTGTTTGATTGCGTGATTGTTTCAAACATAGATGGATGTTAAAAGTGCTCCTAAATTAGAACTTCTGTAGATTTTTTGTTTTGTTTTCAATAGTACTTCAGTACTGGCACAATAAGTTCAATAGTTTTTCCACCCAGCAGGGTAGAGAAAAGGAAATTAAAAGGAGAGGTTCTTGATAAGCAATACGTATAGCTTTAGTGCGTTAAGGATCACAGATTAAGAAATTGGAAAACAAAACTGCATTAACACGTCTGTGCATCCTGCTTCCTTCTAAATAAGAATAATGTAACCCACACCACCGTTCTACACATGTTCTCTTGCTTACAAATTTGGCATGTTTTCATAAGATCTATTTTGTAGCTAATATTTTCTGGGGGTACTTATGTTTTTCACTTATTTTGATTCTGAATCTCTGTTGATTTGTCAGGTCATCCACACATTCGATATAAACATTTGTTCTAAACATATTTCAAAGAATACTTGCATGCTATGGCTAACACAGTTTTAGAATTAAGAACAGGACATAGCTGTTAAACAGCTGAGAAACAGTCAAAATCCATGATGAGACAAAGAAGAAAAATAAGAGACCTTAGAGATGTATCTTACAATTAGTATTATTTTGCAGCATGTAATCTTAAAACAGTTTAAAAACATCGTGTTAAATCAAATAAAGAGATTTTACTACTTGTAAGTACTTGAGAGCCTTCCTTATGATGACTTCTGTTTCCTTAACCTGCATGCTGAGGCCTTCATAAATGAAAGGAAACTGAGAATATCCCCCAGTTTATACCATCTCATGCAGACCAGAATACCTTCAGACTTCCCATTCTCAGCTGTTTATATCAGAGTTTGAGTAATTACCAGTATTAAAAGGCAGAACTCCATTAGTCCAGCACCCTGTTTCTCAACATAGCTAGTAATCAAGAAGCATCACTAAATTACAACAGTTATGTAGCTTTTCAGACACTCTTGCATAACACCATGCTTACACCCATTAACTACACCTGCTATTTTCATTCGTTAATAAACTACCGGCACAACTGCAGATACGGAAGAAAAAAATCTGTAGATACAAAATGCAAAAACTACCTCTTTAGTACACTTTCTGGATACTTCTAGCTCTACTGTTGAGCGCCTATTTTGCACCAACAAAATACCAAGTTAAAATACAAAATCCGTACGCTAGTATTCTTGTCAGTAGCTAAAAATTATCTAAAATGGAGGTCAAAATCATTAAAACTCTATTAAAATCAAGCAACACTCACATATAAATAACTATTTGAAGATAAAGACTGCCACATCTGTTACAGTAAACATGAGGCAGGTTGTACTTAGCATTGATAAGGACTGTTTGTTTGCAGATTTTTTTATTTTTTTTTTTCCCCAAAGTGTTGAAAAGAATCTGTAGGAAAGAATTCTCAGACTCATGACTTTCCTAGCCCTACTGAAAGCAGGAACTGCAGGAAATATTTTATTCTGTCATTTAGTAGAAAAAAAAGTGCACAAATATTCAATGAGCTTTAAAAAATAATTACCCAGTAGTCACAATTACCATGATCAAAACTTAAAGGTGGCCAGACCCTAAAAGAAAATGAACACTCCACAGAATTTAAGAACTAGAACGCTTCCGACAGACAACCACTCTGACACCTTATGCTTCCTGACAGTTCAAACTTGCCTACCTGTGTGGACAGGATCAAACAATCTCCACATTGCTGTCAGCCCAAGTAGTCTTCATAAAGCTTAGATCTCATCCACTTTTCATAAATCAACAGTTTTCTCCAACATATTATATTGTTTAGCATCAAGAAATGACACAAGTCTGAAACTTTTTTGAACACTTTTCCTGAAAGCAAAAGGTTCAATCATTAAGTACATTTAAAATGTTGATCACTAGCATGATAGACACCTGTTGACAAGAAGTCATATGTAACCACCAAAGTCCACTAGACAGACTAAATCAGAATAGCATGTTCAGATGTGCCAGCACTGACATAGCATGCAACCACCTAGCACTGATAACACCCTAGTCACTCAACTAACCTCTCATAACTAGAAATTTCACCTTCAATTTTTTAGACAATAATGAAATCACACTGTAAATCAATCTGACATACACAGTAACTACAGCAGCCCAACTACGAAGCGTTTTGATATTTTCAAAAACCATTTGCAGTTAAACTGCAGCTAAATAATTGCTTTATATAAGTGACACCTGGCATGGAAAGCCAAACAAACTGTAACTGCTCATTTTTTCTTGACATTATTCTTAGATGAATGTCTTGTAAGTTACTAGAAGACACGCAAAGCGCATGCCAGATGAGAACGCTGTATTTATAGCGCACTAAGTCAGTCAGCAAACAGAATCTACTAAAAATATCCACAATGGTATGCAGCACACCCACTCTTTGGGGACTATTCACAGTCTGGGGTGGTCTGATTTTTAGACAGAGCAAACAAGGATGAAGAAAATAAGCCAGGTAGGTCAATTTCTGGAGAAGTCTGCGAGTTACAGTAGAATCACGCAAGTTTGCATTCTATCTGGCAAACGCAGAACCACAGAACGGTTTGGGTTGGAAGGGACCTTTAAAATCACCTAGTTCCGATCCCCCTGCTATAGGCAAGGCAGGGACACCTCCCTCTAGACCAGGTCGCTCAAAGCCCCATCCAGCCTGGGCTTCAATGCCTCCAGGGTGGGAGCATCCACAACCTCTCTGGGTAATTCCACACCCTACAAGATTTTTCTGTGTGCTTCTCGGTCAATACAGTGCAATTTAAACACTGAGAGCAGAAGCAGCACATGCTGCTGAGCAAAAGCAAGAGCAATCTTCATTCCTACTACAGCTTACGCTCCCATTTTTGCAGGTGTCAGGAATTTGAAGCCTATCAAATAACAGGCACCAGGCAGCTCTGGATACACACCAAGACATCCTTATGAAAGTCACAATGATCACTTACAAAGGAAAGGCAGCCTTAGAAACAGAGGTGTTTGTTTAGGAGATATCTAAGCAGAGAGCTTGGATATTTCCTGTATGCTTATGAAACGCTGCTTTGATCTTATTCAGGTTTTTGTTTTATTTTGTTTTTTATTATTGTTTTTTAACAGTAATTATTTTCTTCTGATTTATCAGGCACACATCTTTTAAAATATTTCAAAACAAAAATTCAAAGAAATTAAGGGTTTCTCACTTTTCCTTTTCAAAGGTTAAGAACATGCAAGAACAACGCGTTCCATTACCACAGTAATGGAACCACAGCAAATGAACAGAATATGCAGAAATGAGCTTGGGTCTCTCTCCCGAAACTAATTAAAGCACTAATGACCAGAAGACATTTCAGAAGAATCTTGAAAATAATGCAAAAGTTTGGTTCATGTATCTGCAAGGAGCACAGAAAACCTACCCCAAAAATCTTCCTAACATTATTCCCGAAGGTTTCATGCAAGGATAAGACAGCAAATCAAGAACATCTACATGATGAACTTTTCCATGAACAACTGCCAAGAACAGGAGAGAACTTACCCAAGCAGATGGGCAGGCAATGTGTTATAAAAATAGTTCTGAATTTTCAGCAGTGACAAAAGGCTTTCTTTACAAGACAAAGAAATGACATGGAAGGCTGTTGGAGTGTAGTCTGCAATTACACAAGAACACACGGAGAGACATACTGTCAGGATACCAGAGTTGGATGAGGAAGAAATTAAAGAGGAAGGCCCTCTTTGAACTGGCACTCTAAAGGCTGTCAGATGTTATCGCCACCCTGACAGCCAGAAGAAATGTTTGTATGTGGCATTATAATTAAGCTGTTTCCTTTTATTCAGATCATTAACTATTTAAGTTTTTCTTCTAAATGAAGTACAGCCATTCTTACTATTCAGTTTCCTCTATCCTCTTTTGTTTACCAGGCAGGAGGAAGAAAAGAAAAGCAGCCCTCTACTCTATCACTTGCCTTTGGTCCAGGCACCCCAAATCCATCATCACACAGACCTGGCTCTCTCCCCATCTGAAAGAAACTAAAACATGACCCTGGAGGTTCATCAGCACTACTGGCAGACCCAGGCAGTGCTCCTTAGTTCTCTTAGCTCATCTATCCAAACAAGTAACATTTGAGGCTAAATCCCTCTGAGCTAAGGAAGGCAGGTGGTGGCGGTGGATTTTTTGCTTCTTTCTCTTGTCTTCAAACTGCTCCTCAGGAGAGTTTATGTCTCTGCTGACTGTCAGGAGCTCTATGTTGCCCACTATATGTAGACATGAATAACAGAAGAGCTCACTAAATGCAGGACAGTGTGACCTTGAAAGGTGATCGGATTCCACAAACTCATCTGTCAGCACAGTTCTTCAGGAGCTCCTTATCAACAAATTTATCCTCGAACTGCTTTCCTAGCACATTGGATTTTTTTTTTTAACCCACATTTTAGTTAATAGGACGCTAATACATTTCCGAAACCTCCCATATGTTCAGCAACTGCTGAAGCGATGGCACACATCTATCTCCTTCACTCTCTGGTTTCTGTAAAGGTGTACATACGTGGATAGATACACTCCACTTCAGCCTTCCTCTACAAGAAGCACAATAAAGACAGCCTCTCATGACTATTACTCTCCTTTCCCGAAGCATATAGACATGGTTATGACTGTCACTGCTGCAGCCAAGAGAACAGAAACTAATCAACTCACTAAAACAAACATAATCTCTTGGTTTTAATCGTGCTGCATCTTGGAAGACCTTTGAACAGCAACAGTAAAACTATCTCAAAATGCACATGGGATTTTTATTTTTATTACGTTCACAATATGGCATATGATATCCCTGAAGAATAAGGTAGAGTTTATTTGGAAAAGCAATAGCTTTTATTAGATGAAAACCTTACAATCTTTCCTCATTCTGAATGGGTGAAAGGTACAGAAGTATATGTTGTACTGAAGATGAACGGGCCTTCCTCAAGCATCAAAATAACAGGGTCAAACTGCAATAGTAAGTTTCACTGCTCCTGAAACCAATCACAGACACACAGAGGACATCCCAAAAGTCTCAGAGCAAAGCACAGTTCCCAACGCTCCTCCCAAGCGAGAGGGCAAAGACCTCACAGCTATAACCTTCACTGGCAAAACAGGATCTGCACTAAAATCTGAAGTGTTTAGGAGTTTCACACTCATGGTTTCACAAAGCAGCAGTACTTCTGAGAGAGAAGGGCAAGGAAGGGACCAGAAGATACTTGCCTCCTAAACGTAGGTATGAGAAAGATGAAGAGAACCTTTTTCCATAACCTGGAGTCATCACCTCTACTAGCTACTATTGCAAACAAATGCTACTACAAAACACATGAAGGGTTCTACCCAGAAAGCATTACCTACAGTCAGTGGCTGGCAGTAAATTCTGCACTGTAAGGTGTGCTTCATGAAAAAGCATGATTATTGTTTGGCTGAAGAAGAACACTGCAAACTTCTTTCCCCTAATAACACAGAGAAGCAACCTCATGCCAAATTCCTACTCCAAGTCTCGAAGCAGACCTGAAAGACGTCAACAGTTCTACCTGCTAATATTATGCATTTAACATCTTTCTATCCATACATCACATGAAAGTGTGTGAGACACAGTCTGAGATTTCAAATAATACTTCCAAGTTCTCTTCTGAATGAATCTTACTGAAGAACTGATGTGAAAATTGAAGAAAAAAAACAAACACGCAACATTTTAGCCATCTACAGTTGCATTTTTACATAGTTTTTCTTAAGACACTCTTAAGATAAAGATGTATGTCAAAACTTTTAATCTAGTCTTCTTGCAACATTCTCAAGAAGCAATTCAATTCTGAGCACTATATGTATTACTAGCAGGTGTTTTCACCAACAATTCTCCCTGCTGTGATCACCCAGAAAAAGATCACAACAAGAGGGATATAAGGAGCTATCAACATTTCAAGTCAAGAAAGTAACACTTCAGCAGTTACCCAAAACAAAGAATATTCTGAAAGAGGCTCCAGTTTGAACTGATTGTGACAAAAACAGGTTAGAGCTACAGCAGTAGCTGACAGTCTGTGCAGAAACTCTCAACCCTGAAAAACTGGGGAAAAAATGAAATTACTTGTGGATCTCAAGACCAACTCTTTAGCGTGCTGGTCTTAAGAAAAGGTAAGAATATTTACTTTGCGGCCAAGCAGGGAAGTCCTGTTCACTGAGCAACAAGACGGCAGACTACTGCTTCAAACTCCTGATAGCAGTGTTATCACCTTAAAGGAAACTGGAACTTGGCATTGTGTTGCAAGAAAATGCTTGAACATAACACGTAGGTTTGTCCTCTACATCTAGGAGTGCTGTAAGATCTCATGGAATTTGGGTCTCACTCTGCTTAGCGTTCTAACACTACTCCAAGAGTGCTTGTAGCACAGACTTAAACAGGCTTGGGGTTCTTTTATTTCGTGAGAGCAGGGCCTCAATTTGTCTGTGAATGTTAATCTGAGCTAACACACAAGGGTGCATAGCAGTATTTACTCAATTCCATCCTGACCATGAGGTACACAAGCCTGAGGTCAGACAGGACCACTAGATCCTCAGAGCTAGGCAAGGCTGCTGTCACTGCAATTCTAGTCAAAGGAACAGAGCAACTATATCATCATATCCTCCCATATGTTAACATACGAAAATATTATGTTTTCTATATTCAGTATGTTAATAACATTAATAAGCATAGTATGGATTAAAATGCATTACATTAGAGAATTAATATGTATATACTCCTCTTCTATATATGAAGCTGCTCAGTGAAAATGGTGATACAGTATAATTCCCTAATGGTAAATTAATTACAGTAATCAAAAAAGTACAACACCCACACATCACTGATCAGTGAAGTCAAGCAGTATTCCTAAAACTATAAACAGACAAAACTTCAATTATTCTTTTTTTTTTTAATTACTTTTTTAATTTGAATAGAATCATTGTGCTAATTCTCCAAATTAATTTTGGTGTTTTCAAGACAGAAAGAAACAATTCTGTTTGGAAGTTACAAAACAAGGGAAGGTACTTGAAGCTTGCATTTAACACACAAGTTAAATGCCAGATACCACACCTAGACAAGCTTGAGCTAGTTACTGTCAGGTCAAAAACACTCCTTCCAGTTATTTTTCACTATGCTGAAGATACCAAGTTATGATCTTCAGTGGGGATATGCATTCCAAGTACCTAATTGGTATGAGAAATAGAGAAGAAAAAAAAAAAAAAAAGCATGCAACTAAACTGCGATGCCTACATTCAGCATCACCTGGTTGTGTCACTGCTATCACAGAACATTAAAATTGTAAAAAAGGACTGTTTCAAATGAGGTCTTTTTCACAAGCACTGCAGCATTCCAGTTAAACAGTTAATAACCCTGACAAGAAATACTAAGATTTTTAGAACACAAAAAGCAAAATGATTTATGATCATCTCATGACCACCTAAAGAGAGTCTATTTTAACACTTGCTACTAAAATCCCAGCATATGGCATTCCTTGTTCATTAGTGAGGAGATGAAGAGAACACACCTCTGGTAGTGCTTCTTCTGCACCAGTAGAAATAAGCTCTGCTTCATCTCAGCCTACATCCCCTTTAATAGTACAGTTCCAGAGATTTGTAAAAGACAAGACAAACCATAGTACAGTAATTAACACATTAGGACCTGCCATTAAAAAAAAACATAACAAGTTCACAGTTGTTTTGAAGAGATCTTCTTGCATGTGACCAGTTTCCTAGGTAGATTATTGCTCCTCATTACTGCACTTATATTTAATTCAGAGCTTCCTTGAAGCAAGGCAGGCTGTCAGATAATGTTTGGGCAAGAAAAAAAACAGAAGTTTTTCTTCTAAACAACATTAAAGCTATATGCTTTAATGATTCCCTTGTGCTTAGCATGAACCTCACAACACTCATCCCATTTCTTTTCCTCACTAAAAGAAACACTAAAAGAAGCACCTACCTTTAGCAAGCTATCCTGATGCTACAGCAAGTACCCCTGCAACAAAGCACTACTATTCAGTAGCTCGGTGCTATGACAGCAGTAGTTTTCTTCAGGGCAAATAGTCCTTTAACATGACAGGGCTTGGCAGCTCTCTGTTGCATCCCAGCACTGCGCAGGGAGGAGATGGCTTTGGCTGCAGGCAGTGACAGCTCTGGTGCCCCCAGGTCAGTGCAGCTGTGTGCATGTGACAGAGCTCTACACACCCCGCCAGGCTCCAATTGCCAACAGGTCCCATCAGAGGAAAGAAGGGAGCCCAGTCTGCTGCAAATGCCATGCACGAGTCCATTAATCTCAATGCGGAAATGTGGTACTTTGATGTTAGTCCCACCATCCCCAGAATAAAGCTGTTAGGGAAGCCGGGTCGGTACTCAGACTGCTTGTAAGACATTATTCTATGATACATACTGGCATTATCAAAAGAATGAATCCACTGGAAAAGGTCACCTTGCACCTGAATGTGTGACCAGCACAAACAGCGACCTTTAGAATGAGCAGTGCTGAGAGCTGTCGGCAGCTTCCGTGCAGGCTCTTAACTAAAGGAGAGAATCCAGGCAGTAAAAGCAAACCCCACACCAGCTAAATAAATACAACTGTTAAGACAAAAAGCTGCACCCACTCGCTCCAGGTCTAACGCACTTCTCAAAGGGCCTCTGCTCCTCGGTGAGCCCGGGCCGTCGGTTCGCCTCCTGCCCCTCTGCTGCCCCACGCACGTGACCGACCCCGGGACTGCCTGCGCAGGGAAACGCCGACAGCTGCCCTCCGTGCCTCTCTTAGGGGAAATAGCAACTTTCTTTCGCTTCTCTTTTTCTTAACTCGCACAACTCACAACCCGAGAGCTTCGAAGGCACGAGCGTCAGCCAAGTAGCGATCAGCATCTAAAGAGGGGTTTGGTCCGATCTTAGAATAAACGGCCGAGACACATGATCCAATTAAATTCTAATTATGTAAGTAGTAGGCAGGAGTATTTACACAGGCGCTGATTACGGCTATTAAAGTCTAAAGTCGGCGGCCGGGAGGCTCCGCTTCCTCCTTACCGTGCCGGCCGCGCCGCCTTAGCTTTGCTTTCAGTTTTCAGCCCCCACTTTCCAAAAACTCTTCACAAACACGGGGAGACGGCGGTCCCCCAGCGGCCCGTGCGGGCTCCGGCCTCGATGGGTACGGAGAGGTCGCCCCCAAAGCCCCCCCAACCTCCTTCCCCGCGCCTCCCGCCCGCCGGGCCGCCCTTACCTCCGAACAGGTGCGGCGAGAGGTGCGCGGGCAGCGAGCCGATCACCAGCCGGGGCCCGCCGGCCGATCCGCCGCCCCCCGCGGGCCGCTCCCGGCCGCCCTCCTCCGGGGTGCTGCTCACTGAGTCCTGCGAGCCGTAGGGGCCGCTGCTGTGGGGGATGTTGAAGGCGGACTGCGCGGAGCGGGCCGCCGCGGCGCCGGCACCTCCCATGGACCTGCTGCGGGGCGCAGTGCCCGCCGCGCTGCCCGCCGCCGCCGCCGCCGCCGATCCGCCGGGAGCGCCGTGTGGCGCCGCCGCCAGGTGCGGGTAGCGCCCGCCCGCCGCCCGCCCGCCGGTCCCGTTAGCGCCGCCGCCGCTGGAGGAAGGTAAATCCCCGCCTGAGTACGCCCGGGTGCGGCCGTTGGCGGCGGTGGGGCTGCTCTGCTTCGCGCCCATGGTCCCGCTGCCCTTCTGAGGGGAAGGCGCCGGGCACGGGAACGCGTCGCTCGGTGCGTCGGTGCCGAGAGGAGAGAGCCGCCCGCCGCGATCCGGCTCAGCTGGCGGTCCCGGCGCGGCCGCTGCCGGCGGGTGCGGGGCGCCGCCGTGAGCCGCTCGGCACGCTGCCGCCTGCCGCCGCGCCGCCGCTCGGCCCCGCTGCCGCCATCCCGCCGCGCCGCGCTCTGTGGGGCACCGGCGGCAGCCGCCCGCCGAAGCCGCTCGCTCGCCCGCGGCGCGCCGCGCTATGCCGAGGGAGGCGGGAAGGGGCGGGCACGGCGGCGCAGCCGCTCCTCTACGCTGTCGCCATACTGGGGGCGGCCCCGTGCGGGGAGCTGGCGGCGGGTGCCGTGCCGCCTCGCCTTCCTTCCCCCTGCGCGACGGGGTGTTGGCCCCTGGAGCGGAGCGGCCCGCCCCTCTCCTCACGCGAGGTGCGAGGCGGCGCTGAGGGCGAGGCCGGCCGCGGGGGTCGTCTGCGCGGAGTCCCCTCGCGGGGCTGAGGCGGGACCTCTGTCGGAACGGAGGGCGCTCCTTGAGCGCGGCCGCCAGGGAGGAAAAGGGGTTAAAGCTCCTGCCGGTGCGGCGGCCGTTAGGGGCGGCCGTTGGCGGCGGTGCCCGCGGGGAGGCGAGCTGCGGCTCTCCGTGTGACCCGCGTCGTGCCGCGGTGGTTGTAATAAAACGTGCGGCCGCCAAGTGTGTCTGTGTTTGTGTCTCGGCGTGCGCGGGGTAGGCTGTCCTGACGCGGCTCCCAGAGGTCGGTGGCCCCTCGGAGCGGCGATGTGGCCGGGGTGGTGCAGCCCTGCGGCCGGCTGGGGGCCGGAGCGGGTAGTGGACGCTTTCCTCGCTCGAAGGAGCACCCCAGTTGCTGAGTGCTGTACACGAATAAGGACTGCCCGCAAATTCCGGTCCTGTGAGTTGTACCTGCGTGGCTAACAGGCTCTGTTTGCTCAAAGTGAAACAAGTCAAGGGCAGAAATACTTAGTTCTTTAACGGTACACGATGTTGAATGTTTTACAGTCTGAATGTACGCAAACGTGATTCCTACAGTCAGCCACACAAGGTGACGGCTTGTTCCGTGGATTACCGCCTGCTGTCACGCATGGCATGTGGCCATCAGGCAGTGCTGTGTGCCATCTCAGGGCTGGGCTCCAGCTGCACTCCTGCCTGTGGCACAGTCCTCAGACAATTTTATGATTAATACAGCAAAACAGATCAATACTTGAATTCACATACAAAGTCTTGCTTTAGTGTGTCCGAGAATACCCATTTTCAGAGGTGAACAGATGTGGAGGCCTCCCCTCCAAGCCTCTCCCCAGATGCTTTCTCACACAGTGCAGCCCACAGTTTGGTGTGCAAGAAGACCTAGCTGCTTGAATGGTGGAGGAGGTAAAATCTCAGAGATTTCAACAGTAGAAGGCAGAGATCCCCTTAATGTTCCCACAGAAGGAAAAGCTGCCATAGGAATTCCTCTTTTGCCTGATTCCAAGAATTCACATGGGCAAAGGATGTTGCAGACATGACTCATAATTTCTGCTGCCTGCAGAACGCTCGTTGCCTGTTTCACCCTGTTAGAGGCCAGTGTGCTAGGAGCTGTTAGTGCATTCTTAGCATCTCCACCAGTGAGTACAAGTGGAGCTGGCTGGCTGTTAGAATAAACAGCATTTTAAAGTACTGCATTGCTGTAAGTACCACGCTGCCATTTGTATTTTCCTTATGGTGATCCTATGAGTTGAGCAGGTATTAAATGGATCCTATTTGGTTATGAATAACCTTTTATTCAATTTAAAATTAAATAGTAAACCCAATGGGGAAAAAAGGCCTGAAGATATCTGAGGAGTTATTCAACGGTACAGTCAGAAAATTAACTCTAACAGCATCAAGTATCTCACGGAAAAGGACTCAGCTGCAGACAGCAGCAGAACAGCCCCTGCCTCCTTCTCAGAAAGTATGGATATTCCCAGTGAGATGTTATTTTCCTTTGGCTTCTGTTTTTGCTTTGCACCTGGTGTGTTTGAGTGTAATGTTTGCAGATCTCACTATCACATGTGAATCTAAACAGGACGCATACCTCAGAGAACACCTACATCTTCAGAAGAGCAGTGTGACATGCCTCTGAGCCAGCTTTCTCTTCTCCATCTTTTCTGTTCATTCTTATTAATGGTCGAATAGAATTTTCAATACATACAGAAATTTGCTCTGTATATCCAATAGTAAAGTTGGGTTTTCAAGCTAACATTTCTTCTAAAGAATGACTATCTGCAAGCATTAAGTCTTGTAGAGGCAAGTACCTGGCACTGTACTTTCTACCCATTTGTTTATTAATATGTTCCAGAAGTAGTTTGCATAAAAATTTCAATTTCCTACCCAGTGCAGAAAATAATCATTGGCAAGAGGAGACAGTGTAGAGAGAAAGTAGAACGTGTTGCTGCTGACCAAATTTCCACAGATTTCAAGGACTCAGTGGAAAGTACACAGTTACATAAAAATTAACTTCTGTAGGCCTACGTGGATGAATGCTGTTATTATTCTTGTAGAAACATATCTAAAGAATCTTATTCGTAATTAAATAAGCATGAAGTAGAAACTAACCTTCTTGTTCCAGGAGAGTAGAAAAAAACTGATTTAGACAGGCACATGCACTTGCTATTCTTTGTTATTAACTGTGTGCCCGTGCCTCCATTTTAGCTGTAGTAACACTACCTTGTCTATCAGCAAGTGAAAGCAATAAGCTTGCTTTTTCACCAAAACTAGCTAAGAATGCGTACTATTGCACATCTTGGAAAATGTGTGCTGATAAATATTTGGAACACTGGTCTCAATTTTGATCAGTGAGCTATACTGATGAGTTATACTCCTTCTGCCCTCCTATTCTCTTCAGTGTCTTTTACAGGGAGATTAAGGTATGTGGAGATGTGGCACTGGGGGACATGGGTTACTAGGCATAAAGGGGATGGGTCAGTAGTTGCACTAGGTGGTCTTTTCCAAAGTTTATGATTCTATAATTCTGTTATTTCAGTGTGGTCTCAAGCAAGATTTCATCTCTGGCAAAAGCATCTGACTCTGCACTAAAGAGGCCAGCTAGAGATTAAAATTCTATTCAGAACTGACCACGTACTCATTTCTAAAGAAGAGTTGTAAAAACACTGTATAAACTCATAGCACACAGTTAATTTTCCAATAGCTAAGGTAGGCTTCTAATCGGGCTTGGGGATTTTCTGATCAGATACCAAACTAGGAGTGCACACTGTGGTTGGGAAAGAACAATGATGTTTTTACGTTGTTGTATATTTCAGGTCTTTAAAATAAACTCAACCACACAGCGGCTCCCCACAGATACTGAAAACAGAAACTGTTGAAGTGTTTGGTTGGTCATAGAGGAAGCAAAACAGAAGTATTTTATCCCTTTAAATTAAGACTTGTGTAAAGTACACAAGCCTTGAATCTGCAGGTAGTTTTAGCCATCTGGCAGACCACACTCTCCTCAGATATGTTCACATCTGTATGCTAAATGAAACAGGTCTCATTTACCCTGTCCACATGACCGTGAATTACACATAAACCTATGGCAGGCATCTTTTTGTGAAGCATTTTGATAGCAGTGTAAACCAGCTGGTATGCTGAGAGATGTAGAAGACCTTGTTATCCAATATCTTAGAATTTCACTTGCATTGAATAACACTTTGCTCATGTTGACTTTACTCCTGTGAAAATCTATGCATCTACTTATACCAACGCAGCAAAAACAGTCCTGCTCTATGCTGTGATGAGTCTTCATGGATTAAAAAACTCAGCAGCTCTGAAAGTCTTCTAAGGTTTGGGTCCTAAAGTTATGCTGGAAATGTGTGGTTACTTACGTTTTTACTGTGAGGAAGTTTGTCCTTGTTTTAGGAAGATTCTGTTTAAAACCTTCTGCCTCGTGTTTGAAGTTTATGCTTTTCTGAAGTTTCTATCACACTGTAAACAATATGCTGTATTTTGTACACACAAGTTACCCATGCAGAAAGCTAATGTTCACAGGAAAGATAACTTACTTAGTCTTAAAAATAAATTGACTTTGACTTGACATACCAATTGACTATTTACACAAGAAGAAGATGTGGAAATAATTTACTTGAAGAAATGGCAATTTGTGCTGTGCATTCCATTACTATGTGCTCTGAAGTAGCACGATAAGATATACACTTCAGTCTAATAATTTTATTAGAAAATGTATTCTCCATAATAATTTCTAGGCCACTCTACAGGGTTGTATTATTGTAGCCACAGTGTACCATAGTAACTATACCTAATATGAGATGCCATTCTTAAGAACTTGCCATTTCATAGAATCATAGAATCATAGAATGGTTTGAGTTGGAAAGGACCTCAAGGATCATGAATCTCCAACCCCCCTGCCACATGCAGGGCCACCAACCTTCCCATTTAATACTAGACCAGGCTGCCCAGGGCCCCATCCGACCTGGCTTTGAACGCCTCCAGGGACACGGAGCATCCACAGCTTCTCTGGGCAGCCTGTTCCAGCACCTCACCACTCTCTTGGTAAAGAAACTCTCCCTGATATCCAACCTAAATCTTCCCTCCCTCAACTTAAAACCATTTCCCCTTGCCCTAAAGAGTTGATTCCCCTCCTGTTTGTAGGTTCCCTTTAGGTACTGGAAGGCTACAATGAGGTCACTCCGTAGCCCTCTCCAGGCTGAACAGACTTGGAATTATTCCATTTGAACTCCATTTGAGTACATCATCAGGCTAGTTACTGGTTCTGTAATAAACTGCATCAGTTCTCCTTGTTAGTTTGGTGGGGTTTTTTTATGAGCTTTGCATGTAACCTACATCAAATGCTTCCAAACCTTTTGTGCACCTACACCCCCTTGTGCTATCTTTCTTCAGAAGCTGCAGTGCAGACCATTTTGTTGTGTGCTCAAGGAATAACTGAAGACAAATTGACTTAGGCAGTGCCCGTGCACTTGCACTGATTCATAAATGAGCTGACATCAATCTATGTTTATTTGGGTGTTAATACACAGATCTGTGGGTGTGGGAATGTGGGGGTGGATAAGTTGACCTGTAAAGGTTCCATCCAGCTGATTCTTCTGTTTCTGCGATTTCTAAGGAGAGGGGGTGGAGGACAAACTAACAGATGGGAAGTATGTTTACTCTCTCTTGTTTTCAGCTCTCGTATATCAGTGCCCAGAAATGCCAGCTGAATGTGGATTTGGGAGTTGGGGGAGGACTGTTGATGGCTTCAGTCCTCTTTATTTCTGCAGAGGGAAATAATAGGCGTCTTTCAGAGTATATTCCTGAATCACATTGCCTCGTCTTGCAGTTCAGAGTGCCAGACCATGAATCCCTTCTGCACCTAGAGAAGCATTTGGCTTTACAGAAAGCTCTGTCTGAACAATTCATAATGGCTAATAAAGAAAGCACTCTGAGTCCTGACATTGTGGATATTACACAGGTAAATCAGTCTTCAGAGGCTGATGGCCGACAAGCTTTTTTACAGGATACATCTTTCACTGGCAGTGCTAATTGCTTGAATGGTAGGCATCTACAGACAGAGGTGAGTAAATGGAAATTACAGAAACATTAACAAAACAAAATATGTAGCAATGAGAGCAGGCAGTAGAGCCATGTGACATTAGATTTGCCGAATACCATTTGTATTCTTTCAGGTTCTGTATTGTCTGCCAAATATTACCTTAATCTTTCAGAATCCAGGAGAAAAAAAATCTTTTTTCCTCATTTTTGCACAGATAGTATTTTCAATTGATAGTTTTAAATCAGAGAAGTATTGTTCTTTTAATCTTTCGTATCCTTCTATTTACAACCTGCTGCTGATAAGCCTAACAATGAAAAACAAGAACATACCAGGTAGCTCCTCAAAGGGCTTTTGAGCCCAGCTGCTTCGGCAGTCCTGCATGCATTTTGGTGACTCCTTGCACTGAGGTCACAGGGACAGTAAAGACTTCGAGGTATATTAAAAGCAAGGTTTACTAGTATATGTATCAGAGTAATGCTTTATTAAGGAGTGCGTAAGGAAGACAGCAGAAGCATGTAACTGGACTTTTCTGAAGCCCTAGATCAGGGCTGCAACTGAACTGAGTCAGGAGGAATGTCAGAGGGCTCCACTTCCCGTGCTCTGCCAGAAGCATTTCTGCCTGGGCTGCTGCGCACCATGCCTGGTGTAAAGCAGGCACGAGGGTGGTGTAAAAGACTCCATCTGTTGTGCTGGCTCTGATCCACTTGGCAGAAGACAGAACCTGTGAAAGTAAGAGAAGAACGAAGGGAATTGTGAAGCCACTTCTTCCTCTCTGTTGCTGATATGTACTTTCCCAGAAGCAGGAGAAGTCGAGTCCTTGTCTTCAATTGCTGCTTACAGAGTGAGGGAGACCCTCCAGTAAAAGCATGGGGACATTCATGATTTGGATTCAAGGGTCCAAATTTAACAATTTTTGAAGAAACAAAATGTTCCATAAACAATAGTAGAAAGTAAAAGCACCCTTTACCACTTCGGAAGCCCAGCACAAACTTCCTGGTAGGCTTCTCTGCTCTTAGCTGGTTTCAGTTCACTAATTAGAAAATGTCAGGATCAAGTTAGAACTGGAACAGTTAAAGTTAGTTCTTGTAACAGTCTGATGTAACAAGCCATTTCTAGATGATAAAACATTCTTCTAGGTGATGGGAATGCACAGACAGCCTCACGGTAGGTTCTCTTTGGGATGAGTGCAGTGGTTACAGGGTTAGCTAACCGTGTAGAGCACCTGGATATCTCCTCCTTAGGAAGGTCACAATTTATCAGGATCATTCAGAACATTTTAGTTGTCACTATTCCTTCCTAAACAAAGCTTTTCCCCTGGAGTCACAAAGTCCTCTTTAACCCATTGTGATGTGATCACAAAATGAGGAGGGCCTTTTTGCAGCCACACAAAACCAAAACAAGGACAGTATGAGATTGTACGGCTTCCTTGTGGAGGTCAGATGGGAAAGAAGAGACCTGTTTTGTAGGAAGCACATCATGAGGCTGGGGAGGCTTAGTTTCACTCTGAATGTCATTACTTCCTCTCTTGTGAATGGAAAAATGCAAAGCAGGCTGGTATCGTATGTCCACACTGACATCTAGTGCTGAAAAAATTGCACTAGCCATGGTGGAAACAAAGAAGCAAAAAGGTGTTGGAGTGGAATGAAAATCTAAGATGTTTTTACCTTCCAGTTCAAAAAGAGAATCCAGCCCCCTGCTAAATCAGAATCCCTCCTTCTGAGCTTTTTCTAAAAAGGATCGTTCACTTAACAGTGTCTTTTAGTTGTTCTTTCACTTCCCATTTTGATACTTTCTCATCATTTTTCCATACACACATAAAAATTGCACGTTGTGATATTTTACTGTGCCTTTAAGGGCAGGCAAAGGCTGATTAAAAAAAAAAAACTGTGCATTTTTATTGCAATTTTTATCTTTCTTGGGGTAGTAAAAAGCGATAGTAGTGTACAGAATAATGAGTATTTTTCAGTGCCAGCTGCCAGCACACTTCCCCTCCCGTCACCAGGGAAATTTGAGATTAAAACCAAGTGCTCCATATGCTTCAGAAGTGATATATGCATGTAAGCAATGGATAAATCCTCAAAGGAGAAGAGGAAAAGGACAGATCCCAAAGCTCTGAGATCAATGGGCTTTTTTACCCATTGAATCCCAAGCTTTGGCTCCTGTCCCAGGGGGACGTGTGAGCTCTGCCAGCCTCGCTGGGACACTGCAGCCCAAATGCCAGCGTGCTCCTGGCAAGCTGCAGCAATAAGGTTCCGCAGCAGCTGGCAGAGGTGTGCTCCACAGAGGGAATCCTGTTGTTCATCAAGTGGCTTCCCAAGAACAGGGCACTTCTTGTTTCTCTGCATGAAGACAGAGCGGGTCCTGACCTGCCAGGCACTCCTGATGAGATCCTCCAGAAGCTGTGCGCTGGGCTCTGCAGCACATTGCAAGCAGTATCTGCTGCCACTTGGTGCTACCTGAGATACCTCTCACCTCCTCTTTCACAGCACAGCAAGCAACAAATGGGAGGGTTTAGCCCTGGCTGTTTTGTGAGTGCAAGCCTCAGGAGGAAATATGGCCTTCATCTGCCGGCAGTACCCTTCCCACCCCCAGAGCCAGACAGCCCAAGTATTAAGATGCATTTTCTTCTTTTAATTTTAATTTTAATTTCTTCTTTTAATTTTTGCAGTTCTTATATTTGTCTTGAGCACAAATAGAATCCCAAAGAAGGAAACGTATCACAACATCTAGGCTGTATTTTTTTCCCATTTCTTGTAATCAGCAACCATATGCAGATTTTAAAAACATTTCAGACTTGTGCATCTGGGCTGGACAGATTGGGATGAGCAGGGAGGATTGGCAGGCCCAATTAGACCATGAGAAGCATAAGTAGCTGTCAGAAATAAGGATAGAGCAGGAGAAAGCATGTGGCATCTTTCACTAGATAAGCCGTAATGATTGGCATGCTCACTCAGAAACATTCTTTTTCTGATTTAATGGGGGCTTAGTGTAGTCTAAAGACAAATTGTCTCACAGCTGAGACCATGCTAATCAAGCATTAAAATGTAGGGTTGGAGTCTGATGTCAGTTTAAATTCCGTTAATATCAGTGGAATTATGCCAGAACGATACGCCCAACTTTGTAGGGTGCAAAACTTGGCCTGTGTATATCATTAGGAGTAAAAGCATGCAAAACTGTATCACGTGTTGTGTATCCTCTTGAAATAAAAAGTGATAGAATAGTAAAAATAAAAAATGTAAACTAGACTAAGATGAAGGGGAGAAATAGTGAGAACAAAGGGAAAACAAAAAGGAGACTGAGAGGGAGAAGGAGATGGACAAGGGAGAAAGAACAGAGAAAGAGAAGAAGAAGGAAAAGGAACAGAAGAAGGGAAAGGAAAAGGGGAAAGGGAAAGAAAATGAAGGAAAGGAATGCAGGAATTTAGGAAGATGGCCTGATGAAATTTAAAAACCTGCACAAAAATTGCTAAATGTGTGGTAATAAAATTGAATTAGAACACTTCAATGTTGGTGTCGCCATATCATGTCCTTGTCCAACCTTCCCCTTCTTGCTTTCAGGATGACCCAAAGCACATTAACATGTGAAAGGTGACTTTACAGAGAATATTTGGTGCAGCGATTGGACATTAATATAAATACATTCAGCTGACAATAGTTCCTAAGCTTTCAGGGACGTTGCAGAGTATATAAAAAGCAGTGCTTTTTCAGTATGATACTAGTCAGTGATGGCTATAATCCCAACTCCAAGAGCCTGGAGCTGTTGGAGGGGTGTGGAGAGCTCAACAAATTCGAGTGAAGCCAAGCTGCTGCCAGCCTGTAACCCCTCAGCTGCCGGCCTGGGGACACGAGCAGGGAGATGTTTCATCCACCACCGCATGCATGTTCCTCTCTTATTCTTCAGGCTTTGGCTGTGAGCAGCTTACTCAAACTGGCTGTCCTCAGAGACAAAGGAAAATGTAAATGTGGTTGTGGAGCTCAGTGTTTTAATCAGCAATGGTAGGGGAAAACAATGCTTTAGAAAATCCGCAAATATAAAAAAATACCTGGAATTAAAGAGCTTTTATTTTTGTTATTTGTTGTTTTTTTTTTTTCCCTGACATATTCCTCTTATATTTTGAGTATTCCTCCTTTCCTCTATCTGAAAATAGTTATTTCCAGAACCCTTTCAGGCTTCATATTTCAACTGAAATTGTGCTTGCTCATCCGGTAGTTTGCTCTGTCCAACAACGTCCACATGTAGTTGTCATAAAGTGTAACCCACTGAGCTGACGTGCCTCTGCTACCCACACTCAGACCCTGCCTTGGATTCATGAGATTGAAGGAGAAATCTTAAAGCGCTTCTGGTTTTACTAAAGGCTTTTTGCAAGGGCTAGGAAAAAAAAAACAAAACCAAAAAAGGATTCTAAAAACTAATAAAACTATGTTGGTGAATCCAAAAATACTCACATGAAGAATTTCTTCCCAGAAGAAGCTGGAAAGAAGAAGCAGTGCTTGGAGAGAAGCAGCACAGGTCAGAGGGAAGCTTGCCCTTGATTTCCAGCTATCTGGCCTGATTGTTTGGGCAACTTGTAATTCACTTTGTCTCTTGTTGATTCAGTTCATCCCCTTCTGCTCGCTACCTCTTTATCATCCTGTCAGGATAAAACACTTCATGAATTCCAAGCAGCTCAAAGTGCAAGTTAAAAGAACCTTAATAAGCACAGAAGGTCAATATATTTTATACTGGATCCTTGTGATAATAAGAGCTTTGGATATGCAGAGCTCTTACAGAAGTCGTAGTCCAACTTACGCAAATGCCAGTTACAAAAATAAAAGTCAGTGATGTTAGGCTGCTAAGCAAAACAATGAAGCCCAGAGCATGCAATAACCATTTCTGCAAAAACACTCTGCAAGTTTTCATACAGCTGGGTGTATCTTAAAAAATGGGTCCCAGGTACAATTAATTATGTAGAGATTGTATTGGCTAGAGGAGCCACATTTGAATTCACCTGAGGATTTAAAGGTATGAGCTATACTGGAATAATATTAGATGAATATTTTGTCAATCAGCAGCTGACATAAAGTAAATGTTTGACTGTTATTGCTGCTGTCACAATTAATCACAAGGGCTCGGGAATCAAATACTACAGCACGTACTGTTTTTCATTAACATCACTGTGCGGTGCATATTAGGGCTTTCACAGGTAGGGAATTAATTCTTATTAGAATGTCTTGCGGGTATCAAAACTGAGGTAATGAGATAGGAATGAGCTGGGAGCCCAGAGGCAAACACAGGGTTTTATATCAAATGGCTTCTTAAAAATCAACCAGGGGAAACTCCAAGGAGAAAGGAGGAGTGTGCCAGTTGGAAACAGCCTTGCCTGCTGCCAGAATAGAACCTTTCAGCCCATATTAATTGGTAGGGTGAAAGATCATTAAGGCTGATCAGTCCCAAAGACAGCACAGAATTTGGTCTCTCTCTCTCTATTTGCTGGCTGAGTTGACTGCCAGCTCATATTGTTGCTAGAAGTTTAATTATCAGCCCTGTTGTTTTCATTAGAAGCTGCACTTCTTTGGGATTTCATTATTTCAGTTCTTAAGGCTCTTCTGTGCATGGTTTGATCGTGGAGGCAGTGGAACAAGATTGATTGAGAGACAGATTTAGCCAGACTGGTGCTGAAATTGTGTTTAAACTTCACCTTTTTGTAACATGTTAAAAATCCTGCCATTATACTTACCAGAGAGTCCAAGAGAGCTGGAAGCACATCAATAGTCTCTGCAGAGAAACCTCCCTCAGACACCTTTTGAAGAGGCGTGTGATTAATTTGGAATCTCTCAATGAGGCCACAGCCCAGCACATATCCAGCAGGAAGGTCAATTGGTTAATGTTTGCTGAAATATATTCCAAATTCTTGGTTCTCACACAGAGCAGAAGATCTTTTCCCCGTCCTCTTCTTCCATATCTTCCATATCTTCCATATGCCAGCCTCCCAGTTCTGCTGGTTAAGGACAGTTCTCAAAGCACAGTTGTTATTGTGAGGCTGAGATGTATTCTACATCTTCCAGCAGGTGCAACGTATCTCAGACGCCGAGAGAACCGAGGGGATAGAAAACAACTCATGTACACAATATAACCTTATGCTGATTTTCAAAGAAAAGTGGGGTTGTTTGTTGCCACAAATCAAAGAGGATCTAGAGGTGGTTAGCTCCTCTTGTTCTGCCCAGCAGGCAGTAATTCTGAAGTCTGTTTGTACAATATATGTATATGTATATGTGTGGCTATCAGTACATCCCACAGACCTCAGCACTATACTAATCCCAGCTGCTCCATGCTCCTTTTCCAGTGAACCAGAGGGCCAAAGTGCTCTCCTCACTCAAAACGGTCATAGGGCAGAATGGTTCTCCATAGCTTACCGGTGGTGCTGTAAGCAACACAAAGATTTCAGATTGCAGCCCAGACTACTTCATTGTGAAGGAAATGCTGGTCCCTGTATGTGGGCAAAGCAGAGATTTGGGCACAGAACCCAGCTAAAAGCATGATGTATGCATCCCACAGAGCAATGGCTTTTGAGTCACGGGTGGGCAAGCAAATGGGAGATCATCTTCAGTCAACCACTGTAATCTGTCTGCTCATCACAACCCAGCTTCTTGCTGATACACTACTCTGCAAATACGTCAGTCGTGCTCCAGGCAATGTATCGATGTAAATGACTTGCCCTGAATGAATTCTTTTTAGTGTATGGTGATATGTGTTATCCAGCCTGACCAGTATGAATTTTAACTGGTGCATAAGCTCCCTGAAATTGTTTTTTTGTGCTGTGCTTACACCTGCTTTTTAAAGATACTGCCCCTCCTTGCAGCTGCAAGGCTGGGGTGTCCCTTCATTTGTATGGTAAAGTTGAGCGTATCCACACTGATGGAGCACAGGCTGCTGCAAGAGCCTGGGGGACATGTAGAAGCTGCATGCCCAGCCAGCATCAGTGGGTGCATAATAATGAGCTAGATCCCTGTGGTCCCCCTCTACCCATTTTCCAGTAGCTGGACTGGACAATAGGCAGCAGCCTTTCCTATGGGGAAAGGAAAAAAAGAGATCTCAGAGTAGAGGTTCAACTGGCAAAGACAATCCTTTCCTAGCAACCCACATAATGTGCTTATCTCTAAACCAGATTTTCAGCATGTTGGAAAGAAAGCGTTGGGTCCCTGTTTGATAACAGGATATGAATCACAGCCAGTGGACCTGGGCTGAGAATGTGGTGTCTAAATCTGAGCTTCTCCAGTGCCAGCGGAATTCCAGCTGGGGCACATCCAGGATTCATCTGCAAAGCCTAAGAAAGAGAAGGAGAAATGATTGACATGATAATGCAGCATCTCCCATGCAAAATGCACACACCCCCTCCAGCATTTTCATAGCCAAATACACACCTTGTTTTGCACTATAAAGAGCATGGGAATGAGATGTGATAATGAGACATAACGAGATGCATATATAAGAGAAGCTATGGACAGGCAGTGAACATAAAAAGAGATGTGTATATATGCACATAGGGGGGAAGTGGCAGATAGGCAGTTACAATCTAACAGCAATAATAACAACAGTAATTAAATTATGTTCATTTTCCATCCCCTATTCACCTTTTTCTTGAAAAAAGAAGGAAATAATCAGGCTTTCTATTCAGATTCTTGTAACTAGACTCCTGTCAAAAATGCCTACCAATATCTGCATAAATCATTACACTAGTATACTTCAGCTGTCTTCCTGTCCCTTGTGTTCTGACTTTCTTTTTCTTTATTAGCAAAGGTAAAGCTGCACAGATAGCCCACAAAAATGCATTTTACAGAGAACGCTGGAAAATATCAGTTTGGAATTCAGTGGCACACCCAGCACTAAAATCTGCTTTCACCGTATCAAGAATCAGAAGCGATGCCAGACCTGTCTCTGTCTCTAACACTTGCAAAAGGCACGTGAGCAAGCTTCAAATCAAAAAGGTCTTGGAGACATTATTGGGAAATATTTTCAAATGATAAATAATAAGGGAAAAATAAAATTTCTGGACTATACAGCATCAGAAAAAGAGGTAATATTTGTTCACTAAACTCTGTTCTAATTATTGACATATTGCAACTAATTAGCATTAGGGGCAAAAAGAAGCTGTAATGTATCCATGTCCTTGTCTTTTTGGAGTGTTTCCAGTACTAATTGCACCAGAGGAGCACTGTGGACGGGAATCCTTTTGCTCTTCTTCCAGTCATTGCTTAGAGGGACTCCCAAGTCTGCACAAAATGTTACAGATTTTCTGACTTTTTTGCAGTAATATTTTTGCCCTTTTGCCCTTTGAAAGGCCATGGAGCCACAGCAATAACCTTTTAGCTGAAAGCCTTTTGAAAGCCAAATCAGCGCTAGCAGATGTACCGAGATTTCCCCTGGGAAAGAATCTAGTTGAGTCAGTCTGATGGCAGCAGTGGCAAGGATAAGAGGTATTCACTGCTGTCGCAAGTCTTGGCTGTAAATGTCTCTGATGGCCGAGGTTGAGTGCAGGTGTTGCAGCACAGTTTCGGTGCTCTCGTTGCCCAGAAATTTCCAAAAGTGTCCATTGATATCAGGTAGGGAGTCATTAGGATGGCAAGGCATGCTGGGTGAAGCAACTGGACACAAACTTGTCATGATGACCAATGTTCATTGATTCTTTTTCTCCCTGTTACTGTTCCATTCATTAGATGTATTCTCTGATGGAAATAAAACTTGTTTCTGGATGACAAGAGCTGTGCAAACATTAAGATGTGGGCATAATTCACTCCTGCTGATGGAAGCAGACCCCTGGCATAATGGAAGCAAGGCATTCTCTTCTTTCTGTGGTATCATGGAGGTCTCTGCAATTAGTTTTGGGGATTTCTATTGCAGTTTTGTTTCTTTTTTGAAAGAAAACATTAATTTTCTCCCCATGGCATAACTGTACTGGCTACAAACGCTCTTTTGGACAGGGAAGTGTGGCCTCCTTAAGGCACTGCAGTCACTCTTCAGGCAAATTGTTCCTCTCAGCAGACAAGATGAGATGGCCAGGGAGGTTGGCTGCCCAGGGAGGTGGTGGAGTCTCCTTCTCTGGAGATGTTCAAGACCTGCCTGGATGCCTACTTGTGTGACCTGCTGTAGGGAACCTGCTCTGGGAGGGAGGTTGGACTCGATGATCTCTGGAGGTCCCTTCCAACCCTTATGATTCTGTGATTCTGTGATTCTGTGAAGATGAGATCCTTTTGCCCTTTTTGCCATAGGATGTGGGGAAATTACTAGTGGGACACAAACAAGGGGAATTTCATTGGCAGAAGCACCAGTCAGTGTACCTTTGTTACATTTTTGCTCATGCCTGGATCATCTTGCACAGGTTTCTATGACAACATAAAATTATTTCTTAACACAAATTAAGTTTGTCAGACTTATGCTTGTGCACAGGAATCTGAGACCAAAAGTAGGCAAACCAGTTTGCGCTATAAAAATGGAGCTACCAAAGCTCTGAAACATAAAAGATGTCATGAAAAAGGATCCCCTAAAAAAGTTGACTGTTGAATATTAAATTTTGATTCTTCTTTTGTACTTGGAGAAAGAAAGAAAAGCACAAGAATAGTGAATGTTGTGAATTGATATACTTGTCCTTTAAATGCAGACAATTTGTGAAAAATCACCTTTGTCTAAGAAAAGAAGTGCGCATGTTCAGTTCATAAATACTGTAGGAACAGAAGATAGGTAGAGAATTCGTAGAGGTTCTTCTTTAGAAAATGTCTAGGGGTACTGAAAATCACATTATGGGCCTGTTTTACACATGTTGAACTGTAAGTTCTTGGTATCCTGGTCCCTCAACTGCAAAATCTGAAGTTTACCTTTTGCTCACACATCTACTCTCCTCCTTGGCTTCCGATATCTTTTTATCAGACTCTAGAAATCCAGTTGTCATTCTATTAGATTCTAGAGATATGGTTTCCATTTGCAGGCTGGAAGGACTATTTTGCTGTCAGTTTGTCCCTACTATATGTGTTTCTGCTGTGTAACTGAGTTTTTTTAAAAAGGTACTCATTCCTTCACAGAGTGATGAATGGTGGCATCACACATCTGTTTAATCTAGGACCATAATTTTTAGTTACAACAAAACCCTATCAAAACTTTAGTGCCATTTTGTAACTTCCATAGAGCTATTGGATTTATAATGTGGATTACTCTTATTAATTCAAAATGGCTGGTTAGCAGGCTGTTTTATCTGAGCTGTTGGTGACATTAGGGACATCCCGTTCATCCTGTGGAGGAGAACAAACTCCATGCAGCAGTGAAGAAGGGGCTGTGGTGTGAATCTAAGCAAACACATCGCCTTTTGTCTACACTTGCTAATCTCAGAGGGAGCTTCATACAAAGAGCAAAAGCAAGGCTTAATCGTTTGCTGCAGCAAGAAAAGCTTTGTTTATTTTTCTTTTACTCCTCAGTGCTTGATTCAGCAGAACTGGGCGGCAGTGATTTTTCCTCCCTTCCTATCTTCCTTTCCCTGTTTCTGCTCTACTTCCTTCTTGGCACCCCTCCTCTTCCAGTTCTCTTCCTCCCAGTAATTCTGAACCGAGCCTCAACGGCATATTGGCTTTATTTCCATTCCTCTCCATCTGCTAAAATATATTTGTGTATTGTGTATCAAATGTTGACAGCTATAATGGTGTCAATAGGGTTTTGAGTCAAAGCCTGAATTGAAACAAGCAGTTTGGGCAGTTTACCTCTCTGATGGGTATCGTTTCAGGCTCTTTTCAGGCTCAAGAAAGGAAACACTGCACAGTTGGGTCCTGCTAGGGAGATTTACTGAACAACCACAATGGGTAGGTGCATTTTTGTTCTTTAGTGGAAATTTAAATTCCATATGGTGATTCTATGTGTTTTACTTGCAAAACAAGCTGACCAGTGTTTCAAGAATCATACAGCAAGCTAGAGCTATGCAACTCCAGTAAGGTGAGCTTGTAGGTCTTCTGAAACATTCAGATGCACACATATTCATGACTGGGAGTGAGGCTGTATATTTCAAACTGAAAGTCCACAGCAGCTTGGTAGGATATAAGATGGGACTGCCTTCCACCTTTCCTTGGAAGCACTCTCCTGTTCTTCCCTTTACTGACATCTTCCTGATCTTACAGTAAGCCTGTTAAGGAAGGTTGTGAAAATCTCAGGTATGACAAGGCTGCATCCATAAAAGCTCTACAGGCCTGTCAGACTTGCTGCATAAGTAAAGTGGCTTTAGGGACACTTAAATTTACCACTCTGGTTTGGATATTTTGTCTTCAATGTATTGATTGTTACTGTTTCTCCAAGCTCTTTGCTATGCATGATACATTAATTTAGTAGAGGTCTCAGACATATTTTGTCAGCTCTGCATATCTTCGGAGCAAAATGAATTTCTCCCATTGTACAGATTTATTTGATTTATTTCTGTGGGATGCCCATAGCTGGCTATAAGAGTGTGAATTGCATATACACTAAAATAATTTGATTGCATTTCCATGAGTCTTCCAATCACAAGATACTCAGATGGAATATCACCTCAAATGGAGGTGAAATATGTCATAGGATCAAGGCACAGGGCCAGCCAATACTGATTTTTTTTCCCAAGGCAGATTTGTTGTGGGTTTTTTTCTGGTTGATTTTTTTTTTTTTTTTTTTTTTTTCTGTTTTTTTGTTTTTGTGTTTCACCCAGTACAACGTTCAGCATTGGAAGGAAGAGATCAAAAACTACCAGAAATCCTTAGAATGTATTTCCTCTACGTTAAAATAACTAAATAAATAAAATAAAAACTAGCTGAAGTTCTGCTTCTTGGTTAACACTGTGAAGTTAGTAAGAACTAGACTGGCAAATAAATTTCAGAGTCTAGAAGAAAACAGAGGTGAAAAGATGCTGAGATGAGAAGAGGAAAAGCAGTGTTTTTTGGAAAGCCTCAAGCATTCAGAGCTCTGCAAGCATGCCCAACTGAGTGAACTGTGTCCTCTTTACTCCTTGACTGTGGTCTGAAAAAGATTGACGGCATTTAGTGATCAGCTATGCCAGCTTGCCAGGCAGTTATTAGGAAGTCACCAAAGTCAGCCCCAGCTCCTCCTTCTTCATTAGGAGGACATGAGGAAGTATTACTTTTCAGAAAGGGTGGTCAGGCACTGGAACGGATGCCCAGGGAGGTGGTGGAGTCACCGACCCTGGGGGTGTTCAAGGAAAGGCTGGATGTTGTGTTGAGGGACATGGTTTAGTAGGAGCTATTGGGAATAGGTGAACGGTTGGACTGGATGATCTTTCAGGTCTTTTCCAACCTTGGTGATTCTATGATTCTATGATTCTATAATTATGCACTTGTTTCCATTTCATTCAGTTAAACTACCAGTGCTGTGTTTACAAGCAAAAAAGAAGTGCTCTCTCTGTATGGCCTCAACGCCATCCCTGCTTTTGTGCTTAAATGTTTTTTTAGCTCTTAATCTTTTGCAGTATATTTTGTCTTCTCTAAAAGTTTAACCAGCGTAGGCTGAATCAAATGACATCCTCCAGGGGAGAAACACCTTGTCTCAATATCTAAAGTCTGCTTTGTTTGCTGCTAGAAGTCATCTACCCCCGCACACCACATTCACAGTTTATTTTTGAGTCACTGTTTATTCACACTAAGTGATCCAAGCCTTACATAATATCCTAGAAATGGGCCTGGTCTTAAAACACCTTGAGGACCAACCACCACTGCCATGGGAGTGGAAGGTTCAAGTAATTCCCTGTGCTGGGCCTTACCATCTCTGGTCAGAGCAGTGCTGTGAAGCTGTCTGAGAATTGACTGTTGATTCACTGCCCTGTACCATGGCACTCTGGTCATGGATAGGGACCTGTGGTCATTCCCATATTGTTCCTGGGGGGGACAATAGACCCAAAAAGCAGAAAAGATCAGACAGGGAGCAGCAAACAGTACTGACTGACATGACCAGTGAGTTACATCTTTCCAAAGAGCTGCTGTACCTGAGGTAGAACACGGCATAGCCACACCAGTAAAGTTGCCTTCTTTCAGGAGTCCTGGAAGAAGTCTTTCAGGATGATTGGATGTTCCAGGAACAATAAATAAATGAATGATCTTTGGCAGAATGACCATTATTTGTCCAACCTGTCTTTCCAGAGTAGAATACAAGATCCTGGAAGCCATGAGAATACAGCCATGAGAGTCAGTTATTGCAGGCTTGCTGAAGGTCAGGTTGTAGTTTGGTATGGGTACCCTATGCATCACTGGTTGAGGTAAGATAGTGTTTATATGATAGAAAAGCTTTTTCAGTTTCCTTAGATCACAGAACACAGATGGGAAAAACAGAAGCGCAGAAGAAAATATTTCTGATGTAATTTCACATCAGAATCTAGTACCCTCAATCACAGCAAAGGGAATATTAGTTCTTAGGTCCCCCCACTGACATCAGCGTGCCTATGGGGAGGGGGTGGGCAGGTTAGCGTTCATTCTGAAGGAGTAAGGCTATAATCTAGCATTTTGTCAGCCCTAAAGTCCAAAACCTGAAGGTTAAAAGCTAAAAGCCACTGTGTCTTGAAAGGAGCGGGCAACCTTAAATGTCCCTTAAGTCAAAGAGAATGGAGAGTGGACAGTGAGCCCAGGAGTGTTCCTGCACTTTTGCACCTAGATCATTAGGAACAACATCATCTATCTATTCATTAAAGGAGCTGATTTCAGCCCTCATTAGAGGGGCACAAGCCTTTGTGGGGTGGACTGACCTACAAGCATCATTGGGAGACTACCTTCTGTATCTGTCACAAGTGTTTGCAGTTTCAACACCTTATTCTGGCACAGCCATGATTTTTCACACGTTACTGTATAGCTCTGAGGTGCCTTCATAGGACAACATGCTTTTGTCTTCTCAGTGAAGGCAAAATTCTTTTTTTAGGAGGAGAATTCAGAAAAGTAGCCAACCTACATATGACTCACAGGAAGGAGTGCATTATTTAGTTTTTCTTTATTATTTATAACCACTGGAACTCATTTGCTGCATAAATGTTTGCAAAAATGAACTTGTTTTCTTTTAACTCATACTGCACGTAAAAACAATACAACACTGCTTAATAGAAATCAAAGGGCATTGTGTTGGGAGAAAGGTAAAGTTGTGAAGATATTTCAAAAGGAATCAAAGGAAGTGTTCAGTCAGAAAGCTAATATTTGGCAAGGGAAAAGTGAAATGTCTGCAGACAACACAAAAGATGTTTTTTGAGGACAGCAAATGAAGAAAGACATAGGAGGGCTGTGCCAGTTGGCAGGGTCTACAAATGAGAAAATAAACTGTACCACTAAGCATTTTCACATGGCAATGTGTAATCTGGTGGGCTATATCCTCAGCTACTGTAGGCTGGGATAACTCCACTATGAAGTCAATGAAGCAAGCTAGCAAGACCAGCTGAAAACTTGGAGAAATATATTTATTAAGTCTGTTTAAGCTGGACAGTGGTGCTGTAGAAGAGTAGACCATGTGGTTTTCTTTCCCCTCCAACTCCTGGTACTGAACCTCTGCAAGTCAGAATCCCTCCATAGTCAATGTTTCGCAGTCATGACCAGCTACATTAGACCTTCAGGTATATGGACAGAAGGAGTCTTGTGCTAGCTGGAAGGCTCGCTGTTCTCAAAGTGATTCACTTGGTGAATTCTTCTCTCAGTTTGCTATCTCTTGAATTTTTCATTCAATCTTTTATCCACCATCAAATGCCTTTTAGCCTTACAGACAACACTAAATAAACAGCCATATTATGGGTTAGTAAGAAGAGCTTAGAGTTGAACTAGAGGTTGAAATAAGTACAGGATCAAAAAAAAGTTCGTGCATTCGTCATCTAATCTCAGTAAGCCTTCTAGGACATTTGTTGAGTGAACTGCTGAGCTTTATTATTAGTTTTCTTTCTTTTTTCTTGTTGCTTTTGGATTTGTCACCTACTCAGAATAATCACTCACTTTTCTTTCAATAAGTAGTAGTGCTTTGGAATCAAGAACTGGCTTTTCTGGCTGCCCAGGGTGGTGGTAGAATCATTGTCTGGAGTTTTTAACAAATATGTAGACATGGCAGTGAGAGATATGGTACTGGGCATGGTGGTGATGGGTTGATGGCTGGACTAGCTGATCTTAGTGGTCTTTTCCAACCTTAATGATTCTATGAGTCTATTTCTCCTGAAGAGTTCCACTCCTGAACACTGACATTCAGAAGCAGGGCATGATGAGTTAAAGCTTTGAGTTTCTAGGTAGGAGATAGCCTTATTTCTGAACAATATAGACAGCTGGTGAGGTTTTGTTGGCACGGTGAGGATCTCTCAGGTCTGCTAGTTTTCCAGCATTGTCTTGTAACTCTCAGACCTCCAAGATATGAGCTCACCAGGTATCTATTCTGCAAACAGAAGTCACTGTTACTGTAGGTAAGTCATTCAGGAGTTATTTTTCTGTTTTGGCAGTGAAAAGATACATAGGGATAACCTACAAAGCTAATAGAGGTATTTCTTTTTCAGTGCTCTTCAGTGCAGCATAAATGCCTACCCTATATGTCCTCTCCAGGTTGACAATGCCAGTTTGTGTTGGAATGGCTGAAGCAGTACAGCTTATGCATACAAGCCTGTTCAAATTCAGGTAAAAGGAATGCCCTTCCTACATGACCAGATTTTGTTAGCACTTCACAATGTTCCACTGCCTGAACAGCAGGCTTTGGCCATTATGGCACAGAAGAAGTCAGTGACACTGCAAGAAAAGGAGGCTGTTGTCTCACACGAGAGGTTAGATGCATGTTAGGAACAAGTCACATTCCCCGGAGGAAGGGAAGGGAAGAGATTCAGTGAAGCAGGGTCAGTAATTTTCCTGGCATTGATGCGGCAATGTGGGAATTGGCACAATCAGCATTCAGAGCCAGATTCTCAGCGTGTGTTTAGCTGCACAACCTCCTCGCCATTAGCATTCCCTTCACAGTGGGGAGGACTCTCAAAAGATTATTTTTGTCATAGAATCAATCATAGAATCATAGAATGGTTGGAAGAGACCTTAAAGCCCATCCAGTTCCAACCCCCTGCTGTGGGCAGGGATGCCACCCACCAGATCAGGCTGCCCAGGGCCCCATCCAGCCTGGCCTCGAGCACTTCCAGGCATGGGGCACCACAGCTTCTCTGGGCAACCTCAGCCCCTAATGTTTTTGCAGGTTTGATCCTTACTGTCTAATTTTCAGAGAGAGAGCTCCCTTCCAGCCCCAGTGGCTGTAACTATACTTTGGGGGATTTATCACCTGTAAATTCTTAACTAACAAAAGTTGCTGTATTGATGACACAGGGGAAAAATATTAATTCTGTGTTTAAGAGCTGTGGACTGGACTCTTGAGGGTTAAAATTATCCTGGCTATGATGAGCTTCCTAGTTTGGTCAGCCTCCAACAAAATGAAGACAAGCAGAGCATCAGCGTGCAATATACAATTACATTTCTGACACATCGCATCTTGCAATGCCATTTCTTCTCAAATCAGAACCAGTTTACACTCTTACAATTTAATACAGCGTGATATGAAGCCTTGAATAGAAAACATTTTTTTTTATTTGAATAAAAATATCTTTTTTTCCACAGTGAGCTCATGGCTTGTACTTTAATGGTCAGTTGCCTTCTCCTTCAACATACATGTATTTTTGAAGAAAATTCATACAAATTAGATCTTTAAATTATTTAATTGCTGTGGTTTTATTTTAGAAGTTTCCTGTTGTGACAGCTCTCAGAAAAGGAGCTGGCTTTTATGCAAATGTACATTTTACAGACACAGCACCTATTTTTGTGTATACTCAAACGTAGTCCTACATTTTACATTTGAAAAGCAGTAGCTTTAATGGTTGCTGAGGAAGAGTTTGATTTGCTTACTTTTGTCACTGTTGGATTGCGTTAATCTCTGTGTGAGTGCAAATTTGCAAAATAACTTATATGCATTTATTAATCAGGCTTAATGTAAGCAAAAACTAGGCTCAGTTCTTACTGAGCCAGGTCCCTGGACCTAGGTTAAAGGAAAAGCTCTACCTTTGCACTTTCCAGCCCTCTAGGGCAAAGCAGAGGAGCTTCAAGGCTGTGCTAAGTTACCTCCTGCTTTCCGAGACTTTCTGTTTACTCTGGGAAGTAAATATCTGCTGGGAATGCTCTGTACAACTCCTGGTTAGCTGGCTGTCCCCTTCAGGCTCCATTTCTCTCTTAAATCCCTTTATCCCCGTTGCCAGTGTGATTGCCAGGTGTGACAATGGTGTTTGCAGACATTCATTGCAAGAGAACTTTGTGTTAATGAAATAAAAGGAGAGAAAGCAAGACTGGATTCTACATTTTGGTGCTGTGGAGCTGTAGTTTGTTAGCCCTGTGCAGGTTTTAAGAAGCTCAGTGTAACTGCCTTCTCTGATCCAACATGACAGCAAGATTTGCACAGTGCAATCCTAATTATTCAGCCTAGTGGCATCATCCGCAGGGGTGCAGTTTACTGTTTCTCTTTGTATTTTCATCTAGCAGCAGCAACGTTAGGCACAGATAATCCATCAGCTACAATTCACAACAACTCTGTGACTTAGGGACATGGCTAGCTGGCATAGAGGTGATGGACTGATGGCTGGAGTAGGTGATCTTAGTGGCCTTTTCCAATCTTAATGATTCTATTATTCTATAATTTTTTTCTTTTTAGTGTATAGGTTAAGACAGAATGATGTAGCTGGAAATATTTAGTATTTGTGGCAATGTTTGTTTATTTCCCAGAGGGTGCAAGGAACAATGTCCTTTATAAAAAATGCATATTTTTACAGGAAAAGCACACTCAGCCCCAGAGAGTTTAGATCTCTTTCTATCTAAAACAGGAGCCTGGACAATGTTCACAGTACCGCAATGGAAGTACAGGCAGAATTTTGTAGTGATGTGTACTTGTGGTTCAGAGGTTCTCTGTTGTATCTATCAAAACCAAATTTGCTGAAGGAGAGCAAGAAGGGAATTTATTTTTTCCAGAGTTCAATCAAATCAGCCCTCATTAGCTCGTGCTGCCTCATTAGCCTGGCCCTGGTGTGTGGAACTGTGTGCCACTACAGCCTATGTTCATTCAGGAGAGCTGTGATTGATCACTGAGAATGATGCTACCGATTACTCTGAAGGCCTGAGGAGGCTTGCCAGGGGATTCACGCTGGGGAGCAGAAAATGCGCTTGGCACAAATGACCTCAATTAGAATAGATTTGTTTGTGGAAAGACAACAAATTTGAAGGTGTCATTTATATTTCAAGGAAAACCTCTTTGTGATAGGTTGCTTCAAGTGCACAGCACAATTAGCACATTTTTTCTGTTAAAGATATTCAGGATCAGTGCATTCAGATGGTGCTGGTAGAAATGAATAAGGGGATTCAAAAACAAAATCAGACAAGCAGGAGTCAGGGTTGTATTGCATGTATGTTAGAAGCTGTGTCTGTTGACCCAAAAAGCTGTAGCATTAGTCATTCTGAGCTTGTTTGCAGAGGGTAGAATTTCAACAGAGTTGAACATTAAAACAGCTTGATTACACTTCATCAGTTCAATGTCACTTTGGCATTTGTTATAGTGTCTGGAAATCTGAACAGGGAGATTCAGGTGCTTCCTTCCACTGTTAGCTCACAGTGACTGAAATAGAAAGAAGAAAATCGAAGTAGAGTCACCAGGATGGCCCTGAAGACTTCTGCAAGTGGCAGAAATTCATCCATTGATTTGTTTGTCTTCTGGTCAAAGTGGAAATAATGGGAGGGGATGTCCTGTTGCTCTGATGCACAGGGGCTTGTTTTTGTGCTGTGTATTTGAAACAGGAGATGCAATCTCGATCTTCAGGTTAAACCTTATATCCAGAGAGACCAACATAGAGGGGATAAGCACTGAGCACTTAAAAAATTGAAACCCTGCGAGACAGTTAAGATGATGTCTAATTTCACTACACTGTGATAGAACTAATCTGTCAGTGTCACAGCCATTGATGTGTAAGTGCCCAAACATGTCTGTTTCCATTCTGCAAAGCAGTCCCTCACCACAGACGTGGTCAGAAGCACCTCGAGAGTAGAGAGCTTTACAAAAGCTGACTTGGCAACTGAAGCTCCATAGTGTCAGCAGGGAGCTTGTGGGTGCTGAAGGATCGGGCCATGGAGCTGTTAGGATTACGAGCATCCTTTATGGAAGAGGAAGAGGGCTTTCCTTGAAGGAAGACCCCTTTGAAACTTAATGGAACATCTGCATTTCACAGAACGTCATACCTCACATTAAGAGTGTTACCTAGTATCGTGAAGGACTGTCATGAGTATCAGTGTTGTAACCTTAACTGCCCCTTTGGCCATCCCAGTCTAACAGCGCACACTTTAGGACAAGCTGAAAGGAAATCCTGGAAGGCCTGTGGCTTCCATAGAGATGTATCTTGTGGCATTTCTGTCTGCCTCTCTCAATCCATCCCAGCCTCTTGTCCCTCACCTCTCTATGGCAGCAGTCTTTCTCCTCTGATGCCTCTTTCCTCAGGATTCCCAGGGAGGGGGAATTCTGGTACTGCTCTGTGAATTCCTTAGATTTTCTGACACTTATATCAGCTTTACCCTTGGCCAAGCATTATGCAGTTTGGGTAATTCCTGGAGGCTATGGGAGGTGTGGTTAGAGGACAGCCATGCCTCTACTCCCATTAGACTACATATTTTTCCTGCTCTAACAGGCAGCAGGAATGTGACACAAACATCCTCCTTTCACCGCTGAGCTTCCAAACTGTGACCAAGAGCACTACAACTGTAGATACATCCACTAAGTCATTATGAATTGCAAGAATAATTCCCATAGGTTAAATGAGAAATGCTTTTGCTCCAGATGACAACCATAAATGTCAGTTTCAATTGATTGTCCATCACTTTGTCATATTTGAATTCTCTGTTATAGCCACGTTATAATTTTTTGAAAAGTGAAAAATGAGAAAAATTCCTCAGTTCTTAGTGGTAAATGTTTTCCTATATGCTTCTGACATTTGAATGTACTTATAGCCTGACTGAACAGTGACAGTCCTAACAGAGCGACTGTGCTCAGTTCCTGATCAATCATTGATAATTGTATAGTTAACCAATGTCAGCAGTGTATCACAGGGCATGTGCTCTGTGACTCCTTCTAGCCTTGCAGGTTATAATTTACACCTTCTCATATTGGTACAAAACCCTACCTCAGCAGCAAAGGGAAACTTCATGCTCACTTCTGGTACAAGTTGTAAGAAACAGCAAATCCATAGGCTGGAGAAAAAAGAGAAAACAGGGCTTCAAGTAGGTGCCCATCTCCATCAATTAAGCTATTCAGATCCAATTAGCTTTTTTTCCAGAGAGTGCTTTATCTTGTTACAGTTCTTTCAACTTAAACAGTAAAATAAACAAACAGAAATACCCACAAACCCAGCCTTATTTTCTCAGTGTCAAAATGAGTTAATGGCCCGCTCACCACAAAGTGAGCAGTGATGCTAATGCTTCTGGTCAGGCGTGCTCTTTGCCTTCATCTAGACTGGGAGTAGCTCTAATGTTCATTAGAGACATTCATCACAGTTAACAGGAGAACATCAGCTTGTCACAGCACAGCAGCAATGGCCCACAGTGTCCTCTTCTTTCAACAGCAAGAGGGTTCGAGGTGCATCTTGACATTGTAGGCCACCTCAAGCCTGGTTGCTGTATCTGAATGAGCAGCCTACGCTGTGCTTTCAGCTCTGGCAGCGCTGCCCCTGTGCTGACAGCATGGTACATTTGGGAACATTCCCAGGATCCAGGCCCAGCACAGCTGTTTCCCACACAGGACTTCACAAGCGAGATGCTGCCATGCACTCACTTATTTTGACATCTGGATGCTGCTGGAAGGACTTTGTTTCTCGTAAGCAGACTGAGATCATCTTTCCTCATTAGCTAGGTCATTGCCATGTGATACTGCAATGCCCAGTAATTACTGACCAATAGCCTTCAAATTACCAAAGTAAGAAAGGATCCAGCATCTTCAATTTTCTTTGCTGAAACATACCCAAAACTCATGTTCCATGTTGCTGGGCTGGGTGAACGAGTGCCAGATCATTGAGTCAACACTGATACTGGTTGGCAGCTGTGAGAGGAACGCCCAGACACTTCTGCTCATTTCTTGCCACCTTGCAGGGCTCTGATGGATGACTGCAATCCAAAAGAGGACTTGTGAAACTAGAAAGAGGGGGAAGTAAAAGCCAGACATGGTAGAGAGCCCATGAGAGCAGAGAACATGCTGTTCTGCCAGTGACTCAGAGGCAACCTCCTCCCTTAGGAGGCATTATGTTTTCTGTTACAGGGCAGGATTTAGATTAACGAGTGACTTGACGGATATAAATAATAATATCACTGTTTTGGAGCTTGCATAGTCAAGAAGAATGATCCAAACAATCTGGCTGTGAGCACTCATAAAAATTTATAGCCCCTGAACTGGAGCAGTGTAGGACTCAGCTGCAGGTCTGCAGAGGTCAGAACACAGGTGGGACTCTGCAACTGCCAGGGAAGGAGTGACCTGAGGATTTGCTTCACAACTGAACATCCCCAACAGACATCAAAAATGACAGTCTGACACACAAGGGCTCCTCTGGTCTCTGAGTACATCTGCAGGCACGTGGCCTTTCCCTTTGTCCTGCCTTTCTTCCAGAACTGAGGGAATTTCAACCTGTACGGATAAACAGTGATTTAGAGATCAGACCTACGTAATCCTAGTCCCCTTCAGTACAGGAGTCAGAAAAAGTAGCATCGTAGATGTTGGTGTTTTAACAGATGACCTATATGGAAGCTGGGGTATGGTGCAGGGCATAGCTGGAGGCAGATGAGGGAAAATAGGACACAAATCTGCAGAACTCAATACTCATTTGTTTTGCTGCTCGTAGAGCAGTGTGATTACCTGGGACAGAACTTGTAATGAGCTTCAGCACCAGTTTCTGCTTTGTCTTGATCAAGAGAGGTAACAGCAGAATTTTTCCTGAGACATTTGAATGAATAAATGGTTTTTGTTTCAGAAACCAGGGGAAGTGTGACTATTATTATTATTAATGGGTGTTGTCATCATGCCCATTTCGTAGATATGTTGCAGCTAATTTTAACCAATGTGCCAACTCTTTCTGAATTCACATGAAAATACATCATCTTAAGACACATGAAAATATCAGGAACGTGCTCACCTACAAGCTTAGTGCAGGAATTTTAGATAGCTGAAAAAGCGGCCAACTGCTTCTCTTTGAGCACTTCTGCCCTCCAGGCTGGCTGTGGTTTTCTACTTCCAGTTGTTATTTTGGCTGGGTCACTCTACAGGACTATTTTGGGGTACTTTGAATGTGCCACATTGGCCACTAGCTATTTTTTGCCTCCAGCTAACTAGCTGTAGAGACACTGCTTGGGAATCCCAGTCATCCATCCTCACTGGATGCTGAGATCTTGATCAGGCTGTAACACTGAGAAAAGTGTTGCAAGACCAGCTGGTGTTAATGACAAGTCCATGAAGCACATACCCAGAATCTCGTCCTGGCAACATTTGCAGGAGCTGGGTTAGGCTCCAAGGAGAGTCCAAGATTAACAACCAGGGAGGAAAGCAGAGATTACAGGAGTCAGACATGCAGTCATCTTGGGTGAGCTCCGAATCCTCCATTCCTTCCAAAGACAACTTTGTAGATGACAAAGTGAGAGGTTTTGCTTTTGAAATGCAGGAATTACTGCAGGGATGGTAATGAGATCAATAAACTTGACAACTGCTAGTTAGATGTCAAGCCTGGGAGAGAACCCGCTTTTTTACTATTAATAATCAGACTGAGTTCTGGTAATGCTGCATACACAGATTGCCTCCTGAGCAGGCTGTAAGTCACCACCAAATGGGAGTTTCTGGATGAGCTCCACAGTGACCCATGCCATTGGATCTCACCAGTTATGGATGAGCCTGTGTTCACTGTCACTGTCACAGCCTCAGTGAGTGAGGCATGAGGACTGAAATCAGGCGGCCGAGAAAGGAGGTGACTTCCTGGCCCTCTCAAAGACAACCTGCTGGGTTGCCAACATTCACTTATATTACTTGTTGGCATAATTCTCAGAGATGCTCAGCCTAAAACTGACCACTACTGACAGCTGGTCTGAGTAACCACACAACCTGGGACGCAGTGTTTAATCCACAACCTTCCCGGCTGTCATTCCAGCAACATGGAAGCAATCAGACACAAGACTTTTCACCAATTCACCGGTTAAGGTAACTTATAGATAGTGATGATCAGTCTGCATGTGTTATTCTTTGTCTAACTTCATATTTCGCATCCTAAGGCAGTCTAGCCAGTCAAGGTGGGAGTCACCTCACCTGACATCAGATGTCTTCATCAGAGCTGCCCTTTATAATCAAGAAGAGAAGTGGGTACTTGTAAGATATGAGTCACCTGCCCTCTTTCAGATGTCTGCACTGGGATGAGATGACTCATCTGCTTCACGGTGACTACAAAGGGAGCTCAACCAGCAAGTGCAGATAAGACATTTCCACTGCAATGCCTACGGTTGGATGAATACTATTCTTAATATCTTCAGGTGTGTCACTGGCCCTATCTCACTTCTGATCTGCCATTTCTGAACAAAACAATATGTTTGCCCTGAGTCTGAATCCCACCTACTTCCAGCCCTGCAAATATGGAGATGTGGAATGAGTTCTTGGAGCTCAACACTCAGAGTGTGGTACAAATGAGAGGACACCATTTTACAAGTAGAAACCTCAAACTGGATAAAAAGTCTGGGACTCAAGCTTTGTCTTTTATTCCCTGTAAGAAAATCCCAAAGGCTGCTGGGCTTCTTGAAAGGGACAGCTGTAGAGACAGCTCGAGTTTGCAGGAGACAGTGCATGAGAGGTTGGCGCCCAACCTCCCGTTTCCCTCAGTCTTTTCTCTCCCCTCCTTTCTGCAAAATATGGGCTCTTTCTGAGCACCTCAGTCCTTGCCTCCTGCTGATCCCACTGCTGCAGCCCTGCAACCTTTTCCCAAAGATTGACTGGGACACAAATCAAGGGTTGTAAGGAGTGGACATTGAAAGGAAAAGCTAAGATGTACCACAGATCCTGCCAGCTGCATGAAATAAATAATCTGGGCACCAAAAAGATTTTTTTTCACTCCAGCCTCTTTTCATTAAAATGAGCCGTTACTTATGACACCAATACAAACTTCTCCAACAGAATGATATTCAGTGGACAGTATCTCTTTAAATAATTTTTTTCTAATCTAATAACTAACTTCATCAAGCATCCAAAATCGATGCTTTCTGGTAGACATGGACCCAAACCCATTAAGACCCTTATTATTCAAGCGTGTGCTTCCCTTCAGCTTTTATCCCCCCTCAGGGGTTTTCATAGCAAAGCAGGCTTTTGTGATTTTGTGTGTGTGACTTTTTTTTTTTTTTTAATTAGCCCTTCTGCCCTGGAGTCTTCTATTTGATTTTCCAGCATCCAGGGAAGTGATGTTTTGACTATGCAATACTTGAATAGAATTTTTTTCCCTCTTAGTTCTTCATTATCAATGATAATAAAGCTTCGTGAAAGACACGTAGAGGCAGCAAAGCACAAAAGCAAGGCAACCCTTCAAAGGGGAAGCCTCTCATCGTGGGATCTTGTTTGTCTGATGTGCACAAGCGAGCAGTCCATGGGGGTGCACAAGTGTACATCAAGTGGCTTTGGCAGAGCTGCCTGACACCCGTGCTCTTGAGCGCCTGGAGTTCTATGAGTGCTGTTGGTGTATTTTTGTTTGTATTTTCCGTTTTTCTTTAATTGCATTTCGTTTAATGTGGAGACCAGACCACTTGCTCAGCTACATCTATGTGTAATGGGAGAGCTTGTAATTATCACAGTCCTTTCTGCTGTTAACTAAGGCATTGGCCTCCTTTCCTTTGCCAAAACCCCTTACTTATTTCGGCCCTCAGCTGGCAATCACCAAAGCTCTACAGCTTGTTTAGAGGCTGGGACATGGAAACCAAGATGCTAAAGCTTTCAGTAGCCAGTATATATGGATGGAAAGTGGGTGCTTTGCTAAGTTTTCCTGCTGGTTTTAAACCTGCACGGCAGTTTGTAAAGGAAACTCAGTGTGAGCTGACAGCAAGTTGCACGAGACAATTTTAGTGGTCTTTTCCAACCTGAATGACTCTATGATTATGATTCAAAATTGCTGTAGAAGTGTGTGGCAGCTTCAGAAAGGAACTCCAAAAGCGAGCAGTTCTTCTCCTGTTTGTGGAGGAAGAGCTCTGTAACCTGAAAGCCTCGTTTAGATGTCCGTGCAAATCAGTTCAGTCAAATATCATTTGGCTACACATCTCCAGCTAACAGAGCTTCCATCTTGAGCTGTACCCACCTGAGCTGCAAAAATCCCCATAGCCTGGAAGCTTTGTGGCTGTGCACAGTTCTGGGGAAAGACACAGTAATAGCAGATGCAATATGGAAGATGTTGATAGTGTAACACAACCGAAATTGCCAGAAGTGTCTGTCACATAGAGAAATTTGCTTTGCTTTCTTGGCCCGATAGGGTCATTTCCAAAGGTAATTGCTTCTTAATGTAATCTTGTCAGCAGTGAGCCCTAGACCAGGACTGAGGGCTCTGAGTTGTGTAGTAATTTTCATACTGATTCCATACATTGTCATATTTAAATCGGGTTGCCATAGAATTCCTGATCCTGATCCTGAGACGCTACTCCACACAAAAGGAGAATTAGAGCAGGGCTTATCACCTTCTCGCCCCGTGGCTTTGGGGATATGGCTTTTCTCATTCTGCATCAAAAGCACTGGAGATCATTTCCAGTATGGCTGTGTGCTTTTCCTTGTGTTTCTGTGGGATCCCTGCACTCAGGATGAACTAGATGGTCAAGAGCAAGGCAAGGTTGTGCATAAGGCCAGTTTTTAACAGAGCAGGAAAAACAGTGGACAAAATTGGGGTTTTATCCTTGCCCAACACACAATATTCTGGCTCTGCTGTTTGGGTGGCTTTGCCCCTCACATCCTACCTGCCTCCATGCCTTCTGTAAGCAGTGCTGGGGGAGAAATGTGAGGAAAGATCTGCTGATCTGTACATTGCAGGAGGCTGCAGGGGAAGAACCTATGGAGTGACAAGTTTTCCCTGCAGAGACCATAATTTCTGCAGAGGTAAGCACTGCAGGGCTGAATGGAAACCTGCTTTTGTGCAGATTGCATCAGGTTGCAGATTTCAGATGGGATATGAGGAAGAATTTCTTCTCAGGAAGAGCAGTGAGGCAGTGGCACAGGCTGCCCAGGGAGGTGGTGCATTGTCCCTGGGGGTCTTCAAGAACCGTGCGGATGTGGCACTGAGGGATGTGATCTAGTGGTATGGTAGTGATGGGCTGATGGTTGAACTAGATGATCTTAGAGGTCTTTTCCAGCCTTAATGACTATGGTAAGAATGGGCTGACAGCCGCTGTAAAACCACTCTGCATGGCTTTCCTTTATGTTTCCTTCTTCAAGGATAGGTGCAGTTAGGCAAGCTGCACTTGCCTAACTTGCTTTCAGGAACATGCTGCTCTCCATCCCTTTGTAAGACTGCAAGTGACAGGGTCTGGGTTTGAAGAATTGTTACAGAATCATCACAGAATCAAGAGTCGGAAAAGACCCTTAAAGATCATCTGGTCCAACTCCTCTGCAATGAACAGGAACACCTGCAGCTCCATCAGGATGCTCAGAGCCCCATCTAGTCTCACCTTGAGTGTCTCCAGGGATGGGGTAACCCCTGGGCAACCTGTGTCAGTGCATCACCACCCTTATTGTGAAAAACTTCTCCCTTATATCCAGTCTAAATCTCCTCTTTTAGTTTGAAGCCATTTCCCTTTGTCCTGTCACAACAGATCCTGCTAAAGAGCCTGCCTCCTTCCTTACAGCTCCCATTTAGATACTGAAAGACTGCTCTCAGGTCCCCCCCAAGCCTTCTCTTCTTCAGGCTGAACAGCCCCAGCTTTCTCAGCCTGTCCTCGTAGAAGAGGTGTTGCATCCCTGGGATCATAAGAAAGCCACGTTCGTTTGGTTTCCTCTTCCTGAGCATCCTACTGTGCGGCAGGCTCAGTGCACAGCATCCCATTCGGAATGAAGACGCACCCCAGTGGGGCTGCTATCTCGGCGTGGGGACACAAATCCATGGGAGGCACGCAGCTGTCAAGGCGGAGGGCAGCCCCCAGCTGCCACACTCACAGCGATGCTCCCCTCTCAGGCACCTCCTGCCATCCGCTCCCAGCTGAATTCGAGCTGCGTCCACGCTCCCTCCCTCCCCCTCTCTCCGCTTATCACCGCTGCTCTTCTCCGGCAAATTGCCCCCTCTGTGCTGGCTGCACCGCTAATGAGGCAAGCTTTGGTTCTTGGTTTGGGTATTGTTCCATTCCTTTCCTCCCATCTGCAACAGCAGGCTGACTCCCGCACCCCATTGTGGCGGTTGTTTGTGGACGTGCCACAGAGAACAGAAACAATTGGGAAAAGCGGAGCCGAGCGCTCTCCTGCTGCACCACGCGGCTGCTGTGGCAGTGGAGCCCCAGTGCCGCAGGAGAGGGCACAGCCTCTGATAAATCGGGCGAACCTCTAATTGCTTCCTCTGCGAAAAACAGCACCACGCATCCCTTTCAAAATCCTCAGCTCCTGGCAATAGAGCAAGCCAGGAATAAGTACGTGTAGCCATGTAACAATGCATATATCGCCATTTAGATGAGTGTAATTAATGCACGCACACTGGCACGGGCTCACGGGCATCAGGCAGAGAGCAGAGACGAGGTGATCTTGAATTCTGCAGGGTGCAGGGCAGCAGTGGGGCATGGCCTGGTGGCAGGGCAAGGATACACTGTTTGGAGGAGAGAGGATGCTTGCTGTGCTGCCACTGGTTCCTGGAGCTGCAACCTTAATCATGCTGGTAGCAAAGGGGAGCTGCCCATCAGTTAGCCACAAAAATACCTTTCTCTTTTTTTTTCACCTTGAATATAGTTCTTATGTTATTAGGCTTACAGTGTCATGAGCCACCAGAGCAAAGGGAACACACATTAGTGACGACCTATGGATAATGTTTACTGAAAAAAAGGGGCAGTGGCATTACGCAAGCCATCGCCTCTCCTGCTGCAGACATGTCCCCTGAGCAGCCAGAAGATGGGAAAGGTGGACGAGGTAAATGCTGAGCTCTGAATTCCTGAGCCACCCAGTCTGTTACTAATTACTGCTGTTAAATATTGACACAGTGAGTGCACACAGAGCTCCCAGCAGAGCTCCGTGCCCCGTGGCAGCAGCAGCCCAGCAGAAGAGCAGCTTCCAGCAAGCGGACATTGCGGGACCCCAACACATCCCACATGCGCAGGCTGGCAGACATGTGGGATGTGATGGTGGGAATTATTACCCCTTTTGGGGTAACCTGTGATGGAGATAGCCCATGCCAGGAGTCAGCATCATCCCCTTCTCTGTGTAAAGAACCAGTTCTGTTGCCATTTAGATTGTACTGAGTTTCCAAAGCCCATGGAGATGCGAAGTCCATCCCCTTTTATGCTCTTTGTGTGATGAACATGAAGCCAGGCTCACAAGGCTGGCAGCACGTGCCTTGGCTGATCTACTGCTGTGCTGCAATCTCTGTTTCAAGGGACACTGCATGGGGCCAGTTATCTAATTAACGGCTCGTGTGATGTGTGCTGGGTACTGCTCAGGGAGCCTGATGAAGCCAGACCGTGACTGCATTACCGGTTCTGCAGGTAGGGCCTTCCCTCCCTTTTTTTTCAGTGACGCCACCAAGAAACTACACATTTACAAAGCCCAAAGGAATGTAGTAAGAGCCATAGCGTGGTCATTCCCAGAAGGGTGCCTCCTGCTATCTGACAGAGCTGGAAAAACAAGCAGCACTTGATCAGGGGAAAGAGCTGCTGCCGTGCAGCTAGAGAAGCCATGAAAAACTCTTTGCTGTCTCATAGAGCCACCTTGCACTCAAGCACAGACATTTCCCAGAGGTGAGGAGAGACCCAGCGGACTGTGTTTTGCAATTTATGCTTTGCATTAATAATGCTAGTGTAGAATGCCCCAGTGGCAACACCAAACTTCAGGAGGAGTTCTGGCCACCTCAGGCCAGCAGCAGCCAGTTATGACAGCCAGGGCACAGGCAGGCAGGCTTGGCATGCATGGCTCAATGTTGCCGCTCCCCATTGCTGCTGCGTGACTCACAGCAGCTCACAGCCTTCTTGACAAAGGTTTTACAGAGACAAAAAGAAGCACAGCAAACAAGAAGGAGTAGAACAATAAGAACCCTTGAGAAAAGCCAATATAAAATTTTCCTGACTTTTATTAACTGAAAGGGATGGTGTGATGTGATAAAAACTGGCACTGATTTTTCTGTATGAATTCCCTGTTTCAAGCACAATATGTCCTTCTTAACAAACCATACAAAGTCTCAGTTCTTGACAAATGCCTATGCTGGAAGTGAGTGTATCATCCATAAGGGCACAGAAAAAATGGAGCCCTGTGCTTGGAGGGTGGCCAGCAAAACAGCCGGGAAAAAGGCAGTCACAGTTCTCTACACACTGACCAGGAGAAAAAACTGGGGAGAAAGAGGTTGGTTTTGCCAACTGCAATCACAATTATTAGCCAGCAGCTGTAGCTGGGAAGGGGGAGAGCAGCACATGGGGTGAATGCAAGCTCACATCCACTCAGGGATGTGACACAAGCTCTGAGCCCACGCATGTGCTAGCAGTGTCCTACAGTAAATGCAGTGTTGGCGTCAGGTGTCCCTTCCAAGCCTCTGCAGCAGTGGGGCACAGGGGCACCCATACCAAACACAGCCCTGTTACACTTACAAGCTTACACTTGTGTGACATTGATCTTGATGCCAGCAGTCACAAAATCTCCCCAGACACTGGCTGGTGATAACAAGACAGAGGGCTTTGCTACAGATACATGTGCTCGTACCTTCTCCCTGGAAGGATGGGTAGAAACATAGAATAGAATCATAGAATCAGTAAGGTTGGAAAAGACCACTAAGGCCATCTAATCCAACGGCCAACCTGTCCCCACCATGCCCACCGACCACGTCCCTCGGTGCCACAGTGCCTTGGACACCTCCAGGGACGGTGACTGCACCACCTCCCTGGCCACGCAGCTCAGGCTACAGCTTCCCACAACTCAGCTGCAGTCCCAGGCAGGATGGGTTCCACCAGTACTGGGTGGTGCGGACACCAGCTCCCATCCAGCACCCATCTGCAGGCCAGGAGCGAAGCTGCTTTTATCATCGCTGTAACGCTTAGGTGGACTGAAAATTTAGGCTCTGCTGCCCTCTAGGGGCCTGCTATAAAATCCCAAAGCGTAAAGCCTTGATGGCCGATCTTTCGGACAGTCTGTCAGGGAGACTTGTGCTTAACACAGCCGACATCCACTTCTGGGCGCTTCACCACTGCTGTAATTAGAGTCATAATTACAGAGTCTTTAAGGCTGGAAAAGACCACTAATATTCCCCAGTCCAACCGCCAACACACCCCCCCCATGCCCACTGACCATGTCCCTCGGTGCCACATCCACTCAGTTCCTGAACATCTCCAGGAATTATTCAAATCTGGCCCAAGTGCTCCTTCTTCCACTGCACTATTACAGTCACAATACCTTGGGAAAAGTGCACAAGCAAGGCAAAGTTATTGTAGAGAGGAATAACCAGGTATCATATAATTGCTGTTCTTATTTCAGCACAAGAGAGGCACCTGGGAGCTTGAACAGTTGTTTGCCTTCTCCCACTGCATCAGTATGGCTAGTAAAAGATATTATATCCTTTTCTCAACTAAATCTTGCTTTAGTTTTGTCTTCACAGCACAGATGCATACACCGAGGCACTAGAAATAAAGCTCCATGTGCTTTTTTATTGTGTTTCATCACACACTGAGCAAATGGTGGAAACAGGAATCTTTTCACAGAGAAGAGGGAAGGTGAAAACTTGGAGTAAGGTAGTGTTAATTATGAGACAGCACACCAACCTGCTAAGGAGGGGTAACTGCAGTTCCCAACTGGTTCTTTTTGGTGACAGCTCTGCCGATAGAGAGTAGGCCAGAGATACAGAGGCAACACAGACCTCCAGTGCATTTGTTCTCCTTGAGACAGAGCCAAAATGCGGCAAAGCCCTGGGGCAGCCTGCTTTCTTAACTGAGGAAGGAGATCTGGAGCATGGACAGACCTGTGTGCGGAGCAGCATGCCCCGGCTCAGCCTCCATCTTGTGTGGGGTCCCTGGCCTCAGAGAAAGGCCCGCTGTCCCATAGCTGACACCTACATGAGCAGGGTGCTGCCATCCAAAATCGTAAAGGTGACTGCAGCTTTGGAAGAAGGAGAAGTCCATCCAGCCGATCTGAGCAGGCAGTGTGTTCCCAGCAGCTGCAGACAGGCTGCGTCCATCGCCTCTTTCATAGGAGCAGCTGTATATGTATAAGAAAACAGTAGCAGAGCCCAACCACTGCCTCAGCCACACTCAGGTGTCCCTCAAGAGGCTGTGAGTTCTGTGCTGCCAGGATTGTTCACCAGAAGGGAGCCGGCCGGTAGGCACTCTACCAGCAGGAGCCTTGGAGTTGCCAATGAGGGCTCTGGATGTACCACAGCACACACCATGGCCACAGTCCTCCCACAGAGCACTCACACCACATGAAGGGCCAAGAATGCAAGGCAAAGTGCTAAGTTAAAGCACTCGCTCTTGGGCTGAAAATGCTCTTCAACCCACAGACAAGAGACTCGTGACAAAAGGAAACAATTGGCAGCATTCCTGCCACTAAATCAGAGTGAGAAGATGTCAAAGTGACAATTAAAATGGCAGTGTTTAAAAAAAAGAGGCAAATGAGTTGAACATAACTTCCTATTTTCATTTAAACGTCGTTACATGTCTGTTAATTAGAACAGATGTCTCCCTAATCTGTGCAAAACAAAAGAGGACCTGGGAAATCTGAAACACTTGCTCATCTGCAAATATTACCACTAATTCCCATGTTCTGACAGCAAATCTTTCGCACTAAATGGAAAGACCTGGCAGTTCAGGGTCCTGCCTTGCAGAGCAGGGCTTATTCTGCAACACCCAAAGCTCAGATGAAATCATTTTCTCCTCCTTACACCTGCAAACACCAGGTGTATCTCGGGAAACACAAGCCTCTCCTCCTCTTCCTCACACACATTTTAGCTACACTTTACCCCATCAGGTCCCCTGTTTAGTTTATTTTGCTCACAGAGAAAAGACTCCATCAGTCACTAGCATTTGGTAAGCTCTTTAATGGCAGCCTATAGTGTAACTACACTGTTGGATTTGACACCTCGGTGGTGGGAGAGGAAGGAGGAAGGGAAGAATAGACAGGGCTCCTCTGGAGGCTCACACCTGATAAAGCATTGAGCAAAAGGGCAACACTTGACAGCTTTGAAGTCCCAAAGAGACAGAGATCTTCCAGTCAGAAAAACAAATGGTGGCAAGCGCGCCAAGAACAGTCTTCACATGGTGTGGTCTAACATTATTACTGCTTGAGGTGTTGAGCTCTGACTGATCCCCACATCATTATAGGAAAACTCAACAACAAAAAGATGTTAATGACTAAAATCTGGGGCTGTCGTTTCCACTGCCACCCCAAAGATGAAAGCAGACATCCTTTATAGACAGTGCTACCGCAGATCTCTGCCTACAGGAGCAGCAGCATGTCAGTGCAAAAGGGAAATTTCAGAGTTGGATGTATTTTACATGAAAGCAGACAGCTTTGTTGTAGTCAGTAGTAGCTCATTTGAAGACTGTTTCTTCAGACAAAGGAACAGCCTCTTTGTTAATCTGAGCATTTGTGACCAGGCTGGGATGGACAGCACTCTGGTACACAGCTTTGCAGAAACTGGGGTTTGTGATAACACTGACGTTTCTTCAGGTATTTTCTTCCTTAAAGAAAGCCCTTAGCTATGAGGGGAAAAAAACCATGCCAGAGATACAGACTGCAGCCAGAGAGACCTCGCTTTCTGGATGCCCAGACAGGACAGTTTAAGGGGACCTGATTTTTGAAAGGTAGATTAGTTAGGTAGGCATCAGTCTCACACTCTTGTGAAAGGGGTCCTCTTCACCCTCTTTGGCTGCTTTGTCTTTTCTGGATGTGGGAAATTCTGAGGATTGAGCAGTACTGATGTGGGGTAAGGATGGACATGAGGAAAGGATGTACACGAGGGAATGATGGACATGAGGGAAGGATGGATCAAGTGTTAACCTTGCTGATCGCAAGCTGGGTCCCTGTGAAAGATCAAAACACAAGCTCAAAAAGGCTTGTCCCCTATGGCATCTTTCCAGGGCAATACCCATACTGTCATTGCAGTCAATATTCCTGTCACAGCCTCACGTCCCAGCTTCCAGAGGAGAAAAGGCCAGTCACTCACTAAGCAGCCTCGCAGGAACATCTGCTGCCCCCAGCCACCATCTCACCCAGCATACCTTACACATGACTCTGCACCTAAATGCAGCAGCAGTCATATAGTCAGGTTGCCAAAGCAGAACCAGCTTGGGCTGCTCCCCTCCTAAGGAGCATTTTTATGAGCAGGCACCTTTCAAAGGCACTAAACAAAGAGGAACCAGCCTCGAGCAGAGCTGAAGAAGCCTGCCATCAGGCCATCATGTTCAGGGGCGTGTTACTCCCCACATCTCTGTGAGGAGAAAGTTTGCCAGTGTTTTTTCTCAATGCATCATTAGCAAATCCTGTTAAGAGTTTTTTACTGCATACTTCATAAAGCAGCTTCCTGCTCCCTGCCCATCACTCTGACCTACTCACACAACACCACAAATTACAAAGCTAGGGAAGAGGAGAAGGCCTTTTAGTTTGTCTTTTCTCCACTCCTTCTTCCCTCATCAACTCAATGTATTCACTGGGCAGGATGCTAGCAGAAACAAGTGACTGTGCTCAGCAATGCCCAGAGCAGTTTTTACATGCACTGCAGAGGTTCAATAAGCAGATACCTTGCAGGTGCTTGGAGTGGTCTCCAAATCCTGGCATCTCCTCAAAAGGGTCCTTTTCCTCCTCTCACCGAATTTCACAGGGACCCAGCTGCTGAAATCCACCCAAAGCTCAGAGCAGGGCAGTGGCAGAGCCGTAAGCCCACATTCTCTTACTGAGTCCCCACACCTGCAAGTGTTTGCACATGTGTTCACAGGTGCAGCCTCTCAGTGTGGCAGCCCAGCCAGGGCCACACTGTCTTCGGTGAGTTACTGAATGATTACCAACCCCAAAATGTAGAGGATTGAAGAACAAATAAACACAAATAAAACATGTAAATACTTTGTGATACGATGAAGCATTAGGTAAGTGTGGAACACGTAACATGATCATACAGAAATGTATTTGGTCAAAGGAAGCAATCAACATTTTTTGATAAAATACATTCTATATTAATGCTCATTCACATTTAACACACACGTCACTTAAGTTTTCTTGTGTATAAAATTTCCAGTTTATTGTTAGTGTTGCCTGGCAGTGCTTCAGTACAGCAGTGAGGCTGCACGCTCTGCTCCCAGCAGCATGAGGGGGGACACAGGTGTGCAGCTCTCTGCAGGGCTGAGCCTCATGCAGCCTCCAGAGTTGCGTTTGAATACAATCTTGCTGGCCGTAGTGAGAGCTTTAGAGAACAGAGAACATCCCCCATCAGAGAGAACAGGAGAGAACAGCCCCCATCTACCAAGCACTTGCACTCTGGTGGAGAGATCACTCCAATGGCACATGGCATTCCAGAAAAAGTGAGTTAGTGAATGCAGAAAATAACATATCTACATGATTTACAGCTTTATGTTTGCATACATCCATATTAATGTTCAACCGCTCATTAACAATTCAAACAATAGTTTGTGCTACTGTAAATTACATCTTGCTTGGCACTGCAGCAGAGGGAAGCCAGCCCCAAAAGATCCATTTGTACGAGCCGTAACCAAAGCAATGGATGCTACAAAGAGAAAGCTTCTCCTGAAGCAAGGTTATGACATCTTTTTTCATGGGGAGGAACAAAAACTTAGGGACCTAAAGCAGGGATGGAACCCACTGTTCTTACACTTTATAATTGTAAGCAAAAAGCCTATTGCTGCTGCACAGTGTTAAACAATGAACTGCCACAGTTCTCACGTCACTAGTCCATAGAAAATGTGTTGCAACTACCGTGTTTATGCCTGCATGCCAAAAGAATGTACAAAGTTTCATTAAGATCTGTTTCTCTTCCATTCTTTTTAATATTCTTAAACCTGAACTTTGAAAGCATTGCAGACATTCCTGTACGTAATCGGGTACCGCACACTGTCCTGGTTATGGAAGGTCTTTGCCTCAGGCTGGAAAAAAATCAGGTGCTCTGCACCTCTGAACCCATCATCAGAAATGTAAATCCCCAAGAAAACTTCCTCTCTTAAGTAATCTTGAAAAATAAAAGTCTTTTAAAAGTCTATGGAAAAGGAGATGTTGCTACCAACGGGGTTTTCAAAATGGTGTGAGCTGTTTCTGGGAATTGTCCTATCATTTTTTCTTCACTCACTTTTTGTTTTCATAAAGCTAATTCTGTATAAAAGGGCTTTCGAAGTGTGTGACCTTCATTTTGCCATTTAAAAAGAAACTGGAAGAAAGGAATAAATTCAGAAACGCTATGTTCAGTCACAGAAAACAGATGTCTTACAACAGCATCACTCTGTTCCTTCTATTTTCAGTACAAAAGGCATGTAAATAAAGAGACCCTGCATCTTCACAGTCTGGCACTCACTGGAGCCACTTAAACCTATGCAGAGTAGGTATAAGATACGAGGAGCCTCCTGCTTGGGTAGTGTTTTAGCTTCCCTCGTCAGAGGTGGAAATGCCCAGATTAGCTCAAAGACCCAGAGGGAGGAAAAGGTCCAGCATAATGTTACAAGCTGGTTTATAGACTTATGGCTTCCAAGTTAAGTTGCACTTCAGTTGGCGACACTGCAAGATTTGTGTAGTAATTTATCCATGTTTTCAAAATAGTGAAGCTTACAGTCAGTTTTCATGCAGACGTGGGATATGCAATGGCTGTCTGTAATTGATTGAATTAGTACACAAACAGTATTTGGCTTTGGGTTAAGTGGTGTGAGAGAACCCAGGTTTGTTTTGATATGTACTGTCAATACCAGAGCTCTAATTGCTCCCGGTTATGAATCCAATCACTTGTAAACTCAGGTGTCAGTGAAATGACATTAACAGGTCCAACACAAATACCTCCTGGACTTGTCACTCTCCATCATTTTAGCTGAGCCTCCACGTGCATTTCTGCAGCACTGACCACTGTTAAACTAGTGTTTTTCAGGAGAAACTTCTCAAAATATGGTGCTCTGTCTGGTAGACAGCCACAAACCACAGCTGTTGAACTAAAAAGAAAAGTGCTGGTTGCATCTACTCTCTGCACCAATTTCCCCGAGAGATGACACGCCAGGAGTGCTCAGCACGCCGACCCTGCAGTCCCTACATTCAAGGCAACCCTACATTCATGTCAGTGAACATCACTCTCAAACACAAATCAAGGAGACAGTCAGCAACAAAACTACTTCTAGACTGGTAATGGCAGAATACTACCAAGACAACTCCATAAAAACTCCACTGAAGCAGGAGCAAAATTCAGGTCACTTCTTAGCAAAGCCCATCACAGATTGCTATTATTTTTTTAAATAAACATTTCATAAAACTTGTATCCTGGGAGCCAGATATCCCACGTGATGAGCGAAATTGAACAGGCTGACGTGGGACTATCTGACCCCACCAGGTGCCACGGGATTCCCAATTTTACAGCTCCTCTGGACATTACTGCTGACTGACACCCATTTGTTGGTGATCCGCTTCTGGTTCCTCTTCTTCCATATCTGCATTGTATTCTTCAAACGCATCATCATCAACATCTGGAAGCCCAAGTAGCTACAAGGAAGAGAAAATACGGTGTAATAGCCAATTACCCACTCATGTTTCACTGCACATCTTCCCACAATACCTAGATGCCACTTGTTAGAAATCTCAAATCCTAGAATAACAGCATTACGTAACCATCTCGACTCTCTCCTTCTCCCTCTTGTGACGACAGAAAGATTTAAAAATGCATCCTCGCAGCAAATTAAGTGCTCAGAGACCAGAAGATAAATAAAACCAAAGCAAAGCTCATTCAAAGAGCTCTGCTTTTTTCCCTGAGGTCATATCACAATTTTTGAGTGTTTAGGTTTGGCAGTGGCTTAAATTCAGAACAAACTATGATCATACTGTAGCAGTATTCATTTGATTTAAGGTTGTGTTCAGTAGCCATTCAAATGCCAAAAAAGGAAGAATCCACGTGCAGAACTGGCAGTGCCCCTAAGCCCCGAGGATCCCGCCGGTTAAGTGCTTCTCTTAAACTCTTCATTCCATTACACCAATGAAGACTTGTGTGCTGGGTGAAGCAATCTCCATAAGAAATACTGTGTATTCAACTCAAAGTTGCTCAAATCCCTTTATATTTCTGACCAGGGAAGATCAGCTAGCTCAAATTTAATTTTCAATGTCTGGATGCCTCCATCTGACGGCTTGCATTTCTGCAATGGCATTTATTTGCCACAGGAAAAGGAGCAAATAGAAGTGCTTGAACTTTTCCCCTCCCCTCCAAAAGGCTGCCAAGAAGTCAGGAAGACAGATGAACCAAATAATAAGCAAACTAATGTATCTGTTCTGGAAATCTCATATTGGAATCCTACACTACCAGCTGTTAAAAACCTCAAAGCAAAATCGTGTGCCAGGCATTATTTGGAATAGTACGTATTCAGCTTGCCAAGGCTGGAAGTGCAGCACAGACACGTGCAACACCCTGTTTGGACTGTGACACAGCTGTTGTCTCTCAAAAGAGACAAAACCTGGAAAAATCAAGACAGTGATGCTTGCTTGGTGGTGATATGAAAATGAGAAGGCTGTGGCAAGGCAGATGTTTAGTTCAATTTTGATTTAAATTTAGTCCACGATCATCATTCTAAATTATTCGGAGGATACAAAGCCAACACACAGAATTAGCTTCTGGGTCCATGCATTCTTCAACTCACTGTGAGAAAACCATTTTTTCAGTTGCAGGGCTTCTTGGCATTGAAATGGAAGGGGAATTTGCTGACTAACCCCCCTCCTTCGCATTTTAAAAACGCCTGCAGATAGCCCAGTGTTCTTACTTTCTGAGCAGAACAAACAGTAAATATTCCTATGCACACCTATTTTTCACATCTTATGTTCAGCTGCATAATGTGAATGTGAAACTACGTGGTTCATTTTCAGGATGTGGGGGTTTTCTCTCGTTTTGAAGCTAAAATTAAAACACTTTTTCAAATGGAAAAGCAAGGCCTCTACGCTTTTTTTTATCTGTCAGAATTATTTTCACTCAACTGATTTGGTGCATTCAAATTAGATTTGTGTGTGGCACTGCTCTGTTTACATCAGCCAGCAGAAAGAGCTTTGATCACATTTTTTGCCCAGCTCCAGTTATAATTCCTCCCTGATTTGCAGGGAAATGAGCACAGGAGTGAGAGCCTCATCTTGATGTTATGGATGCTGGAAGCCTTTCAGGTATGCAAAAGTAGCACAAAACCCCCCACCATACACCAGGAGAACCAAAAGGACATGCATAAGCCTCCAGGTCTGTTTGTCATGCATCCCCCCCTCCTGCAGCAGGGACATACAGCTCTCCTCTCCCTGGCGTGGCAAACATCAGGGGTGATATCACCCACCTTAGGCAGGTTTTACAAAGGAAGATGAGAAACATGGTGTGAGCTGTGATTTGCTTCTGGTCTGTATTTGTTACATGGCAGTCTGGAAAGGACTTCAATGGAGAGCAAAAACAAGGAGGAAAGAGGTAGGCAAAAGGAACAAAGCTGGCAGGTAGGGGAATGCATGGGGAGGAGGACAGGGAGGGTGGTGAAGAGAGGAGAACAACAGCCAGCAGCAGCACGGCATGAACTACGGCTACTTATTCCTACTGGCCAAACTACCCGTTTGCTGGGTACTTTTTGGAAGTAAAGGGGAAAGTAAGCAGGACATGTGTGAATTCAAGAACTCAGGCCAAGAAGAGCCTGGACACAGGCTTTTAGATCAAAGGTAAGCACAATCCAGGAGTCCAGCAATTTGCTGCTAAGTTTTATGACTCACATTTTGGTTCTCTGCAAACTCTTGAGGTTGGTGCCATTTCCCTCAGGCATTTTTTTTTTAATTTCTATGTCTTTCTTAACTCTTTCAAAGTGCCCTAATGCAAATAAACCTAGTAGCTTTTACATCTCAGACTCGTGAAACAAGCAATACTTCCTACCAGAAGCTGACATACAAACACACTGTGAAACAACCCAAGTAGACGACAGAGCTTTAGCACACCACATGATGCTGTATAGAGGTGATGTGCTTCAGTCATAGCTTGGTGTGATGGGATTCCATGTGGAGGTGTTTAGAAACATGGACACCCCTGTGTGATCCTTTGACTTCCTGCTTAAGACTTTTAAAACTGCCTGATCATCTTGGATGTCCATCTGGAAACACACTGAGGAACCTCTCAGAAAAAGCTTACTGAACTCCACAAACCTGCTCCCCTCTCAGCCTCTCAGACTGAGTGCCCAAGATCATGGAGTGCTTCAGGAAAGCATGATCTGATTTTCAGCTTTCCCTACACTGCTATTTTTCAAACTGAAATCAGCCAGACTTTCCTCTTACAGTGAGCTTTGCTTGGATACTGGGGAAGAAACATCCTGTAAATGCACCATTACCTCCATGCTCACAGCAAGGCTATTTCATTAACAAAACAGGTCTGGCATTGAAAGGACAGAGGACGGAGGGAAGAAGTGCCAAGGATACCATTTCCCAGTACTGATTGGTTTCATTCTGATAAAAGCAAAAGCATGAGGGTGTACAATAGCTGTTTCCATACATCTGTAATACCACACTTCACTTTTTAAGTGAATCATGGTTGTGTGTGTCTGCTATTTTTAATAATTACAGTAAGGGAAAAACATCAGTACATTTCTCATTAGACTTGTCAACACACAGCCATACACTGCATGGTAAAACCAGTTCCGTTACACTGATGCAAACCTCTCAGTAACTCAGCGAAAGGAGAATCTCATAAGCAATCTTTGTGGTACATCCCAGAGACAATGAAGAGGTACTTGGCTGCAGTCTGCTAGAGGGCTCCAGTAACAGAGGGTGTTCTTGAGCAGATGAAAGCACAATGAAATCCAACAGACAGCAAGCAATGCTAGAAAAAGATCAGATTATAACTAAAAGAGTTTTTTTGGACAAGAGTATAACGAATACATTAGAAGGCAAATTGCTCATTAGTGTTGCACTCATTAAGTCACCAGAAGTCTTCACATCAAGACCAGATGTCTTGGTAAAGATGTGTTCCAGCTTAACTACTGCTTGTGAGCTTGGCTATAGGAATCACTGGGTAAATGCTAACGAAGCACCCAGACTAAACAAGCATCACGGTTCCCTCAGCTCTGAACTTTTTTATCCCAAAGTGCAGCTTAATGCAGTTTGAGTGAAGCCAATTTCTCAGCAACTTAAGCTACACTGAAATAAATGTGGTTTAAAATGAAGTAACTGATCTGTACCAATTCAATTAAGTCCTCTTGAAGTCCTCTTTAGTTAAAATGATGCAAGTATCTCCTCAAAGACACAGCTTTCCTGAGTGGGAGAAAACAACCATGAAAATAACCAAGACCTAAATATTGTCCTGGGAAGAATATTTATATTTTTCTATGTTTTCACAATTACAAACAGCTGTACTGAAGGTTCAGATTTCCAGTCCTTCTAAGAAAAGTGTGCATCTGTTCTATTTATTTCCAGTCTCTCAAGGATTAAAATCATGCTTTCATGTCAACCAGCTGTGGCTTTCCACAGCTTCTTCCCAAGCACAGAACAGAATCATGGAGTCATTAAGGCTGGAAAAGACCTCTAAGACCATCTAATTCAACCATCAGCCCATCACTACCATATTACTAAACCACATCCCTCAGTGCCACGTCCACACGGTTCTTGAACACCTGCAAGAACGGCAACTCCACCACCTCCCTGGGCAGCCTGTGCCACTGCCTCACCACTTTTTCTCAGAAGAAATCATTCCTAATGTCCAACCTGAACCTCTCTGGCACGACTTCAGGCCATTCCCTCTCATCCTAAGATCTGCAACTGTCTGACAGAGGCTGACATGCTAACACCCCAGCGCCTGAGAGAAGTAAGCTGCTGCAGGAGGGAAGTGGCTTTGCTCTATCCACTGCTGCCTACTGACAGTCACAGACAACTGACAACCCCTGGCAGTAAAACAGAGGCACTTACAGGTCTGAAGGATTTGAAGACTTTTTCCAGTATTTCATGGAGTGTCTTTTTCCCGCAGGAAGAGATGTAATCCTGCGCGAGCTGCAGAAAAGGTAAGCAGTCTTCACTCTCACTCCAGACGTGCTAAAAGCCAACAGCAACACAAGAAAGAGGCATTAACAGGAGCCCACACTGGCTTCTCCACAGGTTTTTAAAAGGTGATGGATCATGAATAGCCAAAGTACACCAAGCACCCGAGTTCAGAACTGCACCGGGGGCTGGATCAGAAGCCAGGCTTCTGGGGAGGAACTTTGATTTTATTGACAGCAAGAAATGGAAGGTAGGAAAATCCACCTGGGAGAGAAAATCCCTTATGACTGTGCTGGCAGCAAAGGGTACATGCCTTGCATGCACACGCATTTTACAAGCAGAGGTGTTTTCTTTGATACTAGCCCTGTTTAGACCTGGAAGTCACACTGGGTATTCTCTTCTTATGCATAACCTGCTGCTGAATCTTCTCTTAGAGTTCTGTTCTCCCTAGGCCTCGGGAGCCACATTTAAACCCATTTGGGATATTCCTCTCCTCTTGCCCCTGCTTGAGAGGGGCCAGCTCCCCAGCCTGGCTTTGTGAAGCCTCTCCCAAAAATGCTGCTGCTTCTGCTCTTCTGAGGCTGCCCGAAATGGAGAGCTGATGGATGGAAGCACTCTGACAATGCCGCTCTTTGCTCACAAGTGTGGCTCACCGCACAATTTAATGTGCACTCTGAAAGACCTTTACTCTGAAGTCTTGGTGCACAGGACTATCTTACAACGAGAAGTTGTAATGCTGCAAGAACTGTTGGAGACACTTAGACCTCTATTTCTGCATGGCAGTTCTTTTCCCCAAAGTGCCGTGCAGCTTTTTACTGTGCTATAAACAGCAGGGTATGCTTCAGTGGGGACAGGAGAGGATTTCTCTGAAGCTTAACTAATGCTCAGAGAAAGAGCAAGAACCACACACATTCATCCCCAACGCAGGGCATGCATGCTGCCTCTCTGCTCAGCAGTGAGCCAGGGATGCAGGTTTCCATTTGTCTAATGAAAAGACTGCTTAACTTCACTGAAGTTGTGTGTTTAAGGCAAAAGCAGCAATTGCCTCGCTACTGACCTCACTCAACCTGCACAACTGCAGCACAATGGTATGCTAAGAAAAATCCCTGTCTTACTGAGTAGGTTCTACTTGTTCCAGGCACCCAGACTTATCTCTTGGCAGTCTGGCAGCCCTCAGAAACACATACCACAGGTCTCACCATTCCCCGTGCCATTTCACAGCCATGGGCCTTGCAGGCCTACAAACATACCAGCAGCTCTTGTCTCAAAAAAAAGTCTGGCTTTGGGATTGTTATGGCCTAAAAAGGCAGGAAGTACATTAAATGGACTCAAATGAACCCCGTTAAAAATACCAATGAGCTCTTTTCCAAATCACAACATTGTAACAACAGCCTGGAGATTTTGGAGGTCTGGCTCACAGTTCCTTAATGTTCAAGCAGTAATCTTTTTATTACTTCTAATCTTTGTGCCAAATGTAAGGCCTGAATATTACAGGTCAGCAGTTTGTGTCTTGTGCTAAACTGCTGTAATTGTTTATTTGTGTGTAACGATTATGACCGTTAACATCCTGGTTCTTGTTTAAATTGTGGCTTCTTTCAGCTATGAGATCTATGCACAGGGACTTCCACATCCATGAAAATCAGGCCTTGCCCTTTTATAACTAATAGCTAGTTTGCTTCCCAGGGAAAGCTGACCACATGTCATCCTACCATGTTTTTTACAAAGCCTTCTTCAACTGTGTAGGCTCCACATTTCAGTCTCCAGCAGGAACGTGCCAGCAGCAGCAGAGAATAAGATGATGGAGCACAAGGAGAAAACCTTACCAACCCATCATTCAGCCTTTGAAGAGACGTACCTATTATATCACAAGGCAACAAGCAAGTAGGGCTTCCACCAATTTCCATGCCAGCAGATATAAAACTGTGGCTCTGGCAACACGGACACACTGACACCTCTCACCTGCCATCAGCTTATGGAAAATATTTAGATTTGTGACCTGTGCTCTAAAACATTTACAGGAAATCTTGCAACGAAGTGGCATAATGGTTTTATTTGCTTGATTGGTTACTTTGAATATCAGCAATAACAAAGTGGGAAAACAAATGTCAAGACTGTAAGGAATAGCTCCTCAACCCTCACATTGCTTATGGCTATACAAGTCCAATTAATTTTCTGAGAAAACTGTGAACCTCAGGAGCTAAACTGTCCATAGTTCAGCTGTCCAAAATGCTGATTTGGTGAGTTTTAGTATCCAGGAGGTGCTGACAGCACCTGTGAACTCCTGAACGGGTCATCTGTACCCCTAGCATGCTGAAAGATCCAGCCTACAGACACCTTTCCAGGAAATTAAAATCATGTGATCCTTGTGATCTCAGGTTTTATACAAGACCCCGTTTTTATCTCCCAGATTGCTTCTTGGCAAACTTTCCCTGTCTTTTTCTACCTCTCTTTTAAACTCAGCATGCTCATAATTTCCTCCTCGCGAGTGAGTTATCATGGACTTCACTGGCACCTCCTACGTAGTTTTTTAAGTCACATTATTATGAAATGAGGACATAAAGAAAGAGAACAAGAATATCAGGCACCAGATGCTGATTAAATGTAAGGCTCCTTTGTCAGACGTGTAAGACTGAAACATCACAAAGTCTACCACTGGTTCTATTTCCTTTCTCTGTCATGCTCTTCCATCTTAACAGAGCCGTGCAACTCAAGGGGCTCAGGTACAAGTGAGAATCTGTCCCATGGCCCACATTAAATCTCCTTAAAATAAAGCTCAGCTTGTAATTGCACTTAGAAAGCAAACATTCTGGAACATGAAAAATAGGATAGGGTAAGGAAGGGTAGGATAGGACAGAGCTATAAAAAGGCAGCAAACCAAGATAGCTGAGCTGGGAGCATAACTGAAGGCCCACAGTGCACTTGAAGCAGAAATGATGGCACTGGTGAACGATGCTGGTGAACCACTTCATCAGCGGTTCTTAATCGCATTAAGGAGACATCATCGACAGGAAAAGAATTAAGTATTCTACCTATCTGTCTACCTTGAAAGTTAATAGGAAAAGTACCTTGAGTGGTAATGCCACAAAACAGAAATGTAACCCTTCTGCTTGGTTTTGGCTTCAGATGGGGAGTCCTTCCCAACCAGCCCTGTCCTGCTGCCAGACTCCTGCAAGGCCTCAAGTTCTTTACCAACAGAGTGGTGAGGAGCTGGCACAGAATGCCCAGAGATGCTGTGGATGCCCTGTCCCTGGAGGTGTTCAAGGCCAGCTTGGATGGGGCCCTGGGCAGCCTGGTCTAGTATTAAATGGGGAGATTGGAGGCCCTGCATATGGTGGGGGTTGGAGATTCGTGATCCTTGAGATCCCTTCCAACGCTGGCCATTCTGTGATGGCCCAACACAGCCCCTGCTGCAGGTGGGCACTGGTCAGACTGGGGCTGCCCTGGCACAGGGGTCCCACATGTCTCCTGGCATAAGCAGAGCTCATCCTGGGTCGCTTCCCTCAGGATCCAGCACAGTGTGGTGAGCACACATCCTGCTCACCGGGACCTGCACTCCCAGAGGCGTTGCTTGCCTGCTCTTTGTCTCACTGACCCGGCCATCAAACCCCTCTCTGCTCACCTGCCGGGTTGGGAATTCGTCAGTACTTCCCTAGCAGGACTAGAGGTGGAAGTTGCTGCAGGAAGAGCACGAGCTGCAGCTCCGACGCCGTTCCGGGAGCTATCGGAGCCGCAGTCCTTCAATTGCACCCAACCGGCGCTCCACACCCGCGAGCGAGGAGCCGGACTCGATGCTCCTTCAGCTTCCCTTCCAGCTCGGGATATTCTACGACCTCGCGACACCCTCGGCGACGAGGAGGCTCTCCCCATGGGGGCGGGGGCCGGGATCGGACACCCCGGCACCACAACTCGCTGCCCAACTCGGCGGGGCCCGGCGGGAGGGGCCGCACCTGCCCGGGGCGCAGCAGGGACGGCCCCGCTGTCATCCCGACTCCATTTTATCCCTGCCCATTCTCCATTTGCCAAACGGCCCCGCGAGCCCCCAGCCGAACCCGGGCGGCACGGCGGAAGCTTTCGGAGAAGGAGGGGCTGAGGAGCGGTGTTCGTGGGGGGGCATCGCGCGCCGTGGGGACCGAGGGGAGCCGGGGGGCCGTCCGTGCCCTGCCCGCCCCGCACCGGCCAACGACTCCATCTTGCAGCTTTCGGCGCTCGCACGGAGGGCTCCTCCGGCCCGCAGCCCCCCGGAGCTTCCCCCGAGGCCGGAGCCCTCTGGGCACGGCTCTAACACCTCCCTCCTCTCCTCCCCCCCCCGCGGTCACTCACGAAATTGTCGCCGCAGGCAGCCTCAGGGCACAGCACGTAGAAAGAGACGCCGGGCTCGGCGTAGAAGTCCATGCGGCGCTCCGTCTCCTCGGCGGCGATGAGCTGGAAGGGCGTGCGGGCGCACCACCGCTCCGCAGCCTCCGCCAGCGCCTCGAAAGCCATCGCCGCCGCCGCGCTCCTCGCTCCTCTCTCCGCGCCCGCCCCCGCCCCGCCGAGGTGCCGGGGTGGCCCGCGGGGAAGGAGGGGGGGAGAGGGAGGCGGCGGGCGGTGGGCCGGGCCTGGCCGCCCCCCCTGCGGGCTGCGAGGGAGGGGGTTCTTCGGAGCACGCCGCCCCCCAGAGCCCGCTCGTTGGGCTCGCTTCTGTCTCGCCGGCGCCGACCCAGGATGTGAGGCTTTCGGGAGGACGCGAGGCGCGCCGAGCCAAGCCGTGCGGGTGGCTCCGGTCGGCGGCAGGCACCGGGCGCGGTGCGCCGTCCGTCCCGTGACGCCGGGAAGTCTGACGTGACACCCCGTCTTCGTCAGCTCCCGGAGGCTGTGGTGCTCTTCTAGGCGCTTGGCCTGGGCCCGTCGCACCCCGCTGGGCGGCCGAGCAGGGCTTGGGGCTCTCGGAGTGCGACGCGCACAAAGGAGCCCCCATCCCGCTGCCGTTGCCCAAGGAGACGGTCACACAGCAGAAAACCCCAGTATGAGCACAGCAGCATGGTGCTGGTAGGGCTGGGACTTGTGTGCACACAGCCCTCCCAAATCCAGGTAGGATGCAGCGTTTTGGCATCCGTCTGCGATGGCAGTTTCAAACGGATTGTGTCCCACACAGTGCCCATGCCTACGGCTTCTGTGCATCTTCAAAGTGAACACCTTTTTATCCCTTAAAACACCACTTTGATTTGTACTGTGCTTGTTATCTCCCTTCCACGGTATAGAGAAGCTGGCAGGTTTTACTGAGATGTTCAAGGCCTTAATGCAGCATGTTCTGCAAAGCCTTTGTCGTATCTGACAGCCCGTAGACACTCATATTCAGTGGCCTCGCTTATTTCCTTGTGTGTTTGTGCTGGCTTCTGTTGCCCTTCACATCCTGTGCTCTTGCAGCAGGCTGTGAAAATGTCTCCTTTCTTACAGCCCCCCTTTAGATACTGAAAGGCTGCTCGCAAGTCTCTACACAGCCTTCTCTTCTGCAGGCTGAACAGCCCCAGCTCTCTCAGCCTGTCCTCGTAGGAGAGGTGCTCCATCCCATGGATCATTTCTGTGGCCGTTCTCTGGACACGCTCCAACAGGTCCTTGTCTCTCCTTCACTGAGGACTCCCCATTTGGACACTGTACTCCAGGCGAGGCCTCAACAACACTGAGCAGAGGGGCAGGATCGCCTCTCTCAATCTGTTGACCCCACTTCTTTTGATGCAGCCCAAGATATGGTTGGCTTTCTGGGCTGCAAGGGCACTCTCTTATGTTAAATCTTTCATCAACCAGGCCCCCCCAAGTCCTTTTCAGCAGGGCTACTCTCAAGTTCTTCTCCCAGTTTCTGTGCATATCTGGGATTACCTCGACCAGAGCAAAAAATCTTATACTTTGCTTTTTTTGAACCTCGTTAGTTTGATGACATTGATGAATCTCAGAGTCACAGAATAGCAGCAGTTGGAGGGGACCTCAAGCGATTATTGAGTCCAACCCCTTGCTAAAGCAAGTACCTACAGCAGGTAACACAGGCAGGGTCTTGAGTATCTGCATGGAAGGAGACTCCATAACCTCTCTGGGCAGCCTGTTCCAAGTACTCCATCACTGAGCTTCCTATGTTCAAGTTTTAAGCCATTATTCCTTGTCCTATTTTTATGCACCACTGAGCAGAGCCTGGCCTCATCCATTTGTCTCTTACTTCCCTTTAGATATTTATAAACATTAATCACATCCCCTCTCTGTCTTCCCTAGGCTGAACAGACCCAGGTTACTCAGCCTTTCCTCGTACACTCCAGGCCCTTTATCATCTTTGTGGCTCTCTGCTGGACTCCATCTAGGATATCCCTGTCGTTTCTGAACTGGGGTGGCCAAAACTGGATACAATATGAAGATATTAAAGAGTGTCAATCCCAGTACTATAGAGCACGGTTCCCAAAATATCAGATCAAAGGTACAAGTCAGCAGCAATGGTGAATGGATAAACCGATTTTCTGCAGTTTGCACAGACTGGAGGAGGTGAAGAAGGGAGATTTGCAAAGGATTCAGAACCTAGAACCTCAGCCCTCCCCTCGGCGATGGGCACAGGCCAGAAGGCTGGAAGCCAGCAGCCCTTAGTGGGGGAGGAAACACGGTGAGGGGTTTGCACTTGTCAGGACTTGAAGACATTAAATGATCCGGGGGAAAGATTCAGGAGATGGATAGAAAGCTATACAAGCTGAAGAAACAGAGGTCTCCCACAGGTCTGGAATCCAACACATTCAGCTTGCGGACTGGGCCACCTCCAAGATTACTTTTCCTTTATGTTTCTTATGAAGAGCCCTCTTTGGCCTACTTTTGGTGAACTGCCAAGTAATTTGCATTAATTTGCCTGACCAGCTGTAGTAACCCGCTTGTCCTCCTGTGGCCCTCATTATTCACCATTCTGCTGTGCTCTAAATGCAGAAAGGGCAGCGGGGTGAGCTCCCGCGAATTGCTGGAGATGCACCCTTAGCGGCTCTGTCACTCTGAACCGTTCTCACAGCTGGCTGATATCTCACAGATTATTCTCCACCTGCCTGCCCTGCTTCTGAGGACACTCAGCTTCCCATAGACTCAAATCGATGTTTTTCTCATCTTTAAGGATAGAAATACGTAGTGTCGCAAGCTCTAAATGACCAAAAAAGAGTGAGAAATCTGTAGAAAATAAGGATCCCACTGCTCCCCCAGATCCTGATATCCTCCTTTGAAGTCGTTGGCTGAACTCATTGTTTTGGCGGTCAGAAGTCACCGAATGAACGTTGAAAATCTGAGCTATGGAAAATCCACTCCCTAGTGAGCAGCTTTCCCCAGCGGTGCTGCCTTCTCCAGGACATGAACTTAAAACAAAATCATCAAGTCACCCCAAATTTGTCCTCATCCAAGCCCCTGCATTTTGGAGGATGGTGTGCTAAATGCAGGGGGAACACAACGATGCAGTTGTACCACGCTGAGGCAATGTGGTGCAAGGTCAGTGCTGTGTGTCCAGGCTACATGGTGCTGTGCATCTACGGAATGCATGGCACATTGCACCTGTGAGCAGCATGCTGGAATGCAATGTGGAAATATTTAGGTACTCAGCAAACTGGATGACACTGTGGATCACTTCACTGGAAGTTCTGAAGATATTTCCATCCATCTCCCCTTTAATCTGTGTCATGGATTGATCTAGTCAACTCCGTGACAATCTGGCTTTTGAAGTCCATCATGAGATCTGCATCCTACTTCATCCAGATCAAAAAGGCCGGCTGATTCCAGAAGATGTTCACTTTCCTCGCTTTCTGGAGCACAGGCTGCATACACCTTTAATGCTCAGTGACCTTTGGAAAACAATATTTCTTTCATCTCAGCTATAGATGTGCCGGCAGGAGCGGAGAACTGTGAGCTGCGCTCGGAGCCAACCAGCTGGATGTGGGCAGCCTGGGGGTAAGGGTGGAGAAAGCAGGCAGCATCTGCCTTCACACACTGCCTTGTGCAAAGAGGCTGGCATGGCTCAGCTCCTGCTGCCTTCATCAGGAAGCACATACCTGCATTGCTCTCACGTATCATTGGCTACACTTTCATCATTGCTTATCAATGGACCTGTGCAGCCTGCGTTGGCAAATGGGGGTGTGTTATCACTTGCTTTATTAAGAGGTGAAATGTTTGATTTTGTGAAGACCTGAATATCATAACACACCATAGACTCTTCAGACAAACAAATAGGATTTCTTGACAATTTGCTGTCCTTTATTGTACTGAAAGGGCACAGAGATGCAGACTGTTCCTGATTTGCAGATGAATTGCTCCTCTGGTGTAAAAGATACTCTCATAATAGTCCCAAATTAGCTGATTGCTTGAAGTGCCAGAATACTTAATGCTCTGCTATTTTAAACATATGGAAATTGATTCAACACTTATCATCTATTTAGAGATGTAAATTTATTGAAAAAGATGCCACTTCTTCCTCAGCTCCAGGCAAGCTCCGACGCTTGGTTTTCTGGGCACAGGCAGGTTTTTACAAGGCCCAGTGATTTTAACTGTGGTAATTTACATTCTTTCTAAAGGCAGAAGTAAAGGAAAATTGACTGTATTATCTACAGAGGAAATAACCCATCAATACGAGCGCTGGTGTAAACTGACACGGCTAAGGCTGTATCTGCTATGTTGTACCATAGGACCTTATAGCAGGCACAGACACTGACCCAGGCTTGGGCACAAGCTCCTCTCACAGCTGCTCTGGCAGTAGGGCCCACACCGACATCGGCAGCGTGGGCTTCTGTCACTGCAGCACTGGGACACAGTCATAGGAAATGATGGAGTGCTAGCAGTGACCGCTGTCACACTGGATGGGTGAAGACACAAAGGGCAAATACAGCTAATGGACAGCATCCAAAGGAGGCTATAGAGATGGAGAAGGCTCTGGAGGGCAAGGTGAGGAGCGGCTGAGCTCCCTGTGTTTGCTCAGCACAGAGCGGCAGAGCTGAGGGGAGGCCTGATGGCAGCTGCAGCTCCTCACAGGGAGTGGAGGGGCAGCGCTGAGCTCTGCTCTGTGTGACAGCGACCAGACACAAGAGAATGGAGCTGTGCCAGGAGAGGGGCAGCTGGGGGTGAGGGACAGGGTCTGTGCCAGAGTGTGGTGGGCATGGAACAGCCTGCCCAGGGCTGTGGGCACGGCACTGAGTGCCAGAGCTCAGGGAGCATTTGGACAGTGCTCTCAGACATTGGGTTTGGGTTTTGGATGGTGCTGTGTGGAGCCAAGATTGGACTCAATGGTTCAGCTCAGAATATTCTGTGATTCCATGGTTCTAAGGCAGGCACCCCTTAGTAAAGGTATCTGTTTTCCCATGTAATGCAGCCAGAGCTGCTGAAAGCACAAAGCATCCAGCATTTATCTGCAATCCCTGCAAATGGCAAGCCCTAGGCTAATGTCAGACATGTGAGGTCAGGATGGGGTGAGAAAATATGTGTCCGGCCTGGTTGTAGCTCTGCCTCTGGATCCTTCCTTTGGATTTGGTGCAGTCACTTTACATCTCACATAACAGTCAGATGGAGATTCATGTGCATTCCACAGGAATGTTGTTCATGCTTTAACATTTGTGAAAATAGGAGTTTCTCAGCTATTTAATCATGTGTTATTATTCAGCATGATTCATCTACTAATACCATGGCTATAAAGTTTAATGTTGTGCTCCTGGGATCCAGCAGCATTTTTTAATGTGCTTCTTCTCCTGGTATTTTCACAGAGGGGCTGGCTCAGTGTTAGAGAGCACTTACACAGTGAATGCCCCAGCCATCTCCACTCACTGTGCTCTGGTTTGCATCACGGAAAGGGCTCACAGAGTGGATTCCTCTCGTATGAAAGGCACATGGTGTGAACAGTGCAAACTCAGCAGCCTCCTGCATTATGGACCCATTTCCAGGCTGTACTGCTCACCAGCACAGGCACAGCTGTAGCGTATTTACTGCACCGTAGAGTCTCCTGATGGCATTTGGAAAGTGAGTGGATGGGCTGGATTCATTAACTGCAAAACCCAGTCTCTTGACTAGCTAATATCTAATTAAAGACTTCATTTTCTTGACACCTGCCTTTTTATGATGCTGCCTTCAGCCTCAGTAGCACAGAAAGAAACTGGGTGCTGTTCCCAGTGTATAAAGCACTTTAAACTTTATCCCAGCCATGTCCCAAGTGCAGCCTGGCCCAGCCCACCCTGCAGCTGCCCCTTGCCATCATGGCAGTGGCTCACCCAACAACAACTACACAGCAGTGTGCTATTAACACTGTGCTGACTGAAACCAAGACACAAGTAGAATTATTATACTTCTTTTATCTGTTGTAATTTCCATGGAAATAAATAGGAGGCATTACTTTTGGAGAACCCTACGTATATTCGGCCCAAAAGAATTCCTCCTCACTCAGTGCAGTGCAGGCAAGCCAGCAGGTTGGACAGCCATGCTTTTGCATTAACCTGAAGAAACTAATGTGCAGTAAACCAGGGTTACTATAGGACTCTTTCTGGAAGTAAATGCTCTGGAGGCCAGGTTCAATCAGTATCCTCCAGTGGGATGTGGGGATCTCCTTTGTCTTAAGGCCACGACTGAACACGAGCTTGGTTGTTTTTGTCAAGGGTTATAAAGGGTGGCAGTAGGAAAATGCTAAGGAGGGGTCGTAGCTGTGGAAGAAAAAGCCAACAACCCCCCAAGTTACAAAGGGGTCTTGGTAGAGTTCAGAGGTTGGCTGTGGTTGTGTGGAAGTGAAAAATTGCTTCTTATTTACAACGTGCAGGGAAAGCTTTCCTACAGATCAGGCCATGCAAAACTGTGCCTCATATAGGGTGGTTTGCACATGGATGCCCATGGAAAGAACTGTTTTCACAAAAGTTCAAGAGAATTAAAATCACAGAGGGAATGGTGAGGATTCAAAAATGCATGCAAATTAATCTTCTGAATGGAAATGCTACTCAAGAGAAACAGAGAGAGATGTCCAAGAGTTCCCAAATGAATCAGGAGCCCGTGCTTCTCTGAGTGTCAACATTTTCCTAACCTGCTCTCTTCAGATGACACCCGTGGACTCACAAATGGAGCCTGAGGCCAGAAGATCCAGGCTTCTCAGAGCTAATCCCAAAGCTGATACCACGCGTAAGACCCTTCTCCTGCTGGCAGGCTGCAACAGTCAGTTGCAAATGTATTTGCTCTAGGTTGTCAGTACGGTCTCCTTGGAAGTCAGACATGGTTACTTTTGAAAATATGGCACATCTGTGACTTAGAAAGCCAGTTTTCAGCAGTTGTTTAGAAAGTTTCAAGTGTTGTTAAAGTAGCTGGAATCACAGCCTTGTTTATACAAAAGAAAATCTGAACATTTCTAACCCCCACACTAAACTGGAAGAGTGCATCTTTTTTGCTGTGTTTAAGGAAGCTTCAACCATTGCCCTTGGTGGTTATGGTACAGCAATGCACTGATTTGGCAGTACTTTGGCCAAAGACTTTAAGTGCAAAAAGTACAGTCCACCGGGTGCATTTTGCTGTATGACACCAGAAGATGTACCAGAATTTACAGATTTGATGAGATTTCAAGCCAAATATACAGGATTCCTGCCAAGAAATCCCTAATTTGTCTGATTTATTTAGTCAGCAATGGTTTTAAAACACACGGTCCAACTGCAATCCAACAGCACACAGAAAAAAAGAAGTCAGCCTTGTTCTGGCCCCTGCTCCCACCCACAAAAGGCCAAAATGTCACGTGTGGGCACACAAAACCCACTGGCAGTACTAAATGAAACAGCAGCATCAACTGTCTCACCAAAACTCTTGGTCACATCCCTTTAGCAAGACGTTTTTAAGTGGCCTCCAATATTTATGGTGAATTTTACTTATAATAGTGATGCTAAATGCATGCAGCTAGCGCAGGCCAAGGCTCAGTGAGAGAACACCCTCACAGTAGTAGTAGGAGCTCAAGGGCCTTTCCCCTCACATGGAATCAATAGTATTGGATGGTCCTTAAAGACCACCTAGTCCAGCTGAACAGGGACACCTACAGCCCCACCAGGTGCTCAGAGCCCATCAGACCGACCTTGGGTGTCTCCAGGAACGGGGCACCCACCTCCTCTCTGGGCAACCCGTGCCAGTGCACCATCAGCCTCACTGTAGAAAGCTGCCTCCTGATGTCTGCCCTTCTCATAGAAGCCAGAGCTGGGTTCAGTCAGCTTATCTCCTCAGGACAGGATTTGGCTGTACAAAGTACGCTGACATTCAACCACTTCAGATTTACTCGTTTGTCCCAATGATTCCCCAGCATCTCAGCTTTTGTTCCGACACTACTTTTATTTTCCTTTCCTACCTACGGACTGCGGATACAAGGGTAATAAAAACCTCTGAACAACCAAGAGAATTTAACACATCACCACTCATTGTTATCTGAGAAAATCAGGCGATTACTGATAATAAGTACTCTCCATTACATGCAATTCCAGGCTTCATTTCTCTTAGTTTGCAAATTAAAAAATAAAGAAATACATGCATGGATTGTTGAACTTCATTTTTATTCACGTAAATAGACTTTGAAGGAGGAAAGAAGACTATAAAGCTTTGCCCAGCAAACTGATTTTATACATAACCACAAGCAGGCACATGGCTAGTCTGTAAAAATGCAAATTGTGAAGATCAGTCTCGGCACAATGCCTCAAAATTGGAGCATCACCCCTCTGAGTTATTCTGAGCAACGCTCAAGAATGCTATGATTCCCCTATTAGTTCTTCTCAACAAGCCAATCTTTTATATTTGCATTAAAGAAATGAAAAAGTAACCGTATGGATTCAAGGAGATTGTCATAAATTACAATTTAAATCATTATTGACTATCAGTACTAAAACAATTCTAGTTAAGGGAAAAGTCATGAGCAAGCCCTGTTTGCTGGTGAAGTCTTAAGGCAAGTCAAAGCACTGCAGTGGTGGAAGACACTGAACGGAAGAAACCATCAGAGACTAATGCTGACCTCACCAAAGGCAGTGGGCAGCTCTCCCATGAACGTGAAGAAGTGTTTACTTTGATTCAATTCATTCTGATAATTGCATTCCATACGCATTGTTTTTTCGCATCGAAACTAATTGTCATATAAAAGTGTTTACGAGTAAAAAATTAGCCTAAGGTGCTAAGACCTGCTAGTGCTAAGATAGAACCATCTGGAACACTTTGCTCCATTAAGAGGTTTCATCAGAAAGTATTTTAGCCCATTTATTTCTCTAGCCTGTTAAATATATCCCCAGTCAACTAACTCAAAGAGTTCTAAATAACTGCTTTTCTGCAAGTTACTTCAATTCCCATTTCCATCCGAACAGAACTTGCTGCAAATCACCAACAACAGAGAAGTAACATTCAGGGCTCCTCAGCATACAAGACTTCAAACTTTGGGAGCCCCATCAAAACATCAGGCTGGCAATAGCTTTAACACTGACGTTCATTGAAGGACACATAACGAGGGGACGGCTGGCTTCTCTGCTCTACGAGCTGCCCACCAATGTTTCCACAGGGCTGACCTCCATCAGACACACCACGTACCTGTGGGCAGGGTATGTTCTAGAAAGCTTCTCAGGGAGGAGATGCCTGGAGCCACTTGTGATAGCGGGAGGGAGGGGACAGGCCGCTCCCACACAGGCACGGACTGCCCTACAGCCATGACCAAGCTGTGGGCCGCCATGTTTCTCGCCAGCCCAATGGGAGCCGTTCGTCGCAGCCTGGGAGCTGAAATGCTCACAAGCTGCAATCCTGACACAACACACCTCCAGGGGACACAAAGGGTGGCTGAAATGTAGCAGCGATCGGCATCTGTATGGAAATATGCTGCTGTGGTTGGAGGGGAGGAAATGGGAGGCAACCATAAACCATGACCTTGAGTACAAACACAAAGCAAGGCAGAAACTGACTGCGAACAAAGCTTTCCTGCTTGCTGATTTAAACCACAGTTGAAGTGGTGATTCAAATCAGAGCAGCCCGCTGTTGTCTTATCCTCTTAAGTTCCACGTATTTTATTCATACATAATTAGTAAACTTCCTATGACGTGTCCTGGATTTTAGAGTGTATGTGCAGCCAATGAATGAGGCAAAGAAAACGTCTCACTGCTGCTTTTCTTTTAAGCACAAGCAGTAATACTGTGAGCACATTTACTCACAGAAGAAGAATAGGAGAAAAAACAAAAACAAAAACCCCAAACAAATCACATCAGCTGTGGCTTTACATCAAGTATATTTCATAATTGTATGTTAAAATATGTACCCACATCATAAAACACTTTAAAAAAAACAATTATTTTTAAACGTTATGTACAGTAATGCAAAAATATGCCTAAATATGTATCGAATGCAAAAAAATAAACCATTTAATAAAATCTCCCTTCCAATGACACCCTGCTCTTCGATACCTTAAAAAAAAAGGAAAGAGCTCGGTAAACAAACAGGAGTTACAACACAAACTATCAGACAAAAGCAGTGCAAAGCAGACATTAAAGAATGGAGAGGCATCCAATCCAGTTTAATTCCAACTGGATTACACCACAACTGCAGTGTCACTCAGCCTACATCACTTGAATTTGGGGTTTAAAAAGTTAGCCTTGTGCTCAAGATTAAGAGGCTGCCCTGGAACTCATTGCCATCAGAGCAAGAAGTTAATGATAATCCAGCTGAGCACCCTTTAAGCCCCCTTAAACAGGGGTGAATTTCATGGTAAGCAAACATTTCTTGCTTTGTGTAATTCTGCCAAGCACGGAGATCACATCCAACAAATAGTATGGACTAAAGTCTACCTGGAAGCTGTGGTGGGAGAAAGGCTCGTGCTGTTTCACAGTTGCTTCGTCGTCTCCTCTTTCTGCATCCTTTAGGAAACTGCAAACAAGGCTCTGGGTCTTACTATTTCAGCAAGTCCATTATCTCCTATTTGTGACACTGCAATTTCATTGGCAATCATGCTCCTACGTATTTCTAGGACTAAATGTCTGACTTAAATTAGGTGCTTTATTTGCATGAGAAAATGCTGATCTGGATCTTACTTGGATGTGCTCAGGTGACTGACGTATATCCTATATCATGCTAGAGTAGCTGCCCTCAGAGCACAGCTGACCTGTATGTGAAATATAGCTCTTCTTTGTAAAAGCAATCTGAAGAGGTTTCAGTATTGCTCCCTATGTGAGAGGTGGCAGGAAGCTCCATTTAAAGACCTGCTTATAAGGCACTGGTGCAGCAAGGTTTGTGACAAACATGGTTTTATGATTTATCCTTTCCAACTATTGAAAAGTATGTCCTTTAAATCAATCATAAATAGCAATAAAAACACATTAGAAAAGTCCCAAATCAAATAAATCAACTTAGTGTTGATGCTTAATTTATAACAGTCCCACTTCAGTGCACACTCTAGGTTCTGCATGGTTGTTGTTGTTTTTTTTTAACTCATTGTTGGCACGCACTCACCCTATATTACAAAAGCCCCCCAACAAAGACACAATGGGCTGAATATCTTCCACTATGGACTGAGTATCTCCTACAAATAAGAAATTTTCGGATGACATGATGAAGTTACATGTTAAGCTTACAAATAATGAACAGATAAGAACACAGGGGCATATACTGGCTTCCCCACTGTACACACCTATGTAAAGCTTTTAAAGAATAAGAATATACACAAAATATACACTCAATTTGCAAAGTAAAACAGCCCTCAACATCTGATATTTTACAAAGTTACACATTCCTTCTATTAAAATTCAACATGTGGAAGTATTCCTGTGCCAGATCCTCTTTGTAAGCAATATGATCACTTCAAGGTAATTTAGTTCTTCATGTATATGTAAGAGAAGCAGGAAAAGCTCAGCTTCTAGTCATCACTGTCACTCCCAGATTCACTCAACTGCAAGTCATTTCCTATGGGAAACAAAAACAACAAAACACAAGAAGTGGGTAGGCACATTTAATTGCAATCAAACCAAAGTACAGCCGCATGTACACCACAAGATAAAAATAAGCATTATAACTGAATGCAAACGTCATCTGTGTTTAAGGGAGTTGTTCACCATGCCCAAGAGCATTAAGAACTGCACAGGGCTCATACACACCCTGATCCAGGTCCGACGTAGCCACGTAATCTGCTCCCCAGCGGGAGGACAGCACTCCCTTTGCTAGCAGCTGCAGAAGGCATCCCACAGCATCCACCCACCAAGCTCCTCTATACAGCTCTGGGACAAGGCATTGACGAACTCACTGGCTTTCTTGACCTTATTAAAATAGACTTTGTTGTTTTAAGGCAGAATGGGTAACCAACGTAAGGTCTCCACATGTCAGTAAGCCAGAAATAATGTTAGAGCCATTGCAACTCAAAGCTACTGGCTGAAATCAGCTGATACAGGACATGAAGGTTAAGGAAGGCCAAGGGCAGCCCTCCAAAGAGCAGAGATCCAACACAGGAAGGACTGGAAGTGGATCAAAGCGACAGTCTTAGAGCCTGTCTTGCAGAGCACTTGTAACCTGGGGAAGTGGATGGGGTAAAAGCGTGCAATAATCACGCTTGAGTTCTGGTTACTGAACCCAGCCCTAGGGGTGCTCTTCCAAGATGCTGTCCCAAACACAAGTCCTCTGCAGAGCAGCCCTGCAACAGCTACACCCTGGATTTCTTCATCTCTTTCCCTCTTCTGGGGAAATTTGAGTTACGGTCACCAGTGAATTGAATACTCAATATTAATCAGGGCAGAAATCATTGCACAAAAAAGAGGAGCTGCCTGAACAGCTCCCAAATCCTACATGGGTCAGAGATTTCTGGAGTAACCTCTGCAGTATTGCAGCCCAAAAGAAGCAGGGAAGAAGCAGCTCACCAACAGAAACAGGGACATGGAAGGAATCCTGCTGACTTTGCTGAACTTTGGATTTCACCCAAGTGTTACCTCAGGCATTCGCTACTGTCAGGAACACTGTCTGCCTTTGCCAGTTTACCAGCAAGCCTTTTCAGTATCATCTGTATAATACCTAAACTTGTCCTGAAGCTGGAAACCCTACATTTATCTGCATTTGAACTCTACCAGTTCCCTTTTTGTGGATTGCAAGAGATGTACTCAAACATGCCTCAGGAGAAATTTAAAATAAATTATGATAAATAAGTTATGGTTTCTTATAAATGCAGTATTTTAAGTCCACTGAACCTGATCCAGCGTAAAGCCTAATCCGTGTTTTCACATTACAGTAATTCTTACCCTCCAGTGCACCATGTCCACCTGCACTAATGTTCTGCTGTTCACTCTTTCTACTTGGAGGCCTGAATCGAGACTCAACATGGTCAACAGGGGTCACTATGCCGATGCCCACAGGTTTCAGACCAGACTGAAGCAATCTCCACAGCTTCAGATACGTCTCAGCCTTCTTTTACAAAAAAACAAAACACCTGTCCACATACTTCAGCCACTGCACCTCTTTGGGATTACTGTTGAGCAAACTGTACTTCATGGAGCTAGCTTAACATGCTAGATAAGTGTCTCAAGCAGCTTTCCAGAGTAATAAGACAGAAGCTTTACTTACGGAGCGTGCTCATGAGCTGATTGCTTCCTTGTGGCCTGCTGGTGCCGTTAGCAACAGCATTCCTATTGTTATACTGCTGGTGAGGTGGCTGGGAAGGGGAAACATGTGCTAGCTCTTCCCCCTCACTGCTGGAGCTTTCATCTTCGCTTCCAGATGAGCTTTCTGAGTCCGATGAGCTGCTTCCACTGCTGCTACTCATCTGCTCAATAATTTCAACCTCCGCTCTCAGCTCTGAAATAAAAGGACACTGGTCTGGTTGGAACCACGAATAAGCCTCATGGAATTTGGGAAAAGAATACGAAAATGCAATAGTTTAGTCAAGTACAATTTATAACATCAAAACAGCTCATATGAAAAAGAGAGAGTCAGGAAAGAAGAAACAAAGCATCCCAACATTTTTTCAACCCAGTTGTTGCAGCTGAATCAGAATAACAGCAAAGTTTAGTGCCACAAAACCTTCATTTCTGTTATTATTACTTATAAACTTTACACTTACGAAAACACTTCCTGCTTCGTTATTTTCCCACAAGATTTTATGCTTTAAATACAAACTAAACACATTTTCTCAATGAGCCTTACAGGCCAAAAGCCAGCCCTTTTTCTTTTTTTTTTTCTTTTAAAGCATTTAAACGTGCAGGATTCCAAATTCTGGTAGAAGTCAGTGACATTTAGGCTTCTGGTAAATGCAAAGAGAGAGAGAAAGCATAGGCATATGACCACAACAGAAGCTGCTTTGACTTAAGAGTGTATGAAACTGCTCCAGCACAAAGTCACACAGCTCATTTTAAAGAAACTCAGGAAACAGATAAATGACATCAGGTAACTTAGCAGTGGGACAGGCAAGAACAGATGAGAACCTTCACACACTGGAGAGTAGTGACAGTGGTGCCGTAGAGCTAATGAGTAGCCATGGAAAATGGACTGCTCTGAAACTGGGAAGTTATTCAAGTCAGTCACACCTCACTTTATGGTTACCAGCATAAAGAAATAGTGGAATAGCATGACAGCCTCATCAGCAAAAGCTGGTGCTGGCTGAACAACCGGTTACTATGCAGACCTTAAGGTAAGTCACAAACCATTCCACGTTGTTAAATTTGTTGTAATTACAAACCCTGTTAGAGGAATATTTTTTTTCCTGTATCTATGCACAAAGCTGAATATCTAACTACTTACTTCATGTAGGAAGGTTTCCAGGAAGGAACAATATTCACACGTTATTCAAAGTATAAGGAACCATCAAAATTTAGGCTCTCATTGTGCTAGCAGTTCTACACCCACAAGGTAAGAACTCAGTGCTTGTCCTGGACAACTTAAGGGCTAAAGAAAAAAGGATGAAAGAAGAGACAACATAAACACAATTGTGCCTACCCAACAAATGGAGAACTGACACTAGGAGTAATTTACCTTAGATCAGTCTTGAAAGTTACTCAGACTGAGATGAAGCACAACTCCTGAGCTAGGGACATCTTCTGATATGGCATAGCCAGAGCATACAAAGCGAGTCCCTCCTTCATGTAAAAATGGCACAGCTTTAATTCTTACTGTCTTCAGACCACGCACAAGTAAATGCGAACAACTGGAACTCTTCTGTTTTTTAATAAGATCAGTTTTCCTTGGGCTGCTTAACACTTCAGTGTAACAGCTAAGTTTTCAGCCTCCACATAATTTGCTGGCAGGAGTTCCCCTAGCTCAGCAGGTATTGCTTTCAGAAATTAACTTTTCCGTTGCCTGTTCTGAAGCTGCTACTTTTCAATTTCAAAGTTCAGAGCTCAATTTCAAGTGCTATAGTTATATTGAATTAGAGACAAGGAAGGCATATTGAAAGAGAACAACTGTATTACTAACTCCAGCTGGGTATTTAGTGATAATGGGGTTGTTCCTCAAGTCTACTTCCTGAAGTGAGATCCCCGACTAGATCAACTGTGGGTTTTGTGCTTTATTAGTATGCCAGGCAAAATTTACCTTTTCATCATTAAGACGTAGCATGAGAGACCATTGGAAGTGGGGGGAAAAATATGCAATTAGGCCAACAGAAGCTGTTATTTTGTACTGTAATGACTTTCTCAGTCCTTCCCAACAGAGTCTTACAAGCTTTACAAATCCATTTCATGGCTGGAATCTGCTACATGTAAAAATTAGTGCTGTTAAGTCGGTGTTCTTACCTACCCTTATTTAATATTTCAAATGATAAATGTTCTCTGTGTTCAAGGCTAAGAAAGACATAGGGGAGAAGTAAACAGGAATAAAAGCACTTTCCCTTTAAATATTTTTTTCCTAGCTTCACAATATGAAATTTCCGCATACTTTTAATAAGGATAAGAATCATTAGCTGTAAGTTACAGTGTTGCTAACACTTTGCTAGAATATTCTGGATTGTAGCAAGCACAACCACATACAGACTGCAGTCCACAAAGCAAGAAGATTCAATAAATAGGTCTGTAGAAAGATGAGTGAGAATTACAGTACTTACTGAGGTAGAGCCTACGGTCAAAAAGGAGTGTCTTGGTATGTAGAACTGGAAAGAACATACTAATCCAGAAAGCAGCTTACAAAACAGTGGGAAAATAAGAATCAGAAAAGGATGGTGAAGCAATCCAAGAGAAATGGGTGTTGAAAGGGAAAGGATGCAATAGGAAGTGCTCTCCAGAGACTAAAGAAGGAAAACAAAAAGTCTTAGCAAGGAGTTTGAACTCAGTGTGGTAGGTGAGGGGAGAAATGAAGGAGGGAAATGATGCAAGCTGGTGGTTGGGAAAATAAAATTAACCTAGCTAACACAGAGATGAGTAGCAGCACTGGGGGGTTTCTGCTGGGAAGGAAGAGACCTGGAAAAACCCATATGAGAGCTTTGGATACAAGGAGGGAAAGGGATGTCATCTTGGCTGAAGCGGTAAGGTAAAGTACACACACAGATAAATCATAACACCACCAACACCATGAAGGGCAAGGACTGCAAAGGTACGTGTGTTATCAGTGACAGTGGTTAAGGATGGAAACTCAGCTCAACGCCATTTTCTAATCAACATTTGCCTCAGAGAGGCTGTTCTACTTCCTTCCAGGTGCCTTGTCTCTTAGCTCCTTGAGTCTAGAATTCTAAATGTCTTTTCTCTGGGAAGATGAGAAAAAAAGTCATTGTTTACACTAACGTGGCTGAGCCAACGATGACCCCAAAATCTCGCAGGAAAAAATGGCCTGCTTTAAAAATGTCAGAGTCTGCATTTTTCAATTTGCCTGTCATGCTTAGTGCAGTTACAGGTATGGAAGCCTCAGCTAAATGCTTCCTTGCAATGCCTCCACTTGAAATAGCTATGCGTGTACATACCTGTACCTATAAACTAAGCTGAGCAATGAAAAAAAATCAGACCTTTCCTAGACCACTTTTTGCTCCTCAAGATCAAGCTCCTCATGCTGATGAGCCTTTAAAGCTTAAAAGATGACAAGAGTCAGGATGTGCAGCAGCTAGCTTTAAGAAAGCTTTTCACACAGTGTACTTTTGAACATTTGCCTTAATTGAATCTACATCATCTGAAAAGGCTGAGATTGCCAGGGGAATCTTTTGCATCTGGAATGTTACAGCTGTAGGTTTACTTTCAGAAAAAGAAAATGGCTTACTGTTTTATACTGACAGTCCATGCAGTTTTTAAAAGTAAAAAAAATAATAATTCAACAGCCTTTCTCAGCAGGGCTCTTTTCTGTGTGTATTTTATACCAAAGGCCCTAATCTCTTCCAGTAATTGTGGCTAAGGGTTCTTGCCTCTTCATTCAAAACAAATAGGCCACGCAGGATTTTTAACTAAAGCCCTAACCTTGGGCTGCAAGACTACCACAGGCTTTTGGAAATAATGTCACTCAGCATTAGGGAGAATAAGGCTGTATGTTCATAGCAGAATACTTGCTGTTAATAATGGTATGCAAGCTGGAGAGAAATCAACTTGATTTTGGCATTTTGAATATGCAGAGATGGCAGCTAGAAGAGGCAGTACTTCACAGTGAAGTGCAACAATTTTGGTGGAGAAGTCCTTGAGAGACAAATACTGTTCTGTGGCATAATACTTACAAGACTACAGCTGCCTTTTAAATAAATAATACCTGCTCAGATTCTTAAGCATTGAATCTATAGTTTCCAAACCAGATATACGTTTATGTGGTTCTTTCGTTAATGCGTGCTTTAATTATGTCAATATTAATTAAAGCATCTCTGCCATGGTCAAATACGTCTCATGAATGCCAGTAATCTCATGTACACAAATGGCTATCATGTTGCACTTTTGCAAATGTTCACTGCTTAATGATTTTTGATCATAAGTAGCCACGTATTCAAAAGAATAAGCTCTTACCCTCACTGTTCCTCCTTTCATGCAGGAGGACAAGATAAAAGCTTGCACAGCAAAAGACTCTTCTAGTGCAGGACCCTACAGCCTCCCAAAGGCCTCTCTGCCTGCACAAAGGACTGGTTTAACTGCCATGTGTTCTGCCTCTGTCCTCAAGCACTGCTATTTGGACAGCTGCAAAAAAGGATGGATGCAAGGACTGACTGACCTGGAAGTCATCTGGAAGTCACCTGGAAGTCAGCTCATTCTTATGGGGAGTTGAAAGAACGCACAGCTGAGGGTAGTGGAGGTAAGCAAAAACCTACAGTGGGCTTGGCTTAAAACTACTGTTAAACATCACAAGGGCTGTGTCTTACCACACCCTTGAATAGGGCATACTGGGAGCAGGGAGAGTCATAGTGCCACAGCAATGTTTTCAATGACCTCCTGTGAGGATTTTAAGTTCTGTGCTATGTCCATTAGAGAAGAAGCATAGAATTTCATCTTTACGTTTGTTGTTTCATACACCAGAGTTAATTCAACCACAGGAAAAGCCACTGCTTGAACGGAAAGATCACAATCTTTTCACAGCTTAAAAGTCTTTAACCATAAAGATACACATCAAAGGACTGGAGACTATCTTACAGCTTCTGCATTTAAGTTCTCTTAATTGTTTTTGTTATACAATGGTGCCACTTTAGCCCTACCTTTGCCAAGTACTTTCTCATTAGTAGATGGTTTAGTAATGCTGATGCTCTACATCAGGTGCGTCCAACCCACAGGCTGCACACAACCTGGGGCAGCCAGTAACGAGCCCCCATAAGATTGTAAACTTCTAATGTTTTTCTTTGATTTTTAGAGATACTTCTCATGAGTCGATTGCACGAGGCTCAAACACAAACTGAGCAGGGAATAGTGGAACAGTGCAGAGGGCAGAGGGCAGGGCTGACTGCCTTTTGCACCACCACACACACGGGTGAACTGAAACCTGCATGTGTTGCACATGACACGTGTCGTGCTGCTTGGCATAATGCAGTCATTGGCCACAACAATGTTTTAACCCACCTACTCCTGTGTGTGCCTGTGAAGACACGTGTTTTATTAAGCAGACATGTAAGTTTTCTTATTTTATTACTGAAGTTGGGCTTGTGTTATTTTGTAAAGTTATTAAATAAGTTAACATGTTCTCTTTGGAAGAAATACCCGCAATACTCATGCAGTGCTGACAAGTTTTGTAATTTTCAACGTTTCAAAAAGTTCACAAAAAGTATGAAACAGTTGGGTGATTTGGTTTTTTTTTGGTGTGGATTTGGCTGCTCATTTTAATGAGTTAGACATGTGTCTTCAAGGTGAAAACCAGCTTATCTGTTCTATGTTTCAAACCACAGTAGCATTCCAAATGAGACTTAAACTATGGCAAGCTCAAGTAATGGCAAATAATTTTATGCATTTTGATATATTGGCTAAACACAGTCCTGAGAACACTGAAAAATATGCAGCTGTGCTTTCTGTTTTGATAAAAGTTTGAAAATAGGTTTCAAGATTGCAAAAAAAAAAAAAACCAAACACCTTTGTGTGTTTGTGTGTATTTGTGACTCCATTTCCAACCAACAGAATTATATAACTGGTGAATTTTCAAATTAAATGCATAGAATTACAATCAGACATTCAACTTGAAGACAAAATTTGATCATGTCTCTTTTCTAAACCTTCATAAGCTCTATCTGATCAGAGAGAAATACCCCTTGCTTCACAGTCACACCTTGTTCACATCATTGCTTTTTGGCTGTATGTACATTTGTGAACAAATATTTTCAAGGGTGAAGCACAGGAAGAGTAAAATTAGATAAAAAAAATCTGTGATGGACACATGGAGAACTCACTGAGAATTGCAACCACTGTCATCAAACCAGACACTGATGCATTAGTTTCACACCACGAAGGTAGTTTTATAAAATCCACTAGTTTTATGTTTCTGTTGCCCTTTTTAGTTTTAATACAAATATATAAAAATAAAATAAGTTTTTCACTTATATAATATTAACTATGTTATATGTGTATTTTATATGCAGCCCAAGACAATTCCTCTTCATGCAATGTGGCCCAGGCAAACTGAAAGGTTGGACAGGCATGCTCTAGATAATCAATGGTGGAAGTGATAGTAAGTGCTGAAAGGTTGAGAAATGCTTAGAAAAATAGAAAGAGCACATAGTGAAAGCAGAAAGCAAACTGCCCAGGTATTTTCCCTCTTTCTTTTCAGCCTTTAAAGATTCTCTCTATGAAATACCAATTCAACACTCTACTTTTAGTACAAGTCAGGTGTTCTTTAGTTTGATTTTAGAAACCAAACTCAATAGATCATTTGTTTGGAGGTACTTTCCAACAGAAGACAATCACGTGGCAAAAAACTCCAAAACTATAACAGTTCTGAATGATGTGACATAATTTTAGACTGCTAGAAAATAGTTTTTGCAGTACAGATGTCACAGCAGACAAATGTAATTGTTCTGCTGTAAAAACATGACCTTTACAAATTGCCATGTATATGCAGAAGAGCACCCCCCCCTATTTTAAGTATCTGATTATACATTATATATAAAGACACTTAAAATTTACAACTGATTCAGTTTTTAAATTGATATATAACCTGATAGCTTTCTCCTTACCTATTACACGGGAAATAAAAATGGCAATGCAGCTAAGGGAACTGTAGCTAACAAACTCTCAGACTTCGATTCTGTCTGCTGACCAGCATCCAGGTATTGAAAATATTACTGCTGTGAAAGAGTGAAACCAGTCAGCACCTATACAGACACACAGACAGCTCAGCTGTAAAAGTGTCACTTAGTGATTATCAAGAACTGAAAAGACAAAAAAAAAGCCCCACTAATAATCAACACAGACTGGGAAATTGACATAGGCTAAGTCTAAAGGCAAAAATAGCTATATGGGATAAGGGAAGAGATCCAAAAAGAAAACACTAGGAGAAAGAACAGCCTTAAAAAGAATGTAATTGTGTCTGGTGCCAGATAAGTAACCTAAGAGAACCAAACAAAAATCACAATTTAAGATCTTCCTCATTCTGACAGTATTAACTGCAGCAAAATAACTCCAGCATGAAAGGAAGGACTTGGGCAAAGAAAGTGAGCCCACAGTGAAACACTGAGACAATACATTGCCTAAGAAGGAGACACAGTTGAGGCAACAGTCCCTTGAAGTGCTTCAAGACACTTGAAGAGCAGGTACAGCACTATATGGCAGGTGTGATAAAAGCTACAGAGGAGCCATGGTATTGGAAGCAGTTGGCTTGTTCTCTCCTTCATCCTTCCCCTACTAGCACTGCTTGACATGGCACAGACTCCAGTTCCTGTAATGAGGACACAGTCACTGAGCCTTCCTGCTAAATGGTTCTGATCTTGCTTTACACAGGGTTAACCCCAAGCTACTTGACTGCCTCACTGCATCTTGGATCAGCAGCTGTCGCCGTTGTCTAAAACACCCATTCAGCCCGTCTAGCATTCAGCTGCAGTAACTTCTACCTTCTGAATTCACACTTCTTTTGTTGTCTTTCCATATCAGAGAAATAGTTTGGAAGAAAGAAAGTTATTTACAAGGAGGAAGCTCTCTCATACCAGAAAACACTGCAGTATAAATAGCTATATGCTGGCAGAAGAGAATAGATAATTCACCTTTAAGATGACATATAAGATAACAAACCAATTGTAAAGAACCAGCTTCTAATCCCTGAACATTCTAACACGTTTTAATACATTGTAAGTCAGAGTTTTTATTAAAAAGAAGAAAAACAATCCAAACCCAGAAGTCACACACCGTTCTTTACCTCTCTTAATGTCATCCAGTTGAGGCTCAGGTGAAGGATTATCTTTCAAAGGAGAAGTTTTAGGTCCAGTTGCTGGCTTGGTTGGGGCTCTGAACTGTGGAGGAGGTTGAGATGCTCGGGCAGACTGTTGTTCTATTCGGGCTTGGATCTTACTGCTGCCCTCTGCTCTGAAACAACAATCAGAGACATTGAGCACTACTGTGCATCTGTGTTCAGCTTTCTCAATATCCTTGTGCTAATGCATGATGTGTGACTTCCTTTGAACAGCACTCTATGTTGTTTTATTAAGCTGAGCAGTGAGTGACAGGTTTCTGTATGTAACACATGATTTTGGCAGCAAATATGCCTACTGCAACATCCTTAAAAAATGCATTTTCAAACCCAGGTGAATTTGGCACCACTGAGACACGCAAGCTGAAGAATAATAAAGGTTTTCATTTAGCAATCAATATTTGTAATTTTAGAAAAGCATCAGCAACCACACCAGTTTAAATCGACCATACGAAAAAAAATCATTCATAACAAAATCCTGCTTAACATTACCACAGCAAAATAAATGTTTTTCTCACTTGCAATTGTACATTCTCAAACTGAACTCTCTCAGAGGTCAACCTGACTGGAGCAATCTGTTTTGCTGATAAATACAGCATGAAAGCATTTATTTCTCATTTTTCATTCACTTACTATTATCCCTTAAAAGAAAAAAAAAAGAACAAAAAACCACACAAAAAAACCCCGTTTAATATGTTTCCTTAGTGGGAAATTGTCTACAGGATAATGCCATGCTTAGCTGATCAATCCCAATCAGGTGTTATTTCCTTTTCTGAATCAATGGCGTTATTCAGACTGTAGAACAGTCAATACCCTTGGAAGAAAAAACATACTCAGGTCCCTCTGTGTCACACTACAGTGAGGTTAAAGTATGGAGTGTATTTATCACACAGCAACAAAGCCTTTGGGAATATGTCTCTATGTAGCACAGCATGGAAACAGTTTATGTGTATAAGAGCTCAGTTTTGGTTCAAGAGGGTCGCAGCTCCATAACGTGACACTTTGTGCCTGTAAGCTCTTCCCACACAGAAACAAGTTAAACTAGCCCATATGGAACTTCCTGGGACTTCACCTAAACATCTTCTGGTATCTGACCCACTGCATTTAGCACTAATTAAAGAATGTGTGTGCCACAGTGAATCACCGATGAAGCCACAAAAACTAGGCACAAAGCCACCTCCTCCTTACTGAAATGCAGCCTTTACGTATGACAGCAGTACACTTTACATAGACATTTATGAGACATTCTTACTCAGAGGATAGCGAGGCACAGCTGTCCGAGAAGCTGTGGTGCCCCATCCCTGAAGGTGCTCAAGGCCAGGTTGGACGGGGCCCTGGGCAGCCTGGTCTGATGGCTGGCTGCCCTGCCCACAGCAGGTGGGCTTTAAGGTCCCTTCCAACCCAAACCATTCTATGATTCATGATTCGTTCTATGATTTAGAGTAGAAGTGGAGATCTGGGGACATGCTCACTACCTCATGTGAAAGGTAAAAGCAAAAGACCATTTCCAGTGTTAATTATGCTCTTAGAACTACAGAAGACCATACGTAGACAAAATGCAGTTTCTCCTCTAGGAATGTAATCACGATGTTCACACTAAAAACTCTGCTCCTACACTGTCCACAGGTTGTTAAAATCCAAGCAGCCATGAAAAAAAAAAGCCACTTCTGAGATAGAATACTGAAGGACTTAAAAAAAAAAAAAATTAAAAAAAAATCACCATTCCTCAAAACATAGATCCCCAATTTTTTTTCCCCTGCCTCTGCTTAAGAAAAGCTGAAATGTTTAAACCTTAACAGAGTCAAAACTCAGTGTATCCTAAACAGCATACTGAACACAAGCTCTCCTGGTACTCCTTGGCTCCTTTCCGCCTTAAGCTTCATCTGGAATTATCAGCAGAATTTAAATTGTTGGGAATCTAAATCTCATCTGTAAGCACTCCTATCCAGTGGACAAGACGTCTTGCCTTTGAGTGACACATGGATGAGTTACCATTACTGACACAGAGAAGCATTACAATCCATTTACTTTTAACTCAAGGTGGTTTTTGGCAAACTTCCATCCAATTCCTAATAAGCTGCAACCCACGTTCCTATTACTTGTAGCAGCTAAAAGCTCGACAGCGCAGTGAAGTGTTTTTTTCTTTAAAAAAACATAACATACTTGTAGAATTGTTTAAGATCTGCTTCTTCAGGAAACTGCTTTTAGATCTTAATATCCTGTGTTCCATTGGCTTTGAAAGAACAGAATCCAAAGGTTTCAGGCACTTGCAGAACAGCAAGACTACTAAAAACGTTCCAGCTGTTCACTTTGTAGCATTTGCACAAGTCTGAATATTGGGTCAGAGAGATTTCTGGCCTTGGCAATTCCAGGCAAAACCCCACAACCATTATTTCTTCAGTTTTCTTTCTTTTTTTTTTTTTTTTTTTTTTTTCCCCTTTCAAGTTGAAGCTTTGGACTTTTGCTCCACTCAATGTGCCACTGATCCAATACAGTGATAAGCATTTCTTGCTCCTTAATAGTATGTTATTAAAGTATCATGACTCCCACAGAAGCTGTAGGGAACAAGCCCATAAAGCACAACAATCCTTTTGACAGCCTACTATTTTCATCATCTGTTTCAACTAACCAGAGATTCCTGAAACACATTCCATCTTTCAGCCAGCTTCAAAAACTTCAAATCGTCAGAGATGCTTCACTGCAAACTATAATTATGTCCTTTCAGCGGTGGAAAATTTACGAATTCTTTACTCTTGGATTTATGCTCCCAACAGCTACTTTTGTTTTTTTTAGGCAAGATAATTGGCTGTGTAAAGCTGATAAGGTTTAGTAAGCAAACATTATTCCAAAATAAAAGATAATCGAGTTCAGGTTTGAAAGACACCATCTGAGCAGGAAACTTCAGCAAGAATTCATCCTATTAACTCAGCCCAGTCACCAGCTTTACCTTGTTTTCTTGACTTGAATGTTGCTACTGAGTTTTTCCAGAACATACTCCCCAGTGTCATGATTGATAATAAGCACACAGTCCTTCTGATACGGCCTTTTATTTCCTTTAAAAACAGTCATTGGAGGAGTTGAACCCTGGTATCAAAGAAAGAGCACATTTTTGTTTGGTTACATTTCCCTATCTAAAAGTTTATAAATACTAAGGCAAATGATTGTGTTTCTTCTGACTAGGGGGCTAAGCAGATAATTGTTAGTTCCTACTGAAAATACTCTTTCATGAAAAGGGAAAAATACAGTTAATGCAGTAGAACCAGCTTCCTCATAGCAACATTATGCCTTTCATCATTCTATGTGCCTAAACAGGGATGAAACACCTTCTCCATAGTTGCCATTATTTACATTTGTTTGCTTTCCTGCCGTTAATGTGCATCACAACAGGACATTACAAGACATACTGAAAGAAGTTCTCAGCTACGAGTCCTCAGATTTCACTGTAATACACACCTAGCTATTCAATACAAGAGAAATGTTACAAATGTTTATTCATATACATCTTTGCACATTAATGGCAGGAAAGCAAACAAAATCAGGAATAAATTTTATTCCGAGTAGCAAAGCAAATCAATCAAATGTTATCAATTCAGAATGAAATTCCTGTTCCCAACATTGCTAATAAATAGAATATGCTTCCATCTAAAATGGCTTCTGAACATTAAGGGCGAGAAAGGAGAATTTCCAACAAAGATACTGTAAGATGTACAGGTACAATTCAGAAAACATCAAAGTCTCATGACAGTCTTATCTTCAAAGGCCTTTTACATTTTTATCACTCCTACATTTAAGCGAGGAAAATAACATTTAAGGGAATAAAAAGCAAGTTGAAAGTCAAAGCCTGTTCCCTGTTGATAAATAAATCAGGAAACAAAGAACAAATTTAACAAAAGCTGATCAAAGTTTGTTGCCCACCACTCTATGAACCAGGGATCTCTAAGCTCACAAAAGACTCTAATTTGGGCTGAAAAATGAGCAGAGATTTAAGCCCTACCTAAGTAATCCCTAACACAGGGTTTCCAGATCCTGCTGATTACAGCACAGAAGAAGATAGATGAAGCAGGTAAAATAACCAGAGCTGTTTGCTAAACTCTCATGCTTGAGAACAGAGATTCTTCATTTCTCCAAACATGACTGTTTATCAAACATGAAAGCTGCTAAATCCACAAGTAGAAATAGTGTTTCAAGTTACCCAAGCACTCAAGGGACACGAAACCAACTCCATTGAACAAATCATCAAACAGAGACATCCTCAGGGATCGGGCAATTTCAAAAAACAAGCTAGAATCTGCATCCAGCTGGCATGCATCTCAGAAGCAAAGCAGGAACCAAGAAATTCTGTAAAGTTTGTCAGAGTGAAATGACCTCAGAATTTTTCAGTCCTCTTATTATATTCCATGTTTCTAAGGAGCATAAGCAGTGCTTCTGTGGAACAACAGACACTCAGTGGCTGCAGTTAGGTCCCGTCCCTCTGGAGCACACTGTGAGCTGAAAGCCACTCATAGGAATACAATCAAATTAAACTCATCAGAAGAAAGATTTGGAAAGGGGCATTACAAGCAATGTTGTTCAATACAAAATCTGAATGAACAGCACAGTTGCCAGACAATCAAAAGTAAATACCATGGCTATTAATCACATCGTTGCCTGCTCCCAAACAGCACTACTGCGCTCACCACTTCTATACACAAACGAAAGCAGGCAAACTTCCAAACGTGAGCAAAGCCAGATAAAAGGCAGGAGCGGGGAAGCAGGCTAAAGCCTTATTCACCAGCAGTATTACCACAGTACCAACAGCTACTGATTAAAAATACCAACGTGCTAGAATTAACAGTCCCACAAGAATCTGAGATGTGGCTTCCAAAGTGACTGGTGTTGCCCTGCTATCACCGAACTTATCTGTATCTCTGAATTTTGTTTATTAGCTTGACACGTAGCATTATTTTCAGCTAATAAACAAATCCAGTTCCAGCATGCAAGTGTTTTTGTTTTTTTTTTTTTTTGCTTTGTTTTGGTAAGGCAACCACAGAGCTTTCAACGACAAAACAGCTACATCTATAAACAGTTTTAACACTTGTTTTATTACTGTTTGACCATCAGTCTCATCAAGTAGATATTTATGGCATAATTTAAGGAGGAAGTGGATGGGAAACTACTTCATTGTTGCTCACTAGAAAACTCTCCCCTGTCCCATTGATAAAGCTAGAGGCAGGGTACCATCTGTGCTATCTGTGCATGTAGGAAATAAACAAGGCTACAGGCCCAGCTTCAGCTTCTGAACAGCACATCCTGACTAAACCCACAGTTACTCGCTTCTATTCCTTACATTGTAGCACTAAAAATGGAAGGAAATCAGGTAGAGAGCTTCAGCTAAAAGAAGTTGTGGTCCTTTTATACAAGTAACAGTAAGAAGGAACTAATCAAAAGAACCAACCGAAGCCCTACAAATAAGACTCTTAACACAGACTCAATTGCACGGTCCTCTCCTCGCATAACGTGCTGTAACTCTAGCTGCTCAAACACTGAGCCCACCTCTTCCAACAAGAGTCTGAAGTAAAAGATAACATACAGGGCAGAACAGAATTACATTGCAAATTTGCAATTACATTGCAAATAATGGGGATACATTCAATACCACAGTCAGCATTCTTACCGGAATATGTGGCAAAGTGATTGTTACATCATCTCCTTTACCCACTTGGATCTCGCCTTCACAAGACGTATCAATCGATGCCGGCTTAAAATCATCTAGGGAGGAAAACAATTGTGATTATGACTCTTGGAATCTTCAGAATTTGGAGCTTTTAGAATTCTCCTCGGCAAAAAGGCACCACACATTCATTGTGGCTACAGGAAATGCTAAAATACACAGTGGCTTGCACCAGTGGTGGAACAGTACACCAGTATAACCTTGTTCATATTCACAGCTCCTGCCACCTGATGGTAAAAGATGTAAAATTCTCTTTTAAAAATGGAAGTAAATTACCAGACTGTGTCTGAAAGACCAAAAGCAGGCTCCTCCTGATGTTTGATGTTGCACACAGGTGTAAAACTGTATCAAGCATCCCATAGGAGTATCACGTCCCAGACCCAGGACTCTATGGCTCCTGCCACCTCCAAACCTGAGGACTCCATCTATATCAAAGGCTAATTGAGTGAGACCAGCTCATTTAACCTCACTGATATTTTTGACTACTAACAGACATCTTGCCTTTGCAACACCCACTTGAGAGGACAACTTAGCTCCCATCTATGGGAAAGAAAAGGTGCTGGTGTTATTTCACCAGGCTCCACACAAGGCCAAAACTGCTGTAGATGGAGAATGGAGAGCATAACTGAGGTCAGACACTGCTGCTGCTCTAAACAAAGCCCCACTTTCAATAATTTCTGCCACACTGTATGGAATGCTTTCTCCCCCAAGTAATGCGTTTGTGTTTAGCATATTTATTTGAACTAAGAACATTTTAACTTCAAAGTATTTCCCACTCTGTAATTCTGTCATGCTGATGAGCCATGAAAACCTGTAACATTGTGACAGAGGATTTAGACAAAATGAAATAAGATCAGACAGCTAAGTATTTCTTTTAAACAGGCATCCATACGATTCTAGCATCTCTGGATACAAGAGGTGCAGTTACATTTGCAACCAAGACTTTTAATTACTGCATTAGTTAAGACATCAATATCTTAGAAAAACTAAATTTCAATTGCACTATGAAAAGCACATTTGCCAGGGAAAGAAAACAGCTTGTAATAAATTCTCATTAAGGGGACGTTAATGTCTAATTGAGTTTCACTTTGACAGCACAACAAGCAGAATCAGGCACACTTGACTTAATCCTCATGCCTTAACTGCCAGACCAAATCACATCTTTCATATTCATCTGCGCAATCTATTTCTAGCTATTGTTTCCCACCTACTTTATGTGCAAGCTTGCTAAATAAAACAAAACAGCTGTAGATGAGCTGCAGTCTTTGCCAAAAAGGGATCAAGGGTTTCAATGGCACAGTCACTAAATGAAAAAACACAGCACTATGATGCTCCTTTCTTAGGTATAAGTAAAATATGCTTACTCTAAGCAAACACACAACAAATTGCTTTCATTCAGAAAGCTCATTAGGCATGCATGCTCGGCTAGTTTTGCTGTAGATGGAGTGCACGTATGTCTTTTCAGCTGTAAAACCCAATCCTTTTTCCAAAAGTCAAATATTTTTAGATGCATTTCCAAACCCAGTTTTTCAGTACAGGATTTCATAAACGTCACAGAAAACAATAAAGTATTTTAAGGAGGAAGAGACAAATCCAGCTTGCAAAATCCTCTTACTGCATTTTGCATGAAGAGGATTACAGGGATGATATAATGCTCAGTTCCCAGACAGATCATCAAGATCAACCATTAGGAAAAAGAAAATCAAAAGAGATCTCACTTGAATGTCATCGACTAAAAATACAGCACATTAAAAGCTCTTCTGAAATAAAAAACACACTCTTTCAGTTGTAGCCTGAAGTGCTTTGGCTCTGCAACCCCTGGAGAACTTGATTATGAAAGCACTTTACATTCTAGAAATACACTGCATTGCTATCTGGATACAGCTTGGGTTTAATTCGCCCACTATCAGACGGCATCCTCATTCCTTTGATGGTCGGGCTATTTTAAATCTTTGATTTATAAATGGGGATTTGCTGGTGCAGCAGAGCTGACAAGAAGCATTCAGTGCTATATGTAAACAGCTACATACACCAAACGTATGGTACAGCATTCTTCAACATGGTGGAATTATGCATGATCAGAGGGAGGAACCACGCAAAATTTAAGCAGGCAGAAGCTTTTGTTTGGGGAAATGGCTTTGCTTCAAGCACTGATCATCTTCTTGAGGAACAGCTCAACCTAGAAAGTTGTTCCCTCAGTTCTCGCTCAGACCTCACCAAATTACGCATCACAACCACAGGACTGCACTCCCAGGACTACACATCACGTAGCAAAAACCTCTATTATTAATTGTACCAATTCCTCACCCAATCACAAAGCGACCAAAATACAACTTCAGCATTATTCTCATTTACTGCTGGTGATTAACTACTTATTTTAAGCCCTGGGCCTGTTTACAGAATCACAGAATCCTAGGGGTCAGAAGGGAGCTCTGGAGATGACCAAGCCCCACTCCCTGCTAAAGCAGGTTCCCCACAGTAGGTTGCAAGGATGAAGTAGCAGTTCCCTGGGAATGATTAGGACATGAAATAGCAATTTTTTGCCAACAGAATTCCAGCAGAGGAATGCAGTGAGCTCTTTCCTCTCCAAAACCATCTCCTTAACATGAAACAAAACGCTCCCAATGTTACGTGAGAACAGTTGGAGTGGTCTCTGTCGACTTAATGGCAGATTGTTCCTGTTATTCTAAAACTGTTAATGCTGGAGACCATGCCTCAACACTTCTCTTACTCTTCAGAGTTACCACATATATGGCAACACCGTGTGAGCCTGAGTCACTTCTCCCCCCTTCCCCAGAAAGTGGCTTACTACCTACATTACTAGAGGAGGGGTCGTGGTGCCACGACAGCAACCACCTCCATTCAAACTTTAAATCCAAACTGCGGCTCCTTGAGCCGGGCCCGCGGTGCCATAAGGGAGAAGAATAAAGGAACACACGCAGCAAACCGTCCACTCACGGTGGATCCAAGGAAAACTTCAGACAGCATTCAACCACGCCAGCTTCACCCCCACTGCCTGCCGAGACCCTGGGTGGCACGGGGTGGACGCTGACGGGGGAAACGGGCGCAGAGAGAAGGGAGAAGGACGGGCCGGGGGAGGCACAGCCGCAGTGAGCGAGGGGCGACAGGGGGGAGGGACCCCGGGAGGGCGGCGGGGCATCGCTCTGCCCACAGCCCAGCACAGCCCGGCGGGAAGGGGCCGAAGGCAGGGGGCTCGTCCGCAGGAGGGGCGGGAGGAAAGACGCGGCCAGGCTAAGCGGGAGGAGAAAGGAGGGCGGTGCTCACAGCGGATGGTGTGGAAGAAGGCCTTGGGCCGCCGCTCGAAGCTCTCGCCCAGCTGCAGCAGGTGGTCCTCCTTGTCCAGCGGGTTCGCCGAGCCGTTCATGGCCCCGCACCCGCCCGTCCCGTCCCGGCCGGTCCCTTCCTTTCCTCCGCCCGCCGTGTGCGCTGCCGCCCCGCGCCCTTCCGGGCGCCGAGTGCAGCCGGGAAAGCGCTCCGGGGCCGGCGGCGGCGGCGGGTGCGGAGCGAGAGGCGCGGGGCCGAGCGGGGCTGCGGGCCCCGGGGAAGGGGAGAGGGGGGAGAGGGGCCGGGGGAGGGTCCGCCCCGCTCTCCGCCCTCGGGAGGGCAGGGCAGAGCGGGGCGCGGGGTAACGCGCCTCAGGAGCCGCCGCCAGCCTGGGCCGCGCCGGGCAGCGCGGTGAGGGTGAGGGCTGAGCGCGCGCGAGGCTGCTGGAGCGAGGCTGGGCGTGTGAGTGCTGTGAGGCTGGACAGGGTTCTGACAGCTCTTTGTCTCCTTTGCCCGTGTTTGTAGTTCGTGCTTGTGTTTGTGTGGTTCTGTTCGTATCACAGATGATAAAATGTCTAAATGAAGCGGTTTTTTTTTTTTATTCTCTATTTTTTGCTTTAAGTTAGGCGCCGCTGCTTGTTCTCACTTCCATTTTGGAACATGGATGCTCGTTCCTGCCTGGGGTTGCTTGCATTCATATCTGACACACTTGTGTTGCCTGCACTTCCCTGGATTTAATCCAGTGTGCCGACCTGGGTCTGGATGTTTGCTTAGAACTAGCTTAACTTTTTGGGGATTTTTGGGTGGTGCTGTGTGGAGCCAGGAGTTGGACTCATTGTTCTTTATGAGTCCCCTCCAACTCGGGATATTCTGTGATCAGGGGTAGGGTCTGGATCCCTCCTCAGCCTACACAGGGCCCTGTTCATTGCTCCATTTTTCTTAAATCCTGGGGGGAAAACAAAACAAAACAAAAAACAAACTGTGATGGTTAAAGGGGTTATGATTACTTGGGAAGAAGCAGGGAAGGAGTGCTGACACAGGCTGGCTGCAGGCATCACCATACTGGTTTTGCTCTGTTGCCCAAGTGACTTGGTGCTATAAATGCTGATGTTTCTCTCACTGAGGTGAGAAGAGGAAGGAGAAATGCTAACACAAGCACAGATTGTTTTACCTCTTGAGTGAGACTGTCACCTGTTTATCGCTACATTTGTCTTAGGTGTTGCTAACTGGAGTTCACAAGAACCAAAGCTTTCCTTTTAAGTCAGTTTTAGTGCAAGAAGTTTATAGCTATGCCATCTTTCTCCTGGAAGGTGGGTTTCTACAATAAAAAAAGAAGACCTGTAGATTCTTTTAAGTATCTTCTTTAATTTTTACATCAGTGGTATTTCATACTCAGTGTTAGCTTGCATGGAAGAGTTCTGAAATTAAGAGAAGTCAGATGGCTTTGCAGTTTGTCAGGTGCGATAGATTACCATAAAGCCCTAATCAGTGTGTATTGTGACTTTTCCTTTTTTTTTTTTCCCCCAGTTGCTTTTAGGTATCCAGGAATTTTACCTAAGTTAAGAAATGTACACTGAAGAAAAGAAAATCACCCTCGGGTCTTCAGTGTTCGTATCTGTGTGAAAGATTCTAGGATGTTCCATGAAAACACATCAGCAGATTGCTTAACTACAGTAACAACTTCTACTGAAGATGGTGCTTTCCAAACAAAAGGCCATAATATGAGACTCCTTAGCCCAGAAGAAGCAGAGAGACTGGCAAAAGATCGGGTTTTGGTGTCTGACTTCAAACAGCTGAAATTGGAAAAAGAGGCACAGAAGAACTGGGATCTTTTTTACAAGAGAAACAGCACCAACTTCTTCAAAGACAGACACTGGACAACCAGAGAGTTTCAAGAATTAAAAGCATGTCGGGAGGTGAGCTCTATGCACTTGCTCTGTAACAGATGGGATTGATTGTTTTCAAATGATTTAATAGTACTTCTAATTAAACCATGAATTTGGGAGCACTAACATGTTATGTGTGCAGTCCCTCAGTATCAAAGATGTCACCTCAGAAACAGGTGCATCAGATCAATTTAAAATTGGATACTGAGAATGAAATCTAGAAACATTTTTTCTGTGTCCTAAATAAACTATGATGTTTAAAGTTGGAGCATTTCAAAACACAGCTTTAAGGAAAAGCACCCAGAATTACAGGCTAATTGCAGAACATCGATGAGAGGAATAGTTATTTGCATTTGTTGTTCCTTATATCTGAATGAGACAAGAAAGAAATGGTACAACAATCTGTTTAGACATCTACTCCTCAAGTAATTAAGAAATATTAATGCATTCTAAAAAGATGTGTACTTTGACAAGAAAAAAGATTCTTCTTCTGTAGTGTCAAAGTTATCCAATGGATAGCTACTTTCATTTCTGAATCAATGGTAAATTAAACTTGATTATTGCTTTTAATATACTGATTGAACAATGTTTCTGCTGATATCACCAGGAAAATGAAAATGATGTGCTTTTTCTTGGCTTTCTTCCACTTCAGTTTGCAGACCAGAAACTGACCATTTTGGAAGCGGGCTGTGGGGTTGGAAACTGCTTATTTCCACTCTTAGAAGAAGATCTGAATATTTTTGCATATGCCTGTGATTTCTCTCCTAGAGCTGTTGAATATGTGAAGGTTGGTGTGATATTTGGAACTTCTTTTAGAGTATTCTTAGAAACTTATACAATTACAAGTGATGGGCTTCCCTTGCCTGTCTATATGAAGAGTAGAACAGAATTGTTTGACCTACATTTTTCCATGTTGACTTGTAGTATTACGGTCATATATATGGATGAATGCGTTGAAGACTCTGTTTCCTGGGAGCGGTACTATGTTTCTGGCTATGCGATACCAGCAACATTTCTCAGAGATGGAAGCTTCCCTTGCTTTTTGTTTTTTACTTTTTTGATATAGTGCTGCTAATTTTCAGTGAAAGCATGCTCTTTTTGTTCCCGCAGAAAAATTCCCTGTATAGTACTGAAAGATGCAAAGTGTTCCAGTGCGATCTTACCAAAGATGATCTTCTGGAAAACATACCAGCAGATTCTGTGGATGTCGTCACCCTTATATTTGTGCTTTCTGCCATTCATCCTGACAAAATGCATCTTGTCTTGAAGAACATTTACAAGGTAATTCTTTAACACTTTATTTTACAGTCTTTAAAGCACTCATATTCTCCTTAGCTTGAAAGTACAGTTTTACTCTGAATCCTGGTCTAGTGTAAGTTATGAACACAACAAAATGGTATCTTGCAGCTGTCAGTTTGGCTTTGACATTGTCTGATACAAATGATGTTCATGGGTTGCTCAAATGTTTGGTGGTGAGGTATAGATGATAGCAAACTGTAGCTGACTTCCAGAATATGGAAAAACTTGCAGTTAGGATGTTATGTTTGTATGTTATTATTATTGTTGTTGTTATTGTATGTATTGTTATTACTAAACCCGCTTGACCTGTGATGATTTAGAAATGGAGAGCTTGGAGATTAACATTAACGTAGAGAAACTCAGCACCCTGGGCTGCTTGTGTTGGCTGATAGGTAAACATAGACCCATCCAGAAGGCAGTTCTAAAAGGTCACAATTCAAATGGTTTTATGTTCCTAAGGTGATCTCAAGTCATACACTGGCTGGAGTTTCATAGTCAACATGTGCTTTTTTTTTTTTATATAAGTGCAGGTCTGCCTTTGGGCTTTTATATTAGCAGATATCCTGCTCATTTTGTTATCAGTTAGAAAAAGGAATGTTTGATTTTTTTTTTTTTTTTAAATTATTTTTGTTTTTTAATGTACCTCCTGCTATTTTCTAAAGTTGAGATTGGTTCGTAACTCGTGCACCTGAAAAGGCTAATTACTGTTTTCTGTGTGGAAATGTCTGGCTCATTGAACTCACTTGTAGGTTTCTGTATGAATTTGCAAATTGCAAATATTCACTTTCTCCTCCAACAAATACAGCTGGTATTGCTGAGGTAGAAAGGTTGCATGTATCAAATATCACAAGTCAGAAAGGGTAGTGAATGTACGTTTCTAAACTATTGCTTGATTCTCTTATCAAAGAGCAGTTTAAACAAAAAAAATGAACACCTAACCTGCAACCCATTTTCCTAAAATTGTTCTTTTTTTTTTTCTTTTTCTTATGTTGCACTTTTTTTCCTTCTTGCATTAAAAACGTTGTGATTTCTATATTTTATTTAGCAGAATTGTGTGCTAGATGGTACCTAGCCAGCAAACGAAGTGCCATGTTAGGACTTCATTTTTATTGTTACAGTGTATACATTTTTCTTTCGACTGTGTTTGAAGAGTGTTGCAGAAAGCTTATTTAATTGTTCAGCATCCAAACAGATATCTGAAGGCAATCCATATTGTAGTGTTCATGGGAAGGAATTCTTTTAAAAGCTAGCAATCCAGTTTGTATACAACGCTTTTGTTGCATGAGGAATGAATTCAAAATATATACAGCTTGTGTTAAGATGGAGTGTGTTAGGATATGTCTTAATAACGTGTGTATAAGCATGTATACACAAATCCATCTACCTTATTAAAGCATGCATGTTTTACATGACAGGTATTAAAACCAGGCAAGTGTGTCTTGTTCAGAGACTATGGACTGTATGATCATGCAATGCTCAGGTTTAAATCTGGCAGCAAACTTGGAGAAAACTTCTATGTTAGACAAGATGGGACAAGATCATATTTTTTCACTACAGGTAAGATGCTTTCTTTTCTGTGATCTTCAACTTAAGTTTGATTCAGAGAATTGGTAACATGCCCACAGCAGTTTTGTTTTTGTACAGGTGACTCTCAAACAGTCGTGTACTTCATTTGTCTTCTCTTTTTGTTACTATTTATGGGAGGCTGTTTATTGGATCTACAGGACTTTATGGAGCTGCTACTTGTTTACAAGCTTTGTGTATTTTCTATCGTGTAACAGGAGCAGAAGTTTCTAAATTTGTAGATTTCAATCAGATTTGTTGTATAAAGGAAAAAGAACAAAGTTCAGTAAAAGTTCAATAAAAATATTTGTGACAGTTTTGTTGAGGTTATTCGTGAGGTTATTCTTGGTGTGGAAGACGAAGTGTGCCAGTGAAGTGCACAATTTGTAGATGAAGCAAAATAGGGTTTCCATTTGATACAGCATTTTAACAGCTTTTCATTCAGTGCTCTGAATGCTTTATGAAGGACGGTAATTATTGCAGGTTATTGGCTGCTAAATGGAAGCACAGAGACATGAAGGAATTTGTGAAGGCTCTCAATATGAGCTCAATATGGGTTTATAGCTCATCTCTTAACTCCCAGTTCTTCATACTAAACTTTAGTGGACTGTTACTTCTCCCTGTCAAATGTAATTGTCAAATTGTGAAATGAAAGCTCTGTGTTTATTTCTGTGGGCTCTTTTTTCCTAGTCTGAAGCAAAATATAGCCACTGAAGAGGCCAATTTGAAGCCAAGTAAAAGTTCAAATTTTATGACTTAATGTATTAATTGCTTCTGATAAATAAAGAACATTAATCGTGTCTGAGATTTTTCTATTTTTCACAGAACTATGATGAAATCCTAGATAATGCAGGCTATTCTACAGCTTCATTAAAGCACTTCCAGAGCTATTATTTACTGAGTGATTTTTAGTTCCACTTTAACAAATTAGCTCAAAAAAAGAGAATGGATGCTAAAGGGACCAAATAAGAAACTGGCCTATCTATGTAAATTTAAATCCCATTCTTACTGTGTGTTAGAATTGTTTCTGAATGAGAAATTCTGCTCTAGTGTGAAGGTGTGCTTTGGAGGAAAAATTGGGATAGGGAGAGTGAAGAAAAATGAAGGAAAAAAGTGAACTGGTCTACATTGGTTGTGTGAGCTGTTGATGTGCCTTGGGAATATCTGTGGCTGTCTCACGGACCACCTCTGCTCCTGCTTCTTATTCATTCTGATTGCATTTATCTTACTAATTTTCATGTAAATATTGGTTAATGCTTGAGAATTCCTGTGTTACTAGAAATGTGACTCCATCATTCTTATACAGTTGGCAACCAGTCCTATTTTTTTAATTTAGCAGAGGCACTATTCTGCTACATCAAGTCATTACTATGTAGAATGATTTGAACAATGCCTGTTTGTAGTGTATCTGACCTCAGATAACAACACTGATGCTCCATGGCAATGAATCCATTCTTCCACTCTTAGAAATAATCTTAAATTTGGGGAGGAGTAAATGTTTCTAATTCTGATTCTGTTCAATTTATTCATATAAAGTTTCAGTTGATGCACAAGTAAGTGCTATTTATTAGTATTTCATTAATGTGGATTCTCCATCTTAAAAGAACACACACTGTTTATGGCCAGTCCGTGTGGTTTCCTGTTGGGCTTATGATGACATAAGCCTGCCTTCCTGCTGAAATTGGTGGTCTCTTTTGCCCTTTTCAACGTATCACCTCTTCTACCTCTTCTAGTTCTGGTGCTCCTAAGCCACATGATCAGCTCTTTTGGCAAACCCATCACCTACTGAAAAAGAGTGTGTGCCTTTGTTTTCTACCAGGTAGCAAAAGTTTAGTATGGCTTAAATTTCCAGAGGAATCACACCTGAAGTAAATGAAGCAAGGGGTAGGAAAAGAAGGATATTGACCTGTAGCTAATATGACAGGTCAGTAGTGTGGGCAGCCCTCTCTGTTGCATAGATGACCTTGTCTGTGAGGCACTTCTGCCATCCCAAAGGGAGATAAGCTTTGAATTGTGGTCTTTTGTGTTTGAGAAATGTTGTCAGTTTGACTTAATGCAGACTTGGTACCACTACAACCACTTCACTGTTTTTTTCCTTTTTCTACTGAGCAGTGGTTTGTGAAGGTCAAGTAACTTAGGTTTCTTCTCAAGCAGAGATGCATTTTCAAGTCTGGATCACTTCCGAAATATCTGAAATAAGTGTTGTGTTCACCTGACGAAGCCAGCTGTGCAACTCATTGGTGTCAATCACAGGGAGAATGAGAAAGCTCAATAAAAATAAGAGATGTGGCATGTTTTGGAAACTAAACAGTAACTAGCTTAAGTCTCAGTTTTCAGGCTGTTTTGCTTAAGTTGATGTTTCCAAAGGTGTCCTGTATTGATTTTATTCAGAAGTGCAGCATTCAGCTTGCACAGAACAGCTTGAAATCTAAAGGCATGTGTGGTTTTTCGTACTCTAACACATTAGAATGTAAGCTTATAAAAACACTGGCTAGTGCTTTAAAAATAGCAGAAACATAATTTTTCATCTAATGTTTTTTTTTTTTCACTTGTAGAGTTCTTGTCTCAGCTCTTCAGGGCAGAGGGATATGAGGAAGTGGTCAACGAATATGTGCACCGAGAAACTGTGAATAGGAAAGAAGACTTGCGTGTTCCAAGAGTTTTTCTTCAAAGCAAATTTCAAAAGCCTTTCAGTAAGACATAAGTTCTTTCTGATTAGCAATAGCATCAATGATAGCACATAGTTTTTCCTTGTGGGTGTTCGTCTGCTTCATACTCCATAAATGGCTGCATCCTCTTGGTTTTCATCCTCTGATATGAAATATGAATGTTAATTCTAATTAAAACTTTAAGATGGTTTTGCAAAGCAGGAAAGTTGATGAGTACCTGTATTACTGTTTTTAAAGTAAATCCTCTGCAGCACTGTCGGGTGAAAGAGATTTTAAAAATGTTTAAGTTCTAGTTTTTCTTATTAACTAGCACACTCACTATTTCCATTTTTATTAAAAACTATTTTTAAATAAGCATTCTTTTTCTATCACTTGTGTTTGTGATTGACATCTTAATGTTACAGTATTTCATCTTTCCATTTCTCCTATGAAGAAAGGTTGAGGGAACTGGAATTGTTTAGCTTGGAGAAGAGAAGGCTCCGGGGGGACCTCATTGTGGCCTTCCAGTACTTGAAGGGAGAGTATAAACAGGAGGGGGAACGGCTGTTTACAAGGGTTGATAGTGATAGGACAAGGGGGAATGGTTTTAAACTGAGATGGGAGGTTTAGGTTAGATATTAGGAAGAAGTTTTTCACACAGAGGGTGGTGATGCATTGAAACAGGTTGCCCAAGGAGGCTGTGGATGCCCCAACTCTGGAAGTATTCAAGGCCAGGCTGGATGTGGCTCTGGGCAGCCTGGTCTAGTGATTGACCACCAGGGCAGTTGAAACTAGATGATCTTTATGGTCCTTTTCAACCCAGGCCATTCGTGATCTTCTTTCGGCATTTGTAGGGCTTCTGAGTATGATTTCTCTGGTGCAAGAATGAAATGGACTCAGTGAGGGATACTTTTAAGTTGCTTCAGTATTTTAATCTTTTTAACGTGCTCAGAGTTTAGATATTTTATATGAACATATGTAAACATATGTTCTTAATTTTATGCTTGAAGGAAATTGTTAAAGAAACAATTTGTCTTTATCCCTAATTAATTTCATATGTTCTTCCTTTGCTGAGCCAAAGCAGTCAAGATTTTTCAAGTCAGTTTCCCCTTTGGAATGAAAATTTGTAAGCTAGAAGTACTTTATTTTGCATTAAGTATATTCTGCTTCTCCTTTCCTGAGCAGAGGTCTTAACTCTTCTCTGTCACTCTCAGAAAAGTGTTGGTCTTTGCTCTTTCTGTCACTAAAAGGGATGCTGATGTTATACCTCAGCCTGTCAGAGTCCTGACTGCTTGAAGGGAATTTTTCTTTTTGCTTTGGTGGCCCTGGCTCCTTGTAACACAGAGCCACTTTTTCTTGGATGGTATCTGAAAAACATGTCTGCATCTTTAATCTGCATTTTGACCAGCTGCTCTGCATCAGGGAAAGTATCTGGTGACTTGTGCAATTGGCAGCAGCGGTAATGTAACGCACACAAGTTGCAAGAAGGGAAATTTCAGAGAAATACTATCTTTTTGGGTGTGGTTTTTTTTTTTTTGTGGAAGGAGTGGGGAAAATGTGTGCAGGCAGATGTTGGGACAGGGCCAGAGAGGCGTGGAACCTCCTTACTTGGAAATACACGGAAGTTGACTGGGCGAGGCCTTGAGCAACCTGCTTGAGAGTGGCTCCAAATGGGGATTTGATCTCTTGTGGCATAAATTACTCAGGTTGTTGCTCCACTCAACTCGTGTGTTATTAGATGACACATGCATCTGATACAGATCAAAGGTGTTTGCTTATCTTTGACAACTATCTGCGATGCGTGATACTGAATTTTTTTCAGTACTTACACTGACTCTGTGGGCACAGAGCCCACAAGTGATATCTTTTTCAGTGTAAGGCCTGTTACTGTTACAGAGTTAATCAGTCAGATTTTTGAACAAATGTGAGCTGTCAGAGGTCTTATACAATTTGAGAGGGTTGTAAATAAATTTTCAGGAGATCATTGCTTTGTTTCAGGGCTTTACAGCTTTCTTCAGTTTGTTTTTTTTATTTTTTGTGGGGTTTTTTGTTTTTTGTTTTTTTGTTATCTGCTACCATAAGCCCCAAAGCTGGATTTATTGTACAATCAAACTTGGGCCTCAGTGGAAAAAGAGATTAAACAACACAATTCTTACGACCCTTTGAGGATGGTTATTATATGATATCTCCTTATTTTATAGAGACTATCATCCTGGGATTTATGTATTACTGATTCCCTGCTGTGCAATCCATTAGCACTTTCTGCTATACGAGCAATAAATGTCTAGTAACATTTACAATAAATGGAATAATACATTAGAAGGGGATATAACAGTGATAGCATTATTATAATCTAAGCAATCATCATTTTGTAGCTTCCCTCAGCAAATGTTAATCTTTACTACAGCAGCTTTGCTATGATTGGATGTAGCTCTGTTGGCTTTAGAACAGTTTGGACCCTGCAACTCTAGGTGTCCTACAGGGCTGGTGCTTGGTCCTTTCAGAGAGATGACACATAAACGAGGCAGAAGGATTGCCCTATCATGGTTTCTTGTTACTTCAGCATTCCTGAAAAGGAACTGAAAAATAAGCAAGTATTTAAAAAAATATTAGAAGTTTTCAAGTTTGAGTCAACTCAACAGACTTTAGCTGCAGATAGCAATTAACTTCCTTTTTCACTATGAACTAACTAAGCATTTCCTGAACAGTAGTGCACCATTTAATGGCTGTAGCTTCAGTACTTTAGTACAATTCTTCTGAGGGAACTGTTGCCACTTTTTGTATAGGACACATTCAAATGAAAGTAGTAGTAGTCTTTTTTTGTTCTCATTTAGTCTCAATTCCAGTCAGGCCTTGAAAATGAAATAGCTTTCATTACTCTACCATGCTACCCTGCTAGAAAGGCTTTCAACTATAGTGGTCATAACACAGAGGTAGTTTTGAGATGACTGGTCTCTATACCTCTGCTTCAATGCACTCCAAATCATTGCAAGCATTTTTAACTGTGGTAAAGTTTGAGGAAGTCGAGGGAGTTTTAAGAAGTCATCACGTGAGATGTGATAACTGATGGGGATGCATGTGTCTGCTGTTGTGCTGAAAAAAGTGCTGACCCCTTCAAACCCATGCAAGCTCACTAGAGACAGTCAATAAGGATAGATGTACCTGGAATAGTCTCAAAAGGACTTGACAAAAATAATTACGTGCACCGAGTTGTGCTCACCTTGCACAAACAAGCTACTATGCCATTGCTGTAATTAATATATTGATCATTCTGTGATTGAAGTTGTCTTCAGTCAGTGAGGGCTGCTGAGACTGAATTAATTGCTTGTAGAAAACCTTCCTTTCATTTCCCTTAAGCTGAGCTAGCTGCTTTATCTGGCAGGTGTAAATAATGTGGACTCTGGTTGAAGATTTTCCTGCAGTTATGGAATCCTAAACATCACTCTCCTCTGTGGGATTCTCCAGTGTGCTCTACTAGAACCACATGTGTTAAGAGAATCTATTAGAACAAAGGCAGATGGTGACCATTTACTGTGGGGAGGCACACAGATACGTTGCACAGATAGAAGCTGTTAGCCAGGTAAGATGATTCATTAGAGAACTCTTTTCTATTCCTACTTCCCACCATTCATTGTGTTTGCACTGAGAAGAAAACGCTACTGCTGTGAAACCGAGGAACTTAAGGGCATGAGGAAAGTGCGTGTGATTTTTCGAAAAGACTCTTGATCTTGTGTGCCTCTACATAAATGATCCTAGTTTAGGAACATCTACCCTTCTGTAAGTCATAAGTCTTATCTTAAGAAAATTTGATTTGATTTTGAAGGTCTTCGCCAAAGACACAGGTATAGCCAAATATGTTGAAAGATTTAGAAAAGCAGCTGCATGACTGAGAAAATATATCTAGGTTTATTTTTCTGATTTGACTTCTAAGGTGCTTAATACTTCAAGTCACTTCAGTGCTTTTTCAGATTTCCTGCCATTCTGTGCTGTGTTATCCTTTGTCAAGCTAAGTGTGCCCTATCAACACCAGCTCAATTTTACATCTGTACTACCTAGTGGACTTGCATCTGAAATAATGGAGGGTACTCAAAGGAAAATTCACAGAGCAGACAAGCCTGCCTGCTATCTGGGCTCCATTTGGTGTTTTTCTACAATCACCTGCTTTTGACTTCTAACTGTCTGTAGTAGATTTGATATACTATGTGCCAGTGGGATTGTTGTACAGCTGACACTTAAGGATTTTGTTGCTACTTTTAAAATTTTAAATTTTTTTTTAATTTTTTTTTTGTTAATTTAATTTTATTTTTTTTTTTAATTTTTTTCTAGCTTTAGCTTCAGGCTTCTATGTGAAAGGTGATGTTTAATCGGAATTTCTGTCATCTAACAGAAGCCTTTTAAATAAACCAGATCTGATGCTGTTATGTTAAAACCATGTTATTCAAAGGAAGGAGAAAAGAGAAGTGGGCAGAAGGAAAAGAGAGCTGTTTCCTACACTAATACAATAGAGCATGGTTGTCCAGCCCTTTGGCTTGCCTGGGCCACACTGGGTGAAGAGGAATTGTCTTGGGTCCTTGTAGCAAAAATGCTAAGGCATGGCTTGGACCTGTCATTGAGCACCTGGTGGGAAGGCAGGGCCAATCCAGAGGAGCTCAGGTGCCAGCAATGCACATGAATGACCAGAATAGGTGGAGCCAGGATCCACCCCTTCCCAGACCTCATTTAAGGGTTGGCAGTGTAGGCAAAAGTATCTTTTCTAGAGATTTCTGCATATCTGAGGCCTTTTAAAGGTAAGCAACATTTATTTATTTATTATTTTTTTGTGTTTACTGCTGTTGCATTTGAGTGAATCCTCACTTAGTGTAGCTTGGGATCTTGCTGCTCTGCTATCACTGTTGTATTTTCCATCATGTTATGCTTGGTGACTGAGGTAGATGTGACAGCAGTGCATGAATTTAGCATGGATTATCTTAAAAGCATAATGTGTTGGTTGGTTTCTGGGATCCCTAGCAGCCTGAAGAGGGAGCTCCTGGGGGAAACTCCAAGATTACTGGGTTCCCCGTGGCTGCGTGCTTCATGGGCTATTGAAGAATAGGGACTCAATTTTCAGTTAATATATATATATCATCTGCAAATTTTCAAATGGATTGTACAGAGTTGCAGTCAGACATTAGATTCAAAGAAAATTCTAGTCGTACTTCTCTGACCAGAGAGAAACACCCTTCACTTCACAATCTCCCCTTCGTGGCTGCTGTTAGTGTATCAAAATGCATAAAATCACTTGTTGTAGCTTGAGCTTGCCACAATTTCAAGATTCATTCTGAATGCTTCTATGATTTGAAGCACGGCACAAATGATTCTCATCTTGAAGATGTTGAAAATAACAAAATTTGTGAGCACTGGGCAAGTATTCTGGATATTTCTTCCACAGTGAACATGTTGGCTTATTAAATTGCTTTGTAAAATAACACAAGCCCAAGTTTGATAGTTAAATACAAAAACTTGCGTATCTGCTTCATAACAAAATACATTTATCTTCACAGGCATGCACAGTGTAGGTGGGTTGACATATTATTGGCAATCACTGTGCTACTTGCCAACTGGCACTACACATGTAACATGCAATACGTGTGGGTTTGGATTTGATGGGGTGTGTGTGGCAGTGCTGAAAGGCAGAGTCAGCCCTGCAAGAGGCTGCCCTCCCATTCTCCCCACTCCCAGCACCATTAGCACAGCTTGTACTCCTTTTTGATAAACTGAAGTTGAAAAAAAAAAGACTGCTCTGCAGGCAAAGTCTCATTCTTATCCAAGATGGAGCTGGTGCTGCCATGTGCAACTGGCTCTGTGGAAGGATTTAATAGATGTCTTGATGTGGCTCAGTACATGAGCATCCAACCTTTGGGTTTGTCCAGGCTGCTCTGAGTGAGGAGGAATTGTCGTGGGCTGCATATAAAATATACCATGTAGTTAAAGTATGTAACTAACAAAACTTAAAATATTTTTTTTATTAAAACACAAAGAGCAACAAAAACAAAACAGTGGGTTATTTGACATTTTTTTTTAATGCATCAGTCTGGTTTGGTGGCTCTGGCTGCAACTCTCAGTCAGCTCCTAAGATGTCCATCAGAGATTTTTTTTGATGGCGTTTTACTCTTCCTGTGATTCATCCTTGAAAACAGTCATTTACAAATGTACGTACAGCCAAAAAGCAATGCCATGCATAAGGTGTGATAGCAAAGCAAGGGGTGCATTCCCTTTGGTCAAATGAGGCTTATAAAGGTCTGGTAAAGAGACATGATCAGTTAGTTGAATGTCTGATTGCAGCTTTACACGTTCTATTTGAAAATTAGTAAGTAATGTATTCATGTCAACTGGGCAAGGGATCATAACTCTGGCAAAAAATTGATGATTTTTTTTCCCCAGCATTCTTGAAACCTATTCTCAAATTCCTTTTTGAAAACAGCACAGCTGCATATCTTCCACTATTCACAGGACCGTGTTCAGTCAGCGTATCAAAATGCACACCATTATTTGGTGAAACTTGTGTCAGCACTGTCCTGTGCCCTCCCAGTGCCAGCCCAGGCAGTGTGGATCACACACTGCTGTGTGGTTGCTCTTGAGCCAGGCCAGGCTGCTTGGTGGGCAGAGCCCCATGATGGCACGGAGTAGGGGGCAGCAAAGTTAGTAACAAAATAGTTTGAAGAATATACAAAACTTTTACAGCTGTTCTTTTCTGAACTACCTTCAGAAAGTTTATTCTGAAACCTGTTCATCCTGGAGAAAGGTAGATGAGGAGGGATCTTACCAGCTCTTACAAAGCACTAAATGGTGGGAGTTGTGTGGATGGAGCCAGGCTCTTCTCGTTGATGTGTAATGATAGGATAAGGAGCGGTGGCCTAAAACTAGAACACAGGAAATTCCATGCAAATATGAGGAAGAACTTCTGTACATGAGGGTAACAGAACACCGAAACAGGCTCCCTGGAGGGGTTGTGGAGTCTCCTTCTCTGGAGGTATTTGAGACCCATGTGAAAGCTTTTCTGTGTGACCCGCTACAGGGAACCTGCTTCAGTAGGGGCATGGACTGGATGATCCCCAGAGGACCCTTCCAAGCTCTATGATTCAATGACCAGCTGGTTTCAGTATCTAAATGCTCAACTGGCATTCAGCAGTCCGGAATGCTCTATTATATCCGTTAGGACCTGTCTCGTTTTGTCATCTCTTGTCTGGATGAATATCATATGCTTACTGTAAGATGAATATGCAGGCATACGCAGATTTTATTTTATTTTTTTCCCTGCTCTGCTCAGTCAGATACGGTTTGAGCAAAGGAATGGCATTTGGAGTTTTGTTCGCAAGATGGCAGTAGTCACTAACCACCGCACTACGTTACTTTTAACCCTAGTGCTCAGCTGTTGTCCCGGCATTTAATGCAGTGTAGGAATGGTTATATATGGACTAGACAGCCTGAGTCTTTTATGTGGTTAAGTCATCTTTTTCTCTAATTAAATAGCTCCTGGATCTTCAGGAAGGAAAGTAAGGGTATTTAAAGAAAACATAGTATTTTAGCAATGCTTGTTATTGAGAAAGATTGTTCTTAGAATGTGAGGGAGGCTAAAGTGAAATACAATCAGCTGATAATAGCAGCTGGGATCCTAATTACCTCTGCCTACAAGGCAGTGATTTGTTGCATTGACAATTTGCAGGTTGTTCCTGTAGAATCTGATTCCTGCTAAACTGTTGCCGTAGAAACTGCAGCAATTTAACATAACAGCTTTCAAAGCTTTGAAGTGCAGTGCCTTAATGAGATATTTTATCAACTTCTGAAAGATATTAGACAAATCTCTGTATGAATTGTTTCTGTTTTCTTTCTACAGACATCAGAACTAAGTAAGATGCAGGGGACTAGAGAGGTTGTCTCTTTCATTATTTACTGTGCTGAACTCAGCTATAGTATCACTTGCCATTTTGCAGTTTCTGCTACTGTAGTAATCCCTATTTTGTCTCCAACAAACCTCACTTAAATGAAATTTTATTGCATGCTTCCTTTTACCTCTTGCTGGCTTTACCTCTCACTTTAAACACTGTGTTCAGAGTAATTGTTACTAGGCAGCACAAATAAGCTATGTGTAATGCTGCCTAACCCACATTTTAAGCAACAGTAATTCTTCTGGATATTTAATATCTGAATTATTGTAAACACTAATCATCTGTCACTGCAGAAATGTAATTGGTTTGAAAAAGGAAAAAAAAAGAGAAGTAGATTTTCTCTGTGCCTGTCTTGCAACATTCATGGGTAGACAGTAATAAGTAATAAGACAAGGGTGAATGGTTTTAAACTAAAAAGGGGAATATTTAGGTTAGATGTCAGGGGAAATTTTTTCACTGAGAGGGTGGTGAAGCTGTGGCACAGCTGCCCATAGAAACTGTGGGCCCCATCCCTGAAGGCTCTCAAGGCTGGGTTGGATGGGGCCCTGGGCAGCCTGATGCAGTGACTGATCTAGTGGTTGGCAATCCTGCCCATATCAGAGTGGCTGGAACTAGGTAATTTTCAAGTTCCCTTCCAGCTCAAGCCATTCTATGATTTTATGCATATTCATGTATATGTACAGACTGGGAGAGCAGCAGAACAAGAGGTAAAGCCAGCTGAGAGGGTGCAGGTGTAGTTGGGATAGTCTTAAGGGATTCCTGTTCAGGTTAACTCAGGCTGCTAGAGTGTCACAGAGCTGTAGCACTATGGAGCTTCCCTGTTTGGATCAGGCTTGTGTTCAGCCTTGGCATCTCTTTTTAGTAGGCTGTGAAGCAGTACCGGAGAAGGGATGTTGAGTTGGATCTCGACTGTGGCGTTCCTGTTGCCAGATTGCTCTTGTCATTGCCTACAGCTTGGAGCAGGCAACCTGCAAGAGTGAAGGATGAAACCTGCTTTCCCCTGTGCTTGCACTATGCTAGCTACTAAGTGCCAACAGCCATAGAGCCCTGCAAGAGTGATACTAAAGCTGTCCTCTGCCCTTTATTTAACAGGTTGTACCATCCTGGCATATACTTGCTGAGGCTGCATCCAAAACAGTTGTGGTCAGTGCTGGTATCCCAGCCTTCATTATGTAGCCCCTTCAGTACTCCCTGGCACCAGGCAGGGCAGTGGAATGGATGACAATGTGTACCCCTGATGTCCTTTTCTGATAGTGCTTTGCTCAGCTCCTAGCATCACAGTCCTGTTCCTAGCGTGAAACTGGGAACAAAAGGCAAGTAACTGGAGGCCTACAGAGTGGTTGCTCTCTCCTCTTTTCACAGAAATTGAATGGAAGCATGACTGTTCTGTGTTGTAACTAATCAGTGGTTGCAGCTGCCTCTGAGACTGTGCTGGGGTATTGTACCCTTGAGAAACTGTGGCAAAAGCGGTTGGAGTTGGATGCAGTGCAGTGGCTCACATGGTTCCAGGTTAAGAAATTAGGGCTCATTCACTTGGTAAAGGTGGATGTGGCCAGGCTTCTTAGCCATGTGTGACTTGTTCAGCAGATGGTACCTGGAGTGTAATGGATCAAGAAAATATTCTGAGTGGGAAAAATGGCACAGTTAAAAATGCCACTGCAGCTGACGTTTTCTGGAAGAGGCCAACTGACAGGGTCTTTTATGCAGGCTGTGGGTACTGGCCAAAACAAAGACGATCATGAGATATATATATTTTTTTTTCAGGCGATAGTTCAGAATCATTTGACATGTCTCAGAATTCTGAGGCATGCTTTGCTTTCCAAGACTGGTTCCAGGGTAGGAACCAAGCGAAGATAAGAGGGAAGGATTTTTGTATTTTTGGTGTGGAACCATAGAGTGACTTAGGTTGGAAGGGACCTAAAAGCTCCCCCCAGCTCCTGCCATGGGCAGGGCTGCTGCCACCAGCTCAGACTGCCTGGGACCCCACCTAACCTGGCCTTGAGTGCTCCTGGGATGGGGCACCACAGCTTCTCTGGGCAGCTGTGCCAGGGCTTCATCACCATCTGAGTAAATAATTTCTTCCTAACTTCTAACCTGAATCTACGTCTCCCCTCTTTGATCTTAAAGCTATTCCCCCTTGTTCTATCACTATCAGATAGTGTAAAAAGTTGGTTCCCCTTCTGCTTATAAACTCCCTTCAAGTACTAGAAGTAGTATGGGAACACAAAATAAAAATAGAAACAGAGAAACCAGTTTTTCCAACTGAGGTAGCTGGTATAGTCCCTGATACATCGATTGGGATCTGAAACAAATCAACCTGAGAAAGATTATGAGAGAATGCAAAACCAAACAATTGCGTATATCAGTTGTAATTTGCAAGGTAGAGTGGAGTGCCCAGACCAAATTACAAAATATGAAGGATGAACAAATCTCCAGCACTGAATACAGTAGAAAATTACAACTACAAGTGCTGATCTAATGCAGACAGGTGTGCCAGAACTCTAAACTAGATTCTCATGAAACAAAATGTGGTGAATGCTGCAAGCCAAGACAGTGCAGCTTTTGAAAGAATACAAGTATGCTGGTAGGTTGTATCATTCTCTAGTGCCAACAGTGCATGTAGCATGGGCTGCAGAGTGGGGAGCTTCAGAAAGGAAGGAGAAGTAAATAATACTTCAGCCAAAGCTGTGCAGACTAACCTCTCTAAAACAGATGGAACGCTGGAACAGGCTGCCCAGGGAGGTTGTGGAGTCATCTTCTCTGGAGATATTCAAGACCCATCTGGACACCTAGTTGTGTGACCTGCTGTAGGGAACCTGCTTTGGTAGAGGGATAGAGACTCGATGATCTCTGGAGGCCCCTTCCAACCCCTACGATTCTGATTCTGTGAAATAGGATGTGTTAACAGAGAGTTAGCCTGTGGGCCACAGACCAGTATAACATCATAAACAGGAATATCAACATTGAGAGTGTTCATAAGCCAGAAGAGAAACAGATAAAGCCCTAGTGATAATGGTAAGACATGTGAAATGAGTATCTAGATAAACTGTGATTTGGCACTGTTACAGTTTTCTAGGGGGTGAGAGAGAGGAGGGCAGTAATTGCTAGTGAGCCTGGGACTCACCTAATAGTTGACCTCCTCAAATGGGTATGCCTGCTAGAGAGATGGGGCAAAAAATGATGATAAAAGAAGTTGAGAATGTCTTTGTAGGATCAGTCTGTTTAAAAAACAAAAAAAAACAAAAAAAAACAAATTAAAAACAAAAACAAACTTAGAGTCAGTAAAGATCTCCTTAGCCTAGGGCTGAAGTCTGGGTAGGGACCCAGAGAAACTTAAAAAGAATTTTAAAGGGAGCATTTTTCTATGCCCTAGAAGACCTTAAGACATCAAATATTTCTTTTGTTGCCCCAGCAAAGTTCTGTAAGGCACACCTTACAGGATGGTGGATGTGTGTTTCCAATCCTTCTGCTTTCTTGTGGCAGTGCTGTCTATGCTTGTAGGTATGCTCTGGGGCTCCTACCTGACAGTGAAGCACTGGAACATGTTGCTCAGAAAGGTGATGGTTGCCCTGGAGACATTTAAGATCAGGCTGCACTTGGCTCTAAACAGCTTGATAACTCAGTAGGTGTCCCTGTTCATTGCAGGGGAGTTGGACTAGATGGCCTTCAGGGTCCCTTCCAACTCCAACGTTTTTTGTTATTATATGATTCAATGCCGGTTCCAAAATGACTGAATGTTGGGGTAAGCTCGTTATGCACCATTTTCTTGAAGCCCTAGTATTGCTTGGGAAGGAATGTAGCTGCATGGGCAGGGAGTGAAGGCAGAAGGACACCCACAGGTGTTTCCAAGTGACTGTTACAGAATATCCTAGTTCTGATACCCTCAATTTATCATTTGTGATTTCCTTGCTCTTGAGCAATGTTGTTGGAAAATAGAAAGGACAACGTTAAGAGAGCAAAGGTTTATACTTTGTACACCAAGGCAACTACTTGGGGATGTCTCTGTCCATTACAGACTATTGTGGGATTTATATTTATAAGTGACTTTTATCTCTGAGTGATGAGACCCGTGTGGTGTGGGGATGCTGATGAGTGCTGGCAATGCACAGCAGGGAAAGGAATGAACTGCACTTTTTGGGAGGATCTTTCTCTGGCTTCTTGTTCATCTAACTAGTGTGTTCATATAGGCTCATATCGCTCTTCACGTGAGGAGATACAGACTATGCCATCCAGCCTCTTCCCTTCAGCTGTTTGTTCCCACCTCAGCAAGCTACTAGAGATCACAAATTGCATTAATTGATCTGAATGTGCATGTAACACGTCCTGCTTTGCAAGGCTGCACAGGAATAGAAAAAACCTCATTAAATATATGCTGATGTTCTAATTTCTTTCAGCTAACAGGTGCTTGCAGACATCTGTGCAAAGAAAAGCACAGCTCTCTGTAGGGGGAGTGATCATTTCTCAGTTTTGGGTCATGTTCCCTTTAGAAAGTATGGGTGAAAAGAGGAGCAGCCCAGATGAAGGAAGGAACTGAGAGAACTGCCTTCTCATCAGGGAGAGCAGAGGAGTATCCTGTCTGAATATGTGGCTCCTGCAAATTGGAGAAGAAGTGCATGAGCTGATGGGCTTTTGCTTTTGGAACTCTGCTGGTTCCAAAAGACATAAATTGTGGAAACTCATGACTGCCAGAAAACTGTGGGTAGAAGTAACTATTACCTTCAAAGTTGCTTCAGGTGGGGGTTTGTATTATAACATGAATACAGACAAAAGGTAACAGCAGTATATGACAGCATCAGTGCTGCTCTGAGCCAGTTTGCTCTTGCCAAACTAGCTTAAAGCTGGCCAGGATTTCTTGATTTAAAACTTCTGGGCTTTTTTTTTTTTTTTTTTTTTTTTTTACTATAACACTGATATTTCGCCAAACTGTGCCATGTTGAATGGCTGTCTTCAGCACTCGTAGTTTTGAAGCTGTCCTAGATATAATGCACATAAAGTGTATCTTGGATACTGCAGACAAGAGCATGTGCATAAGCATTTGCAGGATAGAGATCTAAGTCAGTAGGTGTGTTAGAAATACCCAGAAGAGATATCTGCTCATCTCAGAAACCACACAGTGCTGCAAACTTGAAAGCAAACTGTGTGGCAGATAAAAGCAGAATCTTTTGAACATCCCTTTTATTTTTACGGCATGTAAAGCGGTGATGAAACCTCTTAACTACATCTTTTGGAAGAAAAAGTAGTTGTTTTAAAACTCAGATTTTGTTACTGTCTCTGCATTTATATTTCCCCTTCACAGGTGTTTCTGTGGTATCCCTGTGCACACTCCCATTGCAACCTTCCATTTCAGTGCTTGAGGCAGGGGTGCAGCAGCAGAGGCATGGCTCTGGGTCAGGCTGCAGCAAGCACCAGCACAGGCATCTCGCCTCTGCTTTGAAACAGGTACTGGGGTTGCTGCAGCCAGCAGCCTCTATTCAAACCATATAAATTTGTGAAAATATGAATTTAAAATGCCTAGCTGAAAATGTGATTAATAGGGAACTGTTTCAGTATGCTTACTAAATGATTCTGATGTAAAGTATTCTTACAGTTCCAAGAATAACCTTCCTTTAGATAGTTTAAGACCCCTTCCTGTTCCTGTTCTACTTTTTTTTTCTTCTTTTTTCTAGTAGCTTCTCACTGTTAACTATTGAATAAAGCTTTCTTACAGAAAGTGTTACTGTTTTTCTACTGAATAGAAGAATCAGTGTTCTTTGTTGTGAAATCAGACTGTAGATGAGTAACTCCTGAAAGCTTAAAGTTTATCTCTTGCATGAGAATACAAATTCAGGTCAGGAGTCCAATTGCCAAAGTTTTCTCTATGTCTGTTTATATTTAAAGCTTCTGGTTAGGATTGTGGAGAAGCAGAGTATGAACCAATAAAAGTCCCAGTGAGCTCTGATTTTGGCATTCTTCTCCACTGTCCAGGATCCTAAAGTTTTGCTTATTTTCAAGCCAGCTATTTGCTTTGCCTGTAGTCAAGTTGTCACATCTGTTAAAACAGTCGTTCCACCAAAGCCTGATTATGATGATTTTTAAAATCAGATTATGTAAGTGAAGTCTGAGTTATCTGTTCTCATCAGGATAAAAAGCAGCATTCTTTCTGTGAAGGAGTTAATCTGATTATGAGCACTTGGGTACCAATTAGGAACAAACTCTCACTGTAAAAGCACAATGAAGAGGGGGTGGGAAGCTGTACGTCTAAAGGTAGAAGGGAGTTGGCATAATATCTTTTTTACAGTTGTGTTCACACCATATGAATCAGAATATACAGTGCCTTGAATGCAGGCTTCTGGGTGTGGGGAATATGCCCCTGAGAAGAACTCCTCATCAATGAAAGGGCACTACACCACTATGAGATACCATTAACTGTTAGTGCAATGTATTTCTTGCAGACTGAGATGTGATATGTCTCAAGCACGCACTGTTGTGTTGCCTGAAGGTAAAGGTGAGAGGCCCTGGGATAGTTTTTGGAGCTATTGGAACTCTTGCTTGATGGTCGGTTTTTGGGTTTTTTTTATTTTTTTATTTTATTATTATTATTTTTTTAATCAGTAGCTTTGTTCCACAGCCCTTCCTCCATCTTGCAGCTAGAAGCAGTCTCGTGCCTAGCTGCATGATGCAGCCACTGAAGTCCTGCATGCTGAACTGCAAGGTGATGGAAGATCCACCCAAGAGTGTTCAGGAAGCTGGTGGATGCAATTGCCAAGCTGCTTTCCACCATCTATTAGCAGTCCTGGTCAATGGGAGAGGTCCCAGATGACTGGAGGCTTGCCAATATGACACTCAGATTGGAAAAACTTCTCTGAAAGAGTGGTTGGGCACTGGCACAGGCTGCCCAGGGAATCACTGTTCCTGGAGGTTTACAAGAAATGTGTAGGTGTGATACTTAGGGACATTAGTGGGTAATATTGGTGGTAGGTTGACAGTTGGACTGGATGGTCTTAGAGGTCTTATCCATCTTCAGTGCTCCTGTGATTCTAAGATGCCTTCAGCCTCATGCCTGTGGACTCAGTATGTAAGGGGCTCTGCAGCAGCTGTCCATGGGTGCACACCTGTACTTGAGGAAACACAGGAATTTGAGCTCACTGTTCCCTTCTTTAAGGTGTGTGTGCCTGTGCAAAGAGGATTGCACTATGTGATATGATTTTTCATACATTGGCATGTCTTTGCTAAGCCCCTTGCTTCTGTACCACGTCACTGTCCTGCTGCTGACAAGGCTGTGGGCAGTTCCTTGCCATCCAAGAGTGACTCAAAGAAAGGGTCACTGCACACTCATCCTCTGTAGCCCTTCTGGCTCCAGCTGGGAAGGGGCTCAGCCCCCTCCAGCTCAGTCAGCTCTACTGATGTGCATGAGTGGCAGATATAATCCATTGCTGTTAGTGCTCCCAGGGGGGTGATGGGCATCCAGACGCTATTACTGCAGGCAGGGAATAGGAAGCTGCAGTACTGTCCTTAATCTGTATCTCTGTTATGCTGTGCTGGAGTAAAAAAGTGAAGCAGCATCTTGCCTCGTCTTGCTTCTGCTGGTATTTACTCATGGATGTGACAAGCTGTCATTTTCTAGTTTGTGTGCTAAGTAACACCTAATCTCCCTCCCTCTGCTGCAACCTTGCCAGTGTGTTTGCTCCTTGCAGATATAGATTAATGTTCGTTTCCATAACAGATGTCACAGTGATTGTGTGGAATCTGCTTGGGGACATGATGATAATTGAACTGTTTGCAGGGAAGGGGAGGTGAATGCATTGGTATTTTCTGCTTCTGCTACAATACTACAGCTTTGTGTTTCAGATCCTTGATTTACTTTTCACTTCCCATTTTGCAGGAGGAGGAGGCAAGGCTCTCAATTGTTTTCAATGCTTCAAAGATTCTGTAGAACCAAATATACATAAAAAAAAGTATCTCATCCTAACAAACAACATCGGTCTCTGCTGATTTCTGCTAGGAGATTCTGAATGTCTGAGCAGTGCCATATAGTGCAAGCTGCCATTTCTAAGGTGTTTTAGGCAAGGCTGGATGAGATGTACTGACATGTCATCAAGAGAATGTTTTCTGTGTTAACTTAAAGTGTTCAGGAACTGATTTTACATTCAGCACCATTATGCATCGACTGTTTTTTGATATTTAGATGCAAGAGAGAATCTGTGAATAGAAATGAATCCTATTGTTATTTAAAATAAAGTTTAATTAAAAGTAGGCTCCTCTTGCTCAGAATTTTGCAGAGAGTGCCAGTCTTTTCTTTCACTTCTCAATCCAATTTGCATGGAAAAACGTTTCTCTGCTGAGGAACTGACTGGAGAAGGTTTGGTGCTCTTGTAACAACCCCAGGGCACCACTTCCCCCTTTGGTTAATTATACAGCTGCTGCAAAATAATACAGGTGCCAAATTCAAGAAGAATCAGAGGCAGTTATTAAGCTGCACACATTGCTGCTGCTGTGCTATTGTTTGATAACTGTAAATTTGTTGCTGTGATTTGCAGTTTCCAGTTTGTGTGTACGTTTGCCTATATATCCTTTCAAGAAGTCCCAGCTGTCCATCATTTTCTGTCATTACAAGTGGATGCTTCTCTGTCTCTGGCTCCTGCCAAGCCTGCCCTCCTTTAATAAAGTTAACGTCAGTGGAGCTTGCCATCTTTGACTGTTTTGACACCTTTGGCACAAGGGAAATACTGTTTCCTCCTTCTGTAAGATTACACTGCATTAAAACTGCTCTGTATGTGAAGATTAGCACACTGCTGGGGTATCTGTTTTTCTCCCTTGCTCTCTTGAAGGAATTACTGCTCCAAAAGGGCACTTGTGAGGGGAGAACTGTGCTGCAGAATGGCCGACGTTGGCTTTGTTCCTTTTGCTCTCTGCAGAATGCCTGTGTCTGATAATCAATTGCATCTCCTGCTGTTTGGAGAGGGTGTTCCTGTCCTTGCATCTCACTGAAGATCTCCAGTGCTCTGCACTGAACACTGATGCACTGCTGCAGTTGCTATTATGGGGGCTCTGCTTCATTCTGCTTGCTGGGCAGCAGCACAGATACCAGACTGGATTAGAATAACTTTCATCCCCTTGCATCAGGACTGCATTTACACTCTTGACAACAGTTCTGCCTCAGCGATCTCGGAGATAAGCCTACTGGGTCTCAAGGGTGCTCAGTACACTGAACTCTCTCCTGGGATTGTGCCCAGGAAGGGAGATCAATCTTTCTGGTTGAGTTGCTCGTGAGAATAGCTGCATGTCAATTATGTTCTCAGAATATTTTGTGATATGTGAATCCTTCTGCATACAAGGACTAGATGATGCTCACACGCTTGTTCAATGCAAAAGCTTTCAATTACTTTCCTTCTTACCTGCATTTTTTGGCAGGTGTGAAATGAAGCCAGGATGAAGCACTTCAAAAAAGACAGTCTAGACGAAAGGCTAAGCAAGAATTAAAGAAATATTCTTAAACCTAGGTCTGGAACTGGTCTACACTTTCTTGGTAGAAGGAGAAAATCTGAAACAGTCCAGCTTATAGTAAGACCAGAAGCATGTGGTACAGTTATTTGCAATCTAATGGTTTTAAAAATCGTTTATCCTGATTATAGGGCTCCTCATCTGGTGGAGATCTGACCCATGCTCTGACACAAAGCTTTGAAATCCTCATTGCTCCTGGCTCCTGTGTATCCATACTGTGCTTTCCAGACATAATGTCAAGCTGCAGAGGCAGTAGTCCTCAGAAGTTCCCAAAGCAGTGGGCAGTTTTGCTTTCACTTTGGCAGAGCTCATGCTATGTCTTTTCTCTGCTGCCTCCCTTTCCTTGTGGGTGGCTGGGGGGGCATCTAACAGCCTCTGGTTTAAGGCTGTCCTCCTGAGAAGCAGTGGAGAGATCTGTGTCTGATGGAGGAAAGTCAGTTTGAGGACTGGGTTGCCATGCTTGTAGGGTACTGCTGAGATCATGTTATGGTGGAAGGTTAAAGTGTGAGGAAGTGAACAAGAGATGGGGTAAAATGGGGATGTGGCAGGAGAAATCTCAACTGGGAAGAGCAAGTAGAAAATTCTGCCTCTAAGAGAAGGGTTTCCAAGTTATAAAGTTGAGGAGGTCAGAAGAAGAAGAAAAGAGGATGGAAGGACAGGGACAAATAAAGGAAAACATTTTGATGATACTTGAGGTGGTGGGAACAAGGGACAGTGGTAACCTTGTAGAGCTGCTTAAAGGCAGGGTTACTGAGTGTTAGGAAAATGTTCTGCACAAGAGAAGAGTGGGCACAGCTCCAACTGCTAGAGTTCAAAGAACATTTGGACGATGCTCTCAGACACTAGGTTTAAGTTTTGGTGGTCCTGCGTGGAGCCAGGGGTTGGACCTATTGATTCTTGTTGGTCCCTTCCAACTTGGGATGTTCTAAGAGAGAATGCAGATCATCATTGCCTCTTACCTTGAAGTATAGCATTGAGTGCTGAAACAGAATCTGCTTCACTCCTACACACAATGTGCTCAATTGCTTGATTTTTATGTAACGAGAAGCACTGAAGACTGTGATTCTGTCAGGTGGTAGGTTGAGGGCAGAAACCTCACTGTTAACGATGGAGAGAGGGCAAAGATTCTTTGTACATGTGAAGCAGTTTACTGTTATGAAGGTGATAGGGATTGTTGTATCTGAGTATTTCAGTGGCTTTTGGATTTCCATACGTATCTGGCAGGAAGGAGACACTTGAGGGGTGGACCCTGGGAATCTTGTAGACCTGAAAATCAAATTTTCACTGACAAGTGTTTCTGTATCTAGATACTTTATAAAATAAGGCTGTAATGAGCCTATGAAGAATATTAAAGAGAGTGGTAGGAAAAACATTTCTTGTTTCTCCTGTTGCTGCTTATGGGTCAGCCCAATTGGGTTAGGAAGCAAAGAGACTGTGCAAAGAACTTTTGATACCTTGTTAATTGGGTTTGGCTGTGGAAAGGCTGTGCTTATCCTTGGGCTGCCCAGTTGCTTTTCTCTTGGCTGCCCACCCTTCCCCACAACTCAGAAGTAGGAGTTCTCCTGATTGGTTGCCAGTCCCTGACTTTTATTTCTATAGACAAACCCTTTTTTTTTTTTCCCTTCTCTTTTTGTTTATCAGTTGGTTGTGATAATAACAAGGTCCCAAATCTCTCTGCCTTTCTGTAGCTATCTGGGCTACTCGGCTATCTGTTTGGAAGCTTATTTTCAGTATTTCTGTGGTTATCTGGGCCACCTTGTACTTTAAATATCCCTGCTGCTTCCTTATTTTTAAACAATTAGCACCATGAAGATGTGGGATTTGTAAAGAAAAACAAGAAATAAGCTTACCTGCATAGCTGATACCTGAATGACTACTTTTGTTGAGTTGGAAGACTACTCCGTGTACTCTGTGCTGAGTGCATGAAGCAGCCATCCCATGTAAGGGCTGAGTTGACAAAGCTGTCAGCAACTATTTGTGCGTCTCACAGACATACACTAGCCATGTGAATATGCAGAACCTGACCTGCTAATCTTTCCTACTTAGCATTTTAGGTTTGCCCTTGCATTTTCATATTGCCTCTTTGCAGGGATTTCTGTATTAATCTATTGGTGTTACATTCAGTATCGTGAGCAGTGTGAGCTGGTGGCAATTCCCAGTGAAGGAATGTTATCCTTTAAATCCATCAGTGATGTACCTACTAATATAGTTCAGTAGGTACAAATACTTAATTAGTCTGAACACTGAGCAAAGTACTGGAAAAATGAATGTGGCTAATGTTGTTTGGGCAATATAGATCCTTCTTTAAATCAGTGTTTTAATGTGGTTTGCATGTATGACTAAGAACAAAGAATAAAAGATGAGGTGGGTGCTTTTTGTACCAAATAGCAGTGTTGTATCTGCCTCACTGAAGAAGCATTATCAGGTTATTGGGCTGAGTTGAGGAGAATGGCTCTTGCAGCTCATGTTGGCTCTCACAAGGCACCTCTTGTCTAAAATTCTATTCTGCATACAAATGTACACCTTTGCACTTGATCTGTCCCCATTGAAACTGATGGGAGGCTATTTAACGAGAACAGCAGATGGCAGGGCAGGGAATATGTTCAACTCAATAGAATGCAGTGTAGAGTTTTCCCTGTTAAAGTATAAAATATCGTAAAGAGGATTTTCTTTGTATCTGGTGCTGAATGACAAGTAAGGGTGTCTCATGTTACTGTGCTATTTCCTAAACCTGTAAAAGCAGCACACTTTGTACTTTGTGCAGTTGGGCAGCGGGCCTCCTTTTCTTCTCTGGAGACACAGTGTTATTGTGATGGTGGGTTTCCAGTAGGAAATTCCACACCACCCACCTGGCCATGGACAGACTGGGTGAGAAGAAAGTCCTGTGGTGGAGGTGATTCTCTACGAAACTGCAGCAAGCATCTATCGAGCTATTAGTCATGTACTGTATATTTAGTAACGCTTATGCAAATTTTATATAAATATATATTTACTCACGCTCTGTATAAAGCATCATCCAGATCAGGTTTCATGGTAATTAGAAAAGTAGCTAATACAAAGGGATACAAAAGTATATCCAGTATAAATTGACCAAGAAGGTAATTGTGTTAACATATATTTAGCTTTTTTTTTTTTTTTTTTTTTTTGAAAGTTTCTAGGCTAAGCATGGCTAGAAAGTAGACTGTACCTCTTTAAATCAGCCTCCCTTCTTTGTAGCCTTGAATGACTAAAGGGTATTTTTATTCATCCTTAAGCGATGCTTGTTAAAAAGAAGTGAACTAAATGGCGTTTTGGGATGTAGCGTTTTCTTTAAATACATTCCTTGTAGGTGGAATAGCACTTTTGTGTGTGTGTGTGCTATGCTCAAGCCCCATTAATGTATCTTTGTGTTCACTGTTTGTGTGCAAGTTCGTAAGGTGATTGCATTATAATGTGCTGCTGTAAAAAAGAATGCTTGATTTTTAGCGCTTCCTAAAATGCAGAGTGAGATCATGCTGCAAACGTTGGAAATATAGAACTGTGATAATTTGATTGAGAAAAAGCCAGACCACTTCTGAAGTGTTTAAATTCCTTGGATACACAGAGTATTAAAACCTTCAGTAAATGCAGCCTGTATCTTCAAGTACAAAGCATGGGCTTAGCCTCTTATCAGTGAGATTTAAGTCTTGGAGAACCAGATCTTTAAATGTACTGGGGTTGTGGGCGAGATCCTACTTAGTGCTTAAAAAATGTTTCCAACATGCACAATATACTTCTGAGAAGTAGCAAAGCATATGGGGCTTGAAAGCTGGTAGAGCAGTGTCTTTGCTGCAGTTCAGAAGAGAGAGATGGTGACTTTGTTTTATGTGAGAACTCTCTGGGCTAAACTAATACATGGTGTAATGTTGTCAAAGTTAGTGTGTATAATTAGTAAAGCAGTCTTCAGGATTAGTTCAGTTTGTAGCAGTTACTTAGAGGATTTTATGCCCATAAGTGTATTTTGAGAGCCAAGTTGGATGTACTTTGTTAGAATTGGACTGTTTATACTTCTGTGTTTATTTGATGGTAGTTTACTTAAATTGCAATGATGCTTCAATATTTGAGACCAATGGGAAATGAGCCTCTGGCATCATAACCAACAGAAGCTGAAGAATTATCAGAGCAGAACCACTTTTCCAATCCCCTTGAGAAAACAGAGGCAATATTCTGTAAGCAAGGCTGTGTCTTAGTAATTTTTCTCCACAGGGTTTTCCAGGAACCACGAATGTGTCTTCAGTAATCAGATATGAGCCAGTTAGTCCTGAACTTTGCTCAATATGTTATCTGTGTTCAAAAAGGAGATAGTAAAACTTGTTTCTGAGGAAGGAGATGCAGCTTTGATTTGTGTTTTAAGCTCTTCCCTCTAGTGCTTGGGCAGAAGCAAGCTTTGAGGACAGTATAAGCACAAATTTGAATGTAAGATAGGCTAGAAAAATACCACACATCAAAACAACAAAATAGCCCATCCCAACCCTTCCTTGAAATCTGTTGGAAACATACCATCACCAGACGTATGTAGAATTTCACTATCCATTCACTTGGATATTTTTTTCCCTGCTAAATTAACTACAGTCATTAATATGTTTTTCCAAGTGGTCCCTCACTGACACATACTTCTTCCCAGCTGATTTTATTTAAAATGTGACTTCTGTTTCCCCAGTGTCTAATCAGCTGATGTAATACCTAGTCTACGAAACATCCTTCAGAACAAGGGAGAAAATTCTCCATACTCCTCCCGTGCTGAAGTTTCCAGCTCTTCCCTGACAAATGCTGTCTTTACTCTGAGGATTTCTGTGGGACCAAAAAACCGGGTTATCTAGCAGCTTCTCCTGAAAGCCAGACTGCTGTTTGGCCAGAACGTGGCCCTCACCCAAAGGTTTCTGTGCTCCACATCTAGCATTAATGATAAAGATTGTGCCCCAAATAGCAACTGTTGTGTTGCACAACACAGAAGCATTGCCTGGTGTGATTAAAGCAGTTGTTTAAGTGAGTTGGACCGTGGCTCTCCCTGTACTGGTGCTTTTCAGATGAGCTGTACCACCTCCAAAGTAACTTGTGTTGAGCCACAGCCTGGCCTCATCATTCAGTGCTGGTCCCCCACTGTGGCTGCTCCGGAATCCATCAGTGAAAGAGAGCTCTGTTCCTTCCTGCCCCAACCTTGCTTGATAGTTAAACACTGAGTGCTTCAGACCAGGGCTTGAAATATTGATGTAGGAGAAAGTGCGCAGGCTGCCTTGGTCAAACCCATGCAGGCTTTACTCAGCTGCCTTTGTGCATGGTGGGCCAGTGAGGGAAGTGAAAAGGTCAGCATGACTGGCTGTCTTTTTTGGGGGGAAGTTTCTTACTTTTGACACATCATGTAGGAGATTTGCTGGGATGAGATGACTCATGACTCATGACTCAAGCAATACCCAAATGCCATCATCTGCAGATGATGTCTTGTGCTGTATTGGCTTAAGTGGAGCATGGACCCTGCCTACATGCTGTGCGGGAGGGCTGCTCGCACAATCCTGGGGCTCTATGCCCATTGCATGAGACAGTGGTTTCAGTCAAAGCTAATTCGTGGCGAACAGAGAAAACCAATGATGCAAATAACATTATTGAGTCTTTTATTGATATTCGTGCATTCTGAGTGGTCTCCCTTTCTCTTTAAATTCCTCCCTCAAGGCCATTTTTCTGTTTATGCCTTAGTGATGTCAAATTTGTGATCTGTGCATTCTTCAGCAATTTTTTGAAAATGAATCTCCTTGATGCACTAGTCTGATACAAACCAATCTCAGCAGCCTCGGGGCTGCACGTGAGCTTTCAGAGCCACAGGGAAAGGGACTCTGCATTCATACCATCTCTTGCACAAAGCCAAGCTGTGCGGGCAGCTCTCCCAGTACACTAACTCCAAGCACAAAAGAGGAGAGAAACAGCTTGCTCTGACACAATGGTAGCAGATTGATAGATTTGGCTTGATTTTATTTGAGTTCTGATAATCTCTGGGGCTGTCACAGTGGCAATGGAAGAATGGGGTCCTCGCTCAGACATGAGAAATCCCTTGGGAAGAGCACAGCCCATGTAGGAACATTTTGGTGCCTCAGTAGCAAGCAGTGCTTTTTGTGTAATGGCTCAGACCACCCGGGTCTTGGAGAAACGGAACAAAGCTACCCTAGCTCTTCTACACGGCTGTGTTTTCCACAGTAGGATTGCCAGGATTAACCCTTCCATAAGCTTCTTTGTGGTTTCTAGGATGACTAGAGCTTTGGATGTTGAACCACATGAGCCACATGAGAGACCCTGGGACTCTGGAGCTCTGCATTGTTTGTACACGTTGAATTCCCTTAATGGCAATCAGTAAAAACGAGCCACTGGGGTCTGGTGATGTTTTATTTTTCTTTACGTGGTTCCTTTTGCTGTGAGAAATGAAGATGTGAACAGCCCATCTGCATTTTTGCAACACCTCCTCTTTTCCTTGATTATTTTGGTTTGATGGTGTCACTTTGTATGTTTATAATCTTTTCAAATGTTTGTGCCACTCTCTTCTTCCTCTCTATGTTGCTTTTTTTTTTTTTCAGTTGCTTTCATAGAAGCACAGAATCAAAGAATCGTTTGAGTTGGAAGGGACCGTTGGAGGTCATCTAGTCCAACTCACCTGCAATGAGCAGAGATGCCTACAAGCTCCATCAGGTGCTCAGAGCCCTGTCCAGCCTGAACTTGAATGTCATCAGGGATGGCACATCCACCACATCTCTGGGCAACCTGTGCCAGTACCTCACTGCCCTTAATGTGAAAACCTTCCTTATATCCAATCTAAATCTCCACTCTTTGAGTTTGAAACCATTTCCCCTTTGTCCTATCACAACAGACTGTGTTAAAGAGCCTGTCCCCTTCCTTCTTACAAGCCTCTTTAGATATGAAATGGCTGCTCTCAGGTCTCCCCAGAGCCTTCTCTTCTTCAGGCTGAACAGCCCCAGATCTCTCATCCTGTCCTCACAGGGAGTTGTTCCATCCCTGGGATCATCTTTGTGGACCTCCTCTGGATGTGCTCCGACAGGTTCATGTCTCTCTTCTATGATGCATTCCACATCTGGACACAGTGCTCCAGGTGAGGCCTCACCAGTGCAGAGCAGAGGGGCAGGATCACCTCCCTCACTCTGCTTTCCATGCTTCTTTTGATGCAGTCTAGTATACAGTTTGAGCTGGGAGGGCACATTGCTGCCTCATGTCCAGCTTCCCACCCACCAGTACCCTCAGGTCCTTCCAGGGAGGACTGTGCTCCATCCGTACATCCCTCAGCTTGCATTGATAGTGAGGGTTGCTATGACCCAGGTGCAAGACTTGGATTTGTTGAACCTCATGGAGTTCACCTGGGCCCACTGCTCAAACTAGTCTGGGTGGCATCCCATCTCTCAGACTTTAGTTTGTTTAGAAGAGCCTGAATACTTTTTTCCCCCTCCTTTGTCACCTTAGGAACATGATTTTTTCTCCTCTTGTGCTTTGCTGTTTTTTTTTTTTTTTTTTTGATTTTCCATCTGTCAAAGGAAGCACTGTCACCAAGAATAAGAGCTATTTATTTATTTATTTATTTATTTATTGTTGTTGTCTCTGGGGAATCTTCTAAAATCACATAATCACAGACTATCCCAAGTTGGAAAGGACCCATGAGGGTCATCTAATCCAATTCCTAGCTCTGCAGAGAACCACCCCCAAATCACACCATATATCTGAGAGTAACAGAGATTGGGTTAAATTAAGAAGTGATACTTTCAAGGCAGAGATGTTCCCCACTGATCTGAAATGAGCTGTCATCCACCAAAGGGAAGGAGGACTATTAATCTCTGTACGGGTTTTACTTTGAGAAGGGAAGAGAAGCCTCGTGTTTAAAACGGCATTTCCCCCAGAAGGGATCCCAGCCGGGCCTGAGGAAAGCTTGAGGAGGAGCTGCTGGGGCCCAGCGCTTCTGCAAGGGGCTGCTTTGTACGGGAAATGCAAGGACGTGCAGTCAGGATGCCTGTCCCGCAGCACCCAGTCGGTGCAACCGTTTCTTGCTCAGCTGCCACGCCATAGGAATCTGCTTGTCGTTTGTTGGAAGCACACAATTTTTCTTGCCTTTTCTTTCCTGCAAGTTCACCAGCAGAGCCTGCAGAAAGAGGAGAGAAATAAAAGAAGGGGGCAAAAGGAGCGGTGCGAGGTGTGGTTGGTTTCCCCAGCACCTCAAATCGCTCATCTCGGCTCCGCGCAGTGGACGTGCGTGGGCCTGCTGTGCCCGGCGGGGCAGGGAGGAACGACAAAAGAAAAATAACATAAAATAAAGGGCATAAAAATAAAGGAAAGAATTGGGAAATATCCTTTTCCCTTCCTTCTCCAGGCACAAAGGGCCGGGGGGGGCCGCGGGCAGGGAGGGGTTTCCCCGGAGGCGGGGCCACGCCGAGGTGGCCGCCGAGCGGCAGCCGGAGCGGAGCGGGCAGCGGCGGGCGGGAGCCGCCATGGAGCCGGGGGGCAGGCGCGGCCGTGCCGCCGAGGAGGCCCCGCGGCCCGAGGAGGAGGAGGTGGATCCCCGCATCCAGGTGAGGGAGCCCCGGCCGCGCCCTTCCCGCGCGCGGGGAGGACGCGGCGCTATTCGCGAGCGGCTCGGGGCGGCTCTTTGTCGGCGTGCGGCCCCCTGCCCGGCTGCCGTCGGCCGTGACCTTGGCTGCGGAGTGGGGCCGGCACCCCGAAACGCGGGGATGGGAACGGGGTGCGGGAGGAGATGGCGTGCCGTTTTAGTTTTTGTTTAGGAGAAGCTGTAATGGCAGCTGGCGTTTCCTCTGTGTCAGTGCCGTTCGGGAGGCTTTTTATTCTGTCGCGTTTTCACAGATGAATTTTTTCTCCCCCGAAGCAAACCGCGATCTGCTGCGTGCCGCGGGCACGGCGGGTATTTTTGGGTCTGGCTCCGCGGCTCGTCGCAGCTGGCCGTGAGGAGCCCCGCAGAGTGGGGGAGGGCTCCTCTACTTTTACCTCCAGTACGTGTTTATTCAGAGGATTTAATACCTTTGCTTTTGCTGTTAGAGATCAAAATGTTGGCTCGAAGGCAGGCTTAATAAACATCGTCGTCTGTCCCACTGACTGGTTGTGTTATAGAGAGGCTTGCTAAAATCTAGAGCACGATGTTTTCCTTGTATTTCTTGTATCTCCTGTGATCAGACCGATGTGATGCTAATATATTTGGGAGTATCTGTGCAAAGTAGCAGATGTTGGCTACCTTGACGAACAGGACAGAAATTATTGTACTTGACGTTTATTTTTGATTGTGAGCAATAGGCCAGAAAAGGAAATGCACAGCCCTATTAGAATTAAAGCAGTAGAGCTGCTCTGATTATTTTTCTTGTAGGATGCAGAATACAAGACCGGTGGCAAAGTTGTTCAAAGTGCCTCAGGTTTTCCTGTTTTCATTAAATATGTAAGCCACGGCCCTTGTGAGCTTTCTGTGGGGATGCTAACTGACTGTTCTCAGAAACATTTCCCCCAGATTTCTTCAGACACATTCAGCATTTTCTTTCTTTTTCAGGGGGAGCTGGAAAAGCTCAATCAATCTACAGATGTAATCAATCGGAGGGAGACGGAACTGGAGGTAGGGAATTCATCCTTGTGTCTTCCTTCTGTGCGTGTTTGGGTTTTGTAAGCAACAGAAAGAGGTTTTTGAGCAGGTTCCCTCCTGAACGGTTATTCCAAGTGGTTATTTGGCAGCAAGGAACTGACAATAATCTTGAAAGGTGTGAGTGATGCTGACAGTGTGAAAGCCCTAAGTGGAACAGCCAGCCTCCTCCACTGCCAAAACCCTATTTTTAGGATTTGAAACTAAACTAAGACAAGTCCTGTTTTCATGAGTTGCTCCCTTGGGTTTTGGTTCTTGTGATTTTCGGCAACGAAAGTTTGTTTGGTTAAAAGATCTTTGGTATAAAAATGATTTATTTAATTTGTAATTTTTTTTAAATTGTTTTATTTTTTTTTTTTTTTTTTTTGCCACTATTTCCCTAACTCAGAAAGTAATGATGGAAAGTTGAAGAACTGAAAGGAAAGACTTTTTACTCAGGGAAAAAAAGGGTTTTCTAGGCTGTTTAAAAAAAAACAACAGTATGTTCTGGAGTGGTTGATTTGAGTTTCAGCTTTTGAGCCATTCTTCTGCAAGGCTCAGCACCGTGGATCTAATACTGGCTCAGAATTAATTGGCCCACTTGAGCATTTAAGTGTTCTTTTGTTATCTGCAAAACAAAAGATAAAACCTATGGAAATCTGGGGTGAAAATATTGTTAGAGGAAAGCTGGCACAACGTTCTACTTTAGATCCTAAATAATTTTGATAACATTGCAGTATTTTGAATACTATATTCAGCTGTTCCATTCAGGTGGACAGGATGCAGCAATCCCTGAGCTTGTTGTGTGGCAGTTTTTCTTCTCTTTATTTTTTTATTTCTGGCACGTAGATCATGAATTTATTGGCAAATAAACTTGGCGGAACTGAGGACTATTTGTTATGCAAAATTAAACTATATTTCAGCTGTGAAAAGCACTCTTGTGTCACTAGCTTCATTTGAATTTGAAGATAGAGCTTAAAAAAGCAGTATGCTAGTCGATCTGTTTAGGTGCAACAGTACCAATTAAATGCATTCCGACTCCCCTCAGGAGCAGTACTATATATGTATATATGCATGTACTATATATATATATATATATATATATATATATATATATATATATATAGCTGTTGGTAGATGCAATTTAAATGGACTTAAGACATTTCTAGAGGAATGTTATTTCTGGCTTTATTTTTTTGCAACATATAAGTCCTTGCTCTTATACTGCAGACTGAAAAGGCTCCTTGCCTGAGCTCTTTTATAGGAGAAATCCACAGTTGGGAAGGAGGAGCTGAGACTTTGAAACAGTGATGCCAGTTCCCAAATGTGAATGCTGCTGAAGAACATGGGCTTTTGGGAGAGCCATGCTGAATTTGCCTTTGAAGTTTTGACTGCTCCTAGCTGCTTGCCCCTCCTGTTGCCCATTTCTTGTTTGTGTTGTTGCTGCTATTGCAAAATGGTTCATTAGATTATGTGCTTTATTTTCCTTCCAAACAATGGAGTTATATTTATCCTGTGCTTCCGTTACTGAAAATACAAAGCGACTAATGTAGTCGTTGACTTTATAATAGTTGATGTTAATGGGAACACAGTATCATTAGGCTATTCACATTAGAGGAAGCTGATACAGGACATCTGGTGGTATTGCCTTGCGGTCCCTTCATTCCCGCTGTTGAATATTTCTTGGATGATCTGAAAAAGCAAATGGAGGGTTTGAAGGGAAGGTACATTTCTTTGAAGGAAGTTCAGGAAAAAAACCCTCATGTTTTCGTGACTTGAAGTACTCTCTAATAAGCAGGAAAAGTAACCTTGTGGCATCACAATTCTGAGTCTGCTTTGGACTTCCTGCAGCTTTGCGCAGCCTCTCCAGCTGGATTGCTGTGCGTGCCGGCTCTTTCCAGATCCCAGTAACAGGAAAAATGCTGTAGGCGTGATGTGTTTGTAAATCCCATGCTTTCGTTCTCACTGTGCCTCAGGTCTACATCTGCAAAATGGTCATATTTACCCAGTAGAAATATTCTGGGGCTAACATCAGTCAATGCTTCTAAGATTGTGACATTGCACTCTCCCTGTGCAGCCAAAGGCATGTCAGTGTTTTAATGATGTCAAAGTTGGCTGCTCACAGTGGTGACAGAATGAAGGATCCCGTTTAAAGTTGATCAGCTTACCTTCTTAAAACAAATAATTAAGAAAAACCCAACAACCTGCACCCAAACCACCTTGTCAGAGCTGTGATTTTACACACATGGCATGACTTGAGGAGAAATGTTGAAGTTGGCTAAATCTATTCTTTTTGGTATGAGCACTCATTTTTCGCTCTTTTGGCCTATCCCACAAAAAGCTGAAGGAATATCCTGACCTTAAGGTGCTCACAGGCTGTCCAGGACCTGCAGAGCTGATAAAGGACACTTGAGTGGCTGGTAGTTGTGTTCCCCTAATGTATTGCCTGTTAATGAATCTTTGGCTTCATTTGAAACCTGTCAAGCCACTCTTACTAAGTGCAGCACTGAGCGTTACTGACACAACAAAGGGATGATAAAGGCCCTCCAGAGAATTGAACACTTGGCTTTCCCCGTGTCCGTGCTTGTGTCTGAAGAGGAGTTGGAAACATCTTGCAGTGGAGATAGAAGCAGGTTTTGACCAAATGCAAGTTAGAGCAGTAACTTGCTATTCTGGTATTTTTCCTGTTTACTGGAAATACATCTGCTTGGGAATTCCCATCAGGAGCTGGAAATGCACTTAGCAAATGTGCACGACGTGCCCATCCATCTAACCCCTATATATTGTTGACCAGCTCCTAGAAGTGCAATTCAGCTGAGCAGATCCATCGAGGGAACCTCTGGCAGTGTTGCAGGGGGAAAAATGTAGCACATACCATTAAAATTACCAGTGGAATCTCAGCAATCCCAATGTGGTTTTTCTTAGAGCTTTTGTGTTGCTGGAACTTCAAGCCTGCTAGTGTTTGTTAAGGGACAATGATTGCACACAAAAAGTAGAGCTAAGCAGTGCTCCTTTCAGCCATGCTTGTTTAAGTGTGACTTGTCTAGGATCCTTCCTATCTGCTCGTCTAGATTCTCTAGTCCCAGTCTGCAAGGCTTCGTGCTCCTTTTAGTCCTGCAGTTGTCCTAAAGGTTACTCTGGGTTGATGTTGAACAGAGTCACAGAAAAGGGCTGTATCTGCTGTGATGCTCTCGCTTGTGAGCTCGGTCAGCATGGGAACCCCTTGCAGAAGGGGAAGGACTGTCCTTTCCACTTCCCCCTTAATGTACTTGGTTTATGGGGCTGAAGCTTCGTATTTTGACCATGTCCCATGAAAGAATTTTATTGACTTTTTTTTTTTTTTTTTTTTAAAGATCCACCTCCAGGTTTTAGAAGAGTGGCCTGTCAGCATCAGGAATCTCATTCTGTGCATACTTGAATGGGCTGGGGAAATTTATCTGTAGGGCCATCAGTCACCCCACGCAGTGTTTTCCAGCATCCTGGCAAAGAGTGTTCAGCAGAAGGAGGAGCAGCTCAGCAGCCCTTCTTCCTGCTGTCTTTGGGAGCAGGATATACATGTGTGATGGATTTGTCCAGCATCAAGAGCTCTTTCCCTGTCTGTATTATCTGTTTGTTTCCATAGGAAATGGTTTCTATGTATTATCTTTTGTTTCCATAGGAAATGGTTTCTACATGGGGATTGGTGTTAGAGTAGTTATTTTGCCTTCTGCTTTTGTCTGTGGATGAGTAAGGAAGGGCTTCTTCCTTTACTCCTAGTGGTAGGAGCAAATGCCTGCCTTTGCTGTGTGTATAGTGGGACAGCATACTTGCTCCCACCCCTGCACATTGCTGGTTCTGACCCCCATGTAAACTCTGTAACAGAGGAAGGCAGGGAGGAATGCTGCCTCCCTCCTGGAAGCACAAAGCTTGTATCTGGAGAATCCTCATTGCCCGTGCACCTCCAGGCTGGTTTAATGGGTTGTCAGAGGTTCTGCACACCAAATTGTCAGGATGGGCATAGGGCAGCCTTTGTAAATGAAATAAAGATGTGCTTGATACCAAGATGCTTCACACACAGTTGATGTGCTAGGTTTATTTTAAGAAGAAAATTGTTTGAGAAGACATGCTTCTTTTGATGGGCTGAAATAGTGATTTGTCTGTCATCTGGCTTCTAATACCAGCTCATCAGTGTTGCTCATCAGAAAGGAAAAATGAGCATGCTGTATTCTCCAGCAGATGCAGGTTAAGTGCGAAACTTCATGTCTTTTCACATTTTGTAACAAAAAAGCAAAATGGGTGTAGAGGTCCTGCATGCCCCCTACAGCCTTGCTTGGAAAATCTATCATGTGAGAGAAGAGTGCTAAGGATTTTCAGGAGGAAAGGTGACAGAAGTGGAGCTTGAACAGAACTAGAAGAAGATGCTGAAAAGTAAGTTGCTGCTCTTAACCTGATGTACCAAGTGCTGCACCCACTGGAGTGTGCATAGCAACCACCTGTGGAGTGAGAGTCCAGTTAGGAAGGCTGTAACTTTAATGGAAGGTTTGAGGGCTGCTTTTTTTTGCATATTGCAACAGGTGTGGAGGGTAAAGTGTCTTAATCAGCTTGTGCCAGCTTTGGAAAGGTTTCTCTTTGTCTCATGGAAACAGCTATGAAGGAGAAAGTGTTGGAAACATTAGTTTGCCAGTTGGCTTTTAATATTGCCTATCTGTTGAAGTTGGTGCTGTGTTTTTTGTAAAAGTGACAATAGAAGATTATAGAAGAGGAGGAAAATGGACTTTTGAAGTATTGCTTGGTGTTTGAGATGCCTTTTGTCAGCTGTATTGCTTTGGTTACACTTTATGTGGTTTGTATATGTATCCCATACAACGGTGAGAAAAACAAACCCATGATTGTTTGTTATTTCTTTTTTTTCCAAAAATGCCCAGAAATGTTGTGGCTGATTCACAAGACTTGTACCTAAGCTGTGCTCTTGCTGCCTGTGCCAGCTAGCCTTTGTGCTGGGAAGCCATCCTTGTCAAGGAACTGAAGTACAGAAGCTAGAAGCTGAGGATTGTGCTAGAAAAGCTGCACAACATATGCTGTGTCGTCTTGGTGCTGCTAACAGCAGGGAGTTGCAGGAGTTGTCTTTTTTTTCTTTCTCCAGTATCTGTGGTGCTGGGCGATGGTCTGAGCATAGCGAGTCTGGCAGTTCAGCAGTCACACTCGCAGGGTGCTCATCACCCTGTGGGACTTGATGAGCACCATGAGGATGGGCTGGTGTTTGTCTAGTGCAACTGGAAGGTTTCACTAGCGCTTGGAACCGTGGGGAGACTGCATCGCCATGCTGGTGGTGAACTTTGACATTTTTGGAGTGAGTGTTTATAGAATCGTGGAATAGCTTAGGTTGGAAGGGACCTTAAAGCCTATGCATTGCCAGCCCCCTGCCGTGGGCAGGGCTGCCACCCACAGGATCAGGCTGCCCAGGGCCCCGTCCAACCTGGCCGTGGGTGCCTCCAGGGATGGGCACCACAACTTCTCTGTCTGGGGTGCTTATGGCCCTTCACATGACAAGTAAAACCAGCTGCTATGGCTTTATCTCTTATTTAAACTTCTCTGGGGTGCCTGCCAGTCATCAAGACCATGGGAGTTGAACTGGTGGGGACTAGGTAGGCTGGCAGTGGTGAATGCACTGAGATGTGAGGAGCTCATGTGGCAGTGTGGATGTGTAACATGGCACCCATTTGCTCTTGGTAGTGTAGCTAGAGCTTCAGGACAATAAAAGCAGGGTGCCTGGTGCAGAAGTGCTTAAAGGTTTACAAGTCCTGGGTACCTCAGGTGCCACTTAGAGGATGAGTTACAGTATAGTAATTTGTATGCAGTGGTGGGAGGTTCATGGATCCAGAAGTTGCACTATCCTTGGTATTTTTTGGTTTGGTTTTGCTCTTTCCTTTTCCTCTTGGATAAGCATATATGTAATAGTTACAGAAGTGTATTTGGGGTGGGTCCCTAAGCACAGATTTGCTAGTGATAATACAAAATTGCTGTTGTCAGATTTCTTTGTTCCAAGTGCTTATCTTACCAGCATGGGAACTGAATTTTTTGATGATGTGCTGCATAGGGGCTGCTTATGTTTTTTAACTTGATGCATTTATGTTTGTTTTTCCTTTATTCGTTTTCCACACCTGGTATCCAGATGCACAGCTTGCACAAGTTGAAAACCAAACCTTCAGGTGCAGTCATTTAGAAATGATCCTTTTTATTGTATTGTTTCATTTATTTGAAAATGACTGTTTGTTCAATGTACTGCAGTACTTAGTGCTTTTCTCACATCGTGCTTGCTGTCTTATGGTTTCTTGCAAAATTCATTTGAAACAGCAAACCATGTATTGCCCAGTACTTTAATTGGAAGCACTCAGCCTCTTCTACTGAGGAACTCATTGACTCTGTACTTACTGTTTGAATGATACGCTTCATCCTTTCAGTTCATCACTTCATCCTTGGATTACTGACTGGATTCAAGTTTTTACAATAATAAATCTGTTTTGGCTCTGCTACTCACATGAGAATTGCCTTAAAATAGATTGGAGCACCTTAAAAAAGAAAGCTTTTTTGCACCACAAAAAATACTACTGATGCTGTTTAAGGTTTTAAATAACCTTGAAAAGGAACCAAATCAGCTTTTACTGAAGTATGTTTCCTTTTTTGTGAAACTAATGTGCTGGTGCAGACCTTCCCACTTCTGTGAGCGTAGTCATAGGCTCCAAAGTATATTAATTCTTTCAATGAATAAACAGTTGTGCATTCTAGAAATCCTCAGCATTACTGATGAAGATCTCCTGAATTAGAGTACATCTTCAAGCCAGCTGCTTCCTGATTTATCAGCATGTCCCTCAAGCAGGTTGCCTAAATCCTGGTCTCTAATTAGAATTACAAGGTTTGTCAGTAGCTCACATGGCCCTTCCTCTCAGTCTCTTTAAACCCTGGGCCAGGTCTCAGTCTGTGTTTGCATCTCTCTGCAACATTGCCATTGATTTACAGTCTGAGTTGGATACTGAGATTGAAATCAGGATTGCTCTGCTTAATGGTGTGGAAGTTTCAGTGGAGCAGAAAAGAAAATCTAACCTCTACAGCTAATCACATGGAGGGCAACTCTTCTCACATGGAAGAAGTTGGAATTTATGGTTCTTACATAAAACAAATAACAATCAAATGGAAAGTTAAGCCTATGTCAAGTGGTACAAACCTCTTCTGAAAAGACGGGCTTTAATGATGGATGATCTTTCGTCAGTGACCTGGAAGTTTTTTGTCTCTCTTGAAGTGTTTACAAAACGGAAAGAGGGGCTGACTTGAAAATACACCACTGCCATGTAGGAAGAGTCTGATTCTTCCTCCTACAGAAACCAAATCCTGTCTGTCCTCATCTGCACTATGAAGTGGTGCCTCTACTGATGATGCTTATTGGGGTGGGATGTGTGCTGAAGTGTAAGAGATGCTGGTCCTGTTTGAGTGTCAGCCTGCTAGCCCAGCTTGGTTAGTGAAAGGAGAGGCAAATGCAGTGAGTAGGATGCTAGATTTTGTATTGAAAATCTCTAGTAAATATCCAGCTATCGAAATTGATGAAGCAAGACCAAGGAGCCTTCTGGCAAGTGTCCTTTGGAAAGTTTGAGGAGTGGATGGAAATGTGAAGTTGTGGCTTGAACCGGTGATTGAGCACCTGGTGGGAAGGCAGGGCCAGCCCTGGTGTATACGGTACAGCTGAGTGACCAGGTGTGGAGCCAGGATCCACCCCTTCCCAGACCTCATTTAAGGGTTGGCTGTAGAAGTGAGGGTATCAAGTAGGCAGGGATATCCAGTGAGGCCTTACAAGGGTAAGCAGGCTTTTCCCTGTGTTTCTTTGTCCGGCTGCTGTACTGGAGCAAATCCTCACTTGCTGCAGGCTGGCGCTTTTCTACCTTGTTATCATTGCTGTGCTGTTCATTGCGTTATAGCATTACAGAGGACAAACTTGAATTTTTGTAATGCTACTTGTGCTCCTGAACCACTGTGAACAATAAGGCAGTGGAGCAGATGAGATGTTTGCCACCTAGCTGTCTCTCAGAAGTGGTTACGTTGCTGTTTGCCTCTCCTTGAATATTCTCCTAGCTCTTCCTCTCTGAGAAATTAACTGGCATAGGCCAGCTTTGTATAAAGCTGCCTCTGGAAGACAAACATTTGCTGCCCAGGATCCCAGCATTACAATCCAGTGCTGGGTTCTTCTTGTTACCTCTACTGAGCAATTCTGCTTAGCCCAAATTCCAAAACTGTTTTGAATGTGTTGGCTTGCGTGCGGGTCCAAAGAGCGACCTGAAGGTAGGAAACCAGAAATTAAACTTTAAAGCTCTAATTTTTGTTCTTTTTTCTTCCCTTTTTCCCCCTTTGCAACGTTTTGAAGGATGCACGCCAGAAGTTCCGCTCTGTGCTGGTTGAAGCAACGGTCAAACTGGATGAACTGTTAAAGAAGATTGGGAAAGCTGTAGAAGATTCTAAACCTTACTGGGAAGCTCGGAGGGTGGCCAGGCAGGTAAGAACTTTCTCCCTTATAAGCTTATGCTAGAAAGCACATAGTGACAGCATCACTTCCCTGCTATTAATAACATCAGAAGTGTACGCTCTCGGCTGACGCTGGTTTTTGTCTTGGGTTGCATGTCAGCCATGTGAAGCAATGGCAAAGTGTGCTGCTGCTTCATAGTCACAGCTGCACATGTTCTTCAGTCCAGCAGCAGCTACAACAGACAAGAGCTATGAATAGCAAAAGGACCAATGCTGTTCTATTCTCATTACCAATGGCCTTTCAGAGCCTTCCTCTTGACAGTTGTAATTGTTTGAAAACACAGTGTTTTCCTTGTGTGTCTGCTTTTTCATCTTAAAGCAAAATCATGAACAGATAAAAGGCTGCAAATCAAGGCTGCTGGTGAAAAGGCTCAAGTGGGCAAACCTGGAGAGGCCTGCAGGGTTTGGTGCTGATGAGGTTGTGCTGAAACAGGATCATGCTCAGTGCAGGTCTAAAATTTGTTGGTATTGGTAGAAATTGAGCTTTGCTTTTTGTATGATCATGTGGAACTTACCAGCCTCACTCCAAGTGCCAAAGCTGACTTTATTATTGATAAGCTCCAGAAATTGTTGTTGGTGTTGTTTTTTTCTTTGTTGAAAAGTCCATGTGTGGCTGAGGTGGGAAAGGATGAGGAGTGAAGGTAAGGATGTGATCCACTGGCTGCAAGGAAAACAAGAAAGCTTTTGAGATGTCAGGCAGCTTTTTCACCTTACAGGAGAATCAGCAGTGAGTTGAGCATGTGGTGGCTTAGGGAGTGCTTCTGCTTAGTGTCTGTGGTGGGTTCTGTTGGTATTGAGCCATTGTCTGAGTGAGTGGAGATGTGTGGGGATTATTAAACTTAATCATTGAGAGTAGAAACAGCATAGTAAATAAGTAAACTCCACTTCTGAACACAGTGTGCTCTGTCACTGCTCTGAAAGCAATCCAATCACAGGGACTGTGGTGTATGGTAGGGGCAAACCAGTTGTGACCTAGAGAGAGGAAGTTAGTAATAAAATAACATGAACAGTCAGCTCCTTAATCTTGTGCTAATGTGCCTAACAATAATAAATAAATAAAAAGGCCTTGCCTCAAATGCAATCCCATACTTCTCTTACTATAAACAGCTATAGAATAAGTGCAGAATGCGTAGGATTTCAGGAGTTGAAATTGGACTGAAATTGGACAAGTCAATGATGAAAACATGTACTTTTGCAGTACCAAAAACTCAGATGGCTTTGAGGTGTGTAACATCATGCACTGGAGAGCAGTGAACTTTGTCCTCTGTCCTGAAGCTGACAGAATATTATGTCCTGAAATGGAATTTCTTTATCCTATGTCTTTGCTGCAACCACAATCCATTCAGTTGTAATTGTTCAAAGGTACTCTGTGAGAACTCTTAAAAAAAAAAAAAAAACCAAAAAAAAAAAAAAAACCCAAACTGCTTGAAGTCCTGGGATTTGCAAAATTGCTCCTATTATATTGGGCTTGTTGGGAAATACCATAATTTTTCTCCAGATTCATTTTATCATTAACTGGGTTTAAATGCTACTTATCCCAGATCTGCTAATTGGCTACACAAATCTTTTAATTCCTTAATACTTGACAGCATAACCCTTTTTTTCTTTTAGCAGAGATTGCCCTCCTTACCATTCATTTGATTTTCCTCCTCTTTGTGTACTGAGTCATGGAACAGGGCTTCCTCTCTATATCTGCTCAGGAGAAGCTGGAAGGTTGTCTCTGGTTATCTTTTGGCTCCTTGTCTAGCATCAGTATTGAAATATGAAATACTAAGGGAAGGAGGAATGTTAGTGTTGTGAACAGAGCATGTGTCTGGAAAAGGGAGATAGGAAAAAGATTGATGTCAGTGTCAGTAAGGCATCTGCCCAAACAGTTTTTCTAGTTTTCATTTAGTCTGGAAAACTTCAGTTTAATTGGGAACAAATTTCCTATATAAAGCAGGATAGGGTATGAAACTAAAGGAAAGTACCAGAATATTAATGTGTACAGGTGCCAGCCCAACATCTTTCTTTTACACTTTGATTTCTAAAGTTTTAAAGAAACTGTGGGAATAGCTTTCTCTTTCCATTTGAGTTTAGAAAAAACATTGAGCTTACGAAGCTTCTTTTCTATCTTCTGTCTTTTCAGCTATTCTGGAGCCAGTACACTACTTCTGAAAACGTAGGCACAAGGCTCTCAGTGGTTGAAAGAGCTTAATTAAACAATAAGTGACAGTGCATGACTGTGCAGAAGAGAAACGGAAGTGTAAATTCTTGTTCTCTAGAAAGGGAAGTAAAAATATGACCTATAAATTGAAGTCTGCTGGAAACAAGGAGCTGAGTGATTAAGGAAACCTAGCTTGGAAGAAGTGCAGGAGTTGTCCAGTGTTATTTGAGTTTAAGATGCCAATTGTGTAGGGCAAGTTAGCTTATAAAAGCTGTATTTAATCATAAAAAAGAGTGTGCGTTCACATTGCACCAGCATGATTCTCTTGTAGAGATAATTCTTATTAAGACAAAATGCAATAAAATGGGACAAGAGATTGATGTAGGGTCAGCAAAAAACAGGTCCCCGATTCAAATACACTGCGGAGAAGCTTTAGGACCGTGAATCATTTTGTCTCCTCACCCTTATCCTCATCTTGTGCAATCCTGTGTTGGCAGAAGATGGTGAATTCAAAACAAATGAATCCTCCTATGCAAGAGTCCTGTAGCATCTTGTTTGTGTAATGTATGCCAGGAGAATTTCAGCTTGGTCTATTATGGAGCGAAACTGCCTGCGCTCTAACAGAACAATGGTGCCTTAGTGCTTGAGAGCTTTGTCCTCGAAGTGGTGGCACAGGGAATCGCAGTGCTGCCCATTGACACCAACGCATTGATATTCAGCTTTTACTGAGCAAGCTTTTACTGCAAGCAAAAGCAAGATAATGCTCTTGACCCTGCAGGTTTTGTGCCACTTGTGCAAAGACAACTTTCTTGTGGTTCCTTATTTGGTATTGCAGTGAGATTTTCTGTTCACTGTAGGAATAGCTCTTTTTGATTCACATTAGTTGCTTAATTGAATTTGAATATGTCTTTGCAAGGATTTTGTTTTATTATTTTTGCGGTTGGCATATTCTCCTTTTTCATGTTGTTGTCTTTGACTTACACCATAATGCTCATGTTCAGTGGAAGAACCGTAGCATATAACTGGGGCCTGTGTATGCTTGCAAGCAATGGTCACATTGCAGCAATCTGAAGTTCCCCTAATCCAGAAAGTGCTGGGAAGACTGATTTTTATTTTTTTATTTTTTAACTTTTTTCTTCCCCATGTCTTTATTACTTTTTTCTCTCTTTTTTTTTTTTTTGCTTGGCAATCTGCATTTCTGTGACTAGTCTGAAAATATTACATTTTTTTTCCCAACAGTAATGGGAAAGAAGAAGGGCATTACCAGGAAACATTAGTAATATAAACAAGAGCATAGATCCTGAGCCTCTGAGGTAAGAAGTGTCCTAAGCCACTGTTGACTTAGCATTTTGAGGGGTTGGGACTGCAAAACTCCTGTGCAGTAGTATCCGAGAAGGCAATGAGAGTTTGAGAAGTGTTACCTCATCAGTGGCAGCATGCTCTGGGACAGGATGCTGTGCAAAAGCAAGTGTGGTCTATTGCATAAACCATTGGGCTGTTCAGAGTCAATTTGGTACTGCTGCATGGTTTAGAGAAATTACTTAATCTTTCCCTTAGATCCCATGTGAAACAGAGCTGTCAGGCTGCTGTGAAGCTGAGTTCATTAAGGGAAGTGAAAGCACTTTGGGGTCATAGGGTAAAAGGTGCCTTTAAAACACTGCTGTTAGTACGTCATCACTCGTGAACCCAGAGACAAAGCAAACAGGAGAACTTTTCTGCTTTGCTTCTGATGGGGGGAAAAAAAGATCCGATAAAAACATATTCCCTCACCCCCATAAGTATGGAAATCCATGTATTTGTAGTGACCCTAGTCAGAACGAAAGGAGTGTTAAAAGCAACACTTAGGAGTGTTGCTTTTAAGCAAGACTTTATCTGCTGTTACTGAGCTCTGTTTGTGAAGTGAGAGGTTATGTTTTAGTCCTCAGTACTGGCTCACATGGGAGTAGGTGTGGATGCTTTGCTGAGCTTTAGTACTGACTCTGTTTGGGAGGGTTGTGGTTATGCTTGGTGATATTCCCCATGCTCCCTTCCCTATTTAGCTTTTATAAAAAGGGCGTTAGAAAACCTGATTCAGACAAAAAGAGGTGAAATATCAATGCTAGGTTATATCTGTACATTTCTTCGCCCAAGGATCCATCTCTAACAAGCGTTCAGAAAGCAGTAATACACTGAAGGATATAAGTATTTTCATCCCTCTTGGGTTACCTGCATTGATTCTGCTTTACAGCTAGTTACGTTTTTCATGTTGTTGGTGTACTTCCTTAACAAAAACAAAACAAAACTTTTCTATCACAGAAAGCTTGGAAAAATGTGCTGGAATCAGCATTTACAATGTTGTCTTCCCTGCTGCAGGCTGGGTGTACCAAAAATTAAATAATTTGGGTGGATAAATGGATTGTGCACAGCAGGGACAGATTTCTTCCTCTCTGCAGCTCTTTGTATGTAGTCCAGCATCATCTTCTCCTCACTTCTACTACCTTTTAGATAGGGACAGAAGTACCCTTTCAGTCTTGTTTAAGTCCACTATAAAATATTACATCAGTTTAAAGAAGTCAGCTGGCAGGGTTAGTAATTATTAAGGGTGAGCTTTCAGATAGTCATACCTTGAGTCTCTATTCAACCTGTCTTCACTAAACATCGGGGAACCTAGTTACCACTGAGCAATCATTTCTTCTTTCAAATATGATTTTGGTTAGATTTGAGTGATAGGATCAAAAGTTCATAGGAGCACCAGTAGACCAAGTGGGGACATAGGAGTCAACTTGATCAGCTGTACCTACTGAAGGGTTTAGAGTCTTGTCTCTCACCTCTGAGTAGAGGCAATAAGGGCCCAAGTGATTAGCTTAGACAGCTGCATTTGAAAAGCCTTCTAAAATACATCTCTCTTCCTTGGATGCACAGGGAGTGTAGGCATCTCATCTCCGATTGCTTGGCCTCTGAACAATCATCAGCAGAATCCTGCAATGAGCAATTGTACAAATCTTAAATCCAAAGTGAATTAGGATGAAAAGTAGCAGCTGTAATCTTGCAGAACTGAAACTGAAGAGTAACTTCACCATTTGATGGTGAAGGTGGGAAGGGTGTAAACAGGTAAGAGCACACTTACCTTGCTGGAAGGCTTCCTCAGCTGATGGTGCTGATACTGTTCTATGCAGAAGATTGCAGTGCCTATAAATGAACACATCTTTCCAAAGTGGCAACCAATCTTGGTTTCTAGGTGTTCAGCTGGAGATGTCTGAAAGCAGTATGGTTCTACAGATGGTAACTCGCTTATCTCTGCAGATGAAGGCTTTTTATGTAGACATAACTTGGAGGTTCAAAACTGCCAATCACACCCTTAAAATTAATTAGAAATTGGAAAGTGTTGACTTTCTAGTGTTTCTTGCAGCATTCAAGTTTCCCATCCAAATCTGCTCAATGGAGGAGAGCTAATTGGTTCACAGTACCAGCTTGCTTGGCTGTGAACAAAGGGGCAGCTCTGGGTGTGAGTGACAGCTCCCAGTTCCAAATCCCTCAGCAGTGCTGGTCATCCCCTCTGGTTCCTACTGGTATATTGGAGGTGGTGTTGAGAAGAAATTCCTTATGGCTACTTTTTGGGTTAAAGACCTATTGCTTGTATTTAAGACAACAAGGAGTTAAGATTGGTTTGTGTTATCTAGTAAGCTTATCTTGGCAAAAAAAAAAAAAAAAAAAAAGATGGAGAGAAGGGGAATTTGGGAAGCAAAAATTAAAATGTCAGCAGAACTGTGACAAACTTGAATTTCTGCATGGCAGCTTGCCATGGAGTAGTTGTAAAAAGCAAAATTATTGGCAAGGTTACAGTGAGACAAGCAACTGATCCTTCCTGGCTGAAGGAGTATTTCTGGTTAACTGTTTAGAAACCAAAAATGAAATTTTCAAAGCAAGGATACAGAGACTTGAAAAGTGACTGTGACAAACCTTCTACAAATCCTTTCAAGTGTTTGAGGAGAAAAAAAGAACATTCAAAGCACACGGCTGCTTTTTATGACTGTAGTACTGCATTATTGCTGCTCTGTGCAGCACTGCTGCTAATGGAACTCCAGCTCTGGTCTCTCCCTGTTTGAGATGAATAAACAATAAGAGAAAGTGGTGTGTGAGCAGAAGTGCCTTTTTCATCAAAGAGAATGTCACTGTTAACACAGAGCCAGTAACTGTAAAGGTTTCTAAGAGCATTTCCAGCTGTATTGCTGCTGTTGTAGCCAGCAGAAGGTACTTTGAATGTTATTTGGACAGTTGCAGTATTGTGTTCTAAGCTGATAGAACAGAACCATAGCATGGTTTGGGTAGAAGGGACTCTAAAGACCACCTAGTCCCAAACCCCTTGCCATTGGCAGGAACTTCTCCCAGTAGACCAGGTAACCTGAAGTTCCATCCAATCTGACCTTGAAGACCTGTGGGGGATTGCTATGGCTGGGATGCTGCGGAGGAGGAGACACAGAACTTGCTGTATGGGTAGTCCAGGATCTCAGCATGGTAAATAAGTGGTAAGGAGAAAAAATCTTATGTAAGAAGCAAAACCTTGAGTGATGAAGCGTGAAGGCTGTGAGATGTACTTACTGGTCCAAGAAGCTTTCATGTATCCTTTTTCCTTTTCTGTTTCCCATGGACCTGCTCTGGACCTCAAACCCCTTTATCCCACATATGCTTTCACATATGCTTTTTTTTTTTTTTTTAATGAAACATGTCATGAAATTAGTCCTTCTATGAAACGTGTAGTTCCCATTGCTTTGATCCCTAGGGCTCTCACAGTATATTCATCTTCTCACGGGCATGTGGCTGGCTGTGGGACTAGGTGCCCATCTGAAGAGGAACTAAACCAAGCAAGGGGATCAGATATCAGTCATTTTATTACTGTTGTTATTGTTGGGAGAGAGAAGTCATTTCCTGGACTTGAACCGTAGAACCCACTGAATTTCGTAAACTGTATTAGTAAAGCTGTATGTACTTTGTGTTAAACAAAGAGAATGTTGTGCCACGCTCCAGATTTGTGGGAGTGCTTTGTGCACTCATGCTGTGTTTGCACAGTTGTGATTGAAGCCCTGTGAGTAGCTGCCCTGTGTTTGGGTATGTATGGATCAGTGTTTCACTGCTGCTGGATGGCATTGTGCTTGGTGTGTCCACCTGAAGGCTAAAAGCCTGCAAACTGCATTTATAGCTCTGTTGTATTTTCCTTCAAGCCAAAATTGTGAATATGCTTAGGAAGCAGGGAAATGAGATCAGAGACATTGAACCTGGGTCAGCCAGTTGGAGTTTGCCCAGCTGACGTATCAGTGCTGTTATTTGTTTATTTAAGTCCTCAGTCTTAGGGTTCTGGTTGAGCAGTGTGCCATTCAAGAGTCTCAAACAGTGCCTTCAAACTGCCAAGGTGGTAGCAGATTCTGCCTGGTGGGTTTTGGAAGGTTATTCTAAAGATGAGGTCTGCGAAGGAAAGTTCCCAAAAGCATTTGCCTTCCCATCAGCCCTTCTAATGCAGGACAGTAGGTCAGAGTGACAGGCAGGTTTCTGCCATTTCAATCCCAGGCAGCTGCAAATCTACCTCGTGTTTGGGAACATGAGCAGCTGCTACTTCACACTAACTAAAAAAAGCTTCCATAAATCCTTACCTGATTCATATTTAGTGCTCTGTTACTTATGTTTCCTGCAGGCTAGATAGCATTTGCAGGTGGTTTTGCTGCTGGTGCCACATTCTTGTTACTTTTGGGATGTAGGGAGACTAATTTATAGCCACTCTATTGCTAAAATACCTGTACTGATAAATTCTGTGCACATGTTCTCTCTAGAAGTTACACCTCCTGCATCTGTCTGTCATTCCTGTGCTTCATTGGAGAGGTTGTTCTGGGTTGATATTATACATCCTGCATCTTTGTTTTATTTGAGCATTCTCTTCTGTTGATGGATAAATATTTGTATAAGCTGCTGATGGAAAAACTGTGGTTGCTTTTATTGCTATTGTTAGAAGATGTGCCTTGGAGGGCTGTAAATTAAAGATTTTCTCTTCTGTGCTTCCTTCCAGAAGCAGAAGAAAATGCTGCTCTTCCAGCAAAGTGTTTTGATGAGTTTCTCCATAGACAAAATGAAAAAAATTCCTTGTATGTGTGTCTTTTATTCCGTTTTCTCCAAAGCATCCAAGAGTCCTTAGCTATTCTGGATGGCAGCAGTACGAAGCCAGCTGGCTGCTCAGCCTCCTCTCCAGTAGTTGCCAACGATACAGTGAGATAATTATCTTCCTACTCTTCAAGAATGGCTTTTCTTGTGCTTTTTCTGTTGTGAAATGTAAGCCTTGTGCAAGTAGGTCTGGAGTATTGAAATACTGGGGTGGGTCAGTTAGTGTAGAAGTGTCTTCTCTTTGAAGTAACAGGGAGAGGCCTAGGGCAAGAAAGTTTGGCTTCTGTGTCAAATTCGGATGATAATGTAAAGGAAAAATTCCCCTGCTTTGTTTTCTCTCCCCTTCTTCCCTGTCAGTCTTCTGATTACTGATGACTGTTTCAAGAGATTGCAAGCCACAGACGTGCTCATCTGTTAAAAATAGTAGCCAGCATTTGAGATGGGTGATGTGAGGTCAGGTCCTTCATACCTGTTTTGCGTGTTAACTGCTCAGCAGTGGCTGCTGGAAGGCAGCAAAAGTGTCCCAGCTTTGGGAAGTTGTTCTGTCCCAATCTATATTATATACAGTGGCTTAAATAGGTGGGAGTTTATTATGAAATCATAAATGCTTATGCTAGGAGTTGCTGCCAAAACAAATTTAATATGGTTATTGCCTTCTGGATGTGTTTCATTAGGACTGCTAGTAAACCAGTATGAGTTTGAGCTTGCTGAAAAATATTATCTATAGAGCTTAATGGCTATGTATTGTCCCAGTTTCTGTAAGAAACATTACTTAATTGCAGCCAACTCACAGTCCTTATGTTAGAAGACAAATGTCACTGGAAGGTTTGGAAGCAGTATCTGTCTTGTTCAGCCGTGTCTGCTTCTCGTGCTTGTTTTTCAGTTAGAGAAAGTGCTGAGGGTTTGTTCTTACAAGAGGGTTTTAAGGGGGAATTGTGAAGGGGGGAATTGAAATTCTGTCCCTGCTGCTACCTAGTTTTCTTCCTTTGAGGAATGGTCTTAGCCCTTCATGTGTCCGGGTCACCATCTACAACTTTTCCCCTAAAGCCAAGTAGGCCTGTTATTCATATGTGCTATGGTGATGTATCTAATTCCACTAGGAGAAATTTTGAGTGGTCAGTAGATGAATTGTCTTCAACAGGACCCTTAGGAATGTTCCATGGACCTCTCAGGAGTTCTCTAAGCACCTTGTACTCTGCTGAAGAGTACATGAAGATATACATGGTCAGTCTGGGCCTCTCAGTAACATCCCTGTTACAGAGGCTGGTTGTGTAATGCTTTCTAAGGAGGAGGAGAACAAGTCCAGAGCAGCTCCTTGCCCCAGTGAAACTCCTGCCCTTGTGTCTCCTTGCTTATACTGGGAGCTGTGCATGCATGAGGTGTGCTACTATAAGCAGGCTTTTGCCAACTCTCTGGAAACTTCTACAAACAAACATTTACTGCTTTGGTGGCAATTAAGTGGGATAACAATCCGGCGTTTCTCCTTTGTATATCTGCTCTATCTGTTGAACATGGGTTATCTTGCATGATTGGCTAAATTCCATGAAGGCAGGCTGTGTAAATGTAGCAGTGTGTATCTGTGGGACTTTATCCCTTGTTTCTATATTTAATTTCAGCAAAGAAGGCTGCTGCCTGGTGCAGATGAGCATGCAGAGTATCTGTTTCTAAACCTAGAAACCAGATGTAAACCCTGGGTTCACTGAGTCATTAACTAAGCCCTCTGTGCAGGTGAATGTTGGGAGGTGGGCTGCTGTGTTTGTTTTTTTTCCTCTTAATAAAATGATTTACATTGGAGATAAAAACTTGGACGTGTTCTATGATCCCATCTTCCAGAAGGCAGCTTTAAATTTTGAGCAGCTAACAAGCAGATGGCAATGAGTGCCCAAGAAAGCTGTGTCTGGATGGTATTGGCATGAACAATTTGGCTTATTCTGGTGCCGCAGACTCATTAAGTAGGGTAAGTAACTCCAGGCAGGCCAAGTTCTTGAAACAAGCTCTTGAAAAAGGCTTGATACTGTGTGCTTAGATATTTTATTTTTTCTTTCCCTCCGTAGTTCCAAAGGGAGTAGGATTCTGTCTTTGAGACCACCTGTGTATGCTGCTAACAGAACTGCTAATGAAGTGAGTGGCTGGTTGTGCCCCGAACCTCTTATTTCATGGAATATGCCTTGTGATCCTGTCTTAGAGATGCCAAATATATCACTTAACTAAGCACGGAGTTAGATATCTCAGAACATGCTTTATAGGTCTACTCTGATTTCCTGGGCCTTTTTATAGTCTACAGGTTTACCAGGAAAACGACCAGAGCCAGAAGTCAGGTCAGTTCTGTAACTGAGCTGTTATTAGGCTGTTAGAAGAAGAGGAGTAGATGCGTAAGTGGGACCAGAAAGCCCAACACAAGAACAAGATACCTGATTGACAGCAGAGACTAAGTGACATCTGGTCATCGTATTCCACAGCCATTTCATTAGTTATGCAGCAGGGAGGAAATGAGTTTTGCTTACCACTTGCCTTCCTCCACCCAAATAAAATTCTTCAAATCTGCTCTTGAAAAAGCAGTTTGTAACCCGTGTAGTTTTATAGCTTTTTCAGTAAACAGCTTAGAGAATACAAGGGAGTTTCAGACTCTTGAGAGACTGCATTTTCTGTCAGTGATGCAGGCAGTCACCATAGATTAATACATAGTTCACAAAATGCCTCAGATCTGCCAAAATGAGGTCACTCCAGAGGCTTTGGATTTTGTAAGTTGTTTATAAGCATCTGTATGTAGCTTAGAACAAGAAAGGGTTTCTGTCTTTACTAGCTCTCAGTTCTGGTTTGGCTCTGAGTTTTTTGTGGAGAGAGGAGAATGGAAGTCATGGTCTTATGAGAGCCTCCCAGCTCCATTGCTATTCCAGTTATTAAAAAAAAAAAAGTATTTGTGGGCTTGAGAATTTAGGAGAACATTCAACATTGGTGTAAACTTTTATAAATGTATTCTTTGTGGTGTTGTTGGCTTTCTTTTCTGTGTGTGTGACAAACTGTAGGAAAAATTCTAGTAGTTGCTAGAAGTGCTGTTGTACAAAACCTGTGGAGGTCATCTGATCCAACCTCCTCCTCAAAGCAGGACTGTCACCATCGCTGGATTACATCAGCCACAGCTGTGCCAAGTCTTAAAAGCCTCTAGAGATGGAGATTTATAGCCTCTCTGGATAACCTGAGTGTCATGGTACCATTCTGGGAGAAAAAAATTCAATATGCGACCTGAATCTCCAAGCCACAGTTTGTTGCTCCAAGTTATACTGCATGCTACTGTTGAGAAGTGTTTGCTCAGCTCTTTGCAACTCCCCTTCAAATTTTAGCTAGCAGCTGATTTGATTGCTTCTTAGTTTAGTCTGGCAGGGAAGAGGCCAGCCCCAGCCCTCAGCACTCTTTGTAGAAGTACATTATAGACTGTTGTGATAGACCTTTGCTGGACTGAACAATGTCTTATTGCTCCTCTTGAACTGAAGGCCCCAAAGCTGGATGTGGTATTCAGTTTTCAACCACACCAAAGCTGAGTAGGGGGGAAATGATGACCTCCCAATAGTCTGGCAGCTCCATCAGCACTTGGTGGCACTTCCTGTACTTCAGTGAGCACACATGCCTTCATACTGTGGACTTCTGAGTTACTGAGCTCACTGCAGTTGTGGGCAAGGCTGGTATGCTGTGGAAGAGAAGTGATCCTGATGTCCTTGTGGGAGGTTTGTGCTGAGTATGGCAGTGCAGCTTGCAGGATGAGAATGATCACCAAGGATGTGCTGTGCTGCTGAAGCAGGGCTTAGCAGCTCTGAGAGGCGATCAGGGAGGGAAAGTTCCTACATGAAAGTATATTCACTGTTGTGCTTCACTCACCAGTTCACCATGGGATATTGTTACAAGAATGAGAGAGAGTGGGAATGGGAATATCTGAAAGTTGCTTCTGAAAAACATTACTGGAAGCCAGTTAATCACTCTTTTGCAGTAAGCAAGTTTTAATGGTGTCAATTAAACCATTGTTTTAAAGAAAGATGAATAAGAGTTGTTGATTTCACGTTAAGAGACAAGAGCCTCTAAGAGTAAAGGTCTAAGAGTAGAGTTATTAAGTAAATGGCCAGCATATGATTTGCTGGTGTCTTTTTCTGGGCAGCAAATAGAAGTTGGATTATAAAGGGAACATAATAATTGTACTTAAAAAAAATTGTGTGTTTTTTTGGCCATGCACAGAAATGCTGAAGTAAAGCAGCTGTCAAGGCAAGTAGTGAGATGGCTTCTCATTTTGAGCAAGGCTGGTGAACCTGTTTTATAGAGTCGTGAAAGAACTCACCTTCTTTTTGAGTACTCTTTCAAATGGGAAATTTGCCAGTCGTGTTGGTGGTGCTTTTCTCATGCGTTTATGCTTTACTTGTGATCTGGTCCTTTGGAGGCTGGCTGATAGCAGTCACTACTGTGTAACCATGTGGGCAGCAACAGAAATTGCAAAGTTAGGTGGAGTGATGAAGGTGTGTGTGTGTGTGTGTGTGTGTGTGTGTGTATATATTTGGCATTGAAACATAAAACTCAAGCTATGTGTTGTAGAGTTGAGCAAGGGCTCTGACTATAAGTGGGGCTTGGGGCAATAAAGGCTATGTGGGCTGAACAGAAAACTATATTTTGTAATTCAAGAGAAAAGTATAGGGTTTTGTGCTTTGAAAGTGGACAAGCTGATGTGCCTGTGCTAGCTCGAAATATGCCTGTGTGTTGCTGCCAATTCCAGAAGAATGACTGTATTTTAAAAGGTGGTGGTGTTCTTTGGCGTCCATGCCACAGCCTTGCTTTTTGTTTCCATCACTATAGCTAAATCAAGAACTACAGTTGAGCATGGCTCTCTGCTGAGTAGGGCCCTATGCAGAAGAGGTGGGGAATTTCCCATGAGGACACAGCTTCTGACTCCCCAGTGGGAGCTTATTACAGCAATACATTAATAGCTTGTAATTATGAACCCTTTTGGGGTTTTAGTCACAATGTTGGAAGGCTGGATGGAGGTGTGAGCTGCTTTTGTCTGTAGTTTTAAAAGCCGAGGATGATCATGGCTGTGACCTCTTCGATCAAACCAAATGACTTGTAGGCTTGAGGCTGAGAGCATGAGAAGAATCTGCCAGTAATATGGCAGAACAACTTGTACCTGCTGGAGGGAGTTCTGACTGAAGACTAATTATTGAGTAACCATGCTAACTTAAAAATACTTGGGTATCCTTTTTCACATTGGCAAAACCACAGACCTGTTGTCTCTAATGACTAATGGATCTTACTTTACCCTAGCATTTAGTTTTTTTTCTTTGCCAGGCTCTCAATAAGTTCTTCAAAAAAAGACTAGTAGATGGGTGGAGCTAAATTATTTGGACTAACTCTTTCGCTTAAGTCAAAAACCATTTTGCTGTCCAGAACAGTGTTTTTTCAAACTGCCCTTGCTGATTAGCATTCAACAAATATAGCTGAAAGTGTTGGTATCTATTTTTGTCTGAGCTTTCCATTTATCCATGCAGTTTTGGGACGTGCAAGAGTGGTGACTAGAATGGACCTGCCTGTTTCCATCGTTGTCTCTTCAGTGCCCTACAAATCCAGATTTTGGAGATTCCAAGCAACTAGAAGTCCAGCTGAACTGTGAACACAGTATCTGGTTTTCTTATCACAAAAAGCATTTTCTTGCTCTGTAGCCAGTTGTGCTTCAGAGGCTTCATCAAGAAAACTACCGATAGCACAAGTTTCCATTAAGTGTCATTTTTCCTTGGGGATTTAGAAACTCGGCTCCTAATGCTCAGCTCAGTCTTTGCTGGCTTAGATGTGCTGATCTCTGACCTGGCTATCTGTGCCAACAGAAACATGCAAGTGCTGATGCAGATACGGTGAGAAAACCGTACTTCCGAATGCCCCTGGGATCTGCTTTTACTGGAATTTCAAAAGCAGACTTGGTGTGGTTCTGCCTGGGCTGGGAATGGGTCACCCATCTGTTTTTGTGTGTTTGCTGGGAATTCTTAGAGCAGGCAGGCCCTCTCCTGTAGTGGGAAAGCCACGGAGCTGAGGCCTGAGTTGGGTCTGGGCTTCAGTGGCCTCACTGCATAGGAGGCACTGGGTCCTCCTGGGTGATCTGCCATGAAAATCAGCCCTATTTTGGTACACTTCTTCCCTGTGTCCTCAGCACTGTTCTGTCACACTTGGGTCAGATTATTCTTGGAATCCTGTGTTTTATTTCACTTTTTAATGTCCTACCTCAAACTACTGTGCATTTTCCGAGTATTCAGTAGAGGATATTTTGGGGGCTTGGGTTTAGGCTTCTTCTGTGCCCTTTGTTGAAAGCTTTAGTTGAGTTTCATTTAATGATCCTCAGGAGGCTTTTCTGTGCTCAGTGGGTACCATGGTTCAGTTAATGGCTAAACAATACATTCTTTAACCTGGTGTACTCAAATGCATCAGTACATTTGATACAAAACAGGTGACTGGTGAATGGAGCGTTGAGAAAATGTCGTGTATGGGTGGTTTAGCAAATCTGCACTGGGGTGACATTAATGGGTGCAAAGGGCCATTCCACTTTGGGATGTGTAGAGCTGCTTGGAACTGAAAGCTTACATGTTCTGTCTCTTAGTGAAAGCATTAGATATGGTGGCGAATCAGCAAAGGGCACAACTGGAGGAATTACTCGTCTGTGGAAAGCAGCAGCAGCCAGTTCAGGAAGAAATGCAGCAAGGACCTTGATCAGAAGGAAATCCCTCCTCTGACTGTAACAACTTGGATTTCCCTCTGCACCTGATAGCCAAAGGACCTCTTGACACAACTCGTGTTTTTCTGTGGTGGCTGTGGGGCAAAATACCTCTCTGTGTGGTAAAGGGAAGGAAAGGACGTAGGAAGAACTTGCTGCTATTTCAGGGCACTGTGAGGGAAATGGCTTGCTTTATTTCCTTTTGAGACTTGTGTTTAAATTTGGAGTCCGTCTCCACCCTACCATCAGATTTGGGGGGAGAAGGAAGGCTTTTTCAGTTACCTTTATGAGTAATTGCGGTGTCTCTCATGTGAAGGTGTTTGATGCAATTGGTGTTTGAGGATGTGTAGCCTGCTGTTAGCTTGGAGAAGTGTGTTGTTCTACTCGTTTCCCCTTTTGTCACAGGGAATTTGGCTATTTCCCAAGTGACTGCCATTTTTCTTCACAATGAAACCTCTTCCTTTGTTCACGAAAGACTTCATCTTCCTCAAGTTTATGTTCTTCATGCAATAGTCCTTTCCTCTGTTTCAGCTCCAGCTTCCTTCCCTGTGTATCACGGCATAATAAGTTTGGTCATTTTGTTCTGTCAACTGATGTCTGGTCAGAGATGTTTCCCATAGGTATAAACTTGTAATTCCCACTTGGTTAAAAAAAAATAAAAATCATTGAAGTGTAAATGATAACTGTCTTCACCAAGCTCAGTGTTCAACTAATTGAGTGTGAAGCTTACATTTGAAGGGCTTGATGTCGGTGCAAAACAGAACTAACCCACTACTTATAAATGTATGGAACAAAAACAAAAAAAATGGTGACTTGTTTGCAGAGATTCTTTGTTTGCTCATTGTAGAGTCTCCCTTTTCAAACGCTTAGGGCATGATGCTGATGGTCTGTAGTCTGCCACTGCTCTGGAGGGAGGTGTCCCTGCCTATAGCAAGGGGGTTGAAACTATTTGATCTTAAAAGTCCCTTCCAAACTATTCTATGATTCAATGATTTGATTTCCTTGATCCAAAGTGAGAGAATCATAGCTTGTACGTTGGATGGCTTCTAAGCTTGCTTCATTGAGTATGTTGTGTTTTGTTTTGGAGGAGTCTTTGCTCTCACAGCAAGAGCACTTCTTCACCAGAAGGTGCTGTTCTCCCCTGCTTTTATGCAGCCACTTTAAAGCACTTCCTTCAAGCTCAAAGTTGGGGTTATTTTGCTGAAACAACACTTTCCAGAGGACACAAAGCCTGCATCAGTGTTTTATGTTTGTTACAAATTCCCTGGGTTGCCCTGGTCTCTGCGGTGGGGGCTTGCTGTACCAGCTGTGTCCTAGCAGCAGCAAAGGAGAAGAACATGAAGAGAACAAACTGCCACCTTCTTGGAAAAGTTCTGTATACTTTACAGCACTGTAATAATTCCAAAGCATTTCCTCCGTATGATTAATGGTGTACCAGATAAAAATCTACCCTGACTAAACTGAGGGAGTGCCATTCTCAATGCATTCGTGACGTGCTACAAGTTTGCTATTGCATTTTTTTTTTCTTTTGTGAACATTGTGAGACCGTTCCTTGCAAATTACCAGTTTGGGTGGAAACTGTTTCATCTTAGCAGCATTTACCACAGTGAAGAAATATGTGTCAGTTCTAAGCAAGCAGTTGGGAAACAGTAATGCTGGAGTAGGTGTTTTTAAAGTCCTGGGATTAGCGTGGTGGATCTCCTAAACATGACTGAGCATTCCTTTGTCTCTAATCTTGATTTCTCAATTTTTAGGCACAGCTGGAAGCCCAGAGAGCGACTCAAGATTTTCAGAGGGCAACTGAAGTGCTGCGTGCTGCAAAGGAGACTATTTCACTTGCTGAGCAGAGGCTGCTGGAGGATGACAAACGTCAGTTTGACTCTGCCTGGCAAGAGATGCTCAACCATGCTACGCAGAGGGTAATAGAAACACCAATCAGTTTGTCCCATCACCTATCTTTTCCATGTTCAGTTTTCTTCTTTGAGGTATGATGCAAGTTTGTGAAATACTACATTTTTTGTATTGGTCCAGACATGACCTGTAGGAAACGAATCTGCAGAAAATTATGAAGCGTGAGGTTAGATGATTTGGGCCACGGGATGAACTATAGCTCTCTAACTCTGCTCGTAGCTAGAGGAGTGTCTCTAGCTTAAAATAAATAAATAAAATCACCATTTGTGTAATAGGGGTAAACAGCATCCTTGGGAATATCTGCATTTGAAGCTATACAAAAATAATTGCATTGGGAAAGCTTAATTGCATAGGGATGGCTTCCTGAGTGTGTGTGTTGTGGAAATTCTGACCATGGAGTACCAGGGACATGTTCCAATTTAGTGTAACCTGTTTTCAACATAACATTAGTTTCAGCAAGGCATTTTTGCCTGGAGTGTATCTGCATAGAGAACTACTAAATGTGTGTTGCATTTTAAGCTTGCACACTTCTATTGTAAATTTACTTTCAAATTTAGACAGGATCTTACCTCCTTGGTAAGGTCTTTTTAAATCTACGGAAAAGATGCACTAATGGTGAAAGGCAGTATTTGTTTTAGCAGCTGACAGAATTTTCCTGTCGTTTGCCTTGCCTCTCTTTTTCCTTATCTGTTAAAAATGCAGAAAGGTGGCTTTTTTTTTTTTTTTTAACATGAAAGAACCAAAAATCTAAGTTAAAAACCTTTGTTCTGTCAAAGTTCTCCTTGATATGTCAGAGAAGCTGAACTTGCTATTCCCAGTGTGGGGAGCGTGCCGTACAACGCTGGCATTGTCTTGCAGTCCTCAATGCAGTAGCTTTGTTCTGTTGCAGAAGCTTTTTGGTTATAAGAAAACCTCTATTTCAGACTGAATTCTGTAACCAGCTGCCAGACGATGAAACAGAGAACAAAAAGGGTGTTGGCCATAGCAGGGAGAGATGGAGAAAAAACTCTATATATACTAAAACATGAATAAAAAAAACGCACAGAAATCCTCTGGGGTATAGTTGCTCTTACTGTCCCTGTCATTAAGTATTTGCTGATCTGGTAACCTCTGCTTTTCTGGAATGAAACCTGACTTTGCAGTGCCAAGACACCATCAGCTGTCATTTTTTCCTTGGCTGTTATTCCTGTTTGATGTGAGCAAGGTCTGGAAATGCATACGCTTTTTTGTTTTGTTCTTAGAGTAGATAGATGAGAAAGAAATAGAAGCTTCTAAGGACTTTCTTAGAGCTTCTCTAAGAAGTAGCTGAGATGTGATGGAGATTGAAAGCGACCGTGGATCAGTTGCCTCCCTCTGGCAGGCGTGAGGGAAGAAATGCTAGGAATTTTCAGAGTTCAAATGGATTCCTCCCTTCCTTGGATATTCTTAAGGAATCCCTGTATCCTTCTGCAGCCCCTAATTGTTCTCAGACTGCCTGCAGCCAAGAGGAGTACATTTGAGATTGCCAGACTTGGTGACTTAGAGCAGAAGAGGACTTCTCACAGTGTTTGGAGCTGATGGTGTTTGCATGTATTGTCACTGAATGCACTGAATTCAGCCTGTGTTGTCAGGAACAGACTGAAACTGTGACCTCTCTGATGGTTGCAACTGAACAGTACATAGGAGCCTTGTGTTTATTTTGATGTAAAATCTCCTAGGCACAGATTGATTTGTATAGAGCAGCTGAGGACTTACGAGATGGAAAGTGTCTTAGCCTGCTCTTTCTGGTGCTGAAAATAGTCTGGGTAAACTCAGATCCCAGAAAGCATGTATCTTTGCCTTTCTAAGATGCATCATGTTTTGAAAGAAGTACATGGAAGTTTGCCTTCTGATTTTCATTAGCCCTTCTGGGGATCTTGAGGCTAGAGCCAGAGCCAACAAAGGTAAGGATAAAAAACCAAAGAAGTCTTAACTGAAAAGACCTGGCATTAGTTTGTTTGGAATACTGACTGAGGTTGTCTTCTTTAAGAACAGAGTGAATATGTTCTTCATTTCAGTGCGTGCAATTAGTGAGGTTCTTAGGGTGAGGTACACAAAGTAACTGGGGGGAGCTTGAGGAACAGCAAATACCATCATTCCCTACCAAGCTATGAATGAAAAAGACGTTGGCAGATGAGATCTAATAGGACAAAGATTCTTCTTGGCTGTTGGTGTTCTTAACTCAGATCACTAACTGTTAATGACATTAGAAAATGCTAATGTTTACTAAGAGGTGAAGACTTAGGTTAAAAAAAGAATATATTCAGAATTCAGTGAATCATAGAATCATTATGGTTGGAAAAGGCCACTAAGATGACTTAGTCTATCCATCAACCCATCACTGTATTTGCATGTAGAAAATCGCTCCTGGAGAAGCTTTTTGCAATCTGGTTGCACTGTTCCTTTTTAGGTTTGCTTTTTTTTTTTTTTTTTTTTTTTTTTGCCTATACCTGTAAATTACATTTATTGGACAGAGCATAATCTTGTTCTGTGCCTTGTACAGCAATGAATCAAGAGCTGAAAAGCATCTCTGGGCCAAATGTCAGAAGTGAGTTACTAATTCATTTGTTTCTATATTGGTAGAAATGACAGGCAAGAGTAGTGTGCTTTTATTTGCTATTCTTAGGCAGCAGTAGCAGGCTGTATTGAATTAATCCAAAATTTGGAACAAATCCGAGCCCTAAAGCAAGCTGACAGACAGTGCAGAGAACATAAGGATGTGGGGTGGCAAGAGAACAAATCAGATGCATCTCTGTTTGCATAGACTTGTGTGGAAATGCATCCTGGTTGCTTTTGCACTTAACCTAATGGGTGCAGACAAAGACTTGGACTGCAAAGTACCTACCAGAAAATGTTTGCAGATCCTGGTTGAGAGGAAATGGAGCTGCATGGTGTAACTGCCTTTTGATTTCTTCATGGTTTGAAAAGATACTGTCACATTAAAAATAAGCTGTACTGGTATAATGGGATAATGTAAACTAGCCTTTTGTAGCCACTGAAGTAGAAAAATCATCTGTGTAAACTGATTAGAAATGCAAGTGTTACTGAAGATCTTCCTCTCCTGGATGGGTCAGGAGCACAGCATGTGGAAGATGTGTCTATTTGTGGAGCAGACTACCAGCATGGGTAGGTATGGGGAGTAAAGGGTGTCAGTCAGTATTTTTTTTGCACCTTGCATTTTGAGCTAGGTTTCCAAAAGAAGCAAAGGGTGCCTGCTGTTTAAATAGGAGCAAGATGCCAACTTGCCTGGGAAGATGCAGCTATAATCCCTTCAATGTCTGTGCTTGAGATGTGTGCTGTGCATAGAGCAGCACAAGGCTGTGAAATGATCCTGCAAGTCAGACAGCTTCTTTACTCCCTTCAGTCCTCAACCTGGTGTATGTTTTTGGGTAAACTCCTGTGTTGTTGTTTTTTCTACAAGTCAATTTCTCAAAAGATCTGGGATGGATACAGAGGTGCTTAGGCTGGGATGTCAGTTTTAGCTGTTTAGAACCTTACTTTGTACTCTGAGTTAGTTGCCTAACCTTCCACTGAACTTCCACTTGTCTGATCAGCATGTTGATGTCTTGAGAACAATTCACTTGACCAAATGAGGGTGTTTGCTGCAAAATGAAATCTCTGTTGGTTACACCTGCCTTGTGTGTAGGCAGGTTTGATCATAAAATCACAGAATGGTTGGGGTTGGAAGGGTCCTTAAAGCCCACCCAGTGCCAATCCCTGCCATGGGCAGGGATTGTTAGACATCAACTTAACAGTGTTTTAGTCAATTTCAGTTTGTCTTTAAAATTTGGAGAAAATGTTTTGGATATGGAAGTCTTCCCTGTCTGTTGGTACCTGGAGTTATGATGCTGTATTGGTGGCATGGGGCTACAGGAGGGCCAGTGAAAGGAGGATGAGGGGCAGAGATCTTGGCACTTAAAATTCTGTAGGAAATCACCCTTGTATATAAATGTGTCCAAAAGAAAAGTGCTGACAGAATGTTACCTGAAATTTGAGACAAATTGGAGCAAAAAGGAAGATCCTGTGTGAGAAATTGCTATTTTCTAGTTGCCAGTGCAATCTGCAGTCTTTAAAAGACTCTGCTTTTACAGTTTTTACTGAAGTATGTTCAGTTCAAAAATTCTGGCAGGGAGAAGACATGTTTTGGCTCTTGATCATGAGACATCTTTTTAAAAGGAAAGGGTGAGGGGGAAGCAAGGAGGGAGAAGGCATGCTCCTCTTGCTTTAATTTGGCTTGCAAAGCTCCCTTTGATATTACATGGTGAAGTACCATCTGTTGGTGTAAAATGCGTGGGTACTTTCATGATGTGGAGAGAAGAGAGGCTTCCTTGGAGAAAAAAGGGAGAAGAAAGCTATGAAATAAACAACAGGAATACTCACAACCATCTCTGTCCAATCTCTCGATCCTTTCACCGTGGAAGTTAAATTCAGTATTTATATTTTTCCCTCTACTATCTTTATCCCTTGTGTTGTTGATTCTGTCCTGGTTTGCTGGTGTTGCATTGTCTGTCTTATTTCTTTTATTTCTATTTCTTCTTCTAGAAGAGTCACCCATTTAATTTTTAGAGAAAGAAACAGATGTCCAGAGTAATTCTCTGGCTCAGATGATCAGGTTTGCTAAATTTCACTGATAAACGTTTATTTTTGCTGTTGCTATTGCTGAAATTTTCCTGAAGTCCATCTTTGACTTCAGCTCATGAAGATTTCCTGGCTGAGAGGGACAGTGCCACTTGGCAGACCTATATGCTAAACATAGATTTTGTACTGACCTTCCTTTCCCTGGCATCTGCATTGGAAACAGAGGGTAGATGAGGAAAGAGGAATTGATTGATACCTGTGTAGGTACTCTTTGGTTTTGTTTCAAACAGTTGCATCTTGCTGTCTGGGCTACCTGGGAGGATGACTTCTGCCTGGGGTGGCCATTTAGTGATGAATCATAGAATATTCCAAGTTGGAAGGGACACATAAGGATCATGAGGTCCAACTCCTGGCTGCGCACGCGGCCACTTAAAGTGTCTGGATCTGTGAGCGTGCTGAAGTTCATTGGCTCTGTGTGTTTTTCCATAAGAGTGCTTCCCCTCTTCCAAGTATGAATGGCAGCTAGGATGCTGAGAGGAGAGAGGTGTCAAGAGAAGTCTCAGTTGTCATCCTCACTTTTGTCACTGGCTTTTTGTAAGTGATGCTCTTGCATCTGTGATGGCCTTGGCAAGGTTTGTTGGTAGAAGCACTGTGTCTTACATTAGAAAGAAGCTTATTCAGACAGCGTGACCAAAAGCTTGTTTGATGCAATGAAGAATGCTTTTTTTTCCCCCCAAAGATATTACTGGGTCTAATAAAAGATGCTTTCCCCCCACGCAAACTTTATCTGTCCTTTACTAAGACCTTTTTAAAAGCTGAGGGTTTTCACTGGCTTGCCTTGCATAGAGCCTCCAAGATGTAAAGTGAACTGCGTGGTCTGCAGCTCTGTTTCTGTCCACGTGTCCTGGCAGGCAGGCTCTATGTTTAGGGGCTGTTTGGCTTCTGTGAAGAAGCAGACGATCTTTTTGTTTCTTCTTGTCTGGGAGAAAGGTTTAAATACATCCTGACAGCAGGCAGCTCTGCATGGTGATGGTGATGTGGAGCAGCTTTCCAGGTACTGCAGAACCACGGCCATGTCCTCAGCCTGGCGAACTCATCTTGAGCTGTACTCCCTCAAGCAGAACACTTGGGTAATGTGAGCAGCATGGTTGTGTGCCCATTGAAGAACCACACAGCAGGGGGAGAAGCTTGACTCCCATTGCTGATTTCCCAGGGGGATGAAGTATACAACTTTTTTCCTTTCCAAAAAGGGTAACAAATGTGGGTGTAGATATCTGGCTTCACATCCTGTATTTTGTCACATAGTTTTTGAGGTGTTTACAGTCTGTCATCCCCAAATCTGTCTTGCAGGATGAAGCATTTTTATGATGTTGGATATCGGGTGTGCAAAGTCAACAAGAAAGAGAACACCTAACCTGTTAGAAGACCCTGGTACTGATAGTGCTGAAGTGGTTGATTCCATGCTAATTTCACCCCAAGAATAGATGGCAAGGATTGACATTTAATTAAAAATCAGCAGATTTCAGCTGCTCTATTATTTTGTAGCTTCCAGCATTTTTAAATTGCAGTTGCCTTGCTGCACTACAAAGGAGCAAACCAGGTTCTATGCAGTCTTTGGAGGCTTCATTTTAATTCACAACAATTCCATGCTAAAACCAGCCTGGCTGACATATTACACCAGGGACAGTCTTTGCATCAGCATTGCTTTCTGAGACTTCAAGATGAGAGAATTTAGCTTGTTTTTGGGATGCAGGGGACAGTTTGCCATCAATTTGATTTATTTCTTATTTTTTAACTTCAAATGTGGATGTCTTTTTCAAATGTGAAGCAGTTGAAGGTTGGTGAAGTATATTAATCAGAGGAACCTTTGGAAACTTCATTCTTTTAGTTCACTTTTGTGTCATAACAAGTAGTGAATGCAGGGGAGCAGCTGTGGCCCCCAGTTGTGGCAGCAGGACATTCCAGCAGATGCAGTGCAGCTTTGGCCCACAGCAGTTTCACACTTGAATTTAGGTATCAGAAAGGACTGTGAACAGATTTTCTGAATGAAGTGGCATATCATGCAAGCGAAAGCTGACTGTGCTCTTTTTCCCTGGTTAGTTTATTGTTGGTGCTTTATAGAACTGAGAGATTTGGTGGTGAGGTTATTCAATCTAAAGATACCTTGTTTTTTCATTTTATTTTTTTTTACCTCTCTGTGTATGTGAGAGCACAGACAATGGTGCTGGTGGTGGAAGCCAGCTGGAGGAAATGTGCTTGAAGTGTTTTCACAGCTGAAATACTGAAAAACTCACTACTTGGGGAAAATAAGTCTTGCCTTCCTTCTTTTTTCTGTGAATACTTGCATGGTTGAAGGAAGGGATGCCTGAAAACTGCCTGATTTCTGCTTACTATCAGACAATGGAGAGGTGTCACCGCTTCTATTCCTTTAAACAAATCAATTCTGTTTCTTGCTAGATCCTTTCTGCCAGTGCATTAAAGAAAACAGATTTTCTGATGCCTCATGCAGCTCAAATCTGCAAAATGAAAGTACCCTGGGCAGAATTATTGGGAAAATTATGACTGTAGGATGTCAGCAGGACAGCTGATGGGACTGCTGTGCCTTCGGCATCTGCCTGTCCTGGTTGGGGGCTGATCGTCAGCATATCACTGCCCACCTGCATTATAGGGCACCAGTTCATGGCCCAAAGCTTTTTGGATGTTGAAGTCATGACTTGAGGCTGGCCAGCTCTTTTTAGAGGAAAGGCAGCTTCCTATCCTCCTGCAAAGCAGGCTGCCTGGGAAGGTGGGGGAGTCGCTGCCCCTGTGGGTGCTCAAGAGGAGGGTAGATATGGCACTGAGTAGCGTGGTTTAGTGGTACGATGGTGATGGTTGGTGGTTGGACTAGTGGATCTCAGTGATCTTTCCAGCCTTCATGGATTCTGTGACAAAGACTGTCTCATTGGATGGGTTGCTTTCTGGTGGCTGGTGCTGCAGGTAGAGGGGGCAGGCTGAACTGCGTGCAGTCCTCTTATCCCTCTGGTTGGTCTTCATCCCTCTCCTAATTTGAGAAATTATCGATATACTGGTAATAAAAATGGTAAGAAATGGATGCTTGGGTCTTGCCCCTCAATCTGTATTTTCCTTCTCACAGGTCATGGAGGCAGAACAAACCAAAACGAGAAGTGAGTTGGTTCACAAGGAGACAGCAGCCAAATACAACGCTGCCATGGGAAGGATGAAGCAGCTGGAGAAGAAGTTGAAAAGAGCCATCAATAAATCCAAGTAGGTTTCATACTTGGAGATGAGTGTAATGGTCAAGTTTCTTTGTAGGACATAGGATTGTGTGGGATTTTGGAAACTTATGAAAAGACGTTGTCCTTTACAGCACAGATTGTACTAGAAAAGGTTCCTGGGCATACTCTTAGTTGTGTTTTCAGTGCACTGAAACCTTTCATGATGTGTGACTTGAGAGCCAGGCATGTGGCATTTCACAGGGATGCTGCCTACAGAGCTGCAAAGCTCTGTGTGTGTGGTGGTTTTTTTTGCAACTCAGGATTTTTTTCTTTTGCCATTTAATTCTTATGTTTAGTTAGGAAGACTACAAAGCAAGTGACAGAAACCTGAAAGGTGTGAGACTGCAGTGGGGCAGCGTGCTGTACATCAGACTTGTTTACTTCTTAACACTGCTTTAGCAAAGCTGTGCGAGAGCTGTTCTTGGGGGAAGAAATGCTTTGGGGAGCATGGCTGAGCAGCATCGCTGATAAGTGTGTGTGCATTTGATGAGCAGTTTTGCTCTGTTGCAGAGAAATAGAGCAGCTGTTTCTCAGAAGCTATTTAAAATTTTGGCCCTGTTTACAACCAATTCTTAATCCTCTTCCTATTTCACAGCCTTTCCTTGTATTTCCAGACTGTAGCTTGTCTAAACAATCTGCTTGCTGTGTTTAGCTTTTAATCCCACCACCTAAAAATGATTTTATCGGGAAATTGGTCAACTGAAAGCCTGTTTTGATTGGCGTTTGCTCAGTTTGGGAAAGGTTTAGCACTTCTCAAGGAAAATGCAGGCATGTTTGCTAAAACAGCATAGCAGCGTGGCTTCCTAGAATGAGCTGTGTGCTGTTTGTCTGGCACTGCTCAGAGCCTGAGCAAAAACACCATCAGATTGCTGAATTATAGATTCATGGGATCATAGAATCCTTACAGTTGGGATATGGGCCTCTGAAGGCCATCTAGCCCAACTCCCTTGCCGTGAACAGGGACACCACAGCTACATCAGGGTGCCTAGGGCCTGATCCAGCCGCATCTTGAAAGTCTCCAGGGATGGGGCATCGAGCACATCACTGGGCAACCTGTTCCCGTGCCTCACCGCCCTCACTGTGAAAGAGTTTTGCCTTATATCTAATCTAAATCTTTGAGCTTGTGTTGTAAGTAGCATGCGGCTGCTTTGCAGAAGGGAGCCGGTAACAGCAGGGTGCTCTGCCCCTTCCCTGGCTGCTGCTGGAGGTTGGCTGTAACTCTGGGGCACTGCAGGACCACGTTGTCCAGTCTCCTTCCCTCAGCCCCCCAGGTTGGCAGATGTGTTGGAAATGTTGTTGCTTTCCATGCAAACAGTGATTTGTGTCTGCTGAGTGCTTCAGGCCGGATTAAGATGCTTAAAGCATTACTGTTCTGAAGTAAAACCGGGATGGCCCAAAGGAAAGTCATTTGGATGATTTGCCTTGTAAGACTGACAAGTGGATGACTACAGGATTGTTTTGCTTTGGTTTTGCTTTTAATTTTGTTTCTGGGTCCTTGCTTGCAAGCTAGAGATGTACCTATGGCTGCTTGTTCTTAACATATGCCTGAGCTCATGGCTCAGTGCCACCGAGCTGCAGGATAATGGACTCGCCTGTGTTAGCAAGCTTTTGGAAGTCACTTTCTGCTCTGGTGACTTGGGCAGAGTGCCTTCTCTCTTCTGTCGTCTGCTTAGAAAGCTTTGAGCAACTCTGCAATGCCACGTGTGCTGATTGCTGCTGCGAAAGAGATTTTTCCCCCAGGCATATGGAAGCTGGTGAGAGGTCAGGGTACAAGTCTGGTTTTCCTTCCAGTTGGATTAAAAGTAGGAGCTGTGAAGTATCCTAACCACAGAGAAATGGGAATTGGTCACTTTGTGACTGTGAATAGTACTCAACCCATAGAACCATACAGGATAGGAAAGCAATGGATTCACACAGTTGTACTCTGGTGCATGGTCCAAAATGCAGCTGCAGAAGGACTTGAAGCAGGGGAAGCTGCTCTTGGCTTCTGGGTGCTGAGAGGGTGCCAGTGCAGTAGGCTGGACATTGTTTCAATGTCTTGCAGAATGAAGGCCTGAGGGAATTGTATCATCAACTCCAACAACTGGAATGTTGCAATTTGTATTTAGGTCAAAATGCCCAGGAGAAATAAATGGGTTATAGGAGGAAAAAGAGAAGTGGAGAGCACCTGTAGGTGTTCTGTCATCTAGATAGAGGTCTCTCAGGATTATGCTGAAACACAAAGTAGCTCTGTTAATTCTGTAAAGAGAGCAACTCCCACTCCAGTTCTCTGCATTTAGTCCTGATGGTTGTAAACAGTTGTTCTTTGTTTTTCCACAGACCTTATTTTGAACTCAAGGCAAAGTACTATGTCCAACTGGAGGTAAGTGCAGAGTTCACACTGCCTTGAGACTCCTTACTGCTTGTGGTAAATATTGAAATTACGTGGAATGTGCTATCAGACTAACTGTTTACAAAGCCAATTTTGTACCAAACCTCTTATCGTGAACAATTTGTTGAGCACACTTTAAAGATAAAAGATGAAGAGGCCTTGTTTCCTCGTGAGCAGTAAGTTCAAACCCGTTTGAACCCTGCTCCTAGTTTTGAGGACCAAACTAATAGTTTGTCTGTCTGTGCTTCTTGTAGTCTGAAGTTTCTGGATTCCCCCCCCCCCCCCCCCCCCCCCCACATTTTCTGCATCAGGCTGCTTTTAGTACTGAAACTCAGATTTGAATTTCGATTTTGGGAGAATGGGGCTGTCATGCAGCTGGATATGCTGCCAGAGCTTTTTTTGGCATCTCTGTGCTGCAGTGGTGTGTAGCTGTGCTTTGGTGTGGTTGGGCACAGTAGCCCAGGTCTGGGCACAGTAGTTTTGCACGGGATGGTTGATCCCAATGCAGCCCTAAGTCTTGGAGCTGCCAAAGGTGAAAATTCAAATGCAAAGATCAGTGTGGGTTACCTCGTACAGTTTCTGTTTGAGGCAGTTGCGCTGCGCATGGCCTGTGCTCAGGTACAGTAGGGGAAGGAAATGGGGAGCTGGGTACTCCTGAGCTCAGTACAGAGGCTGGTGCTGGAGGCTGTGGGGTAGGGTGTGGTGTTTTGTGCCATCAGCCATGGCTGCAGTGGGGTGACAGCTCAGCAGGGCCTGCAAGGTGGGCACACCATGAACTGCATGCTGTGTGTCTGTGTTGTTTGTAGTGAAAGCACCTCTAATGTCTGTCTTTCTTGTTAGCAACTGAAGAAAACAGTGGACGACCTGCAGGCAAAACTCTCCCTGGCGAAGGGAGAGTATAAGACTGCCTTGAAAAACCTGGAGATGATCTCAGATGAGATTCATGAGAGGAGACGATCCACTGCCATGGGGCCCCGGGGATGCGGGGTGGGTGCTGAAGGGAGCAACACCTCTGTGGAAGACCTGTCTGCCAGCAAACCAGAGTTGGACACTGTCTCAAGTGAGTGCAGAGCTTTCCTTTGCATGAGAGTATCCTGTGGGCTGCGGACTAGAGAGGAAATACTGAGATGAAGATAATCCGTGTATTGTGCAGCTTGAAGTTCAGTGGCTGTTGTGGGACTGGTTAGCTTGTTATGTTTCTGGTGATTGCAGGAGTTTATTATATCCATCAATATATCCTCAAGGGGAGGGGATATGGGTTAAAATGCATCAGCTGTTCCCTCCTATTCTTTGTATAGAGCTATATGGTGGGGGGGGGGAGGGGGAAAAGTGTTGCAATGTGGGGAGCTTGCACCGAGGCCCTTTTCAGTCTTTGGAGTTTGATAAAACACCATCAGCCTGGAGTGTTATGTCCCCAGACATGATGCTGCTGTGGTATGGAAGCCCAGATGGCAATAAATAAGCTGTAGTTAAAGCTATGCTGGCTGTAGCTTCACTGCTGTCAGTGCTGCTTGCCAAGGAGAGGAATCCTTTAATGGGAATCATCTCTGTTGCCCAGCTCTACTTGCTTTTACGTTCTGCAGTTACCTGTTTCGGTTCCTATGTACTGACAAAACACAGCAGGTCAAAAGAAAGGCTCACTTTGCAGTCTCAGATTTGACCTCAAAAAGCAAACCAACAAAATCCAAACCAACACAAACTCTCTCTGAGCATGAAGCGCCCTGAAGGGGGTTTTAAAACTTAGGTAACTGTTATCAATTTTGAGCTTTTGAATTTTTTTTCTAACTGAATGAATACAGACCCATGATCTGAAAATGCTGCAGAAGGAAGCTGAACATCTCTGAAATAACCACACTGACAGCTGCCTCCATTTGCACCCTTCGTGTCTGAGTGGTGCATTGGAGCCCCTGGCTGCTGGGCTGGCAGCAGAACCACTTTGAAGCCTTTCCTTTGAGTCATTTTGTTAGTGCTGCTGCTTTGCCCCTGCTGCTCTTTCATGTTGATTCTGAGCCACTCTGACAGCAGCAGGAATGGTGAGGAGGCAGAACTGCAAATGACCTCAGATCTTTGTAAATGTTTTGCTGTTCAGGGGGCTTCTCCGAACTGTTGTGATGCTGCCCACAAGAAACCTTTTGAGCCCTGTGGGACTTGAGTGCAGAAGGTATTTGGGACACAGGTCCCATCCTGTAAATGTGTTCATTTTTACCCAGATCTACTCTCTGTGTTTAGCACAAAATTGAACTGCCATTAATGAAAAGCTGTTGGCAACAGCTTAATCTGGAGTTGGTTTGCTGAGTTAGAATTCAGGCAGGAGCAACCATGAGCAGGGAGAGCAGTGTGTGTGAGTAAAATGTCAGTGATCCATGCAGAGAGAAGTCTTGGGAGTTCTGCTGGACTGTAACCGCATTAATGGGAAGAGAATGCGGAGGCAGTCTGCCCCTAAAACTGTCTGCTGTCTAATTAATATCTTAAATATTCACAAGTCTGTGTGGGTGTCAGGATGCTGCTGGCCAAGACAGGTGCAGTGGAGCAGGCCCTGCCCTAAGCTATGTGCAGAAGACCCAAAGCAGACAAGGTCAGCAGAGAATGGTAAAAATCCATAAGGAGCAGGGCGTTGCTGGCAGGTGTGCTGCTTCTCAGAGGTTTTCTCTGGAAACGGGGCTGATCCTTGTGTGAAATGCTGGGTAAAGTTTTGCAGGGGGGGGCAGATGATGAGAAATCACAGCCTGTGGGTTAGCAGTGTGTGTATGGACAAGAGGTGCAAAACTGAGAAACTACAGTTGCCCGGAAAGGCGACGATGGGGTAGGTTTGCTAATGAGAACGTGTCTTTGAACACTGTAGTGGCTTCTGAAGCGTTCGAGGATGACAACGGCAGCAGCTTCGTGTCCGAGGAAGACTCAGAAACTCAGTCAGTGTCCAGCTTCAGCTCTGGGCCTACAAGCCCCAGCGAGGTGCCCGCTGCATTTCCCCCTGCGACGCGCCCTGGCACCCTGGATCTGCCCAGCCCTGTGTCCCTCTCTGAGTTTGGAGCCATCTTCCCCGTCCTCGGCCCCCGAAGTGAATGCAGCGGGGCTTCGTCTCCTGAATGTGAAGCTGAAAGAGGTGTGTGCAGCTGGATACACCCTGGGCCAATGCTGTTAAGTTTTATAAAAGGGAGCAGAAAATCCTCTCAGCTCCCCTAGGTGTGTCACAGGCTTGCTGAGCTGCTGCTGCTTCCTTGGGGAAGGCAGTCTGTGAAGGGTCCACAGCTACCTATGATATCTTACGTGCTTTCACTGCTCTGCTGGCTGTGCAGCTTGCCTGGTTTGGTCTTGGTGCAGCAGTGGGGTTCAAGGTTCCTCAGCAGTTGGTGGGATTCTGATATTACACTTAATTTAAGGAAAATCTGAGTTTATTTTTTAGTTGCTGTCCTGCTTTCCAGGAAAAAAAGATGTGCCAAAAGAAATCTCTGCCAGCCCTTGCTGACAAATTCAGACAGGACAATTACCACTGTTCTTGTGTGCTGCAGCCTAAATCTGTTATGCTGTAAGATACTGATGCAGCACACAAGATGAGAACAGCTGGGAAGGCCAACTTTGCTTTAGTTAAAGCATCTTGCTCCTGCTTGTGTATTTTGTGCGCTTTGGCAGAGGAAGTTTCAGAGGCATTCACTTGAACCATAAGCTACATAATGATTTCTGGGTTTAACATCGAGTTTTGTCTTTTCTTTGCAGGGGATAGGGCAGAAGGGGCTGAGAACAAGGCAAGTGACAGAGTGAACAAGAACAGGAGCAGCAACAGGAGCAGCTCCAGCGAGGGGCTGGCTTTGGATAACCGGATGAAGCAGCTCTCCCTTCAGTGCATGAAAATCAAAGAGGGAATATGTGCGGGCAGAAAGGCTGCCCAGATTGGCTGAGTCCTCCCTGTGCCCGTCCTGATTAATAGGAATATAAATATTTATACATGAACTTCTAAGTGTTTGAAGAACATTGTGCCAATAATATATGCCAAATCTTATGCGTTTACTCTGAGAATTTAAAACTGCACTAAGAAGTCTAATTGATGTCGAGGGCTGAAGTTTTTATTCAGTAAACCCTTTGTAGGTCAGACAAGTCATCAGCTGGTAAGCTGTGCTCCCATGTCACAGACTTTGTAAATCGTTTTGTAGCAGCCTGGCTGAAGCAATAACCAGTAATGTTCCTGTGCAAATTCATGGCAGTGGGGGGGGGGGGGTCTGAAATTCAAGCCAGACATTTGCAGAGTGCAGTTTGGCTTTGGTTTTGTAGAATGAAATGCTCTTTAGATACATTGGATCTCCTGAGTATAAACGGCATATTCTTTAAACATCTATTTTTGTCTGTATTATACTGAAACTGTAGAAATATTTTGTATACAGGAAAGCTGCATGTGGGGCCCTAAAAGCCTTCACTCTTCCCTTGGTGCTCACAGAAAGGATGAAGATGAGTTGTGCCTCTAAGAACCGGCCTGAGGCAGACGGGAGTGGGATGGTCCCGTTCAGCAGCCACGGGCCCTTTTTTGCCCCCTTCCTGAGCCTGGCTGGAACTCTGAGGGTGATTCCAGTGACCAAAAAGAGTTGATTGGCCCTTGCCCTCCCCCTCCCTGAGAAGTGAAGTATTATTTTCAGCACTTTAAAGTGTTATTGCTCAAAAATGGGAGTGATAGATGTTTTCAGGAGTTACGATTAGGGGATCGCCCTTAAAATATGCATGAAGAAAAGGAACTGCCAGTGTAGATTGACAATGTGTTCTTAAATTTCTCCGTAGGTTGTACTGTGTGGGATTTCATAACTGTAAAAGGGATTGAGGTTTAGGATGCCCTAGAGAAGTGTTTGATAAAACTAGACAGGGCACGGGCATGTTTGCTGGCCGCTGTTAGGCAGTAGTAGTGTCTGGTCATTATAAGTGGTAGTAGAAATCCTAGGACTCTTCAGTTTTGGTGGCTAAGCATTTCTGAAAGCACCATTTTATCTAAAATGTCGGTTTATATTGTTAATTTCATGGGAATTTTAGTATTGCCCGAAGTATTTTCTATTATATGTTTTTGCAGTCCTGTTGTATTTTGTCCTTGCCGCAGCTTGTGTATCTATTCTCAAAGTTAATGTAAAATTCTTCACACTACAGTAAACCTTTTTGTTTTCCACATTCTGAGTCTGTTTGAGCTCAGCGTGTCTCGAGTACTGAGAACCAGAGGCAAGGCGAGGCTTTAAATATCCACTTTCACTGAAGACCACAGCCTGGAGTCTCTCACCTTGGTGTTTAGAAACCTTTGCAGCGTGCACAACTGCAGTCTCCCGCCAGCTTTCTGATTCCTGCTGTCTGTGATTAACTTCTTACTCTGCACTACGTGAGAATGGAGATGTAGTTAAATCTTCTGAAGTCTCTTGGTATGCAAAGGAAGGAGGAAGGTACTCAACGTTATACAACAAACACCTCTGTACTTAATGCTGCTGAAATTTGCTTTGAGCTCACGTGCAACTGGAGGTCAAGAAAACTGTTTCCATACAAATTACTTTTAACACAGTGCAGCTGTTCACCTGCAGTGCTGTTGAATACGTGCATTTATGTGTTCTGAAGGCCAAGCTTTACTATTTGCACAATTTTCCCACCCAGTGCATGCTTTGGAAAAAAGAGGCCTGTGCTTCCAGCTTCTGCTGCAGCCGTAACTAAGGGAAAAGCTGGCACTGTCAGTATTAAATACGAAAAGTGGTGCCGCCGTGTCACATTATATTAAGTGTTTTACTTTTGCTTTTGTAATTGAGCTACTGTCTGTTGCCTTAGAGAGAGCAACAGAGGAGCTTCAGGCCGAGTATCTGTTTTTGTCAGTCAGTATCTATTGCTCTTTTCTGGTGGTGGTTGTTGCTTTTTAAACATTCTGCTATCAGCTTTCCTCTCCCAGTGCTGGTTGTGACCAGAGACTTGCGCAGCTGCCTACGAATAATGCTGTGTTCAGCAGGATCAGAGAAAGTTGCGTGCGCTGCCTTGTGCGTGCTGGGATTGTTGGATTCAGCTCCCAGCAGCTTGAAGCCGTTGCTGTGGAGGCGTGGGAGGGTGCAGAAGCTGCTGCCCACACAGCCGCAGCGCAGCTCCAGCTCAGCGCGAGGAGCTCACTGCAGCACTCTTCCTTTGGTGACAACGATGCTCAGCAGGTAAACCACACTTCAGATGTACAAGCAAACAGGCACAAACGGGTCTATTAAACTCATGGAAAACTCATTTTATTTTAAACTCTGTAAAAGCTGTAATTATAAATATGACAGACTTAAATGAACGGACATCACTGGGGAGCACAGGCAAATTGACAAGCTTCTTCCAGTTACTTTTCTGTTGGAATCTTTACGTATCCTGATATGTAACGTGATGGTAGCTGCCCTCATGGGTATAAAAATAAGTCTCTGGTGTATCGTAGTACTTGTGAGCAGTAAGAATGTATAAAGCAAGTTAATGTAGGAATTCTTTTACTCTTTGGCATTATCACACGATATAATATGCTCTTGTTTGACTAAGTGATGAAAACTTCTATGGTTCTGTACATAGATTTAATTCTAAGCAGCTGGTTGTTCCAACACCTCATAGCTCACATGGTCAACTGTGTAATTACTGTAGAAAACAGTTCAGTGAAATTTGCATCAGGAAAGTAGGACTGAAACTCAGACTCATGAGGCAGATGCGATAGGAAGTGTTGTTACCATTCATCCATGTACTGAATTGCAGAAAGCCTTGGAAAATTGATGGGATGAGTCCTTCAGAATCAGACCATGCATTCCCAACACAACAATCACAGAGATGCCTGTGCTGGAAGGGAGGTGGCTCACCCTGAGGTATCAACAGCAGCACATAGGGTCTTGGATGGAGCTCTAAGGTAAGATTTAAAACAAAAACCCCAAACCAAAATACTGAAAAGCCTTCTCAGTGTATAAGCATGGAAAACGTTAAAACTTCTGAAGAGGGTTCTCCAATTGTCCCTTAGCACCAGTGACAGAGAACTTAAAATGATCTATTTACTGTAACTTTCCCTCAGTGAATCAAAGAAAGTGCAAATCCTCTTAGAGATCCTCACAACAACCAGCTTTCATTGGTATTTGGCTGCCTTGTTTTGCAGCTTGGACAGTTTTCAGTTGTCACACAATGTACATTGATAGAGTGAAGTATGCTTGTTGGTGAATTTAATGAGGTTCTGTATTTTCATGTTTAAAAAGCAGAGTAGAGGGTCATAAATGTCAAGCTGAAAGTGATGTGGGAATGTACCCTTGCCCACCTACCCACAGCATAAGCTGTGGCTGTGCAGCTCTTTCAGTTCCCCTCCCTACAGCCCATGCTCCTTTCTGGAAGTCTTGCTGCACAACCTTTCCAAGCCTAACTCAGTATCTAATATTCTGTCATTAGAGATAAAAAATGCTGCAGTGTAATCATAGCAGTGAGGTGAGGGAAATAATAGAATAACCTATGTCTTCAACTTAGGTCTGAAGGTTGGCAGTTCTGGCCTCTGCCTTTTGTAATTTTGAAAGTTTAGCTATCGCAGGAGCACAGCTCTGGTTTAACCTGAGCTAAACAAATAGCTTTTACAGGGAACGGGTGAGCAAACAAAGTTTAAATTTTGTAGGGAGCACAACTGGCTGCACCCAGAAGCCCAGCATAGCCACAAAGAACCCAATGGGTTTTTGCTCAGCTTATGCCCATGCTGTTCCCTGTGTTGATATGCTGCAAAAGAAGGTAAGTCACAAGTGACAGGTCAGCACGAGGCTCAGATGGTCTCTGAGGAACTGCAGTCCAAAAAGGCAGGTGAACTCACTGTCCTTTGAAAGCCAGACGTTTGTTAAGCAGCTGCTTCACGATAGAGATGAAGTAAGAAGGAGCTCAGGCTTTCTAGGGAGGGCAAAGAGACTTCTGAGGGAGTAATTTTACCCCCAGGTATTTCTAGTTCTCCTGTAGCACATGCTCAGTTTCCTAACAAACTAGTGGCATCTGTGTTCTGAAAATACCACCTTTTTGCTTGCAAACTTGCCAAAGTGGAAGGGCTAAGAGCTTCCTGTGGTAGCTTTAGAAGCACCCTTTTCCACAACCATCACATGCAGTTCTGTCTGTCATTCAAGGAAAAAAAAATACCCACATAATTAAGATCATTTAGTATTTGATTTAAGGAGAATTCAGCTACCTTTAATCTTCTTTCATATTTCATATTCAATTCCACTGCTTTCTTAAGAATTTTAACCCTGTTTCTGCTGCCACTGGCCAACTGTACACTGTTTTAAGTCAGTTTCAATTTAGAAGCAAAAGCTACCTTCTGGAAGAGAGCTCTTCCATAATAGGAGCAGCAAGCCCCTGCCTAGCAGATGTAGCTCAGGAAGGGAGGAGGCTTAAACGATCTTTCTCCTGTGAGCCACATACTTGTAACAAGGATAAAACATCTCCTTGCTACTGTGCTGATGGTGGGTAGTTCACTCTCCAGCAGCACCAGCAAATGAGGCTGCTTCAGTAGGTGCAGAGAATCTCACAGCACACCTCTGGCTGAAAACCTTTGCCCTTTTGCCATGTGAAGGGCGTGCTCTGCTCACTGCTGTTGGTTACCTTGCCCCTCTCAGTGCTGATCCCCAGCAGGCAGGGTCTGGCAGCTTGCAGTAAGAAAGCCATATCTACTTAGTGCACATCATAGCACAAAAGTAATTCAAAAGGTGATAAGGGTGAATCCTTTGCCAATCCTATGCTTTTTTAGAAGTAGCTGAAGCTGGGGTCTTCCTTCTCTTTTACTCCTATGTACATACTTGAGATGAGCTGAACACGATAGTGGCAGGCTGGAATATGTGCTCAGCAGTAGTGAACTCAAATTTAAATGTGAGAAGTGCTTCAATGCTGTAAACATTCAAGGCAGCGATATAAATGGCATTTACTTCATATTTGGGCCTGAGAATGAATAAGCAGAATACACAAGAATATTTTTCTTACATTTTTACATTTCAGAATAAAATCTTCAACCCATAGACCCTTGTACTTCAGGAGAAGAGAATTTCAGTGTTAGTTTTTCTTTGAACTCACTAGATTTTGATTTGAAATGTAGAAAAACTGCAACAAATTACATTCTTACATTCTTCCAGTTTGTCTGGAAGTAACACTTCAGCTTGTTCACAAGCCTGCTGAACAGTGCTTACACCGATACTACAGCAGCAAAAACCACAGCTAATTTTCTGTCACAATCAACTGCCAAATTGGTGACTGTGTTCTTGGCTATAACTTAGGATGCAATTCTATTTTATGCATATCTGCAGGAAGCTATTCACCTGTAGGCCAGTTCAAAAATCGTCCTTAAGCAGCTATGTCTGGGTCTGTCTCCTCACTGAAGCTGCGATACCCTAAGAGGAGAAGTGCTATTAAAATCCAAGAAAAAAGGACCCTCTTGTTGAGGCAGGAATGTGGTGGGGATAATGTTGTAGACTCCAGCAAGGATGTTCTCCACTTCCAGGTAGCAAAATCCACACCTACAATACAAGAGCGATTTTCTTACAACCAAGGTATGAAGTGTTTCAAGCAGTGAAGATTTCATTAATCAACTACTTATTACCTGTAGTCCCCGCTGCTCTTCTTCTGAAAGCCATAGGAACCAGGATCTCCTACTGTTGACACAGTGACAATTTCAAACCCAACACTGTACTGCCTGCAACCAAGTGACAGACCATTACTTCAATGATTTGGGGAATCAGGGCTAGCAGGAGGAGAGTAAGTTTTTGAAGACTGTATAGCTGGAATACATTTAAGTTTTGCAACACTGGTGACAGAAATATGAGTGAAGCTTACCGTGACATGAATGTACAACTTGGAGGAAGATGCATTTTTGATTTCAGAACTCTATCTGAAAAAATCTGTTAGCTTTTTGCCTCTACACCAAAGCAGAGCCCATGTGGTTACACTTGCAGTGACATGCGTACAGGTTTTGGGCTGCAATCTGATCACCATCACAGGAACGTGAACGTTGGTGATCTCAGCACAATTCTCATGTTTCACTGCAACCTGGGACAATTTGTCTACTACGTCTTCATAAATGTGACAGGCACTGCTGGCCCTGTCGGTCAAACTAGTCAAGTATGATCTACAAATGCAGAAAATGCAAGCAGGAAAAGAAATGCTTAATGAGTGGAGTGGGAGAGCCACACCTTCAAGGAAACTCGCTCACGTGCATTTCATGAGAGAGCTTCCTCAAAGGGAAGGTGGACAGAAACATACCACTATTCTGTGGTGTCACTGTGCAGCTTTGTGAAAAAATTGATCACATGATGACTGCATGGCAGGAGCTGCTGCTATTTAGAAGCACTGTACACTGGTATCTTGAGGCAGATAAATCTTGCTGAAGGAATCTGACCTCCGTAACTTTAGTATAGGACTACCAGAAGTGAGAAAGTGCTTCCCCTTCCCCTTTATTAGCTATCATTAGGCATACTGACAAGTATTGCAAAGGGGTTGAGAGGATCATACCACTTGAACCACATTCTAAGTAAGACCTATTTTATATTCTACTTTCTTGAATATCCCCTCCAAAACCTGGCCCTCCTGAACCCTCTTCCAGAGCTGAGATGCAGTAATTTAATAAAGGTCCACTCTACCACAGTAACAGTTGAGAGCCTGTATTACTTGCAACTCTGGGAAGAAGCTTTCACTATGAAAGACTCTTCACAGGGCACTGACATCCAGTTCTTCCTCCTGATCTGCCAGTCACAGAGTAGATGCACTGACAGAGCTGAAGCTACCGCACAGGCTGTTATTTAAGAACCTGTGTTTAGCATTTATGCCAAGGTAAGAAACGAACAGTGCTGTACCTGCTTAATAAAAAGCTTAACATAGCTGTTTCCCATATATTATCTCTGGCTTTTCCAGGATCTTCTCATCCAACCCTTGGAGGACTCTGATAATTTGTCCTTAGTGCACGATACTTTCACTGAGTTGAGAAGCATGTATGACAAACCTTGGTCCACGCAGCTCAATTAGTAATGGCCCACTCTTGTCCAGCTGGAATTGATAGATAGGGTTATTTTTGTAGCTGTCTCTGAAGTTTCCACATCCTCCAGCACTGTGACCTTTCCACTGTCCATTAACCTAAAAAGTCAAAAGTACAGAAAATGTTTTATATCCTGAGAATTTGTGTATAGATAAGTGATGCAAGACTTGAAGTGCCTCTCACTTCATTTGTCCCTGACTACAGCAATCTTGGAATCTTTAAAGAGGAAGTGAAAGCCAGAATTTGATCAGATTCAGAAAGTTTAACTACCTGACTCAAAGCCTTAGATCTCTCATAAGGTAATATTATTCAGCTCTAAAGACCAGGTTTTGTAGCCTTTGCTTTTGAAAATCTCTCCCTCCAGCGCTGCCCATTCGCCACCATGCACTCTGAGAAGCAGTGCTACTGAGACCAAGATGTCCATAAGGACAGACTCCAAAGGGACAAAGAAATATAAGAGACAGAACATTGCTCAGATTTTAAGAAACGGGCCATCTGTTTGCAGGTTCCTCCTGCTGGTCATTAAATGAAAGTTCTAAGACATGCCAGGCATTCGCACAGTTATAGCTGAGCTGCGGTCCCTGTATGTTACTTCCCTCCCCTCTCTGTCAAACCATCAGAGATCAACAATTTTTCCTCTGATTTAGTTTCTCTACTCAGTGTCCAAAACCCTCGAAGGTGACACATCAGGAAGGCAAGGGGAATTTCTTCCTCCACCACACAACCTGAGGCTGCTGTGAATTTCCAGGCCTTTTCTACCTCAGTTGTGGAATCCCACCCCAGCCGTGCTAGCACAACAGATGACCACCCAGCTTTGGTACAAGGCACCTCAATGGTGCTTTCTTTGACTGGAAAATTGTTATCTGCTTTGTCGTTATCTGCTTGTCTTTAAATGCAATGACTGCAATACAGTTACCAAATAAGCATTAAACAGGCAACTAGCCTTCTGTATTTAATCAATTAGACAGAGCCAGTCACGGCCAGATAAAACATGCCTTTCATTTGAATGGCAGACAGGTATCTCCAGATAGTTAACAGGAGGCTTCCATGTACTTAAATCTCTTTTGAAACTAACACAGCATAAAACAGATGACATGTCTTATGCAGGCACATCATCTTTGGTGCATTTTTCTCATCTTAAACCATTCTTCCAAAGTAAGCTCAGTTTTTTAGAGCTACAAGTGACAGTGGTTTCTTAAGCAACTGACAATTGGTCACATTGCTCCAGGAATCTTCTAGCTACCTACTGTGCTCCTGAGCTGGTGAGATTCAAGGACAATAATAACAGCAGCATGTGGCCTCCAGACCACCTGGGCTTCTCACTTATTCTAGCCAAGTATTTGCTCTTGCCACCACTACTGATCTACTCTCAGGGAGCATTTCTATATGAAATACACCATCTGTATGTATGCTGTCTCATTCCTATTTGACAGTGTGAGTGCTTATCCTAGTGATTACAGACCTCTGAGATAGCAAAATATAAGGCCTGAAAGGTCTTGTGACAAATGGACTTGCATAGAATGGTCACATCTCAGCAGTGCTGCCTTTGCTTCGCCTCTGCTGCTTATGCCCTATTGTGCCAGGAAGTTTGGAAGAAAATTGCTCACTTTCTTTTGATAAAATGCACAACCCTCTGCACACTCATTACATATTAGGGCACGGGTTGTTACTCCAAAGGTCAGTCTGTTCTACAAAGGATTGATTTTGTATCTGCACCAGTACAGCTCTAACACTCTCTGATGAAGATAAAGCTTATATACTGGATAGGAGTCTCTTGCTGATAAAATTTAAGCTGCTTTCCTTCCTAGTATAAAGAGTCAGCCAGCTACCAAAGGCTTTTTTGTTGTTATGAACAACACTTAAAGCAGCTAATTGTTTGGCAAGTTATATGAAACCTAAGTACAGAGTTGGTCTTGCACCAGGTACGCTTACATTAAGCTCTAGTTGATGTTCTTAATTAAGAAGTTTGGTTTTTGAGAACACAGCCTAAGCTGGCATTTCTGGACGTTAGTGGAAAATTATATTTAGGAACCCTGTACATCTCAAACATGGAAAACCTAACCCAGAATCATTACTTAGTAACTGAAAAAAAATTCCTTACCCGTTTGGAAGTGGTGTAAGGTGTAGGAATCTTGGAAAAGGTAAACTTGCACAAGGAATACACCTGTGTGGTAAAAGCAGGAGGTGGTCACCCGTCAGGCATTTCTCATGACATTAAAAGAAAAAAAACCAGAACTGCCTACGAAGATTTTTTAGATACTTGCTCTATTTAGAAACAACCACAAAGGAAATGCAGCGTTAGTACTTGGGCTCCAGTGACCTCTTCCTATCTTACCTATCTCTTATCAGAAGGCATTTCAGAGGAAAAGGAGAGGTCGTGGCTGATGGCAAAAGGAGTTCCCCACCACCACTGTATTGTATTGGCACCCTATATTGCCTCAGCTACAATGGAGAACATTACCAAACACATCATCCAGTGATTCCACTCCAACATTCGTAGCCCCCCTCCTCCAAGTAACAACATGGACCCAGAAGTGCACTCACTCATTTACAAACAGAGGACACTTTACAGTATAATTATTCACATTTATTATGAAACCAGCAGTACGTACCCTGATGGTGTAATGGATGGTGTTTTGTTTCTCATACTGAGACACCACTAACGTAAATGTATGGGTCCCTGGAGAGGTCAGCTTTATCTTGGTCAGATAATGAGGACTGTTGATCCGAATGCCATCAATATATGGAAGAGGATCAGCTGAAAAAGAAAAGAATGAGCACTTCTCCCAGTCAAAGAAACCCCTCAGCCATTTATAATCAATGAATTCTGCTCAGAAAGTCAGACTGTTGGTACTGTGTTTAGACTACAAGCAGACTTGAGTGCTTTCAGAAGAAAGGAGCTTCAGGATTTGCTCACAGAAAGCAAGGACACATAAGAGCAACTGTCATTTTCTGAAGATGTACATCACACATGACAGGACAAATTCTGCACTTGAAAGTACAGCTTCAATGACTTGAGAGAACTACTTGTCCAGCTGTCACCAACGTCTCTGTTCAAAGGAGTTCTACTGTGATTATGTTGAAATGTAAAGAAAAAGATAAGGAATCTTTGAGCACACTACAAAAACCTATGAGGAGTCTGCTAGAGAAGCTCCCTTCTCTGTTGACAGGGCAGCTGCAGTTGGTAGACAAGACTTTGCAATATGTTCATGCCTTTGAGAAACAAAACCACATCTCCATTCTCCTAGGATCACCACACAATACAAACAGTATTTATTGTAAGCATCCCAAACATTTTTCTTTCACAATTACACAGTGCAATTTGTTATCTGGGCTCTAATTGGTTATTTCCAGAATTCTTTCAATTTTAGTCAAGCAGAGACAAGTCTAGCCAATTACTTGAATAGACCCAGGATCAGTTCCTTTGTTTTCTTCCACAAAGCAACATTGGGAGAAGGATTAAAATAAAACAACAAGAAGCTTAGAAATGGGGAATCCCTGTCTCGGTGCCAAAGGATTAACCTGTTTAGTTCTGATCTCATTTTAACAGATGGTAAAAATAATACTGCAGCTTGACAAATCTATTTCCATGGAAAAAGGTTTAAATGAGTTTGAGCTCGTGAGCTTAGAAGTTTATGAAAGAGTTCGGTTATCAAGAAAAAACAGACAAGTCATCCAGCTCTCCTTAATGGTCCTGCTGGAAAACTGTTTTTCAAGCACAGCAGAATAGTTCCCTCCAGTGTACAGAAGTGCATTGGTTGCTGACCTGAATGTTTTCAGTCTAACACACATAAAATAAGCAGTGTTACAACTAACAGCATCACAAGCATGTCTTGGGCAGTAAGGACAAGCAAATTCTTTAACAAGATCAGCTCGTGCAAAACCTGATGTTTTGGGAAGGTCTCAGTGGACATTTTCTACAGAAAGCTGGCTTGGATTCTAGGCAAACTGGTTGGCAGAGTACACAGAACAAGACAGAGATGAACCCCACAGCCATTATCAGCTATTCCAGTAGAAAAACAAACAAACCAACCCAAGTTCCACTCTTTGTTCAGAAGAACTTTAACAGCTCCTATTACCTGTTACATGAGCATCAGCTTTACTTCTGTGTCTCAGATCTACTGTCTTTCTTGGAATAAAACATACATGGCCTTTTTGCAGCTGCAATAAAGCTCCAAAAATCAAGTAGGGTTAAGAATCTGAAGCGCATACAGCTTGGTTTATTCCTTCCATCAGTCTGTCAAGGTGGTCAAAGGGCTGAATGACTACATCAGAAGACTGACCTCACAGAATGAGCTTTGCAGCATGAAAACAAACTGCCTCTCTTTCCCAGAGAACTCTCTGCAAGTGTTCATTTGTTCTTAAGCATCATCTTTTCTGACAGCTGAGGTATACTAACCTGGATAGTAAACTTTTTTGCCATCAGTCTTGTATACGACCATAGTAATAAATTCCCTATTATGTGCAAAGTCATCCTATAAAAAAAAAAACACAAATGGAGTTACAAGCTTCTGTGGAACGTAACCAACATTAAATGTAAATCAAACACACGTTCTCCCATCCCTTTGATGACCACACGCTATGGTCCAATATTTGCGTTCATCTTTTCAAAATGTCTGAATTAAACCAGCTACCACTAATTAACTGAAAGAAGTTCAGGCCCTTGGGAGTCAGAATTCCTTTGGTACTCCAATGGTGGAATGTAATCACCTCGCTCAATTTTTACGCTGAGTCTATCTCAACCATCTTGAAAGCAGGTATCCGTACAGCTGAATTTAAAGTTTATACATACAGCCATACCTGGAACATGTAAATGTGAGCAGTAATATCACAGCAGGTACTACAGAGCTCAGAATGTGGAAAGCAGAACTCCCACCTTATCCGTGATGTGTCTGCTCAGCAGCACCCAGACCACAGCTCCACCCTGTGGGCACTGCACCTCCAGCTTGTACTGCGGGTTGTTGGCCAGGCTGTAAGCATCCTTCACTGGGCCTTGCTTTGCATCCCAAGTACTAGGAGCAATGCAGACATTGCATCAGATCAGTTTTGAAAACAAAGAGATTTATACTTCTCTAACTGCACGATGCTTCTTATGAGCTTTTATGTCCAAAAGCTTGCTTTTTCTTTTTCCCCCTCCCCTATAGATTTCTATATTCAGGTAAATTTCTGAATAACAATCTGCTTAATGTTTGGAAAGGTGCCTGGTACCTCGAGGTACCCTATTACAAAACCTGCCTCAGGAACTGTCTAGGCAAGGAAAACGGGGGGAAAAAAGTGCTGATGACAACACTGAGTGTGACACACTGGGAACAGAAATGGATGAAGCTATTTGTGTCATCGACCCTTCTCACCCCTTTGAACCAAACAGCGTTTGTGAATGGCTGCATTATTAACTAAGCTTCAATTTATCTCTGTTGTTATGCCACTATTTATGGCAGATGTCACTGTGCTAGGCACTGCCCTATGCAGAGGTATGACAATCATTAATAATACAAGGAAACATAGAGTAGAAGAGGACTGAGTGTGAATATTCATCTCATCTTGCTCCAAGACAGCACTTCTTGGAATTAGTCTGAACACAAAGGTGGAAGGAGCCTTTACAGAGGAGTTGAGAAGTTGTGCTATTGATGATGGAGCTCATGCAGAGCTAACGCATACAGAAGGCATGGGGAAGCAGGGGTGAAGCGTGGTATACTGCAGCAGAGAAACAAATAAACCCTCATTTCCAGAAACAGAGGCACTTGTCTTCTAACTGGGTTAGAAAAAGACTGAATGAAACAAATACCAGAGGGAGAACAAGTATCATGTTCAAATAAATTGATGGCTAAAGAAGGCAACATAAAACTACAACTGGTGAGAAATGGACTTTGACTCCTACGACATGAGCAAATATACCTTGTAAAGACAACATGCACTGCACAGATGGCTTGGAACTGCCCAGTAAAATGAATTCCAAATAAAAGTTAGGTCACTGAAGCACTGCCTAGTGACTAAGTAAACTGACACGGACTGTGCACAAATCTAATTTCTGTTCTAATATAGAGATGTGGTACTGAGGTCAGCATCCACTTACACAACCTTAGGCCTACAGCATCGTCACAAAGATCACAGGAGTTTCAACAGTGTTATGGAAAACCTCAAAACAGAAGCCTGAGCTCAGAATTTAGAATAGTACAGCTGGACTCCAACCATGCTCTTGAGCCCAACCTCTTGAGCAGTGAGAAAAAAAATGGAAGAAAGGAAACACCTCATCAAGACATTTAGCATTATATTGACACAAAAGTTTTTCTCTTGGACCAACCTGTGAATACATGTAGATTCTTTAAAAAGACCAGGGTTCCAACTCAAATAAATAACATCGTAGTACTGGCACAAGTCCTCCCAGGCAATCCAGAAAATCCCTAAAAAGAAATTGCTGTTATTGTTTGCTTACCAGAAATGTTGAATTTACTCATTTTTCAGAAGTCTCTTTTCAGGCAAAAAGTACAGCTGATGTAAACCCCACATTTCTATGAAACAGAGTAGTAACATCTGCACTGCCTGCATTCCTAAAGTTAAACTTAACTCACAAAGCAAACAAGTTAAACCAAGATAGACAAGTTAGTTAGAATCTCTGCTTATCTTTAACACTGGGTTCTTTCTGAAGCTGACAAGACATTTTCATTCTCAAGCATTAATCAGAGGGCATGAGAGAACCTCTGTGCTATCCAGTAAGGACATCACTAATTGATACTGAGCTGCCTTATTCTTTCCTAAGTTTCTGGAAAAAAAAAAAGACAGGTTATCCCAGTTCAACAAACCAGGTTAGCAACACAGTGAACTATTCAATTAATGTGAGTATCCTGAATTGTATTTCTAAGGTACTTCTTTATGGGACTTGCTTTAGCACCCCGCATCTGCTTCATCTTTACAATTCTTGTGTAATTTTAACACTCTACAGCTCATTTAATTGCAACTCCAACCAGCACCATCACCTACATACTGACAGATTCCTGATGAAATGAACTCTCAAATAGGTCTTTGATACTGGCACTCACAGGTCTTGCAGCACTAGAAAGATACATAGTCAGAACAGCTACATATTTAGACTTCAGATTTTTAGAAAATCAGCAGGAAAATCCAGTCAGAAAAATAACTTCCTTAAAACTGTTAATGTAACTTCATATAAATTTTAACTATTAGTCTCTACAGATGCACCAATTCCTTACTGAATGGATCTGTAATGAGCTAATCTCTCCTAACTACCAAAAGCCAGGACTGCTATTCTTACACACTGCATGAAGTTCATAATGAAATGCTAAACTCCAATGGACTTGGAAGCATACTGTTGTCAAAATGAAGTGGCATTAAACAAAAGGGTTTCCTCAGTTACTCCACCTGTTCCTTGTGCTTAAGTGTTTCTTTCCACCTTTCTGCAGGGATAAACTACCAAGGTCTGCATTATTTGAACATGCAGTGACTTTTTATGCCTTATTACCATTGTCTATTTTCTGAGCTGTTCTTGGATCAAAGTTCAAGTATTTTTGTAGATCTGGGGTCCAACTTCTTGTGTCATTTTCACTGTATCGTCCCTTCCAACGTAAGTGGCTCCATGGATTTTTCAGCTGGAGGAATCTAAGCCCCTGAGGAAATACAAAATGAAACTGCTGGATTCACCTTATCAAGGTTATGTTTTCATTTATCTGAACGTGGAATAGGGACCAGCATCTTAAGGAAATAGCATCATTGAGCTTTATTGGGAAATCCTGGAAAGCTTAAGACAAAATAAACTAAAAATCAGTAGCAGTCCATCTTGGACAAAGGTTTCAAGCTGGTATCTGAAAAAATCATTCAGTTTTACTTGGTACCTTATGTTCTCTTATATCCAAGACTGCATAGGCATGGGTTGGAACTAAACCCCATTTTTCTCCTTCCTCTTCAGACATCACACCTGTTGCTGTTGTGATAAGGACATCTCCTTTATGAAACCTATTAAAAAAAAAAAAAGAAAGAACATTTTAATTAAGCTATTTTTAACAGCTGCAAGCTTAACATTTGACAGATATTGTAATGGCATGTTTGCACACTGTTAGTATGATCCTACTTTATAGGAATACAGGTTGTTTATTGTAAGCAGAAATCACACTTGAAGATGCTTCAGAAAACAGCACTTTTCTTCCAATATTTAAGTACAGGCTGCATGTGAAATAAATAGCTATTATAATGATAACATAAAAATAAGCATTTTTTTCTAAAATTGAGATTTTCTAAATCATTCTAAAACTCAATCTGTGTCATTTATTAAAAATACTCACAGATCTTCACCTGAACACAGAAATGGCTTCATCAACACTTACTCAAATCTCTGCTTACAGTGAGTAAACTCTATTGACCCCAGGGTTTTGATGGGGCTTCACAAACTTGGAAAGTAAATCAATAAATCAATAATCATAGATTCCTGCACGTGCCCACATTCCAGCTTTGTGTCACTCACTGTCATTCCTACAGGGTTTGAACTGTCAAACGGCAGCTGAGTTCTGCAATTATTCTGAATTGCAGTTGTTCACAGTGATCACTGTTACGAAGATCTGCTACTGTTTCCTACAACATGATACAATCCAAGTATGCTCTCAAGGTACTGTATAACCCTGCACAGTTCACAGTCAATGGACTACAGATTGTCAGCGTAGCACAGATTAACAACAGTGAAGCTATGATGACTAGATCTCACTAATTGCAGCCACACCTACAAACTGCAATGTCAGAACATCTATCTGAAAAGCTGACCATCAAGTGCGAGTTCCTAAACTACTGAAAAAGCACTATGGAAATAATTCCACTCTCCCATAATGAATGGGGCTCTTTCAGTCAACAATATCCCCCTTCTACTGCCTTGAGATACAAGAGGAACTGGTTGCACAGAACAGTTGAGAAATAAATTTAAGTACTTGCTAGCTGACATTTACTTTACAATGAATCTTTCACCCTAAGTAGAATTGTGTTACAACAGGTGTGAAGATGAGGATCACAGTTTCAATACAGGTTTTCTGCCACTCCTCCAGATTTACAACTGGAGCATAATAATCAAGATTTTGTGATATGATTAAGAATACCATATTGATCTGCTTGCTAGGGAGAGCAAGTCAAGTTCCGGGGGATACTCCTCCTATATTTCCTTCTGCTTTTTTAAAGACTTCAGTTGTACAATGGTTCTCATCTGCACTTCTCTGACTCTACAGTTTATTTTCTTCATCAAGAAATTGGCTGGTTTTTTTTCTTCCCTATCAAATAGGAAGGAAAAATATTCCATAGTATCTTACTTTCCTATTAAAGTCACCAATACGTCACTTTTTCTTCTTCCAGAAAGCATGTGGAAGTTATACAAACCACAACTTGTAGTACCAAGATTCTGCTGAGGGATCTGTGATGACTTTAAGTTGGTAATCCAACTACTGCAGAGCAAGCATTTTAATTAGTTAAGAAAGAACAAACTTCTACCTCTGATAGAGCATTCTGAAAGTGCTATCTCTATCAAAAGCCTGATTGTCAGAGTGCATAGCAATTCTTTCAGGTATCCAACCAGTCAGCGCATGGAGATCGATGTTCTGAAATACAAGCGTTCAGAGAAAACAACAGGTAACCATCAAAGCACCTTGAAAGAAACCAAAGACACTTATTACAATAATAGCTCTACATATGAAGACTCAAGAGTGAGACAGTATGAAATCTGATAAAACTGAGCTGATGAAGAACTGAAACTTGAGTTATGAAAGCATTAAAGAGTTCCATCAGTTTTATGATGCCTTCTATTTATTTCTTTGATTCACAGAATTTTAAATTACAGCCTCAGAAGAACTACTTGCAATCTTGCTATTATATATGCATTTTAAATTATTTATGTTTTACTTCTAAGGCTCAGGGTTTCAGAGGTTTTTAATATGTACATATATTTTTTGTAAGGCTGACACTGTCATGATTTTCAGTAAAAAAAGCCTTTAATCTCCTTATTTTATCTCCTTGAAACATTGCTTCCTCTCCTCCTGCTTTGAGCTCCTCAAAGGAAAAGCAAAGACTGTAAAGGCTTGAAGAGCCCATGAACAGCGCTGGTGGGTGGGAAGTTTGCAAACTGCAAAGGTAACAGACAATAGGTAACCCTGATTAGACAACGAAGCTGTGATGTGGTGGAGAACAGGGTGAAGATTAGATGTCAAATGTCAAGACAGCAAGTCAGCAAGTTAGAGGAGGACAATGCAAGTCAAACAGCTATATTCTGTTTCTTCAATACTGTTCCGCAGAACAAAGCACCTGACATAAACATACCTAAAAATGTATGCTACATTCTGCCCTTGTGCAAGGCCACATTTGCCTCAATAATCACATTTCTGAAGGTGATAACTTCCTATCACATCCACAAAGAACAAAATTATCAAGACATTAACTAGAATGGAATAAAGACACGCTTAAATTTAGTAAGTCTGAATGAAAAATCAGAAATCCTTTCTAGGTAATGAATAAAGATTATTTAGGCTGGAATAGTCCAGACTCTCTGAAAGAATAGTTTCCCCATCAACAACTTGGCTGCAGCATTATGACAGCCTATTAAGTAACCACACTATAGGCACCTGATACATATTCATATAAATGAGTGGAACAATCAGATAAGTTTTCTTATATCAAAGTACTTGTTCCCTCCATAAACATGGAGTATTTCAGCCTGCTCCTTTCTTAGCTGGCTGCTCAACTTAACAAGGGAGAATCATGCTGTCTATAGAATGACAGTTAGAAACAAAAAATCTGCATTACTGGTACAGGTAGAAGCAAAAAAAATGTATGAGTTTGCTCCAAACTTTCATCTAGGGTGAATATAAAGCATAACTTTCTAACCCTAAGTCTCAGTCCTACAGTTAGTACAACAAGTTTAACTCTGCCCTTCAAGTCTGACATACTTGAGCACAGTTAAGCACGTCTGTGATAGGAAGAAAAATTAGAACAAAACAGAAGAAATCCAACGCTTACCTCCCAAGCATTCCATTCTGATTTCACTACAAGAAATGAGGAAACTTGACAGAGATTATCTATTCTTTTTCTTATTAGAAATTATCTAGTACTTACAGAATTTGATCCAGGAAAATCATATCCTCCCATGACCTTCATGTAAGCTTTTTCTATTAGCGATACCCACAGTTCATTCTTATTGTTAGAATAAGAGCAGAGAAGTTCCCCATTATGATCAACAGGTAACTGGTCATCTATGATCACCTGTGCAAAATAAATAAGAAGTTATCTTACAGCTAATGAAGTACCCTGCAAGTATTTAAAAAAAAATAACAGAACTTAACTCTTAGGAATACATAGGCACATACTTAGGCTTCCAAGGCACAGATCTGACCACTTTTTCAGATGAGGACACCTGTACCAATCAGAGGCTTGCCCTATAGTGAACAACTTGTTCTGTTGCTAGCTGTCTCATACACCATCACTGGGTGACCAGCATCTGCCTTGGTTTGCTCTTTAGGAAGTGGAGGTTAAGACAACTTGCTCATCAAGTATTTAACACCAGCTGCAAAGCTCAGTGTGACTGTCAATATTAGGAAAAGTAGAGAAAGGCCTAACAACATCCCTCTCCTAACTAGGAGAAAGAACATAGATTGTGCTCAGTGTGCAGTGGAGGAAATGCAGTCATTAATCTATAAAGAACCAAAATGCATGTCACATCACTTCCATAGTCCCCAGTTCCTAATTTATCTTTCTTTTCTCTAGAAAGGAAGAAGTATTAAAGTAGCAGTCAAAAACATGTATATTTCTTGTTTAAATTATGTGGACTATCCTTCCCATTAGTGTAGATTATTACTGCAGTATTCATCGTGGTCTGAAACAATTTCCCAGCACAGATATTTCACACTGCCATCAGTCTATTACCAATACACTACTGAGAAAGCACATTTTCATGTCAAATCCTATTTGTGCAAGAATGGATAATCCTTTTCGTAGAGCACAGCCACTCACCCTACCAAAAAGCAGCCATGGGGAGATATACTGGAGAGCATGGAGAGCAGGGGAAACACTTAGGTGATCCTTCCCTCTATCAGTCATTTAGATTCCAGGATTTTGCTACTAACAGGCCTCCTAAGCTAGAGGTTGTATCTTAGCATTTGATAATATTTGAGGACTTGCCCCAAGCCCCTCATCTATGAACACAACCATTGGATTTTTGAACTCCCACAGTGATCATTCAAAATGAACTGCAATAGAGACTGCTACGGTATTTTATTTTATACCACTATTTACTGCACAAAGAAAATGATGTTGGTGAGTTTATAAAGCTCTACCATTTATCTTCAGGCATCTCCTCTCTTCACAAAAAATCTTTGGTCGTCAGCTTTTAAAATAGACGATTTTAACAGTAAGAGTATTAAGTTCCCCCCCAAAAATTTACCTTTCTAGGTACACCGTTGATATGAAGTTTCACCATGTATTTGCCACATGGATTATACTCTGGTTCTCCTTTCTTATTCTGAGGGTAAATGATACTGTTAAAAAAAAAAACACATAAATTGTGACGTAAGTGACTCTGCTGTCAACAGAGTGATAACATAAAAAGTGGGATTTCTAGAATCTATGCTAAGAGATAAATATGGAATTTTACATGACAAAGCCACTCAAATTTAATAAAAGTGGCAATGATGTTTAAATAGATTTTATATTTCAGACCTTATTCCTGATGCAGTTCTCTCCTAATCGGAGTAAGAAAACCCGAGTTATACAGTAATTTCTCTAACTGAAACACAAGCAGATGTCTTACTTTTAAATGTATCAATAGCAATAAAATACAGTATTAGCCTGAATGACAGTCAAAGGTTTCAAGACTACAGTGATACAGAACTCTCTGCTCACAAAGGTTACATGTTCCCTTCTAGCAAGTATAGGTTAAAACAAAATTCTAGAAATAACATTCACACACTTGTCTGGCAACAGGCTCCTGGCAGACAGCCTGCCAAATGCATGCTAAATTTATCACTGAATGCTTGTTAAGTTGGATTGAGACAGTGTTGTTACCATTCTGCAGCAAGATTTAATAGCAACTATTTGTTGTACAGCAGTTGACATAACAAAGAAACAAACCTACAAGGCATTATAAGTAAAACTGCTATTAGAAACAAAGCCTTCCAGACTATTTGCTCTTCTCAAAGCACATTTAAAGTAGTTTCACTTTCAGAAGAGGTAAAGCCACAAGATTCCAAGAGAGATAAAGGTGAAACAAACACTAGCTTTTACTGTACCCAAATCTACGATAGAGAGCCTCAATTAAAACTGATGAAAGTAGAGCATACTAATCTAAATATTTTTTACCTATTACTCATGAATAAGCTTAACAGACAGCAATTTAAACAGAACATACTGCTTAGCTGTGTTAAACCTGATGATCTTAGAAAATAGCAGCTATTTACCTTGTAATCAACTTTTTGTTGTATCTTCTTTCATACGCAGCACTGATAGCCAGGGATGCCACAAAGGAACAGTCTGACACTATTGTCTGTAAAGAAAAGAAGACAATGAGGATATTTACTAATATTTAGATACTAAAGAAAAATGGCTTGGGTGGGAAAGAAGGGAACACTGTCAGTTAGTGATTCCCCTCCATAGTGAAAGGATTTAAATGGAAAGAAGCCAAGTTACTAAAAAAAAAAAAAAAAAAAAAAAAAAAAAAAAAAAAAGCAGGAAACATTGCTTGCTCTGTAAGTTAAAAGATTTATTGAAGGCAGTGAGAGGTAAATGCAGCTATCTTGTCATTCACTCACACTTAACCTCTTTCTTCCCAAAACACAGTGTTTCCACTGTTAATGGACTTGTTCATTCTCATGGCTAAAAAAACACATGGAATTTGAGGTGGTGCTGTCACTAAATTAACATCAAGAGAGCCATGAGAAGCTCTCTCACATTTAGGGGTTTCTTTTTGAAAAAGTAATCCTCTTCTTTTTTGGGAAGTCTCATAGCAGCTAATGTTCCTTTTTGGGACCAACTTACCTGCTTTATGCTGAAACTTGATACGGTGTAAATCATGGTAGGGTTATTTGTTATGTCATCTGGCCGTACCCACCTGGCAAACATTGCTTTCTGTTTGGGGGATAATGGCAACTTCCCACATTTATCACTAGATTTAGGAGAGAAAGGCAGAAATAACAGGTTAGATAGAAAAGCTTTTAACGGCATCCCAAGTCATGCATACATCTGACAGATGGTGCAAAATGTGCATTGAACAATTACACAGCTGGAAAAGAAATTCAGAGAACAAAGTTGACAATTTGGTGGGGAAAAATATTATAAACGTGAAATAAAACCCAAGAGTCTCCTTCATAGGACTGCACAGAAGAAAGGAATTCCAAAATGCCAACTACCCCAGCAGAAACCCAAATTCTTGTCTTTAATTCAACATGATGATCTAATAAAAGGCTTCTTCAGTTCAGAAAATATGGAGGTATACCTGATTGTCGTGCCTTTGGCAGAAAACTGAAGAAAAAACACCAACCAGATGACTTGCCCGTTATGGCTATGTAAGGTGAGCCTGTATCAGTGCTCACGCACAAACATCTAACAGCTTTCTGTCACTCTTTTTCTGAATAGCCCTTTGCAAGGAGACAGCTACCACCTTCATTTTGCAGGTGGGACAACTGAGACAGAGAGCACTAAAAACAGTAGGCTCCATTTCCTGACTCTGTTGCCAAGTTGCCAGCATAGCCCAATACTTCAAAAAACCCAATTGGAATTCTTCAAGGCTTGCAGGGACAACTGCAAAGGCACTGCAGAGCAGGATCAGCTTACGTTAAACAGTTCCAAGACCAGACTGGAGAAATGAGGTTGCAGTATCTAAGTACCTCAGCCAAAATTATGCTTAAAAATCTGCTTAAACAATTTCAAGAGAAAACACAACAATACTGATGATTGGAAAGAATTCAAAATAACAGCAAAGAAACATCAGTAATTGAACAGCACTTACGAAAATGGCATAGGGAAGGCAAAACGTTCTCTCAGATCAACACTCATGAAGGGGACATATTCAATGCCATTAATTTTTGAAGTCTTTCTGCAAGTTGCAAGAGAAAGACACAGTTACAAACTTATCTATCATCCTTCAGAGGTTGAGTCTGAAAAGTCTGCAGCTTTTCAAACTCACATTTCTATCTTCAGGACCATACCTTTAGTCCGTTTAAGTGCCTATAGTAAATAAACAGATTAAGTGGAAGAAGATCAAATCCTGGACAGCATTGAACATCACCTCTGTCACAATCTTATTTACTGTGGAGTGAGAAGGAAGAAGGTTGTAATCCTTATCAGACAATGCCTTTTTTTTTTTTGCATATACTTCATAGTTTTCAAAATTACAACCTTACCTGAAGGTTTTATGGATTTGTTAAAATACAAAAGGAACTGAATATAACAGAAGGCATAATCCTGAAGCATACCATGCTTCCTCTGTTTCCTGTGAAACAGAAGTTGTATCATACGTAAAACCTTTCCTATACCTGGGCACCTGTGAGTGAGATCTTTCAAGAACTCCATCAGGTACAAACATACAAAAATATGGCTGTGAAAAATACTCCTGGCAGCCAACTACCACTTGTCTTTAAACATGCTCTGTGAATAAAAACCACTGATTATATTACTGTAGAGAATACCAGTGTGGGTAATGGCAACAAACGTGTTTGTAAGTGGTGGTTTTCCAAGCCTCTGCTTATATACCTCAAGCTTAGGTGTATAACAATTTGCTGTCCAAGATGCACGAAGGATGTGTGCACAAATGATAAAACTTTGCAAAAACTTGGCCTCTGCTCACCTGAGTACTTCAATCTCCTCTGCAGTGTACCTCTGACCTTGAGACTCACTAGCTTGTACTGCTCTGATTGTCTGTGGTTTATCATTCAAAGAAAAATCAGGACCCAGTGGAAAGAATGTTCTGACGGGCTGGTTTGGTTTAGCAGCAGTTGACTTCTCCTTCTGAGATGACTTTGACATCGATACTTTCAGTGCTTCTGCTCTAAAGGAAAGAAAAATGCATTCTGTGTACAATCATAATGAAAATATGGCTATGGGTCAGTCATTTATTGCCTTGTTCATGCTTTCACATTTGTTAGAAGGGATGAACGATGCTAAAGCTGACCAATATCATTTTTCCTATGAAAAAATTCATAAACGATATCAATAGAAGATAAGCATCAGAAATCACTGAGTACTGATGCCACTATTTCTTTATTTTCCTGTTCTACAATCAATTAAAATATAGCATTTGCAATTCAATTCAAAGATATTGTCAGCAGAATTCATTAGGTTTTTGTCACCTTTAAGACTACAGTAATAGCAGCATTTACGTAAGCATCCATTATCTGAAACCTCAGAAAAAGACCACAAACCCAGAGAGAGAAAATCCCTTTTAGAGTGATTCAGTGACAGGACATAATTTCCTAACTGCTTCCCCCACGAGGCAGGATCTCAGTGGTAACTCATCAATGTTGGTTTAAGCATCACCTACCACCTTGCTTTCTCTTAGGCTTCAGGATTTGGCTAGCAATTATTACAGCAGGAAAAAACCAACTGCTCTTAAAATCCAGCATTTCAGCTGCTTAAAGGCTACATTCAGGAGCCATCTTTTTTTTTTTGTTGCTGCATTAAACTGTGAGATAGTCACACGTGCAAATCAGGGTGGGATTTTCTTAACGCAGACTGGAAATCTGCTAATACTAAAGCAGCCCAACACAGTTCATTATTCTCTGTCATACTGCTGACTCAAAAAGGACTTACATTGGACTTGCACTCATGCAACTTGTTTTAGATACAGATTCTCATCCACTGGATTTACCCACACGATTAAATTGCTGCCTCAAACCAAGTACTTCCCAGTTTTTAAGCTGTCTTCATAGTGAAGAGATGCTGACACCCAGGCTTAGCGCACTCTGATTTATCTCTCTGAATACTGAAACAGTGCATGATACTAACAAATACATAGTCCTTCCCTAATTCTGCATGACATTTCCAGAGGGTTGGCACAAGATCTACCTCATCTATCTGTGTAACAGCTGGCAGCTATCTACCAGGAAAACTCTAACTGAGTTAGGTCTGGTCAGAATCTCTATGCTTTGCAGTACAGAACAGACATAACAAGATTGAGAATTCAACTCAGAGAGTGCACTGACACTCAGCAGCTATTACCTGTACTAACAGTGGCAATACTCACCTATCTAATGCTTGCCGAGCCAGTTGTTTCAGTTTTGCCTGCAGGCCTGCTTCTGAAGTTTCTGTAGCCTTCAATTCAAAACACATAAACAACACAAAAGCTACACACCCGAAGAAAGTCCAGATGTTAAGCTGTTTAATTACAGTTCCCACCTATTTTTTTTCCCCCAATCCTCCCTTGAAATGAGCAGATATGTATGCGGTGGATTTTGTTTTTAAATCTCAATATAAAAAGGATACTAAATGAATATTATTTTAATATTTTAGTAAACATTCATAGAATGAAAGTATTATTCAGCTTTTTTCAGCATGGGAAATACTGAAATGCATACACACAAAAAAACACTTAGAAAACCATTAAAATTGTGGACAGAAAAAAAACAACAAATGTTATGTACACTATTGAAATAAAATGCATGCCAATTTTTTTTTCCACAAGTATGTAAAAAATAATCATGGTAACTTAGGAAAAGATACATTTGAATGTTCACTTTCATTGATGAAGCCTGCTTGCAAGTTAAAACTCTTGTTTTTCCACATGTGAAGCATAAAAAAGCACCAAAACCATTACCAGGAGTGCTAACTTCTATTTCCAGTTGGAAAGTACGTTGTGACAGCTCACTCATATAACTAGTTTATATTTCCTTCCTTACAGGTGAACAGGTAATCTGGAGGAAGCACAACATGAGCTGTGGCTTCTTTTGTCACAACCAATAGCAGGTTTCAGGTTTGAGCTTTGTACCTTGGCTGATTCTCCTGGGTCATCTACGTAAATGGAGGAAACAAAAGGCAAGCTACTTTCAGCCTAAGAAAGTAGAAATACCCTAACAATTTTTAGTAAGTTACACTTCGGAGTTCCTTGTTGGAAAAGACTTTCAAAGATGCATGAAGGGAAGCAGTGGATGTGATACACCAGAAGACCTATCTGATGAGACACTGAGGAATAGACACACCTGCTCTCTTACTGCTTCAAAGGTAAGAAAGAAGCTGATCTCCTCATCTAATATAGAAAGCAGAAAGTAAGGCAGAAGTAGTGATTCAAGACAGAGTTCATTCCATCTTTCATCCTGGGGAGAAGAATTTCTGATCCCCTTGAGGGATAAAGCCTACAGTCATTTTAACAAAACAATGTGTTGCCAATATTAAAAGAAACGTTAGCTGTATCTGCACCTAATAAAAGATCAGGTAACAGCAACTGTTAATGAGAAATGGAAATTACTCTGGAATTACATGTAAGCAGAAGGAGAAACAGCAGAGTCAAAAGCAGTGTGCTGATGCAGTGGTTTATGTAATAGACAAAAGCAGTTTTGATTAAACAGCTGAAGCAGAAAAACTAGAGCAGTTCTACTAGCTCTTGATCTGGTTACCTTGTATCACTAGGGTTTTTAAGTCTACCTAAAACAGTTTAGAAGAATTCCGAGCAAAGGTTTTACTTTAGTATGTAGCAATAGTAATATTTCCCTCCCAACAACCCATACATATATTCACACTACAAAAAGGAAAGAGGAGAAAAAAGAAAAACAGACTTGGTGGAGTTACATTATGATGGTGAACTCTTCCTATAATGAGTTAGTTATGACAACTGGACTTCAGAGAAAAAAGCAGTACCTGTAATTATGTTTGTCATCATTCACATAAGGGCCAATTTTACTCTACCATTAACTGCAGTGTGAATTGGATTCACTCATATCTTTAATGTTAGCTACCAAGTAATCAAACAGTATTTTTTACCGGTTTTGGCAGCAGCAGACTGTTATGCTTTCAGAAAATGCTACACAAAAAACTGCCAACAATTATTTCCTTTAATATAGTCAGAAAATAAAATAGCTGACACATTAGAAAGCCATCTTCAATTCTAACAGTTTTTGATTTCTCTTTTAATATTGCATTCATTCTAGTGTAAAAGTTAACAGGACAAAATATTCAGCATATTTGTATCTCTTAGTATAATCTGGCTCAGTGAAAACACACAAATGACCAGCCCCCATGAATTTACAGCATTAAATAATGTAACAACTGGAAGAAACATTACAGAAACAACTAATGGAAAAAATAACATTCAAGAACAGCTTTTAGAGATACAGGTACTCCATTTTTAAGCCAGCCTTTAGGAGTCAGTTGCTTGTGTAAGTGGAAGAATTCCTTACCATCACGTAATTCCACCAAGTTAACTTGTAGCTTAACATACTGTTTTCAAACAGAGCTCCACCGCTTCCGTGTACAACTCTATAGCTTCTTCTGCATTGCCTTTGTCATCTTCATCAAAAGCCTGTGTAACTAGGAAGTGAGCACGCTCCAAGTCCAGCTGCTGTTTTGACTTCAGAGGGTCTGTGTTCTGAGATTGAACTAAAAGAAAAATGAAAGCATTCAGCTTTCTACAGCAGCAGACATGCAAAAGCATCCTCCCCATAGCACTGAAACACTAGTAGTTCTATCAGATGAGAAACATCTACTCTATGGCTGCAAACAGAAAGTTGGCAAACTGCTGAAGACGTCTTTACAAGGAAAAAGAAACACTCTTCCCCCAAGGCTGAGACATGCTCTCAGGTTATGTCACATGTCAAGTAATGTACATAAGATCTCTTGCATATTATGCAGGTGTGGTTCCTAACAATATTTAAAGTGGAAGAATATGCACACCCAAGTCCTTAGGAAATAAGTCTTCTGCACTGCGCTACATTTCTGATTCACTAAGGAGTTCTAAACAGTGACAAAAAATAAGAAACATGAGAAGCAAAGCAAGCATCACAGATTCATACTTCACAGCACTGTTAGGCTTTCTACTGAATTTATGCAGAGGTTTGATTAGGAAGCTTCTCACCCACCTGCTGAATGGAGAGCTTGAACTCTCTCCAAATACTCATTTATTTTTTCTTGAATATTTTCCAAGTTTGACCCTGCCATGCCAGCATAAATCAAGGCTTGTGCGGCTTCCTGCAGGGACAGAAATTTGAAACAAAAGTTAATGGTTGGTGACTGGAAAATTACTTTCCATGAACAGAAAGCTACAGCAACGAGTCTGCACGAAAGCTGGCTCCTACACCCACATCAAGGTTCAGTGGTACAGGGAGAATCTGCCAGAGAGAAGAAGTCACAAATGAAATCCAATTTCCTAAGTTCAATTTCACACAGAACAACCTACAAAACTGCAGAACCTCAGAAGATTTATAATCACAGAATGGCCAGGGTTGGAAGGGACCTTGAGGATCATGAAGCTCCAACCCTCCCCACCACAGGCAGGGCCACCAACCTCCGCATTTTGTACTAGACAAGGCTGCCCATGGCCCCATCCAACCTGGCCTTGAACACCTCCAGGGTAGAGGCATAAGGCCGCATCTTAGGTCAGTGTGTGCAGTCACACACACAGCAACAGAAGTTTTAAATGGCCTTATTCAGTCATGCACTGAAATCAGCTAAGTAAAACTCTGGACAAACTGTCTTTTATTTTTAAAGGTACAAATTTGTGGTTGAGGAAGAAAATAAAAACCTTTTAAAAAAAATAATCAACACATCACTCACAAATTATTTGCACTCAATCTGATAATAATGAGAAGAAAACCAGCATAAAAAACCTTTAAAAAACAAATTCATAGAATTACGGAGTTTTGTATGAGTAACAGGGATAGAAAAAGTGATCAGATCTTGAAATTCTACAGCATTAAGATTTCCCAGCTCCTCAGATTTTTGTCTTTAAATGTTTCTATGTGCAGAAAACACTGGATATTGATCAAAGCCCATTTCCAGGAGGGAGTATAAGAAGGTCTCCAGCTCAGAAGCACAGTGTGTTACCCACATGAAGACTTTTTCTATAATGCACAAATCTATTAGGAAAAAAAATGCCCTCAGTTGCAATCAGCTGTCTATCCACTCACTCAATTTATTTAATAAAAAAAAAAAAGCCACATTAAGATTTGGCAGGATTGAAATCAACAGCCAGAGCTGACACAGTCTCAGAAGTATACGGAAAAAAAAAGAAATCGAGTTTTGTCACTCTTAAAAACAAAGATAAAAACCTTACACTGACCTCATTGGCACGGGGGAAAAGCCCGACAACCCACATTCGTGCAGCAATGCTCTCCTTCCCAGCAGCAGTGGGTGAGGGAAGGAGGCAGTCACGTAGCAGGCACGCATGTAGGAAGCAGAACAACAACTGTCAGTGCTGCTCCCCAGCGATGGTCTTCAGGAAGATGGCTCTGTGCAGAGCAAACACAGAGCTGGGGCCAGAGGGGCTCTCGCTTGCTTTGTGGCTATGATTTTGCCAAAGCTGTCAGTTTACTCCCACATGCACTCACCTTGTCTGCACAAGCTTAGAACCAATCCTAACGCAATCTTTATTTATCAGGGTAAATATTTTACTGCCGAGCATCACAGAAGCAAGCATGCATACAACCTGTCAACATCTATCGCCATATTCACAGGATCACAGAATGATTTGGGTTGACAGGGAACTCAAAGCCCACCCAGCCCCAAACCCCAGCCATGGGTAGGGCTGCCACCCACCAGATCAGGCTGCCCAGGGCCCCCATCCAGTCTGGCCTTGAATGTTTCCAGGGATGGGGCACCACAGCTTCTCTGGACAGCTGTGCCAGGGCCTCACTGCCCTCTGAGTGAAGAGTTTCTTCCTAGCATCTAACCTAAACCTCCCCTCTTTCAGTTTAAACCCACTGCCCCTTGTCCTACCACTATGAACCTGCACGAAGTCAGCTCCCTTCCTGCTTGTAAGCTCCTTTCAAGTATTACACCACATGAAATGCTCACAGCGACAGAAAGGCAAAGGTGGGTCAGATTTCATTTATATGTAGCAATTAAGTACCATTAAGGTCTAGCATACAACTAGCTTTGAGAAAAACACATTACAGACATCTGCTCCAGGAGCGCACACACATCCGTGGCACATCAGAAGTAGAGATGCTGTATTACAATGGTGAGCATGATGTAAAAAACAAACAAATCTTCGAACCAGTGCCTCCAAATCCATGCATAACTGGTATTTCCCTGATTAGGACCACAACTGTTCTACCTGGTTTCAAGGTACAAACAGACCCTTATGCAGTAAGCTGCAGCTATGCCAGCATGCCAGCTGTCACAGGATGTAGGTGTGGTTCAGAGCTGGTATTTCTGATCCATCACAAATGAATAGATACAGCAAACCCATTCAGACATTCGGTTTGTTGTCTGTCAGCAACAAGAAGTGACATTTCCCTTGCTTCATGCTTAGGTCAGGTTCTCACAGAATACAATTTGTCACCCATGTGCTTACTAAACACTCAAATAGATAATAAGAAAGCTGGTAAACAAGATACCTTCACACACAGCCTGACACAATAATCAATACCTGACCTTGTGTTGCGAGGAACCTCCTGTCTGAGCACCAAACCTGTATCTGCAGAGCTGTGACCTGAAGCTTTCCTGGTGCAGAGCAGTGCCTACACTCATGTTGCCCTGCGCCTTCACAGTGCAAAGCACAAGGCATTTTCTGCCTTACTCTCCCTGGTGCATTTAGCCTGAGGTGCGAGGGGTGCCTTTCTGCTATTAGAAGTATCACCTAAATGCCGCACAGGAAAAGAATTTTCTGTGTGCTGTATGGAAAAGCAGAAGAGTGATTATTTGCCCCCCCCCCAAAAAAAAATTTTCTCCTGAGGAGCAGCTGACAAGCTCTTGCAGATGTGTCAGAAATGTGCTGTCACAAAGCAGTGCGTGCACAGCCAACAGACACCATGCACATGCTGCAGAGAGGCACAGAGCTTATCAACATCATTACCAATGATTATAACTTTTGTACATACCCACATTTCCCATAGCAAACTTAGCTCTAAGCTACCAGTGTAGGCTAAATGCAGGCATTCCTCTACCTATGTAGGAATCTCTCCCAAAGGAGGGGAAATTTGGATTACATGTCAGGAGGAGATTTTCCCACAGAGAGGGCAGTGAGGCTCTGGCACGGCTGCCCAGAGAAGCTGTGGTGCCCCATCCCTGGAGGTGCTCAAGGCCAGATTGGATGGGCCCTGGGCAGCCGATCTGGTGGGCGGCAGCCCTAACCAGGGCAGGGGGTTGGAAATGGATCATCTTTGGGGTCCCTTTCAATTCAAGCCATTCTATGATTCTATTCCTTCACACAGAATCCCAAGAAAAGTATGGTCTTTTTACACAGGTCACTCCAAAAGCAATGCCTCCTGTTTATCTCCATGAAAATGACAACTGATACGAAGAGCACAACAGCGCTGCTCGACAGAACGAATTCTCAGCTACAAAACACAGTTGTTCAGAGCTGTCAGCACCGTTAGCTGCTCATTTTCGCCGGTCGTGAACAGCAGCCCGCACGCTGCCCTCACACCAACCTGCACCGGCACAGCCGACCCGCCGCCACCGCCATGAGACGCGCCGCCCAGTGCCTCGCTGCACTCACGGCCACCGCCTGCTCCGCAGAAACACTCAGCAAACGCCGACGAATGCCAACGACGGCCACACAGCCCGGCTCCACCCTCACAGCGCCGGGCTACGCCGCTCTCTCCGGGGACAGACAAACTTTCCGCGCGGCCTTCCGCCTTCCCCGCCGTATACGCCCGCCCCCGGGCCTTCCCCCGCCGCACACCTTGTAATAGAAGACGGCCTCCTGGTAGCGCCCGCTCTGGTCCCGCTGCACTGCCAACTGTGCGAACTTCACCGCGTCCAACTCCAGCGCGCTGGCATCCATGACGGATCCCCTCCTGCCACCCCCCCGCCGCCAGCCGCGCGCCACCAGCCCGCCTGCCGTGCCGGTCCCGCCCGACTCCGCCCCATCCTCGAGGGCCCCGCCCACCGGCACCCCACCCGCAGCCATGGGGGCGGGCTGCGCATGCGCGACGGGGGGGGGGAGCTCGCTCACTTTGCTTTATAGAGGAAGGGCACGGTGTGTGCTTGGAGGGGCTGAGTTTAGGGCTGTGAGGAGGCGGGGCTGGACTGGATTGCACTGGACTGCACTGCACGCCTATGGCGGCAGGGGGCGCGCGCAGGGCGGGGAGCGCTCCGCTGGTGATTGGTTGGGCCGTCAGACTGCGCTGAGGAGAGCTGTACCTCGAAAGCGTTGTTACTTTTAAGGCAGCGGCGTGGTTTTGTTTGTCTTGTTTTTATTTAAGAGAAGCTCTCAAAATAGCGGTGACTTTCCGACACAGAATCACAGAATGATTAAGGTTGGAAAAGCCCTCTGTATGGGATCTGTTGAGTCAGGGCTTGAAGCACTGATTGACCACCTGAGGCGAGCACTGAGTCAGCCATGGAGCACAGGTGAAGGCAATTCAGCTGTGCGATGGAAGGGCTGGAGCCGGCCTGCACCTCTCCTAGACCCATTTAAGGGCTGACTGCCCTGGAGATTGCTCTCTTTGAAGTTTTCCTATGAGCCTGGGACAGAGGTGAGCGTTTTTCATTTATTTTTGATTATTTTTTTCTGCTATGATAATCTTTCTAATTATACAACCTGTAAATGCCAGTCTAACCATGTCACTCCGTATATATATTAACTGTATGTTCTCTACTCTTCCTGAGAATAAATTTTTCCTAATATCCTACCTGAACCTTCCCTGGAGCACTTGAGGCCATTCTGCACCTGTTATCTGTTGGGAGGTTGTTATCTGTTATCTGGGCCAACCCGCACCTCATCACAGCATCCTTTCAGGTAGCTGTAGAGAGCGATCAGGTTTCCCCTGAGTTCCTTCTTCTTCAGTCTGAACAATCTCGGCTCCTTCAGCTGCTCCCCATCAGACTTGTGCTCCAGACCCCTCACAGCTTCATTGCCATTCTCTGAACACACTCCCAGGCCTTAGTGCCTTTCTTGCAGCAGTCACTGTTGTATCAGTTGACCATATGCAAGTCCATGGGGCCTGATGGGGTTCACTTCAGAGAACTGAGGGAGTCTATGGATGTTATGACTGAGTCCCTCTCAACAATTTGTCAAATGCCATGGCAGTCTGGCAGATTCCCGCTGACTGGAAGCTGGCCTGTGTTATACTCATCTACAAAAAGGGCGTAAGAGAAGGCATAGGGGCCTATAGACCTGCAAGTCTAACCTACAGACCTTGAAACATTGTAGTGAAAATTATCCTGGAGAGTAGCAGAAGGCAGTAAAAGAACAAAGCTGTTGTCAGATGTAGTCAACCTGAGATCATGAAGGGAAAACCCTGCTTTCATCACCTTCTATGATAAAGTCACCCACTTAGAGGGTAGACAGTAGATGTAATCTTTTTGAATAGTGGTGAGATCTTTGATATTATCCCTCACAGAATATTTCTGAACAAAATGTGTAGAAACTCTGAGACAAACACTTTCATATTGTGGATATACTAGCTTAATGGTAGAGCTCAAAGGATTGGAGCAAGTAGGGCTACATTTAGTTGGTTGCATTACTAGCAGTGTTCTCCAGAGCTCAGTTCTAGGGCCAGTCCTGTTCAACACTTTTATCAGTGATCTGGATGTAGGAGTGGGTTTGCATCCTCAGCAAATTTGCCAATCATACTAATCTGGGAGGTACTGCTGGCACCCTGAAAGGATGAGGAGCCGTGCAGAGGGATCTAGATACACTGAAGTACTGAGCAATCATCAACTGCACAAAGTTCAACCCTCTGAATAAGGAAAGCCTGATAATTGCCAGTGATGCTTACTGCTCTCCTTTACTTCAGGCGTTCAGTTACCCAACAAGGTTTACTGTGCAAGTAGTGGGGAACACTGTGTTTCATTGAGTTCGTATGCATTTAAACTTGCTAGTTCTTCTCAAAACTGCATTTCTGCAGTATAGTGTCTACAACTGCCATTTATTCCATTTCCCTGTTGTTACAATTGCTGCTCTAACACCATTGTAGGCCTCCTGGCACCTTTCTTGCTGTATCCTTTTTGATGCTTTATCTCTGCTTACTGTCTTTTCCCCCCTTCCCCCCTACCCCATTTATGTGCACTGAGAAGATCATACCTGTATGTATTTTCTTGATCTTATTCCCTCTGGCTCTTGTCCTTTTGCAGAGGCAACATCACATGAAGGAATTAAGATGTCATTTTTTCTTTCATCCTCCTTTGCGGCTAGTTAGACAGGATCAGATAATTCTCATATGTCCTTGCTGCATGAGATGCTTTCATCCCTATTTTCTTTCATCTTCATAATGCTATGATTTGCTGTCCCCCAGCCCTTCTTCTGACCTCCTGATTTAAATTCTTATCTCTGCCTCTTCCTCTTCTTCCATGCCTACACTGAAGGGACAGACATTTGCATGTTGGTGAAGGCTCTTACCCAACTTGGTGTTCTTTGATATTTCTACATACATTTAATCTTTGCTTGAACAGAATTCTCTTAATATCTTTGACTTATCTTTGTGGACTTGATTTTGTATTTCTCCCATGTTTTCTTTGAGATGCTGTGAGCAGAGTGGTGTGCAATATTGAAGTAGTAAATGCAGCTCTGATTTTTGTATCCTGATATAGTGCTGTTTTCTGTACTATTCTCTGTTTCTTCCATAATCACAGCAAATCCTGTACTTGACTTTTTAAACAACTGCTGAGCATTGACTGAAACTTGAAGAACTCTCCGAATGACTCATCTTTCCTGATCTGCCATTGTGTATTTAGTGTGGTGTTTCTTCCTGATGTTTCACGCACATTGAATTTCACATGCACAGTGATGTGAAATCCTTGTAATCTTTCTGTAGTGGGCTTTGACAAATCAGAATATTTTCGTATCAGTTGTGTACTTCAGCATCTTATTTCTTGTCATTTCCAGATAATTTTGGGGGGTTTATTTTACCACTTTGTTTAGAAACAGAAGTTGGATATGCTATGTCCAAGTTCCCTACAGACCTACCCCCTCTTACCACTGTGAGAAACAGCATCCCATATGTCTTGCTGATGATTTTTCTCTTTCTTTTATTTTTTTAAGAAAGGCTCTGTGTGGGAACTTTCAAGTGTCCTTGTACTGAACTGCCTTCTAATTTCTCTCTGTTTTGAGAGAGAGGAGAGACTATGCAAGGTGCTTTCAAAATCTTCAAGATCTTCAGTGTGCTTGAAATGTCAAAAAGGCCCGTGGTATCCTAGGGTGCATTAGAAACCTTTCTAATCTGCCCAGGTGAGGCCATATCTGGTGCACTGTGCCCAGTTCTGGGCTCCTCAGTTGAAGGAAGACAGAACTTTTAGAGAGGGTCCAGTGGAGGCCCATGGAGATGACTGAGGGCCAGGGTGTCTCCTGTACAAGGAAGGGGTGAGACACCTAGAACTGTTCAGCCTGGAGAAGAGAAGACCTAGACAGACAGCTGCCTGCTTTTTTTTGTTGTTTGTTTGTTTTGTTTGTTCAGAACACTGTTTAATGATGAATACTTGTTTCAACAGTAAGGTGTTGAACCTGTGTAATCAATGGTTAAATGGATTTGGCAATAATTTTCATCAGCTATGTAGCAGCAACTCGTTTTATCTTTATTTTTGGGCTTGCTTTTGTTGGGCTGGTTGGAGTTTGTTTATATTTCATATGTGTATAAATTGTCATCTGAAGTAGATTATCTGTTGACTTATTTTTATTGTAACTACCAAATTACTGGAACATAGCCTGAGTACTGTGTTGTAAGGGCTGAAGCCTTACCTGTTCCACCAAACTCTTTCCACTTTAAAAGGAAATTTTTTCTTGATTGGAAGCTTCAGAATCAGAACCTAAACTCTCTATTTTTACTTACTGGTACCCTTTTGAAATTAAGAAGCCAAGTAAAACATAATTGAACACAAATTCTTTATGTGAACATATGATATTATAATTATTAGTATGCTAGAAAGCACTGCTAGAGATCATTAGTATTGATAGAACTTTGAATATATAAAACTATTTGATAAAAGAAATCAGCTACATTGTGCCACTAGATGTCCACCTACTATTAGATTGGAGTTAGAAGTTTTTGCATGGTTAAAAAAGCAGCCAAAAAAACCTTAAGACACATCTGTAACAGATTTTACAAATACAGATTGTGTTATTTTGGCTCATTTTGTTATTTTTGTTAGGCTTAAAGAGATTTAGACTTGGTTTCCATGATCAAACATCCAGTATTGAGACTGACTGGAAGTTTTAGCGTTTGCCCTGTCCCTGCCCTCCACCCTTCAAAGAACAGAGAAATAGCAATATGAATTATAAAGTCACATTGCCTTTGTTCTGTAGGTAACTTTTGATTAAATAGCACTGTTTCACCAGAAATTATCAGCATCCTCCAAAATTTTTAAAATTAGTTTATTAGGAAAAAAGTATGCCCAAAGTAAAGAATTCCTCTTTATACAGTTAAAGCACCTTCTTGGCTTTATTAGAGATTGTAATTTGTGGCATCTGTTTGGAAACAAATGGTTGTGATGAGGGGGATTGTGGTCTTAACAGTAGAATAAGGGAAGAGAATAGAAAAATGTTTTGTTAGAAACAGTGTTGTTCACCTTTGTAAGAGCACTTCTTTTGAGTGTAGACTATTCCTTTGATCTGTAGACTTTTCCTACTGACTGTGTTGACTAGGAAAATGACCTAACAGTGAAAGAATCATAGAATCATAGAATCACCAAGGTTGGAAAAGACCTAAAAGCTCATCCAGTCCAACCGTTCACCTATTCCCAATAGCTCCCACTAAACCATGTCCCTCAACACAACATCCAGCCTTTCCTTGAACACCCCCAGGCTCGGTGACTCCACCACCTCCCTGGGCATCCATTCCAGTGCCTGACCACCCTTTCTGAAAAGTAATACTTCCTCATGTCCAGCCTGAATCTCCCCTGCCGTAGCTTGAAACCATTCCCCCTGGTCCTATCACTGATGACACGAGAGAAGAGGCCGACCCCCAGCTCACTACAAGCTCCCTTCAGGAAGTTATAGAGAGCAATGAGGTCTCCCCTGAGCCTCCTCTTCTCCAGGCTGAACATTCCCAGCTCCTTCAGCCTCTCCTCCTATGGCCTGTGTTCCAGACCCCTCACCAGCTTTGTTGCCCTCCTTTGAGCATGTTCCAGGGCCTCAATATCTTTCTTGCAGTGAAAGAAAGGAAGTTTTACAAAATAAAACTTGACATGAGATTAATATTAGAGTGGAAGGCACAAATGAATTGCATTAAGATCTACGTGTGATGTTTCTGCATGTATATAAATCAATCACATGCATCAGTCCTTTGTAATTTTCTTCAAAGAACAAGAGACACTTGTGCTGTAGTAGTCGTTTGTACTGGTTTAGTTGCTCTTTGAATCGTAGAATAATTAAGGTTGGAAAAGACCTCTAAGATTATCTAGTCCAACCATGCACCTACCACCAAGACTGCCCACTAACCATGTCCTTAAGTACTATATCCACCCTTTCCTTAAACACATTTCAGGGGCAGTGGCTCCACCAGCTCTCTGAACAGCTTTTCCCAGTGCCTCACCACTCTTTCAGTGGAGAAATGTTTTCTAATACTCAACCTCCCTTGGTGCTACTTGAGGCCATTTCCTCTCACCCTATAAGTTGACCTCTGCCTTGCTACATTCAGGTATGTAGAGAGAGATAAGATCTCCCCCCTGAGCCTCCTTTTCTCCAAACTAAGCAATCTCAGAATTTTGTATCCCAGAATATCTTATGCACTTAAGGCATGACTGAAGATGAGCTACTCTTTGGAGGGTAATCGTGGTATGTAGACATCAGGTTCCTAGCCCGGGATTATCCTGTACTATTATCAACAGCCACACCTCGAAGTGAAGTCTGTAGATTAAACTAAATAAATAAATCCATAGCTGAAGAAAGAATTTACACAGCAGAATCTGCACAACCTGATGTTGCTGAATCGCATATAGATGGCCCTTGTAGAAGACCCAATTGAAACCTGTTGTTTATCGAGAGGGCATATATTAGAACCACTGGATCCCTCCAGTTCTTTGGCCCTCCAATAGAGGTGGTGTGCTCCTGTTCTTCTGTGAAGGTTTTGATATTGCAGGTGTTGACTTCTGCTGTTGGGAGGGTGTTTCTGTTCGAACGCGTTTTCACCAGCAGAGCTGTGATGTGAGTAATGAGTATCTTATCTTAATGAGTGTAACTTAATAAGTATCTGCTGCTCTGTTCCAAGTACCATGTAAATGCTTTTGCTCTACAGTACTAAATAGTGAGATAAGTGAGAAAGAAAAATAGTTTTGTGTATACTGTCTTCGGGAATATAATGTGGTTGAGGCAGCTGCTAACTGAGTTTGCACTAGACCTTCCCAAACAGTGATTTTGTTTCCATATCATACTGTTAACTGGAAGTCCTTCAGATGTGTGGCATATTCTTTCTGACTCCTTTTTCTTGGATTCTTCTGGCACATGTCTTGCTGTTTGCTAGGTTCATCAGAATTGATCTCAGTTTACCATTTCCAGACTTCTAGAGTGTCTTGGCAAAAGTAGTCTTTCCTGTAGAATATGACATCTGAGGCTTTTTCTTTAAGTAGGAGATCAGGGTGCAGCATACAATAATGTCTGGCATAGATAGTTTCAGAATTTCTGCCTTCTGTAAGCACTGTGGTCCAAAGAAATTCTGTTGAGCATCCATTTCTGAACTGCATCTTTAGTTGATCATAGAAAAGCACTTACATCCCAGGTAAGTGTTGGTTACTGCTCAGTGCTTCCTAATGTTGCAGCTGAATCTGGGCAGGTGGAATACAGTGTTGTGCATATATACATCCAGTGGCAAGACTAGTATTGTGTCCCCTTAGTAAAAGACCCAATCTCACTTTGTACTTGAGCTTTGATTAGTGTGATTTGGTAGCATCGTTAGTGCTTCTAATCAATTACAAATGTATCAAAGTGAGCTAAACTTCATCTGTCATTTAAGCATGGAAATGCCCTATGGTGTGGAATGCCTGAAGAAATTTCATTTTGGATTTAATGAAAAGATTGCCTCAATAGACTGAAGAAACTGGTTTTTTGCATGTTCCTTGGTATTGCACAATTAAGCTAGCCTGACAATTGCATTGGGTAATTTATCTTCCTGTCACTACTGATTATCCATAAGCTTTCCCTTGTAAATAGTCTGATTGGTGTTTGGTATGTTTCTCATTAACAGGCACATGTCTATTTAATTAAAAGAGTGCTTCTTTAATGTCTATTTTTGTAGGATCCCATCAAACATCTGTATTCTTTATTACTGTATTTGGGACCATTAAGACTTTGTGTAGTCAGAGGTCTTTTTCACATTGGGCTTTGATTATTCATTTAGGAGATAGCTTTTGGGTAAAAATGCTTTCACTTCTTTATGCTATATGATCTGAGTGGGAAGAACAAATGTATGCGAGGGAACGAGGAAAGAAACTGCTCAGAATACCTGTAGTGGAAACACACTGAGTAACTGTCAAAGACAATTTTGTTGATCTTGGTAAATGTCACTCTACTGAGAATGTTTGCCTTCATAAATCAGCACAGAAAACTCATTTCATAGTATTCTAAGTAAGCATTTAGCTTCATCTTCAAGTTCCCCTGTCATTACTGTTGTGTACAAAACACTTGTGCTTGATCTAACCATTTTTTGTATAGATAATCTGCTTTTCAGTACCAGAAAGTGACATGATTATTTTTTTGTAATTATTATTTTTTATGAGGCCAAATGCCTATCTACTTGCTAACAAAAATGCAGCAAATGGACCTAAAAAGCCACTTGCACTGTGTAAGGTTGCAGCAGAGAAGATAAGGACAGTCAGCTGCTTGTGGTGCAGATGTTTGTTGCGTATACTACATTTTTGCTTAATCCTGATGATCATAGAATCACTAGGGTTGGAAAAGATCTCCAAGATGGCCAGTGCAACCACCCACCTGTTAGCAATATTTCACACTGAGCTGCGTCCCTCGGTACAACATCTACATGTTTCTTGACAGCCTCCAGGGACAGTGACTCCATCACCTCCTTGGGCAGCCCATTCCAGCACCTGACTGCTCTTTCGAAGAAGTTTTTCCTGACATCCAACCTGAATCTCCTCTGGCACAGCTTGAGGCCATTCCCTCTAGTCCTATCGCTGATGTTTCCAAGGATAATGTTGTTCATGTGCATAACTGTTTACACAGCTGGAACGAAAGAAATTATTTGTGCGCTATGTTTGAGTCCCTTAATTTTCCAGCTATTACTAAAACAAGCATGGAAAAAACCCACCCAACACCCTCCTTACTTCAAATGAAAAGCTTGCTATTATTCTTCTCAGAAGTAAGCAACCAGAATCTCCCTTTAGTCCTGTGGGACCATTGTGCAGTATTTAGCTGTGTGATAAAGTAACACTGGGTAGAATTTAGTATGGAGTGGGTTTTATCTTGTCATTACAAGTTATCTGCTATGACTTACCAAAAAAAATTTTCATAGTGACTCTTGAGTTACGGATATTTTGTTTCTTTAATGTGAAATGGACAAATACTGTCTGAAGGAGCCAGCGACAGAAAAATATTTCCCAGAAAAGCTATTTCCAATCAGGCTGTCATCACCCTACAAGCTTTCTACCTGGAAGCAGCTTTGCAAATGACGGTCACGTCCTTTATGCATCGAGTGTTTTAAAGTTTGAAACCATCAGGACATCTGCTTCATTTTGAGAGGAATAAGTCTCCCTTGGAAGACTGAATGAACAAAACAGTGATCTGAAAATGTCCTTCTAAGTTAAGACAATTCTTAAACTTCGGGTTTTTTTGCACAGCAGGCAAGAGGGTGAAACTGACTGAAAACCAGAACTGGAATCTCCAGCAGTATTGGTAGATGAACATTTCTTTGCCTGTTCTTTCTGCTTAGAAACAAAGGATCAATTTAGAGCTGGAACCATAGTTATAACTGTTTAGGACAAAATCCCCCATTCTCTCTGCTCTTCTTGTAAGTGATTTGTGTGCATGTGCTTTTCTAAAGTGGATCCTACTGCTGGAGAGAGCTTGACTTCAGTCTCTTTGTAACAATCTTCTTTAGCCTGAGTTTTAGGAGGACTCCATCTGTTCTGTATGATGATAAATTTATCAGACCCTTGGCTGAGCAAAAACTCTTAAAAATTATTTTTCCCTATCCCTGGAAGTCTGTGTGGGATAAAAGCTGCTGGAAGAGCTCTTGTCCTTAGGCAAGTATAACCACTGTTTGGTTAAAAGTTAGAGTTGCTCTTTAATGTGCGCAATCTCATCTGCAGAGCTGGATGGCTTGCTTTTATTTATACAGCACTTTTAGCATTTGGTTAGCTAGCCACTGAAGTCTGAATGGCAACAGTTGATCAGACCAATGTCCATCTGAGATACTGTGTTGCCTGATAATGCACAAATGCAGCTGTATAAATAGTACAGGGACAAAGGAGAAGTGTAGCAAAACCCTTTCAGATTTTTCCCATTTTCCAACAGCTCAAGAACCAGGGACTCCTAGAGCTAAAAGGTGGCATCTATGTTTAATAACCTCTGATACATTCTACTTTTTTTTCTTCCTTTGTGGCAGTTTGAACTTCTAGCATTCACAACATCATGGTGCAAAGTATTCCATAACTTAAGTACCTGGTACTGATCCATTCTGGTTGCTGCCAAACTGCAGCATCTGGTTTTACTGAGTTCCTATTCTTTTTTTTGGACAGTGCGTTGTCTGTAAGTTGTTCACAGCCTTATGAGCTTTTCACCAGTGAGTTCAACAGTCACTTTGAATCTTTTCTTCCTTTTGGTTAGCCTTGATCTGTGCTTGAATGAATGAATGAATCTGCTGAAATATTGCTGTACTCCTGAATGATTCTACTTCACTGGAGATGTGGGGATTTGATCACATGGAATAGTTATAAATAAATCAATAAATGGGATTGAGATGGGTTATGAAACACTAACAGAAATAAAAAATAGAAGGATATGCAATCTGAATGTTATATTAACTTGGTCTAATCTCATCGTTATGTGGCAGTCAAGTGGGAAGTATTCTATTTATGTAAGAAAGCTCAGTAAATCCTCTGTTCTTTGGAATGTTACAAAGGTCATTCTTCCAGATGTTCTAATTTCCTTTCTTTCGTACTAAAACTAGTGACAAAGGAGGAAAATTTATTTCTATGAAAGATGGGGGTATCTCTAAGGATTTTTTTGTCTCTTCCAGTTAAAATCCCAACCACTTGCTGCATATCCTACTCCCTCTTCTGTCTGTATCTTTTTCCTATTCAGACCACAAGCTCCTGTCTCTTTTTTTCCCTCATATTGGTTCTAGCCTTTGTCAGAAGCTTGTTTGTATTTTACTCAATAAAATAGTGGAAAGCTGCTCTTTCTCTTCCTTCCATCCTTCAGACCTTTCCTTCTTTTCCTTCCTTCCTTTCTTTTTCTTTTTTTCTTTTATTTTTTTTACCCTCCAGGATCTGTGCATTATTAGCATCATGTATTTTCTCTTTATCCTGTTTGAAGCAGCCTCTTTCCACCAAGCCTGATTGCTTTTGACAGTCTGCTTTTGTTTTGCGGGTTGTCCCTATCAGATACAAATACATTTTTCAGCCCAATGATGAACTGTCTTAAAGAAAAAAAACTCAAGCTGAGAGTACTTGCTCAAGAAAAGAAACCAGGTGACTTTTGATTGCAAGACTACTATGATACAGCTCTGCACTCCCACCCTTTCAAGTCAAAGTTGATGAGTGTAAGGTCAGGCAGTACTGTGGAGCACTGTGCTTGCTCTTTTTAGTTAGCTGAAACAAGAGCATCACTGAAGTCAGAGGCCAGGGAAATCTGATATTCTTGAAGCGATGCTTCCCTGAATGCGTGATTTCATTGATAATCTTGTACAATTTGTAATCCTCTGGAATGTTACAGGCCACCCAGAGAGGTTGTAGAGTCTCCTCTGGATACCCAAAACCTGTCTGGATGCTTTCCTTTGTAACACGCTCTAGGAAACCTGCTTTAGCACAGAGGTTGATATCCCTTCTAATCCCTATGATTCTGTCAGTCTGTGAATCTTTCAAGAGAGCTGAAAGTTAAAGCTGTCCCTCGTCTTGCTGATCTTCGTAGGTACCAGGGAGAACACAAGGGTGAACTGCACTGAAAAAACATATATGAAAAGGCTTGGTTGTCTTAGCATTGCATGTTTGTTATCTTCACTGTATTTTGAAGACAATTTATTTTACAAGTAAATAGTGTGAATATTTGCATATTATGATATCACTGTGTCATAGTGGAATAGAAAATGCATTCCATTCATAATAATCTAGTAGATCATTATATATGACAGTGTTAGGTTAAACTGTTTTTTTTTTTTTTTTTACAGCTTATGAAATGCAGATTTGAGGCTGAAAGTTCACTCCTGAATCATTCTAGCATTGCAGTGAGCCTGAACCTGGGTTCCAGTGGATACTGACATGGTGGTCTGAGACTCAGGACAGTGAGTGAACACAAATCTTTGTGTAACTTTGGCCCTGATAATCAGGCTTATGATTAATCTTGGGTTAGTGCAATCTTAAATGCTCAGGAAAGTTACGAGCAATAGCGTAGCTACAGCAATTGGATTGTTCTTTAGCTGTGCAAAGTGTTCTTTGTGTTCTTGGAACTGTAAAGTGTAGAAAAGGAGTTTCAGAGAACGTTCCCTTTGCAAGAGTTTTCTTCAGCTAATATGAAAGCTGTGAACTTGTTGTATTTCTAGGTTTTATGGTACAGAGCAGTCTGGGAGTATGAAGGAAAGGACTACAATGAGATTTAGCTGTTCTTTGCTTTCAGTAAGTACTTTCAAAAGTACTGTGTATGTTTATGAATGGGAGATGGTATAGAGACAGTTTCTCCGTTGCTGCCTTTCCAGTACTGCTTCCTCTTATCCCAGGAGCAAAAGGAACAGATTTTCCCCAGATTGTTCCTTAGAATGAATGCTTCAAGCCAGGATTTCTTTGACTCTGGAAAAAGCATGCTCACGGTGGTGCTAAAAGTTTAAGAGATCAAATTAGTAAATAAACAAAGGCAAATGGTAAACCTAAACTGAAATATTTACCAGAAAATCTTAATAGTGCTCAGGGGAAAAATAGTAATGCTGAATTTATTGTCCTCTTTTGTGTGGTCCTAAGGAAAAGTTTGTTCTTTACTAGGTGCTGTAGAGGCCAAATTCCCTGACTAACTCCCTGTGCATATGCAGTATGAATTGCAAATGCAGTGTTTAATTGTGCACTATGTCAAAGTATTTTTCATACTTAGGTATTTCACTGTGCATGAACATTTTTCTTTGTGGATTTAGAGAAAAATGTAGTAAAAAGGGGTTATGTGCCCATTCTTGCTGCATTTATTTTCTCTTAGAGACAGGGCTGCAAAACAGAGTTCAGCATCTTGGATGCTAATTTAGAGACTAAAGCAATATTATTCTGTCTGCTAAGTTATTTCTGTGAAACACTGACAAATCATATGACAGATTTCACAGGTAGTCATTAATTGTGTTCTAGGTGTCTCTTTTTGTTTTTTCCTCTTTGCATACTTAATTTCTTATGTTGGAGTCTGACCTCTTGTAACTGAGATCATTAAGAGCTGTGCTTTGGGGGTTAGGTGTTCTGAAATGTCACATCGGAAACTGGATGCACCATATCATCAAGTTACAGCAACTTAGTTCCTTGGCTTCTATCTATAAAATGAAGCAAAAACCAGTCATTCTGCAAGTGAGGTAGAATGATGGCAATGAATTGCCATTATAAAGCATTTCTATGGGAAAGCATGTGGGAGTGTAAATAATGTAGTATTCTGGGCAGTGTTTAATTATTATTTGATGAAAAAGGCCTAAAGCCACTCACTGATTGGAGAATGAAGGTAAAATTTTGGAAACTTCTGAAAAATTTGGCTTTGCCTTTCGTAAGTACACAGTGAGATAAGGACCTTGCAGAATTAGTGATGAAGTCATTGAAGAGATTATCTCAAATTAACTTCACAAGTTCAGGCAGAGGTCTGTGCACAGCAAACTAGGAGAGGCTTCTCCACTCCATCTCCACTGTTTTCGCCATCATGGCAGCATGTATTTTCCATGAGAGAACTAGTGAGTGTCAAAACTGTGGTGCTGGAAAGGACGGGTACCAAGTAGTCAATATAGTGCAGAATTAATGAAGTCTTGACGTCATAGGCTGTGATTTTTGACGTAAACGTTTCTACCTCCAGTAGGTGTGATTTTCCTGTATCACATTAAAGTAGTGACCTCCCGAACATGCTGCAGAGGAGGTGAGTCGGTGTTTACATGTAACTTCAGCAACCAGTTTCTGTGCATTACAAAAGAGTTTTGCTGACATGGAACAGCTGACATGGCCTTCATTTAGTCCATTTCCTCTCATCTTCCTTAAAGTATTCATTAGATTCTGTCTGATCAGAGATCAATCCAATTTAAAAGTTACAACTCTCCTGTTCCTTTGTTACCTTCTCAACTTACTAATTATTTTGCTTTGCTCAGCAGTAACCATTACTTTGATTAGACCATTCTCTTTTCCTTTTTTATTATCTAGAAATATGTCTTGCTCTCATTAAAAGCTTTAGTAGATTCTTTGGCATATAATCATTAAGTAATATAAAAGCATCAGGAAAGGTTTGGCAAAGATGAAGGGAAATTTTCAGTGAAGGGATGCTGAGAGTCAAAAGAAGCAAATAGGGTGGGAGACAATGAAAGATCTAGAAACTAAGCTGTCTGAGGAAGGTAAGTAGTGATAATGGAAATTACTGCCCTGTAGCAGTGATATAGCAGCACATTCTGTTAAGTTCAGAAATGGGGAACTTAAAATTTATTGACAAGAAATTCTGTCACCAATTGATGTCACAACTGAATTAAGATATTTCTGAAGGACTGTATCGAAACCCAAAACTTCAGAAGATACTAAAATTATGAATGTTGCTAATGCAATAACTAACAATGGTAGGAGAGGTACTTGGCAAGTTTATCACCCAAGCTTTTATCCAATTGGTGCTTTAAAGACGTTGGTGAGAGTAAATGAGAGAAGGAGAGAGCACAGAGAGATTAATCTATTTAATGCTTCCTAGATAGGCATTTGAAACTGGCTACAGATGTGATCACCTCCAGGTACTTTCTATACTGCCATGAATTTGTAATTAAAACTATTGGATTAAAAATGTGCTCATGTTGGGTAGTTTTGTTACTGACACTAATGACTAAAAGCAAAAAGACATGCAGAGAAAACACCATCATTGTTGATTATTAAATACCGCAGAATGCAAATCCCTTCCTCCCCCTTATTCCCTACAATGCAAACACATACGTGTTTATAACCAGTACATTGTATGTAACATTAATTCTAGCCAAATCAACCTCTTTGGAGATATGAGACCCCATTGTGTGATCTAGCTGCAGTTCTGATTGTGTTAACACAGTTTGTTGTTCGTCTGCCAGCCTTCCTTCAATAAAAAGGATATCACTTCCTACAGATAATCCTACTGGAAATTGATGTGTTGCTGTGGTAGGTGTGACAGTTTTAAAGAAAAACACTTGGAAGCACTGTACAGGAAAGATTCAAATCTGGCATAGACGGAAATGATACACAAATGTAAATTTCTTGCTGGACAATTCTGCATAAGCTCTGCGAGCTTTCTTGAATTAAATAAGTGCTGTGAAGAGAAAATGCTTCTTTATGAGCATTATTCTATAACAAATGCTAGTTAATAACTTTTCTCTCCACAGTCAACTGAAGTAACCTCATCTGATCATTTTAAGTAGACACAACTTTGCTCAAATTTTTTGAAAAGCTCAAGGCTCTTTTTGAACATGAAGAGATATATATATATATAAAAGATTTTTGAATAGGCTTTCATCTGCTCTCACACATAGGGCTTCTGTACCCATGGTCCTTCTCTATCCTACATGTAAGTATTGTCTAACCTAAACTGTGAAGAGTTCTTAGAACAGAAGTGAATACCCTTACAGCAGCTCCATTGTTCCCAACTGAAGGTTGAAATTATGTAATTGCCTCCTGTTACAAATTAATGATTCAAGAAGGTACTTATACTTGCCTTATTTGCAGAATGAATCTTTGAAACTATATACTACAGATAGCTGGTTAAATTAAAAAAAGAAAAAAAGCCTGTGTTATCCAAGAGAAGGACTGTAAGGACCAGGAAGTTGTAGGCTTTGAGTTGTGTTTATTTGCTACTTTTCAAACTGGATAATTTCACAGTCTTAGCATTGCACACTTTGTCTTTCCTTGGAAAAAATAAATATAATGTTTCACAGCTATCGCTTACATCTTGTGACAAATTTCCAGGAATTTAATCTCCAGAGTAAATGTAAATACTGCCTTTGAGAGGCACTGCTGCAGGTTCTTTCCGTTCCTAGAAATTACACATTAAATGACACTTTATGTTTACACCAATGGCAAAATGCTATTGAAAAAAATGAATTTTTTTTTTTTTGCAATTGAAATAAAATGGGGCTGACACAAAGAAAATGTTTATTCCTTGGCAAATGTTTGGGACTTTGCTATGTTTAGTTGTTGTCAGCAGAAGATGATGCAGTCTTTGGTTAGTAGTTCAAATGTGTATTGCAAAATCTTTTCTTGCAAGTAATTTACATCTGTCCTTCCATATTATTGCCTTCCAACTAGGAGACATCCTGTATAGGCCTCTGTGTAATAACCTCTACAAAAAGTATTACACAGTCCAGCAAATGCTGTGTACATGTTACATTTTAGAGTGTGATGGATGCTCTAGCCATGCAGAAGAATCCTTCCTGAGCATGGCAAGAGCAAAAGTATCTAGACATATGGTTTGGAGTTAGCAGAACTCTGTGACAGCCTTGCAATTGTGTGTCCAAAGGCTTTGACCTTAGAGGAGTCTGCATCTGAACTACATTGCAAGGAAAACTGTGTTCAAGGTTCTGGAATGTAATTTGAAACATGCAAATGAGGAGATCTATTGCATGTGAGCTGTTTAGGTGGTCCAGAGTAATGAAGAGCTCTGTCAAATGGAAGCATAAATATTATAAAGAAAATGTTTAGTACAGGGTCATTGGATTATAAACAAAATAGTGGAGAGATACTGAATTAAGTTTTCAACGTTAAGTAACCAGGCACTGTGAAGCTACAACAGATTAGAACAGCACATAAATTACCCTATCAGGCCACATAATGTGTTTCTTCAAGTAAGCTTCCTTATGTAGTGTTCAGTCATTAGAATAATTTTACAATTTGCTATTCAAACCCTTACATTTATGACAGCCAGTGGGAATTTCCAACCGTGACAAAACTCACATTAGTGCTGTATTATATATTTGCATTTATAGCAAGCCTATAGCAAGAGTGTTGTTTAACTAATCCCCAGTTAAGCGCATATCATTAACAGAGTACTGCATCATCTAGGAATTGCTGTCATGGAAATCACAGAATCATAGAGTTGCTCAGGTTGAAAAAGGCCTTAAAGATCATCAAGTCCAACCACAACCTAACCATGCTACCCTACCTCTAACAACCCTCGGCTCAGTCATGTCCCTGAGCACCACATCCAAATGGTTTTTAGTCACATCCAGGGATGGTGACTCAACCGCCTCCCTGTGGAGCCTATTGCAGTGCTTAACCACCTTTTCTGTGAAGTTGTTTTTCCTGATGTTCATCCTCAACTTCCCTGGCACAACATGAGGCCATTTCCCAAATCAGTCTTGTACCGCAGCAGACTGGGGCCAGAAGGCCTGAGTTTGCCTGAGCACTGAAAAGGCCTTTTCCTGCTCCATTGGAAGCCAGTTTTAAAACTCTGATGAGCTTTGAAAGGAAGGCAGAGGGAGTTCCAGGGAATCCAAATGTGGTGTGCATCTTTGCTGTAAGTTGCACTCTGGCTTCTACTGACTCTGACCTTCTCCTGAGGCCTACCAGCAGCTTCTTGGCTTTGACGTACTCTACTTTTCCTCCTTGTTTACAAGCTTTTGGGGTCAGATCCTATGGTACAGAGCCTGCCAAGCATATGTCGATGGAACAAACTTGAACAGAGCGTGTCTTTGCTCATAAAGTGTGTGGCAGGGTCTGTTCTTTCTTTCATTTTTTTAACTTTGACAGCTGTGAGTCTGTGTGAGGTCATGCAGAGAGAAGCACAGAGGTTGTATCTCCAGAAGAAAATGATGGGGTATTCTCTTTCCTAAGGATTTTCACTTCTAGGCAAAATGGCTCATCCCTTTTACATCTTTGACAGCAATGAGCTTTCTTGGTTTCCTTGACTCGCCATATTATTTTTAAGAAAGAATGGTCTAATACTATGTTGTCTGTTGTATTACTCCTAGAGATGAGCCTGCACACATCAGAGGTATCTATCTAGTACTGAGATAGTGTAAATAGACCTGAGTGGGGAAAGCTAGGCAGAACTTTATTTCCTTTGAAATAAGAATACTTCAAGAAATTATGTTTATTTCTTTTACTTTAAATTTACAAGATTTTTTAGGGAGAAGGTTGAAATGTTCTATTTTTATCACTTTAAAATTAGATTTTTTTTAGCTCACATCAGTGTAACAAGTTAAATCATTGTATTACAGTGTGTGTGTGTATATATATATCAGTGGAGAGTGTTTCTTTTTTTTTTTTTTTTTTAAAGTGCACCCAATTATTTTCAAATGAATCTTACCATTCTTATTCTGGTTCAGTTTGAAGCTGCATGTTAAAGCTCCTTGCTCCTGTTTCGTAACACCTCTAATATAGATAGTGATACTGTTTCTGAGAACGACTCGTGAACGTTTATGTCTGCGTTACCTTATGTTCTATTGCATGATATGGTAATTGTCATAAAAAGCATTTCTTTAATTACCTGCATAAGTTCTCTAGACACCTGAGAAAGTGTCAGGTTTTCACACTTCATGCATTTACTTTTTTTCTCACTCAAGATGTTGCAATATATACATCATGCTACCTAATTTTCTTTGCTTTTATGACCAGTGCAGCTGTAAATGATGGCCACAAAACTTGTTCAGCTCTGATTTGCCTGCATACAATCACGATCTTCTAGGTGTTCAAATTCAAATATGTTATCAGTCAGTCAAACAGTTCAGTAAAACTGCATGATTTCTAGCATTAGAAATCAAAGAATAATTAGGTTCTTTTAGCCAAGCGACATAGCAGAAGTTTTACATATGTGAATATTACAAGGTCATAATTTTCTTGCTTTAAGTTTTTAATGAATGAAAATGAAAACCTTCATCTTGCCACCACTAGGAAGTTCTGATTGCTAGAGCCCTGCTTCAAAGGTAGGTAAGTCAGCAGATAATATACTAGGGGTTCAAAGTCTTCAGTACTGTTAGTTGCAAACTGAGCTAGTGAACTTCCCACTTTGTGATAGCTCAGTGTGAGGTGACTTGCACTGCTGCTGTTCTGAAGAAAGATATTTTTAAAACAGTAGATTTGTTGTTTGATTTCAACTGATTTGAATCCTTAGTTCTGTGTACAAGATGCTTTCCCACTCATTATTCCTAGTAACAGGAGAATCACATCTGCTAGTTCTCTTCAGTGCTCTTGGCATTGAAAAGCTGCTTTCATGAATGAAATGTTTGTGCTTAGTTTGCTTAACATCCTTTACTAAATGAGTCAGCGAAGCATGTGCTGGTTTAAAAAAAAAAAAAAGTTGATGTTTTCAGCATTTATACTGTTCACTTTTGTCTGATTTCCACTCAAAGGATATTACAAGTTATTTGTGTCATCCTCAGAGTTTAGCTGCTCCATCTTGTGATACCTGTCAAATGGGTTTTGTTTTCTGCTTTACTGCTTTTTTATCAGTCACCTTTATATTATTCCTGGCAGGAAAGTTTGACTCTTGGTATTGCCATGCTACTGTGTATCTTATGAAAAGTAGGTCTAAAGCCAGGATAAGGTGAGAAGAAAAACGAAACACGATAACAAATGTGTTCCCTGATCCCTCAGGTCTTTCCAAAATAAGTGAGAAGTGCTCCTCATGATAAGGAGTTCTTCAGACCTCCTATACTCCCTTTTAACAAATCCCTTGATAGAATGCAAATCCACACCTGTGAAATACATACGATGTATCTCAAAAGCAAAACAGTGGGGGTAGGAGCTGGAGGACAGTGGAATAATTTCAAAATTCTTAAAATATAAATCTTACATAATTTTTAATTCCTCATATGTGGCATGCAGCAATAATGAACAGCTCTGCTTCTCTACCTGCTTCATCTTTTCCTCGAAGAGAAGAGGCTGTAATTGCACTGTGGGAAGTGCAGGCAGATCATGCTGAGCCAGTGGGTGGTAGGGAGATACAACCTGGTCATGAGAGAATTGGTGCAGTTAATACATTCAAAACATTGATTTCAGAAAGGACTGTATGAATGTGATTGCATCAGATATGGGGATATTGTAACCAGCTGGACTTTCTGATAGATGCTTTGGCTTGGCTCAAGATCCTCTTGATTGAAGAGCCAAACTGTAATTTAGCTTTTCTTTTCATGGTATGTTAGAACACTTTGAGCTGCTAGGATATGAAGGTTCATAGCTTTAATTATATACAATTGGTGCTGTTGAAAACAGCGTGAGGCATATAGGTATCAATGATAATGAATGTTTAAAACTTAATAATAACTTACTAATTATCAAGCTCTGTTCTGAAACAGAAAAATGAACAATAAGCTTACAGGAGGTACATCAAATACTGACATGGAAAATCACGACCCTCTCTATTTCATAGAATCAGGTCAGCAGGTAAACATTCATTCCACTAGCTGACAGACAGGCAGACAAAAGTTCTGACAATAAATGAACATTACTTTTAATTTCAGTCAGTTTTTCAGTGAAGACTGTGTGTAGACACCTAATGTGGTGGTATGTGTGCATGTTCCTATCCTTTTAGCCATGCTCTTTGCAGCTGAGGCTTTTAAGTCCTTTGGAATGAAAGCACCCTTTGGAACATCTGCAATATTATGTTGATCACACTGACCTCCAAAGTCAGGTAAGTCACTGAGGGTATCCTTGCTTGATTCAGTGTCTAGCCATGTGATTATACCTGCAGTCGTTAGAGGAGTCTGCTTCCTTTTGAGAAACCTGAAGAAGGTGAAACTGCAGCTTTCTTCCTGAGACATTTCAGTGATAACCAAAAGACAGTGTGCTAATTAAAGGGAAAAATAAAAAGTCTGTAGAGAGGAGATGATTGATAAAAGGACTTCTATGTTTTCCAAATGTCAGCTCACTGTAAATATTTTGCATAACTTCTACAGCCACATTTATCCTTTTTTTGGCACTGCTATCTCAGTGGTGAAAGTTCAGTGTCTGAACATATGAGGATGGTAGTTTTGTGCGGGGGCGGAATGGGTTTATTCTAGTTTTACTGTTTGGTGAAACTGGGAACCTGCACAGATGGAATCTAGGCTTTAAATTCTCCTTAGAGAGAGAAAAGGAATGGGGAGGAAAGAGTAACTAACTAGGGCATGTGAGGCGAGCATTTTGTTTGCTGTACTCCAGGACTCAGTTCTGTGAGCTTTTTCTATTTTTTCTTTTATTTTTTCTCAAAAGACTTCAGAAGAAATGAAATCAGGATGTAAAAGCTGAAGAAATCTAACTGAGGTACTTCATTAGGTAAGAAAAAGCTACATGATCACATTTGCCACTGTTAGAGATGGGATTTGAAGTTGCCACAAAAAAGATTGTGTTCCTTCTATTAATATATGGACAAAGAAGCAGGATAATGTTTCCACCCCAAGGTGTGAAGGGAAATTCTGCATGCCTCATGGTTATGAAAGATAAGTGCAAAACAGGCGTTGTGTCAAAATACCTATGCTTTTTATAATGCACTTCAGAAGCATTGACTTTTAACTTTGGATTTCTCTCTGGCAGCAAGCATCTACTGAATGGCTTTCCTTTAGTACATAAAACATTAAAGTACATAAAACTGGGACAGTAGCTCATTAAAATGAAAGCCAAAATGTAATTGCAAGTAATCTCTATGAAGAATTTAAAGAGTTCAGGAGTGCTATTGATCTTCTTCTTTATTTGAGATTTCTTGTATATATAATGGTGGGTCTCTGGGAACAAACAAGAAAAAAAAAAAGTACTGACAGTGAGATGTGCTGCAAAGTATGTGTATTTTTTATAGTGGTTTCTAAGAACTTTAATATTTTTCAATTTATTTTCATAGAACCGCATAAAATTAAAAGTTAAGTGTTTTTTTTTTTTTCCTTTGGAATTGCTGTTTTAGCGTTCACATAGATTATATCTATGTATATATCTTTATGTATTTAATTACTGATATGTGTATTAGGTATCTTGTAAGGACTTCGTATAGGCACTGTTATATTAATTAAATTTCCATATTAACGTTGCTAGCTTAATATGCAGAACTGATAATGCTCCATGACACTGTATCTGAGTAACCTAGGATCTGTACTATCTGAGCTTTAATCCTACTTTACTTGTTTAGCAAATGTTGAAGAATGCTTATAGGAGGCATAAAGTGCTTCTGTTAATACTGTAAGCAGTGTATGACTGGAAGTTCATGTGGTTTCATGGAAATTAAGCAAAATAAATGGTGTGAGTAGGGAAATTAATCTGTATGTGTTTTAAAATTGCAGTGTCTCTGCATTTCAAGAATCCACCCAAAGTGTAATGTTGCTATTGGCTAATGGAGGGGAAAATAAAGAACAAGTGGGAAGTTGGTTCCCTCCTGCTGTCAGTGTTTTGGTAGAGTGGAAGAAGTTTTTTAGGCATGGGGTATCTGACCCTATGAACAGAGAACATCATGAACCCTTAGACTGGGAGAAGATGAAGGGAGAAAATACATCCCACAGCTGTTAGGAAGCATGGAAATAGTTACGTAGCTCAACAGCCACTGGCTATTGTGTATCTTTCAGTGCAACAGTAGGACAGAGACCGTGGTACCAAACTGAAATGGTTGCTCCACAGAAGAAAATCAAGTTCCTTGCTAAAACAGTGACTGTGTGTAGTATTATAGGCAGTCCCAGAAGCACACTAACTCCCTTGGGTTTTTACCAAATGTACTGTTCTGATCTGAAATTTTTGCCATTATAGTTAGGGGAAAGTGAAACTCACCAGAATTTAATGGCAGGGTAGGTTGTAAGTAGATGATCTTTAAGATCCCTTCCAACCCCAGCCTTTGTAAGTTTCTATGACTTACTGCCAGAAAGACTTTCTTCAACATGAATTGTTTGTGCACATAACATCTGCAAATCTTTTTTTATTTCAGTCTTCAGGAAATACTTTGCTTCAGACCTTCATGCACGGGACACTGTCTGAGCCTTTTATTCTTTGAAATCTTCACGTGGTGATGCAGAGTAGTATAAATATTCTCCAGTTATTCTAGTGGCAGTGGGAGATGTTTAATGCTATTTGTCAGGGCAACGCTTTGTATGCATGTGTGGCTTTTGCTTCACTGAGTAGACCATCTTTATCTCAGCCCATGAGTTCTCCCCTTGTAACTTTGACTCACTCTGTGCTATCCCACTATGGAGCAGCTGCCTGGTGCTGCCTAGTGGGGCTAACCTACAACAGATTGTCTTTGAAGTTGCTGACCTGCCCAAATGATGAAATTGGCAGAAAATTACTGGTAGGTTCTGGAACAGCTCATTTTCTTGCAGAAGATGTTTGTGTTCTGTTTGCTCCAAAAGAGAAATCATTGTTTCTTTTACTTTGTGTTCCAGGGAGCATCTAGGAGAGTTATCAGGTTGGCTAGAAAGATTCCCTGTACTAATAATCAGGCATCTGGCTGGACTGAATTGATGCACTGCCATATTGACATAGCTAAAGCTTCCTGTGTAAAGATTATGAAAGAAAATATTTCAGAGAGCAAATGCTCTCACTGCTTTTATATTGCTTTAGATGATGTTAAATAGTTAACTCTCTCAAAAATTCCAAGGAGTGATGTCTTCCTTCTATATATCTGTCCTGTATGACCATCTTTCTGTACACCATTTCCAGCATTTCATACAATGTCAGATAAATATCTTCTGAAACACAACTTTGGAGGACCTTTGGAGGTCATCTAGTCCATCCTGCTTTAGCAGGTTCCCTACAGTAGGTCACTCAGGTGGGCATCCAGGTATGTCTTGAGAAGGAGACTCCCAGTCTTTCTGGGCAGCTCCAGCGTTCTGTCACTCTCACAAGATCATCCTGTTCAAGACGCTACTGTTCCTCTGACACTGGTATTACACATCATACAGTAATGAAAGTTATATTTTTATTTTGGATGTTGTTTTATATATATATATATATATCTATATATATAATATATAGATAGATAATATTTAACTGTATCACAGAGTAAGCTTTTTGTTGATTGAAGTCTAAAAAGAGGCTGTAATGAGACATAGTAGTGAGAATTGGTAATTATCAAAGGAATCAGAATGCTGAAGAGATTCATTAGCTATCAGGGCTATATACAGAAAATTTAATGCTCAATACAATTGAAATGTGAAGATGTCATTTAAGATGTTGGAAAACTTTTTATTTTGTATGGCTTCATATATGACATATCAAGCTTTTGCTTGTGTTAGAAGTGCTTTTTAAGGGGAACTGAAAAATGCAGAAGAATTGAAGAAGGTTTCCACAAAGCAACCCAGTGTTTCTTGCCCCTTTTCCTTTTTAACCACCATAATGTACTTGGAATTCCTTCTGGTGCACAGGGACATTAGATACTTCTGGCATCTCTGTGTCACTGCAGCATTCGTAATAGGTAGTGTCTCTAAGTATAGCTTTCTTGAAATAGAGCAGACGTGTTTTTTTTCCTCCCCAAAGACATTCCAAAGAACCCTTCAGGAGCTAGAACAGAGCTTGCTGTAGTGATGCCTGGAAATGATATTTCGTTGTTGCTTGAGGGTAGAATGTGATCTTGAATGGATGATTTCTATTCATTGCTTTTTGTTATTTGCAAGACCTAGGATAATATTAAATGTCATTACTATAGGACGTTGGAACTTAACCCTGTGCTGTGATGTTAGACCAGCTGCAGCCTTTCCACTAAGTGGTATTTGCAGATCCAAGATAGAATTTAAAACTCGGTATAACAAAGTGCTAACAGCAGCATTTGGTCATTAACTTTGTTTTCACAGATAATTGGCTTGCTTTTCTGGTAGAACATGAATGATGTTTAGAATGTGATAAACAATCTGTTTGGCTTGTGATCTTGTTATGAATCTACAGCTGGTTTCAGAAGAGGTTAGAAACCTTTAAAGCAGCCCATGAGGAAGGTAGAGCATTCCTACGTTTCTTAACTTTCTTTTTATGTTCTTCCTTTAATGTAAGAGCTATTGACAAAGACAAGGGATTGGGCAAGGTGAATCTCTGTTCTGATCACTGGGACTTTTTTGTCCACTGGTGGCACAGGTGTTCATCAAATAAAAGTGATAGAAATAAAGAGAATATGCATGTATGTGAATATATCCTGCCTTCAGCACGTACTCTGGAGATACTGAAAAGTCTAATCATAGAGCCCTTAGAGTTGGAAGGGACCTCTGAAAGCCATCTAGTCCAACTCCCCTGCAATGATCAGAGACATCCCGGGCAGATCAGGTTGCCCAGGGCCTTATCCATCCTCACCTTGAATGTCTCCAGGGACGGGACATCCACCACATCACTGGGCAACCTGTTTCCAGTGCTTTACCTTCCTCGCTGTAGCTTACTTATGTGTAACCTAAAGCTACCCTCTTTGAGCTTGAAGCCGTTTCCCCTTGTTCTATTACCAAGGACCTTGCTGTCCCCTTATTTTCTGTAGCTCTCCTTTAGGTACTGAAAGGCCACTCTCAGGTCACCTCACAGCCTTCTCTTTTCCAGGCTGCCCTCTCAGCCTGTCCTCATAAGAAATGTGTTCCGTTTAATGGATCATTTTTGTGGCCCTCCTCTGGATGTGTTCCAACAGGTTCATGTCTCTCCTGTACTGAGGACTCCACATCTGGATGCAGTACTCCAGGTGAGGTCTCACCAGCACAGAGCAGAGGGGCAGGATCACTTCCCTCGCCCTGCAGGCTTCACTTCTTTTGATGCAGCCCAGGATACAGTTGGCTTTCCAGGCTGCAAGGGGACATTGCTGGCTTTATCCAGCTTCCCATCCACCAGTACCCCATGTCATTTTGGCATGGTTGCACTCAATCCCTTAATCCCCCAGCTTGTATTGGTAAGGGGAGTTGCCTCAATGCAGGTGCAAGTTCTTGCATTTGGATTTGTTGAACCTCATGAGGTTCACCTGGGTTCACTGCTCAAGCCTGTCTAGGTTTCTCACCCCACAGCTTTGTGTCATCAAAATGCCAATGTCATTGATGAAGATGTTGAAGAGTACTGGCTCCAGCACCAACCCCTGGGGGACACCACTCGTCACCAGTCTCCATCCAGACATTGAGCCACTGACCACCACTCTCTGTACTCGATCCTGCAACTAGTTCTTCATCTGTTGAACACCATCAAATCCATATCTTTCCAATTTGGAGAGAAGAATGCTATGGGGTACTGTGTCAAAGGCCTTACTGAAGTCAAGATAGATGGCATCAGTGGCTCATCCCTTGTCCATTGATGCAGTGACACCATCATAGAAGGCCACTTATGTTGGTCAAGCAGGATTTGCCCTTGCTGAAGCCACGCTGGTTCTCCCATATGATATCCCTGCCTTCCATGTGCCTTAGCATAACTTCCAGAAGGATCTGTTCCATGATCTTCCCCAGTACAAAGGTACAAAGGTAGAACTGACTGGTTGGTAGTTCCTGGGGTCATCCTTTTTACCCTTTTAAAAAATGAATATGATGTTACCTTTTTTGCAGTCACCAGGGGTTTCACCTGATTGCCAGAGTGGCTTGAATTTTGAATTCCAGTGAGCTGGGAGGGTGAAGTGCTTGTTTTCTCTTGCTGTCTGTTTGCTTTTATATCCCTTCACATACATTTCCCTCTCTGCTACTAATTAGTCTAGGCCATATTCAAGCCAGCACAATATTAGGCATTAAGCAGTGTCAGAGGCACAGATGCTTGGGAAATTTCTGTGCAAGTCAGCTCCAAAACTGAATTCTAGATAAATTATGCTCATCAGAATTCCAGAAGCCCTGAAATAATATTTTATTTATTTGTTTATTTAAAAAGTAACAGTGTAGATTCTACTGAAATTGTACTCTGTTTTGAACCCAAGCCTGGAATATAAGTGGGTTAACCTACCTCTTTGTTTTGATCTGAGTGTCTGCCAGGATGAACAACAGGTTCAAACAATTAACTGATACAGTGCAACATTTGGCTCTTTCCACACTTCTGGTAGCTTAACAATGCTTTGTATAAAATTTTGGCTGTACGGAGCTGGTAGAAGATAAAGTTCAATAGCCATGCATCTTCCAGACCAATACACCTCCATCAATAGCTGTGTATTAAGTACGAAATTCTCAGGGTAACCCCAATGGAATGTCTTTTTCAGTTACTCTGTGTTGAGCATATCTGAGTTACGTCAGTTGGCAGGCAGAATGTAATACCTCTTCCCAGAAAGAAAATCTGGGGATTAAGTTGGGTATTTCCATGAACATGTCAGCTCAGTAGCATTCAAAAAATATAAGCAATTGCTAGCTATCATTAAAAAAGGAGTAGGGAACGAAGCAAAGACAATGATTATGACCTGGCTTACCACTTATTTTTATTCTTAAAGCTATTTATTGTATTTGTGTTCTATAAACTATTTAGTGTATTTATGTTCTATAACTGAAAGATTTTCAAAACTGTATTGTTCTTGATTGTTTAGTGTGCTCAAGCTTAATGTAGCTTAATTTTGTACTTTGTTGTTGAGATTATCATTCCCATTTCCTCTAGCATTGAGTTGTGGCTCTTTCATATGGTATCTTCATTACTGACTAACTAGCATATTTAACTTGTAAATAATTGCTTGTTCTTATCCATGTCTATTTTATGTACAGACACCCACCAGAAGTCAGGCATTAACAGTTCTATGTTCAAAATGTGTATGTTAAGCATAAGGAAAGAAACTTGGAATTTAAAACGCTACTTTAAACTGTACAGAACTAGAAAGCCTCTGTGATGTTAATAAAATGCACACAAAGCCAGTTCACTCACAACTATCAAACTCCTGAGAAATTATGCTCTGTATTTCTTACTTTGTTTTTCTAGGGAGATTTTCAAAATGGATGATTGGAAATCACTTCTTGTACTTCTCTTTGTATCCACCTTTGGCACTCTAGATGCACAACAGACTGGTAATACATTAAAGAAATATCTCATTTTCAAACTAATAGTTTTTCTTTTCCTACACGTATTCAGTGCCGGTGAGAGACAATGAATTTGTGACAGTTTAATTTTTGTTTAAGTAGTGTATGGGATCTGTTGAGTCGGGGCCTGAAGCACTGATTGATCACCTGAAGCAAGCACTGAGTCAGCCATGAACAGGTGAAGGCGATTCAGCTGTGGGACCAGAAGGGGTGAAGCCTGGCTGCACCTCTCCTAGACCCCATTTAAGGACTGACTGTCACGTGGGAAGGATCTCTTTCTGGAGATCCCTCCTCTGTGGAGTCTTTCCTGCAAACCTAGATCTTTGGGAACAGGTTTTCCTAAAGATAGTAAGATGAAGTGCAACCGTTTATTACAATTCATTTTTGATTGTGCGTGCTGAGGTTATGTATTTTCAAAAGTAAGGAAGAAGTTTTATGGTGGAGATTGCGTTGTGTCCTAGCTAGAAACCTTGCAACCCAGATACATATTTGCATTCGTGCAATTAGCAAAATTATTATTAGCATTATTATCTTAAATCTTCCAGAATAACTGACTACTGCTTGAGGAAGCATACCATTCGGTTGCTGAACATCTTCCTAGTGTATCTTGGTTTAAAGAAATTGTTCCAACTTCATTCGTGCTCTGAAAAGCATGCAAATGCATGAGTTCCATATTTCCTACAAGTAGATATGTTTAGTCCTCTTTAAGTCAGTGTGACTTGTTAGTAATGCATGCTTGCAGTCTGGAGTTCAAAGTGTATAAGTAATTTTTCCTTGTAGCTCACTTGACAGCAAGTCTGTGCATTCTTGTTATTGTGGTTTATATGCAGAAAAGAGTACAGCAATTACCATATGCATTCTCTGCTTATGACTTCATGTGTGCAAGCTGTGTATGGAAGTCATGTTGATGTGTATTTCAGCATCTCTTCTTTGCCTAACAATGGTATGGAAATATGTGACATCAAACCCCCGGTGTGAAGAGCAAGGGGAAAAAAAGAAGCTTAATATACCATGCACTTGGTATATTAAGCTTCATTCTTGCTCAGCCTCTGCTATAACAAGGATGGTATCTCACAGAAAATAGAAAAATTGCATTACATGGGAGGAGGCGCCAAAACTGGATGTATCCTTTAGTTTCTGATCGAGAATCACTTCATTAAAAGTGCTGGCAGCAAAATGAAGAAATAAATAAAGAGGTTCCTCAAACTGCTGCTTTGGTAAGAAATGGGCAAGCTGAAGATAATACTCAAAACTCAGCCACAGCAGCCACGGATGCAGGTGTTGTGCTGTATGCTATAGGCATTAAAGATTTTGCTCTGTCTGAACTTCAAGAAATAGTGAGTGAGCCATCAGATAAGCATGTCTATAAAGTGAAAGATTTTGTTGCTTGGTAGTGATGCTCTCACAATGTTCTATAAAAGTTTTGTGGAAGAGGTAACTGGACTGGTTGCACAGTATGCCCATGATATGTCCTAGAAGAGCTATTTCTCCTCAGCTTTGATGCTTTTTCTATTTGTAGATAAATTATATAATTGCAGTGTGTTGCCGAAGTATAGCTTTCTTCTTCTTTCATATGTTGTCAATAATATTAACTCTTAAGTGTTGCCAATTTTGAGTAGAAATCTACCTTTATAATATTCAAAATAATGGGAGTGGGAGAAGGTGAGAGGAGACAAGGCAGAAACATACAAAAATTATGATTTTTCGTGATGAATAAAATGTACTTTCTGTTATCCCTTATTCATGAACGATTTTAGAAAAGAGATGATAGTTTGTTTTTCTATGTCATCTTTCTCGAGCAGCTTGCATTAATGCCACGACGGCAGATGTTGTCTTTATAGTGGATACTTCAACAAGTATTACCCAGGAAAACTTTCAGAAAGTGAAGAACTTCCTTTCCTCCTTTGTCTTAAGTTTTGACATTGGCCTTGATGCGGTCCGAGTTGGACTGGTCCAATACAGTGACAAAGCTTACCAAGTATTCTTACTGAATCAGTATTTATTGAAAAATGGTGTTTTGGAGCAGATTGGGAATTTGCCGTACAGAGGTGGAGAAACATACACAGGGAGAGCTCTGGATTTCGTCAGCACAAAGTATTTCCTGGAATCTGCTGGTAGTGGAGCAAAGGGTTATGTCCCTCAGGTAGCCATTCTTATCACCAGTGGAGAATCCAGGGATGAAGTAGAACAGCCTGCCAAGAAACTGAGATACAGAGGCATTTCCATGTACGTTGTTGGAATTGGTATCCAGAATACAACTGAGCTTCAGCAAATAGCCAGCAGACCTTTCCATAAATACCTGTATAGCATTGGTAGTTTCGATGACCTTCCAGATCTCTCCACAAGAGTTTTGCAAAACTTCTGCACTGCAATTGAAAACCAGATACAAGGTAAGGAATTGTCCTTATTCTTGTGCCATTTCAGTTGTCCATTCCATGTAATCGTGAAAACAGAATGTAGAAATATGGTCTTGATTTTGATGTTATTTTATACAACTGTTGCTGTAATGTAGCTCCATTGAAAATAATGGGGCTAAATCTGAGTTAAGTCATAGTTTCAGGGTGATGTTCCTGTTCTTTTAAGCACATTTCAGTGTCTATGTTGAATTCAATGAGGTTTAATTGTTAAAAACAAAGGTAAGTTTATGCACAGTACTCTCTGTAAGGAGAACCTTAATGGACTGCGAAGAAAATCAGGGTTGGATTTGCTGATTTAATGAAATACATTCAGTTCAACCTCATCAGTACTGACAGAGCCATTAATAGAATATTTTTTGTCATTGAACAGCTTCACAGAATTATTTATTGATTATTTATCAATTATTTATCAATCATTTTACTCCTAAAAACTCAGTTCAGAGTGAACGTTCTAGGAGTGAGGAAAATGAAGAGAAGCCATATTTTCCAATCCTTTCAGTATATTTTCTGAACAACAAAATTCACAGAAAGTTTTCTGTTTTGTAAAAAAAAAAAATTGTCTTTGTTGAACCATGAAAGAGGATGGGATAAAAAAAAAAAAAAAAAAAGCAATGGTAGCAAAACTAATATCAAAATGAAGAAAAAGGAGTTTAAATCAGTAACAAATATTAAAAGTATTAGTTGTAAATTTTAACTATATTATGCTGTTTTGTAGAGGTCAGTGAGGATAACGTTATTACTTGTTGAGAAAAAGTTAGGGATTAGACACTGATGTTGGTACTTAGGCAACTGTCTCTAACCTCCTTTTCCATCATAAACTGTTACACTGAAAGACACACTTAGGTCTTCATTTGTTTCATTTTTCTTGCATCTGTCTTCCCCTTCCGGAATGTGCATCTCTTTCCATTAACTTTAAGTGGAGTTAGGATAACTTCATTTATGTTCTGGGGCTTCCTCTGATATTTGAAGGACTTTCTGCCTTTAGGAGCAAGTCCTCATGGGATTGTTATTAAGATGAGTTTATTCTGAAGTGTTCAGATAGGTCCAGTTCTTAAATGCAACCTGGATTATAGCAGGGATGGAGAAGACCTTTATAAGTGGAATATTACTGTAGTTAAATAAAGCATGCAATCTCACCCCCAAAGTCATAAGTAGAATATTTGGTGGGAGGAAGGTGAAACTTTTTCTGTATAAATACTGTCAAATATAGAAGATTCTCAAGATGTTTTTAATACTTTTTAAAATAAGGCTGTTTTCATTAGAATTCTTTGCTTACCTTGCCAAAGATAATATTACAGCTACCATGTAGCATGTTTAAATGGTATGTTGTAGACTTAAAGCTCATGTCCAAACTTAAAATCGTGAGCGTCAATGACAATGTTGCAATTCTTCTTTAGCTTATATTCCAAACCAAGTCTGGATACAAGTGTCTCAGCAGCTCTTTCATTGTTTTTTTCCTCTCTGCAGCATTTGCAAAACAATATGCTGATGTTATTTTCCTTATTGATTCCGCTGAGAACATGAAGCCTTCAACGTCTGAAAGGGTAAAACAGTTCATCTCCCAAGTAGTCAGGCAGCTAGATGTTGGGCTTAACAAGCATAGGGTTGGCCTAGCCCAGTTTAATGGCATAGGAAAGGTGGAGTTTTTACTGAACACATATGAAAACAAAGAAGAGCTGCTTGAACACATTCAGCGCAGCATTGCGTTCACTGGAGGCTCATTGCAGAATGAAAGTGTCATGGAGTTTTTGAAGAAAACCTTTTTAATGAACGGTGCTGGAAGTCGGCTCAGTGAAGGCACTCCACAGGTTGTTGTGATCTTCACATCTTCTGGATCCAGAAACAGTATCATGGAGGAAGCCTGGATGTTAGAGGAGATGGGGGTGAAAGTTACCTCAGTTGATGTTGAATACTTTGACATGATAGAAGCGGTGAGAGAACTCTCTAGCAAGGCTGATCAGATTTATGAAGTGGAGAGCATTAACCTCGTGCAACAAAACATTGTCAGTAACATCGAAACTTCACTTCAGAAGCTTTATGACCTTGATTCAAGTGTGCCAGCAGGTACGGTGTATCAAAAGAGCAAAACTGGCAGGCTGAGTAGCTAACTCACTGATAGTCCAAAGCAACTTCTCAGGTGGCTGGGAGGGAAAAACAGTGCAAGTGCCTGATAGCTTCACCTTTACAGAGATGTTCTATTGAAAAAATATATATTCACCACCTTTAGTCACACAGTTGCAATGTTTGCCTGTGCATGTTATAAATCTGTATTAACTAGGGGGAACAGGACAGTGGCCTTGAGGGGTTTGCTGCAGTGAAATTGCCTGTTCTGAATGAAGGGGCAATTTGCATGGATTTTGTTTCTATGAAATGGCCGTAGGGGATTTTATATGTAACCATAGTTCCACAGTGTGACCTACAGTAATATTATCTTCCTTCTATTTACTTTGCTTTTAGTGTGTTCTAGTGCAACAGTGGCAGATATTGTGTTTCTTGTGGATGAATCCAGCAAAATTGGGTCAAAAAACTTCCAGCTGATCAGGGCTTTTCTGTTAAAAATTGTTAATGCCCTAGATATTGCTCCAAACAATGTAAGAGTTGGTCTAGTATTATACAGTAATGAACCAAGACTAGAGTTCACTCTTGACACATTCGAGGATAAACTGGAAATACTGAACTACCTGACGAATTTACCATATCGAGGTGGGCAAGCATATACTGGAATAGCGATTGAATTCCTGAGGAATAAGGTTTTCACTCAAGAGGCAGGCAGCAGAAAAAAACAAGGAGTGCAGCAGATTGCTGTGGTTATCACTGATGGACAATCCTTGGATGATTACGCTGAACCAGCATCAAAACTAAGACGTGAGAGTGTTACAGTCTACGCTGTGGGCATCAAGAATATCACAGAGGGTAGCAAACTTGATAAAATTGCAACGTATCCCCCAAGGACTCATGTTACCGCCCTGAAGTTTTTTCTACAACTGTCGAATATTGCATGGAAAATAAAGAAACAACTTTGTAATGAGATTGTGGCAAAAACATTTGTAGTCCCCTTACAATCACAAGGTCTGAAGAAAGGTAAGAAGTATTCATAAAACTGTCATTTCCATGCTGCCGATCTGATGTGTACAAAATCTGCACTTAATGCAAGGGGAAATTAAAATTCAGAAATATATTTGAGATGGTTTATAAAGATCTGGTGATTATGGACCCAAATATCCTCCAGCCAAGATCTGCCCTGCTTGGAATCCTCCCCTATATATTCCTGCCCTTCTGGGGAAGTATGTGACAGGAAGCTTTTGCTGCTTCCCCTTGAGCAAATTTCAAATCTTCCTCATGCTCAAGTGAAAGTGATTCTTCTCAGAATTCTTCAGGTTAATTGTCTGTTATAGTTTGCACAGCTTAACAATATCTACAAATAGATCGAGTCAATTCTCTGTTATGTGAATCCAGCTTATATAAGAGCTCCAACTCTTAAAATCACTTGTAGGTGTTCAATGATTCTGAATTATGACACTGAAGTAAAATGTTGTCTCTCACCTCCATATAATAGCTAGGCTAAGTAGCTAGGCCCTGCTGTTGCTACCAATTCAAGAAGCTAGTCTGTCACAATACAAACCCTGGTAATGTTTTTATCTTCATACCTAAATTCTACCCAGTCTGTCACAAAAAAGTTTCTCTTACTATTCTGTTTCAAATTAGCTGTAGTTCTAGCTGCGCTTCTTCATTCTTTTGTCTTTGCAGGCTGCCACACTATTACTGTACCCCACTGTATCTGTCTTCTATTTTTCTTACTCTAATAGCTGTTCCAGGCTTCTATCCCATCATTCTTACTGTCTTTTTTATTACTGAGTGCCAGTAACAAAAGTGGCTTTTGTTATTCTGTTATATTGCTTTGACGCATTTCATTGGTGCAGAGAAGTCTGGTAATTTCTTATTCAATTTATTCAACACTCAAGATTTTATAAGGTTTTACACTGAAGGACTTTCCAAATAAAATTATTAGTAGCATTTAGCTACCTACTTTTTGAGATTGTGTTACAGTAAAGTGATTTTCTTACACCTGGAAGTGTCAAAACTTCTGTAATCTTTTTCTTCTTGTTTATTAGGTTGTGTGGACACAGAGGAAGCTGACATTTATTTCTTGATTGATGGTTCTGGAAGCATATATCCATCCGACTTCAAGGACATGAAAACATTCATGAATGAGGTTATCAGAGTGTTTCAACTTGGAGCTAACAATGTTCGCTTTGGTGTGGTTCAGTATGCATCTGAGGCAAAGACAGAAATCATAATTGGCCGGCACAACCAAATGATGAGGTTAACAGAGGCAATTGACAATATTGATCAAATCGGTGGAGGTACCAGAACTGGAAATGCCTTAAAGTCTATGAAAACTCCGTTCAAAATGGCTTATAGGGAAAATGTTCCACAGATTCTGATAGTGATTACAGATGGTAAATCTGAAGATGGAGTGAATCAGGCAGCAAGAGATTTGAGACAACAAGGAATCATTATCTATGCCATTGGCATCAAGGATGCTGTTCAACAAGAGTTGGAGGAAATAGCCGAGACAAAAAATAGAATGTTTTTTGTAAATGACTTTGATTCTCTGAAACATATTAAACGTGAAATTGTGCAAGAAGTCTGTTCAACAAATGGTAAGAGGATCTCATGCCTAATCTCTTCCAAGCAGCTAGTGTTAGATTGTGTTCATACATTTGGGTTATTCTGAAAATGATATTGCTACGTGCCAGAAATAGAGATTTGTATGTGGGTGATCTCAGACTTTGCTATGTCAAGTCTAGATAACATCTCAAGATACCAACTGTACCAGTCACCAAGCAAAGTAAAATGAGGCTAAATACCAGAAGTCAAAATCCAACAAGTAATTAAGTGTCCTAGAGTAAAACCCTAAGTATTTGCGTATTGGCATGTGCTGACCCTATTTCATGAGAACAGACACAGAACCCAGTGATAATTACCTGCAGTCTAATATCAGGATACTTGCTGTTCTGAACAGGTGAACAGTCTGAGCATTGCACAATGCTGACTTTTATGAAGAGAGAAATTCATGTTATTCAACATGCAAGTCGAGGTGTTTTTCTGGCATGTGCAGACTACTCTTACCCAGGATGAACAGATCTTGCTGTACAACATACTAACTTGGAGGAAGCCAACCATATCAAATCGCAGAATTCTTTCTCTTAAAATTGGGAGATGAAGAAAGGCTCTCCAGCCTTCTTGTTAGCCATTAAATCTCCTGTTCGCTCTCATCTGTCCTCGCCTGCAGAGGACGTCTGTCTTCTCAGTCCGTCATTTACAGATTTTTGGGGGGTTTGACGCAGTTAAGGTGTTAAAAGTGCAGGTGAAATCTGTGATTTTAACCTATTCCTTTTTTTTTTTTTTTTTTTTTTCTTTATTTCTTAGTCTGTAAAAATGTGAGAGCTGATATTGTTTTCCTTGTGGACAGCTCAAACAGTATTCGACCAGCTGAGTTTCAGAAGATAAAGGATTTCATGCAGTCATTTGTCATCAAGGTAGAGGTTGGGCTTGATAATGTTCGAATTGGCTTGATTCAGTTCAGCTCTGAAATAAGGGAAGAGTTCCAGCTGGACAGATACAACACTATAGCTGATGTGCGGAGAGCCATTCAAGAAATACAGCAGATAAAATTGGGAACACTGACTGGGAAAGCATTGACCTTTGCTGCTTCTTACTTTGATCCTCCTAGAGGAGGGCGTCCTGAATTAAAACAGTACCTGATAGTGATTACTGATGGAGAAGCCCAAGATTCAGTAAAAAGCCCAGCCAGAGCCATCCGAGACAAAGGTATCACTATATACGCTATTGACTTGCTCCAGGCGAACAATTCACAACTTGTGGAGATCACTGGCACCCAAGACAAAGTGTTCTTTGAGAGTGAAATGAACTTCTCAGAAAAGCAGATTCTCTTTGAAATTTGTAATCTACAGAAGTGTAAGTAGTGATGACAACCCTCTCTGTTTATTCTCTTCAGGTAGTTCTTCCTTCTTTCTTTTTTCCTGTTAACTCCTTATAAAGGAAGATTTTGCTTTCTATGTTCATAGTGGAGTTTACATCTGTTCCCCCCATATGATGCAGTGTCACTGGAGTGAAATGTGGTATAAGAACCTATGTTCTTTTATCAAAAGAACTTGTTCTTTTTGCAGGTTTGAATCTCATTCTTTTCCTCATAGACAAGTAAATGAGTATTTCTTCTCTTCTGTAAAATGCTCTGCACTTTGTGGTTACGGATGGAACATGGGAACAGAAATCTCTGTACAAAGTTTTGAAGAACATTGAGGAGTGATAAAGAGAGACAGAATTATAACCTTATTTCTTTTTCTTCTTTTTCCACTGACAGTGTGCAAGAGAGCAGAAGCTGCTGATATCATATTTGTAGTGCATGGATCATCTGGTGTTACAGACCTGCAGTTCAAAAGCATGCTTCGGCTTGTAGAAGCAGTAGTTAACAACTCAGTGGTTGGAAAGGACAAAGTTCAGTTTGGTGTTCTGGTCTATAGCTCAAAGCCAGAGGTGCAGTTCTCACTGAATTCGTATGCTTCCAAGTCTCAGATTAGAGAAGCAGTATTCAGCTTGAAGCCTCTGTCAGGCCAGCCCTTCACAGCAAGAGCTTTGAGCTTTGCTAGGCAGAGATTTGATGTGAACTATGGTGGACGTGCATCATCTCTTGCTGTCACTAGGATCCTTGTTCTCATTACTGATGAACCAACAGTGCCATCAGATAGAGACAACCTTCCAATGGCCATAAGGGCTTTGAAGGAAGATAAAATCGTCTTAATTGCTGTTGGAGTGAGCAAAGCAAGCAGAGAAGAGCTTGAAGAGATTACTGAAGATCAGGAAAGATTATTCTTTGCACAAAACTATGATGCACTAGAAAACATACACGAAAACCTGACTCAGATAGTGTGTGAGAAATCTAAGCCAGGTAAAGAAGACTTTTGAACAGATCCACTAGGTCTTTTTCTACAACTGCAGTGTTCCAAGGGGAAGATCGGTGTTAAATATTTTCTATAGATATAATAGGAGGATGAATGGAAAAGTCTGGAAAGAGTTCTATGCTTAAAATACAGTGCACGTGAAGATTCAGTCACAGAAATTACTTTCTGTGAATGGTCTTCCATCAGTTGTTTCCAAGGGGTTGCTTACACTGATGGAGGCAGATGTTTTTTAACTCCTAGGAACTATTTTTTATTCACACATGCTAGAACTTTAGACTTAGGAGTTCTGCCCCACTATACAAAGCTCATCCCAAAGAAGAGTATTAAATTTTAAAGATACAGAGGTTCAGATGTGTTAAAACAAATAACAAATATATCACCATATTGTACCCAATGTACTTGGGTAGTTCAAATGCCATCATATGTGTGAAACTGGGGTAAGAATATGAGGAGTATAACAAATATAGATACAATTTTTGCTAAAAATCCAGTGAACCTGCACTTAGTGTAAGTGTGGCCCTTGCTCACAAATGTGTGTGGTGGCTGATTCCATCTACCCTGTGCACAACAGCTCATTACTTCCTAGTACATCCCTTCTCAAACTATGCTTTGTGCTTAGAGAAGGACCCAGTGTTAGGAGATTCCATTTATTAAAGCACACATGATACCTGTAGAAAGACTTTTATTCAGTGACTCATTTTGCACTGGCTTATTGACCACCATTTTTTCTTACTGCACAACATCCAGAATCAGGCTCTTTCTACCAAAAATTAGATCCAGTGAATTGCACCTCTGATACCCTGAATAGAAACTGCCCATAAAGGAAATGAAAATGGCAGGCAAGAATTTTCTCCAGGCAGAATCTGTCTTTCTCCATAGCAGTCATGTAGTTCAAGAGTTTTCTCCTCACAGTGGCCTTTCAACTACAAAGAGGGTGAGTGTTTGTGGCAGTTATTCTGACTTCACTTCATTGGTAGGTAAAATCTGACTTTCCTCAGCTGCTAGACTGACTTTGTTTACAAGTTCTCTTTTCTTATTGCTGTCCTCAAACAGTCTTTTAGCTGATATGTAAAGAACTATGATTTATTCTGCAAGTTAATTCTAGGAAAGGATGAGTTTTATCCATGCAAGGAAGATTTCAAGATTGATGTTGGATAGATGACAGGTAGATTGTCCTTGCACAGCCTCTCTGTGAACAGCTTTTCTGACTAGTGGCTTACACTGAAGAGAATAAGTAAAAAGTTAAACAATGCCAAAATTGTTCCTCACTAATTGTTTTGTTGTTGTGTTATGTCCTGTCCTTGCTTTTTCCCTAAGTTTGCAGCAATCATGTGGCAGACCTGATATTTTTGATAGATGGATCAGAAAGTATATCAGAAAACAGCTTTTCCATCATGAAGACCTTCATGGAGGATGTTGTGGATAGTTTTGTTATTTCTAGGGACGAAGTACATGTTGGAGTAGTCCAATATAGTCAAGAACCCCAGAAGGAATTTTATCTTAATGAGTTCTACAGTGACACCATTATAAAGGAACAGATAAACAGAATCGAGCAACTGAAATCTTCTACATTCACTGGCAAAGGACTGAAGTTTGCCCAGAGACTTTTTGAGCCTGCCAATGGAGGCCGCAAGTACCAAGGAGTTTCGCAGAACCTTGTTGTGATTACAGATGGATATTCTGCTGACAGAGTGGATGATGCAGCCATGGCTTTGAGAAGCAATGGGATACACGTCTTTGCAGTTGGGGTAGGGATTGTAAACTCTTTTGAGCTGCTCCGAATAGCTGGTGATGCAAGGAGAGTGTTCACAGTGGAGAACTTTGATGCGCTGAAAACAATCAGGAGCACTATTACCAGTGAGATCTGTGAGCCTGAAGACTCGGCTAACCAGGGTAAGCAGCATAAATCTGTTGTTGGATATGAAATGGAGAATATCCACATGGCTACGTGCAATCCCTAGCAAAAGTACCTAAGTGTGCTGGGAAGCAGAGCAACTGTTTTACCAAATAGCTCTGCGAAGGTTACTCAGTTTTGTAAATTTCTAGACTTGCACCTTTTTTCAGACAAGAACCATTATTCTTTTAGCAATGGTAAATGGTTTCTGGGGTGAGATAGTGCTTCAAATCTAGCATTCACATTCATCATTCCTTGTTGTCTGAGAGGAGACAGGGAAAATGTGCCTCTGATATCCTAATTACAAGAGAGAAAAAGGACAATTCATTGATATTTGAAAAAGAGCCTTTCCAAAAACCTATGCTGTCTATAGCTAAATATGACCATCCTGTTCCAATGGAACTGTCAGTAGCAACTGTTGACAAAAATTAAGTCCTACAGAGGTCCTGTGGAGAGGTTTTAAGTGGAAAATCCATGCACAACTAGAAAAAATCATTCTTTCCTGAAATGTTGATCACCTTTATAACCCTGCTGTTCCCTGAACCTTGAAATCAGATGGGCAACCTCACAAGCTCTGGCTAATGGGCAACTGTTTTATTTTTTATATATATATATATATGTGTGTGTGTGTGTGTGTGTATGTGTATATATATATATATATGTGTGTGTGTGTGTGTGTGTATGTGTATATATATATATATGTGTGTGTGTTTGTGTGTGTATATGTGTATATATATATGTGTGTATATGTTATATATATATAATATATACAAAACTGTTATAATATGTATATAACAGTTTTTATATTATATATATATAAATATGTATATAAAACTGTGTATATGTGTGTGTATATATATATATATATATACAAAAATATACATGTATATATATATATTTAAATATATATATGTAAAACTGTTTAAGAGAAATACTTTCTTGCTATGGACTAAGCAGAAACACTACTCTGAGACCTAAAAGTCAGTCAGATTTTGTGGCTGTAATAGTGCATTGTCTATGACCTTGCATGTTGAAAGGTTTTGGCACTGCTTAGAAGTTAATCATACCCTTCAAATGGCAGATTTGTACTGCAAGAACTGAAACATAACAATTTGTGTTCTGAGGTGAAATTGTTTCTGGATTTATTTGGTTAAACTGCTGAAACACATTCATCTTTCCTGGGGCTTCTCTCCCTGTTTCTGTAATGACTAACCAAATTTTACTCTTCGTTTCAGTTGTGAGCTCTGTATGTTTATTGTCTGCATTGTGTTCTTTTATTACATACCTTTGACTTCCCCTACAAGTAGAGCTATAAATAATAAAACTGCAATGAAATTTATATGGCAAATTTATCCATAATAATTAGCCCAGACAAGCAAACATAAAAAACAACCTTGTATTTGTTAAATGCTGAAGAGCTAGTGGGTGAAAAGGGAGCAAAATTAAGGAAAGTACTCTTTTCCACATAAAATTACATGCCTCAGACTTCCTTGCAGTTGTTTGATGACAGGTGACAGTGCATGTAGGGCCACAGAATGAAATCCAGTATGACAAATCGAGAATCAGTGTACAGGAGAAATAAGGTGAGTACTTTGGCTGGCTTGGTAGGTTGTGGTGGAGGAATTAATCACGTTGCAATATTTACTGTTGTTATCACAAGCTCTACAATCAATTCTGTAACAGAGATAGCCCTCACCTTACAGCATGGTGGATATCATGTGATACGCTTCCACTATTGCTTTTGTTTCTTTGATCTACTGTTCTGTATTTGTATGTGCTATCTGATCTTGTGGCAAAATGATAAATCGCAGTCAGCTATCAAGCTTCACATTGCAATTGGAATATGTGTTACATATTCTCAGTTGATAGCAAAGGTTGTGGAAATGTTTATAAGTTTAAGCCATCTAAGCCATTTGGCAGCAGAAGAATAACAGTGAGAACAGTGAGCTGTTTTGCATTTGAATGCGTATGTGCATCTAGTGAATAAGATCAGTCCTTTGTGGCTGCTAGTTCATGTAGCCCCAGTGAAACTGATAGACTATTAGGTTTTCTGAAAATATGAAATACCATCTCACTGATTCTGGTTTTAAATCTACCATGTTGAATTTTGTTCCACTCCCATGATTCTGTGTCTTAGCTTCTGCTGGGACAGTTTTTCTTCATAGTGTGTGGTATAATGCTATGTTTTGGATTTAGTAGAAAAACAATGTTGATAACACACCAATGTTTCTAGTAGAAATTAGAGCTGGGAGGGGGCAAGTTTAGATTAGGATAGCTGATCAAAACTGGCCAAAGAGATATTCTGTACTACCTGACATCACGCAGAAGGCGAGTTGTAAAAGGGGGGATTATGATGGCCTGCTGGTGCTTGGGATCTAGCTGGACGTTGGTCAGTGTGTGATTAGAAACTGCTTGTGCAGCACGTACTATACATATAGTGATAACTATTATCCTTTTTTTTTTTTTTTTTTTTTTGCTTTTTGTTTTCTTCATCTTAGTTTTTATCTCAATGCATGAGTTCTACTTTTTTTTTTTTAATTTCTGATTCTCTCCCCCATTCCACTGGGAAGGGCAGGAGTGAGCAAATGGCTGTGTACTGCTTAGCTACCTGCCGGGTTAAACCACAGTACTATGATGAAAGATGAATAACATAAATAGCGTATGCTTATAGTCTCCTGTTTCTTCTAATTTCTTCACAGATTATTGCAATATAGACCTTGCTATAGCAGTTGATATTTCAAGACGTATGCAGTCTGCATCTTCACTGCTTCTGAAACAGAAATTGCAAACATTCCTTCCCAGGCTTTTATTCCAGATGAAATCTCTTCCAAATATCAGCTGTAGTGCTGGATTTCCGGTCAACGTTAGGTTCAAATTCCAAGTATTGTCACAGACCAAGGAATTCCTCTTCAACTCGGATTTTGAGGACTATAATGAAGAGATCATACAGAAGTTCTTAGATGCACAAACAGTGGTGGATACTTACCTGAACGTAGACTTCTTACAGGCAGTTCAGGAGAAGTTTTTTAGTGCAACCTCTGCTAAAGTGAAGGTAACTTAATGGTGTGAATATATACACTTGAAAAAACACATGGTTTAACATTTGCTGACTCTGGTGCTGATTATTCCTTGGAAACAAAAGGGAGCTCAAAAATCGGTGAATCAGGAATTGGTGAAGTTGAAGGCTTGACTTAATCTCTTTTGAAATGAAAGGATTAGTTTCAATTAAGTGAAAGAACACAGTGCAGTGTTTCAGGATCATTGCCTTTATTTTTAATAAGGAAAATTTCCCTTCACCAAAGTAGTTCTCTAGAGTCTGCAGTAAAGCAAATGTAGGAAACATAAAATGTTGATCAGAGTTTAGGAGGGAGGACTTGGAGTCATTACTATTGGGAGCAAGAAATGGTTTACCAGTGTAAACCAGTGTACCAGCCTCTTTCTGGGAAATGAAATCCACTGGATGAGTTAGGCCTGAGAAGATTTCTTTTGATTTGGAGGGGAAAGATGAGGAGAGAAATAGGAAAAGATTGGTAGCTCTGGGGGAACTGTAAGAAGTTCTTCTTTCCTAAGCCCTGAAAGAGGCTTGATAATAATTCTTTGGCCTGAAAAGATGAGAATATATCCAATAGTAAGGGCTAGAATTTTCATCCTTATGTGAGTTAAACCACATCTTAAGTCTTATTAGGGAGAGAGTCAAGCTGGGTGGTATGGTGTTTATGTGGGAAAGAGTGAAGGGACATAAGCATCTATGGAAAGGCTGGAGGGCACCTGGAGATGCACTCGATGCAGCTCAAATGGCATCCAGCTGAAGATGGTCTTGCAGAAAGAGAAAATTTTTGCTTTTTCGGAGTTATTTTTCATATTCACGTACAGGTGAACACCTTTCACAAGCAAAGCTCTTCAGGAGATAAGACACAGCAGAACTGATCTTCAGGTTAGCATACTATATGGTAGATATAATACAATTAATGGCAATGCTAAGAACTGATAGGCAAGACGCATCTTTCAAGTAGGAATGTTTTCAGGTAAGAGAGGGTTTTGTATTCTTGCTCTCTTGCTATCATGTATGTTCCAGGTCTGTATGACATAGTGGAACTTAAACTACCTTATAGGCAGTTTTCAATGTGAACTACTTTATTTATTTATTTTTTTTTTTTACGGTGACATAGCTTTTAATATTTCTTTTCAAGTGATTCATTCAGTGTTACTCTCTTTACTGACAGGTTCTGTTAGTATTTTCAGATGGGTTGGATGATTCACTGGAAGATCTCAGAAAAGCAGCCACTGCCTTTCGACTCAAAGGTATTACAGCACTGCCTTGATGCTCTGGCCTCCTATTGCCCTGAAGCCCAATGTATTTCTCTGATACTATAAATTTTCTAAATAATATGACTTATTGCACTCAGAGTTATGAAGAAGTCAGTGGGAGAGTGTGTGCTTCCCCGTGTGAACCATCCATGTTCATGACGTCCAGAATAATTGTATGTTCCAGGGCATTCACAGTTTTTCATCTTTAGTTGCATTCTTTAGAAGCAGTTCCTTCTGAAGAAGGGAATTTAATTGGAAAATCACTAGTCATAATTTTTGTCTCATATGTTGTTCTCAATGGCTCTATTTCATTTAACGCAATGTAAAATTTAAGTTTTAGAGAACTGCTATTATTCAGCATCATGTTGCTGATTAAATAATTTAGTTCAGGCATTCACAAACTTTTATTTACACTTATTTTGAAGGTCTTGATGCCCTTCTCTTAGTTGGCTTGGATAATAGTCAGAACCTGACTACACTTCGTGAAATAGAGTTTGGCAGAGGTTTTGGATACAATGAACCTCTGAGTGTTGGATTTCCAGAGATTGCAAGCATCTTGCAGAGAAACCTTGTAAGTGCTTTTGTGACGTAAAGGGAAAAAGTCTGTGTTTTGTAATTTATTGTACAGAAATGCTATGCTATTTGGTTTTGTTTTGTTTTGTTTTTTGTTTTCTGGTTGTTTTTTTTTTTTTTTCAGGATACTGTTGCAGAAAGAAAATGCTGTAATGTTGTTTGTAAATGCCTTGGAGAAATTGGTGATCATGGAGGCTGGGGAAATCCTGGGAGGAAGGTAGGAGAGCTGTGGTCAACAAAAAAATTGCTTTATTTTTTTTTCAATGTCTCTTTGTATTTTGTAGTAATACAAAGCATGCATTCAGATGCCCATAACCTTTGTCATTAGGACAGATGGAGATAAAAGATGTAATGTAATCGTTTCTCTTCTCCATGTTGCTATTACAAAGGTATTTTTGTAATGGAAGTACCTCCAAAATATAGTTAAGTGGTCTTCTTCACAGAATTCAGCAGTAAATAGAGAGGGGTTTCAAAATGATTTCTGATAAGATGATTCAGCATTTTTAGCTAACTGTGAATAAGAAATGGGCAACTGCCAAGATGAGAGTAGGAAATAAAAATCCCTCTTCACAAGATGTGAGACTTTTGTGCCTGATCAATGCAGCACTAATTTACAACATATCAGGTTTTTTTATTATCTCTTCTATTATCTGTTTCAAATATAGCAGACTTCATCACTTCTACAGCATGCTAGTAGACCTCATTATTAAGGTTTTTAGTATAATATACAAATAGAGACTAAATATTACACTAATTCCATTATTTCTTCTTGTTTTGGGAACACTCTAAATAATTTGTCATTGTATTTTACACTCTTCAGTTGTCTGGTTGCAGATAAATCCATTTTTACTTATTCCTTAGCAAAAGTGTAGTCTTGTAACGCTGATTTCTTCCATTACTCTTGTTGGTATTCTTACACCTGCTTTATTAATCTGAACTGTAATGCTCAGATGAAACAGTGTTCAGAAGGTAGATGTAGTTGTACTGCAGGTGGATGGACATGATGTGTTGGGTTGTACAGCTTACAGTTTTAAAAACATTTTTTCAGCACAAATTTGTCACAATTTCTAGAAACTCTGTACTAGTTCCTGTGCAATAGATGTGTATATATGCATGCTAAATAGATTTACACATACTTAACCTGAGGCTATGAGGTTTGAGTCAGTTGAAATACAAAGTTTTAGTATTCACAAAGTTGTCTTAATCTATTGCAAAATCTTTGTCCTATCCAATTTTTTGCCTCCTTATATTTTTCATTTCACCTTAGAATTTCCTTATGGTTTCCTCCTCAAAATCGTAAAGATTGATACTTAATTTGACCAAATAACTCACTAAGCTTTGTTAATCTGTTAGGTTTGTTAATTCCTGAGATAATGTTTTGAACCTTATATTGAACATTATTTTACCAATTTTTTTTCTTCCACCACAGTGTCAAGTATGCAGAACGCTGTGCAGAGTGGTTGTATTAGCACAGTAGGGGTGGAACCTGCTCTCCCTAGCTTAACTGGATCTGATTTTCAAGAAAATTTTTCTGTCCACATGGGCAGAGTAACTTGATGCAAATAAACTCAGTGTGCTTGGAGAAGAGTGTTCTCTTTTGCTCCTGTCTTTCAGGGAAGTACAGGTTACAGAGGATCTCCTGGCCACCCTGGTGAGGAAGGTGGGATTGTAAGTAAACATTCTTTCCTTATAAGATGGTGTTTATAGATGCCTGAATCTGCCTGCACTTACTCATTCGCTCAGTCTTATCAATCCTAACCTAAAATGTGTTTAAGCAGCATCTGAAGACAATTACATGGACTTGATTCTATGTGCATCTGCACTTCACCATAACAAGTAATAGCTTCTAATGTAGAAACGGAGTCAGTCAGAATCAAGAATAGGATCTTATGTGGCATAATTGTATGTCATATTCTTATTTTGTGGCAGATTGTGCAGATAATTATTGCAGAAAAGGCCATCCCATCCCTTCTTAGCATAACTGAATATCTTATGACTGTCTAACAAAGTTAAATTCAGCAGTGTTTTGGTGACTTTCTAAATTCTTTGCATTGTGCTCTTCCTGTCAAAGAGTTCTGCATAGTGTACATATGCCAAAATTCAGTCCCCTGGGAATATTGCTTCTTTTGCAGTCTGGAAACAAAAGAAATCTTGCAAAGTGTAAGTGACAATTTTCTTATGCTAAAAGCAAACTACTATGTTTACAGTACTGCACACAACTTAAATATCACTCCTAATTACAAGTGAGAAGTCTGCAAACCAACAACCAGAGAAGGATATCTTTCTGTGTATGTAATTGTGAAGTCTGCACTGGACTTCCAATTTTCACAGTAGGTTACTCAGCCTAAATTTGCCCTTGGTTAGACTGCCTGCAGGAAGCCAACCCTCTCTTGAAAGTGGTGATGGAAATGAAGAGTTGTCTTCTAGGATTATCAGGAAACTGCATCAGGATGGTGGTTTAATGATTTCTTTAGGAATCACTGGTTGTAGCTATTTGAGCAGTATCCACATTTATTTATTTATTTATCTGTCTATCTATTTATTTATTTTTCACGTAGCCTGATTTTTCTAATGATAGAATAAAATTCCACATAAGCAATTTCCAGAATTAAAATTAAAATTGAAGCCCTGAGGTTCTTTTTTAAAGTGAAAATATTCTGAATACTTTGAAATAGGAAATATCTGATTTTATTTATTTTTTTTTTTGCCACAGTATTTTGATTTGAAAAATTCAATGTCTTGTCTCTTTTGAAGTTGTGAAGGGATCAAAACAATTTTTTTCTTTGTGTGTGAACAGATGCACAATAGGATAAGGAGTTTAAAACACAAAAGAGAATAGATTTATGTTAGACATTAAGAGTAAATTATTTACCATGAGGGTGTAAGGTACTGATGCAGGTTACCCAGGGAAGCTGTGGATATCCCGTCCCTGCAAGTGTTCAAGACCAAAGTGGATGGGGTTTTTGGCAGACTGATCTAGTGGAAGGTGATCCCAACCCTGTGAGGGAGCTGGGAACCAGCTGATCTTTAAGGTCCCTTCCATCCAAAAAGTTTCTATTATTCTGTGATTTTACAGAATTAAAATTCTACTTTTTTTTTTTTTTTTTAAACCTTCTGAGAATGTAGAGTGATCTGATAGAGCAGTTAAATTATGTAAGTCTTGCTTCTAAATTTCCTGATGCTTTTTTTTCTGTTTCTCTGTACCATGGAAGGATCTCAGAAGCTGTCTGTTTTCTGCATGTGAAGTTCAAAAGTGAATTTCACATGGTAAATTTTCCCTAGTAAAGGCTAAACTTTTTTTTCAGCCATAATATAAATATTTTAAGTATCCAAAACATTTGAATATAATAAATGCATAGCAGGAAGTGGATAATAGGCTACATATAGGAGATGCCACGCAGAAGGGAGTTTGCAGAGATAATGCTGGACAGTTTTGGATTATAATTGTGTATTATCCAGCTCAGATGTTAGTCAAAATGTGTCACACAGACAACAGTCAGGCCAAAAAAAGGTTTCAAACTTTATTGTACTGTGACTCTATGGTACCTCTGTCTAACTTAAGTTAGAATGTGATCCACAGTGCACTTTTGCTAGTCCAGAGAGAGACGAGTTTAATGAGTAAGGAAAGCAGAAAGTCATCTCTGTTTTTCTGATGTCAGGATATCCAAGTTATTTCTTTTACCTGATAGTACCAGAGCTCTTGTTTGCTCTGGTTTTTTTTTTTCTAATGTTATCTAAAATAAAATGTGTGGTTTAACCTGGCAAGCAATAAAGCACCATACAGCTTCCCCATCTCTATGGGAAGAGGAAGAGAACTGGAAAAAATCAAAGTAGAACTTGTGGTTTGAGATGAAAACTATTTACTAAGAAGAAGAAAAAAAGAAATAGTAATGATTATATATATATATATATTTTTTTTTTTCCCCAAGACAGTTGCTGCGTAACACAATTGCTCACCACCAGCTTACTGATGCTCAGCCAGTCCCTTGAGCAGTGGTGCTGCCCCCAGTCAGCTCTCTCCACAGATTTTTCATTTTTGCATGATGTCATATGGTAGGGATTATACCCAGATTAGGTCAGCTGACCTGCTTCTGTCCACAATCATCTCCATGTGCCCTATCAGCACACCAGCTGGTGATGTTATTCTCTTTTGCTTTAATCTTAATTATTTAACCAATAAACATCTTTATAAGGATGAGTTTTAACATCACTTTTTTGCTTCTTAGGGAGACAGGGGTCCGGTTGGTTTCAATGGGACTCGAGGAGATAGGGGATGTGCAGGTGCCAGAGGCCGTAAGGCAAGTATGTCACTGAAGTGTTTCTTAATCTTGTTTTCTGCAAAACTGTTCTGTGCTGCTGCTTTCCTGAAACATGGATGGGGAGAGCAAGACCTCCAGTTGTAAAAGCGTACAATTTTTGCTCTCCTTTTGGGAGGCACTTTGTAAGCAAAATGAATCAAGGGAGTTTGCTGACTCAGTTATTGCCAGTAGCTTTTTCATCACCAGCTCCAGATTGGTCTGAGGTAAAAATACAAATCGTTATAGGATGGAAGTAATAATGAAGGCTGTACCTCTTCATAAAGGAAAGGGGTCAATCCCCAAAGTGGCGGTAGGGGGCTTTCCAAAAAGTGTTACAAATACTGAGCCCAGAGTGCCTTTTCACATCAGGCTGGTTTATCATGCTTCTGAAGATTGTCACCAAATTCAATTGATGTTTCTTTTCATTTTTAGGGACCCAGGGGTTATCAGGGAAGTCAGGTATGTGTTTCCATGTGTAATCAATTTTTCTTTGAGGAGAATAATGTTCTGCTTCGTTTTAATTCATGCTACCTTGTAAGATAAAAAATAGGAAGGAACAGGTTAAAAGCATCAAAGTCTTTAAAGTGCAATTAATATGTTTGTATAAGAATTAATTTGTGAGCTGTTTTGTCTTCCAGGGTAGTAAAATGACTGTGGTCTCAGTTAACTGTTCTATTTTTAACAATAAATGAAATTTATTTTTTTCTTTATATCCAGTAATCATAGAATCATCAAGGTTGGAAAAGCCCTCTAAGACTGCTTGGTCCAACCATCGATCCATCCCCACCATGCCCACTGACCATCTCCCTCAGTGCCTGTATGTGTTTCTCGGGCATCTCCAGTGTCGGTGACTTACTATTTCCCTAGGCAGCCTGCTGCAATGCCTTACTTCTCTTTCTGAGAAGAGATTTTTCCTAATATCCAGCCTGAAATCAGAGTGAAAACTTCATGGAGAGCATCATACAATGGGTGTAGATTAGACCCATGCTCCCTACGTGATCTGAAATGACTGCTTTTTCCTCATTCCTCTTACTTCTGTCCTAAACTAAATCACTGTTCTTAAAAGATTTACACCTGGCCAGTTTTATTTCCAAAGTATTAATGGAAAACCCAAATTGCGGACCTGTAAGCTAGTTCTATTTTGGAATATTCCTAGATTTTGAAGGTACTGAATTTGTGCAAAACTGTATAACAGAATACAACTTAAATCCTAGAAAAGATCTATAATTTTATCAATTCTCATTAACTGTTCTTAAATATTAACTATTTTGAAAGCTAATAATTCTTTAAAAGTTCTTAATTATTAGTTCTATGTTGTAATCATTATTTTAAACTGTTCTTGCTAGCCATTACTACTACACACCATTTTTTTTCCCAAGTTTCCCAAAGCAGAGTCATCACTTCTTCCCTGATAAAAGACACAAGTGAATTGATGCTAATATGATGGGGCTTTGTTTATTGTTGTAGGGTGAGCATGGTGAGAGTGGATTTGATGGCATCGATGGAGAACAGGTAATCATGAAGCGCAATTAGAGAAACCTATTTCAGGGTTTAAAAGTACAGGTTTCTTTGCCTTTGAATGGGTTTTAAAGCTGAACAGAAATTCAGTTGTTTAGAGAGAAACTTAGTTGTTTGGAGTTGCATGCCTAATAGAAGTTGGATCCTGCCAGGCAGAATTTGAGAAGCACGTTTATCGGAAAGAACATCTGTTATTTTTTTAATTTCCTCTTTCTTTCTTCTTTGTGAGTTTAGGGAGAACATGGATCTCCTGGATTTCCTGGAGAGAAAGGCAGCCCTGGAAAACGGGTAAAATATCCTTTATAAGAATGAGATTTTATGAAAACAGCTGTCTGAAGTGTAGCGCTCTCTGTAATGCCCCTGACTTGTTCTCTAGTATGTTACAGTATCTAGTACGTATAGCTACCCATTCTCTGTGATGGCTCCTGTTGCAAATCTGTGTAGCTCCACTTAGATCTATTATCTGCCTTCCACTACCATGGGTACTGTCTCTACCTATACCAGAATTTCTTATATTCCTTTTATGACTTCAGGGCAGAAAAGGCCTCAGAGGAGAACCAGGTGAACGAGGAGAACCTGGTCTAAGAGGAGATCATGTAAGTATATTTCTTCATTTTTGTTCTGCTGAACCAGTTTTGTGCCTGGTTTTCATGATGGAGCTACCTGAGATATGATGTGATACATGATTTGAAGAGTTTTTCCCATTTCTAGATGTTGCAGTACTGTCCAAAAAGTATGGTACGATTCAAGAGTTCTGTACTCTTTAGTTGCTGATGAACTGATCTGTTTTAATACGTTGCTTGGAAGCAGATGTTTAAGCCTTAGATCTTCTGGTCGTCCCTTGCATTTCTGCAAGGAATGTTTAATTATTTCTGTTTCTACTATGAACAATGTAGCTCCTTTTGGAGGTATTTATTCCTCCCTTGTGGTTTTCATTATAAGAGGAATTTCTCAATCATTTAAAATCCCTTTTAACTGACTCTTGGTTAGAAATTTATAACAATGCAAAGGTAATTCACTTCTTCGTGCCACCGTATCTTCTTTGTTGTACTCCAGAGCTCCCTATATAAAAATTTCACTGGAGGCACTGTATTTATTGTATCTCAACTTTGTCTTCTCATCCATATTTCAAAGATCTTTGTTTTTCTGAAGAGTTAAGAATAAAGTGATGACTCCTGTCTTCTAAAGCTTATGAAAGATATCAGATGTCATGGTAACTGGGCTTCTTTGAGGAATCAGGATTTCATGTATATGTAGCTTCAGATGGCTAAATATAAATATTCTAATACAACTTCGTCTGAGAATTGTTAATTAGGCACGATCTTAGCTCAATTTACTCAACCAGAACAACTTCACATTTTAAGAATTTGATTTGTTTCCCATTGGTGATACATATTTTCACCTTTTTGCAGAAGTGCCTATAAAGTGTTCTTGCAAGCATATATTTTTTAAATAGCCTTTATGCATTTCTTTTTGGCCACGATGATTAATCTCGTTGATCCTATTTCCATGTTCTGCATCTATAGGTAGAGTAATAAAGGTGTGATCACCAAATGTTTAGTTTTCTACTGAACTTTTCCAGGGAGATCCTGGGATTGACAATAATATTGCTGGTCCTAAGGGAGAAAAAGGAAACCCAGCATGGCAGGTAAGCAAGTAAATCTGTATTAAAGAAGAATGAGGATTTGGATAATTGCTTAGCTGTACTTCCTATCTAGTGACTAAGCAGCTCTTTTAAATTTACCTTTAGTGCATATCCACAACACAAAGTTTTAAAATGAGTTAAAAGCCACTAAAACTTTCTAGCAGCATGCAAGAAAAATCCACTGTTTTTAAAAGTTTGATTCTACTTAGACAAGTAGCTGTGTATGTATGCATGTCTTTGCAAAATTTGCTGAAAGTAGTAGAAGAACGATGAAAGTCACTCCTCAGAGAATAACTGTGTTTTGATGACTTTTTTGGTAGCAAACCTTACTCCCTTCTCATCTTAAGAAGTAGAGCTGAAAGACCATAGTCAATAAAAGTGGTTTCACAAAAGCTTTGACAAAATGTCAACAATTAGTAACTGCTCAATTGAAAATTCAAAGCAAGTATGATCACTGTACTTTGTAGTTCCTTACTGCAAGTGATTTGCAGATAATGACTCAGCTTTTAGCATAATGTAACTGGTTGGAATAAAATTGCTTAGGAGAAGAATCTAAGAAGGATCAGAAAGAGAAGAAAGAGTAATTACAACAAGAAGAAACTCTATTTAAAGGTCTTATTGTTTTGTTTTGCAGGGAGACCCAGGACCACATGGACTCCAAGGAGAGCAGGGCCATGCTGGTCCTGATGTAAGAAGAGTGATCAATACATAGTAGAAATAATCGATCCAAGATACAGTGGTATTCCCACTGAGAGGATGAACAAATCTTGTTTTCTTTGTGAGATTAAAAAATTCCTGCAGTAAAAAGGAACAAAACAAATCTATAATTCTAACAGTGAAGCATACTTCACTTCAAATTTAGTAGCTAATTTTTTTTTTTTTTAATTAAATAAAATTTGCTATAAAACTAATTTCAGGTCTTATTAATGTGAAGTTATAAGCTTTAAATTCAGTGCAGCCTTTTCTATGTAGCTTAATTGTTTTGTTACTTCATCACAAATGAATTTATCCCTTTATCCCTTCTTCCTTCCTGGGACTGTAAATTCCACGTCTGCAGCTCTTTTTAATCCGCTGGGGACTGGAACCTATGAAGGCACCCCTTCTAGTTTGTCAGAATGGTCCCTAATGATAATGCATGGAATCACTGTCACTTCTAAGAAGCGCAGAACATTCTGAAGTCCTCTAGTGATGTGAAGTTTGATAACATTCACTGATGCGGCTGAGCAGTGTGCACGGGAAAGTGCTGTAGGCCCTTTGCCTGAGGAGAGCAGTGGACTCCTATTTTGGCCAAGGAGCAGTTGACTGGGAAAGTATTTTACAGAATTCTGTTGGGATGTCTTCCCTCTCCTTCACTAAAGGCCTTTTCCCTGGTAAATGTAATACTCGTGTAGGGTTTTTTGACCCAAGTCCATTCTTTTCTCAATTTTACCTTAAACACATGGATTTTTTTTATTGTTTGTAAATGATCTCTGTTTTATATAAGTTGAATATATTTAATTATAAGTTATTTCATGTCTTTCTCGGTGTTTTGGATGTAATCTCTCATCCTGCTCCTTTCTAGGGTGCAGAAGGTCGAAGAGGCCCTCCAGGTATAAAGGTGAGTGGCTAACACTGCTGCTGTTTATCTACAGGCATCTATGGGTCCAGCCTGAGCTTTTGTTCCACTTAACATAGAAATTTCCGTGTGATCTAAGACACAAGTTTTCAGCAATTAAGTCAGCCTTCTATGGATGATATACAAGAAGCATTCCTGATTTGAAGGATTTAGAATTGCAAAGAAGATGGACAGCTTTCACTGAAATAAAAGGGCAATTTTACTGTTAGTTATTATTTTATTAGAATTAATATATAATAATATATTACTATATATTTTAATATAAATTTGGGAACATAAATAGAGAATTGCTAAACATGACAGAAATGAGTGGAGATGCTGCAGTAAATGGCTAATAGTTTTCTCTTCCTTTGCTACATGTGTACATGTCTGCACGGTACTTCCACACACTCTAAAGCTCACTCCTGTAGAGAATGATTTAATGTAGCAAAGAATTATCTTCCTTTGAGCAGCAGGATCTGACTGTATAAGGAAATATGGTATGGACTGTCCTTCTAGAAAAGGAAGGTTTTATGCTGGAGTACAAATCAACCCGTCTTTCAGATGAAGATAGGTACTGGTGGTCTTTTGCTATGCCATCTAGTAATATGCTTAGGGCCAAATTATCATGTAGAGAGAATCAGCCAGAAGAATCCCAGTTACTGCATAATGACTCCGATTATTTTTGTTTGTTAGTAAAATACACTGAACTAATGCTCCATCAACAAACTCATAACTTTTCACCATATCCTGAAAAGGGCAATTTTCCAGGTCTTACAGATGCATTAATCTATTGCTTTTTTGTAGTAAAAAAAAAAGGGGGATTGAAAGGATACTTTCAGTAAGAATAAGAAATAAACAGTTCTTAAAGAAGCAGAGCTAGCTGTTCTGAAGACAAGTAGTCAGCAGGCAGAAGGAACAGAAGTGGCAGTATAGCCTTAGAGACGTGCTTGTCACAGACATGAATAGCACTGCAGTCTTTGTACTTTGCTCTCAAAACAAAACCAAACAGTAAAGAAGGGAGAGGTAAAGTAGAGGATGACGTAAGGGGGAGAAGCACCAAAGACTGTCTTCTGAAACTGATTCAAATTATCTAGAAACATTCTGTTGGCCTTGTATTCTTACGTGGTGTGCCTAAGAAAAATTTTCTTATCCGTTTTCACTGTAGTCAGTGTTATTTGTTATTGCTGATTTTGGTGGAAATCTATTTCTATTTTATTTATTTATTAGTTTTGCAGATGTCATAAGCCTAGCATCAGTCTGTAACTAATGTTCTGTGTGTCAATGTTTTTACTCTAGCTATGAATAAACTTATTCAAATATAATGGTTTTTTTCTTTATATTGATATGTTTTATTCTATTTCTGTGGAAGGTAAGAGTATGGCCTTTTCAATATACTTTTCCTCTGGAAATTCTATCCATAATTACCTGTTTCCCAAGAATCTTCAGAGTGCTGTTATCCTCTCCCTAGTGAAAGGAGATTTTCTGTAAGCTTGTAACATTTTGATGCAAATATCGCAGTTTTATTCAATCCAGCAGAGACAGAAAATATTTATTATGGATGCCAGCTAAACTGACAGCTTTAAATGGCAACTTTATGTAGATGTGAGAAGGAAGCAATTTGGTTTTTTTCCATCTTCAGGAAAGACTGGACTTATCTCACTGAGTGAACAGTGTGAAAGGTGAGGTAGATAACATTTAGTTGTAGGATGAATTGTGAAGTCATGATTCTACTTCTGTAGGTGGTGAAGGTGCTCTGTTCTTGCGGCTCTGTCTTTGTCAGTTCATAAGAGATAGGTAATGCAGGAGTATTGCTGAGACCATGGTGTAAAAGGCAAATAAAACTGACCTCTTGCTCTGTACCTTATGTGTTCATCACATATTGTATACCAATTAAAAAAAAGCTACCTAATTTTTTTTGCTTTTTAATTGAGTTTTCTTCAGCAGGAAGTTGAAGCTGCTTGAAAGTTACTTGGATGAACTGAAATAAACATTCTTTCAGCTAATACTCTATGCAAACACAAAGTGATTATCTGTTGATATGCATATTTTCTTATCAAATCTTTTATTTACATGTGTTTTCTTTTGTTCTGGCAGGGTGAGCAAGGAGAACTCGGGGAAATGGGTTACCCAGGAGACCCTGGTCTCCCAGGCCCACAGGTAGCTAAAAGTACTTTGGATTTGATTTATGTTAGCAGTGGAGAAATTAGTTGTCAGTCTTGATCTTTTTTATTTTGGAATGCTTTATTTACTTCAACTAATGAATATTATGAGGGAAATTCCTTGGCAAATATCTTCTGTGACCCTGAGGAACTGAATGTACGAAGTTTATGTTTATGCATGTGCAGCTTGCAGTGAAATCAAGAGGAAAGTGAGAAATCTAGTCAATGTATTTCTAGTTCTAAATATCTAGAATATTTTCAAATGTATTCATTAGAAATTGCTAGTAATAAGTACAACCTGTTGAATATTGAATGTATTGTATTTCGAGGTTATTAGGACATTGTGAAAACTATATGCTAATTGACCAAATGAAGAGAAATGTTTTGTGATTTTAAAATGTGCTTGATGGAGTTACTTTGAAGAGAATTATGGTGGTAGAAGGCTTATGATAGCTTTCAGGTTTAACATGTTCCATCCACTCACTATATAGACATCTAGAGAAAGTATGCCCAGCAGAGTGTTGCTTAATGTCTCATGGGTGTCATAGACACCACAGTGGCTCTCTGAATGTGGCCTTCAGGCGATGAACATCTCAGGTGCTTCACAGAGGTTAAGTCTTATACTCAAAGGGCTGGAAGTTCCACCTGTGCATTAAGGCTTGCAGAACAATCTAATCTTCATTGAAAATCTATCACTACTGAACTGACTTTTCTTTTTTTGTGTGCTAGGGCCCAAGAGGACCACAAGGGATCAGAGGACCTCCAGGACCACAAGGCATGCCAGGCTCTCAGGTTAGCTTTAAATAATCCTTGCTTCACAGCTTAGAGCTTTTGATTTCTCGGAGGTGGTATTATTTTTATAGTGAGGTTTTTAAAGACTTCCAGAAAGAAGAAACTGAACAATTTCCAGTATAGTTGTTAAGGAAACTGATGGTTGAATGAGGCTGCAAACTTTGATTTTGATTATACTGAAATCACAGCCCTGAAAATAAGTTTGGATGGGTGAATAAGAAGTGAACTAAAGTATTATCAGTCTTTTGCATGGTTGCAATGTAAAGGCTTAGTTCTATATTAATCTCTCAGTTCCACAGAATCAGGAGTAGCACTATGGCTTGCAGCACATATAGGAGCTATATACAGTGGAGAAGTTGAAGACAAAGTTAAGTAATCAGCTTGTCATTGGTGGTAGAGAAGTTAAATTATTGGGGTGTAGTTATAGCTGCTTTTTTTATTACTGGCCTTAGTATTCGGGGGGGGGAGGGGGGGAATCCAAATCATTCTACTCCCACAGTAAAATCTTGTTGCTGTTTGCAATTAGAGAATTCAGAGGGATAAGTTTGTATTTTCTATGGGTGATTGTTTTGAGAAAAGCATTTAAAAGCAGAACAAAACAAGTGATACACTAACAATTACTTGTCACTTGCCAAGGAGACCCAGCCAGTCTTCAAGCAGCAGCAAGCTGCCTGGCCAGCTCCCCACCGTTGTTCAAGTTTTTTTCCTCACATGTCACACAATACATCCCTTCAGCCAGTTTAGATCAGCTGTTCTGGTTCTGTCCCCTTTCTGCTCCTTATGCCCCCTCAGCTCCCCTCACTGGAAGGACAGTACAAGAAGCTGAGAAGCTACAGTGTCCTTGGCTCATATAGCACTGTTCTGCAACAACTAGAGCATCAATGTGTTGTCAACATTGTTTTTCTCTTAAAGTCAAACAGCAGCATCATACCAGATGGCATGAAGGAAAAAAAATCAGCTCCATCTAAGCTGAAACAAGAACATATCTAATGCTAAGTTATAACTATTGAGCCCTGACCACTGATCTTCTCACTTGATCATAATGCTGTTGGCTTCAGGATTCTTATTCTGGAGTTACACTGGTATGACTCCAAATTGGAATATCTGACTCTATCAGCCTTGGGCATCTGCTTTAGTCATGTAAGGATGCTCATGATTAAACACTGATCCAGTGTATATATGTGTGTATATATATTCACTTTGTGCATTTTTGTCATACTTAAATATGTATGTAGGTAGAAAATATTTATTTCACACTAAATAACATTTTGAGAATTTTACTGTAGTCACACCAACAACACGAAATAACTTGAATGACAGTGTGATACATAACCTACTGTGGTCCTTGAAGAGCTTTGGTGAAATCTGTTTCTGTGCTAATATGTCTATACTGATTGTACAAAAACTTCAAGTGGCAGTGAATCCTTGAGTGTAGTGAGTCCTTGAGTTCTTCACCATTCACTTCTTTACTGATATTTCTGATTATAGGCTAGTCTGGGTCCCCCAGGTCCACCTGGCTCAATTGGAAAGCTTGGTGCAAGAGGAGCAAAGGTAAACATTTTTGAAGTACATGATCACAGCAATCATTCGGCATCATTCAAGAATCTGACTGAAGAGCCATGAACTAATATTGTGTTGTTCTTGTGGAACATGTGAGGGTTGATACATTTTATATGAATTTTTGATTACATGGTAATGCAAATGATGGATGCAAAGTCACACACGGGTGTCAGAGCTATGCTAAGAAATTATTAGTCACTATGGCTGCTTTTTTGATTGTTGTCATCATAGCCTTCAATGGGACCTGTTTTTTCATGAAGTGCAGTAGGAATATGGCAGTGGTGTCAAGTGTTTTGATTCCTATGCATTGAAAATGAATTCTGGTTAATGAGGTGGTTTTATTCATTTCAACCTTTCTGTTCAAAAGATTCCACCATGTAAATTTTTGCTTTATTTACAGGAATCAGTCAGAATATGTGAAGTACTCCGTCATATAATCCATGCACTCAGTCTTTGCTGTTTATATTGGGATTCTTGATAGAAAAAAAGTTTCTTTAATAAAGTTTAAACTAAAGAAAAGAAAACTTGCAGAAGTACTAAGAATGCAAGCTAGACTGCTTGACTGAGAAATGTTCTCTGCTATCAACAGATGCTTCATGCTGGTAGAACTCCTAGTTATGTCCTGCTTGTCTTAACACAGCTTCTCCCAAAAAACACCCTTGCCACTAGGAATTCTATACAAAAATGGGAGTATTTTTGATGAAAGAAGGCCTGTGGTGTTTAGCTGCATGAATGTTCACTGTTTTGCACAGTACTTTCTGGTTCTGCTCCAAGGAGTGTTCTCTCAAACACAAACAATAATGCAGTGCTTTTCACATGCATCACGTATTCTGTAAAGAGGTATAAGCAATTTTCAGTCTAGCAGACAAATCTGTATTTCCAAAATAAGTGTTCTCATGAATGAGTCAAACTAATAGTTATTATATTTCAATTATGACAGGGTGAGCCTGGTGACCCTGGAGAGAAAGGCCCTGTGGGACCACCTGGACCGAGAGGCATACCAGTGAGTCCTTCTGCCCTAATTCAGGGCCCCTGTAGTTAAACACTCATTCAACTGAATCAGTACAGTTAATTCCCTTTTTCTATTTTCACTACTTGGTGCAAATAAAATGATTTCAGATTTGGTTCTCAGCTTTTATGGAAACCAAGTTCCTTGTGGGCTAGAGGTAATCTTTCATATTCTCTATATCTACTAAGAGAGACTGTATTGGAATTAGGTCACACAGTGGAGAGGTGCTGTGGCCTTAATTACTGTTTACTTTCTGCAGCTTTTTGTACCATTTGCTACTGCTTTTAGACTGTGTCATGATACATTGCCCTGCCTTATCAGTATCAAAAGCCTGGATGAGGTGGTATAATTACCATAACTGGGAGAGGTCTCTCTTCCAAAATAGAAATAGAAATAAATCTCATCTTCTATTAAAAGCTAACTGATGGTATACTCAACCTGTGCAGGGCATGGATGGCAGAGACATCTATGGTCCTGAAGGAAACAAAGGAGCAAAGGTAAAAATGTTTCTCAGCCTCCATTACACAAAGTCAGTGTTAATGAGACAGTCAGTATTGATTTAAGAGAAATGTAAGATGTGGCCACAGCATGTTCCTTGTGTTCAGCAAGAGGTTCAGCCTTCCCACAGCTTGTAAGAGGTTCTGCAGTGAAATTAATGCAGCTGTGATCTCTAGTTCTCTTTCATGAGAGCTAAAGAATGCAGTTTGATGTAAACGTAGTTCTTTGTCTCTGCTGATATTGAAAACTGGACTGAGAATTATGCTTCCATTTTGAACAAATGGTGACATATGATAACACGTGAGAACGACTGGGAGGGAGCTACTCTTTTGAGAACCACGCTCTTCCTTTTTCATTGGTGTATATGTGTGCTTTTGGATATGGGTTTGTAAGTTGTACTTTTTGCAGGACGAAAGCACTCCAGTGTGCTTAACTAGCCACTCCTGTTGCAAGGCTTGATGAGCTAGCAGTGAGGAAATGTCTACTTCTTTAAAAACATACAAGAATCTGGCTAAAATAAAAAGTACACAGAAAAGAATGAGATCAAAATAATTATACCTCCATGGATACATGACTTAAATGAGGTAGTAAGTAATCCATAGTAGGTTGATGATTGATCATTTGTCTATTTACACCTTCTGTCAAAACACTGATTACTAATTTTGGTCTTGGGAAACAGAATTTAAATAAAATGGAATTTGTGTCATAGTTTGAAGGGTTTTTTACATCATTGTTGCTGTTGATTTAAAATTAATATACAAAACATATTAAAAAAAAAAAAAAAGCTAGGTTTTGTAATGAGTGTTGTTGGGGAAAGAAATCCCACATTGTTTTATTTAGTATTAACATATAAAACATAAAATTACAGTGATATTTCTCCTAATCCTCACTGCTACTAAATCTGGAAAAGAAATGCAGACTCTGAAAGCAAGGCAAAGGTATATGGATTCTTTTTGTGAAAGCATTGACAAATGGATTGGTTATGGTAAGTCAGACTGAGAAATAACATCTATAAAATGCTGGATAAGTGTAACTGCACATCAAAAGCAATTTACTGTCAGTCCTGGAAGAATATTTCAGTTTCAGAATGACATTCAATGTATTTTGTCTCTTTTATGTAAGTCTTGAGAAACTAAATAATAAAAACAGCCAGCACAGGAAAAAAAAACAACCAACTAAACAACAAACAAACAAAAAGACAAGAAAAGGAAAAAAAAAAAAAAAAAAAAAAAAAGGAAAAAAAAAGCTGAGAAATGGATAACTTCCTAATTGCACTTGGAGTGATTTGCCTATTAAAATGGCAGGCCCAGGCCTACGGGCTCATTTCAAACTCACTGTTACTTGAGTGGCTTGACATGCCAAGAATAATTTTGAAATTTCTTTTGATTTAAAGATACCAAATACTTAAGGAGGTCAGAAACTTCTAGATTCTTATGAAATCCTTTTTCTTTCTTTTGGCAGGGGGAATCTGGATTCATAGGGTATCCTGGTCCAGAGGTATAATTAAATGAGCATGTTTCTTTTCATTATTTATTGTTTTGCACTATTCTTGTTTGGAAGAGTTTGTTATGTGTCTTTGTATTCTTCTTTCCTACAAAGTTCTGGATTTCATTAATTTTCAGGGAGAAGATGGAGACCCAGGTGTTTCAGGAGCTAAAGGACCAAAAGGAATTAGGGGTAGAAGGGTAAGAATGATAATTCTTTTTACTCCATGGAGAATTCAGTAAGCAAAGCCCCAAAGATCTCTAGTGTTTCCTCACAACAAACAAACAATTCCTACTCCAATCTTTTATTGCAGTAACCTCATAACCTGGGCAAGAGGTCTTGGAGAGAATGAACACCAAAATCTTTAGAATTGATTGTTGCTAGTAATTCTTAGGGATAGTAGTCTATCACTGCTCAAATGCAGGAACTGGCTCACAGTGTACTTATAAAGGTTTTTGCTCTGCTGAAATTCTGCTTGTGTGTGCAATTATAAAGAATAAAATTTGTATTTGTATTTTTAGGGTAATGCTGGCACACCAGGTTCCCTGGGAGATCCAGGGGATCAAGGACCATCAGGACCTATGGTAATGTATTTTTAAAAGATCTTCCTAGATATCTCTTGAATTTCTTATATTAATATTAGATTAATAGAATATTCAACAGTGTTTCTTAACATATACAGTACTTAATCAATCTGCCAGCCATATGGAACTGCATCTTGCATGTGGATCTGTTCACATGAGCACCTGCTGTTGGAAATGAAATTACAATGATACAGTGCAGGGCAGATTTTCTTCCACAATCTTTGATGTTGTCTCTCCAGTGGCTAAAAAAATTTAATCTAAAAAGATGAGAAAACTTAAAATGTAGAACAAGGTTGTTCTGCTGAAATCCAAAGTACGTTTTCATTTAAGAAGAAAAGCCATATGAAATTAAATTTACAATTACAGGCACCCATTTAAAGCTTAAGCTGACCATACCCTGTTACTCCTTGTATACAACTAGATGAATTGCTGTATTTTCTAGTGCTTTTATCTGTATTTTAGACAAGAAAAGGTTATGTTCTTTATCAAAGGAGATGAAAGGGTAATGAATGTCAGTAGTAACTAAGACTAACATTGTAGGCATTCATTTTTTCTTTCAAAACATTTTTTAAAGTACATTTTTAGTTCTAAAATGTAACTTTTGATAACACTATTTTTCTGTTTGATACGGCCTACAGGGTACATGCAAGTTAGAAACATAATTTTTGGTCATTGCACTGTTCTGGCCAATGAGTATATCTAGATCACTATGTTCTGTGCTGTTTGGCTGTCATCTGCAATGTCTATGTTATGGACAGACTTTATGACCTAATGAGCTATATAGTTGTTTTTGTCCAAGAAATCTTCAGATTACAAGTTCAAGATCTCTTGAGTGAGAAGGGAGTACAGAATGTATGGGTTTGGTGGGATTATTGTGGTAGCAGTGCATGAATGAAATAAGTGGGAAATTTTGCAGCAAGTGGAAGAGAGGGGGTTGCAAAATGGATACAAGTAGTAGGTAGAGCCATCCAAAAAAGGGCTGTTTTCCCATCTTTCTTATCTTGTTGGTGGGGTTATCTCTTTGGTCAAGTTTGTACAGCTGAGCTGAAGATAAATACGTGGAATATCTGTGATTATACTAGCAGCAGGAAAGCTAAGGTGGGATTAGGGAAGAAGCTCAGGAAAGAGATGGAAGAATGGAAGGTTAATTTGAGGAGAAAGTAACAAATGAGATGGGATTCTTATCTGGGGATGCAAGGAGGTACGTGATTTTGGTAAACTATAATGTCATGAAATAGAGAGTCTAGAGCAAAGGTTATGGTATATGGAGTTCAAATTTTTCTGGTTTACCTCACTATTGCACCTTCTGACTTAAGTGCCTTAAGTTCACTAACCTTGCTATATATTTGAATTTCACATATGACAAAAGCTCTCAAGCGGCCTTTGAGGGGGTAAAAGAAAAAAAAAACAAACCATTTTCTTTGTATTTTATTCCTATGATGAAAATTGAACAATTAATTCAAGATTTTGAAAAAGGTTGTTTGGAATCCTCATGTTTGCCCTCAGCTCCTAGAGAGAAGGCTGCTGAGTAGCCAAAGATAGCTAGACTGGCTGAGCAATCATGATGCATGCATGGTCTGCAGAATCTCTCGAGGTTGAACTGTTGGGATTTGCCCTGCAAGAGAGAGCAAGCACGTTGCACATCAGAGTTGAAAAGGATACAGATTGCAGGTAACTGCACCGCAACAGTTTTTCAACGAACAGAGGTTGCTGTTTAGAGAGCCAATTCAGATAGATACTGGTCCTTAAGAGTGATAGGCAGTGAGAATTTATAAGAACAAAGAGAGAAACATACCTTGAAACAGGATGGACTAGTAGTCTGCAAGTCCTTCAGGATCAGAAAAATCTATACTGAGCAGTGTTATCTCCTCATATCTTAAATTTGCAAGCGGTTGTCAGGGTAACGCTACATGCCTACATTTTCTTTGGACTACAGAGTCATAGATGAAAATACATTATCAGAGTCATGTCTGTAATGTTCTGGATCTGTATTTAATTTGTTTCAGGGTGCCAAGGGATCAAGAGGCACCGTTTTAATGGAAGTAAGTAACTAGCTCACATCTAGCTGCGTGCTACTTGGGACTGTTTTAGCCATCATCTGTTTATAATCACTTAACACAGTAAGACATTGAATTGTTAGAAAACAGTATCCTTTTCAAATACTTATTCACTGTATTCTGACAGTGGGTCATTCTGTTTGGCAAGTAATCAAGAAGTGAGGAAAGATGATATTACACTATGTACAATCTACAAACATTAATATTCCTTTACTTGTTATCTCATTCACATCAATTTAAACATCAGATACTCTTCAGGGTTATGTCTGACCTCCTTGCAAAGGAAGACACTTACTTAGCAGTAGCTATTTTCATTGTGAATATTAGGGCAGGATTTCTTCAGAATCTCAACCCTATAGGATATAATTATATAATACATAGATAACATTCTTAAATAAAGGCTTCATCTAGATCTTGCATAGATTGTACCCGCAGGCAATACCTGAGGGTGATACTGTAGATATGTTCTATATTCTGTAGAAGGGATCTAGTCTTACTTTGCAGAGCTCCCTCTTGCTATGTGAATTGATTCTGAAATTCCCATTCTCCTCTGGAAGTGGCATTGCACAGTGACATCCTAGGTAAGATTATTGCCAAAAAAAAAAAGAAAAAAGAGTAAAGAATGGCTAAATAGTTGATTTCTATTCCAGGGCATGGCAAAATGCCAATAGAGCTTGTCTGAAATAACTCAGCTTCTGCATAAGGGGCAGAACCACTGTCAAGTTGAAACAGAGATGAACTGGAATTTGTGAATGTTCAGTAGCTTAGATGTTCAACTCAAACCAATAGAAGGATTCACAGTCTGAGGTGGTCTGTGATTTACTGTTAATTGCTTTTTAATTTTTTCTTCTGCAGCCTTGTGAACTTGTAAATTTTACACGAAAAAACTGCCGTAAGTAGGGAGCATCATCTTTTACCTTAGAATCCACATAGTCATCCCTCATTGAATCATAGAATGGCCTGGATTGAAAAGGACCAGAATGATCATCTTAATTCAACCCCTCTGCCACAGGCAGGATGGCCAACCATTAGACCAGGCTGCCCAGAGCCACATCCAGCCTGGAATCCTTCAAAGAATAATCCTCCATTGGAAACCCCATTGACTGATAGTTTACATCAAGGTTCAGGTTGATGTTGACTGTAGACTGTAACTGTGAAAGTTTTTCAGCAGGTGTGCAAAACAGGCTTAGTCTTTCTGCTCATATTTCCTATCCATTACTTACAAAAACTGTAGCACACTTCTCTTGTTCTCATTTAAAATTAATTTAATTATTTGGCATTGTGTCAATCCCCCTTTAGGGAATTCTCAAAGAATATTTATATATCACTTATTCTCTAGCTTTGGAGTGTTTGTTATTTCTCAGCTTTCTCTGCTCAGCAGAATCTAGAGTTATTTCTTTAAATCTCATCCAAATTTCACTGTTCAGATTATTCTGCTGTAGAAAATGAGTGTTGTTTCTTGTGACCATTTCTGATGCTTGTATGAACTTTGAGTCAGGCTCCTTAATGCACATGAGTGTACATGTCTCTAATTTTTACCAATATGAATCCAAAATAATCTGTTTCCTTTCCATTTCTTCATTGCAGCTTGTTCATCAGGTAAGCCCATCAGGTGTCTGCATGCCCGTTCCTCATAGGCTTGAAGAAAAAGAAGTGTTTAAATTGCTGAAATGTTCTCACAGAGATGTTTTGTTTCAAAATGCAGACACGTGTCCAGTTTATCCGACGGAGGTGGTGTTTGCCCTTGATATGTCTGAAGGTGTTACTCCAGCTGCATTTGAACGAATGAGAAACATTGTTATGTCATTGCTGAAGGCCATTAAGATCAGTGAAAGCAATTGCCCAACAGGCGCTCGTGTTTCCATCGTTTCTTTCAATACCAACACACGCTATCTCATTCGTTTCTCAGAATTCCAAAAACACAACTTGCTTCTACAGGCAGTTCAGAGAATACCACTGGAAAGATCTACTGGAAAACGTAGTATTGGGGCAGCAATGAGATTTGTTGCAAGAAATGTCTTCAAACGGGTTCGTCAGGGCATCCTCACAAGAAAAGTTGCCGTATTTTTTGCCAATGGTCCATCTCAGGAGGATGTGGTCATCAGCACAGCTGTACTTGAGTTGAGTGCCTGGGATATCACTCCAGTGGTTATTGCCTTCACTGAATTGCCAAATGTCAGACGTGCCTTCTCAGTAAGTAGACTATGAAGACTTGAATCAGTTGTCCATTTGCTCAGTAGCTACTATTATTTGAGTAAAGAACGATCTCCTGATAGCAAGATAGCTGTATAGGGGATGTCCAATCTCCTATTAAAAAGTGTTGTGTTAAAGGTTGCTATTTTAACAAAGAAACACTGATTCTCTTCACTATAATGGTCACCGTTTGAGCTCTTATTGCACAGAAATTATTTCTGAACCGTTGTTTTAGGGCAAATCATAAAATTTCAATAGTATTGTGTTAATTTCACTTGGTTACCCATGCTGTTTCTCTGATCTAGATTCTACAAAGAGCTGAAAGATAAAATAAGCATGCACAGAGGTCTCAAGAATCAGCATCATTCAGAAATACTTGGGCTAGGTTTGGATGATCTATTATAGCTTTGAACAATATATTATGACTGTCTTAAATTGACTAGTAAGCTGCTAACACCAATTGTTATTAGTTGTGCTAGCTTAACAATGTCTGTATAGTGTAGAGTTAGAAAAAAATAGTGATCTTGTAATGCACAAGGGCAGATAGGATGCTCCTGATGGCAACTAAAAAAGTCTTCCCTATACTTGTTCAGTATTACAATAGAAATTAAATCACGAAGTTAGGGACAACACCTAGTTTCAGTAGATGAGTAGTAATGGTATTAAGAACGAAGAATAAACATGATCTACATTTTGCTTTAACGTTGCTCTTCTGTTTGCTTTAAAACCTAGATTGATGATACTGGAAGATTTCGATTATTTGTTTGGGAAAGGCAACAGGATGAAAATTTGGAGAGCATCATACATTGTACACTTTGCTTTGGTGAGGCATTTTACTTATTTCAGCTGTTGTATTACTCCTCTTATTCTTTCAGCACCAATCTTACATTTTTCAATAAAATAATTGTATTAGGCAAAATGGATAGTAAGAATTAGAGTTTTAAAAACACAAAAGCTATTTAATTCCTGTCTCAGCTGTGTGAAACAACTTTTTCTATTTGGCATTTATTTTGTAACAGAAGCTAACTCTAATACCATGTTTCTGGGATATCATGCTCATTTATTATGAATTTTGTATTTTGAGGTAGAGAAAAACTGCTAAATGATAAGTGTTTCAGAATGCTTAATAGCGGTCTGAGGGGAAAAAAAAACAACAGTGCTTGCTTCAGTGTCCTTTGCTGTGTTTAGATTTTGATAGAAGAAAAATTCTAAAGGGAATTCTGTTCGTAAGGTAAAACATAACACAACAGTTTTTGATCTCATACCCAAATTTCCCATAGAATCCCAAAACCTTGTTCACCAGGATTCATCCCTTGTTGCTTGTAAGAAATAATAAGATCTCTTGTCACTAAATTGAAAGTTTTAAATCACATTTAAGAAAAAATAAATGAGTAGGACTCTCATTTTTTTTTTTCCCCAAACCATTGTTTTGTTGTTTTGCTAAATAGTTTTCTGTTTATTGGCTCTTTGTCTCTAGATAAGTGCCAGCCCAGTACCATCTGTGAAGTGCCCGTTTCTCCACCTCTTCTGATGGATATGGATATTACTTACATCTTGGACAGCTCTCGCAGCATCAGTGGTGAAGATTTTCAGAGAGCCAAGGATTTTGTGAGCAACATGCTAGACCAGTTTGTCATTGCTGAACAGCCAAGTGAATCTTTTGGAGGCACCAGAGTGGCATTGGTACAGCAGGCTCCCAGGGGCTTCCTACCTGACAGAAACAAAACTCCTGTGGCCTTGGAATTTGATCTAGAAACATACAACAATAAAGATTTGATGAAGAAACATATCCAAGAGTCTGTTCGCCATCTGGAAGGGCCATCAGCCATTGCTTCTGCATTGCAGTGGACAGTTGAAAATGTATTTTTTAAAGCTCCCAGACAAAGAAAGCACAGGGTCATATTTGCAATAGTTGGAAGCAAAACAAGCGTACAAGACAGAGAGAAGCTAAGAGAGATTTCACTTGGAGTCAAGTGCCAAGGATTTACTGTATTCACTCTTGCACTTGGCAATGACCTGAGTGACAGTGAGCTGATAGAAATATCAAGCTTCCCCACAGATCAGCACTTATTGACACTGGGTAGGATTTCAATGTCTGAGATGGTGTATGCTCAGAGATTTGCCCGGACATTTCTAAACCTGCTACAACGTAAGTAGCATGCAATGCCATTCACTTAAGTTATGGAAAGAATGAGAAATACTCTGTAGGAAAAGGCAGTCAGTATATGTACTACTTCTCAGTTTCTAGACATAATATAACTACTTGGTATTTCATCTATAGTTTGTAGCAGATGTTGGACACTAATGGAATTGCCAGTAAATACAAAACATGTTGCTTTAGACCAAAATCTTGAAGCTTTTTTCTCATTAAGTTTGTATTCAATATATGGCTACGCTGACTTCACTTTTATGAAGGAAAGACTATTTTTCAGACACAAAAAACAGTTGTTCTCCTGATTTAGGCCTACATTTCTTCTCTGGCCACTGGCACCTACATTTCTTTTCCGACCCTTGGGAGGCCCAGATTTACTGAGCTGTTAATGCTTATTTTGGCTTTTGGGAAGATAGAAATTTAAACAACAGCAGATCTAGCCTTAACCTCTGAAGTTTTTCTGCCTCTGTAGGTCAGAGAAAGAACTTCTGAAGTTTTTAAGACCCATTATTGTAGATTAACAGTTTTTAGGTGCTTTGAAATTTATTCAAGAGGATGTCAGGAAGGAAGTCACTGAGTTGAAATTCCCATCAGAAATGTGTTCAGGTAAAACAAATTTGCTGTAGTGTATTACAGAGGAAGACAAAAGTCTAAGGCATTTTTTTCAAGAGTTGATCTCCTCTAGATGATCTGTTGTTTTCATTTTTCTGGACATCTTTCTAGATAGTAAAAGACACAAACTCAGTGAAAAAGAAAATAAATCTTTTTCTGCTTTTTGTTAAACGTGTTGAGTTCTGGAGGAATTTAAAACTCATTCGTGGTATGTTTGCTTTCTCCACAGAAGAAATGAACAGTTATCCTTCTCCTGAACTTCAAGAAGAGTGTGAGAACTTAGATCGGGGTGACACACGAGATCAGGTGTCTGTGACTGAAAGGTTTGGAACTTAAATCTTACACTCATGGGCATGTAAGGGATATAACTATATATTTACAGTTTCCTCCAAACATAAGATTTTTCCCTTTAGATTAGTCACTATATATTCAGATCAGCTTTGGCAGAAGCATGATCAGGATCAACAATGTTTTTTCACGGTATTCAGAAGGAATGAAAAGGCCATCCTGGTACTTAAATACTTCTTTTCCCCGTCTCCTTTGAAGGGTGCCTTTACCTGGAACTGATGACATTGGTTACAGTGGTGATTTGAAAGACATTGAAACAGCTGAAAATAGAGCCTTGGAAAAAGTTAAATTGACTACCACAGGACCTGTATACGCAATGCCAGGAGTGGGATATGGTTTGGAGGAGAATGAGTACTTCACAGAGGAAGACACAACTGGAGAAAAGCCACAAGAGTATGGAGAAGCTCAGGGGAAAAAGGAAAGTCTAGCAATGGTAGTAGAAACTGGACCTGCCAATAGTGATTATGGTACGATTTTAGAGTGTAGAATTTCTCTGAATTCAGTAGAAAAGCTCTAAATTGTGAAGGAATTAGTTGAATACTTGCTCTTTGTGAATCATTTCCATTCATTATATTTTCCAAAACTTTTTTTTGCCATATACCTGAATACAGTCCAAATCTGTACGAGTTTGTAATTACAGGATGAACAGCTGGTGTCATTTAGACTTTAGTTTTGATTTATAACTTTCTAAAATAACAATAATAATAATATAGATTGTTATCCTCTTTACTAAAACAGCTAATCACATTAACTCCTCATGTTGCACTATAATTACTGAGTTATTCCTGCTCCTAACTTAGCTCAACACGGAAAAACTAAATGTGTGTGTTACAATCTGTTCCTGGGAAGAGCAGGATTCTCCAGCAGAGATATCCTGTCAAGACATGTGTTATTCATATTTTTTACTTTGCCTCCTACTTACACATTTCTTTCCGGATTTGCCTTTTGATACAGGTGTCTTAATCACATTGTGAGATCAGATTTCTCACCATCATCCCTTTTAAAGAATTGAATGTTTCTATTGTGTGGACTGCAATTGGAGATAACTTTTGACTGCAACCTGCTCTAGGGAACCTGCTTTAGCAGGTGGATTGGAATGGATGATTTCCAGAGGTCCCTTCCAACCTGTGATCCTGTAATTCTGATTCTATGATCATTTCTTTGCAAAAATGCAATAGCGTCTGCATGACTTCACATGCTGTTGCTCATTGCTACATCTTCCATCCCTCTTTCCAGCCAAAAAGGATTCTACTGGATGTCTGGTAGCCCCTTCCCAGATGAGAGCCAATGCTGCAAAACTGTTTAAACATTGAACTTTAAGAGCAAATGTAAATCTGGAATCCTAGATATCCACAGTGCATAACTGATGTACTCTGCACGGACAGAACGGTCTAATGGCCTAATTATGTGTACATTTTCCATTAACCATAGATATGTTACTGTTTACTCTTTGCAAGTAAATGTTTCCTGTGAAGATGCAAACAGGCTGATTATACTCATGTGAGCAGTGACATAAAACATTTACTTACAGGAGAGGTGTGAACTGCAGTTCCCAGTTGTAGCTGCACTCATAATAGGCAAGCCAACAATTTAACTTCTAAAAATATATAGCACAATTTCAGAATTTGCCTACTGAGAGATGTGGCTTCTACTGATCTATTGTTTTATCTTCTGGCCACTCTGATGCCTTTTGTTTGTGTGTGGATACTTGGTGAATCTTTGTAAGACACTGAACAGTGCCTAGCTTTCATAATTGCTCATTTGTACTGAATGTTACTTCCCTTAAAATTCTAATGCTAAGAATGATGGATTTTTCATTATATCTCTCTCTCTTATTTGCCTTTTCCAGATGCGTGTGACCAGGTTCAAGATAGTGGAGAATGTCAGAATTACGTTCTGAAGTGGTACTACAACAAAGAGCAGAAAATGTGTGGTCAGTTCTGGTATGGGGGCTGTGGAGGGAACAAAAACAGATTTGAAACACAAGAAGAATGTGGATTCTTGTGTATAAAGTCTTTCTAGTGCAGAGACACTTAAACTACTTAGTCCTTTGTTATACTATCAAGATGATGGGCAGAAGAGATGGAAGATCTTACACAGCATCTCACCTCCCAGATCTCAGCTCAAAGAAATACTTGTTAGTGATGTTATTATCTATTATTCTTAATAGTGAAAACTAAAACTACTGCTCAGATGATCTAAGATTTTGAAAAGTGAGAAAATTTTATTAGCTAACGCTGTGTTATTTAAAAGGGATAAAAGCATTGAAATGATTTTCTTCCAAAGACAACTGAAGTGCACATTTTAAAAATGTACTAAATAAAGTAACCCCTTAAACATTTTCATGAAATGATCTTAGATATGAAATAGTAATGCCAGAATACTGATTCATTACTTGCATTTGTCTTATGTATAAGAGAAAGAAAAAGCATTCAGCTCTCAAGGGTCATACACTTACTAGAACTTCACTTTCATGTGGAGGTTTTTCTACTATAGTCACTCCCCTTACAAATATTTCAATATGTGAATAAAATCATTCTCTTTCAAGTATTTCTGTTCTGCCAATAATTCTTGAAACAGACGGGAGCATATTCTCATAGTGTGCCTGCTTATATGTAAGCAAGTGTTCTTTCCCTTGTCACTAAAAGTTAGACAAATGCATATATTTTGGATTTCCATCAACCATGGATTTTCATAGTTGATCTTGAAGAGAAAAAAATAAATCCTGAGGACACATTCTTATTAGAAAAATGGAAGTGAACAGACTCAGGTACCAAACAGGGAAGCTCAAGTGGACTTTATTACAGTTATTAGAATATGCAGGGACATTAGTGCACTGGTTCATATTTCATTTCTCAGATTCAATGCAGCAGCAGTCAGACGTTGACATACTTGTAGCAGCCCTCTCCTTTTTATACAAGTAAAACGTGTAAGGTGGGAATTCCTTCCATCAACTTCTGAAAGATCCTGGAGAATAATGTAGGATAGGCCGAGCTAAACAATTTCTTCATAAACTGCTTGGCCTTTCAAGGAAATGCCATTAATACCAAACACCTTTAACAAAAGAAGTGATTAAGAAGTGCTTTTAACAGGGTGGTGTAGGACACTGACAACTGATTTTATCACCCCCTTTATAGTTTTTAAAGTCCATTCTATTCCATGATCTGGAAACAGTCCTTGAAAACTTCATTATAGCATCATTTATTTATTACAAATATTTACATACTATATATTAGTGCAACTTTTATTTCCATACTTTAACAATTCCATCCCTTGATGCAGTTACTATAAACCCTTGAGTGGTCTGGAAAGTTGCAATATCTGTGATAATATCGTGATGTCCAACTGGGAGAGACTCTGGACCCTTCCGAGGGGTCTCATCAGTGGGCCCCATTTTTTGCTTGTTTTGAATTTCCTATGCAAAACAAAAAGAAAAAAAAAAAAAAAAAGTGAAAAGAAAATATTGACAGAAAGGTGAGCACTGAGCCCCATGACAGTTTTCCAAGTTGTGAAGACCAAAAAAAAGTTACCTTCAGACAAACAAAAACTCTCACCCTTTGATGGTAGGCTTATAATTATTTCTTGGTTCATTTCTTTTCATCACACAAAATGTCTTTCTTGCTTTGAACTGACTTAACAGCTGATTAGGAAAATCACCATTGTTCCCCATATTTATTTTAATGACATACAAACTAGTACGATTTAACATTCCTATAGGGAAAAAGAAGCTACAGTAACACACACATCTTAACATTCCAAGGGTTTTATAAAAACTGGTTCAAAGCCGTGGCTTCTGCATCAGGTATTATCTGGTAAGTCTAATTCTGTCAAAAATAACTGACATTTTCTCTTTTAAAGTGACTTCTTTCTAGCTGTGTCAGTACACTGTGCTGATACCATCTGTAAGAAGTGAGATAGTTGCAAAGAAAGCTGTTGTGCAGTTAATGTAGCCCACAGGGCCATCATAAAAGCAAGCTGAACAGGTTATCAAACAAAGCAAAATACCTGAACCACCTCTGTGCCCTCAATTATCTTCCTGTAGTACGACACAGACGGGCAATTAGAACTTCCAGCAACAATGTAAGATCTCTCAGGGTAGGCAAGATCCCAAAACCTAAACACAAAGAAACACAGTAAAACTATTGTTCTTTTTTTTTTTTTTTTTTTTTCTTTAAATCAGCTGAACATGGCTGCTTAAAGCGTGTCTTGCTCTTGTGGTGAAAATGAGTACAATTACTACATGCTTTGTGTACTTAGTGGATGAAAGAAGCAGAGGAGTCAATATTCATAGCAAGCTTACACAAGTCATTTTTGGGGGTTTATTTCTGCTATGCTGCCTACCAAGAACTGTACAAAACAGTACACGCTGCATTTCAGAAAAGCAGAAGTTTGCACTAATTTTGGTGAGAACAATTCTTTCTGCTCGCTGACGCTTTCTAGTGAACACATCTTCAGCATTAATGTTTAGACTTCTTAGAGCTTACTCTTGCAATGGTTGGCAAAACTTAATGCACAGACAAGGCTAGAAGGGAGATCATCAAACAATGTTGTTAGATTTATTACCTTATTTTCATATCTGAGCCTGCTGTCAGTAATATGGGGTTCCCAGATGCTGGACTGCAGTATATTCCATGGATGCTGTTAGGAGAAGGCTAGTAGGAAAAAGAGTTATTTATTCAGAAGTACTATCACAAGTTGTTGCGGTGCTTGACAAAGGGAGTGCATTCTTAATCACGTTTATACATCCCATTTCCAAATGCTTGTAACTTGGTTTTAGTTACTTTATTAATAGGCCACATCTAAGAATATTAAGGTAAAGTACTTCCTTTTGTTTCTTGTGGCTCACAGAACAACACTACAGATTAAACTCTCCAAGATCCCAAACAATTCTCAATGATGGCAAATAAGAGAGTTTATTCATCAGAGAATCAAGCAGGTAAAATTGGTTGAGAAGCACATGAACTCTCAAACTTTTATGGCATGAAGGCATTAAGGAAGGCACACACAGCAGAAAACAAATCACAAAGTTTCTTATTCGACTTTGCAAAGTAAGTGATCAAATAAAGTGAACCTGACAAACTTATAGCACATACAAATTCAAGTTTAGGTAGATTCCAGATCTGCGTTTGCAAAATGTATAGAAGATGCAGTTATCTGCTATTATATCCCAGATTATCTGCTATATTATATCCCAGTTATCTGCTATTATATCCCAGATTGTTCCTTTCCAAGTAACTCCTGGGAGTGGAGTTCCATTCTTTAAGCTAACAGTTAAGTGTAGCAATGGCATTGTATTATAAAAGGAATGTGTGAAAGAACAGATGCTTATGGAGTACCCACATTCCCAGACGCTGCAAGTAAAAGTACGTACAAGATGCCATACCATGAATTTTAGCTTCATTAAGACCTTTCCAGGCTGGCCTGGTTGACAGGTTTTGTGAGAATATGACTGGATATATTCTACATGCAGTGGAAGATACCAATGAAGATTGACGTTACGCTGCTTTTTTACAGAAGGAATTTAGTTTTGACAGCAAAACAATTACAGTGCCAAAATAAATACCAGTGGCAAACTGTCAAGGCCACAGAGACATGTAACTACTGATTCACAGCATGGAGGCTGAGATTGTTCTGGACCAGGTACAGAACAGAAGCAGGAAGAGAAAAAGACCAGACCTGCAGTTCTGAAAGAGGCGGTGCGCTGCTGGCCCACAAAGTGAAGCGTCGGTCACCAGTTTCCATATCCCACATGGAGACTTCATTATTGCCTTGAACAGCTACAGGAAAGATAATGCCAGTGCATACAAATAAAACGTGCGGCATTGGTTCTCACTTGTCACTCTAATGACATGGCATAGAGGGTATGACATAGAGACACTCTTTACTTGCTCTCCGAAGCAGCTGTTAGTCTTGCTTTATCAGCCATGCGTGTGTTTTGCTGTTTTTATCCCTTGATAGCAGCTTCAGTAAAGTACCTCACTCGTGAGAATTCAGAATCCTGCTTTAATCTTCCACCCTCTTTAAAAAGGATTAAAACCTCATAATTTTCTCCCTCGATAACTTCTCATGCTTCTTTAGGAGCAATGGATGGTCTGCCTGTTTGGCACTGTCATCAGTGACTTTAGAGATTATTCATGGGCAACTAACACAGCAAATCCAAAGTTATCAAATTCAGTAGCTACAATGACATTTCACACCCATATTTAAGGTAGATGGGCAAGGATCTGTTAAAGAGAATGTTTACATGTTTGTCATCAACCTTGTAGGCAAGAATTTTTCAATACGATTTTAAAATAATGAATTTTGTCACCAATTTATTCTTTATCAGGGAAAAAAAACTAAGAAGCACAGAGAACATTCATTTATTTGCGTGGCTTTTAAATAAATTTGATTTGGTCCCAGGGTGGTTCATTGCTGAAAGAATTAGTCAAACCTAAGAAGCAAGTTTAGGTAAAATAGGAAACTTATTTATGAATTCATTTTATAGCAACTTTATCAACCTAGTTATTGCAGTATTAATTTATACTACTTGTCTTTTTTAGAATATCTTCCTGACGTGAACACATAGAAGTACTTTCCAGTATGAGCACAGCATATGACAGTGGTATGTGCAGTGAGAATGAAGCAGCTGTGAGCACAGCAGATGAGGACTCTTGTAGGATTTTTGAAAACTCTAACCCAAGGAGCAGCTGGGTTGGAATTAAGTGGGGACTGGACGTGGAACAACCTTTTAGTCTCTGCTCTACATGGGCACTGAATGCAGTGGCAGAATTCCCATCAACTTCAATGTATGTCATAATTCTGGGTTTTGTCTTATATAACATTTTGTCTACAAAAATTGATATGCTAGCACATAGGGAGGGACAATCATGAGGGTGATGCTCCAGAAAATAAGAACTGCAAAAGCTGTCGTTTTCATAGTGGCTCATTACTAGATTTTGTTTTTTACCTGTTTCCTTTTTTACATTTAGAAAGCTAAGAAGGGCACAGTGGTAGAATACAAGCATGAGCTTTCCCTTTTTCCTTTCCCCAAGCAAAGCACAAGAAAAACTACAATGGAAGAAAATATAAATGAAAACAAACACAAAGAACAACCATAAAGCAGGGCTTGAAGCAAAAATTGAAACAGAAGCCTCTTTAATCACAGATTCTGACAACAGTGAGGTACGTTTAAGATATTTTACCTGCAATAACCCAAGACTGATAGACAGGATGCATGAGCAGACGTCTGATTCGGGCCTTGGAAGGATGAGAATGGCTGGAGATTGGTAACTGAAATCTCATGTCCCAGCATGCCATGGTGCCATTGCTTGTGCCTGGTGAGAGATAGCTGTCCACAGTCAGACGGACAGTTACAGGGGTCTTTGTCCATATCCTGGTGCTCTATTTCTAGGAGATGGGACTTCAAGTAATTACAGGACAGACTGCTTCCCACAAATATATCAGGAGGTTATTTTCTCCCCTTGTTTGAAAAATGGCATATTCTAGTCAATCAGATGAAGCAAAAGCTTGAGCTATAGTTATTGTAAAGGAAAAAATCAAAGTGGGGAAACAAAAAACAGCTAATAAGAAATACACGCTTACCAATACACAGCCAGCATTGGTGTATGTCCACAGCAAAGGAAGTTATGAGGCCTAACTTCAAATCATGTTTCAGTGTCCAAGCATTGCTGTTAGATCGCAAATCCCATCCAACCAGAGATCCATTAACCGTAGCATAAGCCAGCACTGACTGGGCTCCTGAATTGAAGTGATGCATATCTACCACACAGCCATCATCCTTCAAATCCAAGGATCTGGGTTAAAAGAATACACTGATTTAGAAACAGATAGTACTTTCAAGTTTAAGACTCCTTTCAATAGCTAATGACTAACAGCATTGTCTTCTCCATGTTACTACTCAAGGGCTAGAAACAATCCTCCAGTCTTAGTCCAACACATGCTTACACTCTATCAACCTCTGTCTATAGCACCTGCAGGCCTTCTGTTAACAGCTCTTTGCAATGCTCTGTGTCTCTGTTTCATGTATTTCCCTCATGTATTTCTGTGTTTCTCAGATATTCACCTATCAGAGCCTACTGGCACAGACACACATCTCTTTTTTCCTCTCCGTTGCTGTACTGAGAGAACTGTGCTCAGTAACTCATCGTGTGTGACTGAGTATATGCCAGAAGGAAAACACATCTCTGGTTTGTAGTTTCCACCTCCCTTAGATTAAGCTTACTTCATTTATGAACTTAATCTCAAACAGGAGAGGATGTTTAAAACAAAAAGTTACTTTTATCTAGAGCTGAAAAAAGTTTCTGGGAGAGCTGTTGGATGTGTCCCTCATTCAAACTGGAAGATTAAGCAATTGAATTGGTGCAGAATATTCAAAACTGCTTAAATGGGAAGGCTAAAAAAAAACAAAACAAAAAACATTAAAACATCCAAACATTCCTCTAAATAGTATCCCATCCCTCATATCTTTGCCACATTACTCATATTAGGAGCCTGGGAGACCAATTTGCAGGCCTGAAGCCAAACTATGCATTGTATGTTTGTGAATGTCCATCAGTGACTTCTATTTAATAGAGTATTAATCAAGTTATTTTGGAGATTAACATAGTAATAGGGGAGGTAAGAAATGAGCAAACCCAGCACATAAATAAAAGAATTTAGAAATATTTAGATTTACTGACTGTTTCAAACTCATAATGAGTCCAGCAACACAGCAGATAGTGATAACCAAGAGCTCTAAATCCTCAATCCTGGGCTGTTGCCTTTCAGCACTTCTTTATGAAGCAGGATAAGACTTCTGTACAGCCTGGGATCAGCCAGCAGGAGCTTGGAGCAAACACACTCTGAGCAAGGCATACGCTAGCAGCTTGAGTTCTGCAGGGAGATTTAACTGCTATAAGTACATACCTGCTTTGAATTGGTTGAATCTTAGGAGACTTAGGGAGCTTTGAAGCTTCAATACTAAGAAGCTGGATAGCACCGTTGTCTGAAGCTATGGCCAAGTAATGTGAGCCCTGGCAGAATGTAAGAGTCTTGACATGTCCTCCAATCCGAGAGTAGGTCAGAATTGACCTGAACGGTAAAAGGAGAGGGGGCAGAAAAAGAGGAAATGTATTTTGTGGCAATTTAAATAACAATTACTTCTCTCAGACACCTATTTAAAACCAATGGCTCAAGAGACCTCTGAAAACAATGCTTTTTAAGAGTTTCTAAATTAGAAAGCAAAGCCTGAGTTGTTTCTGCAAGTTTAATCATCTATTTTTGAGCCTATGGGTTGTGACAGTCTCCAGGTGCAAAAGAACACATCTGTCTACCAGATAAAGAGAACATCAGTCTACCACATATCTCTATCAAAGCAGCATACTGTAGTTACTGTTATTTAACTGACACTACAGTTCACTGCATCTGTATTTTGAGATACATCCTCTTCTCCCAAAAATAATTCTCACAGAGACTGTCAGCCCCAAACCACCCATCTGTGTTTCAACCAACAACACAGCTTTCCTCATCAACTATCAGTGCATGAGACAGTTAATCATAAAGCTAATCTGTTCCAAGAAAACTCAGCTTTAAGCAATAGCACCAGAATGTTATTTACAGAAATGAAATCAAAAAGCCTGTAATTACTAATCTGAAGCAATCCTTTTGCTGTTTCAATTAGTTAAGGAAAGAACAAGATTTGCTTGCAAATACTGTCTATTTCTACTATCTTGTGTTTGTATGCCAAGAGAAACACCAGTCTATATCAATATGCAAATCTCCAACATAGCCACAAATGATTCAATTTTCTCCAAGCTCTACGGTAAAAAACAGACTAAAATAGCAGCTCCGTGAGTTTTAAAGCTACCTGGTTGTAGTGGTTTTTCCTTCCATTTTTTGGCTGTTCCAGATTTTCACTGTGCCATCGTTAGAGCAAGTGGCAAAAATGGAATGTTCATCAGAGACCCGAATGCGGTTCACTGCAGATTTGTGTTCATGCAGGTGAGCTACCAACAATCCTTTGGGACGCCACCCTACAGGGAAAAACCAAATCGCAAAGCCTGGCATTGATTTCGAAACCTAATGGGAAGATGAAGATTCCCCTGATCTCACCCACCAACAGGCATATTGGGAAATAGCCATTATAGCTTCAAAGCATAGAAGGCACTGAAAACATAGAATCACAGAATCGTTTGAGTTGGAAAGGACCTTTAAAGGCCATCTAGTCCAACTCCTCCAATGAATGGGGCACCTACAGCTACATCAGGGTGCTCAGAGCCCTGTCCAGCCTGACCTGGAGTGTCTTCAGGGATAGGGTACAGGTGATGCATTTTTAGAAAGGCTATTTGCTCAACTCTACACTAAACCTTATTGGCAGAACCAGTTAAGTATTTTCTCTTAGATTAGCTCCATGTGCATTCAGTGAAATTACAAAGAGCCCTTTAAAACCCATGGACATTGTAGAGAAGATAGCGCAGAGATCACCTGCAATCAGGCAGATAATCTGCCACAGACTCTATTGTAAACATCCTGCTTCAGAAACCTCACTGGAGCAGAGAGCACATGCTGAGCTTGAGACTAGTCACTTGGGTCCATTACCAAAAAGGTAAAGATCTAGGTTCCAGATCCTCTTTCATAGGCAGGCAGATATTTTTCTAAGTAAGTGCTGTGGACAAAGAGCACATTTCCTAAGATTTCCTGTTTTCCTAACGCTTTGCATTTTTTTCTCGAGATAATTAAGTTTTAACTCAAAACATTTTTCTTCTGTGCATCTGTCTATTGGCCCTGGTGGCCTGCGATTTACCTGGAGGTGGAGGCTTGCTCTCCCACTCAGCATTCTCCATCATCTGTTTGGCAATTCTTTCTGCATTACACTGCTCTCGTTTTTGCTGAATCAGCTGCTGCAGTTCAGTTTTGCAGGTGGTGATGCGTAACTGGTATGCAGATGGAGAAACAGTGCTGCTCAGTACCTGGACCGCTGGTTTCCTGGGTTGAACAACTGTTCCATCAGTTGCCTGTAAGAAGATGAGCACTTACAAATACATGCCTTACATATTACAAAGGTAAAGGCTTGCAGAAGTGATTAGTTTTAATCAAATATACAAAGGCAACAATACTAGGGACAATTAACTTTGTATTTTAGAGCCATCATGACAAAAATTCAATCAAAAACATCTCTTTGGAAACAATTACAATATGCAAAAGTATTCATATAAGAGCATGGACTAGGCTCTGAGCAACCTGATGTAGCTATAGATGTCCCTGTTTTCATTCACAAGAGTTAGACTAGATGGCTTTTAGAGGTCTCTCCCAACTCAAATGATTCTATGCAAAGACAGTGTTTTTCAGCAGTACCTGTGGGGAGGACGACAAAGTGGTGCAAATGCCAGCTGAGGACTCTGAACGAAGTGGTTTCCCAGCCTGGATAGCTTCCAGATCAGCAGTTTGCCCGTGTCCTTTGGGTATTGGCTGGGAGATGTTGGGTGGTTCCAGAGACCCAAACATGCTTTTCCATTCTTCATTTACATTTGAGTCTTGCTTTACATGTTTTCTAGCTATAAGGAGTTGGGAGGTAGGAGAGGAAAGGGAGCAAAAAAAAAGTAATGCAGTCATGGCAGCCCCCACTCATTACTTTCCGACTAGACGTGAGACCAATGTATACACACCAGTTTATTATCTGCATGTAGTTAATGGAGAAAAACTACTGCTAGGTTGTTTATGTCAGCTGACAGGGCTGAACATGTGGCAAGTGTTCTGTTTACACTTACTAATCTTGCAGCTGACTCATGTAGCAATTAATTCCAATATCATGATTTTTTTCCATCTAGAAAGCTGCAAGAATCCACATGAAAAATTTTTCCTTGTGAGAGTTACTCATTTACTGGCTTAAATCAGAAGTAAGTTGGTAATGGAACAGTAGATAAATTGTTGCAAATGATCAACTGCAGATTAAAGAATGCTATCTATAAAGAAGAAATAATTATTTTCACCATTCCTTTGGAGTCACTTAAAACTGTAAAAAACATACAGTGAAATGAAAACATGGGACTAATTAAACATGGATGAAATTAGTGAAGAAAAGTTAAAGCCACGAAGACTTTATAGGCAAGAGTTCTAGGCGAAAGAAATCAGTCCAAACACTGACTCTACATGCTAACTTTTAAATCCTGTCCACTCCTGACTCCACGTGATGCACAAAAATGAAAAATCCTGTTCTTATGTATACGTCCCTTTAAAATTAGATGGAAACCACTTGCAGACAAGCCTCTTAATCCTGGAAATAAGATGGCAATAGTTACATGGCTTGCAGATATTTCTGTATCCCAAGTACTCTCACAAGCAAAATATTTCATCTTTCACTGTTGCAGAGAGCATCACCAAACCTCACGTTTCATATAGCAGCATGCTATCAAGAAACCATGCTAGGTTTCCTTATTGCTAATTCAGTGAGGGTGGCAATAATTATGTAGGATGAACTGCTGAGTAGATTAATTCTATCTAGATAGACTACAAAATATACCAACCACGTTTGTCATCAGGCTCCTGCTTTGTTTTAACCAGATCCACTTGTCTCCTGATTATTCCCAGAACTGACAAATCAATCACTCCTTTCTGAGTGCTGTCATGCAGGTGGCTCTGATCCACAATATTGGCTTTAGCTTTATTCGATTTTAACATAAAGTCTTTCAGTGCTAACAGTTTGTCTTCTTCTTCCTCAGTCATCCCCTACAGAGTAAGAGAAAATATATTATTATTTTTCTGAAAAAGAAAATGCATCAAGGCATGCAGATGCAAGCAGTGGTAAAATTAAGTGACTGGCTCAGAAGCAAAGAGATGGAGCACATCCTCAAAACTCAAGACACCAGTCTATTACTTATTTGAAACTTTGGGTAAGTTCTTGTAGTTTTATCTTTCTTCCTCACCTGAGGAAGAAAGGTGAGAGAAGAGCTGCATTTAATACTGGATCACCATCTGGTGCAATCTGCTTAACTGCCACCTAGGCTATGCCTACAGCCCACAAACACGGGGGTAAAGGAACACCACACACACTTGGCTGCAGTCCTTCCTCTTCCTGGTTCTCATTACTTCATGTGGTTGATTCTTACTGTTCCCCTTTTCACATACAAACTTCAAAACTTTTCACCTTCCTTCAGTTATTAATAACACTGTTATTTGCATGTCTGCCTCTTTAACAAATGCACACTATTCTCTCCAGCACGTTACATAGCCTATGTTCTGCAACACTAATATATCGCGTCTGAAATCTAAGACACACCACTGAAATCTTCAAAAAGAAAATATATGTGGTGATTTCAGACATAAAGCTGCCCTATTTTCTAAAGATCTTCTAAGAATCTTCTATCGATTCTGAACTCTTTGTCCAATAAACTCTACTGACCCTCAGACTGGGATCCTCTAAAAGCAGCAACCACAAGATTGCTGCAGAGACATACAGAGCCCAAGAGCCTCAACCCTGACTTCCAAAGTACGAATGAAAAACAATCACTTGTGAAAGTAGCTTCTTCAGCAGCTGTGCAATGGCAGGGTCCTCTGGGGGTGGACAGTCTGGGAGAACACCATTCCTTTTCTTCTGACGCATCTGAAGGTGTCGGAAAAGACTTGTGATATCCTTTGATCTTAAGACATAATCAAATATGGAACGGCTGACAGGCTCTTTAAGCACACTTAGCAGGACTATTTCTTTATCTATCTGCAATTCAAAAAGAGAAATCAGTCAATGGGAAGAAAGATATCCATTAAATATGGGGAAATCTAGCATTAAAGTGCTGTAGGTATCATGCCTACTTTTTCCCCTAGCCTACAGGTTGGCAATTGGACAGCAGTGAATATTAATATAAAAACAAGCAAGCGAACGAATGAAAAAAATGACAACAACAACCAACCCAAACCAACTCTTGCTCTGAAGGCTTGTTTAAAAGCTACTTTCTGGCTCTGTCCTATGACCGTAACAGGCTGCCCAGAGGAGTGCAGGAGTCACCATCCCTGAAGGTTTCCAGGAAAAGGGTAGATGTGGCATTGAGGGACATGGTTTAGTGGTCATGGTGAGGGGTTGATGGTTGACCTACACGATCTTTTCCAGCCTTAATGACTCTATGATTCAATGATCCTGAGGACATGCTTTCAAGCTTACAGTAACGGTAAGTAGAAAAATCAATCACACTATGACATGAAATTATACATGACCATGCCAATAATGTACATACAACTTCTAGATCTTTCCTTATGTTGGTTATATCAAATTTTCTCCATTTTCTTTCTGTTCCCCCAGCAGTCTCAGAACATTAACTTGACTGAGCTAAAAGGGATTAAAAATTCTACTACAAATACAATAATATTTCAGAACTGTCTTACATTTACCTTGTAAAAATACTTAATAGAAAAGCTCTTTTCCAGTATCAGATTACTGGCTTTTCTTCTATGTATACAACTGTATGTATACAACCATGTAATTACATAATCCTCAAAAGCATACTTAGAGAATAGCAAACAGTTACAAGAAACTAATGAGTTCAGGCATCATTTAGAACCATCAAGTTTGGGGAAGTCTGTTCATTACTGTAACAGAAAACAACTTTCTGTTCTCACAGATGGTGATTCAGTGCCTGTTTGTGTCCAGAGAACATCTGGACAAAAATTCTTGTACGCAGTTCAGCCTACTTGCAGACCTAACACTCCTTTGAGTTTATACATTTGTTTTAGTTCTTGATCTCTCCTGTTTCAAGACTAGGTTTGAAGATGGTGGTAGCAAGTAATTGGGCAATACTGATAAAACAGACCACCTAGTTACTGACCTTGAGTTCAATGGCCAAACCATTTTGGCCCAAAATTATGATATAAATATTTGTATAAAAGTTGGAATACTAAAAACAATGCAGTGGGATGGGGTTGTTCCTTCACAATGCCATAAGACCTCATTACTATAACTTGCTCCTCAAAGCAGACTATTTACATGAAAAATAAATTCAAAAGTAGTCTGATCCAACTCAATATGACTTGTATATTCTGTGTAGTGTTGCAAAGGAAAGCAAAGATTTATACAGTAGAGTGAGAAAATAAAGTACTAAATGAACAAGATAGACATCTATCAACCAATGCAGTACTACTGCAGTAGCTATCTAGGAAGAGAAAGAAAAATATTATTTTAATTAAACTACCAACTTTGTGTGATTAAAAAAAAAAACAAACATTAAATACACGTTGCACACTTCAATGCAAGTACTGCAGCTGCTTCTTATTTACTTAAATACTTGAGAGATGAATTCTGCAGGTCCTAAAGCTGTATGCAAAGATGTCCATGCAAACATTGCCAGCATCGTGCAGGCCATTCCTAGACACAAGCTGAGCACTCTGCCCTTTGTCTTGGCAAAGCAATGAGAGTCTTGAATTGATAAATCACAAATGGCAATGGCCATTCATGTTTGCCAGCAGAGATAAAAAAAAAAAACCAACAACCCAAAAAACTCTGCCCTTAAAAAAAAAGCAACAAAAAACAACAGAAAGAATGAGAAAGCAATTAATGTTCTTACAGCCAGCACCATGGCAACAACAGACCACAGAATTATGACTGGTCAGGGAACATTCACATTAATATTTGAAGCATTACCTGTATTATTGGCTGTGTGATAAAGGGATGGAGGTATGGCATTAGCTTGCAGTAGACATCAGCAATATTTAAATACTGTGCAACCACAGTGATAAATCCCACTGCACCATAACGTATCCAAAGATTAGGATGGCACAGGAAAGGTGCTGAAAGAAAAGTACTGTTAGAGTTCAAATTAAAGAGGGGAAATGAGAAAATTATTTTATCAACTTTACTGGGCCAATGGCAAGGAGCTTCCTTGCTGTTGCCAGAAAGAATATTTTTCCTATCTATTCATTTCACTTCTTTGCAAGTCTGGAGTTGACAACGAGGAGACTAACCCAAAAATAAATGCTAACCTTAATTTGGGCAGTTAAAGAAAATTGAAGTACCAAGGATTTGTTTTTGTTTTTAAGTAAATAGTTTATTCATTCCTTCTTCCCTACTCTTCCTTGAACATTCACTATTTATACTGTGAGATAACTAATGTTCTCCTGTTGGATTCAGAAGTCCATCTCAATTACATGGGTTTTACAAAGTTGTAATCAAGGGACAGCATCCAGTCATGAGATATAAAACCACAGATCACCTGCCCCAGATTCTGACTGCTTTTGAAAAGCCATAAAAAGATAAAGCCACAAAAGACTAGCTGTTTGATAAACAGCTAGCAAATTCTGGGCATGTCTAATTCAAGTAAACCCTAAAAGACTACTATAGCTTGCATACTGAACAGCTAGGCTATGAAACTTTATTAAGCTGGCCATGAAGCTTTCTGTAGTATGAAGTTTTCATTAATAGGAAAACAAGGTAACCATCTGCATTCCAACTTACCAATATCACAAGCAAATTCATAAATATGAGGCTTTTGCAAGAGCCCTAACTGGCACATACAAGTAAGAGCATTGAGGGCCTTATAAATGACAAATTCTTCTGCATCACTGAGTCCTTGCTGAAGCAGAGGCTTCAGTATCGAGGAGCTTTGCCAGCCAACGTAAGCAGCAACACCTAAAAATGTTAAAACAAACAAACAACAAAGACATAAAAATCCAAAGTAACGCTTCTTTGCTTTTCCTCTCTGAAGTTTAAATTTCAGTCCAACAGTATACAGAGATTCAGTGAGCATTTTCCAAGAAAGTTATCAAAACAAGAAATACATGCATTTACTGAGATAGCAATGCAGGAAGCAAATCTCAAGGCCTCAGTCTTACAAAATCCAGTACTCACACAGAAGTAAACGTGGAAGACACAATCTTTGTTAAAATTGATGGGAAAACAAAGTTAGACAAATATTCTGAAAGCTGTTCGACTAAAACCCATCTCTGTGCCTGCTGAAGTCCTCCCAGAGGTCAGGCACGGATGTAAACACACAGCTGGCCAGCACAAGTCTGAAACAGCGAGGCAAAAACAGCAGTGCTCCTAAGGGTGGGGATGCAGTGCCTGCATTTGTACCCATGGAAAGGGTAAATGAGCACTGATGAAAGAACGTTAGCAGGACTTTTGTCTTTTAATTTAGCAGCAATGGTTATTTGACGAGCATTCAGCTTCCTGAAAGGCTGAACTGGATACTGGACTAGTTATCAGCAAAGAACGTCTTTAAAATACATTCATTTACCTACTACAATAATTGCCAACAGTTGAAAAGAATCTTTTATAACAATCTTCTAAAACTTTTCCAGTCTGACATGGCCTCAAGATTTAGTTAGTTAGCTACTCTCTAATTGTTTACCACCACGAAGCCATCTAGCCCCTAGTTTCAAAAATAAATTCAATTTTAAAATATAATTCAAAAATCTCCGAAAGAAGCCAAGATTAAAAGTAAAATTAATGCAATCCCTTTGAAGCTCATGGACCAAAACTTAACAGCCACATATCATCAGAAAGAAACTGCTTTCTTATTCTTTTCTTCTCCTTTCCCACACAACCACCAGCCAGAGTCCACATAAAACTGTCATCTGGGATTGCTTCCTTGGATTAGTAACCCATCTAATATAATTAATCTCTGGCAACTGCCAGGGAGATGGACTTCACTGAAATTCTGATCCTTCCTTTTGCTTTATGTCCATCAAGCTGACATTGCTTCTTGCAAGCAACCAGGCAACTCCTCTGATCATTCTCAAGAGAGAAGTTGTTTTTTCATCAAATAACTCAGGCTTATTGTTGCTGTTGTCATACACAGCACAGACAGGTAACTGTATCTGCTTCTAACCCAGTTACTGGGGATTGACAAATATCACACAATTAGATGGCTTCCCATCACAATCAAGTTTACACATTAAATAACTGCTTCACTTCTACTCTAATGTGGTAATCAGCACAAAATTTTTATCACACAAACAGGTTTATTTAGGAACGGGACCATGCACACATGTAAAGTGATGCATCTTCTAGATGGCTTGCAGATATTTTAGCATGTATTTGTCATAATTCAGTTTTTTTCAATTAGCAACTTCAGGAAAGATTTAAAAAAATGAAAAGTAAAAATAAACAAAATTAAAATTTTATTATTGATGTTAATCTAACTTGATCTTAGATCTATCAGTCTCCTTTGTAAGAAACAAAAAAAGCTACTTATATTTACATGGTTTCTTCTTCCCTCCATAGAGAAACATTTACACAATAATTCAGCATGTCACTTCCTAAAAATTACATACACCTTCAGAAGAAATGGCTTAGCAGTTTCCAAGATATGAAAAAATTATTCCGTTTGGCTGAAACCAAACCCTTACCCACAATGCTGTCAAAGAAAGCTCCTCGAAGATGCCAGTCATTCTTATCATTTAAGAAAGTGATCATATGAGATAGAAGAACATCATTGGCTTTTTGACGTCCAAAAAATACACAGAGACGTGTTATTCCATTTTCCATTAGTGTTTGTTTCACAATATTTTCTGGGTCGCTCAGCAAAGTGACAACTTTCTGCTGGACCATTTCGTGCAAGGCTTGCAGCTCTGCATGAGACACAAGAGTGAACAATTAGATTGGTGAGAAATAGGATGTGCACACATACTGCACGTTGCTAAGGGAGTTAAACTGGTGTCCTGAAAAACACCATAGAAAAACTTGCTAAGATAAATAATGCAACAGAATCTCAGCAATTCCAAGGACTGGCTTACGAAAAACTTCAGACTAAGCATGAGGGTAGTGGCAAAGTCAGACTACAGACATGTGAGACGACATTGCCAGAGAAATGCAATTCTACGTTTGTCTTAATTTCAGCTAAGATGATCCAACTCATTTTGTTTAAAAATGAAATGCAGATGTGAAAAAGCATCAGCTGGGTCAGCGGCAATATTACTGTGTTAAAGGTGCTTCAAGACAACTCTGGTTTTAGGTGTCCATTTGACCATCAGTTGTAAAATCTGTGAATCGACAAGAGCATATTTTTATTTAGGGAGGTAGACTGGCGTAATTAAGGTCAGAGAGAAATAAACAATACTTGAAAACATGAGCACTTCCAACGTTACGAATTCCTAGCAGTTGAGCTAACAATAGTGGCAAAAAAATGAAAGTGATCTCACCCCTTGCTTCTGTTCTGTGGTGCAACTGAGAAAAAAAATTCATTAAGTAGAAATAACAGTATCATTGATGCATAAGCTAATACTGAAACCCACAATGGAAATTCTCAAGCAAATTGCACAAAATTCAGATATTGCTATTCCAGCTTTGCAGGGGTAACTGCCATTTGCCCACAGGCAGTCAGCTAATTTCTTTCCAAAACACTTTGTCAGTCACGTGGAAAAGTTGCCTTCTGGGTTCAAATTTCTCAGCCTTAGTTTCTGAAAGCATGAAAATAATAGAACCATTCAATTTTTTTTCTTCCTTGCATCACTACTTTCATGTCCCAGCTAGATGGGTAATACAGGACAGTGTTTCTTAGGAGCAGAGCCTGTAAGATGGACCTTCCTTTCTCTCACGCCTTAGCAACTGTGAGCGCCCGATGGCTTACATGAAGGAACTAAAAGGGATTTTTTTTAAAGTATCCTTCTGCAGCTATTTAAAATATAATTGAAGCATGTCTTTTTCGCTACCAAATGGTGTATGCATGAGAAATTCACCAATTAAAATCAGTTGTAGGTTCATGTACTTGCCCCAGAATAGATGTGTGTGTTTTTAACCACAAACTTCTCAGTTCAGAAAACTTGCTCAGTATTATTCAAGAAAGGTATGTATTACAAAAGGGATTGAAGCTGACACATAGTCCACTTATTACTCACCCCTCCTTGCCAAGGGAAGGAAAAAACCCACCAAACAACTCTGTGCAACAGTAACAATAGCACAGATGACCATATTACTGTCAGAGACACCCACATTTTTGGCATCTGCAGACAATAAACAAGAATAGCCAGGCACATGAACAGTTAGGGAAGAGAACGACTGAAAAATACAGTACTGTGACTATGCCAGAACTTGTCAGATTTTTCAAAGTTAAGCCAAGCACATCAGTGGAAGTGGTATTTGGAACAGAGCTGACTTGTTGAAGGGACCACAAAGTTGGATATACAGTTAGCCAGCCTCAAATACCTTGAGAGCTTCTGGAGAACTGTGCTCATTTCTTTCTTCCTTTTTGTCTTTCATAGTGTTCACAAAGAGGCGCCAGTTTGTGACAGATACCAGCTGAGGTAAGGCATTTTTTCCCATTTATAGGAAGGCTAAGTGACAACAAAAAACAGTGCTACCTAGGAGCTCCGGTGTACAATTTGCTATTACAAAGAGGCCAGGTAAGTGGAAGTGACATTACCTGTATCATAGTTATCACTAGGGTGAGACGTTTCATCCATTTCTTCACCATTTGGTTCATTTTCCATATTTAGATTTTTCAGCTGGACTAACTCCAGAAATCTTAGAGCTGTTTCTGCCAGCAAAGCTATGTTTTCTGCAAAGGAAAACATTTTGGTTTAGAATTGTTCTAATTTGCCAATTTACAGACTTCTGATGGTCCCCTTATGAGATATTAAAACCACTCGGAATACCAGTCAGGATGGGCAAATAGCACTGAAATGACACAGTATGTTCTGAAAATGTACTTCAGGGACTTGTACCTGGTAGCTCTGCTGTGCCTAGGGACACATCCTGTCACAGTAAGACTGTGTAAATGAGTGGAAAAGTTGTAAGGATATCAAATGTAACTGCAACTAATTTTAGTCTTCTAAAGTAGCCCAAAATACCACCTTATCTCAGGTGGATGACTACGTAGCTTGATAGAACTGAAAGGCCAATTAATAACAACCCCAAACAACAACATGCCACTATGCTAGGATTTGTATTCTTGGGGTTACCCTTGAGGGCTGGGATCCAATTTGAAGACATTTGTCCCTGTGTCTATCCATGCCATTTGGCACCATCCTGCAGTGTTTGGAAGCTGCTGGAGTAACTCGGGCCATACGGGTCAGGCAATGGCTGGCACAAGAATAACCCTGCCAGGGCTTATGTCCCACTTAAGCAGCCATTCTGAATCTCGGCCAAGACAACATCAACATGCCAATGGAAACTGCACACAGCCTGCATTAAATCCTGTAAGTCACCAGTCACGCTGCTTCCAAACGGTGTGTTAACATCATTGAACTCACGTATATATTTTTAAAGTCAGCCTAATATTCTTCTTTACTTATTAGCTTATTGAAATTCAATTGCTTTCTTAAAAGAAAACTGTTTGAATTGAAGGCAACCTAACCAGACTTAGCTATCTGGTTCGACTCACCATCTACACCATGCCTTTGACAACGAGCTCAATCAGTATAGTTAGTTTAAAAAAAAAAAAGCCACACAAACACATCACCTGGGACACTGTCAACTGAGTTGTGCTTTTGTAAACAAAACGGTCAAAGCAAGTAACAGTAAGAGGTAAATAGTAAATAAGAGTGTTGTTACAAAATTGCTTCCTGAACCACCACGATTCAAATATCTGAATAAACATACAAAGAAAACATCTCTGCAGGTATAAGACAGACTATTACATAGCAGATAATCTCAGCCCTAAACACCACATTTCATTCTGTGGGAAAGCAACTGAAATATAACAACAAATTGATGCTTTACGGATGTTTCATATTTATTAATTTCAGTTGGGCCACTCTAAGCAATCAATCTGAGCTAGCAAAATGCTAACTAAGGTAAATTAATTAAATCTGCAGAGGGTGGGCAGGCTCTGAAAGCCCTGTTCACATGCATATGTTAATACATGGTTGATAGGAGAAGTACTTTAACTTGTTATGTCCTTGTTTATCTAGAGCACAGAGGCAGGGCTACTTCCCTGAACAGCAGGCCCTAACCCCTTACCTTGGCTGTGAGCACACAAAACAGTGAAAGAACATTAAAAAGAGGATTTGGAGTTTTGATGGATTTCTGCTTACCAGCATATGCAAGTCTGACGATAGTGGCTTCATCCTGGGCCAAGTGTGCAATGCCTGGCAGGATATACTCTGGGTAAATGTTAATATCATTGCGTGGCACCTCTTTGACAAGAGCAAGAACTTTAGTTAGTGTCCTCACTGATTCTGCCCTCACTCTGGGCACAGAGTCATTGCTGAAATGTAACAGATAAGGAGTAATACGATCCAGAAGAATCTCAACACTTAATCTTGGTGCTAAATGAAGAATCAGCTCCAAAGCAGCCAGTTTTGAGTCACAGTATTTGAGAGTCTGTAAACAGGAAGTTATCACTGACACTAGGATAACCAGCCCATTCTCTTTGGTCTCTCCCTCGGCTTTCTCTGTGCGATCATGGCCACAGAGATTGTGAATGATGTTGTCCAGATCTTTACGTATGACCAATATACGCTCATCTGCTGATACAAATGTTTCCTTGGCAAACTGGGCCATATAAGGCTGAAGGAAAGTGTAAAATATTTCAGGAAACGCATTGTTACGTTGCTGTTTCAAGTAATCTTCAGCTGCTAAACGTTTATCTGGCTCCCGATGGACCATCTGAGTGACCTTGAGAAAGGCAGAAGAAGGAGGGAGCAGGAGAGAAAGATTAATGGTTTAGACATTCATAATGCAAAAAAAAAAAAACAACAACCCAAACTCACAGTCAAAATCAACAAGCAATTTGTCACAAAAAGAGGTGAAATAAACTACACACAGACCAGAGAAATGGCTCTGATGCTGCAGCCCACCCTTACCAGCTCTCTGATACTGCGGTCTTCAATTTTGTTCAGGACTTGATCAGGGGAAAAGAGGCCATTTCTGTAAGCCAGAAGCTGAGATAAATCAAACAAGGGGACGCCTTCTGTGAACAGCTCTGCTATTACACAGCCTGGGGGGAAAAAAAAAGTCAAAGATGTGAGGGAACTGCAAACAGAAATTTTGTTTTCTGTACAGATAAAAACAGATCCTATGTGAACCTTAGCTTGATTAAAAACAAGGCTAATGAGCTGACTAATTAACTTGTGGAAAAGGGTAGCATCTCCATCTCCAAAAACTGGCTTTTGCCTCCTAGGTATTTTGCCTCTGAAATGCCTCTCAGGCATTCTGTTTCAAACATGCCAACAGCAAAGAATTTTGCAATTAGGAAACATGAGGTACTAATTTCAACCACCTGCCAAATGGAAAATACATCAGAAAATGAACCCACATCACCGTTACATGGAAGAGTGCCAGTAAATCAAGCATGGGCCAAGCAAGAGGTCAAAGTAAGAAGAACAGTAATGCTAAGGGCAGCATACATTCACTCAAACAAGTTCCTAAGAACAGTGAGAAATAAGAAGATTGGCAGGCACGGCACCCTGTTGTGTGTATGATGCATGCTCTCTTCAAAGGCTTGTGTCCCGTTCCTGCAGTTTGCTTTCCATGGTTAGGATCTTGTCCTGTCAGTGGAGCAGCCTGGAAACTTGGCTGGTGAAAGCGAAGCATTACTTCAACTTTCAGGTTTTAATTATTTTTTTTCTAACAGGCCAAACATATGACTCAAAACAATCCTGTGACTCAGGACAGGCTCCCACAGCAGGACTCTATCAAGAATTTCTGAGTGGAACCATGACAGGAGCTTACTGAGTTATCCAACTTCCTGCTTTTGGGAAAAATATAATGACAAGGAGATTCTGAAGCTAATATTGCCAAATTGTGCTGGAAAGCAGCTCTGTTCCCAAGCAGTCAGATCTTAAGTGTGCCACTGACTGGCTCCTCCTCATGGTCCCATGAAGCATACGCTGCATCCCCAGGACCTCAACGACCTGATGATCACAGTCTGTGACCTATAGAGCCACCTCTTTTCCAGGGCAGAGATAAGTTGTAACAGAATGGTGACTGACTGCGCTCCTCAGATAACATGGGGATGCATTTAAGTCATGCAGCTTACTCTACTGTGCCTGTACTTTTTCTGTGACTGAAAGATTTAGAGACCAATTCTAATGCTTAAGGTGAGCAATTTTTTTCCACAAGCTGTTCTCCAGGCCTGCTGTAATAAAAAAGCAAAAGATAAAAAGTAAAAAGATCAAACAAACAAAAAAAATAACAAGCTTCTTTGCACCCCTGACCAGCAATCATGAAGGCCACACGGATCTCTCTCAGTACCTGCAGAAAAGATGTCCATTGCACGTTTTAACTCCCCCCTTGTTCGCTGGTTGCTGTTGGCCAGGTCTACTAGAGGAGTGGAGGGATCTCGCATGTTTTCCAGCTCCGTGGCAAACATGCTGCCATCGACAAAGCGCTCGGGAGCGATGTAGCACGTCCTCCTCCGCGACGTGTCGAAGAAATAGTTGAAGTCAGCAGGGTTGTCTTCAGGAAGATAAGTTGGCTTAAAACTGGCAAAGTCCGTCAGAAGAACCCAGTTCCAGCTGGTCACCATGATGTTTTCAGTCTTAATGTCCCCGTGGCGGACTCCAGATTTGTGCGCTTGGTCCACCGCCGTCAGGATCTGGAAAGCGATCCACCTCTTCTCGATGTTATTGAGGAACGGCCTCGTGCTGATCCGATCGTACAGGTTGTCCCGCACGTACTGCCTGAAGAGCATGGCGGCCTTCTCGGACAAGGTCGCTTTCTGGAAGGGGAGGCAGTTCTGTGCCGAGTGCAGCCGGATCTTCAGCTCCTCCAGCTCCTGCTTGTAGCTCGTCAGGGGCAGGGTCGGGTCCTGGATGGCAAACACCTTCACCACCACCAGCCCCTCCCGGTGCTTGGCTCGGGCCACCTTGAAGAAGCGGGTGCTCCCCAGGCTTTTGTCATACTCGAAGTCGTGGATGTCAGAGAAATAGCTGTCCACCGAGAGGATCTGCGACGGGGCGATGCCAGCCAGCTGGTTCCCCATGGCGGCCCCTCCTGCAGCGACGGGCGGCACCCGTCCACCTCGGGAAAAAGACAACGAACGTTTCAACCCGGATAGGCTCGGCCCGACCGCGATCTACCCCCTTTCCCGCGCAGCCTCCGCTTCCCCCAGGCCGCGGTCCCGCGAGGGCCCCGTCGCCGCCACTCCCGCCCCTTTCTGGGCTCCCCCACAAGCCCCGGCTTCGGGCGGCCCCTCGGCCCCTCGTGGCGCTCACCGGCCAGGCCCGGCCCGGCGCAGCCCGCCCGGCCTGGCAGAGCCGGGACACCCCCCGGCCGCGGGATGCAGCGAGGCGGGACTGAGAGCGGCGGAACCGGCACCATGAGCGGGGCGGGGACGGGGCGGTGCCGTGAGCTCACATCCTGCGGCGGCATGTCGGCCTGGGGTCGGGGAGCTTCTCGGCGGTGACCTGGGGGTAGCTTTTTCTTATCCCCGTTATCAGAGACTCCCCCACCATGCCCACTGAGCATATCCCTCAGTGCCACATCCACACGGTTCTTCAACACCTCCAGGGACGGTGACTGCACCACCTCCCTGGGCAGCCTGTGCCACTGCCTCACTGCTCTTTCTCAGAATAAATTCTTCCTCATATCCAACCTGAACCTCCCCTGGTGCAACTTAACTCCTATCCCAACACTGTTACCTGGGAGCAGAGGCCGACCTCCACCTCACCACACCTCCTTTCAGGCAGCTGTAGGGAGCAATCAGGTTTCCCCTGAGCCTCCTCTTCTCCAGACTGAACAATCCCAGCTCCCTCAGCCACTCCCCATAAAATTCGTGCTTCAGACCCCTCACAGCTTTGCTACCCTTCTCTGAATGCACTCCAGGGCCTCAATGTCTTTCTTGCAGCGAGGGCTCAAAACAGCACAGCACTCAGCAGTGCGGAGAACAGAGGGACGATCACCTCCCTGCTCCTGGTGGCTGCACTATTTCTGGTAAGTAAGCCAGGATGCTGTAGGCCTTCTTGGCCACCGGTGCACACTGCTGGCTTATGTGCAGCTATCTGCTCACTAACACCCCAGATCCTACAGCTTTCCAGCCACTCTGACCCAAGCCTGTAGCATTGCCTGGGGTTGCTGATGGCAAAGGGTCCAGAGGGGAAGACCTATCAGGAATGACTGCGCTCCATGTGTTTGCTTGCTCAGTGCAGAGCAGAGGAGCTGAGGGGAAACCTCATGGCCTCTGCAGCTCCGGCTCCTCACAGGGAGCAGAGGGGCAGCGCTGAGCTCTGCTCTGTGTGACAGCGACCAGACACAAGAGAATGGAGCTGTGCCAGGAGAGGGACAGCTGGGAGTGAGGGACAGGGTCTGTGCCAGAGAGCGGTGGGCATGGAACAGCCTGCCCAGGGCACAGCCCCAAGTGCTGGAGTTCAAGGAGCATTTGGACTGCGCTCTCAGACATTGGGTTTGGATTTTGGGTGGTCCTGTGTGGAGCTGGAGGCTGGACTCAATCATCCTCATTGGAGGGCCCTCCCAAATTGGGATATTCTATGATTCTGTGTTGTTTCATCGCCCTCTAACACTCACATTACTAGAGAAATGAAATTTGGTTCCCTACACTGGTAAAAGTATGATAGTAACTTACTCAAATACGTGATTTCCACCAGCCATGTGTGAAGTCACTTAATCAGGTTGTCCCCAGAGTGCTTGGGATTGTGGTAGGAAGGCTTCCTGCTGGGAGGAATCCCACCTGCAGGCTGCTGCTGGAGCTCAGCAGAAATTTCAGTTCAGTTCCAGGGCTGTGGTAGAGCTAGGACTAGTGTTAGGGGAGTGAGAAGAACAAAACCTGCTGGTATCAGATCAGTACTCAGCCATGGTTCCCTTCTAGAGCTGCAGCTTGCCCATTTGCCCCCCAAATGGCCCTTGGAAGTCTCATTTTCAGGCTACTGGCAAGCTGGGCATTTTCTTAACAGTTAGTGACTGGATAATCAGAAAATTTCCATTGGCAGCCCCTCCTGCTGATGCACCTCACATGCTGTTCGGACAGGAAACACCTTGCTGCTAACGACCTAAGAGCCTACACCTCCCTAAACAGAGGGCATGAGTGCTTGTGCTCCTTCCCATGGCTGAGCGCCCATCTCTATTGTGAAGAGATGCCAGAGGCAGTGTGGTGAAAGCCTGAGACGACCAGAGAGGAACATCTTCATGGCCAGCATTGAACTGGCTGGGAATGCCTAATGTAATGCTTATTATCCTAATTTTCCTATGGATAAAAGGCTCAAGTTAATAAATTCCAGCTTGGAGGCATTTATGTTGTATGAAACCAAAACTTCTCTGGAAGAAAAAACAGATTCAGCAACATTTCACTCAAGCATCTCGGAGTCAAAACAAAGCTTTGAAACTCAAATTCACATGTTTTCCTGCAAATGGCCTGGAAGATTTTCACTCAATTGGTTCTTTGAGTGTTTTGGATATATGTGTGTTTGCCTTTGAATAGGTGTGTTAATTTATCAGTTGACTTTATCTGTATGGCACTTTTCTTATTATTAACTTGGGAGTGACTCAAGATTTGTGCTTCTCACCCCTGATTAGTTGTATAAGTGTTTTTAAACCTTCTGCAACACCCTTCTGCTCTATCAAATCTTCTGACAGCCTGCTTTGCTGATTTAGACTGACCTCTCTGCCTGCAATGTAGCAGTGATCCCAGGGATTTAAATGGGAGAAAGTCTGAGCTGAGAAATGCTTTAAAGTGTACTTTCTTTATGAGCACTCAAAGCAGGACTGCTTGAAATCCCCAGGCTATGAAGTATGGCCATGAAGTATTTGTTGTGTAGTCTTGTGGTGATTGTTTCTGAATGCGAATCACTTGCACCTGGATGCTTCTTTCAAAACAGCCATGTACAAAATTAATTTCACAAAACGCAGTGTGAATCAGTATGGAAGAGGAAAGTTATATTTATTTTAAACAAATTTGATTTCAGTCACCTACACATTCTGTTCTAGCTGCAGTAGATGCACTCCCACACCGTGTACTCAGAAACATCAAGGTGGATGTCTGAGTAACCCAGCCAGTATGCAGCATGCAACACTAAGAACGTGGTGCTGGCTATCATGTCCTCACTGCATCTCTGCAGTCCCCTGTGTTTTTCAGTGATGAGCAGTTTTGTGGATGTAGCTCTTACATATCCTGTACAATTCAAGCAGTTTTACTTTTTCTCCGGAATATTGAGCAGTGTGGCATAGGTAATTGTTGATGTCCATTCCATGTGTTTGCAGGATCTGGGTACAACCTGTTCTCTTGTCAGGATAACAAGGAACATGTGGCGTGCTGCAATTTTTTGTCCTTCTATTACCAGAGTGCAGCCTTTCTGGTCCTGCTGCGGACAGCTTTGTACCGCAAATCTCAAAGAAGTGAAGTCTGCAGGTCGGTCCACCAGCGATTTGCCTTCGGCAGCCACTGGGTGGCAGTGCTTTCTCTGCCTTGCTGCTCTTACAGGATGCCAACGCCTCGAGATGCCCCATGGCTCAGGCATTCCCATCTAGCAAAGAGCTGTCTAAAATATTAAGTATTTCCAGGACTCGTGCAGCAAGCAGGGCTTTCCTGGAAGCTGAGTTTCATTATTATTATTGTTATTATTATTATTATTATTATTTTTTAAGTGGTTCGAATTGGGGAAGATCTAATTCAGCAGTTCTGGAAGTTTGTTTTTATAGATAGATTTTACGGAAGACAAAGACCTACCATAAAAATCTGTAGCTCACTGTTTCCAGGACTTTGGTTCCCCATCTTCCTATAGCCCACAGGTTTATGTCTTTTATGTCTCAGCAGATAATAATTTTACAAGACAACAGAAGGGTTTGTTCAAGCTTCAGGTACCATAAGGCTGATTGTTGTAAATGCATGTGCTTACTAAATTGCCCTTTGCTGGAATTTTAGAGGCAAAGGATAGAACAGAATGAGGGGATGAACACATTTCCAAGAAAAAAAACAAAAGACAAAACAAAAAAACAAAAAAAACCAAAAAAAACCGTCCTGATTGCAGATTGAAATCTGCGTCAAATTAAAAGGATTTCCTTCTAACGGAGATCACATGAGTGTGAGCTCTTTGAGAGCAGGTAGTCTGAAGAAAGTCTCCAGAACCATGTGCCAGAGCAACCACTTTGATACTGGATGTGTCTTCATGAGGAAAGAGTGAGAACAAGAGCGTACAGTCTGCTCTGCAGATGATCCTGGGTTGTGAATTCACTAAAAATTATTGCATCTTATTCTTCTAATGTCTACCACCTGATGCAGACAGAAGCAGTGATGTTTATGCTGTGACACCAAACACTGCCCTTTCTTACCCTTCCTCACCAAAACACTGAAAGTTCAGGGAAATCCAGTCCTAGAGTTTTTTGTTTGAACTTTCCCTGCATCACCCATTATATTTAGCTCTAAATTCTAGCCTGCCTATGACAACTAATATTGCCGAAGCTTTTGGTTATTCAGTTTTGAGAAGAAAATTGTTGAATCGTTGGGCCTGTCTGTGGTGAATGAGATATAATCAGATGTCTGGGATGGCGAGAAATATCAATTAGACGTATGCATAAACTGTGTTTGCAGGTGCAATATCAGAGTTGTTGGTCTATCATCTTGCTTTCAGGCAAAACACAAGGCAGTTTCTATTTTTTATTAGCTTCTCCATTACCTGCTCTCAGTAAACAGATTGTTGGCTTTTTTGGATAGACATTTGTGCATTTCTTCACCTTCCACTCAATGTAGTTACCCAGCCTGATTTTTGGAGTATGCTGCACCTAATAAATGTGCAGCTGCCATAGCTACTGTAACTATACAAATACAAAGAAAAGCTCCTCAGCTTTTAAGGAGCTGTGGGAGGCAGGTAATAAACCAAAGCTTTGCTCCTTGCACACAAAGCAGGTGAAAATAAAAACACCAGGCTTCCCTGCAGGCTTTGTTCTTATGAGCAGGTACTTCAAGAACTGCAACATAGCTGCCGCTTCTGGGAGCAGTCAGAGAGTAAGAAAGAGCAAGGCAAAATGCTACTGCTCACGAGAGAGCCCTCTCTAATAAATCCAGTTATAATTAAGCTGGTGATAACGGGATCTTAAAATAACAGCGCATTCATTTTTGGAAATATTTATTTTCCTACTTGCCTTCTTCCATTTTCAGGCTCTTCTCTCTTGTTCTTTTCTCTCTTCTGGTTCAAGAAAACCACCTCCAATACATCCATTAGTGTGAGGCTGTTCACTAAAGATTTTGCAGCTTTCCTGAGCACTTAGCTTTACTCGTATTGATGCACTGTCATGTATGCATCCTAATTCTCCACTCCAGTGTTTTTAAAGAACCCCTTATATAATAGAACTCCTGGAAATTCACTTCTTTTTAACATGCTGGGTAAATTATATTCTCACATGTAGCAGCTTATTCTTTTTCTGTCTGCTCCCAGTAAGAGAGCTGATTTCTGCTCACTGAATTCTCTGGCAAGTTGTCAGTTGGCTATAATGAAGGTAAAATTGGGTCCAGGAGTGTTAAATCAGATCTTCTCCAGCACAGAAAAGCATACCCAGTCTTTCAGCCATATCACTCTATTTGCAAACACCAGGAAGTCTTTTTTTTTTTTCCTTCTCTCTGAGCTGTGAAACATGATATGAAATGGCTGCTAACAACTGTTTGAATTCTAGTAGATGGGGGCTAAAATTCAGCCAGCAGCTTGCTGCAAACCCAATATGTTCTGGTCGACACATAGACCAAGAACTGCAGCCTCTGTATCTGAACAGCAAAAACATTTGTGCGATCACCAAGAAAGTTAGTGTTATTGGTTTGTTGGAAGAGATTTTCTTTCTTTGTTTTCTGATTCAGAGCTTACTGCCCCTTACTTTGCTTGTCTCTGAAATTCAAAGTGCTAGTCACTCTTTAAAGTACAGTAATTTTAAGTTGCTATAAAATTATTCTGAAGCTACAGCTGCATTTTCATTCACACTTGTAGTGTTCACCTAGTATATTTAAAAATGTTTGGGGCTTTGGGCCAAGTTTTACTATAAACCATAATAAATAGTTGCCTGACTTACGTGGGTATCTTCCTTCAGCAATCTGTTTCTTGCTCTCAGATTGGCCTTTGCAGCTGACATACCTGCTTCTTTTCCTGCCAGCATTTTACATTTTCCAGCTGAAGCACATCATATCTTGGTTCAGCAGTCTACCAGCATTGTGACTCCTCAACACTATTTCCAGTCAAGTATTTTCAAGTTTCTTTGACCTCTGCCTTCCCAGCTCACCTGCTTTAAGAAAGCGTGCTTATTGTCTAGCTTACAGAGTACTCTAGCATTAGAAATTCCTAACTTGTGTTTTTAAAATGGCAAGTAAGAGTATGACAGCATACTCATACAAAGCCAACAACTGGCTTTGACTCACTGCTTGCTTTGCCCAGCTTGCTTATCTATTGATTTCAGTAAGGCTGCTAGTATTCACTAGCCTCAGCAAGAAAGTACATGCAGCTCCATCTTAAAGAGGTACTTCTTTTCATAATCCTTGCTGGCTGCAGTTCAGCTCTGCTCTCCCCACACCCCTCACGATTTCCTGTTTTCTGTAGCCTCCCTCCTATTTGTGCCCTGCATAAGGCATAACTGGAGAGGAGAGAAATCGAGAAGAGATTACCAGTTTTGATAAAGCCAGAGGACTACTATCCACTCCTACTTTTTCAAGTTAGGTCACAGGAGGCTGCAATGAGGAAATTAAAGAATATTAAAAGAGACTGTTTCCCTTGGCAGCATGTTGAAGGGACCAGGAGTACAGATATTGTTCTTCTTGATCCTCCCAGCTGGTGACTGGGACCTGGGTAGAAGGAGAGAACAGATCAGTTGAAGGAATGGCTGTGTGACTGGTGTCACACTTGGGGTTTTGGCTGCTATGATCCTGGATGCAGTTTTGATAAACCAGGCATGTTAGTGTTGGATGGGATGCAAATGACCTGGATGGGCAGGAATGTTCTGGCAGCAAGTTGGTTGGACTGATTAGCAGAGATTTAAACTAGATTCAGTGGGGGAGAGGGATGTACTTCTGAGTGATGGAGAAGAGCTAAGGAACACCATCACTTTGGGAAGCAGCAGGGGGAAACCTCAGATTTGTCCCAGAGGAATTTGGGAGCACTCCTCTTAGAAGGTGTCATAGCTCATAATCCAGCTGAAGTGCCTCTACACCAGCGCATGCAGCATGGAAGATAAGCAGGAGGAGATGGAAACCATGGTGTAATTAGAAAACCATGACCTAATTGCTATCACAGAAACATGGCAGGATGAATCACACAACTGGAATATTATGACTGAGGTTTACAAACTTTTTAGAAGGGATGGGCAGGGCAGCAGAGGCGGGGTGTTGCCTTCTATGTTAAGAAGTGTTTACATTGTGAAGAGCCGCCTTTAAAAAAAAGAAAAGCCATGAACAGGTTGAGAGTTCGTGGATTAAAATTAAGAACCAGACCAATAAAGGACACCTAGTGGTCAGGGTCTGCTATAGGCCACCTGATCAAGGGGAGCCTGTAGATGGCGCTCTGGGCTGTAGCAACTATGCTCGGACTGAGTTTGTGATCTCGAGAAATAAGGATCTGTCGAAGAGCAGTCGGGATCCTGAATTTCAGGAAAGTGAACTTACAGACGTTTAAGGAATTCTGGATGAGATCCCCTGGGAAACTGTCCTTAAGGACATAGGAATGGAACAGAACTGGCAGCTCTTCCAGTCTGAGAGCACAAGAGCTCTCTGTCCCCAGACAAGAAATCAAGAAAAGAAGGCAGGAAATCAACAGGAACAAGGACCTTCTGGTTAAACCAAGGGAGAAGAAGGAAATGTACAGGCAGTGGAAGCAGGAATGGCGAATGGTTGGCCTGGGAAGAATACAGGGATGCTGTCCAGCTTTGCAGAGATGAGATCAGGAAAGACAAGGTGCACATGCAATTGAACTTGAAATGAGATGTGAAAATAGCCAGAGGGGGTTCTACAAGAACATTGGTCAGCAGAGACAGGCAAATAAGAGTATACCCCTTCTCATAAATGAGAAAGAACTGGCTTCAACAAACATGGAGAAGGTTGAATTACCTAGTAAATCCTTTACCTCAGTCTTCACTGGCAGTCAGTTCATGAACCTCTAGGCAGGATTTTGGGGCAGAAAATCCTTCCCACTGTAAGAAAAGAGCAACTCTGAGACCTTCTGAGGCTGAACATGTACAAGTCTATGGATCTGGATGACATGTAAACCAGGGTCCTGAAGGAACTGGTTGATGTGGTTGCCAAGCTACTCTCCATCACATTTGAAAGGTCATGACTGACAGACGAAGTCCCCAGTGACTGAAAAAAGGGAAACATTGCTCCTATTTTTAAGAAAGGGAGAAAGGAAGACCTGGGGAGCTAAGGGCTTGGAAGACTCATCCATATATCTGAGAAGATCGTGGAACAGGTCCTCCTGGAAGCTATATGAAGATACATACAAGATGAGAAGGTAGTCCATGACAGCCAGCCTGACTTCGGCAAGAGCAAATCTTTTCTGACTAATTTGGTGCTCTTCTACAATGGAGTGATGGTGTTGGTGGACAAAGGATGGGCAACTGACGTCAGCTACTTAGACTTGTGCAAGGCATTTGGCACAGGTCCACACCACATCCTTATCTCTACATGATATGGATTTGAAGGCTGGACTGTTTGGTGGATAAAGAATTGGTCGGATGATCACAGGCAGAGGGTTGTGGTCAGTGGCTCTCTGTATTCTTTAAAAAGGCCATGTAGGATGCCAATCTGTTTTGCTGTCACTTGGTTGCTTTTAATTAATCTATGTCTCTTTTAAATTTGGGGATATCAAGTGGAGTGAAATAGTTCGCGTAACGTCTTTGGATAATAATACTTTGAAGAGCAACAGAAAGCAACCTAGGAAGAAAATGCTTCCTACAGGACTTGCATGTTCTGGAGTGATGGTGTTTGCATAGTGCAGCCCTGAACCATTTAGAGATTCTGCTAATATATGTATCCACTGCCTGACCAATACACTGACTGAAAAACAGAGTTATCACAGCTGACTTTGGTCAGAATCTGAGTAGTGAAAGAAGAACGAGAGTGAGGTGGTGGGTAGGAATCACAGCTCTAGCATGCAGCAAATGGTTAGTGTTGGCAACCGCGCTCCAACTCTGAAATAGGAAAAAGTCTTACAGCTCCTCATAGGCCATGCTTTAATTGTGAAACCATCTGATGGCAAAATTACAGTAGGAAGTACCATTGGGGGATTTGCATCAGATAACAAATGTGCCTTTGTAAGGAAATACCACAGAACCAGTCATGCAAGAGCAAGAGGGAAATGGAACGGGTGTCTGCAAAGACAGGGAGGGCCCAGCACGAGTCAGAAGGCAAAAGAAAAGCGTCTTCTTTGCACCAGAGAGTGAGGCACAATCTCCGTCCTTGTGCTCTTTAAAAACAAGGACAGTTTTCGCCGTGTACAAGAGCAGAATTGGCTATTTCAAAACATGGAGCAAAGCACAGACTAGACCCATTTTCCACCATGTGCTACGGCTCAGCTGGCGTAGCAGCAATGTACAAAGAAAACATATTTTTTTCCTTCATTAAAAAGCATAATTCTGCTATGCTTCCATTTTAAACTAATTGTACATTGGAGTACAAAGCAGATAATTTTGAAGACAGATTTTTCATTCCCAGACTGGAGATGATTCCATTTTCCAGCTGCTGGAAAACATCGTTAGCTGATCCTGTAATGGAGTCTAATGTAAGAACTGCCTCATTACCATCAAGTGTTGCCAGCTCTTAGTTTTGTGTTCTGCTTCATAAATTCCAAAATGTGGCTCAATGTGTTTAGGAACTATTTCCCTGTTTTAAAAGGAACCAGAATCTATTCCAGGACCCAAGCCAGTTCCCTTACAGTTTAAATGAAGACAGATTGCCATGAGCTTATTTCAAAAAATGAAGAAGTTTTTGCAAAACAATTTCTTGTTCTTTTTTCTGTCTCTCTTTTTTTTTTTTTTTAAGAAACAAAAAATTGTGCTTTTTGTGTCTTTGAAGAGCAGTGAATAAGCCCAGCAAAACTGGACCATTATATGTGCCTGTTAGTCAAGTATTAACATCATATTTTTTTTTCCTAGGCAGAAAGCAGTAAGGAGTCAGAAGCCATTCTTCCTGATTCTACATACCAGCAGGGTTCAACTCACTCCAAATCAAAGTGGAGTTGCTGAGGAGGGACTAATTATGAGGTCTGTAGGATTTCTCCCTTCAGTTGTTAATTTGATTATAATCTAAGACAGTGTTAATCAGTTTAGGTCAGCTCTGTGTCACCTGACTTTTGTAAAACAAGAGAAATCTCTTCTAAATCATGATTGCTACTTGGTATGCTCATAGCAGTTTTTCACTTTTGTAGGCAGCCTGTAATACTGAATAAGAAAAGGAGGCAATTTTCTTCTCTTACCTAGAAAGACAGAGCAATGCAACAGATTTGTACTGTTATTCACATTGCATATGTCCCTAAGAAATACTAGAATGGAATTTTCTCGGGGCTGCAAGAGTACTTCACAAAACAAGCTCACCAAGGAGAACATCAATCACCAACTGAGCACCTTCCAAATATCTGGGCAATTTGCCTGGGCAACACAGGATCCTTGGTCTTAGCAGACAATTACATGCGTGTTGAATTTCACCTAGTTTTTTGGTTTTTTTCTGAAAGGAAAAGGAAAGTAGAAAAAAACCTAAACACATATTTTGCAGTTGGCTGTTTATCATTTTCTATGAAAAACTGGCAGCTCCCATCATGTCTGGCCAGATGTAAATGGATGAAAGGGTCAACTAGAAAATGGCCATAGATGTGATAATATATGTACATAAATTAAAACAAGGAGAGCTTCCATTAATTTACTCCTATGATTTTGACTTTGAGAAAGGAAGCAGAATCAGAGGGCAGTATCCCAAGGCAAACAACCAACATTGGAACAGTTCAGAGATGCAAGAGGATGTGTGTTTATTCTGTTCAAGGGGGAAATATGCAGCTGTAATCCTAATTAAAAAAAAAGAAAAAGATTTCCTAGGGTGGTTTTCTTTTAAATCTATTCAAAAGAACATTTTAAAATGCTGTGACCTCTTTTCATCATAATTTCTTTCAAAACAAACCATAGTATCAAGAATCACTTCTAGCTGTAGTCCTCATATTTTGTTATTAGTGTGTTCGTTATGTAGGCTCCCTCCTATACTGTTCCTGGAGAATTGCAAAGCAATCAGAGCAATGTGCCGGCCTTTGGAAGCCATGGCAGGGCCTGGACTACAGGTTTCCTATGGGTTTTGCATGCTTACTGGACAGAGCTGTATGGAGAGGGTAAATGCCAGGTGTGACATTGCAATGCTGGGACAAGCCTCTAGTCAAGATGCACTTAAACCCACAAACCACTGAATTCTCCACAGGGAGTTATTTTATTTTCTGAACCCAAAATGCAATTTAGCTTGTTGTGTCCTGACTAGAAATAGTGTACATGCAGCATGCTGAACTTCCAAATGTAGGTATGTAAAAAATATATCTGTTGTATCCTATTTGCCCATCTCTTCCTGTTCCCCTGAGTTAAAACACTGGGCTTTGGTCACTTTTTCCTCAGAAAATATGTTAACAATAATCATTTTTCATTGTGAGAAGGGCTAAAAAATTTATCACCTCAACATCCTCACCTTATATTGCACTGTTGTACTTTACAGAACGGAGTCTGCAGATGGAAAAATTTTAGCTGCCTGAAGTCCTATTTATACTGCCAGTTCTCATTTCACAAATCTGTTTTTAAATCAGAGATTTAAATTAATCACTCTCAAACTAATCAGTGAATCAGTTTCAAATCTGGCAGCCAGTCCATGTTGATACAGGATTTTCTGCATGTATGTATTCCCAAATTTTGTTTGCACAGTATTTTATTGCAAATACAAAAAGTAAATGGATTTGTCAATCATGAATGGATTTGTCAATTATGAATGAAATCAAATGAAGATGAATGCAATCAAATCAGACTGGGGGAGAAAAATGATGTGTACTCCCAGCAACCTGTCAGTAGGGCCTGAACTAGCAGGGAATTGACATCCAGTACTTATGTGTTAGATCTTCTTATAAATAATAAATCACTTTTTCTTTTTGCAAGCAACATGCACTTTGTTCACCGTTTGAAATTCTTTACATTATTAACAGCTTGTTAGGAATTTTAGAAGCTGAGATAAAGAAAATACTCGGGAGATCCTACATAGTTTATTTCATACTTGTCTTTTGTACACCTGCCTTCCTACTTTACAAGATATTTTTCATAATTTTGTAATAGGGAGGAAAGTCTGGGAACTTCTCTGTGGCATTTGGATGCTGTAACTATTCTGAAACACAATTTGAGTAACACACACCGTTTTTGTAAGTCATCACATTGTACACATTGAGTGTGGCCAAGTTCTCAGTATTGTTTTCGGTTTAGTTTCTTTTGCCTGTCAAAACTAGCAAGGGCAGGTTATGTATATATAAAAAACAGGTTTAGGAATTTGTGATTGCAGCATCTTCTAGTTGAGAGGCCATGTGCAGGGAGACTCTTGCTTCTTCATAGAAGACATTGATGTTTGTGGAGGGAGTGGTGAGAAGGGCGGCAGGACACTGACGATGCAGTGAAAGGAAGATGGTACAGACAAGTGGGGAAGCTGTGTAATATTTCAGTCTTTAGGACTCTTTTCCAGAGATAAGATCTGTGTGTGCTTTGCAGGGAGTTTAGGTCTGGTGTGGAAATGGAGAGGAAAGAAGGCTGGAATTTGTGTTTTTACTCAAGTACTGTTTTCTGTTCAGTTCATTACACTTTTACAGCTTCTGGAACTGACGTGCCAAGGTGTATATTTCTTCTTGGGAGCAATCCAGCAGAACACAGGTCCTAAAAGAAGCTGTGAAGAAACAAGGGAATATAACAAACAGCTTAACAAACACAGCTGGTTCCTCA